>NC_082660.1:26390221-27839555 GCF_028023285.1 Balaenoptera ricei | reverse complement strand
TGTGAGCCTCCCTCCTTGGGGGAGAGACCCCCTCATTAGCACTGAGGGTCCTCACCTTGACTCTGGTTATGGCCAAGACGTCCCCCTCTGCAGAACTGGAGTCCGATCCTGCTAGATGAGGCCCTTCCCTCCCTGAGATCACACGGGTGGAATGAGGGGATGACTCAGCGGTAGCTCTTCTGGGTCTCCCAGGGCTAAGAACTGTACAGAGTTCTATTTGGCCCCCTCTGCTTTTGGGGGTCCCCTCACAACAGCCAGGTCATTTCCTTGACTCTTGTTAAGGCCTGAGTTTTCTCTCTGCAGATCAGTGGCTGTCCCACTAGTCCAGGGTCCTCACCTCCATGAGACTCCTCAGGGAGACTGAGGGGGTTCTTCTACCTCAAACATCTGTCCTGGGCATCCCAGGGCTGACAGCATTCGGAGGATTTGTGGGACTTCTCTTTTCTGCGGTGGGTGGTTCCCTCATTCTTATTCAGATTCTGGTCAGATACCTGACCAGCCTAGGGACTCCACTCTCTGCTAACTTGAGGCTGCTCCCATCAAATCAAGGTCCTCCCGTTCTGGAGACCTCCAACCGGAGGCCAGGATGAGCCCCAGCCAGCCAGGACTGTTCTGGACTTCCAAGGGTTGATGGCTTGAGTCAGAATTTACAGAAAACCCACTGTTCTGGCTGGGTCCTTCCATCATTCCTCATTCAGGGTCCCTACCTTCATATCTATCAAAGACTGGGACTCTTTCTGCTTACCTCCTTCCATTGTTTTTAGGCCAAGGCTCTTAAGTCCCTGAGAAGCCTGAAGAATAAGTGAGGGCATGCTCAGCCTGACAGCTCTATCTGAGGCTCTCTAAGTCCGACAGCAGGTGGAAGCCTGTCTAGGTGTGACTCCCTATATTCTGGGGTGTTGGTCTTCTAAGCCGTCTAACACTGAGGCCATTCTCTTGGCTCCTGCCTCTTAGATTAAAGGTTTCCTGAGAAATACCTCATCCTTGCAAACACCTGAGCAGTTTCCCCTCTGCAAACCTTGGTCCCTGCCTTAGGAGCGATGTGAGATGGGGAAGCTAAAGCATAACGCAGGGGTTCCAGACAGGTGGTAACCTATCAGGGGAAAAATACACTGATATTTTCCTTCTCTTCACCAGCCAGACTTAGAGTCTCATGTAAATTCTGTTCTGACAGATTTATATTTTATGGGGAAGGGGCTGTCCAGGATGATTTTGTGAGCCCCTGATCTTTTGAGGTTATCTGACACTGCATATGAAGATGATCATATTGTCACTGAGTATTAGCTTTCTTTTCTTCATTCATGCCTGTCATTTATTTTGGTATTCATATTGCTCTGGGAATGTATTCCAACCCAGTAGCATGAGCACAGATTTTCTTTTATTGCCTGAGATGCATTTTTAAGAAGAAAGAGGAAAACTGAATATAAGAAACACAAGGTGGGCCTCAGGCTTGGAGAAGTGGAATAGTGTGGGCTCTTGATTAATCCAGACCTGGGATCTAGTTTCAAACCTGTCCCTTAACAGCTGTATGAATTTGGGTGCATTACTAAACTCTGTGAGCACCGGGCTCTGCATCTATGCAGTGGGTTTGTCAAGCTCTGTCTTGTAGAACTAGTGAGATGTGGTTAATATGTGTTAAGTGTCTGGCACAGTGACTAGCCTGTGTTGAGACTTCAACGTGGCATTTATTACTATGATTAATTTGGACCCCATGATGCCACCCACTCTGCTGGGGTTGTTTTTTTTTAATTTTTTTTAACTCCAGCAGAAGCCAGAAAATATGTGGCAACCTAGAACAAAGAAAACCCAATCATCCAAAATGCCTATTAGCAAGAAAAACTAAGTAATATTTCCCTATTACATGATAAATTATTCAGCATGGGTATAAGATATACTTTCCCAGTTAGATACAACACAAACCCCCTAAGTCTGTGTCAAGGATCACCAACTTCCCTCCCTACGAGCAGCCCTTCCATCTAAACTACCCTTGTTTTCATTAATTTAACCATCACCAAAAACCCAGAACTTGTATAGAGTTTATCAGATTATACACATGATAACTTAATTTGAATGCCCTTTTGATGGAGAGGGCTCTGACCCTCCCAGCCCAGTGCAAAGGTGCCCAGTGGCTTCTTACCACCTTGCCTCAAAGGAGGATTACACTTATTTCTCAGAAACTCCCTGAAGACGATGTGAATGAAACATTTAATTTGCATACTGTGTTCTCCTGCTCTGGCACAAGAGCACAGGACAGGTCCCATCCCTCGCACAGTGATATACTTTTGCCCTTCATGAATATTAGGCTCAGAACAGTCACAAGGGGGCTGATCTTCTGCATGCCCTTTACATAACTCAGCCTCTCATCTTAGGTGAGGTCCAGTTTTCTGAGATGGACATAGGAGTGGTGCACTTCTTTCACATCAACCTCAAAGACCAGCTTCATGTGCTCAGAGGCTCCCCTAAGGATCCCAGGAAGTGAAGTGCTCCTTATCATTTTTTATGACATTATTCACCATGTCTGACTTTGTGATGGGCTCTTTAACTTGATAACTGAGCACAAGGGAATTCACCAACAAAACCACTTTCTAGTCAAGAGTGTGTTTGGGCAACTTCTTAGTGTCTGGCAAAGCTGCATGGCTCTCTGACTTCGTTCCTCTATTGGACCGCTGGAGTCCTGCTTGATGAGGTGCCTATGAACACTCCTGACTTTGAGTCTTTGGGTCTCCTTGAGGGCCTGAAAGCATTGCTCATGTGTGCAGCACCACTGCTTCTGATACTGAGGCATGAGCGCTCTTGTTGGTACCAGTAGGCAGGAGTGGGGGTAGGAGGCATGGCAGAGGGCCACCGCAGGCTAAGGAAGAGGAGGAAGATGTAAGTGGTGTCAGCTGGTAAACTCAATTTTGTTTGCTCTGACGAAGGCCAACTCCACCAGACTTTTCCTAAGGGCAGTGTTCTAGGGCCTCACAGGTCTCCTGTCCTGTTTGTTCCACAAGTACTTGAAGAAGGAACTGAGAAGGCATTTCACAGCTCAGCCGGCCAACCCAGTTGGAGACTTCCCAGGGCTCACAGTAGGGCAGGGAGAAATGGGCTCTATTAGGCGCACTGGGTCCCCACTCTGACTCCTAGCAGTTCCTGGGACACTCAGTCTACTGACCTGAGGCCATCTCCCTTCAGACCAAGGCCTTCATCTCTCTGAGACTCCTACAAGGAAGTGATGGAGACATCTCCTATGGTCACCTCTGTCTGGGCCCTCCCAAGGTTGACAGCAGGGCCTTGACTCTGGGGGACACCCTCTCTTCTGGGGTTAGTAGTCCCCTCACTGCTCATGCTGGTTCCTCACCTTGACTCCTGACACAGTATGGAATTCCTCCCTCTGCCTAACTGGGGTCATTCATCCCCTTCAGACCTCACTTCCTTGAGTGGTCTGAGGAGAAAATAACACTGGACAAAGAAATATAGGACCTGTTTTTTTTATTAACAGGATGTCTGGCAAACCTAGCTGAGGGCGAAGTGAGGGTCCTTAGCTTGAAACTCTGTCTGGGCCTCCCAGGTCTCACAGCAGGCCTCTGAGGTTCCTCTCTTCTGGAGTTTTATTATTCTCAGTTCATATGGGAGGTTTTTGGAGAAATCATGGTACTCAGTGAAAAGCAAGTTTGAGGGCGTGCCAGGGACCTATTGGGGAGGGAGTGACAAAAATGACAGGTGGCACGTCAGACTGTGCCTGCATGTCTTGCTGAGACATTGTTACAGGGAATCAAATATACCCCCTAATCAGTGCTGGAGTGGTGTTTACATCAGTATTTTCAAAAACAGGACCTGTGAAGTAATAATAGGTGCTATTCAAAAAAAGGCAAATTATTTAAATAAAGTTGAGTAAGTTTTAGTTTCTGGTTTTGTTTTCACTGCAAGACTTCCCAAAGCCCTCAATATGTCAATATGCACTAAGAAACTCCAAGAGGGATGATATAGCATGATGAGTTTTCTTAACATATTTGGCCATGAAAAGCATGTCCTCCTGCCATTTTTTTTTTCACATCGAATCTCAGGACTTCAGCACAGAACATTTTGGAGATGCTGTCTATGATGTTCCTGGCAGATCCTCAGCTTATGTTTTTCTGAATGTTTTCAGTGACAGTATAGTGGCCCTTGGACGGGGCAAGAATACCGGCCAGGCACATTTTCAAAACAAAATGGCTGCTTTAGTGCCAATAAAGATGATATCTAAAGCACAAAGACCTTAATAAGTGACATGAACTATCAACTCTTGATACGTTTCCAAAATTTCAATTTTGGAATAGGATGCAACCACATCCAAAACTTGCTTGAGATGCCTGATCATTGAGAGACATACTCTAAGGGTCATGTTAAATATAGGTCGTCCTAAATTTCCCAGAGAATACTACTATGTTACAGATACTTAAAGGAGAGTAGATGCATATTTTGTAAGTACCCAAACCTCCAGGGGGAAAATATGCTAGAGCTAGCCCAGCTGTAGGGGACCTAATCAAAAAAGGTGTGAATACAGGGTAGATATTCAGGCTCAGTGGAGAATGGGAATGTTTGGAAACCACAAGGGAGAAATTCTATCTTATAAACTGGCTTTACATAGTGGAAGTGGCAAGGGAACATGGTAATAAGCTACACAAGTGCCTGAAATTCATCCAAGTGGTACAGGGTACTGTGTCTTTCAAAAGACCTGATTCTGGACTTCTCCAGATGTTAGGTTTGAGGTTATTGGTATTCTTTCTGCTATTCTTACAATGTTTAGTTCAGAAACTGGCGCAGGCCATGTTCCTGCAGAAGACACACATAGTTGATCTGGGAAAGACAAAGGCAGGGAATAGAGACAGGGGCTCAGAGCAATGACCCAGAGATGCCTGCAGAAGTCTAAAGGAGTACAGCTAAAAACACACATCCATTTTCCTCTTTACAGTTCAAATAAATTTAAAAACTAAAGCAATTTCCTAGGCAAAGCTACAATGCAAACCCAGCCTTTATCTTGTGATTTGGACTTAGGGTATACAGATAATTAGAAGTATGTTGATCTGATCAAGTTACTTTCTTAAATGCTGTATTCCAAAGGATTTCAAATAAAAGAGAAACAAGATGGTGGCTCAAGATAGCTGACATTTAAAAAAAAACAGCATATAAGTAACATATTTAGAGCTATATTAGTGCATCTCCTGGGTAATTTTAGTATTCATTAGTGTCTTCATCTCTCAGTGGAACAAAACTCATGACTGTCGTTAAAATACTGTTTTAGTCATGTACTAGCTAATTAATAAAGATATTAAATATAACCATTTCTGAAACCTGTGCCTCCGGCATATATTTTAGCAATGCCTCTTCAATGGGATTTTAGTACTTAAATATTTCCCTCTATGATATTTGGATATGTATATGATTTTTAAATATTATAAAATTATTCATCAGGGAACTGTAACAGGGCTTTGTGACTTTACTAAAAATCTTTTCATTTGAAAACACACCTTTAGAGTATCCATTGATATTGGGAGACAACTTCAAGTTTTATAATTATGTGCTACCATATACCATTCTTTCATTATAGAGCAAGAAACCCAGGTCAAAATAAAAACATCTCAATCAATGTTTAAGAGGATTATCAGTTTTTCAAAATTCCAGTTTAGTTTTAGAAAATCATTCTTATGTTTCTTCTAACTGGTTTTTCCATTTCATTGTAAAAATCTATTCAAAAATATTAATGTTTAATGTTTAAAGTGATCGTTATAGAGAGGGAGGGAAGTAGGAACAGCACAAAGAAAAACAACAATAACAATATAATCTCCACTACTCAGAGACATCTGCTGTTATCAAACTATTCTTTCTATTTGTTATTAGGCAATTTTGGAAGACTCCGAAAAAATCTCAGCTTGGCATACGCAAACCACCTAGTGAACAATGGCAGACTCCTACCACCTAGTTAGTTCTTTTCAGCTTGCAGATGGGTAAAGAAACTCAGCCCCAAGAAAAGAATGCTGCTCTTTAAATTATTCCTCCCTACTTTTCTTCATCGAATGACTATATACTGCTTTGATTACTGCAGGGCTTTGCTTAAGCCACTGCCAGTGATTTTTCTTTTAAAAGAAGAACCCTACAGAGAAAATAGCTTAAAAATTGCATAGGATATTCAGAGAGCAAGAATAAAGGGAAACGAAAATCCACCGTCAGGATTTGAATTTCAGGCTTTGTCGGCGATTGACGTGTAGAATGTAGAATGTAATTTTTCTCCAGACTTTAATATCTACTAAACACTCAATGACCAAGTGGCCTACATTTGTTAGATATTTATTTAATGAGTTGGATTTAATGTGACATTTGCGACTGAAAGCTAGAAGTCTAGATCAAGTGTCTGTGATCTAAAGAGATGGGGCCTTAAGTTCTGGATTTTATCAAATGTGCATCCAAGTCCAAATTGATAGAACCAAGACTTCCCTGGCTTTCAGTACTCCACAGAAGGTGAAGACATAGGTAAGCTATTTAAAGAACAAAATGGACTCCACACTAAGAGTAATGACAAAAAAACACTAAGTATTCAAAATCCAGATCAATATCAAATGATAAATAAAAGGTACAAAGATATTACAAATGAATAAGTGCTGAAATTAAAGGAGCACTGTTTTAAATTAGAGCTCTGTTTAAATTAAAGGAGATCTTTGTTAAATTCAGAGTCCATTCACATATCTAGAATGCACAATCATGCTGCTGAGAGTCACACAAGTGATGTAGGGGGAAAGTGGATTTGTGTGTGTTGCAGCGAGTGGGATAGGAAACAGGAACACTGGAAGTAAACAAAATGACAGGATACTGGGGAAGCGGTGGGTTCTTTCCAGTCTCTCAGCATTAGTTGAGGCAAAGCAATGGGCAACAGAAATTGTGAGCTCTTAAAAAGAATGGGTACCATACCCCCCATAATTGAAATCACTTGGGGAGTTACTGAGAATACAGATTTCTAGGCCCACTGTAACCCAAGAGCAGCCTTGGAATCGAGATTTTTTGTTTTTTTTCTTCACAGAGAATTAAAATTTTTATTTTTTATTTTTTTAACATCTTTATTGGGGTAGAATTGCTTTACAATGGTGTGTTAGTTTCTGCTGTATAACAAAGTGAATCAGCTATACCTATACATATATCCCCATATCTCCTCCCTCTTGCGTCTCCCTCCCACCCTCCCTATCCCACCCCTCTAGGTGGACACAAAGCACCGAGCTGATCTCTCTGTGCTAAGCAGCTGCTTCCCACTAGCTATCTATTTTATATTTGGTAGTGTATATATGTCCATGCCACTCTCTCACTTTGTCTTAGCTTACCCTTCCCCATTCCTGTGTCCTCAAGTCCATTCTCTATGTCTGCGTCTTTATTCCTGTCCTGCCCCTAGGTTCTTCAGAACCATTTTTTTTAGCCTCTAGTGATTCTGATGAGAAGCTGACTTTGGAGCCACACTGTTACCCACACTGATATCTTGTTAGCACTTCGTTAAGAAGTGTTAAACTTTTAGAAATTAAGATTTTCCCAGAAGATAAGGTGTTTTTCATTTAAATTTTAACATATTAATGGGAAGTCTATAGATATTCTGGAACTTCTCTGAAAATTTTTGGTGATCATATTCAACTGCTGAGTTTTCCTCCAGTAATGAACATTTTTAAGCTAGCTGTGGACATTTATTAAAATACAGGCCTCAAACTGTCCAAATTGTGACAGGATGAATAAAATAAGAATGTCTCAAAATGTTACTTGAAACCCTCCTAGTGCACTATTAATATTTAGAATTTTTTGGTAGGTGAGAATAAAAACAGGTTTTAGGTCACATATAATATTCTTTTTCCATTCCTTTTAAAGACTTCATTTATTTATTAACCTCTTTTCACTTCTATCCTTATAATTAAGTTTCTTTATATCCTCACACTTACAGTTTAAAGTAGTGTCTGTAGGTTATCTGTAGAGGTTACATTTCATAGGTCACATTTCAGTTGTTACTTAATTGTTCATGCATTTCCCCTCAAATAAATTTCCAGGAGGAGGAGCACAGATTTTACTTCTTTTAATATGCAGAATATTTAAAGTTAGTATTTTAAGTGTAGTAGACTCTCAAAAATGACTTACCCAACAGATGTTTTTCAACACTGAATTTTCTCAGTTGAGAAAAGTATATATACTTGTGCTGTTCAATACAGTACCCATTAGCCACATGTGACTATTTAAATTTAAATGAATAAAAATTAAATAAAATTTAAAATTCAGTTCTTTAGCTGCACTATCCACATTTCGAGTGTTCAGTAGTCACATGTGGCTCTCATATTGGACAGCACAGATATAGAACATGTCCATTAATGTAGAAAATGCTATTAGAAAATGCTGATCTATACAAATTGTTTCTCCTTCCTCCCTCCCTCCCTCCCTCCCACCCTTCCTCTCCTTCCTCTCTCTCTCTGATACAGAAGCGTTTCACTGCTCTAAAAAATTCCCTATGCTCCAACGATTCCTCCTTCCCCCTTTCTTCAACACCTGGCAACCACTGATCTTTTTGTTTCCATAGTTTTGCCTTTTCCAAAATGTCATATACAGTAAGTCCCCTACATACGAACCTTCAAGTTGCGAACTTTCAAAGATGCAAACGTATTATAAACCTATTACAGTACAGTACTGTACAGCCGATTGTGTTAGTTGGGTACCTAGGCCAACTTTGTTGGACTTAGGAACAAACTGGACTTACAACGTGCTCTCGGAATGGAACTTGTTCATATGTAGGGGACTTAACTGCAGGTGGAATTATACGGTATATAGCCTTTTCAGATTGGCTTCTTCTGTTTTGTTTTGTTTTTTTTTGGCTGCGCTGCATGGCTTGCGGGATTACTTCCCCGACCAGGGATTGAACCTGGACTCCCTGCAATGGAAGCACGGAGTCTTAACCACTGGACCACCAGGAAATTCCCTCAGATTGGCTTCTTTCAGGTAACACTATGCTTGTTTCTGCCATTTTTTTTTTCATGGCTTGATACCTCATTTCTTGTTATCACAGAATAATATTCTATTGCATGACTGCATCACAATTTGTTTATCCATTCACCTACTGAAAGACATCTTGGTTCCTTCCAACTTTGACATTTACAAATAAATCTTCTATAAACATTCCTGTGTAGGTTTTTATGTGAACATAATTTTCAATGCATTTGGATAAATCCCAAAGAGCACGAATGCTAAAATATGGCAAGACTATGTTTAGCTTTGTAAGAAATTTCCAAACTATCTTCCAAAGTGGCTGTACCATTTTATATCTCCACCAGCAATGAATGAGAACTGTTGCTCCATATCCTCACCAGCATTTGATGTTGTCAGAGTTTTGGATTTTGGCCATCCTAATAGGTGTGTAGTAGTATCTTATTGATGTTTTAATTTACAATTCTCTAATGACGTATGATGTGCAGCATCTTTTCATATGTGCCATATTTGCCGTCTGTATGTCTGCTTTGGTAAGCTGATTAGATCTTTTGCCAGCTTTTAAATTGGGTTGTTCATTTTGTTGTTGTTGTTGTTGAGGTTTAAGGGTTCTTTATATGTTTTGGATACAAGTCCTCTATCAGATGTGCTTTTGCAAATATTTTCTCCCTGGCTGTGCCTTGTCTTTGCATTCTCTTAACAGAGTGTCTTTTGCAGAGCAGAAGTTTTTCACTTCAATGACGTCCAACCTAGCTATTTTTTCTTTCATGGAGCATGCTTTTAGTATTGTATCTAAAAACTCATTGTCAAACACAAGGTCACCTAGATTTTCTCTTCTGTTATCTTTTTATATTTTTATAAGTTTTATATTTTTGCATTTTACATTTTGGTCTATGATTGATTTTGAGTCAATTTTCATAAAAGATATAAGGTCAGTGTCTAGATTCATTTTCTTGAATATGAATGGCAGTTGTTAAGCCCCGTTTGTTGAAAAGACTATCCTTTTCCACTGGATTGCCTTTGCTCCTTTGTCAACAATTAGTTGCTCATATTTGTGTGGGTTTATTTCTGGGGTTTTTGGTCTGTTAAACTGATTTGTCTATTCTTTTAACACCACAGTGTCATGATTACTGTGGCTTTAGAGTAAGTCTTGAACTAGAGTACTGCCAGTCCCCCAACTGTGTTCCTTTACAATGTTGAATTGGTTATTCTGGAACTTTTGCCTTTCCATATAAACTTTAGAACCAGTTTGTTGGTATCCACAAAGTAAACTTCTGGGATTTTCATTGGGATTGTGTTGAATCTATAGATTATGTTAGGAATGACTAACATCTCAACAATATCGAGTCTTCCTACCCAAGAACATGGAATATCTCTCCATTTATTTAGATCTTTGATTTCTTTCATCAGTTTTGTAGTTTTCCTCATATAGATCTTATAAAATTTTGTTAGATTCATACCTAAGTATTTTAACTTTTTGCTTCTAATGTAAATGGTATTTTACTTTTTATACTCAAATTCCAAATGTTCGCTGCCGATATATAGGAAACAATAGACTTTCATATATTAACCTTGAATCCTGCATCTGTGCAATAATTGCTTATTAGTTCCAGAAGGGGTTTTTTGGTCAATTTTTTGAGATTTTTCTATATAGACCATAACATCACCTGCAAACAAAGACAGTTTTACTCCCTCTTCTCAATCTGTACACATTTTCCTTCCTTTTCTTGTCTTTTTTTATTACATTACATAGGGCTTACAGTACAATTTATAATTGTACTGTACAATTTTGATAAAGAGTAGTGAGAAGGGACGTCCTTGCCTTGTTCCCCATCTTAGGGGGGAAAGCATCTAGTTTTTCACCATTATGATATTAATTGTAGTCTTTTTGAAGATGTTCTTTATCAAGTTGAAAAAATTTCCCCTCTATTTCTAGTTTACTGAGAGTTTATCATGAAAGGGTGTTGTATCTTGTTGAATGTTCTTATTGCATCTACTAATATGATCGTGTGATTTTTCTGCTTCAGCCTGTTGATGTAATGAATTACATTAATTGACTTTAAAATTTTGAACTACCCTTGGATACCTGGAATACACATTTGGTTGTTGTGTATAATCCTTTTTATACATCGTTGGATTTTATTTCCTAATATTTTGCCGAGGATTTTTGAATCTATGTTCATGAGAGATATTGATTGGTAGTTTTCCTTTCTTGTAATGTCTTTGCCTGGTTTTGGTATTAGATAATGCTGACCTCATAAAATGAGTTACGAGGTGTTCACTGTGCATCTATTTTTTGGAACAGATTGTAGAGAATTGGTATCATTTGTTTCTTAGATGTTTGGTGAAATTCAATAGTGAAACCATTTGGGCCTGGTCCTTGCTATTTTGGAAGGTTATTAATTATTGATTTCAATTTCTTTAATAGTTGTAAGTCTACTCAGATTGCCTATTTCCCCTTGTGTGAGTTTTGGTAGACTGTGTCTTTCAAAGAATTGGTCCATTTCACCTTTTATCAGATTTGTGGGTGTAGAGTTCAAAATACAGTTGACGCTTAAACAATGTGGTGGTTAGGGGCACAGACTCCTTGTGCAGTAAAAAATCCATGCATAACTTTATAGTAGGCCCTCCGTATCCAGGGTTCTGCATCCAAGGACTCAACCAACTGTGGATCATGTAGTGTTGTAGTATTTATTGAAAAAAAAAACCCTGTGTATAAATGGACTTCTGTAGTTCAAACCTGTGTTGTTCAAGGGTCTACTGTATTCTTTTATTATCATTTTACTGTCCATGGGATTAGTAGAGCTGGTTCCTCTTTCATTTCTGATACCAATAATCTGTGTCTCCTCTCTTTTTCTTTTTTTGTTTTAACCCTAACCAGCCTTGATTTCAATGGCAGAGCTCCAGCAACCTGGAAGCACCTCACCAAGCCTCTCAGTGGAGTGGGAAGGGGCAGGGAATTGGAACTCAGAGGCTCAAATCTTAGAGAAGGGCTGATGGCAAGCCTGGGGAGAGGCTGCATGACTGTGGGGAGTCCCCTAGCGCAGGTCGTGGGCCATGAACATGCCCCTGGCCCTGCACAGGATGGGGTCCTTGGCAGCATCATTGGGGTGCTCCTTGGATGGGATCTCCAGTACCGCTGGAAAGAAGCACTGGTGGGCATCGAGCGCATGCCTCACCTCTCTGCGATGTACTGGTTGATGAGGATGATGCCGATGTCCTCCTGATTTAGAAACCACCGGAAGGTGTCTTCGGTCTCATTGACGGTAGTATCCTTCTCCACCACCAGGAAATCAGGGTGGCGGTTCTTGTTAAGCTCCCCTATGCCACCCAGCAGGAAGCCAGTCACTGTGTCCTCGTCTCCCATCACCACAATTAGCTTCCCCCTCTCTGCCACCCTCACAGTCAGCAATACTTTAAATATTTTACTTTATTCTCTTTTTGCTTGGATGGTTTCTGAAGATAAGTTCGATTTAATTGTTCTTATTCCTCTGTTGGTAAGACATTATTTTCTCTGGCTTCTTTCAACATTTTCTGTTTGTCTTTGACTTTCTGCAGTTTGAATATGATATGCCTAGATATCAAATTTTTGGCATTTATCGTGTTTGTTGTGCTCTGAGCTTCCTGGATGTATGGTTTGGTGTCTGTCGTTCATTTTTGGAAAATTCTCAGCATGCATGCATGTATTTATTTATTTATTTATTTATTTATTTAAACATCTTTATTGGAGTATAATTACTTTACAATGGTGTGTTAGTTTCTGCTTTATATTCTTAGCCTTTAAAACTTCAAATATTTCTTCTGTTCCTTTCTTTCTTCTCCTTTTGGTATTGATATTACATGTATATACACCTTTTGTAATTGTCCCACAGTTCTTGAATATTCTGTTCAGTCTTTTTCATTCATTTTTTTTTCCTTTTGTATTTCAGTTTTGGAAGTTTCTATTGATCTATCTTCAAGTTCACTGATTCTTTCCTTTATGAGTGAAACCATCAAATACATTCATCATTTCTGTTACAGTGTTTTTGATTTCTAGCATTTTCTTTTGATTCTTTCTTAAAGTTTTCATCTCTTACATTACCTACCTTTTCTTGCATTTATCTACTTTTTCCCTGAGAATGCTTAGCATATTAATCGTAGCTATTTTAAATTCTCAGTCTGATAATTCCATATCTGAGTCTGGTTCTGCCATATCTGAGTCTGCCATATCTGAGTCTGGTTCTGATTCTTCCTTTGTTCATTCAGAGTGGGTTTTTTGTCTTTTAGTATGACTTGTGATTTTTTTAATTGCCAAACATGATGTATTGGGTAAAAGGAACTGAGGTAGTGTGAGGTTTAAATTTATCTGACTAGGAGGTAGGCTGTGTATACTTTTTGTTGCAATTGTGGTGTCAGAGGCTAAAATTTCCTCTGGTGTTCTTGCTTTCTCTCTCTGTTTGTCTCTCTAGTTTGGAGGGCAGGAGTTTCCCTATGAGTTCCATTCTCTGATGAATATAAGAATTGTTGATTTTTACCTTGAGGAAAGCTCTCTCTCTTTTTTTTAAAATAAATTTATTTATTTATTTATTTTTGGCTGTGTTGGGTCTTCATTGCTGTGCATGGGCTTTCTCTAGTTGAGGCAAGCGGGGGCTACTCTTCCTTGCAGTGCATGGGCTTCTCATTGCGGTGGCTTCTCTTGTTGCGAAGCACGGGCTCTAGGCGCACAGGCTTCAGTAGTTGTGGTGCACGGGCTTAGTTGTTCTGTGGCATGTGGGATCTTCTCGGACTAGGGATTGAACGTGTGTCTCCTGCATTGGCCGGCATATTCTTAACCACTATGCTGCCAGAGAAGTCCAAAGCTCTCTTCTTGTGAGTACTTCGAAGCTCTTTACGTGTCAGACCTAAAACTGGAAGTCAGAACCATTTCTTTTTTAAGAGTAGACTTTCTATTCTGACTTAACAAGTAGTTTTCAGATGCAACCTTTTGGTTTTTTTTGTACTTGGCCTTAAATTTCTAATATAATTCCTACTATCTGTATTCTCCAATGTACTGTTGATTAAGTTTAGGCTTGCTACTGTTGAGTTCTAGACTGCCAATGGCACATGTCAATTTTTTTTTTTTTACATGTCAATTTTTGAAGAACATATTTGACTTTTATGCCATGCTGAATTATTGTGACAATCCACCCACTCCAGAAGTCCCCCAGGATTTGGAAGCATCAACTACCTCTGGCACTGGGGACAAAGAGTTGAGCCTCTGAGTTTCCAATCAGCTTTTTGGTTCCTTTGATCTTAATCATGACCGTATAACCAAGATTTATTTAATGAGGCCTGAAAGCTCTTGCTTCCATTTGTAATTGCAATATCCAGACACTGGAATGGAATGGAAGGAATGGAGAATCATTTTCTAGCCTGGTTTTCTCTATTTTATTCTGTCTCTAAACAGTCTGTGCCTCATGGCAAGCAGTCTTTGCTATGGAATGAACTGTGTCCCTCTAAAGTCATATGTTTAACCCTAGCCGCCCCACCCCCCACCATGAGACTCTATTGGAGGTAAGGCCTTTAAGGAGGTGATAAAGGTCAAATGAGGTCATAAGGGTGGAGCTCTAATCTGATAGAACTGATGTCCTTATAAAAAATGAAGAAGCACCAGAGATCGATCTCATCTCTCTCCATCTCTCTCTCTCTCTCTCTGTGCCATGTGAGGACTCAGCAAGAAGGTGGCCATCTGCAAGACAGAAAGAGGGCTCTCACCAGACACTGAACCCTGCCGGAAACTTGATCTTGAATTTTCCAGCCTCCAAAACTTTGAGAAAATAAATTTCTGTTGTTTAAGCCACCCAGTCTATGGTATTTTGTTATGGCAGCCGTAGAAGACCAAGACAGTCCTTTGTTGACTAATGTAACTGGGTTTACTGAGAAGTTTCAGCTTGGTGCAATCTCAAGATAAAGTGGCTGCAGTGTTTCCAATTACTGTCTTCTCTCGTGTACTGTTGGATCTCCCTTTCCAGTACAGCAATATGATCTTATGAAGATTCCCTAGCTTTGTGGCCACTTTTGGGTATTAAAATTTAGTTCAAATTAAAGCATTAATTTCAAAGTTCTTTTAAATCTCATCTTCTTTCCTTATCCTCAGGTCAGGCTTGAGTGGCAGTCCTGACTATGGGATTTGAGATGGAAGGTGTTGGCAGGGTCTGGCTCTGAGACACCTCTTTCCTCTCTCTTTAATAACCCCTCTCTGTGGCTATTCCTGCTTCTCTAATACTGACAGGCTGAAGATGCCCTCTGTGTGGCAATGCCGAAATATCGATCTGATCATTGGACATACATCTACGTTCTTCGTGGGTCTCCAAGAAGCCTCTCTACTATGCTGTTCCCTGACAGATGAGGTCCCCATTTAGCAGAACATCCTATAGCCGCCTGTTGCTAAGGTGCCTCACCTGGTAGCCAGCCTCCTTGATTGGGTTATTAGCAAACTTGCTCTAGCCAGGTAATCTTGGTAGTGACCACTGGAAATTCATATATTTTCGCATGCCAAAAGGAGGGAATTCAGACCGCTCTATCGCCCTCCCTCTCTCTCCAGTCATCCATATGTGTTTAAGCCTATGCTTCCTTCTCAGATAAGCAAACAAATGAAATCCTAAATTATGTTTAAGATTTTGATTTATGTCAAAAGAGATCTTCAGGAATAAAGGAGACCCCTTAAAACAGGGACTAATTAACAGGCTTGTGAACTCATTTTTGTAAATATTACCTTATCCTCTAATTCTTAAATTGTTATTCAACTTCCACGGGATGAATCTTTTACTTTACTCAACAAATATTTATTGAGTACCCAAGGTATGTATGCAAGGCACATAAATATAAAAATGTTCAAGATTGTTCCTGCCCTCCATATATCTAAGGAGAGCTAAAATAGATAAATATTTCTTATCTCAAGGTAAAAGATGATAGGTGACATAAAAGAGTGTTAGGAGAATTCAAAAAGGAATAAATAACTATTTTGATTTATCCAGGAAAGACTTAGAGAATGGGACATTTGAGCTGCATAGGAGTTGTATATTCAGAGAAAGAAAAGATATTCTAGATTATAAAACAAAAACATACAAACAAAAGCACTGAAATGGAAAAAACACTTGAAATTGTTGGGGAAAAGATATATATTTTAGGTATCCCTCTTTGATGTTAAAGTAAATATTGGAAGTGGAAAGATACAGGAATAAAAAGAAGGCATGAAGGAGTAATAAGAACTAATTGAGCAGTTGGATTTTCCCACCTTTAAGTAGGTTCGTGTAGCACTTTGCACAGAGTATATACTGAAAAGGATGTTTTAGCAACTTGACTGCTAAATCCCAACTATGCTTAAACATCTCATTCTTTTCTACTAAATTAATACACATTAGAATAAGGAGTTTTGAAAGCAGCTTTACATCTTTTTATTTTTTTCTCAATTGAGCAACTATTCACTATGTATGTCTAGCCACCATGAGAAATACAAAACCTGTAACATAATCTCACCCTACAAGGAGCTTAAATTTTATTTTTTCCTTTCCCTGATTTGTTTTGTTTTTGCAAAGATAGCAAAATAACTGACACTAATGAGCCTAATTCAATTATAATTTATTATTAACCACACCCCCTACTGTTACTGTTCTTCTCACTCCTTTGCTTAAGAAAATGTAGGAATAATTTCTGACATAATGTTAACCTGAGTTGTTACTACTGGTTATTTACTGGAACAGGATGGTTTTATTTCGGCTCTTTTGTCACTGAGAGCCAAAAATGACTTTTTGAATTTCTAATTGGCATATTCTTTCTCTGTGATTTCCATGAATTTTCAGTGACTACTTTTATCAACTATATATGTATGGCTTATATATATTTTCATTTCATTTTCAGAATGAACTGCTAATCAGAGTGCTTTTCCCATTTCAAAAATGAAGATAGATAGGTATAAGAAAGTAGGTAAAATAAAGCCCCTTTATTACAGAGATTTTAATTTTAGCGAGATCCCTTACGTCAGCTATTCCAGTTTAATTGTTCTAACCTTTCGTGTTGATTACCTTGGGCAAGGCATGTCTGAACAAACTTAAGGCAGAGAGAGGCTTGTTACAACAGTCCATTCCTCAGCAGATGGTAACCACATCCTATTTGACAATACACATGCTACCTGTAGATGTCACTATACCCCTATAATTCTTCTCAGTGCAGTGACCTATTCATTCCCCTCCACACCCCCCCACTTCAGAGTTACAGGAATGAATATTTGAAGAGATCCTGAATTTCTGTTTTCTAAACAGAGAATTGAAAGGTGAGATTTCCCAGAATATAAAATACAAAATTGCAAAGCAGGCAATCTCAGAGACAGACAGGTGCGTGCACACGCGCACACCCGCCACCCCCAAAAGGAGTGCTTTCAAAGGTAGATAATTATATTTACCACCTATGTTTCATTAGTCAATTGGACAACCTTTCAGGTTAGAAACAAGATCAAGGCAAGAATGTGGCTATTACCTCTCTTTTCTTCTTTATTTACAAATAATCTGTAAAATCTTAGCCTAAAAATAAACAAAATCATGTTTCAACGACTGTTCTCTCATAAGATCTTAGAGGAGCTGAATAAAATGGATTTCCTGTTTTAAAAAAAGAATGTGAAAATGACGCTTTCATGGATTAATTAATGGCAGAAGAAATATAAACAAATATGCCTAGTTTTAAGAATAGGTTTTTGCTTTGGCAGCCTTTTGCCTGGGCAACCAAACACTGGGTCCAGTTTTTTGTTTATTGGGCAGTCAGGTCTCCTTTTGTCAATTTGGGCCTAGGGATCACTTTATCACCACTTGTAGCATACCAAAGTGTTCCAGGTGGGAACAGAAGGATACTCAGAAATGACTTGGGCCTTGAAAGTCATCCTTAGCATAACTGCAAAAGGCAGATCTCCCCCAGTAAGAGAAACATAGCCCAAGCTGAAGCAGTAAATGATCTCAGCTTTTCAAAGCCAAAGAGAGTTGGAGAAAGGGAGCGTCAGTTAATTAAAATCAGCTTTTCAGGTAGGAATGTGAATGTCCAGGTTATCCTCTGGTTAATGCTGATTGCCAAAGGGCACGGCTCAAAAAAAACCCTCTACTGGATCAACAGGAGGATTACGGAGGCATATCCTTCTACACATAGGCCCAGAAGAGAGGAAAAATCAAAGAGAGAAAAAAATCAAAGAGAGAAAAAAATCAAAATCAAAATCATGTAGTTGGAATGACCATGAGTGAAAAAGTAAGAAAATAAAAATAAAGTAAGGTGTGTAGAATGGAAAAGTCTGAAATAAACCCTATAGATGGGTATGGATTTGGACAGAAGTCAATAACAGCAAGGCATAATTGGAGTTGGGGTAGCCACTGCCAATGCTATGAAGGCCTTACATTGTAGCTATTTGTAAATATGCTTCATACTCGTCGTTAATGACTCCTTAGAGGGCTAAAACAGCCTATTCATCTTGGTTCCCCTATAGCACCTAGCAAATCACCTGGCACCTACTGGATTCTCAAAAAACATTTATTTATTAAATAAACTGAAAGCAAAAGCTATCCAGTGGGAAAAACAAACAGAATGTTGATAGTTCTTGGATGCTGTCAATAAAAAAGAACAGGATGTCAAAAATTAGTTTGAACGTCTCAATTTGGAGATAGTGAAAAAGTTGGTATTGTTGTCAGACACTTGGAATGCAGAAGGGAGATTCAATTTGTATATGAGAGATTCATTTCCTTTGAGAATATATGGGGATGGTCCATATTTGATGAAGGAATATAAAATAGACTGGGCTTAAATCTAACTGGTTGGAAATATAAGATGTTAAGAAAGAAGCTGGAGAGGAAGATTTGGGATTCCTAGATGGAGAGAACACATTTAAATCTTCAGAATGAATGAGACCCCTGAGGAAATGTGTATAACATATTATGCATATGAAGAAGGTCAAAAACTAAAGATTTTTGGATATCTGGAGTCAGCAGGTGGGAGAAGAAGGTGGAATCAGAGCCAGTTGAAGAGAAAATAGTGCTATACTAGCTGACAAAAGAAAATTGTCAAAAAGGAAACCATATTACTACAATAATGAACAATATATAATAAAGAATTTAGATGGATAATTTAAAAATAGCAAACAAACCCCTCTACTAATTTTTTCCAACAGGTCTTTAGTTGCCTAAGAGAGCTGCCTTACTATGATATATAAGTTAGATATTTTGACAGTTCCTCCAGGAAGGAGTCGGCAGGGTGTTGGGGGGGGAGGTTAGTGGGCTAAGTGGTGAGGAAATGGAAACCACATATATAGGCAGAGTGTGTAAATCAAAGATCTCTTAACAGATTGATTATGTAAGGTCAACGTATATGGATCCACTTTTTTTCACTTGGTGGTCTTTTGCCTTCTCCATGGACAACTGAATTAGAACTGAAACTACACTAACTTCATATGTGGATAGCTGAGAGAAGAAAGATATAGTACTAAAATATTTATCCATGATTTTTACATTAAGAGAAAACAAATGTTTATTTAATTTAAAGGTTCTTATACCTCATTTTTCGGGGTGGGGGGGAGTATGGGATGGGCTATTCTGAGTCTTTTGAAAGCTATGCTCCCCCCAGAAGAAAGTGCACATTCACACTGAAAATTACCTGAAATTAGAGAAGATCTACAAATCCCTTCCAAAGATCCCAGTGTAAGAAGCCCTAACTTAGCAAACAGCCTGCAAATTCACTGAACCTGACGCTTAAAGTGAGAAGAGCATAGTAGGATGAGGAGTCCTGAGTCGTAGTTTCACTGTTCCCAGTTCAGCTGTGTTATCAGGAAGAAATACTATGATCTTCTTAGAGGTCATGAGTCTAAATTATACCTTAGGCCCCTTTTAGTAAAACCTGTTACATGTTATGTTTCTACTTTAAAAGCCAATAAAGAATATCATCACTGAATTAATTCTTTTCTATTTGTATTTCTATTTTTATGCTTATATTTCTTCTCACAAAAAGCAACAGATCATTTTACAGATTATGAGATACACATTTCAATTTACGCTTACCAGATATTTAGAAGACAGGTGCTAATTGCATTTTAAACCCCCATGTGAACACCAGCTGCTCCTAAATAACTTTTAGTCTGAGTACAACTTTTAGATCTTTCCTTATTTTTCTACTAATTTTGAGCTCTTTTTAAAAAATAAGAGATAGCCTAGCAGCCTGGAATACAATCACAGGCCACTTTCACAAGGGGAATGATCAAATTTAACTTCCTAGGAAAGTTAGACCATTGTTTCTTTTGAACATTTTGAAGTTCCTCTGACAAACAAGAACTGAAGGACGTCAAACAGGCTTCTTCACAGAAAGCAAGAGCATAGTAACAGGAGAGTGGCAGGGTCAAATGAAGATGCTCCAGAGTGCAGAGAAAGAGAGAAGGAGACGAAGCACTCAGAACTAACAGGAGAATGAGGCGAGGACAAGCTAGCTGGATTTCTGCTCCATTTGATACTGCACATATGGGTATACCAGTAGCAGCTGCTTCAGAATGAACACAAGGCAGCTTTGTCTCCAGGTGAGAGTACTGAACCTCCAGATTTTGGAATCCACATCCTGATTATTTTGGAGGAAAAGGAAAGAAGTGTTATCTGGTTATTCTCAGCCTAAATTTCCCCTTTAAAGTCATTAATAAAAAATTTCAGGAAGGCATCTGTCTTCCAAACTAACACTTTTCTAGAACCTTCTAAAGAGGCATCTGGGGCAAATATAGTTTATGGAACTTAGCAGAACAGGATGATTATCTGTAGAGCTAACTTCTGTGATGCGAATACATAAGTTATTAGAGTCAATTCTAACGAGCAGTCAGAATTTTTAGACTGTATTTCAAAAAACGGGAAAAATATTCCAATACCTGAAAGTCAACAGCACAACACTCTGATTCCTAAATAGTCTTTCAAAAGCCCCTGAAGACACTGGTTCAAGATGGCGGAGTAGAAGGACGTGCTCTCACTCCCTCTTGCGAGAGCACCAGAATCACAACTAACTGCTGAACAATCATCGACAGGAAGACACTGGAACTCACCAAAAAAGATACCCCACATCCAAAGACAAAGGAGAAGCCACAGTGAGAGGGTAGGAGGGGCGCAATCACAATAAAATCAAATCCTATAACTGCTGGGTGGGTGACTCACAAATTGGAGAACACTTATACCACAGAAGTCCACCCACTGGAGTGAAGGTTCTGAGCCCCATGTCAGGCTTCCCAACCTGGGGGTCTGGCAATGGGAGGAGGAAGTCCTAGAGAATCAGGCTTTGAAGGCTAGCGGGATTTGACTGCAGGACTTCGACAGGACTGGGGGAAAGAGAGGCTCCACTCTTGGAGGGCACACACAAAGTAGTGTGCACACTGGGACCCAGGGGAAGGAGCAGTGACCACATAGGAGACTGAACCAGACCTACCTGTTAGTGTTGGAGGGTCTCCTGCAGAGGCGGGGGGTGGCTGTGGCTCACCGAGAGGACAAGGACACTGGCAGCAGAAGTTCAGGGAAGTACTCCTTGATGTGAGCCTTCCTAGAGTCCGCCATTAGCCTCACCAAAGAGCTGGGTAGGCTCCAGTGTTGGGTGGCCTCAGGCCAAACAACCAAGAGGGAGGGAGCCCAGCTACACCCAGCAGCAGAGAAGCAGACTAAAGTTTTATTGACCTCTGCCCACCAGAGCAACAGCCAGCTCTACCCACCACCAGTCCCTCCCATCAGGAAACTTGCACAAGGCTCGTAGATAGTCTCATCCACCAGAGGGCAGACAGCAGAAGCAAGAAGAACTATACTCTTGCAGGCTGTGGAACAAAAACCACATTCACAGAAAGATAGACAAGATGAAAAGGCAAAGGGCTACGTACCAGACGAAGGAACAAAATAAAACCCCAGACAAACAACTAAATAAAGTGGAGACAGGCAACCTTTCAGAAAAAGAATTCAGAATAATGATAGTGAAGATGATCCAAGACTTCGGGAAAAGAACGGAGGCAAAGATCGAGATGATGCAAGATATGTCTAACAAAGACCTAGAAGAATTAAAGAACAAACAGAGATGAACAATACAATAATTGAAATGAAAAATACACTAGAAGGAATCAATAGCTGAATAACTGAGGCAGAAGAATGGATAAGGGACCTGGAGGACAGAATGGCGGAATTCACTGCCGTGGAATAGAATAAAGAAAAAAGAATGAAAAGAAATGAAGACAGCATAAGAGACCTCTGGGACAACATGAAATGCAACAACATTTGCATTATAGGGGTCCCAGAAGCAGAAGAGAGAGAGAAAGGACCAGAGAAAATATTTGAAGAGATTATAGTTGAAAACTTCCCTAACATGGGAAAGGAAATAGCCACCCAAGTCCAGGAAGCACAGAGAGGCCCATACAGGATAAACCCAAGGAGAAACACGCCGAGACACATAGTAATCAAATTGGCAAAAATTAAAGACAAAGAAAAATTATTGAAAGCAGCAAGGGAAAAATGACAAATAACATACAAGGGAACTCCCATAAGATTAACAGGTGATTTCTCAGCAGAAACTCTACAAGCCAGAAGGGAGTGGCATGACATACTTAAGTGATGAAAGGGAAGAACCTACAACCAAGATTACTCTACTGGGCAAAAGTCTCATTCAGATTCGATGGAGTAATCAAAATCTTTACAGACAAGCAAAAGCTAAGAGAATTCAGCGCCACCAAACCAGCTATACAACAAATGCTAAAGGAACTTCTCTAAGTGGGAAACACAAGAGAAGAAAAGGACCTACAAAATCAAACCCAAAACAATTAAGAAAATGGTCATAGGAACATACATATCGATAATTACCTTAAACGTGAATGGATTAAATGCTCCAACCAAAAGACACAGGCTTGCTGAATGGATACAAAAACAAGACCCATATATATGCTGTCTACGAGAGACCCACTTAAGAGCTAGGGACACATACAGACTGAGAGTGAGGGGATGGAAAAAGATATTCCATGCAAATGGAAATCAAAAGAAAGCTGGAGTAGCAATACTCATATCAGATAAAATAGACTTTAAAATAAAGACTGTTACAAGAGACAAGGAAGGACACTACATAATGATCAAGGGATCAATCCAAGAAGAAGATATAACAATTATAAATATATATGCACCCAACATAGGAGCACCTGAATACATAAGGCAACTGCTAACAGCTATAAAAGAGGAAATCGACAGTAACACAATAATAGTGGGGGACTTTAACACCTCACTTACACCAATGGACAGATCATCCAGACAGAAAATAAATAAGGAAACAGAAGCTTTAAATGACACAATAGATCAGAAAGATTTAATTGATATTTATAGGACATTCCATCCAAAAACAGCAGATTACACTTTCTTCTCAAGTGCGCACGGAACATTCTCCAGGATAGATCACATCTTGGATCACAAATCAAGCCTCAGTAAATTTAAGAAAATTGAAATCATATCAAGCATCTTTTCTGACCACAATGCTATGAGATTAGAAATCAATTACAGGGAATAAAATGTAAAAAACACAAACACATGGAGGCTAAACAATACGTTACTAAATAACCAAGAGCTCACTGAAGAAATCAAAGAGAAAATCAAAAAATACCTAGAGACAAATGACAACGAAAACAAGCAAAATCTCAAATGAACAATCTAAACTTACACCTAAAGGAACTAGAGAAAGAAGGAAAAACAAAACCCAAAGTTAGCAGAAGGAAAGAAATCATAAAGATCAGAGTAGAAGTAAATGAAATAGAAACAAAGAAAACAATAGCAAAGATCAATAAAACTAAAAGCTGGTTCTTTGAGAAGATAAACAAAATTGATAAACCATTAGCCAGACTCATCAAGAAAAAGACAGGGAGGACTCAAATCAATAAAATTAGAAATGAAAAAGGAGAAGTTACAACAGACACTGCAGAAATACAAAGCATCCTAAGAGACTACTACAAGCAACTCTATGCCAATAAAATGGACAACCTGGAAGAAATGGACAAATTCTTAGAAAGGTATAACCTTCCAAGGCGGAACCAGGAAGAGAGAGAAAATATGAACAGACCAATCACAAGTAATGAAATTGAAACTGTGATTAAAAATCTTCCAACAAACAAAAGTCCAGGACCAGATGACTTCACAGGTGAATTCTATCAAACACTTAGAGAAAAGCTAATACGCATCCTTCTCAAACTCTTCCAAAAAATTTCAGAGGCAGGAACACTCCCAAACTCATTCTATGAGGCCACCATCACCCTGATACCAAAACCAGACAAAGATACTACAAAAAAAGAAAATTACAGACTAATATCATTGATGAATATAGATGCAAAAATCCTCAACAAAATACTAGCAAACAGGGGCTTCCCTCGTGGCGCAGTGGTTGAGAATTTGCCTGCCAATGCAGGGGACACGGGTTTGAGCCCTGGTCTGGGAAGATCCCACATGCCGCGGAGCAACTAAGCCCGTGCGCCACACCTACTGAGCCTGCGCGTCTGGAGCCCGTGCTCCGCAACAAGAGAGGCCGCAACAGTGAGAGGCCTGCGCACCGTGATGAAGAGTGGCCCCCGCTCGTCGCAACTAGAGAAAGCCCTCGCACAGAAACGAAGACCCAACACAGCCAAAAAATAAATTAATTAATTAATTAAATAAATTAAAAAAAAATACTAGCAAACAGAATCCAACAAGACATTAAAAGGATCATACTCCATGATCAAGTGGGATTTATCCCAGGGATGCAAGGATTCTTCAATATATGCAAATCAATCAATGTGGTACACCATATTAACAAATTGAAGAATAAAAACCATATGATCATCTCAATAGATGCAGAAAAGCTTTTGACAAAATTCAACACCCATGTATGATAAAAGCTCTCCAGAAAGTGGGCATAGAGGGAACCTACCTCAACAAAATAAAGGCCATATATGACAAACCCACAGCAAACATCATTCTCAACGGTGAAAAACTGAAACCATTTCCTCTAAGATCAGGAACGAGACAAGGATGTCCACTCTCACCATTATTATTCAACATAGTTTTGGAAGTCCTAGCCACGGCAATCAGAGAAGAAAAAGAAATAAAAGGAATCCAAATTGGAAAAGAAGAAGTAAAACTGCCACTGTTTGCAGAGGACATGATACTATACATAGAGAATCCTAAAGATGCCACCAGAAAACTACTAGAGCTAATCAATGAATTTGGTAATGTTGCAGGATACAAAATTAATGCACGGAAATCTCTTGCATTCCTATACACTAATGATGAAAAATCTGAAAGAGAAATTAAGGAAACACTCCCATTTACCACTGCAACAAAAAGAATAAAATACCTAGGAATAAACCTACCTAAGGACATGAAAGACCTGTATGCAGAAAACTATAAGACACTGATGAAAGAAATTAAAGATGATACCAACAGATGGAGAGATATACCATGTTCTCGGATTGGAAGAATCAATATTGTGAAAATGACTATACTACCCAAAGCAATCTACAGATTCAATGCAATCCCTATCAAATTACCAATGGCATTATTTACAGAACTAGAACAAAAAAATCTTAAAATTTGTATGCAAACACAAAAAACCCCGAATAGCCAAAGCAGTCTTGAGGGAAAAAAACGGAGCTGGAGGAATCAGACTCCCTGACTTCAGACTATACTACAAAGCTACAGTAATCAAGATAATATGGGGGCTTCCCTGGTGGCGCAGTGGTTGAGAGTCTGCCTGCTAACGCAGGGGACACGGGTTCGAGCCCTGGTCTGGGAAGATTCCACATGCCGCGGAGCAACAGGGCCCGTGAGCCACAACTACTGAGCTTGCGTGTCTGGAGCCTGTGCTCCGCAACAAGAGAGGCCGCGATAGTGAGAGGCCCGCACACCACGATGAAGAGTGGCCGCCGCTTGCCACAACTAGAGAAAGCCCTTGCACAGAAACGAAGACCCAACACAGCCAAAAATTAAATAAATAAATTAATTAATTAAAATGAATAATGCTTTAAAAAAAAAAGACAATATGGTACTGGCACAAAAACAGAAATATAGATCAACGGAACAGGATGGAAAGCCCAAAGATAAACCCACGCACCTATGGTCAACTAATCTATGACAAAGGAGGCAAGGATATACAATGGAGAAAAGACAGTCTCTTCAATAAGTCATGCTGGGAAAACTGGACAGCTACATGTAAAAGAATGAAATTAGAACACTCCCTAACACCATACACAAAAATAAACTCAAAATGGATTAGAGACCTAAATGTAAGACCAGACACTATAAAACTCTTAGAGGAAAACATAGGAAGAACACTCTTTGACATAAATCACAGCAAGATCTTTTTTGATCCACCCCCTAGAGTAATGGAAATAAAAACAAAAATAAACAAATGGGACCTAATGAAACTTAAAAGCTTTTGCAAAGCAAAGGAAACTACAAACAAGATGAAAAGACAACCCTCAGAATGGGAGAAAATATTTGCAAATGAATCAATGGACAAAGGATTAATTTCCAAAATATATAAACAGCTCATGCAGCTCAATGTTAAAAAAAGCAGACAACCCAATCCAAAAATGGGCAGAAGACCTAAAAAGACATTTCTCCAAAGACATACAGATGGCCAAGAAGCACATGAAAATCTGCTCAACATCACTAATTATGAGAGAAATGCAAATCAAAACTATAATGAGGTATCACCTCACACCAGTTAGAATGGGCATCATCAGAAAATCTACAAACAACAGTTGCTGGAGAGGGTGTGGAGAAAAGGGAACCCTCTTGCACTGTTGATGGGAATATAAACTGATACAGCCACTATGGAGAACACTATGGAGGTTTCTTAAAAAACTCAAACTAGAATTACCATGTGACCCAGCAATCCCACTACTGGGCATATACCCAGAGAAATCCATAATTCAAAAAGACACATGCACCCCAATGTTCACTGCAGCACTATTTACAATAGCCAGGTCATGGAAGCAACCTAAATGCCCATCGACAGACGAATGGATAAAGAAGATGTGGTACATATATACCATGGAATATTACTCAGCCATAAAAAGGAACGAAGTTGGGTCATTTGTAGAGACGTGGATGGATCTAGAGACTGTCATACAGAGTGAAGTAAGTCAGAAAGAGAAAAACAGATATCGTATATTAACGCATACATGTGGAACCTAGAAAAATGGTACAGATGAACCAGTTAGCAGGGCAGAAATTGAGACACAGATGTAGAGAACAAACATATGGACACCAAGGGGGGACAGCGGCAGGGGGTTGGGGGGGATGAATTGGGAGACTGGGGTTGACATATATACACTAATATGTATAAAATAGATAACTGATAAGAACCTGCTGTATAAAAAAATAAATAAAATAAAATTCAAAAAATCAAAAAAAAAAACCAACAAAGCCCATCAAGAATCACATAATGATGGATTAAAAAATACTAAGGCATGAACTCGAGCTACATTAGAGAACCAGGAGAATTGCACCCCTTCACTGCTACTCGATTTTAAAGCTCACCATAATTGCTTGCAAAAGGCTGAGGCAGCAGTCATGTAATGGTACTGCAGAGACAGCAAAATATAACCATGTAGATGAGTTTTTTAAAAACCAAACATTACCAGAATTAGATGCAACAAGTGTTTAAAAGCCCACTTTCTTGATATAGGAAATATTCATTTCTTTTCTGTACATCTCACAAGCTGCTCTGGAAGGTGCAGCTGCTTTCTGTCCCTATGGAGCTTCAGCATGGTGAATGGAGACAACTCTGTCAAATTTGCGAAGTCTGGAGCTTTGGACAAGAAAACAAAATTGAGACCAGCCCGTGACATTAGGTGATCCTCTCAACCTCACTTGCAGTTTCAGAATTTTAGCTGGACAATATGAGATGCTTAGTAGTTTAAATATAAATTTATATATAAAGACTTCAAAGAAATTCTTCCCTATCTTTTGTTTAGTTCATTCATTCGTTCATTCATTCAGTTTACAAACATTTATTGAGGAGCAACTACGTACCAAAAATTATGACTGATGCTTTGGATACAAAGATAATTAGACAAAATCCTGTGTTCAAGATGATCCGAGTCTAGTCAGGGAGGTGGACAAGCAGAGAAATATAGGATTATGTGATGAATTCTAAGGGAGTCACAAAGAGGGAGAATCTAACTCGGCCTGGGTGGCTTGAGCTGATTCAGGATCAATCATTAGTTCACTAATTGAACAGAGCATCGTGCAAATTCAAGACAAAGGTAGTTTGGAAAATGTTTGCCATTCCTACCTCTTGCCCTTGTTTTTTTTTTTTTTTCCCAATGGCACCGTTAGCACTGTATTGTAATTATTTCATGTCTGTTTTTCCCATTAGATTATGATGCCTTAACGGCAGTTCTGGTTTCTTTATCATCTTTTATTCCCAGGGCCTACCGCTGTAGTAGCAAATCAATAAATATTAAAGAATAAATGACCAACAAAGTAGAAGGAAATTATTATAATCTATGCTATAAATCATCTATCTATCATCCATCTATCTAATCTATCCATCTACCTGTGGAAATCTATTTCTGACTAGGGAGTCTGAATTCAAGCAAAAGTATCACATAAGATCTCTCTTATATGGCATTTTAAAATTATACAATAAATTTCAAACACTGACCAGCTCTTTTCTTTCTTACATACTATTAGGGAGAGTCTCTAATTTTATAATAAAGAATGGTGATATAGTGGGAAAATGTCACTGAATCCTGCACAGTATTGACAAAAAATTTTTAAATATGGATATAATATATATGAAAATAATACTGTTGAATTCTGAACACAAATTTTCAATTCTAAAATGTTGTCTAACAATAAGAACACTCTATTTATAGGACAGATTCCAACTGTGAAACAGAAGACCGGGTGACAGATTTTGGTACTCTGAGAAATTGATAATGCAACCCCATGTGGAATGGCAAGAACATCAGAAAAGGAGACAGAACTTTTAAATTTTTAATTGGAAGGGATAAAGGCAATTTCTCTTTCCCCAGTGGAACTGCTAGAGTGGAATGGATAGAATGATTTAGGAAGAAGTACGGGGCAGCAAGTCTTCAAACAAAGATGAGGCAAGTGGCCATCTAGGTATATGTGGTTAGTAGGGTTGGAAAGAAACCAGACTTACAACCTTGTGTAAGCTACTGTAGATTAGAAGAGGCAGCAGCTACCACAGAATCGGATACAGAGGTTGGAAAGGAGTCAGAGTAGGGCAGGAGGAGTGGCAAAGTGCCTGTCTAAGGATTGTGACACTTGGGCAATAATGCCAGGCGATAGCAGCTGCTCAGTAGCAACACAAACAGAAAAGTCAGCCACCAGAGGCTCCTGCATGGTGTGTCAACACTGTTCTAAGGCTAAGGCCAAAGGCACTCTGGTTACTGCCGTAAGGTAGAATGCTATTTACTATACAAAAGGGCTTCTAAGGCCAATCCCTCTTGGCACTGAGACAGGAACCAGAAGTAATACGGCAGTACAGGGGAGCTGGGAATAAAGTCATTTAAATAGTGGGAGTTCATTAAGAAAGGACTGTGAGTCAGGACACTGCTGGTACTACACCCAGATTCCTTCCCCCCTTGACTTGTGTGCCCCTATGTCCCATCTTCTGTGTGCTTTGTTTCTGATGGCTCCCACCTGAGACCTTTCTCAAAGCATTGCCTGCAGAGAGCTGGAAGTACCTTCGAGTTTATGCCCCATACCACCCCCTTAGCCAATGACTGACTGATAGGGTAGTATGAAAGCCCAGCTTTCTCACCTTACAGGATGACAAACTCTGAGTTATAATGTAAGCTCCAGAGCTTGCTGTGGGATCAGACTGAGTGGGGCTTCACCTGAAGTCATATCTTTGTTTGGCTTTGTCTATTCTGGTCTCCCCTATTCCCTTTTCCAGTTTCTCTCAGGACCACTTCCTAAATAAATCAGTTGCACTTAAATCTTTATCTTAGGGTTTGCATTTAGGAAACTTCACTTCAGACAACTGATTTCATAGCCACTGAAAAGAGAGTTGCCTGTATCCTTTTACAATTCTAACATAGAATTAGGAATAAAGTACAATGGGAGCACAAGAAAATGACACCTAAGTCTTCCTCGGGAATCACAGAAGGCTTGACAGGAAAGGGAATGTTAAACCATAGTTTTGAAATATACAAAGGAGTTTCCCAGATGAGATGGGAAAGATATCTTTTGTCCTTAAATCTATCTATTTATCAGTGGTGAAAATAATATTAACTAATATCTATCTGTAGTGTGTTATTAAGTGCCTGGTGCTGCATTAAGAATATACTTTTTAATCTTACTTACTAAAATGAACATATGGAGCATGTATAATCATGATGAGAATGTGGAATCCAAAAGGTCTAGTAATTTGTTCAAATCATATAACAAGTCATCACCAGACCTTGGACTTGAACACAGGTAATTTGACTTTAGGACTCACTTGAGTTTTGATCACTTTGCTATATTGCCTTCTTGGTAAACAACATTAAAATAAGAATTGTCTTCAATCTCATTTCCTCTACAGTGTCAAGGTTACGTTTTTCTTTTTCTTGCTGATCCATTTTAAACCCAGTCATGATGAAAATAATGTTTAATTCATATGTGGTTCTCTGTGTTAATATTTAGAATGTTATGGAAAGTAAAAGGGAAAATAAAAAATGACTGACTTTTAGGAGTCTGTCATTTGTAACAGAAGTAGAAAGAAGGTGTCCTTAAAGCTTTTAAAGGGAATCATATTTCAGGACAGGATCAATGGGAAAGATAGTTGTAAAGTTGGAGAGGGAGGACCTCTAAACTTGGAAAGCCAGAGTTCCTACACTTCAATATGATCTAAGATGATACTAGAGGCAGAATACTGACAGGTCAATACAAGTCTTGAAAGATTTCTCATTACTATTACTCTGAAATCTCACTCTTTTCTAGTCTTTCTCGATTATTTCATAGTAACAGTAATTAATCCCTATTTTTAAGCCAATTAAGCATAGATGAGAATATTATTTGGAATATCCTTTTCATCTTAGTTCTATATAGTTGGAGAAGCTTGATATTTATAGGCACCCCATTTCCCCTTATTTATAAAGCCCAATTTGTCCCCTAACCTCTATCATCTTTCATCCCTTAACCCTGTGATGTTTTACTTTAGTTACCTGAAACTATATGTATTTTATTTTTTATTTCTGTGGTTATATCTGTCTTCCTCACTAGAATGGAAACTCAATAAGAATAGGGATTTTGTCTTGTTCATCACTATATCTCTATCATCTTGAGAAGTGACTGGTATATATAAGGTACTCAATAAATATTCGTTGAATCAAAGAATGAATGAATAATGACTGTGCCTAAGGATAATGCAAAACACCAGGAAAAGAACTGCTATGCTTTCTTTTTTTTTTTTAATTAATTAATTTATTTATTTATTTATTTTTGGCTGTGTTGGGTCTTCATTTCTGTGCGAGGGCTTTCTCCAGTTCCGGAGAGCGGGGGCCACTCTTCATCACGGTGCGCGGGCCTCTCACTATCGTGGCCTCTCCCGTTGCGGAGCACGGGCTCCAGATGCGCAGGCTCAGTAGTTGTGGCTCACGGGCTTAGTTGCTCCGCGGCATGTGGGATCTTCCCAGACCAGGGTTCGAACCCGTGTCCCCCGCATCGGCGGGCAGACTCTCAACCACTGCGCCACCAGGGAAGCCCTGCTATGCTTTCTTAAAACTCATCCTAAATCTTGAAACCATCCCATAGTAATGGTGGGTAGGGAAGCATTATGACGTAATGGAGGGAGTAAAAGCTTTGCCCTCTTTAACTGGTTAAAATCCTAAGTTAAAATCTTGGCATTCAAATTTATTAGCTGTTTAGTTTTAAGGAGATTTTTAACATTTCTGATCCTAAATGTTCTCACTTGTAAATGAGAATAAGAGTGACTGCCTCATAACCTATGTATAGCACAGAGTTGTCACTCATTAAATTTTAGTTCCCTCTTGTTATTTGAAGATGCAGAGACAAACTTTTAGAAAAGAAGTTTACTTGCTAAGAATTTTGAAAAGTTGTCCAGGGGTTAGAATAACTGATTCATTAAATTAAAAATACAACAGGCTTTTAGAGAATTTAAAAAAATGATTCCATAGTTACCAAGGTTACAGTTAGTCTGCTCTTAGTAAAATAGAATTTTCTCATGTTTGTCATATCTGTAAAAGTTTTCACATACCTTAAGATATCAACAAAAGTCAAGGATCAAGTGTTTTATTATTGTTTTAATTTTTTTATTTTGTAATGAGCCAATAGCAAACAGCAAAAGCTAAAGATTACTTATATTCTGGGGACTATCAGTGAGACATGATGTGCATCTTACCCATAATGACAGCAAGGCAAGGTACTAATTTTGCTTCTATAAGGATCAGAATAAGTTTAATTTGGCTGCTTATTCTTAAAGCCTCTCTATGAAGGATGCAGTTCTACATAGAGTTGGGGCTCTGTCCTGCTGTAGCCTATTAATCATGTGATTACAGATGGGTATAGGCTATAGATGTTGATGCCTCTGAAGACTGAAAATTAAGGAATGATCATGGTAGTGATGCTTTGGAGCTTAAACCAGGCCAAAACACTCTGAAAAATAGGACTTGGGATTGAATTGATGCCAGGAGAAGCTGTGATAAATAGAAATGCAGACAGAGATAGGTTGGCAATATTTATCTTCAGTGACTTCTGTGCTAGTGGATTCTGAAATATGAGGTGTATAAATGAAAAGAAACTAAATTTAAATTGGTATTTAACTAGTAATCAACATTTACTCTTATTTTTATAATATAACAGAGGCTTATTTTAAAGAATATTTTTGTGCCATATATGTCCAGAAAAGTGGTGACTTAATTATATTTAACTAAATAATAAGTTATCAAATGAACCTCAATAAACACAATCTTTAAATTTGGAAGATCTATATACATGATAAAATTTTGATAGGCTTAAATATATTCACCTCATCCTAAAGGGATTAGGCGATATAAGGTATGTTAAGTATTTGCTTTTGGAAACAAGTGATTCTTCCTGCTTATTTATGCCCTTTTTAAGTGACCAAATATTTAATACTTACAGTGTGATGTCTGAGGGTGTTCATCATCTTTTCCTATTCATTCATTTGTTCATTCATTCATTCATCATTCAACAAAAATATGTGAGCCCCTATTATGTGTCAGGTTTTGTATGAAGCACTAGAGAGAGATTATAAGTAAGATGTGGTCCCTGCCCTCCAGGAGCCCACATTCTAGGGGCAGAGACAGGCACCTAAGCAAGTGTACTTAAAGGCAGTGGTGTATTTGCATTGTGTCAACTTAGCCAAGTTAAAATTATATTTCTCAGGATTTTCTTCTCTGCCCAGGTCCACATTAGTGTGGACTACAATATACATATTGTAGGAAACCATAAACAAAATGAAAAGACAATCTACGGAATGGGAGAAAATATTTGCAAATGATGCAACTGACAAGGGATTAATTTCCACAATATACAAACAGCTCATACAACTCAATGTCAAAAACAAAACAACCCAATCAAAAAATGGGCAGAAGACCTAAATAGACATTTCTCCAAGGAAGACATACAGATGGCCAACAGGCACATGAAAAGATGCTCAACATGGCTAATTATTAGAGAAATGGAAATCAAAACTACAATGAGGTATCACCTAACACTGGTCACAATGGCCATCATCTGAAACTCTACAAATAACAAATGCTGGAGAGGGTGTAGAGAAAAGGGAACCCTCCTACCATGTTGGTGGGTATATAAATTGGTGCAGCCACTTTGGAGAAGAGTAAAAAGGGCCCTTAAAAAATTAAAAAGAGAGTTACCATATGATCCAGCAGTCCAACTCCTGGGCATATATACGGAAAAGACGAAAACTCTAATAGGAGAGATACATGCACCCTAATGTTCATAGCAGCACTATTTACAATAGCCAAGACATGGAAGCAACCTGTGTCCATCAACAGATTAAGGGATAAAGAAGATGTGGTGTGTATACAAACACACACACACACACACACACACACACACACACACACACAGAGTGGAATATTACTCAGCCATAAAAAGAATGAAATATTGTCATTTGCATCAACACGGATGGACCTAGAGAGTATCATACTAAGTGAAGTAAGTCAGACAGAGAAAGACAAATATCATATGATATCACTTATATGTGGAATCTTAAAAAATGATACAAATGAACTTACAAAGCAGAAATAGACTCGCAGACACAGAAAACAAACTTACGGTTACCAAACGGGAAAGGGCGGGGAGGGGGAGGGATAAATAGGAGTTTGGGATTAACAGATACACACTACTATATATAAAATAGATAACCAGCAAGGACCTACTGTATAGCACAGGCAACTATAGTCAATATCTTGTAATAGCCTCTGATGGAAAAGAATCTGAAAAAGAACTGAATCACTTTGCTGTACACCTGAAACACAACGTTGTAAAACGCTGTAAATCAAGTATACTTCAGTTACAAAAAATAGTACATGCCATCTAGAATTGTTATGATGCTCAAATAAAATAAAATGGGCAAAAGAAGATACATGTTGTGTGAGATTCAGAAGACAGAATTAAAGCAGCTGCCATCTTCATTTTTTGCTTTAAAGATTGGTGTAGGACAGGAGCTTGCAGCTCCATTAAGCTTCTCTGTGAGCTCCCAGGATGGGTGTGGAGTCAGAGTTCTTAGAGAGCTTCTTCAGCTTCTCTGACTCTTAGGCCAGAGGAATGTTTAGCTGCTTGATGATGAGCACCAGCTTCTCCTGCAGGACACCCCCACTGTCAAAGTTGGAATCTTGAGGCAGTGAGAAATCAACCTAGGTTCTAGTAAGTTCTCATTAGTTCAAGCTCAGTTTCACAGATTCTACTTTATCCTTGCTTCCCCAATATCTTCTTTTCTGACTGATTTCTCTGCAGACTTCAATCTCCAGACACAAAAATATACAGACTGTTTAATCTGCTCCCCCCAAAATCAGGGAAAGTAAAATCCCTTTATGAAATCCCTTGTCTTTCTGTCTATCTGTCATCTATCTCTGCCCCCACCTCTCTCTCTTTCTCTCCCCCCTCCCCCTCCCTGGGGGTTCTTATCTTACTGAACACTGATAGAAACACAGGCATATATACTGAGTACTATAAGAAGAAAGGCAAGTGAATGAGTAATTTTTCCTGAAAGGGGAAGAATAGTAAGGGTAAGGGTAGGGAAAGATTTCACTAAGAAAAATATTTGAGCTGGGCTAGAAGGATGAATGGGAGTTTGTTAAGTGAAAAATAGGGAGAAATTTATTTCACCAGACAGGAAATGCCATGGATAAAGACATGAAGTTGGGAATCATAGAGCTTATTAGGGTGATGATGAAATGATTATATTTGAGTATGGGGAGCTGGGAAGCAGGGGAAGAGATATAATATCAGAAAGAGACAGGGTATAAGCAGAAAAAAACAAAGGGAACCCAAACTGTGAAGGACTATAAAGTAGAGATATAGGGGAGGTATTAACAAAGTTCACTGAGAAAATGAAATAATCAGATCTCATACATATAAACTATTTAGTCAAATACACTAAACTTCTTAAGGAACATAAATTCTGTTTGCCTTCCTCACCACCCTTTACGTTCAATAAAGTCTCAATAAATATTTTATGATGATGTAACTCCTTATATTTACTTATTCAAATACCACCATCCAGCCTCCTTCTCAATAAAAACGCTCTGAAAGGCAGAAAGTGATATTTAGATCCATACAGCAATCTGTCCATAATGGATACCTATTTGAAATAACTTCAAATATATAGGAAATGGCATAGAGCTGTGGTTCCCAAACTGTGTGCCAACGTGTCACAGGGCAACACAGTAAACTTACAGGAACACCTTAGGATAGTTTAAAATTTCAAGGTAAACTCAGCGACACGTGGGCTACCAGGTGGATTACATTCATTTTGATGATGTCGTATCTTTGCAAAGCTGGCATTCTGGTAGTTGTGATAAAAAGCAAGTGCTGTGCAAAAATCAATGTGGAACAGGAAATGAGGGAGGCAGTGTCCAATTGGATTCCAAGGTTTGAGAAGTTGTACAGTGACCAACAGGCACATATATCCCATTAGTAAATAACTGTGATTATTTAAAATTAATTTTTTCAATTTTTAAGTATTATAAAGTACAAATATAAATATTATTCCAAACAGCTACTAAGTTGTTAGGATATGAATACTTATTAAATTCTTTGGACCTAACTGCTTAGTAAACAGAACTATTAAGTTTTTTTTGCGGCGGGTGGGGGGGTTGGCTAGAGAGTCATGAAAAAATTACTGAGAAACTAAGGGCGCCATGAACCAAGAAAATTTAGGAACCTCTGTTAGAAAGACTACAAAACCACAAAACATGTGTGGTATAAGACAAAGTTGGGGCAAACATTTCAAACTGATCCTTGTAGGATTCAACATTTGGCCTAAAGTTGCTATTGTATTCCATAATTGCAGCATCTTACAGGAGCATGAATATTTCTCTGCTTGCCTAGCTTTTGATAGTAACTCTAGCTGTGAGCCCCTTATGTCACATTTTCCTTGGAGCAGAAGCCATGTGGAGAAAGAATACAGAGGATTTCAACAATTCAACGCACCGAATTTCTACAATGGCAAAGTGAAATGCATTACTGAAAAACTGCAAGTAACTAAAGCAGCTGCTTGATTTTCCATCTGATGCAAGTGGAAATGTTTAAGGTAGTTTCTACTCTTCTGCATGGCCATTTCCTACATCAACAAATAGTTATTACATTTACAGTCTTTTGCCTTCTTATAAGCATGAACCTTTTATCCATCATGATTGGAATTCCAGATATCTGTTACTTTCAACGATGTTATTGGTTTCTAGATGAGTAATGATTCTCATTTGCATTAGTTTTCTTCTGTCTGCATTTCTTGATTGTGTTCACTCGAAGGGGGTGAAGGGATGCTGTTCATTTTTAATGATATCCTGCTATAATAAAAAGTGAATACCTATTTGCTTACTATGTGCCAGGCACTTTTCTAAGTATTTTATAAACATAGGCGTTTAATCTTTATTGCAACACTGTGGTATGGGTATTATTTTTATCCCTGTTTTATGGATGAGGAAACTGAGGAACAGAAAATTTATGGAATTTTACCAAGGTGACTCATCTAGTAGATGATAGAATCAGTTTCATCTCACAGTTGACTGATGCCTGGACCACCATCTTAACCACTGTGCTAAACTGATTTCCTGCTGTGCCAGAATTTGGTAATCACTGTTTGGTAATCATTTTAGGAAAGGCATGCTGTTTAAATCTCACAATATTCCAGAGGTTCAGAGATGCAAAGTAATGTCTCAAAAGCTCCAGGGATAGCTAAATGGTGGAATCAAAGTTCTGTCTCTCAATTCTGTGCCCTTTTGGCTATATCAATGGTTTCTGAAATGGGGTGAATTAAGTCTAACCATAAGAAATTGCCAATATTTGTTGATTTTTACTTCAAAATCACAAACTCATATGGTTCAGCTTTCAACAATATGATCCATGGAGATCAGCAGAAGATATTAGAAATCCTATTAATGTCTATTTTTAATTTAAAATGAAGAGTAAATTCAGTTTTATGAAGTTTTAATTTTTTTTTTTAATATTTTATTTATTTATTTATTTATTTATGGCTGTGTTGGGTCTTCGTTTCTGTGTGAGGGCTTTCTCCAGTTGCGGCAAGTGGGGGCCATTCTTCATCGTGGTGCGCGGGCCTCTCACTATCGCGGCCTCTCTTGTTGCGGAGCAGAGGCTCCAGACGCGCAGGCTCAGTAGTTGTGGCTCACGGGCTTAGTCGCTCCGCGGCATGCGGGATCCTCCCGGACCAGGGCTCGAACCCGTGTCCCCTGCATTGGCAGGCAGACTCTCAACCACTGCGCCACGAGGGAAGCCTAATTTTTTTATTGATAACGTGTCCTCCTCACACGTCAGAGTATCCTGCCCACAGACAGTCAGTGAGGTCCTTGAGGGATGAGTTGTAGTTCTACATTGCAGAAAAATGGAGAGAGGTAATGACGTTACTTTGTTTTCTTTCTACATATTGTGCATTTTAATGATGTATGCAACTTTCCATGTTATTGTATATTACCAATATGATTAATTATCTAAACTACGACCTTCAAATAACAAAAATGTTTACAATACTTTGTAGTGAGGTGGAAAATGACCATGAAAATTACTAATTACTTTTACAGAAATATGGAGAGGCTAGGTTATTCAGACCATCCTCTTAATGAAAACAAACTAAAGACATCAAAGTGCTGTTAAGAGAATACATTACGGGACAAAAATCTAAGGGGACATGGGAATCCAGAGAGACAAGCACAACACTGAATTTTCTTTTATTCTAGGCATTTATCAGTACCAGCTAACTTGAGCTTTTCTTTTAATGACTCAATAGGGAAAAGCAGGTAGAAACCACAAAATCTGGTGCCCATCTTAGCTGGGAATTATAGTAGACATTCTTTCTATACTGAACTGGGACCATTTTACTCAGGGTAAGAGTAAGTCTGTTTCCCTCATACCAACACCACAACTCTTGACATTTTTTCCCCCCTTCAGTATTTTAAGGACATGCATCCACTACCTTCTGCCTTGTGCTTTTTAATGAGCAGTCAGCTGTCAGTTATATCTTTATACATCTGTACTTTTTCTCTGGCTGCTTTCAAGATCTTATCTTGATTTCTAATTTTGAACAATTTGACTATGAAGTGCATTGGTGTTTAATATTTCTCGTCCCTCAGAGGAATGGATAAAGAAGATGTGGTACATATATACAATGGAATATTACTCAGCCATAAAAAGAAACGAAATAGTGCCATTTGCAAGGACGTGGATGGACCTGGAGACTGCCATACAGAGTGAAGGAAGTCAGAGAAAAACAAATATTGTATAATATCACTTATATGTGGGACCTAGAAAAATGGTACAGATGAACTTATTTGCAAAGCTGAAATAGAGACAGATGTGGAAAACAAACTTACAGTTACCAAGGGGGGAAGGGTGAGTGGGATGAATTGGGAGATTGGGATTGACATATATACATTAGTATGTATAAAACAGGTAACTAATGAAAACCTACTGTATAGCACAGGGAACTCTACTCAATGCTCTGTGGTGACCTAAATGGGAAGGAAATCTAAAAGAGTGGATATATGTATATGTATAACTGTTTCACTTTGCTGTACAGCAGAAACTAACACAACATTGTAAAGCAACTATACTCCAATAAAAATTAATTTAAAAAATATTTCTCATCCCTCGGGTTCATTGAGATTCTTGGGATCTGTGGTTTAGAGTTTTTCTTTTTAGCATTTTTAAAATTTTATTTTATTTATTTATTTTTGGCTGCTTTGGGTCTTTGTTGCTGCGTGCAGGCTTTCTCTAGTTGTGGCGAGCAGGGGCTACTCTTGGTTGCGGTGCACGGGCTTCTCACTGTGGTGGCTTCTCTTGTTGTGGAGCACGGGCTCTAGGCGCTCAGGCTTCAGTAGTTGCAGCAATGTGGGCTCACTGGTTGTGGCTCGCAGGCTCTAGAGCACAGGCTCAGTAGTTGTGGTGCACGGGCTTAGTTGCTCCATGGCATGTGGGATCTTCCCAGACCAGGGCTCGAACCCATGTCCCCTGCATTGGCAGGTGGATTCTTAACCACTGTACCACCAGGGATGCCCCTATAGTCTTTTTTTAAATCAAATTTGGAAGAATTTTGTCCATTACTTTTTTTTTAAAATTTATTTATTTTTGGCTGTGTTGGGTCTTCATTTCTGTGCGAAGGCTTTCTCTAGTTGCGGCAAGTGGGGGCCACTCTTCATTGCAGTGCGCGGGCCTCTCACTATCGCGGCCTCTCTTGTTGCGGAGCACAGGCTCCAGACGCGCAGGCTCAGTAGTTGTGGCTCACGGGCCTAGTTGCTCCGCGGCATGTGGGATCTTCCCAGACCAGGGCTCGAACCCGTGTCCCCTGCATTGGCAGGCAGATTCTCAACCATTGCGCCACCAGGGAAGCCCGTCCATTACTTTTTAAGATGTTTCTTCCATCCACTTCCCTCTCCTTTGTGGACTCCAATTACACATATATTTGGCCTCTTGTAGTTGTCCACAGCTCACTGATGCTCTATTTATTTTTTTTCAGTCATTTTCCTGTGTTTAGTTTTGGAGTTTCTACTGCTTAGTCTTCAAGATCACTGATCTTTTCTCCTGCATCAAGTACCTAATCTGCTGTTAATTCCATCTAATGTATTTTTCATCTAAAAATCATTTTTTTAAATCTCTAGATGTTCAATTTTAGACTTTTAAAATATATTCCATTTCTCTCCTTAACATGCGAATGCTCTGCTCTACCTTCTCAAACATATGAAATATAGTTATCATAATCATTTTAAATGTCCTTGTCTACTAATTCTATCATCAGTGTCATTTCTGTTTCTGTTTCCATTGGTTGATTTTTCTCATTATGAGTCACATTTCTCTGATTTTTAGCATGCCTAATAGTTTTTTATTGGATACACACATTGTGATTTTACCTTCTTGTGAGCTGGAAGAAGGTATATATTCTTGAGGTTTGTTTTGTCTGGAGCATAGGTAAATTATGTCAAAAGGGTTTGATTCTGTTAAGTTTTATTTTAAAGCTTTGTTAGGTAAAACCAGAAAAATGTTTATTCTGGGGCTAATACTTCTCTGCTAATAAAGTACTAAGTTATCTTGAATACTCTACCTGATGCCTTAGGAATAATAAGGTTTTTCCACTGTTCTGGTGGGCACATGAACTATTCCAGGCACTGATGGATCTTTCCCTGGCCTTGGCTATTTCCTCACACACATATGCTCACCAGTGTTCAGATAAAGACTGGAGGAGAACCCTCTGTAGGACTCTGGAGCTCTCTCTTTAGTAGTTATCTCCTCTCAGTTTCTCTACCCAGCAAACTCTAACCACCTTTACCTTCCCGGATTTTAAACTCTGTCTCCTCAACTAAGAGAGGACAGAGGTTCTGTTTGGGTTCTCCCTCTCTGCACTGTGGCCTTGAAACTTTCTCTAGGCAGTGAGTTTGGACTATCTCATTTATTTCTCTTCCCTCAGAGATCACTTTGCTGTGCTGCCTGTCATACAATGTCTGAAAACTGTTGTTTGACATATTTTGTTCAGTAATTTAGTTGTTTAAGTTGGAAGGGTAAATTGGCCATAAACATAAGCTTGAATATGCTTATTATATTTTCTAAAAACTCATAATTGTGAAAATATCAACAAGGAACAGATATCTATATAAAAAAAACCTAGCAGGTTATAGATAATAATCAAGTATGATTCCTAGAAAAGAAAAATAATATAACCAAGTTTAAGATCTTCATGAACAAGTTTACCAGCAGACATGACTGAAGAGAAAATTAGTAAACTGTCAATAATTTAGAAGAAATTATAGATGCAGTACCCATTTGCAGGACAGATTTTCTATTTAGGTGTAAAATGTGAAAAAAGAAGGGCATGCAAGGTTGTGTGTGAAGGTTTAACATACATTTAATTACAATGTCAAGAAGAGAGAAGGAAAAGAATGTGGCATAGGCAATATATGAAGATTTAAATACTGAAAAAATTCCAGAACAGAATGAAGACATCATTCTACAGACTTAAGACTGATGAACTTCTCAAGGGATAAACACTGGAAGAATCCACAATTAGACACATCAGAGTAGAAATGCATAACTATAAAGACAAAGGGGAAATATTAAGAGCAACATATTAAAAGGAACATCAAGTATATAACAGTTAGAATGACTTCTACAGCGAAAACACAGAAAACAGAGACAGTGAAATGATATTTTCAGTGTGTTAAGAGAAAATAACTGCTAACCTAGAATTGTATCCAGGGAAAATAACTTTTAGGACTGAGGTTAAAATAAAGGCATTTTCAAATTAAAGCAAACAAACAAATAAACAAATAAACATGGGAGAGTTTACCAACAGCAGATCCTAATCTCCTAGATAAATTCTAAGAAAATTACTTCAGAGCGAAGAAATATAACGTTGGACAGAAGTTCTAAGATACAAAAATAATGAAAACTGCAAAAAGTGGTAAATGTGTGGTTAAATAATGAATGGTGACTAAATAAAGTCATAATAATTATGTCTGTGTCTCATATGATTACAAATTAGAACTGAAATATAGGCAAATAACATGTTAGTAAGGGTGTTAGTGGAATTAAGTTGTTTTAGAGTACTCAAATTTTCTAGGAGGAAGGTAAAAGCAATGATATATTTTATAATTTGATGCATTTGGCATATTATTGTCATTTCTAGGGTAACAAATAACAGAACAGAGACACACTGTATAATTTTCAAGTGAGTTAATGAAAAGTAAGGAAAAATAAAGATATTAACGCACACACCCCCAAAAGATAAGAAAAGAGAGAAACATAAATGAAAAATAGGTGGGAAAGATATAAGGTACAAAAAATGTAGGTATATCCAATCCTATCTATCAAAAATTACATTGAATTAGATATACTAGCTGCACCACTTAAAAGGCAAAGATTGTCAGACTGGAAAAATAACTAAACCCAACTATATGTTGTTTTTAATAAATTCATCTAAACATAAGTTTCCAAAAGGTTGAAAACAAAATAACAAAAAATAAATTAGCATGCAAATACCAAATTCAGAAAGCCTAATACCTGTATTAACAGACTTATTTGATAGACTTCTTTTTATTATTATTATTTTTTATTTTTTATTTTTTTGGCCGCACCATGCGGCATGTGGGATCTTAGTTCCCAGACCAGGGATTGAACCTGCGCCCCCTGCAGTGGAAGCACTGGAAGTGTGGTGTCTTAACCACTGGACCACCACAGAAGTCCCTGAAATAGACTTTTAAAGAAAAGTCATATTCCATTACGGGTCACATCGTTATAGTAAATGATGTATTTATGACAAAATTACAAAAATAATTTTGTATACACTTAATAATATAGGTTCAAAACATATAAAGCAAAAATCAACAGGAGAGAGAAAATAAGCAAAAATACAATCATAGTGAAAAATTTCAAAATGCATTGGTCAAAAACTGATAAAACAAACAGAGAAACACCAAGAATATAGACTTAATTATGATTAACAAATTTTAACTAATGGAAATATATAGCACTCGTACCCAATAGTTGAAGAGCATTCATTCTTTTCAAACACAAATAAAACATTTTTGAAAAACTGACCATTTTGTGCCATAATTTTTTCTATCAGTTTCAAAGGTTTGACAAACCACACAGAGCATGCAATTAAACAAGATCTTTAACAACAGTGACGACAACAAAACTAATATACTCCCATATGCTCTATTTATTTATTTATCTATTTATTTATTATGTAACATCTTTATTGGAGTATAACTGCTTTACAATGGCGTGTTAGTTTCTGCTGTATAACAAAGTGAATCAGCTATACATATACATATATCCCCATATCTCCTCCCTCTTGCGTCTCCCTCCCTCCCACCCTCCCTATCCCACCCCTCTAGGTGGTCACAAAGCACCGAGCTGATCTCCCTGTGCTATGCGGCTGCTTCCCACTAGCTATCTATTTTACGTTTGGTAGTCTCCCATATGTTCTAAATCCACTAATCCAAGAAGAAAATTGTAACAGAATTTACAAGATATTTTGAGGTAATAATTAACAGTTTAAACCAAAACAGGTGAGATGAAGCTGAAGAATACTTAGATGGGAAGATACAGTTTTAAATGTGTATATGATAAAAGAAGGTAATTAATGAACTAGACATATATCCAAAGAAGTTAGAACAGCAAAATAAACTCAAAGAAAGCACGAAAAAAGGAGAAGAGAAGAAAATGACAGAACAGAAAATACACGTACAACATGTTATCAATGAAATCAAAGGTTGGTTCTTAAACTGACAAACCTCTGGAAAGCTTGACCAAGGAAACAACAGATCAGGCAAAAATAATATCTATCTAAATCCCACATTACCTCTTCAAGATAAAGGCAACGCATTAATAATATGTGAGAAAATTATTTTTCCAGGAAAAAGGATGCTACGGAGAGCTCATTTTGATAATGAATATTTGGAAAATTTTCCTTTGATGTGTGTGTGTGTTGGGGGGGGTTACTCACAATTATGTCACCTATAAAAAATCCTCATACCTTCATGCTTAAAAAATTTTCAGCAGAAACTATGACTAATTGGTAGACAGAATTAAAAACAGTATTACGGTCAATAAGTGGAAACTAATATCTTGCTTTCATAAGCACAACCAGTGATCTCATTTAGGTTTCAATAACTTTGTGAAATATATTTTTCTACTCACTAGATGGCAATGCCATCTCCCCCTTTCTCTCCATTATGACAACCAAAAATGTTCCCAGATATTGCTGGACGTCCCCTGGGGACAAAATCACCCCAGGCTGAGAACCACTGAGCTACAATAATGTTGATTTCAGCACTGTTTCTAAAAACTAAAAAATTAGAAATAATATAAACATTCCCAAGTAGGAGTGGATTAACAAATTATTACAAATTCACAAAGTGGCAGACTATTCGATCTTTAAAAAACTAAGTTATAGAAGAATATGCAGTGATGAGGAAGACCTTTCCCATATATTGTTAAGGGAAGTTGTTACATTACAAAACATTATTTTTTATAATGTGTGTGTGTGTACTGACAAAAAAAAACAACACTTAATGGGCAAATGTAAACAGTACTTTAGGTGTAACTAAACTCTGTAAACTCTCTGTAAACTCTTTAGGTGATGAAGTCAAAACAATTTTTTTTTGCTTTGTTTGTCTACATTTTAAAACATTCTGCAGTAACAGTGCATTACTTTTATAGTAAGAACACAAACAATATGTTTTGTTATTGCCTTTTAAAACTATAACTTGAAAAAGAATTTCCCAAAGATATGACAAAAGAAAGAGCTACTTTGAGGTAGGATATCAATTTGTAGTTCCAATCGAATCATATTAACAAGATGGCTGCTCACAATACCTAATCATAAACTGATCTTATTTGGAGATGATATTCTGGAAGGTATGGGCTGAATTTTTAGTGAAGCACATCAGGTTATGCAGGTTGCCTGCCTCCCTGCTTTCCTGACTTCCTGCCCGTGTTCCCTTCCTTCCTTCTTTCCTTCCTTTTTTAAAAGAAAAAACTGTCCAATACCTTGTTTCTTTTACATTTTCTTCTTATCGTTTCTGAATAATGTAAAGCACTAAACAGTCTCATTCACTGGGGTTTTGTTCTCCCAACAGCCAGAAGTGAAAAGGTTAGCAAATTGAGAACTTAAAAAATTATCAATAGGTCCATTTTACCTTGAACCTGAACACCTGTGAAGAGTATATACGTATACCTAGAACAAGACCACACCTAACATGGGATGTGAATCACATAATATCCAAGCTAATATCATTTAGACCAACGTTGCTTCCTTGGTTGAAATTCTATTTTTTCCCCTGCCTTTCAGACATTTTGCAAAAATTCATTCATACATTTCCTTTTCTAAATTTTACAGCCAGATCATAAGAGCAGAATCTACTATTCAACCTTGATTTTATTTAGCAATGACTGGATCCATGTTTCTTTCAAATGCTCACAATCACTGCTAACTGCATTCTGAGAGCCCTGGTGGGTCTGACTATTTAATCATCTTGATTTCTCAGGTGGTCATCTTCTTAGCCTTTATTTGCCATAACTTCCCCAAGGTCTGCTTGAATAGCAACAGTTCTAATAGTCCCTCAAGATGACTATGGGCTATTTAATTACGAATTGAAAAATTGAGCCTGTTAGCATGAAGTAAAAGAGCAACAATTCCCTCACCTGTATCTCCAAGGGACACACAAATCTTTAAATGTTATGTGGGAGGCCTCCACATAAATGCAATATATACTGCTTCTAAAATCATAGCTACCCCCAAAGACATTTAAATCAAACTGCACTAACATCTGGTCTTCTATAAATCAAAATCTTAGATGCTATGTTTAAAGGACCATTTGCCTTTTAAAAGGAGAACCTTAATGAAGGAAATAGAGTAATTTTAAAAATTGCAGGCTTCATCTGGAAACATTCCCCTGATAACCTCCCCATACATTTTTTCTCATGACGTATCTTTTCAGCCCAGGATATGCTAACCTGTTTTGGATAACTTGTAAATCTCTTTCCTTTGGAGCACGGACAAGATGACTCTCTTGTATTTAGCAAAAGGATATAGATCTTGGATTGAACTGGGGTAGACTTACTTTACCTTCATCAGCAACGTGCAAGTTTACTTCATTGCTGAAATATCATCAGTGTCCACAGTAACAAGCTTCCCCAGTCTTCAAATTGATCATTTAACAAAGTCAAAAAATTTAAAAAGAAACAACAAAACTTTTGCCTATGATAGACTCAGACTATGTGGTATGATTATTATTGAAATTTACTTCAACAGACTCAACTTTATTCTCTGCCTACTTTTTAAAAAAATGGCATACCTCTAAATGCCTATTAAAAAGTTATAAACTTATTGCTTAAATATTTTTCTACATTTCACCTTCACCTCTAAGAAACTACCAGGAAAATGTGTAGAACAGTAGCTGCCTGGCTTGTTAATGAGCAGTAACTTGGACACTCTCCTTAGCACAGCACATTTTGATAGTGCCTTTGATGGTGGCGGCAAGTTAAAGAACAGATGGGTAAGGGAGGATAAGGCACCCACTTTGACAGTGTTATTCCAGGCAGAGACATCTAATAAGTGACAATACAAATGCACACAGCAGCTCTGGAGCTAATTCTCGCCCTAGTATAAAACCACTTCACAAATACATTTGAAGATTAACTTCTCGCTCCATTTTTCTCTTCTTTGGTTCATTTCATTTTTATAGTAAAACAGAATTGGGGGACTGAAGACAAAGGAAAATGAACAGGAGGAAACGGCGTCATAGGTTACAGTATGTACATTACTCTCTTTGAACTCACTTCTCACAACTGGATGGCTTGCTAAACAGTGATTTCCAAAATTAATTGCGTACACATCATCTGGGGATCTTGGTAAAATACATATTCTGATTCTACAAGTCTGGAGGGGGCCTGAGATTCTGCATTCCTAGTAAGCTCCCAAGTGCTTCTGTATCTGCTGCTGGCCTGGGGACCAACCGCCCTTCAAATAGCAAAGCTGTAAAGGACTTTAACCCATTAGAATCTGAATCCTATCTAATGTCAAACCATTCAGTAAAGGCATCTCCCCGCTGTACTGAAAATAAAAGAACAAAATCATAGGCTGAATAAATTTCAAATCAAGGCACATTTAAGAAGTATGCTCTCTGCTTTCATTCACAACTCATTTAATCTTAATAAAAACTTTGAGGGCTAGGGAATATTACCCCCATTTCCTGGGTGAAGAGACTAAGGAACAGAAGTGTTAAGGAGTTTGCCCAAAGTCACGTGCCTGGAAAGTGATGGAACAACATTTTGCACTGAGCTTGTTTCGTGTCTTCTCATCCAGCTGCTTTGTACAGCATTTTATATGAGTAAAAAGGCTTTTATACGCATGAGCACGTTTGATCCTCACGATATATGCCCTGTGAGAAAAGTATGATAGACCTTATTATCCTTATTTTGTAGATGGGGAAAGTAAGGCAGGAAAGATTAAACAGCATGGCAAGGTCCCACGGCTAATTAGCAACAAAATTAGAGCTGTCACTGAGTCTTTCTGATCCCCAATCTTCTCTTCTCTTTTATCATTATCATGCTACTCAAGAGTAATGAATTTGTAAACTAGAATGAAACAACAACAACTAGGAATATGCTTCAGAAATTTCCAATAGGAAAAATTAGCATTATTTAAAAACTAAACCTATTAAAATAACTTTGAAATAGGGGATATGAGCATTCAGCTTTCATTTCACTTTTAAAGCTCTCAAAACATACATTTCCAATGTTTCCTAAATCTGTGGTGATATCCCAGGTGGGAGGGTAATGAGGGGGTACAGATCATACCCCTTAGAGATTAAACCTTAATCACTTTTGTAATTACCTTATTTTCACTCTCATACTTTATACTAAAATATGAATTACTTTTCTTGATTTTAAAGGTCTATCCTGGGTTGCTGAAAGTAAAACCCATTTCAAGGGAATCTGCTTCATTTCTCTTAAACAAAAATAATATCCATTTTACTCCACAGATATTTTAATTCCTATATTTTCAATTTTTCTCTCAACTGGTTCTTTTCCAGCAGTATTTAAACATAAGCATCTTCTTCCCATAGTAAAATAAAAGACTCTCCTTTTAAACCAACATGTTGCTACATATACCACCTACTTCTCTCCTATTCTCCAGAGACAAACATGTTTAAAGACCTGTCTATCTACACTTATCTCTCCTTCTCTATTGTACTACTCAACCCACTATAGTTCAGAATCTGCCCTCATCACGCTATTGAAACCACTATCCCTAAGGTGATCAATTACCTACATATTAGTTAACGCCATGGGCCCACTTGACTTTCCAGCAGCATTTGATTAGTTTACTGCTCCTTTTCTTTGTAAAATGCTATTTCCCCCTTGGCTTGTGAAGCTAAGGCTTGTAAAGCTGAGTTTCTTCTAACTTTCATGCTTATTTTTTCTCAGCTTCCACTGTAGATCCCTTTCTCTATGTCTGGTCCTCATTAATTTGACAGGTATTTATTGAGCCATACTCTGTTCTTTGTATTATGCTAGGTGCTGGGACTAAAATTGTAATTAAGATATATATTGTCTCTACTCTCCTGGAAGTTACATTCTAACAGGGAACAGGCCAAATGAGTCAAGAAGTCAGGAAAGGTTCCAAGAGAATGTTGGTTTAACTGAAATCTAAAGAGTCGAGTAGGCAGTTCTAGATTTACCTCATCATGCCAAACTTCCATTTTAATTTAATCAGGAGGCAGCTTTGCTCTACTAGGAAAAAACAGGTAATATGAAATCATGTAGATGTTACTTTTAACAGCACTTCTTTCTCATAAATGTTTTGTGCACCTGAGAATGTCATTTATTCCAGGCTTGAGTTCCCTTACTATTTTTCTCGTACTCAACTCTTAGAGTGCACAGTGTAGTTACTAAGGGCACAGCCTCCAGGATCAGTCCGCCTCTAAAAGCTGTGTAAATTTAGAGTAAGTTAAAGTCTCTGAGCCTCAGGGCAATATTCTAGAAATGTAGGATAAGGGTAGTCTTTATTTCATGTGATTTTCTGTGGCTTAAATGAAATTAATTCATTTAATGCTTTTAACTGAGCTCCTGGCACCCACTGAACAAGATATAAATATTAGTTAGTATTATTGAAAGGTTTTTATACTCAATAAATGAAATTATATTAGTTTCATTCCCCACTTTTCTCTCATTTATCCCAGAATATGTAGAAGAGATATTCCCATTACAGTTTCTCATGTTACTTTCATTTCATTTCAATTCTTCCACTTATTCCAGAACTTGGAAATCTTGTGCTTTTCATTCACCTTTATATCCCCAACGCCTGGTACAAAACCTCATGCAGAGTGGGCACCAAACACATATTAAATGTAATTGTTCCATTATCCTATTTGGTACTTTTTGAGTAGCTCTGCTTACGTACATCAGCTGTTATTATTCTAGTATTTCTATTTGTAACTTTCATGAGGGTTGGTATATATTCACAGTTTGTTAATTCTCCATCATCTCTAGAGAACTCTACCAAAATGATGGTAAATAAATATTGATGACTAAAAAAAAAAAAACTAGTGAGTAGGAATTCATGAGGCAATGAGAAAAGGAAAGCACATTCTATGAGTCGGGAATGGATGCAGAAAGGCCTTGTGTCATGAGGAGCAAGGGTCATAGGTTTAGGATGGAAAGGTTGGTAGAGACATGTGAAGGATTTTGCTTTCTCCTATAGGAAGCACTGAAATGTTTTAAGTGGTAGAGGGATGTGATCAGATCTGTATTTCTGATAGACATGGAAGATCACTCTGGCTATAATATAGTGAAAAACTGGAGGATAGTGGATCACGGCAGATCTCTCAGAGGCAATTGCAGTGGTCTAGTCTATAGATGATTACTGTTTCATGTAGGCCGATAGCAGCAGACTTAGAGAACAAAGTGTTGGATTAGGTAAGAGGAATGAGGAAGAGGAAGATTTCAAAAATGGCTCCTGGGATAAATTATCCTTGAATTATTTGTGTGGGAATAGGTTAGGGGGTTCTAGACGCTTTCGGAGACAAATGGCAGTGTAGGAAAACGGACACCATTTCCATTATAAGGGAAAAGGACAAAACATAGTTGAGGATACTGGTAAATTTGTAAGTTTGGAGGCAGGAAGGTAAATGTGTTCCCATCTGTAATTTCTATATTTAACATGAAGAGAGAGGTAAATTTAACTCCTGGCATTGAAGAAGATCATGGTGAGGTGGTAAGTTTAGTAAAGTAGAAAAAGTTGGAAATTACATTTGAAAATAAGGATGCACAAACTTAGAAAAATTCCTGGCCAATGGGTTTCTGATTCCAAAGATGAAAGTAAATTCTTCATCAATGAAAAGCCTTCTTGTATCATGCAGAAAACCATCACTCTCTCCATTCTTTTGAAAACTCTAACTGGATTTTAGGACAAACATTGGGGTAAAGGAAAATATGATAACATTTTTCTTTCTCTGCTATACTGAGGCTGGCATCTAGGGAAGAATGGCACACACATGCCAAACATTAAAATATTTATGTTGATTCAGTGCTATGGGACCACATCAATGGAAGTTACAAAATGTTTGCTCAAAATGAATTTTCCTAGGAAGGCAGCTGAGCACTGATAGAAGTTAAGTAGATGAGATCTGGCAGAAATTCACAAACACCTCCTTAATAATGAAGGGTAAGGTTTGAAGGTGAGGGTGAGCTCTGGTAATGATGTTTGCTGCTGAGTTCAATAGCAGTCAAAATGTTCATAGTCAAATCCCGGAAGTCACCCAGTGAAAAAAGCATCAGGGATGGGGTTAGGTGTGACCACATCGGTTATTTAGCACAGGGACACGGATATTTGCCGTAGAAAGCTGGGGGCTCTCATAAATCATCACACACAGAGAAGAATCTATATAGGGACAACATTCCTCAACTCTTTTTCTTCTTACTTCTCTCTGGCTGACAAAGCATTGAAATGTCTATCATCTGCCTTTCCTCTAATGTGCTACTTGGCTTCTAATTGCATCTAGGGCAATCTAATGGTCTTCAGGGGTCAAAGAGGTGATGCAGGAGAAATCCTCCCACCAGGCTAGGGAAAACCAGTTGGAAATGCATGGAGAGTGATCAATAAAAGTCCAACACTGAGTTAAGGGAAAGAGAGAACACATGAAAAGATGCAATGGGAGGAGCATAATTTTGAAAGCATTGGTTACAAAAAACAAAAGTAAATAGAAAGCATATGATATTTGTTCACAGTACTGTTTAAGAAAACATGACTACAAGAAATAAGAGCTAGGATACAAGATATGGTAAGAAAGAAAGGAAGTAAAGCAGAAATTAAAAGAATGTTAGGTATAAAGCTTAGTAAAGAAATGGAAATTATTTAGCATATTAAAAACCTGTACTGGAAACAGTAATGAGGAAATTTGACACTGCAAAATCATTAAGGTGGAGGAAAACTTGAGGAGTATTTTCCATTAGGTAGAGAGGAAATGTAAAGAGATAAAAATTATGAGAAATTATAAATGTAGAGGCCAGAGATTCAGCAATGAAGACAATCATATTTCTGAGGAGCATACCAAAAGAAATGAAACAGAAACAAAAGATATAATAAGAGAAAACGTTTCTTACGAAAACAAAGACTTGGATTTCTAGATAAAAATGAGAACAAAATAAATGTTTGGAAAATTTCCTAAAATATATGATTTTTCACACCTTGGAAAAGAAATAAAAATAAATAAATATTGCATTTCATTTTAGGTATTATGTTTTGATCTAGAATGTATTGTTATGTATGAACTGGAGTCAAAGCAAACTTTAGTTGGTTGGTAACACCTGATGATAAAAATGTTTTCATTTTTAAGTATAAGCTTTGATTCCCTGTGTCAACTAAAACAAAAGGGGCAATAACAATTGTGATCCTGCTTATTTCAGCATGATTTATGAATAAGTAAGTTAACAAGACAAAAAAGTCCTTCTTTTGATTGTGAAAACCTTTGTACTACTGTATTTCAGCTCATATATTTTTGGATGCTGCTTTAATCCAGAACTTGACTCCTAAGTCATTCTTGTTAATCTATCAACTGAGAAATTGGCAGCAGCAAACAAATCATGGTTTGAGATACATAACTAACATAATATGCATCTCTTGTATACTATATGTATCTAAGGGAAGAACATCAAGACATTAAAAAGATTCTGCTCAGCAACAAGATTAGGGGAAATTAGCCATTTGGGTCACTTTCTTCCTCATCCTCTACTTCTAACAAAGAGGCCTTGGATCATTGTTTAAGTGCCTCTGCTCAATTAGCCTACTCTTTGAAGGGGTCAGAAAATAATATAAAAAATAATTACTCTGGTTAAATTAGGAGCCACCTGGAAAAACTGGCTAACTACACAGATTTTTTCAAAAGACAGGTTATTAATGTTTTCAGCTTTCATTTGGTTATGCTGTGATAAAAATCAACCCCTAGGGCTTCCGTGATGGCGCAGTGGTTGAGAGTCTGCCTGCCAATGCAGGGGACACGGGTTAGAGCCCTGGTCCGGGAGGATCCCACATGCCGCGGAGCAGCTGGGCCCGTGAGCCACAATTACTCAGCCTGCGCGTCTGGAGCCTGTGCTCCGCAACAAGAGAGGCCGCGATAGTGAGAGGCCCGCACACCGTGATGAAGAGTGGCCCCTGCTTGCCGCAACTAGAGAAAGCCCTCGCACAGAAACGAAGACCCAACACAGCCAAAAATAAATAAATTAATGAAAAAAAAAATCAACCCCTAATTCTCAGTGCCTTACAACAACTAATGTTTCCTTTTCACTCATGTTAACGTTTTGGCTGTGGTGACTGAGGCTCTGCTCCATGCGTCTTCTTCATTCCAGGATCCCTTCTGAAGGATCAGCCCCTATACAGAACATGTATTTCTCATTTCAGAGAGAAAAAGAAAGGACTGAAACACACAAAGGTTTTCTTTCTCCTTCTGCTCAGCTGTAATGTATAACCAGTCCACTGGCATTATACTGGCCAAATCAAGCGCCCAAACCTTACATCAATGGGGAAAGCACACACACCCTTCTCATGGGACATTTCTGAAAACCTCATGGCAATGGGCAGGGATGTATATTCCTCTAACAGAGGGGGAGAGATAATTGGTAAATCCACCACACTTGGCAAAAGTAAATGCAAGAATGATTGAAGGCCCTAATTATGAAACAAGAAGAAAAAGTAAGATCAAACTCTCCTCTATTGAAAAATAATACATTGGATAAAAAATGCAACTATTTATTTACTATAGAATGACAAGGAAAACAAAGTCAGAAAGATTACAGGAATTGGTAAACCTCTGCCATGCCAATGTTAGCAAAAATAAACCATAGAGTCAGACAAAATAGAACACACTTTATCATACCAATTAGTCATTGGAGACAAAAGACAAATGATCAACTCATTAGATGTCCAAAAAACATGTACTAAATTCAACATTTGTTTTTAATAATAACTGTTTGTAAATTAAGAATAGAAAGATACCACCACAGCATGATAAAGTATATATGTCTCAAACCAAGAGCTAACAACATATTAAATATTGAACACAGAGGCAATCCCATTAAAGTCAGAAACAAGATTAAGGATGCCTTCTATCCCTACTGCATTGCAATTTTCTTCCAGAATATCTATCCACTGCTGTACGTTAAGGGAAAGAAATGAGGTATAAGTACTAGAAAGGTGGGGGAAAAAATCACCATTTGAAGAAAATATCTATGTAGAAATTTAAGAGAAGAAGCTTCCAAAACTTCTTAGAATAACAATAAATCTCAACAAAGCACCTGATTACAAAATAATTATACAAAATTAATACAACCTCTATAAAACAATAATTAGTTAAAATATAATAAGATCCTCTATTAACAATATGCTCTGAGTACCCACTGTATCCACACCACATTCTTAAGCAAGATTCAAAACATAGTTTGCCATGCTTTATTTATACCACATGCCTTCATTTCCCTATCCACAGAAAATCTGATCAAAGCAGTCATGCATAAAGGAGCCTCGGCCTGCCAAAATGAGGTGATCTTTATTTGTTATCTCTGAACCAACCAGATTCTCTCTATTAATGTGAATACACCTAGGGATACAGTCACTAGAACACCTCAGGAGCTGAGACACACAACAGGGAGAAGGAAATTTGTATACGCCAAAAGGCAGAAAGGGAGAGGAGAAGCAGAGATGGGGAGGAAGATTCAGGCAGAGAAGCTGACCTGGAGGAGCTGAGTCACGTATGTACTGCACTGGTACAGCTGTTTTGCCATTCTATTTGGTCACTAGTCTATTTCTAGAAGGCCTGATTGGAAAAGCTGTGAAAATGTGGAAACAGAACTAAAAACAGAAGGCATTCTGAATGTAGAACCATGTCTTACAACCTAATATTGCCAAACACAGATGCCATTTGCAATAGCAACACAAAATATTAAAAACCAAGTAAAATGTCTATCAATAAAAGACCTATTTAAAGAAAAATGATATTTTAAATTCAAGAATAATTGAACAAATGGAGAATTATGTATCAAAGCAGAGAAAATTCAATATTCAAAAATGTCAACTGGACAAAAAATAATTTATGGCTTTAAAATGCAATTTTAATCAAAATATCAATGGGATATTTAGAAATGTGACAAAACTGTTTTAAATTTCCTCTGAAAAGTTTAAATAGATGAGCTACTTCCAGGAATATATATTAAAGAAATACTCAGATGCAAGACATATGTATAAGGATATTAATCATGGCATACTTTATAATAGTAAAATCTGAAAATATCTAATATGTGTAAATAGATTATGGTATATCCATACTAAGGGAAACAACTAAGTCATTATAATGTTGTCAAAAATATTTAGTTACAGTGGAAAATGTTCATGATATACTTAAAGAGGTCTACATATTAAGTACACATTTAAAAAAACACTATCCATCTGTCGGGAATACTTATCACTCAAGTTTATAGTCCAAAGTATTAACGCTGGTAATTAGATTGCAGGTATTTTTATTTTCTAATTTGTATATTTTTGAATTTTCTAAAATGTCCCTACTGAAAATATATTATTTTATGATGAAATAATACATGCTATTATAATGTTACAAAAAACCAACTCAGCAACAAGAGCTTGAAACAGAGCATAGCAAATAGTAGAGCCGAATAAGTATTTTAGAATGAATGAATGAATGAATGGCCAAGATAATTTTGAAAAAAGACACTTGTGCTGATGGATGGTGAAGTTCACGCTACAAATGTAACATTTTAGTCACAATTTATCACAGAAATGAATGTAAAAGTAATCGGTTAATTGAAATAAAATAAAAAGATCAGCAACAAACCCAATATAAAATATTTTAGTACGTGATACATGTGAAATTTCCAGTGAGAATATTCATCGAGGAAATGGACAACTATTCCCTAAGCTGTTCTGAGACAACTGGTTAAAATTTGGGGGGAAAAGATAAAAAAGAACTCTATATCCTATGTCATGAAGCACCATAAACAAATTTAACAGGAAAAGACAGATAAAAAAAAATATTTGCGACAGTTTTAACTACCTTAATGTATACAGGTTTGAATTTTTTTTTTTTTGGAAAAGAAAAGAAAAACGCACTACTTATAAAAATTGGTTATTGGTTTTAGGACATCAATAAACAACTCACAATGGAAAAAATACAAGTAGATAATGATAATATATTATTAAATCAACGGAACACAAATTGTAACAATGATACCTAATTTGTGCCTCTGAAAAGATTTTTTTTTTAATTGGTAACTCTATTGCCTAGGGTGAATCATTTATGGGATTTAAATGGTTATACTTTTTTGGGAAGTAACTGGTCTGTGTGTATCAAAAGCTTAAAGTGGGACCTAGTGATTCAAGTTCTAGGAATATGAAAGGATCAAAGATTCAAACCAAGATTTATGTACAAGTGTGTTCATTATGCTGCTACTCATAATAGCAAAAAAACAGGAAACATTATTAACATAGGGAATTAACTTAAAACATTAATAAATTATTTCTATGATATACATTACTATAAAAATCACATTTTAGAAGAGGATTAACTAGAGTGAAACATGCCTACATTATATTATCAAATATAATCTTTGGATTATAAAATAATATCCACAAACCAAATTCCTTTAAGAAAAAATTTGTATTTCGTGTACCTAAGAAAAATCTGTGAAAACAACTGGATATCAAAATGTTAATACTTATCTCTGGATGGTAGGACTATAGGATTTTTAAATTTTTCTCTTTTAAATTAAAAATTTTTCTCTTTCATTCAATTATATCTATCCCAAATTTTCTTTAAATAATATATTTACATTCATAATATAAACTACTTGTTATATCTCTCGTTTCAGGGAATTTCTACTGTGTTCATTTTTTCATGAAACATTCTTATTTATAACACTTTTCTTAATTCCAACCCACCTTCTCTTCCCCTTCACACTCTACTTTATTTGGCTACGTTTGTTACAGACTGTGTCAAGCTTCATTAAAGTCTATCTTCTTTTTAGTTGTAAGCTGCTTAAGTGTAAAGGCTATGCAAAGTCTGTGGCTGATATTCCATCACTTTGTGTATAAACTGTACATACTCAGTAAATATAGGTTGAATGTATGAAGATTACAAAGTATGGGAACTGCATACTGATCATTCAGGCACCAAGTAAACTAAAGAAGCTGATTCCTTATGGCTAAATTGAGTCACTTTGAGGAAATGTATCACCCATGAATCCAGGAAAAATGGGTTATCCCTTCATTTATGTTCCCACAACATCTAGTACATTCTATTTTATAAAGATTATCATATTAGGTTTGTGACAATCTTTCTTGAGACTGTGACTTCTCATCTATCTTATATGTCCTCATATCTGTAGCATCTAGGGACATTTGCCCCATCATAGGTGTTCAATAAATGTTTTTGTTTTGAAACCACTTTATTGAGGTATGATTTACAGACAAAAAGCTGTACCTATTCAACATATATAACTTGATGAGTTTGGAGATAACTATACACACTTAAAACCATCACCATAATCTATGCCATAAATATATCTATCACCGGCCAAACCTTCCTCCCATCCTCTTAATTTATTATTATTATTAGTGATAAGAACACTTAACATCTACACTCTCAGTAAATTTTTAACTAGATGATACAGTATTGTTAACTATAGGCTCTAAGCTATACAGTAGATGTCTAGGACTTTTTCATCTTGCATAACTGAAACTTCGTACCCTTTGACTAATAAATCCTCATTAACCCCTCCCCCCAGCCCCTGGCAACCACCATACTACTCTCTGAGTCTATGAATTTGACTATTTTAGATTTCTCGTATCAGTGCAATTATGTAGTGTTTGTCCTGTGTCTGCCTTCTTTCATTTAGCATAATGTCCTCCACGATGATCCATGGTGTCACAAATGGCAGGATTTCCTTCTTTTTAAAGGCTGAACAATATTCCATTGCATGTATATACCACACTTTATCCATTTGTCCACTGACAGATACTTAGGTTGCTCCCATGTCTTGGCTATTATGAATAATGCTGCAATGAACATGGGAGTGCAGATACCTCGTCAAGATCCTAACTTCAATTTCTTTGGGTGTATACCTAGAAGTGGGATCGCTGGATCATATGGTAGACCTATTTTTCATGTTTTTTAGAACTTTATACTGTTTTTCATAGTGGCTGCACCAATTTACATTCCAATCAACAGTGTATAAGGTTCTCTTTTCTCCACACCCTCACCAACACTTATCTGTTTTTGTTTTTTTATAATAGTCATCCTAACATATGTGAGGTGACATCGCACCACAGTAAATGCTTTTTAAAGGAATGAATAGATTTAACTGTGGAAAGAAGACTATGGAAAATGGAAGCAGAGTTACAGCAAAGTAGAAATGATCCTGGGGTGGTAAGATTTCTTTGTCTTCTTCTACAAATTAATCATAGGACCTTGTATAAGTCACCTCACTTCTTCTCTGTTAAGAGAAGCATTTGGATTAGATGATTTTTAAAGCTTCTTTCAACTTTGACAATCTGGAATCCTAACAATGGGTTTAACATCACTGAATATTAAAATGGACCCTGGGCTTAGGGTTAGACTTTTCTATTTATTTTGTAAGTTTTTCTTTCCTACAGTGGGATTTTCCCCTAAGTGTTAGGACCCAAACATTCCATCTATTCAACCTGTGGCAAATGAAATTGATATTTTGACACTGGGAATAGTGAAATGCTCTGATATGTAGTTCTTAAATATTGAAGGAGTGTGGCCAAGGGGAAGCAAGTATATAAACACTTAGTGGAGATAGTCTGAAAAATCCTACCAGTTCTTTAGGGAAGCAGTGTAAAAAGGCAGTACACTCTTTCCACAGTTACAGAAAAGTACTTTTTTCCAGTAATAGGCTAACTTAAAATATAACTCCTATTGTCAAATGTAACTTTCAGGACTATCCACATATCAGAAAGAATCAACACTCTCTCAAGGTAAAATGCAATGTGTAATATGCTCTCACATTAGCAAATATCATTTTCCCCCCACTGAAATGTCAAGGATAAATTTGCTGAAGTTTTCCACAATCCAGATGTCCTTGAACACCTCGTCTGTGGCTGATTGCAGAGCGCCAACCAATGCAAAGCAAACAATGGCTGAAGTTCATAACATTATTGAAAGCATCCTAAACTTAAGTGATCCCAGTTTCAATAAGATTTTCCTCAATCAAAATATGTGTTTTGCCAGTAATTCTTTCCCTGAATCAAGAGAGGAAATATAATCGTCCTTGATCTTTAAGTCATTGGTGAGGATGTTATGTTCCTTAGGCTCAAACTGGCCTTCCATTAAATTAGACCATGTCCCTAAGATTATCTCTATTAGAACCACATTTTGATGTTTAAAAAAGGCATTGCAAGTTTTTGATAACAAATATCTTACAGGTGATAAGAAATAGATGCTATTTGAAAATATAGCTACTTTTCTATAAAATAATATACAACATCCTTCTTTTTAGAATATGAAATTGGATTTTTAAAAATGTTAAAATGAGGCAGAGAGGATTTGAAGAGATTTAGTTAGTAAATGTTAGAAATTGGCCTAATATTTAAAATAACTTACTGCAATATTCTTCCATAGATTCATACATAAAAATATATAAATATAATTAAAGGATAGGATCAGCATGTTGACCTTTGCGTACTTCTATTATGCTTTCTACTGCTCTTCTCTGTGTATGTCACGTGTGTGTGCACACACATGCCTGAAATCATTCCTTGAGTATATATATCATTCTATGACACTGTTTCTTCCCTGTCTTTTTAAAAATATATTTCTCTCTTTGAGTATGTGTATTTGTCACTTTTTCCTAGGGTTTTTCTTCTTTTGTCATATCTCCCACTCCTATCTTTCTTCCTTATTTGGTCATAATATAAATCAGGCAAACTATGGCCTATGGGCCAAATCCAGCCCACTGCCTGCTTTTTTGAGTAAGGTGTTATTGGAACTTAGCCATTCCCAATTTGTTTATGCATTGTCTAGATGTGCTTTTGCACTACAAAGACAACAGACACAATAAGATATGGCCTGTAAAACCTGAAATATTTACTACGTGGTCCTTTACAGAAAAAAAATTAATAACTCCTGATGTACGTGATAAGAATACCTTTCAAGAGTTTGTGTGTAATGAAGGACGTGGGCCACAGGGAAGTTTCCAAAGAGAAGTTTCCTGCCACTATTTCCTAAAAGGAAGAACTGTTTCCATATATTGAACGAGGTTGCCTTAAGCAATTCCTTTTAAGTTCCTGGTAAGATATGTCTGAGAGTTGTGCTCATTCTTATAAGAAATTTATTCCATCAGTTAAATTGCAAGCTGTATGAGAGCTGAAATATTTGTTACTGTTGTTATTTTCCACTGTACCAAGCAACCTAACAGTAGTACCATTTGTAGAAAGGGATAAGAAGAGATCCTGCCTTGTTTCCTGTACCTTTGAGGGCCTGCTTTGGTCTTCTACCAACTATGCCCCTACCTAGGGTGAGAGGTCCACTTGGAACTCAAGTCTTTCTCAACTCATTCTAGACCACACTTCAGCTTCCAAGGTATATATGGACTCTTTTATTGGTTATATGCATTTTAGGGTAGACATACTGCTGGTGTGTGCACCCCTGGGTCTGAGAATTGGCTAAGGAGTGGTTGCTTGCAGAGGAGGTAGGTAGATGGAGGATGGAGGCTGGACATGTGGGTTGAGGGTCCACATGACTATGTATGTGACCCCTTTTGGAACAGAGCCAAGGTGAGGGGAAGGAAAGGGGGTCAGGCTGGAGATCAGCCCTTTCTTTACTGTTCAAGGTAGGAGGACAGAACATATATTATTTCTCTGCTAGCCTGATTTACAGCTTTCTCTGGAACCCGCAAATTTTAGATATGGCTTGGCCTATCAGATTGCCTTCTTTATTTCTTTTTCTTTTTTTTTTTCTTCAGATTGCCTTATTTAATAAAGGGAGTTAAAGTAAATTTGTGAAGTGATTTATAATTTGAAACTATGGAATGTTCTAAAAATATTATACTTATATTTATTATATAATTTTATATATAACTTAGAAGTTTTTCTAGTTGCTGCAAAATATTTAATATATTTATTACATAAATGTGTCAATATAAAATACATAATATATTATAAATCTAAATAACTGAATGTGATGATTATCAGACTTTAGTTTTCATTTAAATTAATGAGTGTTTATTTAAGATGCCATCAGAAATACTTCAAGAGTCTTGGCACCTAGCTCAGTTGCCCAAATAACTACCAAGAGATTTTTCTTCTGTTGTATGGCACGTGGCATTAGCTGAACTATTCTCCTGTTTATGCATTATGTTTGTTGGCATTGGAACCACGTGATTACACCTATATTCAGTTGCTTCTCTGACTCAGCAGTTGCTGTGGTTGGATTGTTTTTCTCTTGGGGGGAGAGATAAAAGGTGTCAGGAGGCCCTTCCTGGGAAAATACGACCCTAACATACTCCAAGGTACAAGCTCAATTCCCAAAGGCCAACCAATATTCCCCGCGCACATGCACATCTATACCTGGAGTTCTCCCAGATATAAGTCTAAGGAAAATCCGAGGGCTTTCCCACATGTCTACTATGGCTGAGGGACAATCAAGATCATTTTGTGCTATAAGGCTTTTTTTACTTGTCTAAAACATACACATGTGACCACTTGTGATCATTAAGTGCTTTACCTATATGTTACTTTTGACAACATTTCACCTTCGGTAAATCACTTGTAGAGTACATGCGGCTTTTCTCCTAAAGTTTGACGTATGACCACTGTGGCACTGGGTCCACACAGAAATCCAAAGTTTCATGAATAGGTTGATTCTCCTTCAAATTGCAACTTTAGCACTACAGCAAGCTTGCAAAAAGGAACATTTATAGAGAAAGCAATAATCTTCTTTACGCTAATTTTCTTTGTGGTAACCCAGGTGGCTCCAAAGAGTTAATGCACCTTCCTAAGTGTCCAACTTACTACTAGTGAGGCACTAAGGAACTGGGATGTAAAGAGCCCAGTATCAGCCAGCCCAGTTAAGTCAGCATATCTGCAGCAAATCATACACCCTTGCTTATGTAAGTCCTGCAATGCCTATGAATCTTTCTGTTCAGAGAATTTACAGCTTAGAGGATGAAGAGAGTTACTTACGGGCTTCCCTGGTGGCACGGTGGTTGAGAGTCTGCCTGCCAATGCAGGGGACACGGGTTCGAGCCCTGGTCTGGGAAGATCCCACATGCCGCAGAGTGGCTAGGCCCGTGAGCCTAGGCCCGTGAGCCACGACTACTGAGCCTGCGCGTCTGGAGCCTGTGCTCCTCAACAAGAGAGGCCGCGATAGTGAGAGGCCCGCGCACCGCGATGAAGAGTGGACCCCGCTCGCTGGAAGTGGAGAAAGCCCTCGCACAGAAACGAAGACCCAACACACCCAAAAATAAATAAATAAAAAAAAAGAGAGTTACTTACAACTTAGATATTTGGTTTTCAAGCTTTATATTTAAAATACCCAGTTGTTTAGTCCTGACAAAATAGCTGCATTAGATAACATGCACAAACCTCACCTGTCAGATGTGGAATAATTTGCAAATTATGCTTCTGCTTCTTGCCCTGTGACTGCACATAATGGCTATCATCTCAACTGCTGTTAATATAGCATTGACAATGCAAAATAATCTATCATAAATAAAAATTAATTAATTAATTAAAAACCCCACTTCCTGCATTGTTCAAAGCAAGGGCCACTGTCCTGAATTTCTGCTAATTTCCATGGAAAACTTGTTTCATATTTAATAGGAGCACACCCATAAAGAAGCCCTGAAAGCATAGGAAAATAATAAAATACAAAAATAATAAAAAGTAATAAAAAGGTTCCTTATGAGGAAGGTAAGAGTGGGAACCAGTTGAACCCAAAACAACGGTGGGAGGGATATATTTTGCTATATTTTTTTAAATGATTTTTGTTTTTGAACTTGCAACTATTTTATGTATTCAAAAACTAAATTCAAAAATTAAATAAGAAAAAGCAGTTGATCCAGTAAAAAACTGGGAAAAAGTCTTGAATGGACATGTCACAAAAAAAGATATCCACATGATATCCATATATAAAAAAAGATATCCACAAGATATCCATATATAAAAAGGTGTTCAACTTCATCATTAAGGAAATGCCACATAAAACCACAATGAGGTGTCACGTCAAATAGAATAGTAAAAATGAAAATAAACAGGTAACCACAAAACAAAAACATCAAGAGATGCACAAAAACCAAAAAGAAGAGAACACAAGCATAATACAAAAGAAAATCATCAAACCACATCTGTCCATTGACAGATGAATGGATAAAGAAGATCTGGTATATATATACAATAGAATACTACTCAGCCATAAAAAAAATGAATGATGCCATTTGCAGCAACATGGATGGACCTAGAGATGGTCATACTAAGTGAAGTAACAAAGAGAAAGACAAATGCCTTATGATATCACTTATATGTGGAGTTTAAAATATGACACAAATGAACTTCCATGAAACAGAAACAGACTCACAGACATAGAGAACAAACTTGTGGTTGCTAGGGGGTAGGGGGAATGGGAGAGGGATGGATTGGGAGTTTGGGATTAGGAGATGCAAACTATTATATATAGGATGGATAAACAACAAGGTCCTACTGTATAGCACATGGAACTGTATTCGAAATACTATATAATAAACCATAATGGAAAAGAATATGAAAAAGTGTATATATATATATATATATATATATATACATATATGTGTGTGTATGTAAATGTATAACTGAATCACTTTGCTGTACGGCAGAAACTAACATAACATTGTAAATCAACTATATATCAGTAAAATAAATTTTAAAAAAATAAGAAAAATAACGTGTTGGTGAGCATTTAGAGTAAGTAGAATTCCTGTACATTGTAGATGGGAGTGTGAAATGGTTCAACCATTTTACAAAACTGTTTGGCAGGATCTCCTGAAGTGAGTATATGCATATCCAATGATCCAGAAATTCTGCATACATGCACCAAAGACGTACCAGTATGTTCATAGAAGCACTGTTTATAACTGTTCCAAACTTTAGAAACCATATAAATATTTATCTAGAGTTGAATGGATAAATTGTGGAACATCCATAAAATGGAATATCATAATACATGAAAATGAAAAATCCATAACTATATGTAGCAAAATGGATTAGATGAATCTCACAAAACCATAATTCAAAAAGAGTCATGTACCACAATGTTCATTGCAGCTCTATTTACAATAGCCAGGACATGGAAGCAACCTAAGTGTCCATCGGCAGATGAATGGATAAAGAAGATGTGGCACATATATACAATGGAATATTACTCAGCCATAAAAAGGAAAGAAATTGAGTTATTTGTAGTGAGGTGGATGGACCTAGAGTCTGTCATACAGAGTGAAGTAAGTCAGAAAGAGAAAAACAAATACCATATGCTAACACATATATATGGAATCTAAAACAAAAAAATGGTTCTGAAGAACCTAGGGGCAGGACGGGAGTAAAGACCAGACGTAGAGAATGGACTTGAGGACAAGGGGAGGGGGAAGGGTAAGCTGGGACAAAGTGAGAGAGTGGCATGGACATATATACACTACCAAACGTAAAGAAGATAGCTAGTGGGACGCAGCCGCATAGCACAGGGAGATCAGCTTGGTGCTCTGTGACCACCTAGAGGGGTGGGATAGGGAGGGTGGGAGGGAGATGCAAGAGGGAGGAGATATGGGAACATATGTATATGTATAACTGATTCACTTTGTTATAAAGCAGAAACTAACACACCATTGTAAAGCAATTATACTCCAATAAAGATGTTAAAAAAAAAAAGAATCCAGATACAGTGTATACATGATTGATTCAGTTTATATGAAGTAAAAAACAAAAACAAAAAATAAATAAATAAAAAACAGAAAAAAAAAAAACCCCACCTGATCCTTACAGTTAAAAGTAAGGATGGTGCTTCCTACCTACCTTGGTGGGAATGACCCATATGCTGGTTCCATGGCTGTGCTGAGCTTGTGAAAATGCATCAAGTTTTGGTATGTGTACTTTCCTACATACAAATTATTCATAAAACACAGTGGCACCTTAGAACTGTGTGGTCCAGGATATAAAGAGTTACTTCTGCTCAAGCAGAGTGAATTTGTCAAAGCAATCCTCAGTTTTCCAAAGCCGTAGAACATACAGTTATAGAATGTGACAAATATTACTTTCTGTTTGGAGCATCAAGTATAATTCAAGATCCAGTCAGAGGTCAATGAACTGTGAGCAAGATTTCACAGGATTGTGGTAAAGTTGCTTGTGGAAACCCATAAGCATAAATCCACAGGTTTATTGTTCAGTAAGTGCCCACTTCATCATGCACTGAAATGATCCCTGTTAGGCTGGTTTTGAAAAGCAAACTTTAAAAAGGAGAGGAGGGTGGCATGGAAACTGAGCTTGCCAAAATTGAGTCATCAATGGCTACAAGGTCAGAATTTTGGAGCTGACCGTGCTAATAAAGTGAAAAAGCCTACTGAGAAGGAAAACTTAAGCCCCAACCTTGATGAGACCTATACTAGTACCTAAGACCACCTGAAGATGTCTGAATTATTGGCAGAGACACTGCAGCTCATGAACTACATGCCTAAGAGCCTTACCCATGCCTTCGCTTGCTCAGGGAGAAATAATGGCCTCCTCCATATGCATGATGCTCAGCCAACCACACTGAAAGCAAAAGGGAGGCTGTCAGGTTCACTGGAAAGACAGAGCATATGTTGTTCTCACTTGCATTGTTTCCAACATTGTGTTTCCCAATGAATAAGCAGTTGGGGCAGAAAGTTTGACAGAAACATGATTAAGTGGTCAGGGGTTTGCCAAGATTGGCCAAACAACACCATGCAGTGTCCACTATGGTAGTCACTAGCCACATGTGCCTATTTAAAATGTAAATAAAATAAAATTCATATTCTCAGTAGCACTAGCCACATATTAGTTACCATACTGGGTATCTCAGATTATAGAATATTTTCATCCTGCAGGAAGTTCTGTTTGACAACACTGCCTCAGACCAAAGATCAGCAAACTAAGTCCCATGGGCTACATCCAGGCTGCCACCTGTGTTTGTAAATAGCTTTCTTGAAACATTCATTTATGCATTATCGCTGGCTGCTTTTGAGCTAGAATGGCAGAATTGGGTAGTTGTGATGGAGACCAGCCACAAAACCTAAAATGTTTAGTATATGGTCCCTTTCAGAAAATGTTTGTTGACCACTGCTTTAGACTGTTCTTAATCATGTCTGTTTAGACACTTGCATAGAAATGCTCAAAGACTTCACGGAAATACCAGAGGCATTCAATTCTTTCACTCAAGAGACCACAAGGCCCTTCCTTCAGACTCCAAATACTAAGTAGAAATGTGAATTAAGGGACCTACTTGACTCCTAAAACGTCTCTTTAGTTACAAGTAGGGACCAATTCACTGGGGAAGAAAGTCAGTTCCACCATGAGCACCTACTTGGTGCCTAACATCATGCTTAGTGCGGAGGGAAGCAGGAGTAACACAAACCTGCCCCCAGTGCACTTTCTGTTAATTAGGAAGACAGAAAATTATTTGCCTACTGTTTTCAACCTATGTCAATCAGAGTGCTTAGAGATCTGCTACTCTATAAGCACACATTACCAACAAGGACCCAGAGATGTAGCTTTCAAGCATACATGGTGCTAGGGTAGAGATGGTAGTGGCCAAGTGTCCCTTGCCCTTAGATTGATGCATGCCTGAAGGTGGTGGAATCTTACTTTAGGTTCCCCAGGAAAGAGATGCCAAGATGAGGATTTAAGTGCTAGTGGTTTATTTGCTAGGTGATTCTGGAACAGGAGTGGGAAAATGAGACAGGAAGGGAAGGAAGCCAAGACAGATTGTGTTAATGAGCATATTATTGCTGTGGGCAACTGTGGCTGAATCCCACTGGGGATCTCTGGGAGATGGTATAGAGCACAACTCAGGGTTCTCCCCCGCAAGGGGCAGGCAAGCAGGAGTGTTTATCCACCAAATCCCATCTGCAATGGTTGAGGGCTGCTCCCAAAGACATCAATTCCACACCCTCCTCTCCCCCTGCCCACAGACCTCAGGCCTGTCCTGCACATGAGCTGAGTATGTTCATGCAGTTAGAGAAAGCGTTCGAGAGTCACAGGTGCTGGCAGCAAGAGAAGCAAGCCTCTGAGGTGCCCTATCTGCACTGAAGTGAATCAGAATCTCCCAGGAAGCAGCAGGAGGCTGCACTGACCCCTTCAGGATCTGAAGGCCCTGCCAGCTTCCTGTGATTCCAGCTGCCTGGCCCTGATACACTGACCATCTACCTTGTTCATCACTGTGCACCCAGCAGAATGCCAGGGATATAGTAGGTGCTTAATATAGATTTATGAAGTCAATTAGTAACTGAACATTTGTTGTAGATTTTCTCAAAAATAATTGAACTTACTTGTTTAGAAAAGGTTTTTTAAAGGGATATAACTGCAGCAGACTGGATTTTATTCAATAACTAAGCAATGCAAGATGTATCACATTACTTTTCTTTGCACAGTTTAAAATCAATTTGATTGGTTTCCGCAGAGCTGGAACTCCTGGCTCGGGGTCTCTTCCCTCCACCATCACTGAACTGCCCAGGAGCCTGAAGGGAGGGCAGCCTCACTGAGGCTGCCAGCTCTGGAGGGGCCCCAGCAGCTGAAGCCGTGACAGTCCTGGGGACCGGGGCCTGGATCACACATCCTGGGGTAAGCCATCTGCCATGTCATGAGGACACTCAAGCAGCCCTAAGGAGAGATCCACGTGGCAAGGAACTGAGGCCTCCTACCTACAGCCACATGACCCTGTGGATAACAGGCTCTTGGTGCTCCAGCCAGGTGTCAGGGCTGTGCCTCTGAGGTGGGGGAGCCAAGTTCAGGACACTGGTCCACAAGAGACCAGTCAAGAGACCTCCCAGCTCCACGTAATATCAAATGGCGAAAATCTCCCAGAGATCTCCATCTCAACGCCAAGAACCAGCTCCACTCAACGACCACCAAGCTACAGTGCTGGACACCCTATGCCAAACAACTAGCAAGACAGGAACACAACCCCATCCATTAGCACAGAGGCTGCCTAAAATCATAAAGAGGCCACAGACACCCCAAAACACACCACCAGACGTGGACCTGCCCACCAGAAAGGCAAGATCCAGCTTCATCCACCAGAACACAGGCACTACTCCCCTCCACCAGGAAGCCGACACAACCCACTGAACCAACCTTAGCCACTGGGGACAGACACCAAAAACAACGGGAACTACGAACCTGCAGCCTGTGAAAAGGAGACCCCAAACACAGTAAGTTAAGCAAAATGAGAAGACACAGAAACACACAGCAGATGAAGGAGCAAGGCAAAAACCCACCAGACCTAACAAATGAAGAGGAAATAGGCAGTCTACCTGAAAAAGAACTCAGAATAATGATAGTAAACATGGTCCAAAATCTTGGAAATAGAATGGAGTAAATACAAGAAATGTTTAACAAGGACATAGAAGAACTAAAGAGCAAAGAAACAATGATGAACAACACAATAAATGAAATTTAAAATCCTCTAGAAGGGATCAATAGCACAATAACCGAGGCAGAAGAACGGATAAGTGACCTGGAAGGTAAAATAGTGGAAATAACTACTGCAGAGCAGAATAAAGAAAAAAGAATGAAAAGAACTGAGGACAGTCTCAGAGACCTCTGGGACAACATTAAATGCACCAACATTCGAATTATAGGGGTTCCAGAAGAAGAAGAGAAAAAGAAAGGGACTGAGAAAATATTTGAAGAGATTATAGTTGAAAACTTCCCTAATATGGGAAAGGAAACAGTTAATCAAGTCCAGGAAGCACAGAGAGTCCCATACAGGATAAATCCAAGGAGAAACACGCCAAGACACATATTAATCAAACTATCAAAAATTAAATACAAAGAACAAATATTAAAAGCAGCAAGGGAAAAACAACAAATAACACACAAGGGAATCCTCATAACGATAACAGCTGATCTTTCAGCAGAAACTCTCCAAGCCAGAAGGGAGTGGCAGGACATATTTAAAGTGATGAAGGAGAAAAACCTACAACCAAGATTACCCAGCAAGGATCTCATTCAGATTTGATGGAGAAATTAAAACCTTTACAGACAAGCAAAAGCTGAGAGAGTTCAGCACCACCAAACCAGCTTTACAACAAATGCTAAAGGAACTTCTCTAGGCAAGAAACACAAGAGAAGGAAAAGACCCACAATAACAAACCCAAAACAATTAAGAAAATGGGAATAGGAACATACATGTCGATAATTCCCTTAAATGTAAATGGATTAAATGCTCCCACCAAAAGACACAGACTGGCTGAATGGATACAAAAACGAGACCTGTATATATGCTGTCTACAAGAGACCCACTTCAGACCTAGGGACACATACAGACTGAAAGTGAGGGGATGGAAAAAGATATTCTATGCAAATGGAAATCAAAAGAAAGCTGGAGTAGCAATACTCATATCAGAAAAAATAGACTTTAAAATAAAGAATGTTACAAGAGACAAGGAAAGACATTACATAATGATCAAGGGATCAATCCAAGAAGAAGATATAACAACTGTAAATATTTATGCACCCAACATAGGAGGACTAAGTACATAAGGCAAATACTAACAGCCATAAAATGGGAAATCGACAGTAACACAATCATAGCAGGGGACTTTAACACCCCGCTTTCACCAATGGACAGATCATCCAAAATGAAAATAAATAAGGAAACACAAGCTTTAAATGATACATTAAACAAGATGGACTTAATTGATATATACAGGACATTCCATCCAAAAACAACAGAATACACATTCTTCTCAAGTGCTCATGGAACATCCTCCAGGATAGATCATTTCTTGGGTCACAAATCAAGCCTGGGTAAATTTAAGAAAATTGAAATCGTATCAAGTATCTTTTCCGACCACAACGCTGTGAGACTAGATATCAATTACAGGAAAAAAATCTGTAAAAAATACAAACACATGGAGGCTAAACAATACAGTACTTAATAACCAAGAGATCACTGAAGAAATCAAAGAGGAAATCAAAAAATACCTAGAAACAAATGACAATGAAAACACGACGATCCAAAAACTATGGGATGCAGCGAAAGCAGTTCTAAGAGGGAAGTTTATAGCAATACAATCCTACCTTAAGAAAACAGAAACATCTCAAATAAAGAACCTAACCTTACACCTAAAGCAATTAGAGAAAGAAGAACAAAAAACCCAGAAAGTTAGCAGAAGGAAAGAAATCATAAAGATCAGATCAGAAATAAATGAAAAACAAATGAAGGAAACGATAGCAAAGATCAATAAAACTAAAAGCTGGTTCTTTGAGAAGATAAACAAAATTGATAAACCATTAGCCAGACTCATCAAGAGAAAAAGGGAGAAGACTCAAATCAACAGAATTGGAAATGAAAAAGGAGAAGTAACAACTGACACTGCAGAAATACAAAGGATCATGAGAGATTACTACAAGCAACAATATGCCAATAAAATGGACAACCTGGAAGAAATGGACAAATTCTTAGAAATGCAGAACCTTCCAAGACTGAACCAGGAAGAAATAATGAACAGACCAATCACAAGCACTGAAATTGAAACTGTGATTAAAAATCTTCCAACAAACAAAAGCCCAGGACCAGATGGCTTCACAGGCGAATTCTATCAAACATTTAGAGAAGAGCTAACACCTATCCTTCTCAAACTCTTGCAAAATATAGCAGAGCGAGGAACACTACCAAACTCAATCTACGAGGCCACCATCACCCTGATACCAAAACCAGACAAAGATGTCACAAAGAAAGAAAATTACAGGCCAATATCACTGATGAACATAGATGCAAAAATCCTCAACAAAATACTAGCAAACAGAATCCAACAGCACATTAAAAGGATCATACACCATGATCAAGTGGGGTTTATCCCAGGAATGCAAGGATTCTTCAATATACGCAAATCAATCAATGTGATACACCATATTAACAAATTGAAGGAGAAAAACCATATGATCATCTCAAGAGATGCAGAGAAAGCTTTCGACAAAATTCAACACACATTTATGATAAAAACCCTGCAGAAAGTAGGCATAGAGGGAACTTTCCTCAACATAATAAAGGCCATATATGACAAACCCACAGCCAAAATCGTTCTCAATGGTGAAAAACTGAAACCATTTCCACTAAGATCAGGAACAAGACAAGGTTGTCCACTCTCACCACTATTATTCAACATAGTTTTGGAAGTTTTAGCCACAGCAATCAGAGAAGAAAAAGAAATAAAAGGAATCCAAATCGTAAAAGAAGAAGTAAAGCTGTCACTGTTTGCAGATGACATGATACTATACATAGAGAATCCTAAAGATGCTACGAGAGCTAATCAATGAATTTGGTAAAGTAGCAGGATACACAATTAATGCACAGAAGTCTCTGGCATTCCTATACACTAATGATGAAAAATCTGAAAGTGAAATTAAGAAAACACTCCCATTTACCATTGCAACAAAAAGAATAAAATACCTAGGAATAAACCTACCTAAGGAGACAAAAGACCTGTATGCAGAAAATTATAAGACACTGATGAAAGAAATTAAAGATGATACAAATAGATGGAGAGATATACCATGTTCTTGGATTGCAAGAATCAACATTATGAAAATGACTCTATTACCCAAAGCAATCTACAGATTCAACGCAATCCCTATCAAACTACCACTGGCATTTTTCACAGAACTAGAACAAAAAATTTCACAATTTGTATGGAAACACAAAAGACCCCGAATAGCCAAAGCAATCTTGAGAATGAAAAATGGAGCTGGAGGAATCAGGCTCCCTAACTTCAGACTATACTACAAAGCTACAGTAATCACGACAGTATGGTACTGGCACAAAAACAGAAATATAGATCAATGGAACAGGATAGAAAGCCCAGAGATAAACCCACGCACATATGGTCACCTTATCTTTGATAAAGGAGGCAAGAATATACAATGGAGAAAAGACAGCCTCTTCAATAAGTGGTGCTGGGAAAACTGGACAGCTACATGTAAAAGAATGAAATTAGAACACTCCCTATCACCATACACAAAAATAAACTCAAAATGGATTAGAGACCTAAATGTAAGACTGGACACTATAAAACTCTTAGAGGAAAACCTAGGAAGAACACTCTTTGACATAAATCACAGCAAGATCTTTTTTGATCCACCTCCTAGAGTAATGGAAATAAAAACAAAAATAAACAAATGGGACCTAATGAAACTTCAAAGCTTTTGCACAGCAAAGGAAACCATAAACAAGACCAAAAGACAACCCTCAGAATGGGAGAAAATATTTGCAAATGAAGCAACTGACAAAGGATTCATCTCCAAAATTTACAAGCAGCTCATGCAGCTCAATAACAAAAAAACAAACAACCCAATCCAAAAATGGGCAGAAGACCTAAATAGACATTTCTCCAAAGAAGATATACAGATTGCCAAGAAACACATGAAAGAATGCTCAACATCATTAATCATTAGAGAAATGCAAATCAAAACTACAATGAGTTATCACCTCACACCAGTTAGAATGGGCATCGTCAGAAAATCTACAAACAACAAATGCTGGAGAGGGTGTGGAGAAAAGGGAACCCTCTTGCACTGTTGGTGGGAATGTAAATTGATACAGCCACTATGGAGAACAGTATGGAGGTTCCTTAAAAAACTAAAAATAGAATTACCATAGGACCCAGCAATCCAACTACTGGGCATATACACAGAGAAAACCATAATTTAAAAAGACACATGCACCCCAATGTTCATTGCAGCACTATTTACAATAGCCAGGTCATGGAAGCATCCTAAATGCCCATCCACAGACGAATGGATAAAGAAGATGAGGAACATATATACCATGGAATATTACTCAGCCATAAAAAGGAACTAAGTTGGTTCATTGGTACAGGCGTGGATGGATCTAGAGACTGTCATACAGAGTGAAGTAAGTCAGAAAGAGAAAAACAAATATCATATATTAACGTGTATATATGGAACCTAGAAAAATGGTACAGATGAACCGGTTTGCAGGGCAGAAATTGAGACACAGATGTAGAGAAGAAACGTATGGACACCAAGGGGGGAAAGTGGCAGGGTAGTGGGGGTGGTGGTGTGATGAATTGGGAGATTGGGATTGACATGTATACACTGATGTGTATAAAATTGATGACTAATAAGAACCTGCTGTATAAAAAAAAAAAGTTAACATGACATGTTCCTCGTCAAAAAAAAACCCACAACTGTTGTTTGTGTGTGTGTGTGTGTGTCTGTGTGTGTCTGTGTGTGTGTGTCTGTGTTGCTCATTCTGAGTAGTGATTAGAAGGGAGCTAAACTTTATTGTGCATTTATTACACCCTAGGCCCTTCCTAAGTGAGTACATATCTCCATCCCAACTTACAATGTTACAACTTACAATTTCACTTTGCAATGGTGCAAAAGCAATACACGTTCAGTAGAAACTGTACTTAGAATTTTGAATTTCGACCTTTTCAAACAGGGCTAGCAATTAATGCAGTCTAATACTCTCTTGTGATGCTGGCAGCAGCAGCTCCCAGTCAGCCAAACAATCACAAGAGTAAACAACGGGTACACTTACAGCCATTCTGTACCCATAGATCCATTGTTTTTCACTTCAGTACGATATTCAATAAATTACATGAGATATTCAACACTTCATTATAAAATAGGGTTTGTGTTAGATGATTTTGCCCAACTGTAGGCTAACGCAAGTGTTCTGAGCATGTTTAAGGTAGACGAGGCTCAGCTATGATGTTTGGTAGATTAGGTGTATTCAATGTATTTTCGACTAACAATGTTTTCAACTTACAATGGGTTTATCAGGATGTAACCCCATCGTAAGTCAAGGAAGACTGATCTATCTATCTGTCTGTCTATCTAACTAACTATCTAATCCTCAATGGCCCTAAGAAGTAGCTATGATCCCCATTCTGCAGATGAGGACACAAAGCCATAGGAGGTCAAGGATTAAACAATTTGTCCAAAGTCTCACAATTCATAAACGATGATAACTGGATAGAAGCTCAAGATGTGAGTCCAGACTCCATGCTTTAAACCCCTTCCTACCAGGCGCCATTATAATTTCACTTCTGTATAAACAATATTAAAAATAGTAAGAGCTACCACTTATGACATGCTCTCTCAGTGCTAATCACTATATGCACGGACATTTCATTTCATCCTCACAGCAAGGCTCGGAGGTATTGTTTTTATTGTATTCTTTAGGAAAACAAGCTCAGAGACGTGAACTGATTTTCCCATGGCTGCTTAGCTAGTAAGTGGCAAAGCTAAACCTCTGCCTACATCTCTGACTCTAAATCCCAAGGTCTTAACCACTGCTGTATTCTAAGAGTAAAGAATATCTTATTAGATAGAAACATCTTTGGTGTATTATTTGGGTTGGCCAAAGAGTTCATTCGCGATGTAACAGAAAAACCTGAACTAACTTTTTGGCCAACCCAGTAAAATATTATCAGTAAATATCCTGGTTTCACTTATTAGCATAGAAAGAATTAACAAGAATGGCAGGCAGAATTGGTCCCAGAAGGGAAAAAAAATGGCTTCAGGGGAGGAGGTGAGCTGAGTTTTGCATAGAGATGTTCCTGACACTGGCCTCCATGCAGAACGTCCTCTGAAGATACCGCTGAACACTGATTATCCAATTCAGAAAAGCCACTGCCCTAAAGCTGGACTCCGAAGTCAGCTCCCATTCTCACACTGTGGTTTCTGACATCTCAGTCCACCCTTGGAGACCCAGCTATCTCAAGAAGGCAAACATGCCCTGGGACATGGAGAGCCTGGATTGCATAAGCAAAGCCCTTTAAGTGATGGTTCAGCCACAGAAAAGAAGGAGCCAGATTCTCGGAGTCTGCCATTTATCATGGGAAGGAAATGGTTTCCAGGCACACTTAAAGGGCTTTCACTGTCCTCCTCAAAGCAAATGACAATTTAAAAAAATTAGGATATTTTAAAGATGCCTTATGCAGTATATACAGTATAAGATATTATGAGACTCCACTGATTCATGTTTCTGAGCTAAATCATTGACAATAAAGGCAAAACAAGAGCTGTGGGAAGAACTGAAGAAATGTGTTTTCTAAACAGAGCACTTTAAAGAAGTTATGATTAAGGTAAGTGGAATTGAAAGAGGTAAGAGAATACAGACTGTCATAAAGTTAGTAACTATCACAAAGTGTGTTGTTAGTGGAGACTGTTTCGATAAGAACCCAAAGATGTCAGAGCAGAAACAGAGCTCTGGGGCCACCTAGAGGTCTTTCTTCAACAGTCTTATGGCTTTCACTTGAGTATTCTTTTCATTCTGTTTTTCACATAGCTTTTAAAGCAATATGTAATTAGTTGGATGAAGCTAATTAAACCAAAATTTCATAGATATTCGGGTTTTCCTATAGGTTAAATTTCCTTCGCTACTAGGTAGTAGAGGTTGGAGTGTTAGAAAGGTTTTCACAAAATAGCTGTTGGCTGCTTCTGGTTTTGTGGTCTTAGATTAGGCCATCTCTGGGAGACCAAAAGCCTCCATGGGTAAACAGGTTTGTGTGATTTTGACCAAAACTGAACAATTTGGAATTTCCTGACAAGGAACAGAACTCTGGAAACTACCTTCCCTATATTGTCAAGAAATGAAACATTGTGTGTATTGGTGTTAAGCCAAATGTTCCCACCATGGATGCCATATTGAACAAGAAGTTTGGGCCTAAATGATTTCACAGACCATTTGATCTTACAAAAGCAAATTTTATGAGAATTACTGGAAAGACTGGCATTGCTTTAGATGAAAATCCAGTGATTTAATGTCTATTTTCAAAAATTTAATACTTAATCCTTCCAAAGTAAAATGTATGACCCAATCCAAAAATGGGCGGAAGACCTAAACAGACATTTCTCCACAGAAGACATACAGATTGCCCACAAACACATGAAAGGATGCTGAACATCACTAATCATTAGAGAAGTGCAAATCAAAACTACAATGAGGTATCACCTCACACTGGTCAGAATGGCCATCATCAAAAAATCTACGAACAATAAATGCTGAAAAGGGTGTGGAGAAAAGGGAACCCTCTTGCGCTGTTGGTGGGAATGTAAATTGATACAGCCACTATGGAGAACAGCATGGAGGTTCCTTAAAAAACTAAAAATAAAGCTATCATATGACCCAGCAATCCCACTACTGGGCATATATCCTGAGAAAACCATAATTCAAAAAAAGACATATACCACAATGTTCATTGCGGCACTATTTACAATAGCCAGGACATGGAAGCAACCTAAGTGTCCATCAACAGATGAATGAATAAAGAAGATGTGGCACATATATACAATGGAATATTACTCAGCCATAAAAAGAAACGAAATTGAGTTACTTGTAGTGAGGTGGATGGACCTAGAGTCTGTCATACAGAGTGAAGTAAGTCAGCAAGAGAAAAACAAATACTGTATGCTAACACACATATATGGAATCTAAAAAAAAAAGGTTCTGAAGAACCTAGGGGCATGACAGGAATAAAGATGCAGATGTAGAGAATGGGCTTGAGGACATGGGGAGGGGGAAGGGTAAGCTGGGACCACGTGAGAGAGTAGCACGGACATATATACACTACCAAATGTAAAATAGATAGCTAGTGGGAAGCAGCCGCATAGCACAGGGAGATCAGCTCGGTGCTTTGTGTCCACCTAGAGGGGTGGGATAGGGAGGAGATATGGGGATATATGTATAGCTGATTCAGTTTTTTATAAAGCAGAAACTAACACAACACCGTAAAGCAATTATACTCCAATAAAGATGTTAAAAAAAATACAATAAAAAAATTTAAAAGAAAACAAAGTAAAATGTATGTTCTTAACTTTGTAACTGATACTATCTATTATAGATGGGAGAGAAATCTAATGGAAAGAGCATTGGGTTCTAGGGCCAGTACTACAATTGCATATTTCTGAAGTTGTTACTTGATGTGGTAGCTTTAAACTGTGCCAACTTATCTGAGCTGGAAGTGCACTTCCAGCAATTTCTTTCTCCTGGTTACAGTTGGCCACAAGAGAAATTTGCATGAGATGTAGAAGGTGAAAATGAACAGCAGGCGCTATGCTCTGAAGGTCAGTGCAGGGCCCCAAGGACTGCTGCAGCTCACACACACTACTGCCCATCTGCCGGTTCACCTTGCTGACACCAGTAGCCACTAGCTCTCAACTCCTTCAGCTCCTGCCACATCTTGCCCTTCAGTTCTTCCAAGTCTTAGGCCAAGCATACGTGCAGCTCAATGATGAAGGGCACTGTCTCCTTTTTCAGGTCACCTGTACCATCAAGGTTGGAGGGAGAGAGATGAACACGGGTTCCAGTTTGTCCCAGTGGGTTCCAGCTTGTTTTTGAAGGTTCCAGTTTGTCCTCATGCTCCTTTACCTCAGGTCAAGCTTTGCTCCCTGACTGCTGGTTCTGCTGAGCTACTGTGACTTCGGACTCACCACGAGACATGAAAGCAACAGCTTCACGTAGACTCCTCTACCAGCTCTCACAACTGCCCATGATCTAATCCATATAATAAAGCCCTCATTCCATGTTACTCAAAAGGGTTCTGCTTCTCTGATCAAACCCTGATAAAGTTGACCTTACAGAGCCTCAATTACTTCATCTGTAAAATGTAACAGGGATACTAGAAGATATCTTAGTTTTTCTCTATTAGATACCAAAAATTTTAGCTTTTGTTAAGAGTCCCTTTGATAAGTGTGACAAAGGTGGAAGTCCTTCAAAACTCTATTAAAAGGTTACTAAATTCATAATCATTATTATTATACATTGTGAATGATTATTCATTAAATAAGTGGTTGCTATTCTTCTCATCAAAGTAATAACTAACATTTACTGATTACTTAACATAGGCAGACACTGTAATTTATTGACATAAATTAATCTGACTTAATCCCAACAATAACCCTACAAGGTAGGTAATGTTCCATTTCATAGATGAGAAAAGTGAGGCTTAGAAGGGACAAGTCAGTCAGTAAGTGACAGAGCTTAGATTTTAATTCAATAGGCAAGATACAGAGCCCAGGTTCTCATGCTGTGAATAGAGAATAACATGCCCGACACCATAGTCCCTGTCTTCAAGAAGCTTACCATGTAATGGGAAATGCAGTCAAGTAAATTATTGTAATTCAGTAATGTAGTTCTATGATATTTTAGTATATAATGGGACATACAAATCAGACAGGGAGGTCTAAATGAGTTAAAATTGGAGCTGAACTATGAAAGACAAAGTTGGATTTACTTAGAAGAAAAGGGAAGAAAGGATATCCTAGGCAAATAAAATTGCATGAACAAAGGCTTGGAGATATGAAGCAGCTCGTCACGTTGAGGGATATTCTGAAATATCCTGAATATTTCAGAATGGTCAGAAAAAAAAGATATGGGGGTGAAGAGACAGAAGGGGAGAGGCAAGGTCAGAAAAGGAAGAAGGGGTCCAATTCCTCTGTGCTAATCTAAGAAGTTGTCATAATGCTATGGGAATTTAAGGATTTTTTCTGGAGGACAATAACATGGCCAGATTTGCATTTCATAAACCTCAAGATCTCTGGCAGCAGCTTAGAGGATGGTTTGGAGTTGGAGGAGAATGGACACAGGGAAAACAGCAAACTGGGTGCAAGGAATGAGGAAATGAGGATGTAGACTCTTCTAAATCGAGAGGCAGGGTAAGCCTGGAGACAATGAATTGTAGCAGTCTTGTCCCCTCATGACCGTGGCCCAGTTGAGGCCTTTAGCTGCTGGCTGAGCATTCCTTATTGTCCTGGGACCCATTACTGGAAGATGGTAGGCATCCCTTGAGATTCCTCAAAAAACACTGCCAGTGTCAAAACTGTACGAGACACAATAATCTTGAACTTGGAGAACCTCTTGGTGCACTGGCAGGTAAACCATGAACATTTTCATTTTGAGCTCTTCCACAGGACATTAAGGATCTTAACTACTGAGAATCAGTTCTTAAAATGAGAAGGCCAAGTACTGCAGTGGACAAGTGTTGTGGAAAAGTAGGTGTGAGTAGCTGAGTCTCAACTTTCTAATCTAATAAGTCATACCTGCAGCATTACTGAAAGGATGAAATCAGCTACCACATATAAAATATTGAGCTTATTGCCTTGCACATAAGAAGCCATCAATAAATATTAATCGGGGTTTCCCTAGTGGCGCAGTGGTTGAGAATCTGCCTACCAGTGCAGGGGACACGGGTTCGAGCCCTGGTCTGGGAAGATCCCACATGCCACGGAGCAGCTGGGCCCGTGAGCCACAACTACTGAGCCTGCGCATCTGGAGCCTGTGCTCCGCAATAAGAGAGGCCGCGATAGTGAGAGGCCTGTGCACTGCAATGAAGAGTGGCCCCCGCTCGCTGCAACTAGAGATAAAGCCCTCGCACAGAAACGAAGACCCAACACAGCCATAAATAAATAAATAAAATAAAGTCACCTATATTTAAAAAATAAATAAATAAAAATAAATAAATAAATATTAGTCTCCTTTCACCTTTCCTTCTTTTTCTTCCTATTTCTATGGCCCCATTCATATGTGGTAAATGACAGTTATATGTCAATATCATGCAAACATATGCTAGAAGGAATCTAACCTTATTGAGTGCCAAATGTGTAATGATGGTGTTAAGTATTGTGCACTTATTGTTTCAATTTTTAGAAGGATTTGTGGTTGTTCTGATTTTCATGGGAAATAAGAATATAAATTCTCTATCACCTGAATAAAATCCTCCATGCCTAGTCACATTAAGACTGAAGTAAAAGTCAGAGAAGAAGGTCTAAAATAGGAATGAGTTAGAAATCAATGGTTAAAATCTTGGGATAATATACTGAAATACACAGTTTATATTTTAATTATAGGACTCATATTTAGTCTTCTTTTGCTTTAAATATCCCTGTAATGTTAAAAGTAGGAACTGGTTTTATAAAGTTATATTAAAAATATTCACCTCACTCTGCCCTTGATGTAACAAATCCAAAACCTTCTGGCCATGTTGGTGGTCTCTAAGCTCCTCGGGACTAAAATTGACAGCTGAACTCTGCTCAAGGGAGCAATGGGGAGATAAATGTTACTTTGCATTTTTCCCAATCACAGCATTTCTATTAGACTCATAATAATTGACCCTTGTGTGTGGATGCTCCACTTGGGCATCATTGAAGAGTTAGTAGCTCATAAAATGGCACCTGCTCAATCGTCCCTTAACAAGTGCAATAAAAATTGCCCAAATTCATAAATGTGATAGAAAATGCTGCCATAATGATTACAGTGGATCTCCTTATGTCTGTGGTATTTTATCTGTTTCGCTACAAGGTTTTCATTTTCCTTTCATTTCCTTAACTGAAAATATTTCAAAAGTTTGATGTAAAGCCATAAAATAAAGCCATCTGGTATTAAGTCAATCTTCCCTCTTAACCCACTCTACGGTGACTAGGCATTTTAATTAGTGCAAATCTCTTTTGTCCATGAGTAATTTTAATGAGTGTTTTGGCTGTGCTGTTCTATATGGCTTTAAGCTTGCATATTTTTATCCTAAACTTTGCTTTCATCCCTAACTGAAATCTGGTTGATTTTCGAGTGAGAACAGGAGTATCTTGGGGCCATTTTGCTAAGTTACTCAGTGAGTTTGGGTTCCTGAGGGAAAGCACTGTGGCAGAGGGAGTTGTTTGTGTTCAAAATACAATGAGTCACATAGCAAGGCCCAAATAACAGGAGCATCATGGGCTTTTCTTTTTTAGGTGACTACTTCCACTTTACTTCATAATTTTTCTTCTACTTATAACAAGAAGGCGACAGGTCAAAAGACATGTGCACCAAAAGACATGGACAAGAATGTACATAGCAGCACTATTTGTAATAGCCCTGGAATGGGAACTGCCCAATTGCCCATCAAGAGTAAAAGGATAAATATACCACTGCATATTCACACCGTGGAACACTCTAGAGCAGTGAGGATGAATAAATTATAACTACTTGCAAGTGCCAGGATAAATATCACTGACAAAATGCTGAGTAAATGAAGCCTGATATGGAAGAGGACACAGTGAATTTTTTTACTTTTACAAAGTTTAAATTCAGAGAAACTAATTTACGGTGTTGGAGAAGTCAGAATAGTGGTTATATCAGGAAGGGGAGTTGTGCCCATGTGGGTCAGTTGAGGCTTCTAGGTAATATTCTGTATCTTGATATGAGGGCTGGTTACATAGGTATGTTCACGTTATGGAAATTCACTGAGATATACACTTATGATTTGTGTACTTCTCTACATATAAATACATTTTTTCAATAATAATTAAAATTGACAGTGCAGGAGTTGCTTTTCCATTGGTTAAGTTGTTTCTTGTTCGTGTTGCATATGAGAAAGCTAAGAAACTTCCAGCTGATAATAATGACCAATAAATATGGAAGCAAATGGGCTTACATTTAGGCACCAGAAAACTCATCAGCAAGAGTATAAAAGTGAGTTTAGTCATAAAAGTGAAAATACCCCTGGCTCAATAAGCCAACAATTATACATGAATTGCCAAATTTATACTGCCCAGATTAGGTACCTCCCATCGCTCTATGGCAGCAAATAAGCGTGTCAGGAAGGAATAAACTGTTGTCAGTTGGGCAGGGACCTTTGCAAATATTCCTTCAAAGAGGGGTCTGCCATCTGGATAGAAGGTTTATAGCCTTGTCTCCACATGAATGTCTATTAAAAGGACACATGAACATGAGACAATGAGGAAGAATAAATATGAGCATTTGCCAGTGTGAACCTCTCCACCAAGTCCGGATGCTGCAACCCTCCTCAGCCCATCAGGTAAAACTCCTAATAAAGATGAGTCCTGGGGGGAGACCTTCAAGACGGCGGAGGAGTGAGACGTGGAGATCGCCTTCCTCCCCACAAATACATCAGAAATACATCTACATGTGCAACAACGCCTACAGAACACCTACGGAACGCTGGCAGAAGACCTCAGACTTCCCAAAAGGCAATCAACTCTCCTACTCTCTATCTGGGTAGGGCAAAAGAAAAAAGAAAAAACAGAGACAAAAGAATAGGGACGGGACCTGCACCAGGAGGAGGGAGCCATGAAGGAGGAAAGGTTTCCACACACTAGGAAGCCCTTCGTGGGCAGAGACTGCAGGTGGCGGGGGGGGGGGAAGCTTCGGAGCCACGGAGGAGAGCGCAGCCACAGGGGTGCGGAGGGCAAAGCGGAGAGATTCCCGCACAGAGGCTCGGCGCCGAGCAGCACTCACCAGCCTGAGAGGCTTGTCTGTTCACCCGCTGGGGCGGGCGGGGGCTGAGAGCTGAGGCTCGGGCTTCGGTCGGATCGCAGGGAGAGGACTGGGGTTGGCGGCGTGAACACAGCCTGAAGGGGCTAGTGCACCACAGCTAGCCGGGAGGGAGTCCGGGAAAAGGTCTGAAACTAACACACCACTGTAAAGCAGAAACTAACACACCAGTAAAGCAATTATACGCCAATAAAGATGTTAAAAAAAAAAAAGATGAGTCCTGAGCATAAAGCACACAGCAAGGAGAGGAGTAATGTTTGCTGCTCAAAGGATGTTCAGTTTCATATAAACTAGGATAATAATCAGCCTGTTCTTAGATACTCTGTTAGAAGATTTTTCTCTATGTGGATTTAAAATAAAACACTTTAAAAAGTGCATTTCAATTTAAGAATTAAACTTGAATTGTGTGATTCCCATGAAAAGTAGAATTGTACCTGTAGCACTGAGGAGGAAAAAAACAAACCAATTCTAAGATCTTGATCTTACAAAAATAAAAGCACCCTCTAATTATTTACATGCATTTCCTCCCCACAGAATTCAGTGGTGAAGTGAGGCTCTGCATAAAATACAGTGCTCTGTAAGTAAGGCACTTAATCAGCATCCACACCTTTTACCTGCAGTGAGCTGGCTTTCCTATTACTCTTCCTGGTGCAGGAAGGATTTTTGTAATAAATGATACTGCCACAGATTCCCAAGTGGTCATTCCCTGAGTGATATTTTTCAAAAAATTTCTTCTGTTGCTTCTAGAATTCTCAGAGCCTCAAGGAGAATGTGTATGCTCTCATCCCAGGTGTGCTATCATACTTTTTTCTTTTGTTTTGTTTTAATAGATCTTTATTGGAGTATAATCGCTTCACAATACTGTGCGAGTTTCTGTTGCACAACAAAAAGAATCAGCCATATGCATACACATGACCCCATATCCTCACTCTCTTGAGACTCCCCCTCATCCTCCCTATCCCACCCCTCTAGGTGATTGCAAAGCACCTAGCCCATCACCCTGTGCTATGCAGCTGCTTCCCACCAGCCAACTATTTCACATTCGGTAGTGTATATATGTCGATGCTACTCTCACTTTGCCCCAGCTTCGCCCTCCCACCCCATGTCCTCAAGTCCATTTTCTATGTCTACCTCTTTATTCCTGCCCTGCAACTAGGTTCATCAGTACCATTTTTTCTTTTTTTTTTTAGATTCCATATATATGTGTTAGCATATGGTACTTGTTTCTCTTTTTCTGACTTACTTCACTCTGTATGACAGACTCTCGGTCGATCCGCCTCACTACAAATAACTCAATTTCGTTTCTTTTTATGGCTGAGTGATATTCCATTGTATATACGTGCCACATCTTCTTTATCCATTCATCTGTAGATGGACATTTAGGTTGCTTCCATGTCCTGGCTATTGTAAATAGTGCTGCAACGAACACTGGGGGTACATGTGTCTTTTTGAGTTATGGTTTTCTCAGGGTACATGCCCAGTAGTGGGATTGTTGCATCATATAGTAGTTCTATTTTTAGTTTTTCAAGTAACCTCCATACTGTTTTCCAGAGTGGTTGTATCACTATACATTCCCACCAACAGTGCAGGAGGGTTCCCTTTTCACCACACCCTTTTCAGCATTTATTGTTTCTAGATTTTTTGATAATGACCATTCTGACTGGCGTGAGGTGATACCTCATTGTAGTTTTGATTTGCATTTCTCTAATAATTAGTGATGTTGAGCAGCTTTTCATGTGCCTCTTTGCCATCTCTATGTCTTCGTTAGTGAAATGTCTATTTAGGTCTTCTGCCCATTTCTTAACTGGATTGTTTGTTTTTTTGATACTGAGCTCCATGAGCTGTTTGTATATTTTGGAGATTAATCCTTTCTCGTTTCATTTGCAAATATTTTCTCCCATTCTGAGGGTTGTCTTTTTGTCTTGTTTATGGTTTCTGTTGCTGTGCAAAAGCTTTTAAGTTTAAGTCCCATTTGTTTATTTTTGTTTTTATTTCCATTGCTCTAGGAGGTGGGTCAAAAAAGATCTTGCTGTGGTTTAGGTCAAAGAGTGTTTTTCCTATGTTTTCCTCTAAGAGTTTTATAGTGTCTGGTCTTACATTTGTAAGTCTTTAATCCATTTTGAGTTTATTTTTGTGTATGGTGTTAGGGAGTGTTCTAATTTCATTCTTTTACATGTAGCTGTCCAATTTTCCCAGCACCACTTATTGAAGAGGCTGTCTTTTCTCCATTGTACGTTCTTGCCTCATTTGTCGTAAATTGGGTGCTCATATGTACATGGGTTTATCTCTGGGCATTCTATCCTGTACTATTGATCTATATTTCTGTTTTTGTGCCAGTACCATACTGTCTCGATTACTGCAGCTTTGTGGTATAATTTGAATTCAGGGAGCCTGATTCCTCCAACTCTGTTTTTCTTTCTCAAGATTCCTTTGGCTATTTGGGGTCTTTTATGTTTCCATACGAATTGTAAAACTTTTTGTTCTAATTCTGTTTAGAATGCCATTGGTAGTTTGATAGGGATTGCATTGAATCTGTAGACTGCTTTGGGTAGTATAGTCATTTTCACAATATTGATTCTTCCAATCCAAGAACATGGTATATATCTCCATCTGTTTACATCATCTTTGATTTCTTTCATCAGTGTTTTATAGATTTCTGCATACAGGTCTTTTGCCTCCTTAGGTAGGTTTATTCCTAGATATTTTATTCTTTTTGTTGCATTGGTAAGTGGGAGTGTTTCCTTAATTTCTCTTTCTGATTTTTCGTTGTTGGTGTATAGTAATGCCAGAGATTTCTGTGCATTAATTTTGTATCCTGCACCTTACCAAATTCATTGATTAGTTCTAGTAGTTTTCTGGTGGTATCTTTAGGATTTTCTATGTATAGTATCCTGTCATCAGCAAACAGCGACAGCTTTCCTTCTTCTTTTCCAATTTGTATTCCATTTATTTCTTTCTCTTCTCTGATTGCTGTGGCTAGGACTTCCAAAACTATGTTGAATAAGAGTGGCGAGCATGGACATTCCTTGTCTTGTTCCTGATCTTAGTGGAAATCCTTTCAGTTTTTGACCATTGAGTATGATGCTTGCTGTGGGTTTGTGTTGAGGTAGGTTCTCCTCTATGCCCATTTTCTGGAGAGTTTTTTATCATAAATGGGTGTTGAATTTTGTCAAAAGCTTTTTCTGCATCTATTGAGATGATCATATGGTTTTTATTCCTTAATTTGTTAATGTGGTGTATCACATTGATTGACTTGCATATATTGAAGAATCCTTGCATCCCTGGGATACATCCCACTTGATCATGGTGTATGATCCTTTTAATGTGCTGCTGGATTCTGTTTGCTACTATTTTGTTCAGGATTTTAGCATCTATGTTCATCAGTGATACCGATCTCTAATTTTCTTTTTTTGTGATATCTTTTTCTGGTTTTGGTATCAGGGTGACAATAGCTTCATAGAATGAATTTGGGAGTGTTTCTCCCTCTGCAATGTTTTGGAAGAGTTTGAGAAGGATGGGTATTAGCTCTTCTCTAAATGTTTGATAGAATTCACCTGTGAAGCCATCTGGTCCTGGACTTTCGTTTGTTGGAAGATTTTTAATCACAGTTTCAATTTCATTACTTGTGATAGGTCTGTGTATATTTTCTAATTCTTCCTGGTTCAGTCTTGGAAAATTGTACCTTTCCAAGAATTTGTCCATTTCTTCGTGGTTTTCCATTTTATTGGCATATAGTCGTTTGCAGTAGTCTCTTATAATCATTTGTATTTCTGCAGTGTCAGTTGTGATTTCTCCTTTTGCTTTTCTAATTGTATTGATTTGCATCCTCTCCCTTTTTATCTTGATGAGTCTGGCTAAGGGTTTATCAATTTTGTTTATCTTCTCAAAGAACCAGCTTTTAGTTTTATTGATCTTTGCTACTGTTTTTCTCGTTTCTGTTTCATTTATTTCTGCTCTGATCTTTATGATTTCTTTCCTTCTACTGACTTTCGGTTTTCTTTGTTCTTCTTTCTCTAGTTGTTTTAAGTGTAAGGTTAGATTGCTCATTTGAGATTTTTCTTGTTTCTTGAGGTGAGATTGTATCGCTATAAACTCCCCTCTTAGAACTGCTTTTGCTGCGTCCCATAGGTTTTGGGTCGTCGTGTTTTCGTTGTCATTTGTTTCTATGTATTTTTTTTATTTCTTCTTTGATTTCTTCAGTGATCTCTTGGTTATTTAGTAGCACACTGTTTAGCCTCCATGTATTTGTGCTTTTTACAGTTTTTTTTTCCTGTAATTGATTTCCAATCTCATAGTGTTGTGGTCAGAAAAGATGCTTGATACAATTTCAATTTTCTTAAATTTTCCTAGGTTTGATTTGTGACCCAAGATGTGATCTATCCTGGAGAATGCTCCATGTGCACTTGAGAAGAAAGTGTATTCTGCCACTTTTGGGTAGAATGTTCTATAAATATCAATTAGATCTATCTGGTCTATTTTGTCATTTAAAGCTTCTGTTTCCTTATTTATCTTCTGTTTGGATGATCTGTCCATTGGTGAAAGTGGGGTGTTAAAGTCCCCTACTATTACTGTTTTACTGTCAATTTCTCCTTTCATGGTTGTTAGCTTTTGCCTTATTTATTGAGGTGCTCCTATGCTGGGTGCATAAACATTTATAATTGTTATATCTTCTTCTTGGACTGATCGTTTGATCATTATGTAGTGTCCCTCCTTATCTCTTGTAATAGTCTTTATTTTAAAGTCTATTTTGTCTGATATGAGAATTGCTACTCCAGCTTTCTTTTGATTTCCATTTGCATGGAATATCTTTTTCCATCCCTTCACTTTCAGTCTGTATGTGTCCCTAGGTCTGAAGTGGGTCTCTTGTAGACAGCATATATACGGGTCTTGTTTTTGGATCCATTCAGCCAGTCTATGTCTTTTGGTTGGAGCATTTAATCCATTTACATTTAAGGTAGTTATCGATATGTATGTCCCTATTACCATTTTCTTAATTGTTTTGGGTTTGTTATTGTAGGTCTTTTCCTTCTCTTGTGTTTCCTACTTAGAGAAGTTCCTTTAGCATTTGTTGTAGAGCTGGTTTGGTGGTGCTGAATTCTCTTAGCTTTTGCTTGTCGTAGAGGTTTTAATTTCTCCATTGAATCTGAATGAGATCCTTGCTGGGTAGAGTAATCTTGGTTGTAGGTTTTTCCCTTTCATCACTTTAAATATGTCCTGCCACTCCCTTCTGGCCTGCAATTTCCTCTGAAAAATCAGCTGATAACCTTATGGGGATTCCCTTGTATGTTATTTTTTGTTTTTCCCTTGCCACTTTTAATATTTTTTCTTTGAATTTAAGTTTTGTTACTTGTGTCTTAGTGTGTTTTTCCTAGGGTTTATCCTGTATGGGACTCTCTGTGCTTCCTGGACTTGGGTGACTATTTTCTTTCCCATGTTAGGCAAGTTTTCAACTATAATCTCTTCAAATATTTTCTCAGACCCTTTCTTTTGCTCTTCTTCTTCTGGGACCCCTATAATTCGAACGTTGGTGCATTTAGTGTTGTCCCAGAGTTCTCTGAGATTGTCTTCAATTCCTTTCATTATTTTTTCTTTATTCTGCTCCTCTTCAGTTATTTCCACCATTTTTTCTTCCAGCTCACCTATTTGTTCTTCTGCCCCAGTTATTCTGTTTTTGATTCCTTCTAGTTTATTTTTCATTTCGGTTATTGTGTTGTTCATCTCTGTTCGCTTGTTCTTTAGTTCTCCTAGATCTTTGCTAAACATTTCTTGTATTTTCTCAGTCTGTACCTCCATTCTATTTCCAAGATTGTGGATCATGTTTACTATCATTACTCTGAATTCTTTTTCAGGTAGACTGACTATTTCCTCTTCATTTGTTTGGTCTTGTAGGTTTTTACCTTGCTCCTTCATCTATGACATATTTTTTTGCTGTCTCTCTTTTTTTTTTTTTTATGAGTGGGATTGTGTTTCTGTCTTACTGGTTGTTTGGCCTGAGGCTTCCAACACTGGAGTTTGTAGACTACTGGGTAGAGCTGGGTCTTGGTGCTGAGATGAGGAACTCCATGAGGCCTCACTCCAATGAATATTCCCTGGGGTCTGAGGTTCTCTGTTAGTCCAGTGTTTTGGACTCAGAGCTCCCACTGCAGGAGCTTCGGTCTGACCCCGGGCTCGTGAACCAAGATCCCACAGGCTGCCTGGGGTGGCCAAAAAAAAAAAAAAAAAAAAAGAACAATAACAAAGTAAAAAATAAAATTAGACTAGGACTCTAACAGATATATTAGGAAGAATATAAAAATATAGATGAATCAAGAACTGGAAGGTACATCAGTACCACAACAGTAAAAAAGAGGGAAGAGAAGAAAAACGGGGGGGGGGGGAAGGCCTTGGCTGTGGAGAGGGGAGCCTAAGCAAGGGCAAGGTTTGGGCAGTGGGCGGGGCCTATGCTTAGGGCCCACAGGGCTGGAAAAGGCCCTGGGGGCTGTGGAGGTGGGGCTTAGGCTGAACTGAACAGAAGGGGCCAAGGTGTGCCCCCACCCCTGGTCTCAGAGGGCAGGGGACCTCACCTGGGAGCCCAGCAGGCTTCCTGGGCTTGAGTGGGCAGGACAAACGCCCTCCTCTCCTCTCCTGCTCCTCCGGTCTGGGAGGGCCCCTCTCGCCTGCCTCTCCTGATCTCCCCGGCCTCTCTCCTATGCCCCCAAGGATCCACGTGGCCTGGAGGGGGGTTTGGAGGGCAGGGGATCGGCCTGGGAGCTCAGCAGGCTCCCCATGCCCATGTGGGCGGGGCAATCGCCCTCCACTCTTCTTCTGCTCTTCCGGAAGGGCCCCTCCTGCCTGCCTCTCCTGATCTCCCCAGCCTCAGGGGCACCGATCCTGTCTGGCCTCCACTTCTCCTCCCCCCTCAGTCCCCCTACGTCCTACCGGTTCACTTTGGGGTTCCTCCCGTCTCCTTGGGCGTCAGAGTCCCCCACCAGTGGCCGGCACGTGCCCTAGTTGTGGGGAGATGCTAACTCCGCGTCTTCCCACACCACCATCTTGACTCTGCCCTATCATACTTTAAATTTCTCTTAATCATGTGGTCTACAGAGAGTGAAGGATATTATGCAAAACATCATAGCAAGTTATACTTGTATCCTTTAAATATTTAACTTATGTGACTGTTTAAAGAGAAATGTAAAATGAAATATTCCACTGCCATCTCTTTAAATGAAACTATTAATACCACTGGTAATCACTCCCAAATAAGGTGCAAGCAATCTATAATGCACCTACCCAGCAAAGCATGTGGAAGGTAGTTGAAGCCACTTAGCTTGATTAAAAGTTCCAAGCTCTTTATTTCCTTATAGCTTTCAAATGTTTAGGGCTTCTCAATTGTTAGCACTTTTTTCTACCCCCAAAGATAACTTTCTTTAAAGCTACTTAAATGCACAGTGCTTGACACATGATGGAATCTCATTAAGTATTTGGCTGAATGAATGAACGGTTGAATGGATAAACAAAGGATACAAAGACGGATGGATGGATGGATGGATGGAGGAACTACCTATGCATTAATAATTAAGTTCTTTCTGCATGATTAAATTCATTTTATACTATCTTCACCAGCATGCTTTTGCAATTTATAGTAATAGAAAAGTTATCTGGAAGTTTATACACTTTGACCAACATCACCCCATTTCCCCCTCCCCCAAGTTCCTAGCAACTACCATTCTATTTTCGGCTTCTACGAATTTGACTACTTTAGATTCCACATGTAATTGAGATCATGCAGTATTTGTCTTTCTGCATCTGACATATTTCACTTAGCATAATGTCCTCCAGGTTCATACATGTGGTTGCAAATGACAGGCTCTCCTTTTTAAAGGCTGGATAATATTTCATTGTGTATGTACTTTTCCTTTATCCTTTCATCCACTGATGTACATTTAGATTGTTTCCCTATCTTGGCTATTGTGAATAGTGCTGCAACGAGCATGAGGGTGCAGGTATCTCTTTGAGATATTGATTTCAATTCCTTTGGATATATACCCAGAAGTGGGATTGCTGGATCATATGATATTTCTATTTTTAATTTTTTTGAGGAACCTCCATATTGTTTTCCATAGCAGCTGCAACATTTTACATTCCCACCAACAATGTACAAGCATTCTGATTTCTCCATATCTTTGCCAACACTTTTTGTCTCTTGGGTTTTTTGCTTGCTTGTTTGTTTTGTCTTTTTGATGATGGCCATCCTAACAGGTATGAGGATCTCATTACAGTCTTGATTTGCATTTCCCTGGTGATGAGTGATGTTGAGCACATTTTCATATAACCTGTTGGCCATTTGTATGTCTTCGTGGAGGAATAATTATTTCTGAGGTTCAAAATTTCTTGAAGTTACATGACTTCAGTTATGTTATCTGTAGCCCTTCCCCTTTTAGGAAAAGGGGATCTTGCTGTATCTACCTGGTATCCATTAAAACAACCTTGAATAAGTAGACCAATTAACATCATCACTAATCTCAAAAACATTAGTTTTTAGAAATGGCACATGCCTGCTATTGTGTACTTTCTCTGACTGCTAACATTGTTTACTTAATAAAGCCATCCATGGTTGATGGGTACATCACATAAGTATAGGTTAGCAAAGCTAGTGTGTGAGGATCATGAAAACCTCTACCAATACATTAGAATCCCATTTACTCCATCAAAATCAGCATTTCTTTCTCATTTCTGGGTTTAACTCAGTAAGATTGTTTTTTATTTTTACAATCGTGGGGGTTATATCATTGGTTTGGGGGAAGTATTGTCATAAAGTTAGTTAAGAAGGATTTTGCAATTGGCGTTTGTCTCCAGATAAACAAGTCCATCTTCTGAAACGTCATATCTAATTGGTTTAGATTTTTTCCCTTTGTTTCTCTTGCTGCTTCACAAACATTTTTGCAGTTCTAAGAAAAATCAATTACAACAGGGCTCTTAGGTTTTCTGTTTTTGCTTCCACTAGGGAAAAGTTGATTATTTAAGATTTCAGAAAGCAGGTTCAACATTGATCTTCAAACCTTAATATAGTTATTTGTATCGATTAAAAAAAGTAAATGCAAAGCAATCCCAGCAACCATAAAATACTTTTGCCGCAGGAACTTTTTTTAGAAAGACATGGAAGCCCAAGTGTACAACACATATACATGATAACAATTACTAGGGATGCTTAGTTCCAGTGTATAATGCTTTCATTGTAAAACCTAATCCCTCAATGACCATTCTTTAACTTCAATGTGATAATTAGATTGGCTAATGGATGAGATGTAGTAAGATAAGAAAGATATTGGCTATCATTAGTGAGCAAACCAGACTAAACAACTAACTATAATTAGACAAAACCTGGCAAATAAAAGTAATCATGTTTGATTCTGTTCTTTAAAAATTATCCAGTCTTTAATTTAAGGCAATCTGCAGGAAATGCACAGAGAACCAAGGGATTATCAGTTCTCAACACACTGTTTTCAGTCCAAGAGTTAGAAAGAAGTCCTCAGCACAATGTTTATATCCATTGGGCCCTGATCAGTAAACTGATGATGTAGGAAGTCATTTCATATTACTTTCTTTGAGATGGACTGTCAAATCAAAATTTCAAAATTTCAAGCAATATTTTTCCTGCCAGTTGAAAACACAGAAGGGTGTTTTACTCTGCTCATAGTTTGTTTTTGTTCTATTATGAGCTCCATTCTGCTGCTGTTCACTCATTATTAGTTTATGATGGATACTATTATACAGTTGCTATATGTGCACATATTTTCAGCAAGGAGCGACTCACAGATAGCAACCTGACAAAGCAGATCTATTAGGGCAGCGGTCCCCGACCTTTTTGGCACCAGGGACTGGTTTCGTGGAAGACAATTTTTCCATGGAAGGGGGTTGGGGGGGGATGGTTCAGGCGGTAATGCGAGCGATGGGGAGCTGCAGATGAAGCATTGCTCGCTCGCTCGCCCGCCACTCACCTCCTGCTGTGAGGCCTGGTTCCTAACAGGCCGCGGACCGGTACCAGTCCGTGGCCCAGGGGTTGGGGACCCCTGTATTAGGGCATCCTTTGTTGTTTGTGAACGTCTACAGGATAGGAGAAGAAGCTAGAGCAGGTATGTTCTAAAAGATACTAGTGCACTGCCTCATCATATCATGTATTAAAATAGATATGACAGGGCTTCCCTGGTGGCGCAGTGGTTGAGAGTCTGCCTGCTAATGCGGGGGACACGGGTTCGAGCCCTGGTCTGGGAAGATCCCACATGCCGCGGAGCAGCTGGGCCCGTGAGCCACAACTACTGAGCCTGCGCGTCTGGAGCCTGTGCTCCACAACAAGAGAGGCCACGATAGTGAGAGGCCCGCGCATCGCGATGAGGAGTGGCCCCCGCTTGCCGCAACTAGAGAAAGCCCTAGCACAGAAACGAAGACCCAACATAGCAATCAATCAGTCAATTAATCAATCAACCAATCAATAAATCTTTAAAAAAATAGATATGACACAAATTATGTGAGGACCCTATTTGTAAGATATTTAGGGTACAGGTATTAACATATTAGGTAGTGATGTTCATTGATTGTTTATTGAATGCAGTGTCTGCTGAGCACTTTCATAAATGCCATTTGACTCAGTCCTCATGTTAACCCTAGGAGGTACATATTAAACTAATTTTAAAATGTTTTATAAACATAAAAATACAGGTAAACAAATATATTTTAATTATACACCTCCATGATTTTCCACAAACTGAACACAACTGTGAAATGAGCAGCCACATTAAGAGACAGAATATGATCAGCACTACAGAGGCTACCATGCTACTTTCTTTCCATCACAAATCCTTCCCCTTCAAGGAAACCAATACCCTTACTTCTAATAGTACATTATTTGTTTTGCAAGTTTTAGTATTTTACAATAAAAGAATCATAGAGTATGTACTCTTCTGTCTTCTTTCACTCAACACCAGGTCTGCGAGATTCATTAATAAGATTGAAAGTAGTTGTAGATAGTTCATTTTCATTGCAATCCAGTTTTTCCACTGTATCAATATGGCATGATGTAGAGACAAGGTTTCAATATAAGTCTAATTACGAAATCCATTACTCTACATATTTTAGTCTCTAACAATAAAAGAAATGTTACAGTCATTAAGCATTTGCTGGCTGTTATAGGTTGCTCCCTACACGGCATTTTCCAAAGCCTGGTCCAGTTTCTTTCCTTTTGTTTTCAATGTAGCAAGCAATGAATCAATACGACAATTAATCAATAAAAGAGACACAGAAAAATGGTTGGGTAGTGTTTAATTTTTAGGACGGATACTTTATATAACCATATTTACACTAAAAATGAGGAATTGCTATACAAAGATATAGCTCTTGTAATAGACTTCAAACTGTGGCTATGGCAATGTGTGTATGTGTGTATATATACACATACCTACACTCACACATATTTTTGAGGTAATATATCCCAATTACCACAATCCACTCCCAGGTCATACCTACTTAGGGTAACTAAATTAACTGTTTCCTCATTACTTGCAAATGTAAAGCTCTCTATTAGCTAACTGATTAATTTGAAAATAAAGCAATGAATAGTGACCAATAAGACAATTCATTTAACAGTTAGATGGATTTTCATCAAACTATTTATTGTTTACCTACTATATGCCAGGCACTTTACTAGATGCAAACATGCCATAGCCCAGGCATTTTATTCCATTAATCAAAAACTTTAGTTGAGTGGGTAATTTGTGGAGGACACTATACTAATGCAATAGAAGATATGATAGGAAAAAAAAAACTGTGGTCCTGCCCTAAACAAATCGAGAAAGAAAATGGAAATTAGTATTATATATATATGTATGTAATAAATTAGTATTATATATGTATATAAATTATATATGTATGTATATATAACTTAAAGGACAATATAAGCTCAGTGTACTGAAAATTCAGTGTTGTGAAATAGGGAGCCAAAGAGACTCAAATGAGATTGGGCTAATCAAAAGGAGATCAAAAAGAAAGGAGTATTTTGTGATGAAATAAGAGCAAGCATTCTGAGTAGTCTGGCATGTGCCCAATTTACAGCTGGAAAGAGGGTCACGAGCAGGGACTAGTGCCCTGGCAAAACCCTTCCCTTCTCTGATTTCCCTAGTCGGCAGCAATTTTCCTTGCTCTTATTTCCTGTAGCACTTGAATTCTGTACCACATAATTTAGTGCAGTTCTGCTTTGCTTGCTAATTGTGTTGAGAATCTTGATTCCTTAAATATATCATTATCTCCTTGAGGGAAGAAAATTTTCCACAGCATTCTTTGGTATTTGTGACGCATCTATTTGAGTAGCCAGAACTTGTGATTTGGTCATTAAGATGCAACTTCTTTCCCTTAGAAATGGACCTGCTTGTGTTTCACTCTCCTGAGGCCACCACATTAGGGAAGCTGTGATATGAATGTGAGGATACATAAAAGATCTTAATCTCAACCATCATAAGACAATGTTAGTGACTGAAGTTACAGTGGCTTTGGGGGGCCATTTTACACATAAAAGTGAGTCTCAGACACAATATGTTATCCTGTGTGCTTGAAAAATAATAGACTGGTTTTCCCACTAATGAGAAGATGAGCTATAGTATGTAAGTAGAGGAAAGGTTTTCTGATAGGGTTACAAATTGAACATGCAGCCCACCAAAAGGGAGATAATGAAGGATAAGGGGGAAAAAAAAGCCAGAAACTACTGGTTGCTAAAAATCTGCAGCATGAGACTAAAGTGGAAGTTTGATTTACATATGTTGGGTGTATTGGGGTGTATAGGTACAACCAAGGGCCATGTGAATATTTATAATGGACTTTTCCCCAACTAATGCAAATTTAAGTTAGTATTATGATGGTTATACAATTTTCTAGGATATAAAACCAGCATTCTCTCTCCTTTTATAAAAAAGCCTGCGCACATCAATTTAGTTCATCTCACTCTAATTCAGTGAACATCACATGAATGCCTTCTGTGAGCTAAGAGGTGTGTTAAGCACTGGGGATCTACACAGGAGATCCCTGCTGGAAGAATATATCTGCTGCTTTTATTATGTAGGATAATTATGAAAACCCACATAAACTAATATTTTTGAAACATTTTTCTAAATCTTAAACTCATACAAAAATGTAAGTTTTTTTAGAGTTTATTTTTGTTCTTATTTCTGCCTTTAGATTTTTTTCAGCTAGACATGCATCTGTTAAAACACTATTCTATTTTTGGAGAATACATTTTATTTATGGTTTATGGGGGAACAGCTTCTCATAGTGAGAAAGATGTATTAACACAAATAAGTATAGAATTCATGCTGAATAGTCAAGCCTTTATCAGTAACTAGTCATTCTGTATCCACAATGTGGTTTTAAACTGTTATGCTGAGAAAAGTTGCCTCTTTCTTCATTGCTTTTATTTCAATTGTACACATCATTTCACACTTTTGAAGTGTTCACTAAGACAAAATCTGTCTTCACCATTTTACCGAAGTAGATAAGTGACCTTGAGTTTTTAGTTTATGCCAAATGTCTCTCAAAGGTGAACTCGCTAAACACCAGTACTTCTGACTCTATGTAATGTATTATCCTTAACTGACATTGATATTCTATAGAAGAGTTTTATGCTTTCATGATTTCCTGAAAATGAAAGTAGTTTTTCACCTTTCTGTAAGCAAAAAGTTCTTCTAATTCCTTGGATTTTTAAAAGCTACCACCTAAAGAAAGCATAAAAGTTATCTTTTTAACCTAATAATTTTTAAGTTTGTCATCTTCATATCTAAAATGAATTTAAAATACGGTCATTTCTCATATAAGTAGAAAAAGTTCAAGTATGAGGAACTTAAAATCACTGACTTGAAAAACACTGTTGGGGGAAAAAAAACATACCTTTTGAGAAAGCAATTTGTCATCATTTTCAGTACCTCTAATTGCCAAATTGGGGCCACTAGTGCATTACTCTATCGGTAATTTAATTTTTGCCTTTTTGCCTCTGAAAGATGTAGACAAATCTCTATCACCATAATTACTATTATTTCTTGACAAAGATTATATACAAAGCCCTCTGCTAGGTACAACTGCCTTTGACCAGCACTGGGAAAGTTATATAGTTATCATTCAGACACAGTCCATCCTTCAGACACAAAAAGAGAAAACACACAAATAAGCATCAATGAATTAGAAGCAGCAGCTTACTTTATCTGGGATAAGCAAAGGGTTCTGTCTACCAATGAAACTTTTTAAACAGAACAAAACTTCTTAAACAGAAAATATCAGTTCTTTCAGAATCTACTTTGACTTACATAAAACTACTCATCAGACAGCAGATCCAACCCATCCTGGCTTTGATATTCTCCTTGAATAATCCCTCACCCTTCCAAACATTTCAATGCTAGTTTGGTCTGTTTTTGTTAGTATCACTCAAGCTGAGAGAGGGTTTTGAATGCAGTCAATTTTTCTCAGTAATTAAGAACTACCTCCTGCTACAAAAGCAGAAAATCATCATGTAGGAGAGAAGACTGAGGTCAAAGTTATGCAAAACAAGTGAAAATATGTATTCCATTAATATTTGTGAAGGAAAGATTACTGACTTTTACTCCATGAACATATTTAGGTACATGTAACTCATGATTTGGAGACAAACAGAAGGTCTTTGTCACCATTTCCCATTATTCAGGCACCATTGCCATCTAGCAAGATTTGCGCAGCTTCTGCCTCTCCACTGTTACCTCACCCAACAAAGATTTTTTTCCAAGTCTCTAATCTCTTCCCCAGCATCAAATGCACACACATACACCCCAACCAATCACAGGGTATGCTTCTCTCTTTCTCTCTCTCCCCACTCCCTTCCCACCTCTCTCTCTCTTCTAAAGTGTTTCCACAGAGGAAATCCAGTTAAAATGGCATCAAGGGAAGGTATGAAAGAGGCAAAAATGTTACTATAGGCAGAATTACAGCTGGGAAGAAGAGGAAAGTTCTGAAAATTTTCCCTTGGGTTGATGGACTAATTATGGGGAAATGAGATTTGAATTTTTAAAAGCATTCCTTGGGAATGCCACTTTTTCTTTGTCCATCATTGTCTGTTGATAGGTCTCATTCATTCTAGGCAATTAGTGGCTCTGACAAAACAGTGATCTTTATTTAAAATAATCATGTACTAAGAATTAATAGAAGTACTGTGATTTCAAGGGATTTCTTTTGGCAGGGCGGTGGCGGGGGGGTGGAGGGATTAGACTTCATTCTCCACAGGGGTATACTTGGAAATAAAATAGAGCACCAGTTTTTTTTCTTGCCTTCTACAATCGGGACTTATGTAGACCTTTTACTGGTGGGATGGTAGGGGTTTAATTCACAACAAGTTTCTTCACTCTGTAGCAGAAGACCACTATATACATCCATACATCATGGACCACTGTCACTGCATCAGGAGTACTCGTGGGAGGGGTGAGATTCTCTTTCTGGAAATGGAGAAGTAGCTCCTATTGGACCAACCTTTCCACAGAAAACAACTTGAAACTCTGGACATAATATAAAAGTCGATCTAAAGTCAATGGAGAATACCTAAAATCAGATAAATATTAAAGGAGAGTAAACATTTGGAAGTAGAAAATGGAATAGGGTAAGTTTCCCCTTTTACAGCTTTTTGCTGAGGGCAGGCTATAGTCAGTCCCAAGTAAGGTGACTAAATCTTTTCTCTCTGAAAAGAGAGAAATATCAAAAAGGAGAGATTCAATAAAGGGAACTCCAAATTCTGCATATAAACTCTACCCTGAACTACAGTTCAGCTGACCCCTGAACTATGCATGTGTAAGGCAGAAGTCCAAGCAAGCCAGATGAGGCAAAAATAACCAAACAAAGATTTCAGCTGCTGCTCACTAAAGGGGAGACAGAGTTTGGATTTCAAGTCCAGCCAAGCCAACTGCCACTAAAATTTTTTTTAAATCAATATTCTTTGAAGTAACATAACAGAATCTGGAGTCTGAACACCCTATTTTTCATAATGTCCAGGATACTAGACATGAACAAACAGAAAATGTGACCCAAACTGAAGAGAAAAGGCAATCAACGCAGGTGGACCGTAAGACCAGATATTATTAAGCAGAGATTTTTACCTGACTCTCTTTATTATTTAAAATCTGATTTATTCATGTATTTGGGTTTTCCAGCATTTTTGTTATTCTCTCACTTCCCAGACTCTTTCAGTCCATTTTGCTGCTTCTTGGGAAAGCAGTTTTAGGTTTTCCTGAAGATGCATGATTTTGCCCAAACCATATATTATTTCCCTCTGAACTTAGTTTACATTCTTCTGAGATGCTCTTAAGATGTTTTTCGTCTCAGCAACTTGGAAGTGGAGGGATTCTGATGATTCTTTGAGTAACTGTGTCTGTACTTGAAGGTAAGCCATCATCACTCTATGAAATAAAAGTTTAGGGAGCTTACTGTTTGGTTCTTTTTTGAGAAAGTCCCCAGGTGAAGAGGTGAACCTGTTCATATCTTTATGAAGTGCTACCAAACACAGGCTTTGTAACTTTAGGGGACTGGCTTCCTCTGCAGGTGACCTGAAGGCTTTATGGGCTTGTGTAAACAGTCTAATCTTCTGAGTGAATTCATGATATTCTTCAGCCTGGGCAGAAAATCTTTTGGCTGCCTCTTTTTTCTTCTTTAGAGTATGTCGTCTCTTTATCATAAAAAGAATCAAGGTGACATATACAAAATCTCCCAGGAAAACATAAAGATACTTGGAGCTTGAATCAAGTATCTGGAAAACACCACCAAAGCACCATAGAGTTGCTCCAGGACCAGCTGGAAAGACATTTTTATGGTAACCAGCACACCATCCATGGCTCCAAAGGCCACGGCAGCTCTGCCTCTGATTTCCAATATCCTGTGGGCCACAACTGACCAGAGAGAATCTTGTAGAATGTTCTGATTCTAACCCAAACAAGTGCCTGGCAACAAGGACAGAGGCAACTGGTGGGGCTGAGAGAAGGAGACAGCAAGGTTCTGTAAAAGAGTACCCTAATTTTGCTCTGCTCCCCGCACATATAGAGTCACATTACTTGTACAGTGCATTTAGCATTTGGAAATGTGGAAAGGACTGATTGCAGCCAGAGGAGGCCAATGAGTCCTGACCACACTACGCTCCACCTGGCCTTACAACAAACCTGAGTCAAACCAGTCCCATGCCAAAACACGTTTGAGCATGTCAGGGCATAACAGTGATGCATGCTGTAGGAGAGGACTCATGTGCCCACATCTTTGGGTGAGGCTCATTCTCCTGATTTAAAGTTTCCTTGTGCAACATGCAAGCCTGATCTTGCTTAGTCTCACCAAAGCTGGTAACTAAGAGACCTGTTTTTCAATTGTAAGGACTTGGGAAAAATCAATTGGAACTGGCAAGGTCTTGAAATTTCCAGGATTTTCTGTGGAGCCAGTTTTTTCCTGTTCAATCCAAGTGTCCCGGAAGAGGATGGCTCCCCTCGGGGGCTGACTCAGTGATCCAGGCCCCTCCCCTCATGTGGCCCTGCTATCTGCAGCACGCACCTCCCAGGGTTGACCTGGGGACAGTCTCTACTCCACTGAGTCATCTTCCGAAGTGTGGTCATTCTTCCAAAAAGGGAGCTGGTCCTACTTCCAGCTGAATTTGTCATCTTTTATTTTTTTTTAAACTACAATTCACTCTCCTAGTGTTTCTCTGGCAAACTCTGCTCCTTGTCCAACATTCGGGACTATCACATGTGACTTATCCCCAATACTTAGACCTGTATTATCATTTTTCATCCCCAATAGTTTTACCATGAGGAAACAGTATTTGTCAGCCAAATTCCACCTGGGGGGTCTTAGAGGGTGCCTGGGTTTGGGCTGCAGGTCCCCCCATGGGTGTGGAGAATAGATGCTCTGATCAAGGGAGGAGGTGGCCAAGTGCCTAATGAAGTGATTTTTTAAAAACTGAGATAACATTGGTTTATAACGTTTTATCAGTTCCGTGTGTACACTATATTTCTACTTCTGTATACACTACAGTGTGCCCACCACCAAAAATTTAGTTTCCATCTGTCACTATACAGTTGACCTTCTTTACCCATATCACCTGCCCCCCACTTCCCCTCTGGTAACCACTACTCTGTTCTCTGTATCCACGTGTTTGTTTTTGTTTGGTCTGTTCATTTTTTTTGTTTTTTATATTCAACATATGAGAGAGGTCATACGGCATTTGTCTCCATCTGATTTATTTCACTTAGCATAATACCCTCAGGGTCCACCCATGTTGTCACAAATGGCAAGATTTCATCTTTTTGTATGGCTAAGATAGCTTTTCCTTTGAATATTTAATTTTAAAAGGCAACTGTCATTTTAGAATTTATAACCTGTTTTGGAAAAGAACAAATTCAGTCATTGTTGGGATTTAAAAAGAGAGAGAGAGAGGATTTTAGACAGAACTCTTTCAGTTGCAAGTTACAGCTATACAACTGGAAGTGGCTTAAGTCAAAATAGGGGTCTGGGATACAAATATTGGAGGCTCACAGAATGGGAGAACTGTAGGAATCAGGGAATCCCCTGGAGCCTCAAGTCAGAAGCCACTCCTAGGAGTCACTGTCTGTCTCTTATTCCTGATTCAGGGAAAAAAAAAGCCTCTGAGTGTCTGCGGGTTGGCTCTATCTTCTCAGGTGTCTGTGTGTGGCAGGAACATGGCTGCCAGTAGACAAGGAATTTAAATCAGCTATTACAGCTATGAGGAAGGTCACAAGAAGCAGTTGTGCAGATTTTCCTAACAAGGCCCTCATGTGATCATGGATAGACAATGGTATATAGAGAGGCCAAAGCAGAACAAATGTGGTACACTGATAAGACAGTGGAATAAGCAGCCTGACTAGGCAGAGATGAGTAATATGCCAATGTAAACAATTGTGGCCAGCCCATGGGTTTGCTCTTAGAGATAAGAACAACCACAAAGACTTAAATCAGCTCACTGACCTGGGCATAGCCTCCAAACCACTGATTTAGGCATGTATCAGGCACCTGATCAGATCGGTGTTCAACAGAAATCTGTTATATTTTCAGTGAAGATTTAAAGAGTATCTTTGCTAATCCAGTGTTTAAGACAGTGCCTAGCAAATGGTAGGCACCAAATATCGCTGAAATGACTAAACAAATACTCTAGGGAATAAAAAGCTCTGTCAGAGAAAAAAGATAATAATGATGACAATAATGGTATTAGCATGTATCAAGTGCTTACTCTATGCCAAGCACTGAGCTAAACAACTACATAAATTATCTCATTTAATTTCCCTAACACACCTATGAGCTAGGTTCTATTACTGTCCCCATTTAACATATGAGAAAAGTGAGGCACAAGAAGTGTCAAGAGATGTATAATATGCATAATAGTTTATGCATACTTTTGGCTACTTGGTCAACCAAAGCTGAATGATAAAGAGCATAAATTCTAATCACTGCTCCAAGAGTCATGCAGGTGCACACGCCCAAAAATGGGACTTCCCAGACAACCATTCCACTAGATAAGATTGGAATCCCCTAAAATTGTGCTCAGTAACTGAGAATGGAATATTCATGAAGAAACTGCATGAAAACACATACACACACTCAAATGATAAACCAGAGGACAAGTTCTTATTAAATAGCAGAGCTGAGAGCTGCTGAGGGAGGGTGGGATGCAGGATATTTTTTTAAATGCCAGTAGAAACTCCCATAAAGAATGCTTTTGAAGCGGAAATGAAAGGACACTTCCCCGCAAAGGCACTGGAAAGAACATAAACCAAATGGCTGAGTCACGCGCTGCAAATTCCAGCTCTGAATCAAAAGGCAGCTTTCTGGTACACAAAGCAAAGAAATGTTGGGAAAATATAGGTCTTTTCTGTCACATCCAATGGCAACTTCAATCAGCAGTAATGTCACAATTAGCCACAGAATCCAGTATAGAAGGCTGAGTTGTCACTGAGTGAGCACTCCAAGGTCCTTACTGGCACATTTTATAAACAGAATGCTAAAGCGTTGAAAACTAGCTTGGTGGTAGGGAAGAGAGGATGGAGACCTAGATTTACTTGACTTGAATAGTCTGTACTTTCAGAGATGACAGAAATTTATACACTTGCATTGGAATCGACACATGAAACTTCCTGCAGTAATAAGTATGACTTCAGTGTATATTTTTGCCTTTCATACAAGAAAGGCTTTGCAAGCCAATGCAGTACAAATGAGAAGTATTTTGACTCAAGCATCGTTCAGTGCGGTTATAGGAGTATAGATCATTTGGCACTTGCTCTCACACCAAACTGACACGATTCTGGTCCCTCTAATTTAGCAAAACTTCATAGTTTCACACGACTCTAAATCAAGGACCAACAATTATTTTTTTTCTGTCAAGGGCCAGATAGTAAATAGTTAAGGCTTTTCGGGACATATACTGTCTGTATTGCATATTCTTCATTGTTTCTATTTTTTTAAACCCTTTAAAAATGTACAAAACATTCTTAGCTCAAGGGCCATACAAAAATAGGCCACTGGCTGGATTTGGTCCGCAGGACACAGTTTGCCATCCCTCTACTAAATCATTGAAAAAATGGATGTATGGGTGAGAAATGTACAATGAAGTATGTACATATTTGAATACACACATATGCTTTCACGTACATGTTAAGTACATTACTTGTTTTCTTCACTTTCCCTTTAGAAAATAAATTCCTCCTGTGCAGAGACTTCATGACTACTTTTTACAGTTCTCCAGAACAGCAAGAAATGAATTCTACATGCAGTGGATCTCAATAAATACAGAATGACAGACTATTGTAAAGAAAATAGCCTATGTTAAAGACCATGGCCAGGGAAAATCTGTTTTCCTTTTTCAGCAGAAAAAAATGACAATTTTTCTTTCTAGGGATATGTGATGTTTAACGCTTCAGTCTATGTGTACCTGGGACCACTATTATCATCATCAACATCAATGTTACTATTTTAACGTCTTATATCGTATATTATGGTTTTCAAAACACTTTCTATACAGTATCCCATATTAGTCTTGACATCAGCAATACTGTGCATTTTCACATAGTATTTTCACATTAAGAGAAAATATTAAACAGATTTCAGAAGCTCCAAATTTCCCAATGCCAAAATTTAACTAGACTAACAGCTCAAGATCTACCATTTATACACGAAATCTAATATCTAGCACAATAAAGAATTAACAAAGCAAAGAAATAGGAAAGATTTTTTTTATATAATTATCTAAGTGTCTAATTTGATTACGGAAAAGGACTGAAGAGCTCAGAAGAGGAAATATATATAGGAAATAGAGTCTCACTAACTTTTCATTTTATGAATCATTTTTTTGGTCATATCTTGACTGCAGAATCTGGTTGGGCTTTTCTGCCTCTAGGCTTTATTTACTTATTATCACTGCATTGAAAGGCCATGTATTCTCATCATGCATTTTTAAAAACTACTGCTTAGACATTTTCACATTCAGTACTATAATAAACATCTTATAATTGAACTCCAGTATGTTCTCCTTCCCTCTAAAGATACCTGAAGTTATATATCACTAAGAATAAAAATATAGTCTTCTTGTAAAGTTTTTACTTACTAGAGTTCAAAATGCCAGCATTATGAAATAAGCTATCATACAAGATGTTGACAAGAAAAGCCAATATGCACTATCCAGTTTGAACTCCACAATTTTTTGTGCTATTATTCACAGATGGCACATGCAGTTATCATAAACTTCCCTTCAAATCACCACCTCTTTCCACTTATGGCTTCAAAGGCAATTTTCAACGTTGAGAAATGAAAGGGATGGGACACAGTGATACAGCAACTCTGTTCCACCATCATCGTCCCTTTGTGCTAGTTCTTGGTCTTGTTCTGGTGCCAACTTCACCACTGCATCTTTTTACCCAGTTCTACACTCCAGAAACTCATCTGTCTCTTTCCTTCCTTCTGTCCCCAAAGGTACATAAGAATTATGTTTGTAATATATACTTATGACTCCTTTAACAGACTAGAAGTTCTCAGTTGCTTCCAAAACTACATCTAAACACCCTTCAGTCTCCCAGAGCTCCCTATAGGTTAAACCCAACCAGAAGACAGAGGGTAGAGGAGCCCTGATGATGTGGTCTACAGGGATACCAGGCAAGGAGCGGGGAGAGAAGGGATGAGAGCATACCTAGAGAGGAAGACGGCAGATATCCAGTACAGCTCCTGTGCGATATGGTACACGGCGAACACCACAGGCCCCGACCTTTAACCTTCCTTATAGGCACAGCCTCAGTGGGATATACCAGTATAATAATGGGTGGGTGAATACCACCTTTTTCAACACCTGACAAACAACTTGTCTCAATGAATTGGCATAATTTTGTAGTGTTTAATAATTCTCACCTGTGCTCACTTGTTGCTGGGTGCTGCTTAATTACCGGAGAGCTTCTGTTGAGGATTTTTCGCCCTCTTTGAGTCCAGACCTGTTGGAGAATTTTGGTTTTCACATTAGCTTTGGATTATGATTTTTTTAAAAGTGAGGCACAACTAAATCTTGAATTCCTAGTCAAAGTCTACAACAGAGCCTGGGAACTAAAATTTTTAGCACCCATCAGTTCAACTCTGTCACCTATGATATTTCCTCTGTGCAAATTAACGCCCACAAAACTGAATAGAAGATTAGCACTGAACTCTTGCAGACAGCTGAGGAAAAATTATGACATCCAGCAATCTGTGAAATATTCTTGTATTTTTAACGCCACTTTTGGCTGTGCATGGAGTCTTTCATGACTTGCTTTCCTTCACTCCCTGGCAGCAATCTCCTTATAACCTTTTCCCTTTGGTCAGAACAGGGAGGAAAGTGCCAACGCAATTAGTATGCCAGTGTCAGCCAATACTCTGCTGCCAAACAGCTTCTTCATTTGAACTGATGAAAACATGGTCAGCTGTGGCAACAGTGGGGACCTCAGCACTGAGAGGCCAAAGCCCATGGCAGGAAGAAAATTGCCCAATTCCACTTTCAAGGATGTGTCACTGAAGAACAACCTTCCCTAAGATACGGACAGGGTTTGCTTTCTCACGCCCTTCATGTTCCTTGGGCGAATGAGGTGTGCAGTCTTTTCTGATCACTCTATTATAAAATTACCCTCTCCAGACAGGTGAGATGCCCTTGAGCTATTTCACCCAAGTCAACGCAGCTCACACTAACAGAACATCTACTATGTGCCAGGCTCTGTGCTAGGTGCTAGTGATAACAAGATGAACGTCACACTGCTGACAAGGAGACCAATGCATAAATTCCGTTTGTTTGTTACAAACAAACACAAATGGCTGGTCCTTGTGGAGCTCAAAAGAGGGAAAATAGAGTCTTCACCAGAGAGGTAAAAGCTGTTTGGGGCTGGATATTGAAGAATGAATGAATATGGCATTCACAGATGGAGAAGGAAGAAGAGGAACTTTTAAGCAGAAGTGATAATCAGTGCAAATATTGTGTGATTATTTACAGAGTGAAGACAGTACAAAAATCATAAAGCCAGTAACTTAAGTAGGTAATGAATTACCATAATTATGTGTTGGTATATTGGGAACAGAAACTATTTCCCATTTACTATAAATTCTCAGTGTATAGCACAGGGCATGACACAGAGTAGGGATTTAATAAATGAAATGAATGAATGGTCATTAGGTGTCTTTAAAAAAATGTTTTTTAATTTTTTCTAAGATGTAAGCACACCACAGATTTTGAAGTGACCTGTAGAACTTACAATCTTTACCAAGATGAGTTGGACTACATAAGAAATGATAATTTAGTTGATAGTAAGGGAATATTGAGGAAACATAATAAGAGGATTTTTGATGTGGTAGGCTCACATCTTAAGTCTAAACATTTGGGATTAGGAGGCATCAAAAAATCTTCAGATCCCTACACATCTTATATTCAACCATCCCTTTCATATTAATCAATGAGTTCTCTATGGGGCCGGGTAGAGCTTACTCTGGGACTATACTGAGTTCTCCCCACTTTGCCTGAGGCCAGCAAAAGGAGAGATTATGAGAGTCCCTTAGGAACTGTGCCTGAGCTGCACTGTCCTTGTCAGAGTCTGCTGTATATTTGAAGAATATACCAGATATCCTTTGATATATGCAAGCTTCCACCACAGAAACACTCGTATGTTCACATACTGTGTTACGTTAGGTGACTTTGCTTCTTCTTTCTGACAAAGACACCTTTTGGGACAATAGATGCTTCAGTTTAAGAGAAAGAGGCTAATGCTTCTCCACCTGACACAAACCTACCTGTCCTGATTGAGAGTGGCGTCAGTAAAACTTAAGACTCTCCTACAAAGGGAAAGAGGAGTGGCATAAACAAAAAGAATAAGCTATCAACAATGCACTCGCTAAGAAAAGCAACAAGCTTGGTATGTTTTAGGGACTGGGTAATGAGAAGGCCGGAGGAGCAAAATGAAAAGAGAACTGTTGGAAGAATGTTCAATAATGCATTTGCTCAGATCCACAGATTGGAAGCTCTCAAACACTATGGTGCGAATTAAAGATATGCCAAGCAAAGGAAATTAATTATTAACAAAGTCAAGGCAGCACAGGAATCATAAGATTAGTGACTTCAATTTTAAAGTGAAAAAATTACAAATAAAGTGTATCCATAACGTAAAGAGAGGAAGCAGTTGTAATTTCATAGCTCCTACAATGCCACCCCACTGAGGGCCAAAATTCCTCCAAATTGTCCTCCCACTTTCCTCCAAAAATCATAAAGACTTTGTTGTTGTTGTTGTTAGATCATAAGTTTTTAATAGTTATTTTTATATTTGAAAGTTCAAGGAAAACTCTTTATTTGAACATGTAGTAAAGTTCCTTATAATTTGATGGCATATAAAAAGAAGACATAAGAACTCAGTTTATCACAGAAACAATTCAGCAACATGATGTGAATGGGACAAGAAGAAATGGGGGAACTAGTGTACAGGATCTTTAGGGACCAGGGCTTTTTTGTCCCACTTCCAATGGGAACTGGAACAAAAAAGGAGGTACATCAACTGCCAAAAACTTTGAAGCAGAAAGAGTAGAAGTAACTATCTGGGCTTCCTCCCTCAAATTATCCTTCAATTTCTTCTCAGTGCCTTCCACTAGCTGCCCTGAACCTGAAGCCATAAAGCAAGAGGTTCTGGGGAATGTAGTGTGCAGAAGTAAGTGCCCTGAAACATAGATAAGAAGAGGAAAACAGCAAGGATTGTATCTGAGCAAACAAGCAAACGACTGGAGAAGGGAAACTACAGTGGTTTTAAAACACGTTCATAAATTCTTTGACATTTCTGCTACCAAAAGTGGAGTCTAATTCCCCTCCACTTGAATATCACTGGCCTTAGCAACTTGCTTCTAAGGAACAGAATGTAGCAAAAAGTGAATGCGTGAATTCGTAAAAGATACAGCTTCCACCTTGTTGGAACCCAGGTTCTTTGAGGTGCAATCCAACAGAGGGAATTTAATATAGGGAAATCGTTGCAAACAGTTTGTAAAAGACCTGAAAAATTAAACAGAGGGCAGAGAGGCAGTCTAGGGATTAGCAACAGCCAAGCAGAGATGAATAAAGGACCCAGGTAGGTGGTCTGGTCACAGCCCCAGCTGAAGTTCCAGCTGACAGATGGCACTGAGGGCCAGACAAGTGAGGGAGTGAATCTTTAGATGATTCTAACCCCAGTATTCAAGACACCCCTGCTGATGCCACATGGAACAGAGACAAGCTGTCCCCACTGAGTCCTGCCCAAATTGCAGATCCATGAGCAAAAAATAAATACTGCCGTTGTTAAAGCCGCTAAGTGGTGTGGTGGGCTGTTAAACACCAACGGTTAACCCCAACAGGATCTGAGAGCAAACAAACCAATGACTCACACAACATCATTCTCATTTTCTCATTTCTGCTTCAGCTAACATCTGAAGGTCTCAGTCAGACCCAACCATACTTCAATTTTATGGCCACTTGAGATATTTATTGGCCAGTGTTACTGGCAGTAAAGACAATTTTTCAACTCATTAATTCTGATTATACATCCAAGGGATGAACGATTGTTCACTGAAGCTATGGTTTACTCCTCCATTTAGATATATTTCCATATGAAGGTGTTAACAGAGCTTGGTCTCTTCATATGAAATATAAGACTCTGAAACTTTAGTTACCTATGTGAAATTCAATTTCATTTACTATAATTTACTATTAATTTGAAATAAAGGCCAACTCATTGACTAAAGAAATATTATCTATTTGAAGAATATTATTGCATAAGAGATTAATTTGATAATTGTGTGTGACATTTATTTTATATGTTACCCTTTTACAGCATGGGAAAAGGTACAGAAAAAGGAAACGGATGAGGGGAGCAAAGTGGAAGAAGAAGGGAGGAAACAGTGGAATGTGAGTGCAAAGGAGAGAGAAGCACACTACTGAAGAAGAAGAATGCTGATACTGATCTACTTTTACAAGCATGCTGATTCATTGGCCCTTTCACACAATGGAAATGTTTTCTCAGTGGAAGAGAAGAAAATAAACATAACTGGTACATTTCGCAATACGTTTTTGGAGACAACAGATTCAGGAGGGCTTACTGGAAAACATACCAGATGGACACAGGCGACCAGACTGTGCCACTAACAAGCCATATGACAGCCAAGTCACTTACTGTCTTTGTAGCTTAATTTCTTCATGAAAAAAAAAAAAAAAACACATGGGTTATACCAGATGATTTCTAAGGTTTGTAAGTTCCAGCAATAAAATTCTAAAATTTTATTATTTACGAGGACTTTCCTCTTGCCTGAATGACTCTAGATTCGGATGCTGTGCTTAACCCTAGGGCAAAAGAAATGTTAGACTGATAAAACTGATACATAACGACTTGTCCCAGCCTGACAACCTCCTGCACCCCTCATTGTAAATTCTAGAGTAGCAACTCTGACACCAAATCCCAGCTATTGCATTTGTTTTATTTATTTATTTATTTATTTTTTAGCAAGCCAAAGTTGTATTTGTTTTTTTAAACAGGAAAATTATGCTAATATAAAACAGATAAAAACGGACAAAGATCAAAACACACAACACGCAAAAGCACAACACACAACACCGGACCAGCGCAAACCCTTCCCCCGCCACTCCCCCCAGGTTTCGAAACCTTTATTACAGATCCCCAAAGGTTAGATTGTATTGGAGAGGTCACAGTATTGAATCAGAAAGAGAGACATTCACGCCAACATCAAATACACACTGCAGAAGGCTTTCAGTGATGAGCACAGATTTCTAGAACACTACCACGTATGCTATTCCCTGGCTCACTTTTTAAAGTTGCTTTTAAAAAGGATTAAAAGTGCACAGACACTTTCATAAGGCACAGACTGTTGTACAGGTCATCTCACTAGGGACTTGAGAAAGACGGTGAGAAAATTAAATACTGAGAGATGCCGGGAGGCCACGTGTTACTGAGCCGGAGTCCCTCTGCCAGAACCGGGGCAGAGACAGGATTGAGCGGCGGAAGGTGACCGCCTCTCATTCGCCAAGACTTTGCACAACCCAGTTCTGGAACTGACTGGGGGTTCTCTGTCGACTTGGGGATTGACTGCCAGCCACCAGTCCCAAGGCCTGAAAGTAGCAGATAGCTATGTCCCCGTGTCTCCCTGGCAAGACCTGAAGGCGATTATCGGTTGGTGGGGCTCCTGAGGGTTCTGTCCAAGGCCGTTTCGGCAGCAGCTCAGCGACTACAAGATGCCCGGCATTCCTAATGCAGAGAAGGCTTTCTGAAGTGTGCAGGGGGCTCTGGGTCTGGAAAGCAGCTGTGTACTCACTAAGATAGACCCCCGAGGCAACAGAATGGCCAGGAACGCCCATGGCCTCTGCCCCAAATGTCTCATAATGTCACTCCCTTTGACATCAGAGCTGGGGCCCTGTCCTCTCAGCTCTGTCCTCCCGGCACCCCACACCTAGTGGGCACTCAGCAAATGTTTGTTGAATGACTTTGTGTGCATGTATACATGGTGCTTTACCAAACCCTGGAGACTCATAACCTGATTTCTGATTTACTCAGTAAACCTTTAATGAGTACCTACTATGTGCTACCACAGGACCCAGCACTGGATGGGTCAAATACAAGTTTACAAATCTGCCCACCTCCTGCTCTGGACTGCGAGCTCCCTACAGGCTTTGTCTTTAGACCCGGTTCCCATCCCTGTGTCCAGAACACAGGCCATGCTGACCAGTGGTTGTCGGACGACTGAAAAAAGCGTTGCTATACTTAGGGGAGCAGCTGCCCTGGGTAGCTAAATCCCAGAAGACTCCCAGTTCTGAGAATGGGCTAGAAAAAGGAGTTTGTCTTGACTTGGAAACAGCTCAATTTCTCTGGTGGGTCACAATGAACAGGCACCAGACCACTACAAAGGGGGCATCTTCTGATCTTCCTGTCCTCGCCCTGGGGGCCCTACTTAAGGGGGTGGTGGTCATGAGGCCCAGGAAGGTGGTGGGACAAGCCTCTCCCCGAAGTTGCCCCTGATGGGCGCCCCCATGTAACAGGAAGAGGCGCTTGGGTTGGACCCAAGCTCACACGTGGCTCAGCTCCGCCGGGAGAAGGTGGGCAGTAGGCAGATGAGCCTGAAAGGAAGGACACTTGTGCTCCCAGGGTCCGGGCGGCAGAGGGGCCACAGTCTGGGGCTGGAACCCTCACACAGGGGCGGGTGCCCAGCTCTCTCCAGGGGCTGCCCAGGTGAGCTTCAAGGAAGAAAACTCAGGCAGTGTCGAGCTTTCTGGGCTCGGGGCCAGGCAGTGGACAGCGTGGGTTTTGGCATCAGGCACTCCTGGGTTTGAAGCCCAGTCCTGCCACCTCCTGCTTCACTTCCAGAACCTTAGTTCTCTTACCTGCCAACTGGGGATAATATCGTATTTCATTGATTCTAGGAGCACAGCTTTTCCACTTAACATATCGGAATAAAATGAATTGTAAGCCGTGGCATCTTTCAGTTGAAATTGGCAGTGTTTTTCCCTTAGTGGTACATAGAATGGTGTGTTTTGTAATCAGTGGTGTCTTTGATACGACTCAGTATGGTACTAAGACCTACCTCACAGGATTGACGTGGGGATGCACCTCTCCAGCCCAGTGCCGGGCACACAGTGATGCCAAGTAAAGGAGAGTGGTTCCCTCCCCTCTTCCTCCTGCCCCCTCTCCTGACAGAACCTAGAGGGCGGTGTGGGCAGCTCCTCTGCAGCGCTGAATAAATCAGTTTAGAGCATCGGGAAATGTCTGGTTTTTAGAAGATAAACACCCCCTTAATTCCTCTTGGAAACAGGGAGGCTATTTATAGCAGCTGCAGAGCAAGTTAACCAGGCCACCAGCTCCTTTCTTCCCAGGTAATAGGTCACCAGGCACAGGGCCTGGTCCACCCTGGGTCCAGGCCCTCGATCCCTGGATTCCTGGCGGTGGTTGCACTGACCCTGGCTGGAACCCGAGGGGACAAGAGAGAGGAGCTGGCTCCCCCAGGCCGCCGAGACCACCGGGGCTTGTGACTGTGGCTCAATCCAGTCAGGGAGCTGCTGCCTGGAGAACCACGGGCCTGGGGGCAACTAGCCCTCTCACGTGGGGCCTGTGCGTGGCCTTGCCCACACCCGGCACGTGGGGGACATGGAAGGCTCCAGCGGACCAAATTCAGCTGGGCGCCAAGCACTGCCTAGGTTTGCAAACTCTTATCTTGGCAAATGCTGGGGTGCCAGTCGCTCCCCTAAAGATTCTGCTGCAAAATGAAAACCTGGGAGTGTTTCCCAAGTTCACGAGGGAAAAAGAACCAATCAGGGGTTCTTGCAGGGGCAAGAGTAAGGTTTCGGAAGTTGAGATCAGGTCGGAATACCAGGCAGAGAAGAAGCAGATGGTCCAAGACCTGGAGCATAATAAGGGCACGGACTGACTGGCCTTATGGGCCTTGATCTGACGAGGGTGACCCCAGACACGCAGCAAACATTTGTTACATGGAGGCAAAAACTCTGAAGGTCCTCCCTTCCCTGCCTCCTTCAACAGAAGAACAGATTAGGAACTGGACTAAAAACGATACCTGTTCTTTGCAAGGTGTCTCAGGCCTTTTAAAACGTGCCAGTCCTGCCAGTAGCTCTGGAGTGAGCAGGTACCAGGCTTCCTCTTGGACAGATCGGGAACTGACAAACAGAGAGGCCCAGGGACCTCCCTAAAGGTACAGCACAAGACAGGGCAGAGGTGGGGCCCAGAAGGGAATTGCAGGCCTGCCAGCCCATCAGCCCAGGTGTGGTCTGGCAGTCTGCAGAGGTGGGCCCAGGCAGGGGGAGGGGGGGAGGGGCAGGACCAGGGTCGCAGGAAATGCCCAGCAAATAACCCTGGGGAGGGGGAGAGTCCCAGTGTCAGCATTTTCAGCGAGTGTCTCAGTTCCTAGTTAGCATTCTAATGATCAGTTAACATCTTAGTCATCAGCAGGGGGAGATAAGCTGAGAATCAGAACAAAGACGGGTTGCAAAGCCCTGCTTCCTTCCCCTACTTGGCCAGCAGGTCATCCTGGTGATGCCCACAGCCGCCGGCAAATGCCAGGCCTGGTATTTCACCAGGAAATGTGGAGAGTTGCGTAGTGGCCCTTTCCAACCCCAGGCGGCTCACCGGCATCTAGGATTCTTTCCCTCCCCCAGGAAAAGGGAACCTGTTGCTTGTCTTCTCTTTGGAGACGGTGAGGGTGGTAGACTGAAAGCATCTAGGGACGGAGTCAAGGGGTGGTGTGCTCATAATTAGGCTGTCTGGGGCTGAAGGGGTGACAAGGCTTCTGGAGAAGACACTGCCCAGAGCTCTGGCCCCAGCACCCAGTCAAAACTCCTCTCCAAGACTGAGTTAGAAACTGAAAAAGCAAATTGTTCTCTTATGTTCTCCGCCCAACTACTCCCCAAGGAGTTGCCGCTTTGGAGCTGTAAACAATGAGCTATTTTTTCCTCGCCTTAGAAAATCTGAGTGTCCCTTTTCTATACCATCTGAGGGAGTTCTGTTTAGGTGCAGGCTTTGTACGTTCAAAACCAGCTGACGTCACAGCCCCGGAAAGTGAACAACTTCTAGTCACGCTACCGTCTGGGCTCCGGATTACACATTCGTTAGTGTTAAATAACCTCCTAGAGCCAGGATCCCTGGATAAATACCTACACATTCTCTCTAGGTCATTCTCACATGCTCCCCATCTCTGGACTGTCTCCCACCCTCCCCCCCCACACTCAACCCAACCCCAGCAAAAGGCACTGCACAGAGGACGCCATTTCTCAGCTGAGAGGTCACCGGGGGACAGGGCAGTCTGCCAGGCAGTTCCTGAGCTTGCTCTTGGGACGGCCTTTTGGGGGCAAAGCACTTTCGAGCCAGAAGCAACACTGTCTTGGACTGAGACCCCCAGGGGCCTCGTGTCCACGACTGTCACGCCTTGCCCACCACTGGAGAGTGGCAAAATGGCTGCTGCCCTTGGACTCCCCGGTGGCCATGGTGGTTGCCCGGCCCGGGGTGGGGTTCAGAAAGGTGACCTTGCTCTGGTCAAGGGCCGTCGGCGGGCCAGGCTACGGTCTGTAGATCTTAATGACGTCCTTGACGGGCCGCCGGCAGATGGGGCAGCAGGCCGGGCCTGCCTCTTGAGATGCAGCCGTGGCACAGGCACGCGTGTCCACACGTGTAGATGACTGTGCTCACTTCGCCATGGAAGCACACCGCGCACTCGCTGTTCTTGCTGCCCGCCAGCTCCGGTGGGGAGAACACGGGGGACACGGTGGGCTCACTGGGGCTCTGGGGGCCGTCACCAGGGACGACTCAGCTGCCGAGGAGGACTGGTTGACCCTGAAGGCCATAGCAGAATCGCTACCGTCCTGGGAGCCGCTGAGGGACCCTGATGGGGATGTGGTCGCAGGCCTGGACAGCAGGGTGCCTGGCAGGGTCCTGTGCACAGTGTTGCCCGTAGCTGCGTCGGGGCGCGGCGGTGGCGGTGGCGCGCTCGGGACGCACAGAAGCTAAATACGCGGTGGGCCGGGGAGCCGGGCCGGGGTTGGGCTCGGGCTCCGGGACATCGCAGCTGCACTGGCGAGCCGGCGGGCTGCCTCTATTTGTTTTACTTTGATTTGTATTCACATAAGAAGTGAGGAAAAACTGCCTCCCATATTTTTGTCCTGAATATTTTAAAAATAAGAGAAACGGAGAACCTAATTAACCACACCCCACTTCCATCCTATAATATTCTCACATATTTACCTATGAATCAAAATTAGTGAAATTATCTCATACAATTTGGATTTCTCTGAATGGAATTCCTTCTCTTGACACAGAGCTGCTTTAAAGATGGAAGGAAACATCAAGGAGTCTTACAATCCATGCTCATTCTTCTCCACGTTAAGAATCAAAGAAAGGAAACTGGAATCAAATTTCTTCGTGGTATGTTTTCAAAGGATGAGTTGATTGTAAAATTTATATAGTATAATTATTTTTGCATTTGGCTTATTTCTTAAGGGCCAACATACTACAGACTTACGTAACACATATTGCCTAACAAAGAGATACAGAATCACCTACAATAACTTGTCAGTTTGCTCCAATACCCAGTATGTCCTAAGTTTTCAACATATATATAGATTTTCAGCTATCACAGAATCAAAAAATGAGAAGAGAGAATCCTTAGCTCATTAGGCTGTTTCTTTGCCACTTTTCTTGTGTTTATGTCATCTTCCCACTTAATTATAAGCTCCTTGAAGACAGGAATTGAATCATGCTTCCTGGTAACCTTCCATGTTCACAGTGCAAAGCATCTAGTACATGTTAAATCCCTATATTTTGGCTGTCACAGATATTAGTTATTCCCCCACTTGGCTGAGGAAACTGACCTTGGTTACTTAGTTTGGGGAGGCCTAGTCAGGGCCCTTGCAGAGATACATGTACCTTCGCTTGCATTTGCACCAGGTATACAGGGGTGATTTCAACAATGCTGCTTTGGAGATGAATAGACCATAACTGTAATGGAATACTGTAGTCAAAATGGGCATCAGGAAAAGTCTTGCCTTAAAGCATTCAGCTATTTCCACCGCACGATACTTACCATGGGTAAAAACGTAATACTATTAATAATGGGTGCTTTGGTATGGCGTTTCTGCTTCAAATGTCTTGTGATAGTTAAAAGAAAAGAGTAGCCCCTTTGAGAAAATACATCTTCAAAGACGCACTGGAATTTAAAACCAAACTCCACTGGCACCAAAGTGTCTCAGAAACGTATTTGTCCTGACTCAAAGGTGAGAGAGAAGCAAGGATTTGAGACTAAAGGAAAACACTGTAGAAGATTTCAGCATTATCCTGCAGTGAAGCTGACGTACTATGAATAGTCAGATTGATGGGTAAGCTGGCACTTGGTGGGTAAGCATCCATATACCTTTTTTTTTCAGTTTTTATTGAGACATAACTGATATATAGCCCTGTGTAAACTTTAAGGTGTACAGTATAATTATTTGACTTACAAACATCATGAAATGATTACTACAATAAGTTTAGCAAGCACCCATCATCTCATGTAGATACAACATTGAGGAAATAGGAAAATAATTTTTTCCCCTGTGATGAGAACTCAGGATTTACTCTCAAGTTTCATATATAATATACAGCAATGTTAATTATATTAATCATGTTGTACATTACATCCCTAATACTTATTTACCTTATAACTGCAGGTCTGCACCTTTTGACTACCTTCATCCAATATCTCCTCCCCCAATCCCTGCCTCTGGTAACTATAAATCTGATATCTTTTTGTCTTTGAAGTATAATTGACCTATAACACTATGTTGGTTCCTAGTACACAACATTCTATATTTCCATACATTTCAAAATGATCACCATGATAAGTCTAGTTGTCATCTGTCACCATACAAAGATGCTACATAATTATTGACTATATTCCCACACTGTACATTTCATACCTGTGACTCATTTATTTTGTAACTGAAAGTTTGTACCTCAATCTCCCTCACCTATTTTTCACCTCTCCCACTGTCATCCCCTCTGACAACCATCCCTTTGTTTTCTGAATCTATGACTGTTTCTGTTTAGTTGTGTTTGTTCATTTGGGTTTTTTTAGATTCCACATATAAGTTAAGTCATACAGTATTTGTCTGGCTTATTTCACTTAGCATAATACCCTCTGGGTCTATCCATGTTGTCACAAATGGCAAGATTTCATTCTTTTTATGTCTAGGTAATATGAGTAATATATATGATATCTTCTTTATCCATTCATCTATTAAAGGGGCACTTTGGTTGCCTCCATGTTTGGGTATGCTAAATAATGCTGCAGTGAACATACGAGTGCCTGTATCTTTTCTAATTACTGTTTATGTTTTCTTTGGATAACTACCCAGGAATGGAATTGCTAGATTGTATGGTAGTTCTATTTTTAAGTTTTTGAGGAATCTCCGTACTGTTTTCCATACTGGCTGCACCATTTTATATTCCCACCAATAGTGCACAAGGGTTCCCTTTTCTCCACATCCTCACCAACACTTCTTATTTGTTGTCCTTTTGATAATAGCCATTGTGACAGGTGTGAAGTAATATCTCATGGAGGTTTTAACATGTATTTTGTTTCATTTAAACTCAGCATTTCTTTTTGGGGGGGATTCCCTGGTGGTCCAGTGGTTAGGACTCCGTGCTCTCACTGCCAAGGGCCTGGGTTCAATCCCTGGTCAGGAAACTAAGATCCCACATGCTGCGTGGTGTGGCCGAAAAATAAAATTAAAAAAAAAATAATAAACTCAGGGCTTCTTTTTTTGAAATTTAATTTATAAACATTAAAACACAGAGATCTTAAGTGTACATGATGTATTTTGACAAATGTATGCAACTATGAAACCAACATTTAAATAATTATAAAGAACATTCTCATTATCCCACAATGTTCTCCCTTTATCTTTTGTCAATCTCCTTGTGGAGGAAACTACTCTTCTAATTTTTTTCACTGTATATTACTTTTGCTTGTTCTTGAAAGCACTTGTTAACTTATTTATAAATTAAATTTCTTTAAGAGATAGTCACATACTCAAATCTCCTACTTCTTGAGACAGTAGAAATGGTGAGTTGTATTTTTCATGGCATTTATCAATTTCATTTAGCTTATTGAATTTATTGGCATAAAGGGGTTCATAATGCTCTCTTATTACTCTTTTGATATGTGTAGGATCTGTAGTAATGTTCCCTCTTGAACTCTTATACTTTGTCATCTTTCCGATGACATCTTTCCGTTCTTTTCTGAACGTTTTAAGGAATCAAATTTGGCTTTGTTTCATCTTTGTTTGCTATTTTATTGACTTCCACCCTTATCTTCCTTATTGTCTACCTTCTACATACTTTGGGTTTGTCTTTTTCTGACTAATATAAAGTAGAAACTTCATTGATGCAAAAACATTCTTCTTTTTCCAATATAGGCATTTAAAGCTATAAATTCTCAACTAAGCAACACTTTAGCAACAGTCTGTACATTTTTACATGTTTTGTCTTATCAGTACGTTTTAAATATTTTCTAAATTTCCTCATGGTTTCTCCTCTGACACAAGTGTAAATAGATTTTCTGGTTATCTTTTTGTTGATGATTCTTTATTTAACTCTATTGTGGTCAGATAATATAATGACTTCAATTTGGGGGGATTTACTGAGAGTTATTTCATGTGCACATATAGAAAATGTATATTCTGTGATTGCTGTGGGAGTAGTATTCAGTACATGTCAATTAGATCAAGTTGGTTAAAAGTGTTGTTGAAATCTTCTATATTATTAATAATTTGTCTCCTATCAACTCCTCTGAGAGAGAAGTGTTAAAATCTACAAATATTATTGTGATTTCCTTTTTTTTCTATCAACTTTGGATTAAGGTATTTTGGAGCTATGTTATTAGGTACATATACATTTAGGATTGTTATGTCTTCTTCATGAATCATTATGAAATGATCCTCTTTACCTCTGTTAATAGTTACTGCCGAGAATTTTATTTTCTGTTATATTTATTTTGCCTTACCAGCCTTCTTATACTTCGCGTTTGCTGGTATACCATTTTCCCTCTTTTTAATTTCAACTAATATATATCTTTATATTAAATATACGCTTCTTAATAATTAAGATATAATTTAATGTTGTTTGTACTAACCATTCTGATAATCTCAACCTTTTAGAATGTTTAATGCATTTATACTTAAATTAATAATAGACATGGTTGAGTTTAAATCTACCATTTTATATTTGTCACATTTCTTTGTTCATTTTTTCTTCCCTTTTAAAAATTATTTTGGTTGAGAATTTTTTGTTTTCCATTTAATCTCCTCTATTGGCTCCTTAGTTATATCTTTGCATTATTTTAGTTATTTTTCTAAGTATTGCAATGTGCCTATATAACTTATAATCTAACCTTGAGTGAATATACCACGTCAAGAATAGCATAAGAACTTTCCAATAGTTTAATTCCATTTTACTTTTTCATTCATTTTGCTATTGTTGTCATATATCTTACTTCTATATCTGTGGAACTCCACAATAAGTTGTTACTATTTTTTCTTTAAATAATAAGTTGTCATTTATAAAAATTGAGACAAAATATATTTTATATTTACCCATAGAATCACCCTTTAGAACTCTTTCTTTCTTCCTGTGGAGCTGAGTTTCCATATGGTACAATTTCCTGTTAGAATGATATTCCTTTAACATTTCTTATAGTACAGAACTGATTATTAATCGTTTCAGTTTCAATTTATTTAAAATACCTTTATTTAACCTTTTAAAATATTTTCACTATAGAATTCTAAATTGACTCTTCTTTTCCTTTAGCACTTAAAGAAAATTCCATTGCCTTCTAGTTTCCACTGTTTCTAATAAGAAGTAATTTATCATAATAATTTCCCTGTATGTAGTGTGTCTTCTTTCCTTTGGCTGATTTTAAGGTTTTTCTTTTTATCTTTTGTTTCTGGCAGTTCGACTATGATGTGTCTGTGGTTTTATTCTTATTCATCCTGCTTGGAATTTACTGAACTTCCTGAATTTGTGTATTGACGTTTATTCTTCAAATTTGGAGCCATTTTTTATTTTTCCTGAGCTGTTCTTTTTTCTTCTGAAAATCCAACTACATACATATTAGTACGTTTGATATTGTTCCTACTCATTGACGTTCTATTTTCTCTAGATGGTTCATTTTGGATAATTTCTATTAATATGTCTTAAATTTACTGTTCCCTTCTTCTGTGTCCAATCATTTTTTCATTTCATATATTTTCATTCTAGTTCAAAATTTTTTCATTTTGTCACTAAAAGTTCAGATGTGTTTGATAAACACTGGCTATTCTACCCTAATATACCAAAGGAAAAATAGCAATGTCTTAGAAAGATATCAAGATAGAGAAGGACTAGACATCAGATATTTTACTCTGAAGGAAGGATATTGCATAAGCCTCTTGCAAGTTACATATATTTTAGATTCCACATATAAGTGATATTATATGATATTTGTCCTTCTCTTTCTGACTTACTACACTTAGTATGATAATCTGTAGATCCATTCATGTTGCTGCAAATGGCATTATTTCATTCGTTTTTTTATGGCTGAGAAATATTCCACTGTGTATATATACCATATCTTCTTTATCCATTCCTCTGTCGATGGACATTTAAGTTGCTTCCATGTCTTGGCTATTGTAAATAGTGCTGCTATGAACATTGGGGTGCATGTATCTTTTCAAATTATAGTTTTGTCCAGATATATGCCCTGGAGTGGGATTGCTGGATCATATGGTAACTCTATTTTTAGCTTTTTAAGGAACCACCATAGTGACTTCCATAGTGGCTGTACCAATTTATATTCCCACCAACAGTGTAGAAGGATTCCCTTTTCTCCACACCCTCTCCAGCAATTTGTAGACTTTTCAATGACTGCCATTCTGACCAGTGTGAGGTGACACCTCATTTTAGTTTTGATTTGTATTTCTCTAATAATTAGAAACATTGAGCATCTTTCCATGTGCCTATTAGCCATCTGCATGCCTTCCTGGGAGAAGTGTCTATTTAGGTCTTCTGCCCATTTTTTCATTGGGCTTTTTTTTTTTAAATTGAGCTGTATGAGCTGTTTGTATATTTTGGAAATTAAGCCTTTGTTGTTTGCATCATTTGCAAATATTTTCTCGCATTCTGTAGGCTGTATTTCATTTTTTTATGGTTTCCTTTGCTGGGCAAAAGCTTGTTTGATTAGGTCCCATTTGTTTATTTTTGCTTTTATTTCTATTGCCTTGGGAGACTGACCTAAGAAAACATTGATATGATTTATGTCAGAGAATGTTTTGCCTATGTTCTCTTCTAGGACTCCTCTAGGTGTCATGCCTTCTACTTAAATCTTTAAGCCACTGTGAGTTTATTTTTGTGTATGGTGTGAGGGAGTGTTCTAACTTTATTGATTTATATGTGGCTGTTCAGCTTTCCCAACACTGCTTGCTAAACAGACTGTCTTTTCTCCATTGTATATTCTTGCCTCCTTTGTCAAAGATTAATTGACCATAGGTGTATGGGTTTATTTCTGGGTTCTCTGTTCTGTTCCATTGATCCATATGTCTGTTTTTGTGCCAATACCATGCTGTTTTGATTACTGTAGCTTTGCAGTATTGTCTGAAGTCTCGGAGGGTTATGCCTCCAGCTTTGTTCTTTCTCCTCAGGATTATTTTGGCAATTCTGGGTCTTTTATGGTTCCATATAAATTTTAGGATTATTTGTTCTAGTTCTGTGAAAAATGTCATGGGTAATTTGATAGGGATCATATTAAATCTGTACATTGCTTTGGGTAGTAAGGCCATTTTAACAATATTAATTCTTCCAATCAAAGAGCATGGTAGATCTTTCCATTTCTTTGAAGCATCTTCAATTTCCTTTATCAATGTTTTAAAGTTGTCAGCATATAAGTCTTTCACCTCCTTGCTCAGGTTTATTCCCAAGTATTTTATTTTTTTGATGCAATTTTTAAAAGGATTTGTTTTTTTACTTTCCCTTTCTGATATTTCATTGTTAGTGTAAAGAAATGCAAACAATTTCTGTATGTTAATCTTGTATCCTGCTACCTTGCTGAATTTGTTTATCAGTTATAATAGGTTTTGTGTGGAGTCTTTAGGGTTTTCTATATAGAGCATCATGTCATCTACATATAATGACAATTTTACCTCTTCCCTTCCAATTTGGATACCTTTTCTTTTTCTTGTCTGATTTTTGTGGTTAGGACTTCCAATACTAGGTTGAACAGAAATCGTGAGAGTAGGCATCCTTGTCTTCTTCGAGAGTTTAGTGGGAAGGCTTTCAGCTTTTCGCCATTGAGTATTGTGTTGGCTGTGGGTTTGTTATAAATAGCTTTTAGTATGTTGAGGTATGTTCCCTCTATACCCACTCTGGCAAGAGTTTTTATCATGAATGGATGTTGAGTTTTATCAAATGCTTTTTCTGCATCTATTGAGATGACTGTGTGGCTTTTGTCTTTTGTTGATGTAGTGTATCACACTGATTTATTTGCGTATGTTGAATCATCCTTGTGACCCTAGGATGAATTCAACTTGATCATGGTGTATGATCTTTTTTAACTGTTGCTGGGTTCAGTTTGCTAATATTTTGTTGAGAATTTTTACATCTATAGTCATCAAAGATATTGGCCTGTAATTTTCTTTTTTGGTGGTGTCTTTGTTTGTTTGTTTTGTTTTGTTTTTAAACAAGCTCTGGACAGTTTTGTTAAGGAAAAATTGTGCATGATTTACTATTCACCAGTCTGTTCTGGCATGCTTCTAATGATATCAGAATCACCTGGATCAATGATAGCCAGTGTGCATACTCTGTAGTATTTTCCACATTCTGTGCCCAATGTTATTGCCACTGTAATGATGGATACCAGTTTTGGCCAACATGGCATAATACTCTATTTCAGATTCCTCAAGGCTGGGAAGTTGTTGGCAAGGATGACCAGTTTTGCTTTGCCTTGTCTGATCATTTTCAGAGTCTGCTTCTACCCCAACAGGTACTTTCCACTCTTCATAATGAGTTGGAGCCTAGAGTTGATTGACTCCAGTGACTTTTTCATCTTCTTTGTGGCCACCATCTTCCTGCCTTAGGTGCAGAACTCCCCCAACCACGTGGAGCCGCCAAGATGGCTGGGGAGCAAGAAAGGTGTCTGGTTTTGATATCAGGGTGATGGTGGCTTCATAGAATATTTTGGGAGTGTTCCTGCCTCTTCAATCTTTTGGGAGAGTTTGAGAAGAATTGGTATAAGTTCTTCTTTGTATGTTTGGTAGAACTGCCCAGTGAAGCCTTATGGTCCTGGACTCTTGTTTGCAGGGAGGTGTTTTTTGTTTTTTTTTTGTTTGTTTGTTTTTAATTATTACAGATTCTATTTCACTTCTAGTGATCAGTCTGTTCCAATTATCTATTTCTTCTTGGTTCAGTTTTGGTGGGCTGGATGTTTCTAGAAACTTGTCCATTTCTTCTAGGTTGTCCAATTTGTTGGCATATAATTGTTCATAGTATTAGCTTATGTTTTTCTGTATTTCTAGGGTGTCGATAGTTATTTCTCACATTTCATTTCTTATTTTGTTTATTTGGGTCATCTCTTCTTGGTGAGCCTGGCCAGAGATTTGTTGATTTACCCTTTGGTTTACCCTTTCAAAGAACCAGCTCTTGATTTTATTGATTTTCTATTGTTTTTCAGTCTCTATTTCCTGATCTGTATTGTTTCCTTCCTTCTACTGACTTTAGGTTTTGTTTGTTCTTCTTTTACTAATTCTTTGAGGTGGTAGGTTAGGTTGTCTGAGATTTTTCTTGTTTTTTGAGGAAGTCATGCATTGCTATGAACTTCCCTCTAAGGACTGCTTTTGGTGCCTCCCATAGATTTTGTATGGTTGTGTTTTCATCGTCATTTGTCTCAAGGTATTTTTTAATTTCCTCTTTGATTTCATCATTGACCCATTTGTTTTTTAGTAGCATGTTGTTTAGTCTCCACATAATCTTTTTTTTCTCATTTTCTGTGGTTGATTTCTAATTTCATGCCTTTGTGCTCAGAAAAGATGCTTGAAATAATTTCTATCCTCTTAAATTTGTTGAGGCTTGTTTTGTGCCCTAGAACATGGTCTACCCTAGAGAATGTTCCAATTGAACTTGAAAAGAATGTGTATTCTGGCTTTTGCTTTTTTTTTTCCTGGATGTAACATCTTGAAAATATCAATTAAGTCTAACTGTTCTATTGTGTCATTTAGATTGTTGCCCTATTGACTTTCTGTCTATAAGATCTGTCCATTGATGTGAGTGGTGTGTTAAAGTCCCCTACTGTTATTGTATTCCTGTCAATTTCTCCTTTTATGTCTGTTAGTATTCGTTTTATGTATTCAGGTGCTCCTATATTGGGTGCATATATGTTAACAAGTATAATATCCTCCTCTTGTTTGACCCTTTTATCATTATATAGTGTCCTTCTTTATCTTTCTTCATGGCCTTTATTTTAATGTTGATGACTTTTTATGATCAGGCAATTATATCACTGTGAATTCTACAGAGGCTTTGGCTGCCCATCCTTTCTTGTCCTTATGAAAATGCAGTTATAACTCTGTGAAACCTTGAGAAACTTTAAGCTGCCCATTCTCATCTACCCTCAATGATGAGTGCGAGCAATCCATCAAGGAGGAGATTTTCATTGTGTTGAATTGGTGGTGGTCAACTTTGCCTCACTGCTTCCAGTCCCTCCTAAGTCTGGGAACTATGTTTCTCAGCATCACCTTCACGCTATAGACCCAGGCTATGGTTTACCAGTGAGAGGAACTCTTGTGAAAATTGGAAAGTAGAAACGATAAAGAAGCTATTATTGCTCAATACATCATGACAATCAGAGGGGCAGGCATCTAGTTCCAGACCACTCTGCAAACTCCGACTTTGTGGTATTTGAAGTTTCTTGGACTTCCCAGGATTGGCAGCTTCTTCACTCATTCCAAGCTTTCAGACTGATGTCACAGTGGCTGTTTCTCTGATCCTTCAGCTATATACTTCCAGGCCTTCACTCTCCTAATTCCCATTTTAACCCCTAATTGCTATATTAAACCTCTTATTTCCTTAATTCTTAGAGTTACTTTTAAAATTCCCAAACCAGACTGACAGATATTCTCAAAATTTCCAAGCAATAGCAATTGTGTTATCTCAAAAATGTATGTCAACCAAAATTATGTTGGCAAAAGTTATTACAAAAATGCATTTTGAACAGTATGTCATTAATTATTAAGATACCACAAATGTTACCAGATTCTAGCCATAATATTGCAATAGGTTGAAATACAAGCAAGGCACATTGAAGAGGCATCCTGACATCTCTCTCCCAAATGGGACTTTCTTTCAGATCATGATCATCTGACAAAAGATGCCATAGTACAGAGTTGAACCCTATGATATTACTGATACTTGATAATTTTGACCTACAGAAACAGAAATATCTTATGATATAACCTAAGGCTATGATAATCTCTTCATTCTAATGGATTTTTAGTGGAACCTATATCATTTTTTCCCATATAGGAATGGTGACTTCTCTTCACAGAATCTATATTGTGTAAGAAGAGAATATTTGCTGAGGGTATGCATGAAGTTGTAACTCCCTGAATTCAGATGAGAAGTCTGTGTCTTTGAACTCAAAGCAGCAGTGCCCTCAACCATAGATGATTTCATTTTTTAAATGTTAGGAAAATTTCTTCCTCAAAAATCCTAATATCTCATCAGATGTCTGTCCTATGTCAGGACAGACATCTGGCACCATTGACATTTTGACCCAGATAATTCTTGTTGTGAATGAGGGGTGGGAGGAGGGAGGGGGTGGGAGGGATCCTATGCATTGTAGAATGTTTAGCAGTATTCAGGCATCTACCCACCAGATGCCAGTAGCACCTCCCAGTTGTGACAACTAAAAGAGTAACCAGACATTGCCAAATGTTCCCCTGGGAGGAGGGTGGTAAATCATTCATGGTTGAGAAACACTCTCCTAGATAAAACAGAAATACGATGTTGGCAAGAGCTTAAGGTCTCTCTACCATCAGCTTGTATTTCAATATTCTACCTTACATTTGGTTTTTAATTCAAGATGGACTAAAATCCTTTCAACATTTCAGTAAGGATATTGAATGTTATCAAACTGTGGGATGTGCCAAAAAAATTTTTTTAAAGCGCATTGGCTATAAAGAATCGAAGGAGAGACCATGTTTAATTGTTTATGAGTAGCTGAGTAGCAATTTAGAGTGAGTTCACACTATATGCTGCTGCTGTTTATTTTTCTTTTACATTAGATATAATTTTCATCACTGGGAGATATTACATTGGGTATCAATAAAATATACTATACAATGGATGAGCATGTACTCAACAAAACATCCCTTAATTTTCAAATTCAGCTGTAAACTACTTCCACCTTGACTCACTGAAGCATAATACACAGGAATTCAAACAAAATGCCTAATACTGAATCACTGTGCTCCTAAAACAACACAAGCTTCAACTTGTTTGTTCTCTCTCCTCTTCTCCTGAACTTTATCTTATTTTCTGATGAATTTCAGGCTCACCAAGCAAAACATGTAGCACAAACTAACAGGGAAAACAATCACTGACCTAGCAAGTGAATAGCAACACACTACTAAATGGAGCCTCTTACACAGGGTAGTCCCCTAGCCTGGAGAAAGCAGGCATGTGAAAGCCCAGCTGGTCCTCTCATTTCAGCTGTATCAACAACTAGTACTATTACTACAGCAGAACAGGCTGTTGATGATTCATCTGGAATGTACTTCAGTTTTTAAATTTCACAAGGACCATATATATTCTCCTCAAATAGATAAAATCTACATTCTAACATCTTATTTATTGGACACTTGTCTTTCTAAAATACTATGAACATAAACACACAAAAATCTAGCAAATCTAATAGTTCAGACTACTTTACCTAGAGGACATAATCCCTCTCATCATTTCATTGCTCCTATCACCCCAAGATCTCATCATCATCATGAAATGCCTTTATCACCATGAATTTGGCTCAACAAATTGGGCAATGTGAGGTTGAATGTCATTAGACTGATTAAGAAAAACAGTCTCCTTCACATTCAAGTAAATCTATGGAAGGAGACTTACATGGATTTGGCAATTTTGTCTGCTCAGGAATTCAGCCACAGCCATTTTCCTTGACCTTCTTCCCAAACCTCAGTGCCATCATGCTGACTTCCCTCCACACTCGCCAAAGAAAACCTTTACTATGGGAATGTCTAGGTTGACTGGAGCTTTATGAAGATTATACTGAACTTGAGACTCTTTTCCATACTATGTATTATCCTAGTCTAAGGAAAACTCAGAATCAACAATGAGAGAATATTTCTATCTTATAAATGGAAAGATTAAGAACTATTTAAGGCAAAATATTTAGCAATAACAACAAATATGCAAAAGCCTTGTCAGATGGGGTGGACAATGTTACTTCCATTTTAAAAATGAGAAAAATGAGGCTGTGAATGTGGTAAATATGAACACAATCACACTGCTAATGGGTAGGCAGAACTGGGGATACACACTTAGAAATTCTGGAAATGAGTCTAGCGCTACTCCTCCATATCATGCTGTAATAAAAATAAACAGATAGGGGACTTCCCTGGTGGCACAGTGAATCCGCCTGCCAACGCAGGGGACACAGGTTCGAATCCTGGCCTGGGAAGATCCCACATGCCGCAGAGCAACTAAGTCTGTGCACCACAACTACTGAGCCTGCACTCTAGAGCCCGCGAGCCACAACTACTGAGCCCACGTGCCACAACTACTGAAGCCCACACACCTAGAGCCTGTGCTCTGCAATGAGAAGCCACCGCAATGAGAAGCCTACGCACCGCAATGAAGAGTAGCCCCCCACTGGCCCCAACTAAAGAAAGCCCGCACACAGCAACAAAGACCCAACTAAGCCAAAAATAAACAAATAAATTTTTAAAAATAAATAAATAAATGGAGAGGTATGGTGCCATTGTAAATAAATATTGTATATATAGCAATAAGATTTCATACAACTCACTCACCACAAAAGAGAAAGAAACATATCCTGTTTGGATTTCCAAGGGGCATTATCTGAAAGAAAACATCAATTTACGCCTCCTTTTGTAGAGAAGAAATAATTGCATTCATGTAAGCTTAATTCCTGAGACTCTGACAGGGTGTGAAGGTCATGAACAAACCAAGAAGTCAAAAACCCTAGAGAAATGCAAATCAAAACTACAATGAGATATCATCTCACACCGGTCAGAATGGCCATCATCAAAAAATCTACAAACAATAAATGCTGGAGAGGGTGTGGAGAAAAGGGAACCCTCCTGAACTGTTGGTGGGAATGTAAATTGATACAGCCACTATGGAGAACAGTATGGAGGTTCCTTAAAAAACTAAAAGTAGAACTACCATATGACCCAGCAATCCCACTCCTGGGCATATACCCAGAGAAAACCATAATTCAAAAAGAGTCATGTACCAAAATGTTCATTGCAGCTCTATTTACAATAGCCAGGACATGGAAGCAACCTAAGTGTCCATCATCGGATGAATGGATAAAGAAGATGTGGCACATATATTCAATGGAATATTACTCAGCCATAAAAAGAAACGAAATTGAGTTATTTGTAGTGAGGTGGATGGACCTAGAGCCTGTCATACAGAGTGAAGTAAGTCAGAAAGAGAAAAACAAATACCGTATGCTAACACATATATATGGAATCTAAAAAAAAAAAAATGGTCATGAAGAACCTAGGGGCAAGATGGGAATAAAGACACAGACCTACTAGAGAATGGACTTGAGGATATGGGGAGGGGGAAGGGTAAGCTGTGACAAAGTGAGACAGTGGCATGGACATATATACACTACCGAACATAAAATAGATAGCTAGTGGGAAGCAGCTGCATAGCACAGGGAGATCAGCTCGGTGCTTTGTGACCACCTAGAGGTGTGGGATAGGGAGGGTGGGAGGGAGGGAAACGCAAGAGGGAAGAGATATGGGAACATATGTATATGTATAACTGATTCACTTTGTTATAAAGCATAAACTAACACACCATTGTAAAGCAATTATACTCCAATAAAGATGTTAAAAAAAAACCACACTGGAAGGTGATAACTGAATCAGTGGTACACACACACACACACGCACACACGCACACACACACACACACATATACTGGTATCATTTTTCTATTCTATCTGAGAAAGAAAAAAATCAGAGAATATTTTACTTTGGAAAGAATATACTGAGAACAAAAACAATTTCTAAAAAACTTGTTCGTGGCTCACTGACTTCTGGAATATTCTAAAAATCTAAACTCCAATAAACCTTTTAATCCATAGTAATGCCCTCCTCCATCAAAAGAAGATGAAGCCTACAGGAAATACTGACATGGATAAGCATACAATCCTACAGCTCTCTGTGAAAATATGAAGTACCTGTTATCTGAGTGGGATCTCTCTTTCCAGAACACTAAGATTCTTTCAAGACCCAGACAAAACTGTTGTTTGTTGCTTTGCTTGAGGTTTGAATCACTCACTAATCTTCAAAAAAAAAAAAAAAAAGCACCACAAATATATTAACATAAGGCTTTATGCTATTAATTCAGTAGCATATTCAGTGATCTGTGATCCTTGGTGATCCTTGCCCCATTCAGGAAACTAGAAAACAGAGCAACTATATCTCAAAAAATGGTTGTTGCAAAAGGAGCTGAGAACTTTTAATAAGTGGATTCATGGCAGAAAGATTATATAATGGTTCAGAGCAAAGCTATCCACCCCAAGACTAGAAAAGATACTCCAGATTAATGGGATTGTGGGAAACCTCTATGAAAAACATCGACTAAATATAGTCAGTGTTGCATCACTCAGAAAGGTTAGACTTGAGCCTTACATTTCTACCAAGTTCAGCCTCATCTTGAAGGTGGGGTGTGAAGGGAAATCCTGATAAATTTGAGATCCAAGAGCAGAGGGAAGCTGCACTCCCTTTTCCAGAACACTGTAGCGAGGTGGCAAGCATAAAGAGATTTAGAAATATCTGCACCGGGTGTCTAGGCCAATGGGACTGAGAGCTCGCAGAGTAACTGTGCCCAAAGGTGGAAAAGAACAAAGAAGATAATTTCCATGCATCCACAGTGGTGTAGAAAGAACCAAACTGAAGATGGCTTGCAGCTGGGAGTGGGACTTAGCTATGACTCATGGGGACCAATGAACAGATGGGAATAAAGACAACTTAGAAGATGCCAACTTGCATAGACAGTATATAATCTCCCTGTAATTAGACTGAACCCTGAAAGAAGAATAAGGATAGAGGGAAGAAAGTGAATGAATTAGGATAAATTTCCACTAGCCAGCAGAAATAAGTAAAATAAATAAAGTTCTTTCATCTTTCCAGGACACATGAACACATGGACTGTTTTTTACCTGCCACACCAGCTCCATCGCAAAACAGATTAGTTTTGCACAAACTGCAAAATTGCAAAATAATAATCAGCAGCTGCACAAACATCCATATCCTCATTTCTAGCCCAGAAAATAAGGTCTTTTAGACTGATATCAAATTAAGGAAACTTTCTTTCTTTTTTTTTATTTTTGAATTTTATTTTATTTATTTTTTTATACAGCAGGTTCTTATTAGTTATCCATTTTATACATATTAGTGTATATATGTCAATCCCAATCTCCCAATTCATCACACAACCACCATACCTGGGCCACTTTCCCCTCTTGGTGGCCATACGTTTGTTCTCTACATCTGTGTCTCAATTTCTGCCCTGCAAACCGGTTCATCTGTACCATTTTTCTAGGTTCCACATATATGCATTAATATACAATATTTGTTTTTCTTTCTGACTTACTTCACTCTGTATGACAGTCTGTAGATTCATCCACGTCTCTAAAAATGACCCAATTTCGTTACTTTTTATGGCTGAGTAATATTCCATGGTATATATGTACCACAACTTCTTTATCCATTCGTCTGTTGATGGGCATTTAGGTTGCTTCCATGACTTGGCTATTGTAAATAGTGCTGCAATGAACATTGGGGTGCATGTGTCTTTTTGAATTATGGTTTTCTCTGGGTATGTGCCCAGGAGTGGGATTGCTGGGTCATTATGGTAATACTATTTTTAGTTTTTTAAGAAACCTCCATAGTGTTCTCCATAGTGGCTGTATCAATTTACATTCCCACCAACAGGGCAAGTGCGTTCCCTTTTCTCCACACCCTCTCCAGTATGTGTTGTTTGTAGACTTTCTGATGATGCCCATTCTAACTGGTGTGAGGTGATACCTCATTGTAGTTTTGATTTGCATTTCTCGAATAATTAGTGATGTTGAGCAGATTTTCATGTGCTTCTTGGCCATCTGTATGTCTTCTTTGGAGAAATATCTATTTAGGCCTTCTGCCCATTTTTGGATAGGGTTGTTTGTTTTTTTCATATTGAGCTGCATGAGCTGTTTATATATTTTGGAGATTAATCCTTTGTCCGTTGATTCGTTTGCAAATATTTTCTCCCTTTCTGAGGGTTGTCTTTTCGTCTTGTTTGTAGTTTCCTTTGCTGTGCAAAAGCTTTTAAGTTTCATTAGGTCCCATTTGTTTATTTTTGTTTTTATTTCCATTACTCTAGGAGGTGGGTCAAAAAAGATCTTGCTGTGATTTACGTCAAAGAGTGTTCTTCCTAAGTTTTCCTCTAAGAGTTTTATAGCGTCCAGTCTTACATTTAGGTCTCTAATCCATTTTGAGTTTATTTTTGTGTATGGTGTTAGGGAGTGTTCTAATTTCATTCTTTTACATGTAGCTGTCCAGTTTTCCCAGCACCACTTATTGAAGAGACTGTCTTTTCTCCATTGTATATCCCTGCCTCCTTTGTCATAGATTCATTGACCATAGGTGCGTGGGTTTATCTCTGGGCTTTCTATCCTGCTCCACTGATCTATATTTCTGTTCCCGAGCCAGCACCACACTGTCCTGATCACTGCAGACCTGCAGTACAGTCTGAAGTCAGGGAGTCTGATTCCCCCAGCTCCGCCCCCCTCCCTCAAGACTGCACTGGCCATTCGGGGTCCCCCATGTCTCCATACAAATTTTAAGATTTTTTTGTTCTAGTTTTGTAAAAAATGCCATTGGTATCAAATTAGGAAAACTTTATGGGAAAAAATCTTTAACAATAATTTTGAAAGTTAAAAATTTTACGGTTATTTGCATGAATAGTGCCAAAGTATGCATAATTAATTTACAAAGTATCCATCTCTAAAATTATGTTGTAGCATATCTTAAAGAGATGTACCATACTCGCTGGGTTTCCCATTCTAATCCAAATTGTTGCAAAGAATGACAGTTTTGCTGTTAAGTGTAAAAAGAGCTTTGCAGATACAATACTAGAGATGGGGTTATTACAAAGGTTTTGGCAGATATGATTATATAAAAGAATGATTTAGGTAGGCCATCATTCCAATTTAGAGGATTTAGCATAGCCATATTCCAAACACTATATTATTTTGTTCACACCCATTCTTCATCTGCTTCCTTCCAAATGCATGTCCATAGACCTGTGCTTATCATCAGAGTAACTATTCAATGAAGGTCTGCACGCCACACGAGGCTGCAGTTCTATTGAAGCAGGGGCCTTCTCCGATTTAGCTCATCCTAGTTAACTCCAAGCCTACAATAGTTAATATTGCTAAATGATTAATGAAAGAAAATATATTTGCTAAATGAACTGATGCGTTCATTAACTGTTCATCTTACCAATCTGCTTTTCAAATACAGTACTTGGTAAGAAATTATTCTCCCTCTGCTTTCTTCCCCATTCTCTACTCTTCTGTTCCCTTGGGGAATAGATAGAATGATACCAAACTAATTCCACAAACCTTTTGTTTTTCTGACTCGGTTTCTTTCCTCTGGGCTAAGAAGCCAGAATAATCACAATAAGATGAAGGTCTTGTGTCCCTGTCAGTGCTAGTTATAAGTCTCTGAAAGCATTCTCATCTCTGCCCTCTCAGGTGTCTTATTAATATGGCCATTTGGTGATGGTATCCATGATGGAGTTCTGAACTTTTAATGGTCATCTCAAGGTTGTGTGCAGCAGGGTACACATTCTACAGCTTGTCTTAGAAAAGGACAAGAGTTCCCCCAGGGTCCAGATCTGATATTCAAAATTACTTCTGTCTGTCTGGCTAATGAGGTGAGAACAGATCCATCCATACTGATATACCGTAACCTCTTTATGGTAGTGTGTCTACAGAAATGACTCCTACCGTGAACTCCTTATAATAATGCAGTGGAAGAGGCTGTGACAGTACCTACACAATGCTAAAAACAGCTGCTTGAAAAGTGAGAAACACATAGAAATATCCCTAAGAACCAAAGACACATTTATCTGATTTCCTAAATGTAGTAATAACATGGAACTACCAGAGGACCTGGATTGAGCTGGTTGGTCAGTTCAGGTATAAAACAAAACAAAAAAACTAATTTGGCCGTTTTGTTTGTCCTACTAAATTGCTGAAATGCACCAGATGTATAGGTGTCATATGATAATGTATATTCTGAAAGTTTTACAGTTGTATTTTTTTTATAAAGTTATTTATTTTTTGGCTGCATTGGGTGTTCGTTGCTACGTGCGGGCTTTCTCTAGTTGTGGCGAGCGGGGGCTACTCTTCGTTGCGGTGGCTTCTCTTTGTTTCGGAGTACGGGCTCTAGGCGCACGGGCTTCAGTAGTTGTGGCACGCGGGCTCAGTAACTGTGGTGCACGGGCTTAGTTGCTCTGCGGCATGTGGGATCTTCCCGGACCAGGGCTTGAACCGGTGTCCCCTGCACTGGCAGGCAAATTCTTAACCACTGCACCGCCAGGGAAGCCCCTACAACTGTACTCTAAGCCCCATACCTCCAATGTTTTTCTTTTTTCTGATGGAGTTGCTCAGCTGTTTGCTGAAATGACCAAAATGACTAACTAGGTATTGTATAAGTGAATATATATGTACATACCTGTATATTTTAATGTTTAGCTCGTCTATTTATTTATATATGTCTCTCTATATGTGTATCTACATATAATCTCCCCAGAAAAGATTGGTGATTTAATTACTAGCCCCATGCCTTCCTTCCAGTTACCTCCATGCTGCTAAAGATTCCATCAGGAATTTTTATGATCCCTGTGTGGACCACTTAGGGAACACAACTGTGGCCTTTTAAACAGCTCACTTCCCTGCTCCCTAGCAACTTTAGTCTGTGCAAGGTGAAGCTTTGAAAGGCAGCTGGGCAACACCATCTTCATTCCAAGTGTTAATTTGATATCCGCATAATTTAATCTCCTCATTCTAAATACCAAACCCTGTTTCCAGAAGTTAATTGGTTTTCTTTCCTTTTTGTTTTTTTTTTAATTTAGATATATTAACAGATTTTGTTTGCATTTTAATTTTCTCAGTTTTGGCAAGGTCCACATTTCAATTATAATTATTTGGGCTCACCATGGGATTTATATATTTTAAAGATTACATTAATTAGCTCTCAAGCAAAAAATAAATTCTATTCCTCATCAAGAGTATTATCAGCAAGCATGTCCAAATGACTTTCAGGCAGTTTCAGGGCATTAGTAATTCAGAGAACAACCAGGACCTTTGTGTTTTTTATTAAAGACCCAATGCATTGGTGTTAATTTACTCAGTTTGTATGACCGAAGATGATTTAGACCTAAATATACAGATATACAGCCTATCTGCCTTCTCTCCCCACCAAGTATACACACATACACATACACACACATTTACTCTTGAAGATAACACTGGCTTTAGCTCTATAATAGTTGTAAGCCATTATTCTGAAGCTCCACAGTCATCAGGAGAAAAACGGGGTAACTCTAAGCTGCTACCATAAAAAGCACTTGACCTTTAGCTCTGTCCTTCTCCTAACCCAATCACATTTGGGGCCTTCTGGAGTACATCTCCGGAGTATTCATACGCATCAATGTGGCCTTCTCCATCGCAACACAGAAATATGTTTTCCCTGCAGTAATGTCTGCTGCTGAGACCTCCCAGAATGCCCTTCCCACCCTCAGCTGCAGCTGCCCTGTGACCGTTGCCACCACCCTCCTGCTGCCACGCCTTACTGCCTGTGCTGTGTTGCCTGGGCGCCACACATGGTTGTATGCCCCCAGCCCCGGGGAAATGCTGGTGACTGTCGGTGCGAGGCAGTGCTGAGGTGTAACCCCACTGCTGGCGCAGCAGGGGTCCTTCCCAGCCTCTACCTTCGTGTCACGCTTTATTGCCAAGTAGTGCTCCCTGTGCTCCTGATGCCTCTGAGATTTCCGTGAGAAAATTTCCCTTTGAGATTTTATCAACGGAAGCCTCTCTCTACTAGAGAGTTCAGGTATCCATTCACAGGAAGGGTTCAGATGTCCATTCACAGGAAGCAATACACGTTGTGCTCTGACCAATACCATCTTTCTCTCTAATAGTAGGGACACCTATAGTGGAACAAGCTTATTTTTCCAACTCTCTCTTTCCTTAGGATTTGCTGTTTCCCATGAGGCACCTCAATGCCTCACAGAGATAGACCTCTAAGGACCTGGGTCCTGAATGTCACGAATGACGATAATGCAGAATGACAGAGCCAGCAGACCTAGGGTAAGGGTGTAACCTGCTTTACAACAGAGAAATTGTGAAATATGCAAACTATGTATGTATATATGTGTATTTATGCAACATATCAGCAGGAGAGCATCAGCTATAGTGTAATAGTTCAAAGCGTGGATTCTGGTGTCAGACTACATGGACTCAAATCTTAGCTGTCACCTGCTAGCTCTGTGGGCCTAAACAAGTCACTTAGCCTGTCTATGCCTCATTATTCTCATCTCTTAAACTGTGAATAATAATAGTACCCTCTACCCAGGGTTGTATGTGATTAGACTAGCTAGTCCATGTAAAGTCCTTAGAAGAGTAGCTGGCGCATAAGTGCTCTGTGTTATCTATGATGATAGTAATGGTTCTCTATGAGCAGTGTAATTATTCATTCTGGTCCTCTAGGTGATGGGGATACAGCTGTGACTGAAATATACAATGACCATGATCTCACAGGGAGGGCATGACAATAAACAAATATATATAATCTCAGGAAGTGATTAATGCAGCAAAAAAACTGAAAAAGAAGAAAAAAGAGTACTAAGTGTTAAAGGGATAATTTTTAAGCCATTGTCATTGAGTGTTATATTTTGTTTGTTTTAAAAGAAATAATTATTTTTGTCTCATGTTACCATTTTTTTAACTTAAATGAGCTTCAAAATACAGATAAAACCCAGCTAAAAAGTAATTTTAGTTTCATTAGTTCATCCTGGAAAATTACTGGTTCAGCAAACAGATTGTTGTTTTGGTATAGTTCGTGTAGCACAGAAAATCAGCTCCATAGAAATGTTCACGGTGTTCTTTAGAAAGTCTACGGTTTTTCATGTGACTTTCCATATTTATTTGCTATTTACCTATGTTTACTTGAAAATGTTTCTTCTTCTATTGAAGATTCAAAGCACACTGCTGAGACCAGAAACCATACACTTAGACACTGAAAACTGAAACCTCCTATCCCCATACAGCTTACTGGCTCCATTAGGGATCAGCAAACAACAGCCCACCGGGGCAAATCTTGCTCCTTGCTTGTTTTTGTAAATCAAGTTTGCAACAAGTCATGCCCATTTATTTCTGTTTTATCTGTGACTCTTTTGCACAGTAACAGAGTTGAGTAGTTGCAACAGAGATCGCATGATCCAAAGCGTAAAATTTTTTTACCATCTGGCCCTTTATAGACCTCTTGCCCACACCAGGATTTCTCAACCTGGCCATTATTAACATATTGGGCTGGATAATTCTTTGTCATGGAGGTTGTCCTCTGCATCGTAGGATGTTTAGCAGCATCCGTGGCTGACAGCTATTGACCAGATGCCAGTAGCACCAAGACCCCCAACTCCCCTTGTAACAACTGTAAAGTCTCCAGACTTTGCCAAAATTCCCCTGGGAGGCAAAACAGCCACAGTTGAGAACCACTCACATGGTTCACGGAGAATCACTGACATGGCATTCAGTTGTCTACATTAGTACAGTTTTATTATTCTAGAAGACTCTTGCCCAGGCAAATAATTATATTGCTCATTACATTACAGGACTTCCCAAAAGGTCTGTCGACTCTTTAATGGAAATTAACAATTTGTGCCCTCACCTTGCTGTGCCCCCAATCCTAAACTAATATACCATGATCCTCACTTAATCCTAAGTAAGCCTCCACATTGAAAAACCATCTTAAACCAAACTTCAAATGCTTAACAAAAATCTAACCTAGTCCTTCTCTGAGACAAGATCAAATTTTGTCAAGGTGGTGATCTCCCTTACCATGGTAAGTGATACATTTAGATTTGTCTTATCAACAGGATGCATTGGTGATATTTGGGGTGCCAGTATTTGATAGTACATAACAAGCTTTAAAATTTCAATGTCATACATACATAAGGAGGAGTTTTCTTAAAATACATGATTTCTATCCGTGAAATTATACTTGAAGCACCCTTTTCACTTACTAAACACTGTGTTGAGTCTAAACTATTTCACATTTTAGATTTGTAATTACCTCTGTCCTCACTGCTTTTAGAAGATCTAGAATAAATCCAGAAAAAATACAGATACCGTATTTCCAAATGGAATATTTTAATGTTATTGGTATTTCCCCACCTAAGTATAATTAAACATATTTCAGAGTTAAGTTATCTGAATATTGAATTGGCATCCACCTTAACAACGAGGGAATTGATGAGTTCTACTTGGGAAAAGTGTCTTCCCCTTGAGTAAATAAAAAGGCAAGAAATCCTTTTAGTGATTGGGAAAACTAACAATTTGCCTGAATAAACAAAATAATGACTCAAACTGGCCAAATTGGGTAAAATTAGCTGGGTTCTTCATCCACCTGAAGCCAAGTAATCAGCATGTTTGTGTTTATCAGTTTTCTACCAGTTGTTGTAGACGTAGCTTTATGAAATTCATTCTGTGTTTTATTCACTGCTCAATCCTCAGAGTCAAGAAAGAGATGGTCTGCCACTGGGGGAGGGCTAAAACACAGGTAGATCCACCTTTGAGGCAGAGTTACACAGGGCATGCTTAAGACTTAAGGCAGAGGCTATAGCAGGAGAAAGAAAAATTCCCCTTATATCCACAAGTCTCGCACTAAGTAATAGCCTACCACTGTGGAGAGGGGCAACAGTACACAGAAAAACATCCTTCTGTGTCCTAAGCATGCGGAGCTAGCTGAAAGCTAAGGGTGGAGGAGAAACAATAAGAGAAACTCTATAGCACTCCAGGTATCACACTAAACACAAAACAGGAGCAGTGGCCCACTGAAGGAATTAGTGAGTTGCTTCCAAAGAACGTACGAAGGGGAGAAAGCTGGCAGACCCCACCTCAACCAAGTGATCAAGGTCAACATCACCAGTGGTAAGTCATTTGGATAGCATGTACCCCCTGATATGATGTGATGAGAAGAGCACTTCCTCTCTGTGGTATTCTTCCCCCAAACCCATAACCCACTCTAAGCAGGAGAAAATTTCAGACAAACCCAAATTGAGGGATATTCTACAATATTCTCAACCAATATTCTTCAAAAAAGGACAGATAATGAAAAACAAGGAAAGACTAAGAAACTATTACAGACTTGAGGAGACTAAAAAGACATGATGACTAATGTAATATGGTATCCTAGATTAGATCCTGGAACATGAAAAGGACATTAGTAGAAAAAATGGTGGTGTTTAGCTAATAGTCCCAATGTTAATATTTTAGTTTTGACAAATGTACCATTGGTTAACATTAGGGGAAGCTGGGTGACATATATATGGGAACTCTCTGCACTATATTTATAACTTTTCTATAGGTGTTCCCAAATAAAAAGTTTAATTTTAAAAATTGAAAGAAATAAAGTAACTAATTGAAGCAGAAGGAGAAAAAATGGAAGGAAACAAGTATAGTACATCCAAAAGCTGTGGGAAACCATCAGTCTAATATACATGTAATTGGAGTTCCCCACCAAAAAAGAGGGAGAAAAGAGCATTAGAAACATTTGAACATATAATGACTGATTATTTTCAAAAATTGAATAAAAGACAACAAACCACAAGGACTTCCTTGGAGGTCCAGTGGTTAGGACTCCACATTTCCACTTCAGAGGGCGCAGGTTCAATCCCTGGTTGGGGAACTAAGATCCCACATGCCATGTGGCATGGCCAAAAAAAAAAAAAAAAAGACAACAAACACAGATCCAAGAAGCTCAGAAAATCCCAAGCTTAATAAATGCAAAGAAAACAACCTAAGCATATCACAGTCAAACTAAAAAGAGAAAACAAAAAGTCTTGAAGTCATTCAGAGAAAAGAAAAGCAGTATGCTCAGCAGTCATAGGTAAGAATGTCAGCAGATTTCTCATCAGAAAATATGCAAATAAGACATAATGGTATCTTTAAAGTACTTAATGGAAAAATAAACAACAAACCCCCCCCCCACGGCAACCTAAAATTCTATGCACAGTTGAAGCATCTTTCAAAAATGAAAGTGAAATAAAGATTTTTTTTGAGACAAAAGAAAAAGCTAAGAGATCATATTGCCAGAAGACATATGCTTCAGACATTAAACAATAATGGGAATATTTGAACAACTCTATTTCAATAAATTTGACAACTTAGATGAACTGGACAAAATTCCTCCAATGGCACAAACTACCATCTCTCACTCAAGAAGAAATAGACAACCTGAATAACCCTATATGTATTAAAATTGACTTTTTAGTTAAAAACCTTTCTGCAAGAAAACTCTAGTTTCACATGGCTTCACTAATGAACTCTACAAAACAATGAAGGCGAAGCACGAGGAGGAGAGGCAGGGGCATCTCACTACTTGACACTAGAATTGCCATGATATTAACACCTGACAAAGATGTTACAAGAAAAGGGAACTATAGGCCAATATTGTTCCTAAACATAAATGTAATATCCCTAATATAAATTGGCAAATCAATTTGTACAACATATAAAGTAGGTACTATATCATGACCAAGTAGGCTCTCTCCCAAGAATGCAGTTGTTTCAACATTCAAAAACCAATGTATTTTACCATAGTAACAGACTAAAATGTATACCATATGAAAAATCGTTTCACAAAATTCAACACTTATTCATGACAAAGCTTTCATTAATTTAAAAATACAACGTAAATTCCTCAACCTAATGAAGGGGCTCTACAAACATAGCTAACGTTACACTTAATAGTGAATACTGAATTCTTTCCCTCTACAATTAGAAACAAGTCAAGAGTATCTGTTCTCACCTTTTCAATTCAACATTAACTGGAAATTCTAGCTAGCACAATAAGGCAAAGGAAAAAAAAAGACATACAGATTGGAAAGGAAGAAGTATAACTGCTTTTATTGTTAGATTTCACAACTATCTACAAAGACTATCCCTAGGAATCTACCAAAAAATTGATTAGGTGAGTTTAGCAAAGCCACAAGGACAAAAGGTCAACATACAAAAATCAAATGTATATTTATGAATTATTAATGTACAGTTGAAAAGTAAAATGTTAAAATACTATTTACATGGGGCTTCCCTGGTGGCGCAGTGGTTAAGAATCTGCCTGCCAATGCAGGGGACACCGGTTCGAGCCCTGGTCTGGGAGGATCCCACATGCCGCGGGGTGGCTAAGCCCGTGAGCCACAACTACTGAGCCTGCGCTAGAGCCTGTGCTCCATAACAAGAGAAGCCAGGACAATGAGAGGCCCGCGCACCGCGATGAGGAGTGGCCCCCGCTCGCCGCAACTAGAGAAAGCCTATGCACAGAAACGAAGACCCCACACAGCCAAAAATAATTAATTAAAAAAAAAACCTTTAAAAAAAATACTATTTACAATAGCATCAAAAACATGAAACACTTAAGGATACATTTTATAAAATATGTGAAAGATGTACATTGAAAATTGCTAAGTATTGCAGATAGAAATTAAAGTAGATCAAATTAGAGGTATATATTATGTTCGTGGATCAGAACATTCAATATTGGTAAGGTGTCAATTCTCTCCATGTGATCTCTAAATTCAGTGCAATCCTATTAAAATCACGGCAAGATTTTTAGAGAAATTAACCAACAATTATAAAATTTATATTGAAATGCGTAAGACCTAAAACAGCCAAAATGTTTTTGTAAAAGACGACAAAATTGGAGTACTTGTGTACATGTATTTGATACAGTTATGTATCAAACAATGTGGTATTGACATAAGGATAAACACATAGATCAGTGCAGCAAAATAGATAGTACAGAAACAGACTCATTCATAAACGGTAAGTTAATTTTTGACAAAGGTGCAAAAGTAATGAATGCGGAAAGCAATTTTTAAAATTATGCTCACTAAACTTAAAATGCATCCTGAGTCCGAGAATAAGAGCTTAAACAATGAATCCTCTATAGGAAAACACAAGAGAGAATCTTTGTAACCTTGGGTTATCAAATATTTCTTGGACAAGACAAAGAAATATGTACTATAAAGAAAAAAGTAATAACAGGATTAATCAAAAAACAACAAAAACAAAAACTTCTGTACTTCAAAAGACAGGACACAGACTGGGAGAAAATATGTGCAAAACATGTATCTGATAAAGGTCTTGTATCCAGAATATATAAAGAACACCTGTAGCTCAACAATAAAAAGACAAACTACTCAATAAAGAAACAAGCAAAATATTTTAACAAACACTCCATTAAAGAAGATATGTGAATGGCCAATAAACAAATGCAAAGATGCTCAACACATTTAGTCAACATGGAAATGCAAATTAAAAACACAGTGAGACACTACTACATATCCACTAGAATGGCTAAAATTCAAAAAGAAAAAAAGTAAAAAAAACTAATGAGCATTGGTAAGAATGTGGGAAAATTTTAACATTGCTGGTTGGAATGCAAAATGATTCGGCCACTTTGATCACTTCCTATAAAATTAAAAATATATTGACGCTATGACTCAGCAATTCCACTCCTATGTGGAATAAAAGAAAAATGAAAGAAAAATACCTATAGGCAAATGTTCATAGAAGCTTTATTCAGAATTTTTAAAAAAATGAAAACAACACAAATTTCCTTAACTGGTGAATGGATAAACACACAGTTTTAAATTCAAACAAGAGATCACTACTCAACAATGAAAAGGAACATGTAAAAACACAGGCAGATTTCACATCACTATGCTTGGTGGAAAAAGCCAGTCACACTAAGTGTTGCCTGATTCCATTTAAATGACCTTCTAATAAAGGAAAAAATAAAGGGACAGAAAACACATCAGTGGTTTCTAGAGAACCACTTAGGCAGAGGCATGAGGAAACTTTTGGGAATTATGAAAATGGTCTATATTTTGATTGTGGTCATGATTATACAAGTATATACTTTAAAAGGGTAAATTTTATCACATAAAATTATACTTCAATAAAAGTTAAAAAAACATGATAGTACCCACTACAGGGTACAACCAACCACTTTAGTCCTGGTACTTGATTTTGTGTGTGCAGACAGTGAAATTATGAATCCCAGGATAGAGAGTTACTTGAAGAAATTTTTTCCCTGCCAAGGTACAAAGAACTCTTAGATAATACCACAAAATTCTAACAGTTTTTACTGGAAATGAACTTAGAGATTATCCAGGATGAATATCTCATTTTACAGGTAAGGAAATGAAGACCTAAAGAAGCTGGATGACTCATCCAAGAAACCCCAAATCTAAAAGCTCGGGTAGAATGGCCCTCAAAACAATCCTACTAGATTTACCCCAAACTGTAAACAAGTGGTCTAAATAAATCTAAGCAATCCTAGGAGCTGATGTTACAAGTTAAATCTCACCAAGAAACAAAAGCACCACACCAGGCCTTCAAAATAATGCACTAAAATGTAACTATGATCCTGCAGCCTGGGGAGAGGAACAGTTGTATTTCAAGGATAAGTGCCCTTAAAAGGCCAGAGAAATAAAGAACTCCAACTTTCTCATTTCTCATTGATATGTGTTCAAATGGCTAACTCAATTTGTCAATGCATTTTGTCTAAGCAGTATTATTACAATATTCATATTATAACAAAATCGGGAAGGGGGAGGGCAATGACTGTTGCATTGTCTCCCTTGATGGTCAGGAGATTCCAAACTTTTAGATTCAGGCACTTTGAAGTCTAAAAGGTGAACATCAGCAGATGTGAACAGAGGCTACGATCAAGCAGATACAAGATTATTAATTGATATCCTCCCCTTCCTCCATCCCTATTCCTCACTCCTACCACCTAGAACTGCTCATATTTACAGATACAATCTTTTCCCCTTGCCATTAATAATTAAGACATTCTGTACTTGTGTTTGCAATAGAAACCCAATCAACCAGTGGTTCAAACAATTTTAAAAGTGTGATAGTTAATTTTATACATTAACTGGGCTAGGCTATGGTATCCAGGTGTTTGGTCAAACAGCAGTCTAGATGTTGTTGTGAAGGTACTTTTATATGTGACTAGCATTTAGGATGGGCAGACTTTAAATAAAGTAGATTGCCCTCCATAATGTACGTGTGACCTCATCCAATCAGTTGAAGGCCTTAAAAGCAAAGACATGTTTTTTGAAGAAAGAATTCTGCCTGAAGACTGCAACATAGAAACCCTGCCTGAGTTTCCACCTGTTGGCCTGCCCTGCAAATTTCAAACTTCCAGCTCCCATGATCACATGAGAGCCAGTTCCTTAAATCTCACTTTCTGTTTCTGTCTCTTTCTCCTTATATGTGTGTGTGTGTTTGTATATATGTGTGCGTGTGTATATACATATACATATGTGTATGTTGGGTATGTTCTGTTTCTCTGAAGACCCCCTAATCCAGAGAGTTCTTAATTTTCATTAAAAAAAAAATTAATAGGTTATTAGCTCAGGACCAGTTCAATGGCTTCATGATGCCATCAGGCACTTGAGCTTCTTCTAGCCTTCTACTCCTCTATCCTTAGCGGACAACTTTTGTCCTTATGATCATGGTTGCAAGACGGTTATTCCACCATCAACAGGCTGTGTTTCAGAAAAGAGAAAAAGTTAAAGACAGATGATGTAGGTGAGTTGAGTCTACCCTTTCAAAGAAATTTCCCAGAAGTCCCATCCAGCAACTTTCACTTATATCTTATTGGCCTTAACTATGTCCCATGGCCATCATTAGCTGCAAGAGAAGCTGGAAATTTTAGTTCTTTCGGCTGGGCACACTGCCCAAACAGAGTTGGGGTTCTATTCTAATAGAAAAGAAGAGATATTGGATAAGCTACAAGCAGTGTCTGCCATACCCCTTCAGATCTGTGGACTGGTCCTTAAACTTACTCTGGTTCTTAGGTCCACTGATCTTCATTTTAATACTGGAATGCTACTTCGTCTTAGATATTGTTTTGGTCTTCAAGGATTATTCATCTTTTCCAAAGACTATCATCATCTCATCTTCCTCCCCTTTCCCTATATCCCCTCTAGTCCATACATACTCACACCATGGAATTGACACTTTATTCAAAGCAACTGGAAATATGGAAAGTAACTAGTATTTCATGGTTAATGGGTCTACTAGAAAACATATACTCAATATTGAAGATTCAGGGTTGCAGCTAATAATTAACTTGGTTGGAAAACCTTTCACAAAGAAGATGCCTAAGTTTAGAGGACATGTGAGTAGCTAGGAAATTCATTTCCCAAAAGATTATTATGTTGAGTTAGCTCAACTCTATTAACTGCTTGAGATCACAAGAAATTTATACATAAGGCACAGTTGCTTATCTCTAGGAGATGGTACCCCTAGGACGGATTTCTGTCTGTCAGAAATAATCAGTAATTATGAAGACAATACAAAATCAAACAAAGAAACTTTTAAAAATTGCCCTAAAGGGGCATATGTAAGAGGTAATTAACTTCTTTTAAAACTATAAATGAAAGCCCATGTGGCAGAAGGCTGCTACTAAATCTATCACGTAAATTCTCTACCCTCAACATTTCAGGATTCATCTTCTTTTTCTTGCAATTTCACATAGAGCGTATCTATACTCCGTACTTTGATCTTATTGCATCCCCATACCACTATTTCGATCTTCTTAAGTATGAATCTGATCATGTCACTCTACTGCCTAAATTCTTCTTCTATAGGTCTCTGTAGCTTTCAAAATAAAGTCAAATGCTTCAGCTTAGTACACAGTGATGCTCACGATGTGTCTCCTACCTGCTTTTCTAGGCTCATCTCCCACTGACGCTGCCTTTCTCACTCTCTAAACATATAAAGATAATCCATTCATTTATTCATTCACTGAATATATATATTTATATATATATATATATATATATTCATTGAATATACTGAACACATACCGTGTGCCAGGCGTTGTGCTAGGTACAGTAGTTTAAAAACAATAGCAATCATTTAAGACTACCATCTCATGGTTTTGAGTTTGGAATAACTCAGCTCAGTAGCTTTTATTCAGAATTTCTCATGCAGTTTCAGTGATTTCAATGCCTAAGTTTTTGTGTCATCTCAAAGGCCTCCTAACTGATATGTTTGGACTGGGAAGTCTTGAGCAGCTGGGAGCCAGAACAGCTGATGTTCCTCAGGCATCTCCCCCATCTCTGTGTGTTTGCTTCAGCATAGCAGCTTTGAGGAGGCTAAACTTCTTACATGGTGGCTCAGGACTTCCAGGGCACATTTTCAAAAAAGAAGTGGAGGAAGTTGCATCACCTTTTATGACCTAGCCTTGGCAGTCACACGGTGTCACAGCTACTATACTTTATTAATGAGGCAGTCCCCAAGGCCTTCCCCCGTTTAAGGGGAAGGGATATAGACTCAACCTCTTGATGGAGGAGAGGTAAGGTTCTGGAAAGCATGTGGGTCTGGAAACATTGTTGCAGATATTTTGAAAAACACAATCTGCCACAGAAATCTTTCCAGAAGAAGTATCTTGTTTCTTCACACTCCTATGCTTTCATAAATGCTGTTCACACTTCCTCAAGTGTCTTTGCCTCTTCTTGATTTAACTTAGTAATACTCATTTGGTAAAACTTATCTCCAGTTTCTCTTCCTTTGAGAAGAAAACTTCTTTGACCACTACCCCTCACATCATATCCACTGTCATCCCCATGCTCCTCCCCATATCCTGCTTCCCTTACTTGCCGTGGATAATCCTAGCCCTCTTTTCACAATATATTGCGGTAGCTGGTTTCTTAACTCTATAACTGAACCCAAAATTCTTAAAGGCATAAATCTCTGTTCAATTTTCAATTCTCAGGAGATTATTTAGTACTTGTAATAAAGTACTTAAATGAATGAACGTGAAGGCAAATCAAATTGTCAAGAATAATCTATAGCTATGTATAGAAATGTTTGTTACAAACTTTTTGTTAGGATTTTAGGTATTCTAGATAGGAAGGGAGAATAACAAATACAAAGGAAAGAGGCAGGGAGGCAGAAATCTAGTTTCTATATCATAATTACATGTACTAATGCTAGGTTATGAGAGGAGAGGATCACTTTACATCAAATCTATGGCTAGAGCAAATGGGCATGTCAAGTATTACATACTTTCTAGCCAAAGGGAGAAGAAAACAAACTTTAGTGGATTTTTACCTCTCTCAGGCAGTTTATGTACATTCATATCAAAGATATGAGTAAGTATTACCTCTATTTTGCAGATGAGGAAACTAAGACTCAGAGCATACAAGTAATTGTTCTAAGGCAAAGCACTCAATTATTACTGCTATTCTATTTGTAAATGATGGAACCAGGATACAAACTCATATCTGTCTGACTGCAAAATTCATTCTTTCTCCCATATTATTCTCTGAGTAAGTTTCCATAGCTGTTAATTTCTAGTCTCACATGAAGCTAGATCTCCATGATGGCAAATTTCCACCTATCTGTGGATGTCCTTACGAAACTTTTAATTTTTCAAGAAAGTAGGTGCCGTAGAGGTACGGACCATGAGGGTCTATCTCTTCTGTTTTTGTTCATTTGTCTATTACTTCTTCTCTTAGATTTTTAGGTGCCAGAGTAGAAGAAAAAATGCCTGGGTGGAGATACTGAGAAAGATTCTATGACCTTAATTATAGATGAAGGACTCTGACAGTATAAGTAGATATGCAATTCCACTATTCATCTGAAGTGTTACCAGAGGCATTCTGGTTTAGTCTCATTATCTTTCAACCATTTCTAATATCTCATACTTTTCAACTGGAATTATACTAATAACATATAGAGATCAGGCAATATCATCTTGGTTTTGACTGATTCCTTTAAGGTAACACTACTAGGATAATTAAAGAACATTTTTACACAGAAAATGTTACAGAATTCATCTATAGGATGCAGCTACCTTCCTGTATGTGACACTCAGTCAGTTATCTTCTCCAGCTTTTACTCTTCCTAAATTCTGCAAGATTACACCACAAAACAATTTAAGAGTGGAATGATTCAAGACATTTTATAATGGTTATAATCAAAACACTACATAACCAATCCAAGCTGATGTCTTTAAAACATTAACATTGCTTATTAATAATTTCTTCATTTAGAAAAAATGTAGAAAAGGAAATATCCTTTAAGCTTTTTTCTCTTTATTGGCTAACACATAATTTTAAAAATTTTAAATATTTATGCAAGTCAAATCTAACTAGCCACATATAGTTGATGCAAAAGATCATATTATTCCTAAGTTGAAAAATATATTTTTATTATTAACGATTTAGGGTAATCCTTGTATCTTCTTCTATGCACTAACAAAGCTTTTTGAGATTGACTCATAAAACCTCTTTCATCTTGCTATACTACCATCTTTTCTGGTGAAGAGATTATACTTGGCACATTCCCATAGGAATAAATTATTTCAAGACCAAGAGATCTCCTAACTCCTCAGCATACCCAGTGTACTAATTTGGGGAAGGACAGCAAATCTATTCCAAAATTGTTGAGAGAACATGAGATTTGACTTTTAGAAATTAGAATCATACTTAATAGTTAGAAGAATTTGGTTATTATCCCATTGATAACAAAGGATCTTTTAAAATATGAATAACTACTTCCTATTTTTTGTTTTTGAGTACAGATTGTGCTGTTCTGAATTTTCCTGAATTGGGAACTAGCCATTCTTTTTCAAAGAGCACCAGTGTCTTTTGTTTTTAAACAGTATGAAGAATTCAACTTGTCTCATGAATAAAACAATTGCCTAAATTTCTTTCCTATTGTGAGTTTCTATTTCTTTATTTTTTTCTTGAAGACAACCATGAAATCAATGCACTAATTACCTTGCCAATACCCTTGCCTCTGAATTTTGTTCCACAAATGTAGCTACATGGAAGAACCAGTCAATGAACTGATTACTGTTGAATGCCACACTTCTTAGCTACTTGATCGTAATTCAATGTCTATTAAAATAAAAAGAAATGCTTTTGTGGTTGAAAACATGATTCTTCACTCCATAATTTGAATTCTGTTGCCATATTTACATATTAAGCTCCCTTCAGGTGACTTTTCAATTATTTAAAAATACATAAAATGGAGAAACACCAATTAAGCTGAGTGTCTAGTAAAGACTTATTTGGATGTTGTCCCAGATAATGTCCTTGGCTAATGGGAAGAAGGAAAATGAAGCAACATGATTTCCAGTAAATATGATTTGGTCTTGTAACGTGCCCTCAGCCAAAAATACTCTGGAAATATGGCAACCCAAAGCTAATGCCAGTGTTCAAAATGCATATAGAAGTGTACGTGTGTGTGTGTGTCAGGAAATGCATAGAAAACTAAATTTCAGGTAAGATACAGAAACTTTTTTTGACCATAAATATTCATCTATAGAAAATAATGACTCAAAAAAAGAAAAATAGTACAGTTATCACACCTAAACAAAATTATCTACTTTGTTAATATCAACAATCCATTTGGTGTTTAAGTCAGAAACCCAACAGTAGTTGTCTTTGGGAAAGGGGATATTCTTTTCATTCAAATAATTTTTTTACTATTTGAATTTTTATATAATACTTATGTATTACTTTTTAACAAATTTTAAACCTAATTTGAACGTAATATCTGTTAAAACTCAAAAAAATTTTAAAACATAATTTTAAGATTAAATTTTTTGTTATAATAACTATTCTTTTAAAAATGAAGCGTTGGAGGGTCCCAAGAAAAAGTGATTAGATCTAAGGCCATCTCTACAGAATGTCAAATTGAAATGGGTCTGCCAGGTTGCTTCAGCTCAAGGACCAGTGTATTCACTGAGAGGAAATTATGTACATACAAACTTCAGTTTTTTGGGTTTTCTGTAGCCCACAGAGTCAAACTGAGATGATCTGGAATTTGTGAACAATCAGCAAGAAAGCGTTTTCAAAATATCTCTTTGAATGCCTGTATAATTAATTTTAGAATGCTTTCCAGACTTTGGGTCTTCTAATACGGTGCAAACATGAAGGAGAAGTTTGCAGTTCAGATGGAATATGGCCTAGGACAGATGCCTTAGGGAGCACCAATGAGAACAGAGAGCAGCTGAAAGGGAAAGAGCAAGATGACTGAGACGTCTGACCAAGACTGAATAAGAGAAGTCTGCTGTGAACTGCCTTATTCCTCTTTACAAAAACATCTTCTATTGTACCCATGATTTCATGCCTCCTTTTAGTTTCAGAGGAAGACTGACCCCCTTCTGGCTCTTAAGAATCCTTGGTCCTATGCATTCGTCTCGTGTTTTTCATCAACAACTTGCCTTCTGCATTGAATATGCTCCATTATAAGATCTACCCTATGCATGTTTTTAACCTGTCAGTAGCCACAATGATTACCCTTCTTGTTGTCTACGCCTTGCGTTCTGCCTACCCACAATGACCCTTGACCATTGTCCCACTACTCTGTTCAGTGGGACAATAGCAATATTATGCAAACAGAAACTTGAAAAGGGCTTCAATATTAGAGTCTGCCCTCTACTGCTGCCCTTAGGAAGCTCTGCAACCATACTTTATTTCAAAGACAGCTATCAAGAAACCTGGGGATTGGAGTATGATTTTAACTAGAAATATCAATTAATGTAATTCACTATATTGACGTAATAAAAGAGAAAAAAAATCTTCTCAAAAAAAAAAAGAAAGAAAAAAAGAAACCTGGGGATTTAGCCTTAATCCTGCCAGTAACTCCTGCATCACTGAGAAGGCAAGTCACCTTTAAAAGCCTCAGTAGTTATCCTTTAGCATGATCCAAAATTGTCTTTAACCTGACTCCAGTCCCTTGTCAACTCCGTTTTTGTTTAATGCCTTGTCCATCAGTATCTGGCCTCTTCTATGTGGAAAGTGAACCCTTGAAGGTCAATGTCTTTGCCAAATCAAATAGTGTATCAAACTCATTCATTTTAAATTCTCTGGCTTATTTGACACAATTAACCATTCCTTTATTTTCAATTATCTCTCCCACTCCCCCCACCTTTTTAAAAAAAAGTACTACCCTCACTCTTGTACTTCTCTAATTCTTCAATTTTTAAATGGAGCTCTGTGGAAGTCAAATAGGTTATATATTATTGGTTATACCAGTGGGAAGCAAAGGTATAAATATGTGATATAGGGGTGTAAGCTAAAACAGGTTCGCTTCTTCATTCATTTACATGAGAACATTCAATATGCCAGGCCCTGGGCTTCCCTGGTGGCGCAGTGGTTAAGAGTCTGCCTGCCAATGCAGGGAACACGGGTTCGAGCCCTGGTCTGGGAAGATTCCCACATGCCGCGGAGCAACTAAACCCGTGTGCCACAACTACTGAGCCTGCGCGTCTGGAGCCTGTGCTCCGCAACGGGAGAGGCCGCGACAGTGAGAGGCCTGCGCACCGCGATGAAGAGTGGCCTCCGCTCGCCTCAACTGGAGAAAGCCCTTGCACAGAAACGAAGACCCAACACAGCCAAAAATAAATAAATAAATAAATTTATTAAAAAAAAAAAAAAAAAAATATGCCAGGCCCTGTTCTAGGCAATGGGGAGAGAACAATGATTAAAACAGATACAGTCTTTGACCTCATGGAGCTTAATTCTATCTGGAGAAGCAGAAAATAAAAACTAACAAATTATAGGCCATATTTTCTGATAAAGTGCTATGGAGAAAAAAGTAAAGCAAATTAAGGAGATACAGAATGGAAAAAATTAGTATTTTACATAGGGTGGTCAGGCAGTCTTCCACGGGGAACTGACATTTGAACAGAAGCCTGAATAAGGTGAGAAAGTAATCCACGTGGACATCGTGGGAATGAGCATTTCTGCGAGGGATGCTGAGGTTCATTGCTTGAGGTAGAAATATGCTTTGTGCCTACAAGCAATACTCATGAGTCATTATGGCTGACCAGAGTGAATGAGAGGTGAGTATTGGGAAGTGAATTAGAGAAGTAACCAGAGAACAGGTTAGACCCTCAAGAGCACCAATTTCCCTTCCTTCTCTGAAATTCAGTACTGTACAGGGATCCTGTCAGCCTGTCTTAGTTGAATGAGATTGGGCTTTGGATTATCACACATCTGGGTAACTATTTTAAGATCTTCAGTAAGTTATTCATTCCAGTTGTAGAACCTTGAGCAAATTGCTTTACCTTTCTGAGTTCCATTTTTCTGATCTTTACGAATGGCATTCAATTACCCAGCTGACAGGATTGTTACAACGTTTTAAGTTCAGATACCTTACGATTGCACCCACCTTAGTGCTAGCATGAAGTAGATGCTCAATAATTGCTAATTTTCATACCTCTTTACATACCTTCTCTAAGAAAATGTATACGTTTTCATGACTTCAACTTCTACCTCTATGAAATGAGTCTCAGATCTGTGTCTCAGGTTCTATCATTCAGTTTTCAAAAGTGTGTTTTCTTTCATCATTTTCATATGTCTAGCCTAGATGTTCCAATACTACACTTCAAACTAAAAATCACCTTTCCCCTAAAACTGCGATCAAAATCTCAAATTGCTCCAGGGTAACACAAATGGATAAAGAGACATGATCTGCTGGAAACTGCTCAGTGTCAGCTCCCTGATCATTCTGTGCCCAGCACTGTAGATCTTCACCCTACACACGTGCACAGTACACAGCCATGGGCTCAAGGGAGCCCCTAGGAAGTTTTGTAGAGCTCCTTCTCTGTGTAACTCCTTTCTGATACTCTGCTCTGAAATTCTAGCTACCTCAGCCTCCCTAAACCCCTCCTCAACTCAAAGAAACCACCGTGCTCTGCTCGGGTTTTCCTTCCCAGCATCATGCCCCAGAAAGTGCCTCCTGGCAGAAAGGTGAGGCAATCCCAGGGCTCTCTTCATTTGTTTCCTTTCTCCTGGGGATCTCTGCAACCCACTGTCTGTTATCCAACGTCTGAAAGCTGCTGTTTCACGTATTTTGTGCCATATTCTAGTTGTTTACAGCAGGAGGGCGAGTTTGCTCCCAGTAACTTCACAAAGACAGAAGCCCGTTGCTACTCATTTAGTAGAAACCCACTGCAATATATAGAGCACTCAAACGTTTTACACGTGGATTTCTTAAGGGTTCTTCAAAGAAAAATTTTGTGTTTGGAGATTGCTCCTCCTGAGGTCCTATTTGTTCCAGCCTGAGGCCACGCTTTCAGAGACTATACATTCTATTCTGACAGACCCGCTTGTCTTACCTTTCTGGCCATGTCTTATTCATCCAGCGCTGGGGCCTTCCTGAACCGGGTCAGTTTTGCACGACGGGCAGCAAGCCAAACACTGAGTTGCTGACGTTTGGCAAGGCAGCCAAGCGAGGAGACTGGTGAACACGCCTCACACCCACCTCCCCAAAGCAAGGGCTGGTGGATGGGGGATAAATGAAGAAGCAGGCTGCTCTGAGGCGTGGGGAGCATGGCGAGAGGCGATTGGAAAAAGTGCGTAATTGTCGTTCTGCGCAGGTATAACTAAACTGCAGGCCTCTGCACTTTCCAAAAGGGAAGCGCGTAGCACATTGTGAGGGTGGAGTTTTCTGAAGGTCACCAAGGGGACACTTGCGCATGCCCAGTTGGAGGATTGGTGGTCCCCTCCAGTCTTAAGCAGCTCAGCTCAAACGAGCCACAGCTGACTCCAAGTTCCTGGAAAACAACTCGGGCAAACATCTTACTGTTTAGGCTACCTGCCACTTGGAGGATATGCAAGTCCTTCGTAGCAACCGTTAAAACGACCTTGATTAGTGAAGGCAGCTGAAATCAATTTGACTAATTACCACGGTGTTAGGGGTACTCAGAAGATGCATAGAAGGCATTCAAAAAAACAAGTCTCCACTTCTTTGTTCTGGCTTCTCTTTATTTTCTTCCTTTGGGCCTGTGAATAAGCATCTGCCATTACATAATTTTTTTCCCGCTTTTGAAAGACCACATCATTTATGTTATTTCATTCATTTCATTGTATTTCTCATGGCATAACTTTTAAAAGATGGCTATTGTTTTCTATTAAGGTGGCTAAAGCTTATTCAAGCCTTACCTCTAATTTTGAAAGGTAAGTTTGGTTTTTAAAAATTCCTATAAAACTTTAGTTACCCAACTCTATTTACCTGTATGACCAAGAATGCAACTCCAGCAAAGGGACATTTTTCAGTCTTGGAAAAGAAAACATGAGTGTTAGAGCCATGTTTTGTATTCACAGTGTCAACTTGCCTGCATTTTTAGAATTGGTTTATTCCCTTCGCATTGTTGTATATAGTCTAGTGCTTGACAAACATGTTTCAAAAGCTTATTTCTCTTAGTATTTTTCAGGTCTTAAATCAGGGTCTTATGAAAAGGGGAAAATTGCGCCTGCAATAGACTTAGGTGGTGATTGCCACGTTGTTCACAGAATACTGATATTTAGAGTCCTTTAAATTCCAAATTGAGACACAGTCATCATGAACAATAGCTCAGAAGAAACCTCTTTACTGCTAATGCAATTGTTAAGTGTATTGTTTTGAAAATGAAAACTTATGATTTGCACGAAGTTCTCCAATCTGCACTCATGCCACTTTTGAATTGCATAAAATAACAGAAAAATGATAGCATGAATCTTTCGTATGCGAAGTCATTATTTTCCTTTCTAGAATGCAATATGTGTATCTTTTTATTCACACTGAAGTGCCTCATTCAAAACACAGAGGCAATTGTACAATAATTCTCATCCAGGATAAGGTTTCGTACAACTGAAGAATATCTCTACTTCTCAGAGTGAAGTTAATTTATGTAATTTGTTACACTTTAAGATAAAATAATATATGCATGTATCTTCCATATCCACACTCTTTTTAAACAACAAAATTTTAATCCTTCTTAAAACAATGTCCAATCACTTTAATTTCACAGGGATACATATGCTTTCACTGCAGTCCCATTAGCGCGGACAGTGGCTTCCTGTACAGCAGTACAGAAAAGAGAGAGTTGTGTCTTTCTATTCTCAAAAATTTCAGAGACTTAAAAATTTTTTCAGACTCTTTTACACACATATAAGTGAGAGAAAAGAAATAAAGACAAACTCAAAGGCAAATAAGATACTTAATGCTTTCACTTTTTAATCTCTTTCTATAATTTGTAGATGCCTGGGATCAAGGGAAATGACTTCTTTTTGGTTTAGCTGGAATAATTCTACACTGTCTCAGAAACTGAGCTATCCCATATTGTGTTTTCTCTTGAAATGTGATATTTCACTAGATTAAATAATAGAACATACTTTGTTTTTAAAGTTAGTCATAAAATCCTAATAAACAACCACCAATGCATACCTCATCCAGACAAGCATGTTTTTCCATTTCTTGCAAGACTTTGAAGATTATAGACCCATTTGAAAACTTCTTACAAACATTTATACCAGTCTTTATTTTTTCATAAATTTATTTAGCGTTTAAAATTTAACAACTTAATATTTTTAAAAAGGAAAAATCTCATCTATCAGTTCTCTCACATATATGCACATCTTTACTACTTTGCTTTCTGTTCTGTTTTCTGTAATCTTCTGGAAAGGTTAAAAACTAAGACATGAAACTAATCCAGCTTTAAAGACTCAAGAAAGTCAAAGAACATGAATTTAATATTAGTCATTCCAAAATGACTGCTTTTGAAAATAAACTATCTTTACTATAAGAGTGATTTTTCTGAAAGCTGAATTTATCAGTGGAGTTTTGTCTCATGCCATTTATTCATATTTTTATTCAGACTGTAAAAACTGTTGAATGTGTTTTCCTCACAGATTTCTTACTATGTCCTCCAGATAACTCTATTATAATGCTTATCATATGTATTACAGGTAACTGACTACTGCTTTTCTTCTAAATGACGAACTTCCTGAAGTTAGGGAAAATGTCTCACTAGTCATTGTAAACAGGTCCTGAAACAAAACCTTTCGCAAAGTAAATCCCAAGTATTTGTTAAATAAATGAATATTGCCTAACAAAATCCATACACAATTATTGCTGCCTTTTTGATGCATTCCATCATCTGCCTTAACACTTGAAAGCAGCTCCATTCCTTCCTACTAGTCTTAGAAATTCTGTAAGTGCTTCTTTTGAAGTTTCCTTTGAAAAAAGTTCTTGCTAGTATTTTTCCTATAAAGAGAGAATTAGATGAGCAAAGATGTCACCTTTCTGGAGCACTGAAAATAGTGAAGGAAGGACTTAACGATAGTTTCCTACTTCTTTAGTCTCATATTGTAGCTTTCTATAAGCTGAGGAGATACGAAGGTATACAAGGGAGAAACTATGCAACAGACCTGATTTTTAAAAATGCTTTTCTAAAAATAAAATAAAATAAAATAAAAATAAATGCTTTACTGAGGAAGATGTATCATCATTACCCATACCACGAGAATATTAATCATATTACTTTGAGGAGTCATGAAGTCTATGTAATTATCTTGAAAGCCACTGCCTGCCATGGGAAAATATATTATCCAGGGAGTTATATTCAATTGGAAGCTAGGAGGCTAAGGCGGTAATAGTCACCCACCCACATCCTCCCACATACCTCCCATTCTCTTATTTTTCCACCTTTTGACTCCACAGTGGGAATCAGAAATAGTCCAAGTGGAAAGTAGGCTTTTAATAACAATTCGCAAGAATTCACATACTCTCAATCCTGTCTACCAGAAATAAGACTCAGGGTTTCCGATGAATTTTTAGCCATGTGTATTAGTCAAGGCTCTCCAGAGAAACAGAACCAATAAAATGTAGATAGGTAGGTAGATAGATAGACAGGTAGACAGACAGACAGATAGATAGATACATAGACAGGGATTTTTTTTTTAAGGCATTGGCTCACTCGACTACGGAGGCTGGCAAGTACAAAATCTGCAGGGTGAGCCATCAGGCTGGAGACCCAGGGAAGAGCCCATGTTGCAGTTCAAGTCAGAAGGCCATCTGCTGGCAGAATTACTTCTTGCTCAGGCTAGATGAGCCTTTTGTTCTATTCAGGCCTTCAACTGATTGGATGAGACCCATCCATATTACGGAGAGCAATCTGGACTTTTCCTCAAAGTCCACCAATTTAAATGTTAATCCCATCTAAAAAACACCTTCGTGGAAACATCCAGAATAATGTTTGGCCAAATATTTGGGCACCATGGCCCAACCACGTCGACACATAAAACTAACCATCACACCGTGTAATATTTAACTGGGCCTTGGCCCTCTAACTCTTCGCCATTGCAAGTATGCGTGAACCTGGGGATGCTGAAATCACAGGCCAACATGCAACTGGTCTAAGCAGGCCCAGAAGATATTTGATTGACAGGACTACGCTAAGCTGGCCTGGTGTCTCCAGCTCTGTAGTTTATAATTCTGTTTGCTTTTTGTACTTACAAACTAAAATGCCATGTTGCTTCAGTCTCATACTTCCTCCCATCTCCAGTCAAAAAAATAGAATTATAAACAGTACAAAACATAGTGAAGGACGAATACATTGGATTAAATAATCTCTAAGATTCCTCAAAGCTCTAAAATTCTATGAGAAAGGGGGAAACTATAGAGCCAGGCCTATCTTTCTTCAAAGCCTGTGTTTGGAGATATTAGTTCTTGTGATGGTGCCTGGAGAGTAAGTATGTTTGTAGAGTGGGGAGGAAGGCAGAGCTGGGGAGAAGGTAAAGAGGGAGTAAAAAGATCTGTGGTTGCCAAAAAGTTCAGGAAGGAGGAGGATGAACAGGTCAAACACGGGATTTATGGGCAGTGACACTGTTCTGTATGATACCGTCATGGTGGATACATGACATTATGCATTTGTCAAAATGCGTAAGACTGTACAATGCAAACAGTGAACCCTAATGTAAACAATGGGCTTCATTTAATAATAATGTATCAATATTGGTTCATTGACTGTAATAAGTATACCACACTAATATAAGATACTAATAATAGGGGAAATTGTGTGTATGGGGGGAGGAGGAGGGAGTATACGTGAACCTTGATTTTTTGCTCAATTTTTCTGTCAACCTAAAACTGCTCTAAAAAATAGTCTATTAATTTTTGAACTATAAGGTTGAATGCTATACAATAAAAAATTAGGTTTATGGGAAAAAAATCATTCCCAGCCTAAACCTGAAGGAACACATTCAGGAAGGAGAGGGGACGACACCCAGAAGAGGGGTCACTCAGGAGAGAAAAAGAGTCTAAGCAAAGAGCTAATAAATTTCTTCTTACAATAGTCTAATGAGAGATTGCCTTGTGCTAGATTAGTGGCAATGGATTAGAAAGAAGTGAACAGATTCCAAATACTGTAAAAGTAGAATGGACCAGACATGGTGATGGATTGCGTGTAGGTGTGCTGGGAGAGAAGCGTGTCAAGGGTAACTCTGAAGTTCTTCCTCATCTCAATTTCTAAAAGAGAGGTTGGAAATCAAGAGTTCTGTTTTTAACAGCTTAATTGTAAGCTGTTTAGGAGGCATTGATGTAGGGATTTCAAATATATTTACAAAATCTCAAAAAAGTAGCCTAGACTAAACATATAAATTCCACAGTCCTATGTATGTAGACAGCATTGGAAAAAAACGATAAGAATGGAGAGGGGGAAATGATGACAATAGATACAATAAAGCCATTGTTTTGTTAAGGGAGGAGGAGCTAGTAAAGGAAACTAGGAACGGGTGGCAGAAAAGTAAGGGGAAGGGCTTCCCTGGTGGCGCAGTGGTTGAGAATCTGCCTGCCAATGCAGGGGACACGGGTTCGAGCCCTGGTCTGGGAAGATCCCACATGCCGCGGAGCAACTGGGCCCGTGAGCCACAACTACTGAGCCTGCGCATCTGGAGCCTGTGCTCCGCAACAAGAGAGGCCGCGACAGTGAGAGGCCTGCTCACCGTGATGAAGAGCGGCCCCCACTCGCCGCAACTAGAAAAAGCCCTCACACAGCAACGAAGACCCAACACAGCCATAAATAAATAAATAAATAAATAAATAAATAAAATTAAAGAAAAAAAAAGTATGTGACTTTCTTTAAAAAAAAAAAAAAAGTAAGGGGAAGACCTTGAAATTGTGGTGTCATAGAAACTAAGAGTATTTCAAACAGAGAGAGGTCAGCCGTGCCAAATGTTGCATGGAGGTCTGGTAAGAGAGATTGTATAGTGAACTATATATGAGTCCTGGCTCTAAAATTTTTTTTTTTAATTCTTTTAATTTTTATTTTACATTGGAGTATAGTTGATTAACAATGTGTTAGCTTCAGGTGTACAGCAAAGTGATTCAGTTATGCATATACATGTATCTATTCCTTTTAAAATTCTTTTCCCATTTAGGTTATTACAGAATATTGAGCAGCGTTACCTGTCTGTACAGTAGGTCCTTGTTGGTTATCTGTTTTATTTTTATTTTATTTATTTTAAATTTTATTTATTTATTTATTTATTTATTTGCTTGCTTGCTTGCTTGCTTGCTTGCAGCGTTGGGTCTTCGTTGCTGCGCCCAGGCTTTCTGTAGTTGTGGTGAGCGGGGGCTACTCTTTGTTGCGGTGCACGGGCTTCTCATTGCGGTGGCTTCTCTTGTTGCGGAGCACGGGCTCTAGGCACGCAGGCTTCAGTAGTTGTGGCACATGGGCTCAGTAGTTGTGGCTCACGGGCTCTAAAGCACAGGCTCAGCAGTTATGGCGCACGGGCTTAGTTGTCCCACGGCATGTGGGATCTTCCCAGACCAGGGCTCAAACCCGTGTCCCCTGCATTGGCAGGCAGATTCTTAACCACTGCGCCACCAGGGAAGTCCACTGGCTCTAGAATTTGACTTCTCAGAATCATAGACCAGTCGCACACCTTGCTAGTCACGTGACCTTGAGAAAAATAATTTATCCTCACTGTGCCTCAGATTCTACATCTGTGAAATTAGATAAGAATATTACCTACCTCATAGGGTTTTTGAAAGAATTAAATGCAACACCTAAGTTACATGGAACAGTACCTGGTAAACAGCAAGCATTCAATGAACATTAGCTATTAACAGCACTAAAAAGTATTTTTTTGATTTGGCAATATGGAGGGTGTTAGTGACATAGTAAGGCAGAGTTAGCAGAACAGTGGGTCAGAGTGGGTTAAAGTGGGTAAATGTTCTATTGATAAAATCGTTCTCATAGACAAGTGACAAAAGGATACTCATTACCACCAGAAGCTACTATTCCACTGGTTATGTCTATACATGTGACAGCAATCTAGTCCCCACATTTATCACCCCACTGATCATGGTTTTTCATCATGGTTTTTCATTAGTCTCCTCAACTCCAATTTTGAGAGGGTTCCTCTTTGTGTTGAACCAGAATCTGCCCTCTAAGACTTGCAATTCAGTGACCTTTTGTCATTTGGGGCCAAAGTATTATGTAACCCTGAAGTGTAAAAATCATGCTTCTTAAACATCTTTCAATCCTTTATTTACATAAGCTGTAAACCTCCTTCATGTCGTCTGTTTTCAAGGTTCTCAAAAATGCCCATCAGAATCACCTGGGATTTAAAAAAAAATAGATTCTGAATCTTGGGCCTATCAATCCATGGTCTCCAAGAGGTAGGGTCCAGGAATCTGTAAGTCAAATGTTCCTTTGGCAAATTTGACATACACATATCGTCTGTGTGACAAAAACACCTTCAATGATCCGTTTTTTCTTCTTTTTCCAACTCAGAGATTCCAACATTGCCAAATGTCACTTTTACTGGCACCATTACTTTAAAATTTGGCATTTCCAAATTGCAAACACATTACATTTTGCAAAGATACCAATTACTCCCAATCTATGATCACTGAACAGCTAATTGCAACGTACAAGGCTTTGGCACCCAGATGTCATGCGGCTGGGTGTGCCTACTTGGCTACAAATCCTTTTAGTTACTGCATTTCTCTGCCAGATAGATGCTGGGTCTGGTTGGCGTAGGGTAGTGCACAGGTAGTCCCCACTGTGCTTTGGCAACGTATGCAGTGTTCATAGTGAAATTAATTTTACTTCCCTACCATCACCATCTCATAATTCTTGCACTGTTCTTTGAATCAGATGTCCCCAGCTCTTCTCACCAGTGGCAAGGAGTGGTGGAAGCTAGGCACTTAGCTGAAAACAAAGTCCAATTTGGTTTCACACTTTGAAATTGGAATCAAGCTTTTCTTTTGATAAGGAGGGAATTGCTACAGGCCACCCCATCCTGTTGTTGCTGCTCTGGATATTTCCTCCATGGGTATTCTGGCATTTTGGGCATGACCCCCAGCATCAAAAAATAAGACTGGAAACATAAGGGAACCAACCCATTTCTCCTCATATCGTGATCGGTTTTTATTTATGATTTATCACTGAACTATACCATGACTGTCACTTGCATCCTCACTTCCCCTTGCCAAGACCAGCTTTAAAGGGCTAAATTTTTCTGTCTTTGCACATTCTTCCATTTCCCAAAAATGTTCTTCCTTTTAGCTACTGTTAGCTCCAAAATTTGCTTGTAAGTAATACCTTCATGTTCTTTTCAACAGGGCTCAGCACCTGGAAATCAGTCAGTGTCTCCTCACTGGAACAATATTCACACCTGCAATATCATACACGGCTCTAGAAAACATCTCAAGATGATCCAGGACCTGTCAAGTGCCATCTACAAGAAGCTACCTTATCCACTGGAACAATTAAAACTAGCATACCACACCAGCCCTCAGGTAAAGCACTTCTTAATACTGACAAAATTAGTGGTCCTCTTAATAAATCTCAGCCTCTGGGAAAAGTGAATCCTGAAACCACTGCTGTCGAAATGATTTGTTTTCCATCTTTGTTTTGAGACAGTTTTAATTTTCTGAGTGCCTATCTTCACTCAAACACTAATTCCAGCTGCCTCAGTTTTAATTTGTGCTTTCTCTGGGATTTGTAGAAACTTCTGATGCCCCCTTTAAGTTGCTCCAGATTGGGTTTGATTTTAAATGTCTTTCTGCTCGGAAATCTTCATTCTCAGGCTCAAGTTTTGGTACTCTCCTAGCAAACTCTTTCACAGCTGGAACTATTCAGGTCCCTAAAGCAATTAGCACCGTCTTTTACACAAAGTAGGTGCTCAGTAAATGGCCACTTGTGTATTCATTCACTCATCCACTTAACAAATATTTATTGAGTTCCAACTATGGCTAGGCACTGTTTTAGGTTTTGGGGTTTCAGCAGTGAATAAAACTGTGGTGGGAGAGACAGCCAATGAACAAAGCTGTAAATATATGTATCAAATTCTTGTAAGAGTTATTGAGAAAAATAAAGCAGGATGAGAGGGACAGTGAATTCTAGGGCCCAAGATCAGCTGTTGTAAACAGGCTGGTCTAGGGAATCCCTCACTCATGAGGTGGCAGTTGAGCAGAAACCTGAAGAAAGACAGAATGAGGTGTGTAAATTTCTGGGGAATTGTTCCAGATAGAGGGAAAAGTAAATGCCGAGGTTCTAAGGGAGCATGTTTAGAGAATGAATGAATGGATGGATGGATGAGTAGATGACTGAATATTGAATACTGAATATATTAAGAGAAACTGTTGGGGATAGATCCTCAAGTGACCCCAGTGTTGGTATCCTGAATAATCTCCTCCCCTTGAGAGTAGGCAGAGCCTTTAAGTTGCTTCTAACAAACAGAATATGGGAAAGGTGGGGACTTCCCTGGCGGTCCAGCGGTTAAGACTCCACGCTTCCACTGCAGGGGGCATGGGTTCAACCCCTGGTCGGGGAAGTAAGATCCCGCAAGCCGTGTGGCTTGGCCAAAAGAAGAAAAAAAACTATGGCCAAGGTAAGGGGATGTCACTTCCATGGTTATGTTATTTTTATATATAAATATCTTCTATCTATCTATCTATCTATGTTGCTAGCATGCACTAGAGAGACTCTCCCACTGGCCTTGAAGAAGCAAGTTCCTGGGATGTGAACTGCCTGTGGAGAGAGCCATGTGACAGGGAACTGCAGGTGGCCTCTAGGAGCTGAGAGCCACAGCCCTACAGTCACACAGAACTGAATTCTGCCAACAACCAGGTGAGCCAGGAAGACGGCCCCAAGCCCCAGGGGAGAACACAGTCTGGCCAAGACCATGCCTGTAGCTTTTGCAAGACTTGAATAAAGGATCCAGCTAAGTTGTGTTCCTGACCCATGGAAACTGTGAGATAATAAATATGTGTTCTAAGTTACTAAGTTCGTAGTAATTTTTTGTGTGCATAGAAAACTAACAGGACAACTAATACAGCTGAGCTAAGTAACAGGTATAAAATTTCACGTTAATCATCTTACTCATCCTCTACCCCAAACTTAAGAGTAACTAATGTGTTGTGTAGTTACTTTTCTGTTTCCCCTCTTTTCCACCCCCCAGTACCTAGACCTACCCACCCCACATGTCCAGGCTCAGTCTCAGCTCAATAGCTAGGACCATATTTTACCTTGCGTTGTAGTCTCATCTTTTCCTATGTAACAAATTATTCCAAACCTTAGTGGCTAGAAAGAAAAATATATTGTTAGTTCTCATGATTCTGGGCTCATCTGGGCAGTTCTCATGTGGTTCAGTCATACAGATGGTGGCTGAGGCTGGAGTCATCTAAAGGCTCAATGAGGCTGGATGCCCAAGACAGTCCACCCTAAGTGCTGGCAGTTGATTCTGGGTGTCAGCAAGGAACTAGCTGGAGCTGTCAACTGGGCTACATGTGACTTTCCCCACGTGCCTTAGGCTTCCTGCAGCACGGCGGTTGTGTTCTGAGTTGGAGCATTCTCAGGAGTACACATTCCAAGAGGCTATAAGTGTAAATTGCCAGGTCAGTTAAGAACTGAATCCTTAACTGGACAGCATCACTTCCGCTATATTCTATGCCCATTTCAAGGGAGTGGAGAAATAGACTCCTTTTAATGAGGGAGGGGTAGGGAATTCCTGGTGATCCAGTGGTTAGGACACCGTGCGCTTCCACTGCAGGGGGCATGGGTTCAATCTCTGGTCGGGGAACTAATATCCCGCAAGCAGTGGTGCGACCAAAAAAAAAAAAAAAAGAGGGAGGGGTAAAGTGACATTGCAGAAAACCATGTGGAATAGAAGATAATGCTGCAGCCATCTTTGGAAAATATTCCTGGTCACCTCAATGACTGAGGGAAATCAAGCTCAATTCTATGCTTATCATTGAATCATAATTGAAATTTGAGAGCCTTGAGTTCAATTTATGGCTCTGTCCCTTACTAGCTGTATGATTTTGATAATTTAACTCCCTGGGATGCAATCTCTTCATCTGTTAAATCAGATAATAATACCTACGTCACTAGTAGTTGTAATGATTAAAGGAAAATAATACGAAAAAGACACAGCAGAGTTCTTGGAACCTGGTAATACGTCTATAAATAACAGTTATATTATTAATGTTATTATTAATTTTGTTATTTCAATCCTGGCTTTATTCCTGATTCTCATAACTAGAACTTTTTTTTATTTTTAGGACATCTTGCATTCTTCTAGTAGTGAATAAATTACGTCTTGAGTCTTTGAACCAGTCATCTGCCCTACACCATAATCATCTAGGCCTGGCTTTCTGACTTGGTTACGCCTGCCCTATCTTCCTGGAGATGATGATATCAGTCTGAATCCCAGCCAAGGGGTTGGGGTCCTATTTTCTACTAGTGGACTTTCTGGATGGGCATCACCTACCTACTTTTGTAGATTTCTGCATGTGGCCTGTTCTGTGATTTTCCACTAGGGTGTTTATCCAGCAGGATACCCCCACGGGTTTGCATTAGACCCTCTGAGTTCTACTTCGTAGCTTCGAGTCTGGGCTTGGTGTCAGAGTTTGTACCTGCCCCACTCGTACAAATCAATCTAGCTTTAGATCCTGAATTCTTCTCCTTTGTCTCACCCTGTTGGAGGTAGTATGATAGTTTTGGTCAGGTATGAACATGTACCTTTCAGGGTTCTAATTCTTCATACATGGACGCTCTTCAGCCTCTTAGTTCCCCTAAGTGTATTGTCTTTCATGTCCATCAACTCCCTCCTGCTTGGTCACTTGCTCCCTTGCTCTCTCCCTCCCTCCCTTACTCCTTGGTTCCTACTATATGACCCAATACCACACCTCTTCTGCAGGAGCTCTAAGATTTCCTCTGTTCTTTCCCATCCCTCAAACCTAGAGTGACCAGTCAGGACGGTGGCCCAGAATGCCTAACCACCCCCCATCACTGCATCTGAGAGCATCACTGTATCTCCTCACAAAGCCATATAATGGGGATCCCTGAGCTTTGATTTCTCCTTGAAGAGACGAGCATAGAGCAAGAATCCATCCTCATTTAATAGCAGTTAAGTTCTGAGGAGACAGACACAGCCCCAGATCCCCAATGACTTCCTGAGCGGAGTGCTTTTCACTTCAGCATCTACAGACAAAGACAATTCTCTAGCAAGTGTGATTTATTGCAAATTTGATGTGATGGGGTGACCTAAAGAGAAACAGCACCGTGTTCTCACTGCTGGAGATTCACTGGGAAAGAACGAAAAGGGATTTTTACCCCTCTAGGAAGCCACTCAGGTGTTTATCTCCCTAAGGTTTAGGACAACAGTCCTGGACTAAGAAACCACAGCCTATCATGATGAGACTAGAAACATGGGAGACTGTCTTCTTGGGGCTATTTGTGCCTTTCAGAGTGGCGATATTGTGCCAGCTGTTGTCCCTCCTGAATCTGTATTCCTTCTACCATTCTATGTTGCCCCAGAAACAGAAATCCTAGAAATACATTTTCGGGATCCCCTTGAGAGCAGGTCTCTAGCTTAGAAGATGCCATGGAAAGGGACTCGTGTGAAATTTGGAAAATGTAATCAAAGAAAAAGCCATTACTTCTCCTCTAGAAGTTGCAGGCAAGGTCCAGGCTGAGACAGGCAGGGCTTTGACAACAACTTCTCGGCCTCTTCCAGGAATCTCCAGGAGCCACGCGGCTCCTACAGAGCCCTGAGGTGATGAGCGGCAGGCCCCTCTGATCCCTGCATTTTCTGCTTCCCTGATGTCAGCAGCACTGCAAAATCCGTGGAAGCCTCTGTTTCCCTGTATTAAAAATCCCTTCCGGCTAGAAATATCTATAATGATTTCCACTTTCCTGACTTTAACTATGACTTTATAAAGGAGGTGAAGGGATGTCCCCCAAAATGAGTGATACTGGACTTACAGGTGGGCTTTGGAGCTGATTTTAGTCAACTTGGGGAAAACAATTAACTAACATTATTCATACCTCATATGCTGTGGAGCAATTCATACTTTCTGCATAATCAAAGTGAGATTTGTAGGAAATTTAAGGCAACTGTTTGAAAGATATAAGTGATAATCTACCATGGCACCTTCTAATATTAAAAATCTTTTAAAATGTCTTCCTTTACACAGTAAACACCTCAGTTTTGTGCCCTAAGTGGAAATTCAGAACTGTCTGAGGCCAATGAATTGAGTATGCAACTATCTTAGTTGCAAACATTTCCTGTTTTAAAGAGAGAATTTAAACGTAGGGAATAGAGATGTAACGAGTCTCCGTAGTGACCAATCTTTAGGTTATTCATCTTTTGACATGTATCATTTTTTTCAACCCTTTCAACTGAAATAGAATCCAGCCTAGCTCTTAGAATGCAAAGTGGATACTGACCTTCGGAAACAATTGTTCCATTGTGTTCAAAATGAGTATCCCCTGAGAAGGGGATTAAGACTACAGACTTCCAGTTATAAAATAAATAAGTCACACATGCAAAATACAGCATAAGGAATGCAGTCAAGAATACAGCAATAACTTTGTATGGTGACAGATGGTTACTAGACTTATTGCTGTGATCATTTTGTAATTTATTTAAATGTCGAATCACTATGTTGTACACCTGAAACTAACATAATTTTGTACATCAACTATACTTCAACAAAAAAATGAGCGTACCCTGTGATAGCCCACTTTAACCCTGCTTATTAGATTTTGCCATGAGAAGTGCAAATGGGGATTTGTGGAGAAGTGGACACAAGGAGGCTTTTTTCAACCATAAGAAACATGGAAAAATCCCAAGAGTGTCTCGACTTGTTAAAAGAAGTGAATATTCTAGTAAAGCTATTTAATGAATTTGCACTAAAATTATGAATAAAGCGAAGAATCTGTAATGCTTTAACACATAGCAGCCCATATCCTGGTAACCTTACTTCTGTAGTGCAGAAATGTAACGTTAAAACATGTATAAGTGAAAAAAAATGGCACAGCCAACTAAAATCCTTCCAATTTTCCTACTAAGAAAGACAAATGTTTTCTGGTATGCTTCAGGCACCTGTGAGCTTTCAATCTGTCGAATATAATCTAGCTGAAGTCAGCAACCTGCGCTGTGGCTGCAGCTGCCCAGAGAAATTTTCCCAAGGGAAGCACGTCATCCTCACTGGAGGAAGGATCTGTCATGGTAGACTAGCCATTATGAATGCTCTTTGTGAACTAGAAAATCAAGGAAAAATTGATCTTTCAAATTAGTCTTTTAGCCGATAAAATACAACAACTTGACCTAAAATGTTACTCAAGTATTTACTGTCTTTTATCCAAGTCCTGAGTCTATAATACTGTACTGAATTAAACTCGATAAGTATTTCCAGAATTAAACGAATACATGAATGAATGGAACATCAGCACATTGATGGATATGTTGAGCTATTTTGGATATATATAGGAGCATTTTAAATTTCAGAAATTGAAGGAATTAAACATGTTATTCAGTATCACTAGGGAGACCACAATGCATGGTTTCCAAAACAATTTATATAGTAGCAAATGTTAGGTCAGAAGGGACATCTGGACAAAAGGTGTCAGTTGGCACTGTTCCAGGCAAACCGAGACGTATGATCTCCTAAGCATCCCACCTACCCTTCCCAAGTCTGTTGCTAGAGTGCCAAACATAAAGGTAAGAGAAAACAGAATCATTTCTAACATGATCTTATTTATTAAAACATTAATAGACCTTATAGCATGTGTTGTTTGGGTCAATCAAGAAGCAGACTCTGAAATGGAGTTAATGAGTGCGAGGGGTTTCTTTGAGGAAGAAAGAGGATAATGCCAGTGAATGATGGAGGAAGAGAGAATGGGCAAGGAAAGCTTTCAAACTGCATTTTAGATCTGACACCTGTGAAAAGAAAAGAGGAACAGCATTGGTCAGGGAGTGACCGATCCAGCTCCAAGTCTTAGCCAGTCCAGCTGGGAGCTCTGGAGCAAAGGTTGACCATTAAAGAAGAAATGTCAGGATCTAGTGGCCCTGCCATGCTCAGTCCCTGGCTTGGGCTGCTGGCCCACAGCATACCAAACCCTATCTTCTTTGACAAAGGAAGACACTGAAATTCACAGGGATCTTTAAAGCACGTGACAGGTACTAGAACCTCAGTTTCTTGACTTCAGGGATACTGAAACACCACACTGATATGTCCTCTTTAAAGAAACTTTGGGATAATAGGACTTTCTGAGGTTCCCCAAAATAATAAAACTATATTTGATCACATAGCAGCAAGAGGCAGAGCTGAGAGGTAGACCTCGGTCTAACTAACTCCAAAAACTAAGCAGGCAAGGTGGGGGAAAACTGATTTGTGAAAATAAAGGTCTCTTAAAGATAACATCCAGACCTTAAATCCACTAAGATGCTGCTCACCTCTTCTTACTCTTTCAGTTCAGACTAGGTAGCGAAGGAGGGGTATAAACACTTCTTGGATTGGTGGAAAGTAGAATTGTAAACTGTTTAGATATATAAATGTCATTTCTCATATTAAAAAAATAGTTTGTACCCTAAAAGAGGGATTAATGCCCCTTCAGTCAGCCTCTGAATATTGTAAACTAATGAAGGTCTCTTCAGGGTCTGGTTTTTGGGGACTCCTCAAACACCCACACAGCTACCAGTATTTGTTCAGAGTTGCTGGAGTGTGGGCAGGCTGTTTTCTCAAGACTAATTCTGCCCAGGTGAGGGAGGCTGTTGAGATTCTAAGAGCTGGCTGTAATTCCCTAGTTCAGCCTCTACAGAGCTCACAGCTTGTTCACCTGAATGGATAGCCAGGGAACATCAGTATTAAACATAGGACAAGTAATGTGTGTGTAAAGCAGATATACGTGTGTGTGTGTGTGTGTGTAAATAGAAAGTCTCTTAGGGATTGCAAATAGATTTCATCTTCAGTGCAAACTCAAATTTATACTGATAAATACTGAAATTCTGGAGTTCTCTACCGACAAGAATTCTGATGCCAATTTCAGGCTTAGTAGGAAAGAGTGCTACACTTGATTAGTCACATCTGCACAGGGACAGGAAGCAGAGTGGCAACATACATGCCATGTATTAGCACCTGTTGGTGCTACAGAAGGAAAAAAGAACTCGATCTTCAAAACTGGAACAGTGTATCTAAGGAAACTTTGCTTTCTTTCACAATGTTTCCATTAGTTTCAGCTTGGTCCAAGCTGAGTGGGTGGGGCTCTGCAGAGCTACTCTGTATTTAACCAGAAAAATCTGCATCCATCTATTCTAAAGTCATGGGCCTTACCAAAAATTTCATTGGGAAATTCGACACATTAATTTTTTAAATAAAGTTTTAAATTTTATGTATTTATTTTTGGCTCTGTTGGGTCTTTGTTGCTGTGTGCGGGCTTTCTCTAGTTGCGGCGAGCGGGGGCCACTCTTTGTTGCAGTGCGCAGGCTTCTCATTGCGGTGGCTTCTCTTGTTGTGGAGCACGGGCTCTAGGCACGCAGGCGTCAGTACTTGTGGCACATGGGCTCAGTAGTTGTGGCTTGCTGGCTCTAGAGTGCAGGCTCAGTAGTTGTGGCGCACGGACTTAGTTGCTCTGCGGCATGTGGGATCTTCCCAGACCAGGGATCGAACCCGTGTTCCCTGCACTGGCAGGTGGACTCTTAACCATTGCGCTACCAGGGAAGCCCCTCATTGGGAAATTTCAAGAGGGAATTCCATTGCTTTCTAATTAAAATAAGGATTTTGAAGATGGCTGAACTAAAAGATCCTATGTCACTTCCAGCTCTAAAATGTCAATGCATATGGCATTCTATCTGTGAGCCTGGGGAGAAATGTCCCTGCTCTTTCCACCTGACCCATTCAATATGAGAAACTAATTTTGGAATATGAGGTAGTTGCAGGCGTATTACAGCAGGTAAAGAGCTGCTGACTCTCTTTATGAGTAGGGTCAGGTCTGGGAGGAGAGAGAAAAGAATCGAAGGTACATTTGGTGTATAAGACCATGAAGAATGTGGCAGCTGCCGCAGGAGCTGTGTGAGATAATTGAGGAAAACCGCTGAACTACACTGCAGCCTGCTTTTCCCTTTAGTTTTCACGTGCTGATATCTGAATATTGAATTTGAGGAGTTTAAACAGAAGAAATTTTATACTAATATGATGTAACACAAAGGTTTGATATATGATTATTTTAAAAGTTGAGGTGACTTTTCTATTCATTTGTAAACAACGAGCGTCTCAGCATCGTGACTAGCATACAATAGGCAATAAATATTTTTGAGTGAATGAGAGTATATCTGAGTAGAAATCACATTCATTCTTTAAGGCCCAGCTATTTACCTTGAAATTGTGCTTCAGTCTGGGAGTGATATACACATTAGAAAGGTAAAAAGAGACTAGATGATTAGAATAGAATAGAAGCAGAAAACATAGGTTGATGTTCCAAGTGGTAAACATTAGTGGGCCCACATCTTTACCCCTGCCTTCCTTTTGATTCTGATTTCTGAGTTTGAACATGTGGTATGCTTTGGACAGTGAGAGGCTGTCGGAGGCTTGGGAAAGCGCTTGTGTGTCTCTGCTCATGGTCTTGTTCTTCTGCCGTTGCCCAGAGAACATGCCCAGCGTATGAGCTGGCAGATAAAGGACACTGGTGTAGCCAAGGCCATCCTAGATCAGCTACCAATCAGCCAAACCCTAGACATGGGAGTGAGCCCAGCCAAGATCAACAGAGGTGCCTAACCGATCACCCCAGATGCATAAGCAATAGATGCTCTGTTTTGCACTGGTGTGGCAAAAGATTACTAATACATTCCAGCTTCAAGATTACCACTTGTGATAGCTTAGGCAAGCCCTTTACTTTTGTGAGCCTCAGTTTATCTAGCTAAAAAATAGAAACATCTTCCCTTTTGGCCTCATCGAGGTGTTGTTTAGATCAAATTAGAGAACATGATAACACATATGGAAGTTCTTTGCAAAAAGGCAAAATGTGCTCCAAACTAAGTGTATTATCACTTATTTTATTATATAGCAGCCACCTCTATATGATAGGAGATGTAGTCCTATCTCCCTTTGTATCCAGTGATGATCAGAAGCTTCTCTTACTACCCTGTGCACATCCAGGACATTTCCCTCTCTCTTATCTGACAGGCGGCAAATTGTGTGTATGAGTCTCAGCAGAAGCAAAACACAGCTGTGGAGTTTTCCCATCTTCTGAGACTCAATGGTGTTCTACCTTAGGTTGGAATTGTTGCCGATGTCAGGCTGTGAATAATGACCTGGTCATCAGGCATCAGTATTGTTGCAGTAATTCCATCTGGATCCGTTTTGAGCAGTAGTCTCCAAAATTTTCATAAAGGGCCTCTTTTATTATTTTTGGATGTCAAAGAGTCTAAAGACTCGCCAATGCCAGTCGGAGCTTCTCACCCACATGAGACTATTCCATTCCCGAATTAATAAGATTTCAGCAAACAAACGAAACATATTAGTGTTTCCATTAGTCCTTCAAACACCCTTGTGGATACAGGTACTATTTTAATTAGATTTTAAAATAGTGAAATATATTAGAATATTTTTTTAAAACCTCAGGATCTCCATTACTATCGCCACATAACTCCTTGGGGATTCAGAGTTTGGGATCCAGAACTGTACATGCAGTTTTTCACTGTCCCCTTTCAGGATTATACAGGACTCTTTTTATATATGAGAGTAGCAAAAGAGAATCATTGAATTTTAGACCTACAAGGAATTTTAGAGATAGCTCATTACACACATAAAGAGAGTAAGGTCCTAAGTTGTCAAATGCTATTGGAAAGTTTACATAATTAGTGAGAGAACCAGTCAGAATTATAACTCAGGCCCTTGATTTCTTTCCACTCTTTAATGCCACTTTCAGAGGCACTACAGGTGGGTGTTGAGACTCCTTCTGAAGTCTCTATTAGCTTTTTGTGTGTGTGTGTGTGTGTGTCATGCTTTTCTTTATTTATTCATTTATTTATTTTTATGGCTGTGTTGGGTCTTCGTTTCTGTGCGAGGGCTTTCTCTAGTTGCAGCGAGTGGGGGCCACTCTTCATCGCGGTGCGCGGGCCTCTCACTATCGCGGCCTCTCTTGTTGCGGAGCACGGTCTCCAGACGCGCAGGCTCAGCAATTGTGGCTCAAGGGCCCAGCCGCTCCGCGGCATGTGGGATCCTGCCAGACCAGGGCTCGAACCCGTGTCCCCTACATTGGCAGGCAGATTCTCAACCACTGCACCACCAGGGAAGTCCAAACATAATATATATATTTTTTAAACAATGCCTTCCAAATTGCTATCCAATTTTTTTTTTAACTTTGGGTTTATTTATTTATGGCTGTGTTGGGTCTTCGTTTCTGTGCGAGGGCTTTCTCTAGTTGCGGCAAGTGGGGGCCACTCTTCATCGCGGTGCGCGGGCCTCTCACTATCGTGGCCTCTCTTGGTGCGGAGCACAGGCTCCAGACGCGCAGGCTCAGCAATTGTGGCTCAGGGGCCTAGTCGCTCCGCGGCATGTGGGATCCTCCCAGACCAGGGCTCGAACCCGTGTCCCCTGCATTGGCAGGCAGACCCTCAACCACCGTGCCACCAGGGAAGCCCTCTATTAGCTTTTATTTGATATTCTGCCAATTTAGAAATTCATTTGCTAAATTTGAATCTCTAATTACTGAAAAATTAAAACAAACAAAAGCAAAATCAGCAAGTGTCCATGAATGATAGTCTGTGAACTTTAGACTCTTTGCTATCACTTCCCCTCAGAATGAATGAAAAATCTGACCTCTGAAATCCTAAAAAATCCTAATTTTCCCGATTTTATATTTTTTATCTTCGCATAGGCTTGTTTTTCTTCCTGAATTCCATTAAGCCATCTTCTACTCCCCTCCCCTCCCCCCCTCCTTCCCCTCACCACATACACCAGCTTCTGTCTTTACTTGGATTTTCTGGCTAGGCATTTTATTGGACACTCCATCCATTCCCATGCCCCCTCACTCTCCCCTCCACGAGGAAAGTTCCTACAGATTTTCACCTGTGGGCAAGTACTATCTCCCAAAATCCATTCAAGCCTTCCCAACACTCTGCTTGATTTCCTACAGCTGGAATTCCATGGCTACCTCCGGCTCCGCTGATTTACAACCAACATAGTCACTATGGTCCTTTTCTGACAAGGAAATCTTCACTCCCCAGTGCCTCTGGCTTGAATCCTCTGCGTAAGCTTTCAATAGTTGCTCTCTCCCGCCCCACACATCTCATCTGTTGGGACATTTTTCTCTAACCACACTCTGAACCACATGACTAGCTCCTCAAAATGAACTAGTGAAAAATTCTTACCTAGATTTTCTATCTCTGGTCTCTGCCTCTTGTACCTCATCTAAAACACTTCTTTCATATTAACCTTATGAAAACATTGCAGTGTCATTTAGCAAACCCACACCAAGGCTCAAATTGATTCCTTCCTTGTCTGTATCTGACTAGGGTTTTTAAGACCATGCATTTCCTAGCCCCAACCTCTTTGCTGTCTTATTTGCCACTGACGTAAAATAGCAAGTCATTGCCTCGCTTAGTCTATTAGGGTCGGCAAACGACACGCAGAGCAAATCCAACCCACCAGCTGTTTTTGTATAGTCTACAGAGTGGCTTTTACATTACTAAATGATTGAAAAAAAATCCAAAAAGCAGAATATTTTGTGACATGTAAAAGTTATAGGAAATTCAGCGTTCATATAATAAGTTTTATGGTAACAGTCATACTCATTTGTTTACTTATTATCTATGGCTGCTTTTAGGCTTCAATGGCAGACATGAGTAGCTACAGCAGAGATCATATGGCCGTCCCAAAGCCCCAAATATTTATTATCTGCCCGTCTATAGAAAAAGTCTGCCAACCCCTCGTGTATGTGCCCTTCTCTAAAAATATACCTCTGTGGCCATGTACATGCTATTTACCCTTGTTAAGGAAAAGTATTCAAAATTTAGAAATAAGACAAAAGAATGACTGCATGTCATTTTGGTGTCATACTGAAGCATTGCCTGACAGGCCTACCCAATGATTATTTAATTTCCTACAGGATTTACCTTTGTTTGATTTACTGTTTACTACTGATCAGGGCCCAGACTCTGAAGTTACATATTAACTTATAAATATCTATTTAGGAGGAAAGACTACTCCAAAAGATAGTTTTATTACTCTGTAGGATATTAATTTTTCATCTACCAGGAAATTCACTTCATTATGCCTTTGACTTACTGAGTGTCTATATAAATCTGTTTTTTAAACTCTCCTTTGAACCATTTTTACCATCCTGCTGGTTCTCTCATTAATGATTTAAATTTTTGATACATATTCATTCTGTATTTGTATGTGTCATGTTTTTGGCATTTTGAAAATTATACTTTGACCCACTGTTTGTGATTCCCTGTGCACATCTCAAATCTTGGCCTCCAAGTCCCATGTCAAATGGCACTTAATGTTGCTCTTTGTTGATAACACTAGTTTAAATTGATCACTTTCACAGTATTTGTCTTGTTAATGGATGTATAATTTCTCTCATAGATCCTAAGATTTTTAAAGTCAGTGAGTACATTTTTTTTAAGACTGAATTCTCAAAATGCCTTGGTTATGTAAAAACTCATTAAATCTTTGTGGAATGAATGAGCTTAAAATGCATTTAAAAGAAAGATTGTTGTACAAAAAACAAAAACAAAAACAAAAAACTAAAACAAACCCAAACTGTCATTCTTCGTATTAGAAGGGAAAGAATAGAGAAAATAGTGCAGGGCAACAATACAGAGCATTCTAAGTGTTTGGCATAAGTAGAAAATTTGATAAAGAAGAGTCCCTAGGTTGCTGTGAATCAAGACAATGATAAATTGCCTGCATTTAGAGTATTCCGATTTCTTCTCTTAAATGTCAGCAAGAATCTTGTACACGATAAGGCAGGTCTCATCCATGTAAATATAATTATCAGCTTCTTGTATACTGAACATTGATGCAACAGATTCCCAATCTGCAATACAACACTGAGATATGAATTTGCTCTGTCCTTATTTCTCCTTTATTTAGAAGTTAATCACTGTATAATGATTATCTTGCAGTGATTAACTTCTAAATAAGGGAGAATTAAGGCCTCATCAAATCCATAGCTCAAAAATCCTTTCTACTTAGTAGTTCAGGTATAGATTTAAGATATCCTCATATTAACTCAAGCATCTAATATACCCTAAATGGTGTTTTCGCATGTTTAAAAAAATTTAACTGTACACACGATCTTAGAAAAATATTAACACATTGGCAAACACGCAGAGAAGAAAAATTACGCATAATTCTACTTCTGAAACTATTCTCAGTTAATCTCCAGCGACAAGCCTTTGAAATAGGCATTAGCATCCTTATTTTGTTGATTATGAACCTGAGAATCCAAGAAGCTCTGGATTTCATTCAGCCTGTGTTCTAATGAATTCCAGATTATGGTGTAGAATATCTGAAAAATCATTTGAGCTGAATCCCAGAAAAGACATGTGATTTTAGCAAAGTTTGCTATCAGAACCTCCATTCTCCTTATGCTACAGTCAACCATCTTGTGGTATGCATCTTTCCAAGGTGACCCTCAATGATCCCCATTCCCTAATATTTACACCCTTGTGTAATCCCCTCCTCTTGGGTGTGGCCGGGACACAGTGACCTGTTTCTAATGATTAGAATACAGCAAAGGTAGTGGAATGGTCCGTCCATGATTAGGTTATGGAGGACTGTGACTTTCTACTTTCTCTTTCTCTTGCCATGGCAGCTACCTTGCTTTGATAAAGCCTGCTGCCATGTGGGAATGGCCCCTACGGCAAGGGACTGAGGTAAACCTCTGTTCAACAGCCAGTGAGGAAACGAGCCACTCAAAACAATCCAGCAAGAAACTGAATCCTGCCAGTAACCATGTCATTGAGCTTGGAAGCACACTCTTCCCCAATTGTGCCTTCAAATGAGACTGGAGAACCAGAAAACACCTGCACTGTAGGTCTGTGATGGACCCTGAAACATTAAACCCAGATAAGCTCTTCCCAAATTCTACAGAAAGTGGGAGATAATAAATGAATATTGTTTGAAGCCTCTGAGTCTCGGGGTAATTTCACTACAGCAATAGATAGCTAACACATCCTTCCCATGCACAAACTTGGTATTCCTATTTCTCTGATCAATATAGTTGGCATTAAGGTTCATCTTTCTTCTAGTAAGCTATTTTGTAAAACAATCTGAAAGATTTATTTAAATCAAGGTATTCATAAATGGTAAAAGCTACCCTTACTTCACACAAGGTGTTTGTATCTTAATTGAACATGGGCTTTTAGATTAAGCAATTGGACCTCCAGGGCTAGAATTTTAGGCATTACTAAGCCCAAGGGACAGTGGATTTTTATATTTTCCCAGCTGAGAGTCAGATTGTACTGGAGTGGTTAGGGCCTCAGGGTGGTTAATTTCTCCTAAGAGACAAAAGCTGGTTGCTCTAATGCCATAGGGAATATCATAGGATTCCCTCTCACTCTCTATGTTCAGGTTTACTTGGATTGGTTCCCCTCGAAACATGGACGACTACGACCCAAATTTAGGCTGAAGGTGGGATTTATGTATCAAAATTGGAAGAAACATTCATTCATTGGAGGTCCCTAGTGATGTCAAAACACAAATCTCAATGAAAAATCATCTCTGTTTGGCCAACTCAATTTGGAGCTTTCTAGGCACCTTTGATTTCACGCTATACATGTAGCCATGGACTTGAATTCAAGAAATATATTTTTATCAGGAACTATTGCAATATTATATGATTGATTTCAAAGAACATTGCCACTTAAAGGAAGATTAAAAATTTCACACCCATCTCCAGAGGCAGCCTGTATCCAACGAGCTGTCTATACTGGAGTACAAACGACTGGCACCCTTGTCATAACATGGGACAACTCTAAAGAACCATCTCAGCTTCACAGTTCCCCATGGGTGTCAGCTGAGGTCTTCTGTGGAACTGCACCAGAGCCCAATTTCTTCCCCTGATCTATGGATTAAAATATAAATTGTATGCCCTGTCCTTATCTCCAGGATACAGTGGAGCAAGGATAGAAAACCACAATTTAAAAAAATACATTTGGAAAGAGAATAAGAAACAGAGATGTGGGCTTCCCTGGTGGCGCAGTGGTTGAGAATCCGCCTGCCAATGCAGGGGACACGGGTTCGGGCCCTGGTCTGGGAAGATCCCACATGCCGCGGAGCGGCTGGGCCTGTGGGCCACAACTGCTGAGCCTGCGCGTCTGGGGCCTGTGCTCCGCAGCAAGAGAGGCCGCGATGGTGAGAGGCCTGCGCACCGCGATGAAGAGTGGCCCCCGCTTGCCGCAACTAGAGAAAGCCCTAGCACAGAAACGAAGACCCAACATAGCAATCAATCAATCAATAAATAAATCTTTAAAAAAAAAAAAAAAAAGAAACAGAGATGTTACTGGTTTATGGAACTTCTGAAATCCTGGCAAGCAACACTATAAAGATTCCAGCACTCTACCGCCACAAATGGGGACTTCCGTAACACTGAGCCATTGCTGAGGACAGTCCAGCCACAGCCTATACTTTTCTGGCCCACTCACTTCAGGCATCAACAAATGCCCGGTTTTGACTTCACGGACTATGAGGGGAAGTGATATAACTTTTAGCAGTGAGGTGGGAACGGGCTCCTGCACACTCATAGCTTATCTAAGACCTAGGGGGTGGTAGAGCTACAAAATGGAAAAATTCCAACAGTTAGGATTAGGTCTTAGCTGACCAGGAACTCCTACAGCAATAAAATTTGAGTGAGTTAGGCCCCTGGATATTTTTAAATTGTCGTAGCACCTAGCATTACATAACCCACCTAGATACCTTCTATGTGTCATATCAATACATATAATTTAATATTCACAAAACACTCTGTGGTATTATCTGTTTTACAGATGAGAAAAACGGAGGCTCAAATAGATTAAAACTAACTTGACAAAGGTCCATAAAAAAGTTGAGAAGCTAGGACTGAAAATTATGTTTCCCTGAATATAAAACTCATGCCATTTTCTTTATATTATGCTAGTTTTCATTAAAAATCTGGGAAGAAAAGAAGAAGAAAGAAGAGGGGGAGAAATATATTTAGGAGGAGCAGAGTGGAATTAGAAGAGGGTGGTTCTGTGCGTGAGGAGGCCAACTTAAAATGTGTTCTTCCATTAGTGTGGTGTCCTAGAAACCCTGGATAAGGCTCTCAGTGGAATGTCCAGTACGCTATAGATTATTAAACAGACTTTAAAATGAAGAGAAAGAAAGGTTCCAAGTAGACGAGAACTGATGCTATCTTTTTACTCTAAAGGAATCATTGTGCCAATTTACCCTTTAACCCATAGTAAATAAGCATACCCATTTCCTCATCTTCTGATGACCTCATCAACACTTGGTGCAGCACTTAATTAGTATCTGCAGATTTATTTGCATTTGTTCATATTTTTTAAAAAAAAAATTCAAACTTTTAGTAAATGTCACTCTTTATTAATTGGGCAGTTTCCTCATAGCATGAGTGGATTACTCTGACAGGCCTCTGCCTTCATTCTTTTATATTCCTAATCCATATTTACTTTCAAAATCATCCACAGAGTGTTATGACTGAGCCCAGTTTCAAGCAAAACTTTGTTCTGTATGAACAAAGATTTGGGCCACTTTCCTTAACGGTGACTCAGTTTAACTGCAATTGTATTCCATTTGGAATCTCTCTGGGGCACACGTGGCATTTTGCTAAGACTTCTGGCAGCACAGCTGCATATAGTTCAGTTGATAATACATACTTCTTGATGGAGGAGTTCAGAGAGACTATTTAATTGTACTTTCCATTGCCTGCTGCTGTGTACAAAAGAACAAAGTAGGGAAGGTTCATCTTTTCCTCTCTAAGGTGCTGATTTGCATATTTAAATATTCTGTGGAGGCTCTCCCAGTTGCAGCTCAGTGGCTAATGTTTAAGCACGTTTGCATTTGAAAATAAAGTTGCGAAAAGGGGGAAAATATACATTTGATCAAAGAAATGCTAACAAGAATTTAACATAGCTTCGACTTTTCCATTCTTGTTCAAAGTGTTAGCATGACCTCTTGGGTAGAGAACTAGCTATGGTTTGTTCCCAGTTCTGGGGACTTCATGTAGGAAAAAAAGATTCTAAAACACATAGAGTTCAGTTATCTACGGAGTGATCCCTGGGGTCTTTGCTGATGGGGGTTTGGCATTAATTTATTAGTAGTAAAAGGAAACCTTAATATAAAGTCTCCCCTAGTGTTGGGCTGCATCCTACAGTGGTTTAATGGATGGGGGAGCTGACCTGTCTGAATCAAGGTCCTGGAGCGCCTCCCCCCGCCCCCAGCGTGTGTGGCAGACGGCAGGCAGGACATGGCGGCAGTCTTCGCCGGGGTGGGGGCGGGGCGGCAGCGGAATCGGGAACTAACAGCAGGTGGGCTCATTAGTTACCAGGGAAACCAGCAGGCACGCCCCTCACCGCCCCTTTGATGAGAACAATCACCAGCTGGGGCCTGGGGCGAGGAGTAGGAAAGTCAGTCATGTGCATAGGGTAGAGGTGAAGCAGGCACTGGTCGGGCAGGGGAGGTACAGAGAGCAAGAGAACAGCCATCTTGAGTGGCCTGGCCATACACTCCACCCCTACAGACCCTGCACGACCCTTACCATCTTGGTTCACCCCTCTTTCACAATATCCCTGGGGTCAGGTATGCAGACGGGCACTGCAGCCAGATACCACGAATACAGTACAGACAGCAGCAGCCAAAGCGTATCAAGAGTAAGAGGCCTAGGGACTTCCCTGGTGGTCCAGGGGTTAAGACTATGCGCTCCCAAGGCAGGGGGCCCAGGTTCGATCCCTCGTCAGGGAACTAGATCCTGCCTGCCGCAACTAAAAGATCTCCCAACAAAGATTCCTCACAGGACACCGAAGATCCCACGTGCCGCAAGTAAGACCCGAAGCAGCCAAGTAAATAAATAAATACTAAAAAAAAAAAGAGTAAGAGACCTAGTATGCTCAGAAGAGTCATTTGGCACGATGTGGACAAATTTTGGAGCCAAACGCTTACTGGGTCAATGAAGAGGGAGTCAATAGCAGCAGTGCTCTGTCCAGTTATAAGGAAGGTAAGGCCACCCCTGGTTTTCACAAACCCAGAGCCACCCCCATGGGGAGGGGTGGGCCCTGGCTGTAAAAGAAACATTCCGGTGGCCTAGCCAGGGGTCAGCGGTCACAGTACAGGTCTGCCACCCCACGCTATGTTGAGTGCCATTAGGGGTGGACCCATCAGGTTTTTCCAAACAGAACAGTTAATCCCACTAGTTGGATTTGGGTGTCCAAAAGCCTACCTATACCATTCCACATAGCATAGCCCAGGGGGGCTCATGGCAGTCAGTTGTAAAGTAATGTTTACCAATGGGGGTCCTTCTGACATATTGGCATATGGGACCGGAAGATGGTGAGTCTTTCCCCCCCATTGTCAGTAGCGCCGACATAGTCACATGAGCCCGGTCGATTTTTCATGGAAGTCCAGAGGAGGACGACAACGGCATCTCACTGTACACCCAGCAGTTCGACTCATTTCGCAGCGAGGCCCGTGTTGCTGCTCAGCCCTCAAATAGATTTCCTCCCTCAGGCTACGGACGAAACGTAAGACATCTAACAGGCGCAACACAGGGGAGATCGTGACAATTCAGCAAAATACAAGCAGTAACCACATTCAGAAATAATACCGCACCTGCCTGTGGTGTTTGTCCTAGTCTGCAATATAATTCAGAAAACTCAACTTTTCAACAATATAAGAACGTGTCTAAAATCACCTAGTTTTACCTTGGATGTCTGAACCACAGCTACTCCATTTTGACTTTCAAACATATTCCCTTCCTCAATCGCCAAAGCAGATATACAGTGCATGTCTGAAAGGCCACAAATCAGGCTGCTCTGGTCAGTAAAATTTAAGTTAAACCATATATAAACCAGAATGACTTCCCCATACCTCAATACGCGCAGACTTTTCCATCATTTCGCCTTTCGATTGCAAATCTTCCAACAGAAAGCACTGTTGATAAAATATTTGTCCTGCAATGCGGGCGTGCTAGCTCCTACCCCAGGTTCAGATCATGTCCCTTGGTGCTAGGCCTCCCTTTTTTTTTTTTTTTTTTTTTTTTTTTTTAACATCTTTATTGGAGTATAATTTGCTTTACAATGGTGTGTTAGTTTCTGCTTATATTCACCTAGTCATTCACGTTGGGGGAAAGCTAGTCAGGTCTCATGAACAGGCTCTGAGGTATGTTAATGGGGAGACACTTTATAGGCTATACCTTTTATCACCTATACCCACTGTCACACAAGCATTGTACATGGGCTCTTAGCAGCAGACTGAAGCAAGTGGCGTTACACTTCATGAGTACGTATACTCTGTGACAATTTCACTAATTTTCTTTCCATCCAGAACATCAGGGCAAAAGTATGGTTAGCACAATAACTGTCATAAATACAGGCCTCAATTAACAGAACTAGAATTCAACATCCACTGAAACATAATCTTGTTCTCTCTAAAATTACCCTCATCTCCAAACACAGCCAATCAAAACTAATTTGTCTGCAAAATAAGTCTGGTCAATAGATCACATAGGCTCCTCCAAACTCCTGAGGGGGAAGTCCTCAGGCGTCTCAGACTGAATTCCAAAAAGGCCTCTCAAGGCCAGGAAAGCCATGCCAAAGGCCTGCTATCAGGCTCTGCCTTGGTGGATTTTTCTCTTCTAGAAGTCCCCAAAATATCAAGATTCCTGCACATGCCAGGAGACAGTCTTTTCCATTCCCCTGATAAGGCTGCTCAGAACACAAGAGTCCCCAGTTTCTGGAGGGACCGGGCAGAGAGAAAACGGAAAATGCTTCAATTCTACCCACAGGTGTAGTTTACCAAATTGCTATAATTCATAACCAACATGAGGGGAAGGGCTTCCCTATATCTGGAAAACACAGATCAAAACCAGTAACATTCGAGACAAAATCCATAAAAATTAAAACTATTTTCACCAGTTCACTCAGTAACCAATCCTTCTGTTAACTTTTATGAAGCCATCAGGTCTTCCATTAGGATTCTTTAAGTTCTTACCCAGTTCAGCAGTATAATCTGAAACTTATCAGAGACCTGTTATTGTCAAAAGATCCTTCCTATGAATCTTCTTGAAGATGAAGCACTTTTGCAAAAGCATCAGGGTACAAAAATAACTATCTATAAATGACAAATGACTTAAAAAGGCACGGTTAAACACCTGATCGCAATGTAATTGATAAAGAAACTTGGTTACAACAATTATGACTGATTATAACCTTAAGCCTTGAAAACCTTAATGTCTGGCAAAAACCAAGAAGCAAGTAATTGTGCATTTCCTGATTGGAAAACGTAACGCTCTAGTCTACCTCTCTTAAGCAGGCAAAGGCAGGTAAACTGAGACCCGCTCAGCAATTAATGTTCTAATATTTTATCTTATTTGAAATGACCCAGATAGTCAATGAATTCTCCTCATTTAACTTAGTGTAGTTTCAAGTTACCAAAATCTGGAGAGACTATTTTCGATAGACATTCCCAAAACATAATTATTTCTATAGAGTTTACCTAAAAGCTCTTTTTTTCTCCTTTACTCGTAGAGATCACAGAAGATTAAAGTTCCTGAGAGCCCAGGTAGACCATTTACAACTCAAAGGCACAAGAGAAATACCAATTCCTTCTAGAAAGCTGGCTTAACCAATTACAGAAGGCTCACTTTGATACAATAGCAGAGCCATTGGAGGGCACTGCTCTCCAGATCTCTCGGCCGCCGCCACTCAGCAACGACGCCACATACTAGTGGACAGACACCCTGGGATCGCCCCGTAACTTTCGGGGTCACCCTTGGAACTTTTGGGCCCCACATGTTAGTGGACAGCCGCTCCAGGATTACCTGCAACTTTCCATTCCCCGTCCTGTATTTCCCGACATCTTGGCGCTCACGGGAGTTTCCTCGGTCTCTCGGCTGCTCTGCCCTGTTGCGCTGCACCCCGCAGGACTACAAGGCCTGTGTTTGCCCAGCTTCGAGACCGAAGAAAGAGCCCGGAGTCAGCAACAGAGACGTCAGTGGTTTAGCAGATGGGGGAGCTGACCTGTCTGAAGCACGGTCCTGGAGCGACACCCCAGCGTGTGTAGCGGACGGCGGGCAGGACATGGCGGCAGGCTTCTCTCCCCCGCGGAAGGGGAGATTACCAGTTAGAGGGGAATTGACATCAGGTGGGCTCATTCGTTACCAGGGAAACCAGCAGGCACGCCCCTCACCGCCCCTTTGATAAGAACAACCACCAGCTGCGGCCCGGGGCACGTAGTAGGAAAGTCAGTCATGTGCATAGGGTAGAGGTGAAGCAGGCACTGGTCGGGCAGGGGAGGTACAGAGAGCAAGAGAACAGCCATCTGGAGTGGCCTGACCATAGAATCTTTATTTATCTACGGAGTGATCCCTGGGGACTTTGCTAATGGAGGTTTGGCATTAGTTCATTACTAGAAAAAGGAAACCTTAATATAAAGGCTTCCCTAGTTAGCTCCCTGTTCTCCTGTAAGCAGAGTGAGTTTTGACTAAGATAAGAAAGAACCCTTATAGGCTGGGGTCGGGGGAGAAGGCAGACAAGATTTTCTTCTTGTATGTTTTGTTACATTTAAACTTAATGGTATTAGTGACCATCTGAGCTTAGACAGTTTTGTTTAGATACCGAAGGCAGTTGTGGACTTCATGTCTTTCAAAGGCCAACCAAACCATGTACTACTTGCATGAGGTGGGACCATGTCCTGGACACCAAGGGTTCAGTCCCATGCATCCTGTCTTTCTCATTGATTCTGTGGTAGTCAGTCTGCAAAGATGGCTTCCAAGAGCCATGCCTTCTGAAATTCATGCCTTGTGTGGTCCCCTCCCACAATCAATCACAATGAATCTGACTTGACTCAGTTTAACCAACAGAATGTGGTGAAAGTCATGCTGACCCTGAAGAAGTTCTGGTTGCCTTCACTTTTGCACTTTTGGGAAACTGGAGCTGCCATGTAAGAAGTCTAGTACCCAGTTGGAGAGACCACATGGAGAGACCTTGGGGGAGGGACCAAGTGGAGAGTAGAGGCGGAGAACTACATGAGGAAGGAGAGAAACAGAGCCATTGTAGCATTTCAGTTTACCTTCCATATGTCTCCATTTCCATTGGTAATATGACACCACTGCATGAGAGTTCCTAAAGGAGCCCAGCAGTAGAACTGCACAGCTGATCCTAGTCAATTCACATGAGAGATAATAAAAAGTTTATTGTTTCAAATCACTGGCTTTTGGGGTGGTTTGTGACATAGCAATAGGGAACTAAATCAATGCACTTCTCTCAGGCCTCTTTCCCCATGTCTCTCCTTCCCACCTCTTTCCTTGCACATCATGGTGAGGTGAGAGGCGAGAGACTATTGCACTGGTTCTTGCCCCAGTATGTGGGCATTACACATTTGGCCTTCTGCTGCCCACACCCCCAAGAACCACATAGACTCTAATTAGCCAGTTAGATATAGCACATCAAGTCCATAAGCTGAGAGTATGTTTTTGGTTTGGTTTTTCTTATAGCTGATTTGATGACATACTTAGAGATTTGAGAATAAATGCTCTTAAATACAACCTGTTGAAGTCCTTCAATCAGTGATAAACTACAACTCAAAGATGTTTTGGACAATAAAAAAGATGGAATGAAGAGTTACTACAATATATTTTCATTTTACATTAAGACAACCCGAATTTTAAAATGTAATCTCCAACCTGATTTCAGTAATACTAGCTACCCTTTATCTATCACCTACTAGGTACTATGCCTTCTGTATATTACTTGTAACCTGCATTCACAAGGACCCAGCCACATGGCCTTCCTTTTCTTCCTCAAACACACCAAGCTCATTCCTGCCTCAATGTCTTTGCATTAGTCTGCCCTTCGGATTAACGCCAAGTCTTTTCCTGGTTGTCCCCTTCTCCTGATTCTAGGTTCAGCCATAATTTTATCTCTTCCAAGTAGCCTTTCATAGCCACTCTGTAAATTAACCTCCTCAGGTAGTCACTTCCTGTCACATCCCCCTAGTTTATATTGTCATTGCGTGTATCACTGTCTGAAATTTTCTCATTGATTTGGGAACTTGCCTTGTGTGTCACCTTCAAACAGAGAGTAAGACCTGTGAGTCAACAATACAGTCTCTGATTCTTTATTATGTCCCCAGCAACCAGAACAATGCTTGACACTAATAAGTAAATGAAGCAAGGAAGGAAGGAACTTTTACAACTTACCTTCAGAGAAGGTATTATTGTCCACTTGCATTTCTCATGTGGAGTTCAGGGGTAAAAGAGGTCACATACCATGCTCAAGGTCTCTCAACTTAAAAGTAAATGACTTGTCTGCTCTTCAGCCTATCCTGCTGTCTCCTTCAGGGCTTCCATGCGGTTAGGTTAGCAGATAAACAACTCTGTCAAGCACCATCTTAAAGGAGGTCTAGAAAAGACCAAAACAGATGACCTGAGCAGAGCAAACAGCTGCTCTCCTCTGCCAGAATCTCAGAACAAGCCCTAGGAACACTTCTCTGGTGTTTTTTCCCATACATTTTAAGAGGTAAATGAGGGCTTTAAGGTTTAATTAAATTATTAAACATTATCAGCTCAAATCAATAGGTGTTAATGGTGTAATGAGCTTATTTAACCAAAAATAACATGTGACCAAAAGTTGAAAAATAAGGTTGTCTTCTGAGACTGATTGTAGACAAAGTGCTTAAGGCGATCAGCTGCCCAAAGCAGATATTGACAAATGGATGGCTGAGGAGTTTTGTTAACACTCATATTCCAGGCAGCGAGAACCAGGCACGGCTATATCATCACACTTAAAGCCGTACGATTTAACAGGAGAGTGAGAGGCATCTGGGAGTCCAGAAGAAGGAAACGTCAGTAGTCAGAATTTGTCTCTGTCTTTCTAGTTCTGTGTAAGGAAGAAAATGTCCAGAACAGAGACTTTGCATAACAGCTGTATCTCAGTGGTGGAGATAGATGTATCACGACAATTGACATTAAGTTCTTTCTACTAAGTTTCCTCTTTATGATTCCACATATTGCAAACAAATTTTAGTTATGATTTAACTTTCCTACAAGATGGCGAGAACATTCTGTCCACTATTAATAATTGTCATTTGCATTGAAGACAGTGTCTTAAAGGCCTGATTAGCATGAGTCTGAACAAGAGAGAATGATCATTCGTAGGTCTGTTAACAGATCTTGGCTTAGACAACTCAAGATCATACTCTCAGACCCTTAACCACGAAGACCTACTTAAGTGCTACCCCAGTGGTCCTACCCCGAGCTGACTCACTGAATATGTTGACATTATCACAGAAAAATTGAATTCTATAACCACAATACAGAACTGGGGTTGTATCTACATGACAACCCACCAGCACAGGAGCAGAGATGCTTGGAACATTAGAGGAAGAAAAAAAAAAAAAAAGAAAAGACACATGCCCTCTCTGTGTCGGGGGGGCCGGGCAGTTAAAGGAAATTTTTGTCTTCCTTTTTTTTTTTTTTAAAGACAGAGATTATCTAGATGGAACAAAGAGGAGGACTCTATGTTGTTAATTTTGCCAAATTCTTAGATGAATCATAAGAAAAAAATTAGGATGTGTTAATACATTTCGGTCAGTAGGACAATTGTTGGGAGGGAAGAGTAAGACATTGAGTCAACTTCTATAGGTTAATGTTTCATCGTTAGTTTTATTAATTTAAATACTCTTTCTTTTCCTAATAAATGCCTGTAATACTTTTTTGAGCAATTGCATCCACCCACTCTTGATTTTGGCATTTCCCCTGGGTGTGACCTAATACAGTAATAACTGCACAGTTTTACACAGATGCTCAAAATATAGAATAACTGTGCATCATTAAGAAGTAGCAATACTTGCCATGGGTATAGGAATGTCTGTGATACACCAGAAATTAGGTTTTCATTTTAATGCCCTTGGCCTCTTGGAAAAAAAAATTTTACAAAATTAAAAAAAAAATTCTGTATTAGTCCAGCACTTTTTCCGCACCCCATAGTGCTGTAGGTATGATACCTCATGTCTAAAAAATGTGATTCTTTTTCTGGTTTTCTTGTCACAAGTCTTTTCCCCAGAAAAGAAAGCTTATTTTCAGTTTCCACATTTTTTTCTTAATTGAAAGTTTATAGAACCTTCTTAAAACCACTTACCGGATAATACTTATAAAAGCATGTATGAAAATCCACACATCTTATCTGGGACTATTGTCTTCTTAAATGATCAAGCCTCTCATTTTAATCTTCAAGAGACATTTTTAGCCTTGTAGATACTCCTTGGTCTCCAAACCAGCTCACAATCACATTTATAGATTTCGAAGCAGGGTATTTAACTAAATACAGGTACATTATAAGGATATATATTTTTTTTTTTCTGAGACTGAAAGTTTATATATATATACCAGCACACCAGTTTTGTAAATATGTTCTTTCTAACAAACCTTGTAACATTTTTAGCCCAGGACATACATTCCTTGATAGCCAGGTACACATAGAACCTTTTATTAATTCAAGAACTTGCTTTATATATTAGCTTTGATGTCATAAATATGTAATAAGAAGTATGAGGTGCTATTAAATTGTCTTATTGTTCTTAATTTTAGACAATAAATATAACTTTAAACTGAAGCATGAAAAATAAAGGTTTTCCTAAAATCAAAACACTTTTTATATTTTTCTTATAATGGATATATGTTCATGCATCGAACGGCAAACCACATTTATATAATTATTTTTAGCATTATACTAACAAAAACGGACCTTGCTATTGTTTTCGAAATCTACTGGCATTGAGTAAAAAAAGTTTGCATACGCAACTTATTCACATTGCTTTATTTTTGTTGTTCTTGTTGTTCGTATTGTTCAGTTCACACAAAAAAAGGTACTTCAAGTCATCATATCCTCGCATTTAACCAGTGAAAGAGTAATCTTGAAAGAAAACATTTTACAAACTAGACACATACCCTGTTTATTTTCTCTGTAAAATGCACTCCATAAAGCAAGTCCATTTTTTAAACCTTTGCCGATATTATACAAAAATATTCTTACGCAAGTAATAAATTTATCTTTAAACATCCAACTTTTTTGAAATTTAAAGCACACACCAAAAGTTATTATTGTTAATTTTTAGTCTAAACATAGAACACCTTGTGCTTATACAAACTGCTGTTATCATGTGCTCATATACTCTTTACATGGATCTGGCAAATATACTCTGCCATTATGCATTAAATTATGTAAAAAAAGTATAATCAGTGCAGAACTTGCCTATTTTTAAACAATGTTCTTTAACCATCCTCATCTATATTTGTTATTTATATAATTTCTTTTTGGAAAAAATTTTAAGGCAAGTGCAATCAAAATTACAAAATCACTTATCTCTATTGCTAACATATGCAGCATTCATAGTTAGTGAGTGATCTCCTTCCCTCTTAAAAATGAAAGTACAAAATGCTAAGTATGTTATGCTTGCTACAGTTGATTACGTAGTCTTACCTATTAAGCCGTAGTGAAAATCTTTAGAGATATCAACACAAAAGTATACTTCTTTAAAGATCTTTAAAGATATCAACACAAATGCTACACCAGCAGGAATCTGCTATCCCCCTCCTGTAATTTCTCGTCGCACGTCCAGTTTTCTCATGAAAATACACAGCAAGTTATTCAGATGCCCATTTTGAAGATGACTATGACTACAAGGTCACCTGGTGGCACAGAATACTTAAGGTGCAGTACTCATAAGATCGTCGGTTGTAAATTCACTTAATTCTATTGTGTTTCTATTTCACTTCAGTGATGGCATGGATTCTGTAAAGTAAGAGAAAACTAAAAAAAAAAAAAAATCTTATCAGTAACTGTATCTCTGAAGTTAGGCTTTGCTGAGGACATGTTATTTGCTATGGACATAATTTAAATGGAATCTGAAAAAATAAGATATTTCACAGCCCTGGAAAAATAAAATCAACTAAAATAGGAAACTCATGGTAATAACTTTGGTGCTGTCATCGGCTTTTCTTATGATAGTTGCTGAGTGCAACGCCTCCCCCTTTTTTTATAAATAAATAACTCAGGGCTACCACGTAATGGAAAAAGTAGGAAGCAGAAACAATCACAGAATTTTTATGGGGAAACAAGAATAAGCTGACTCTCTCCTTTAAGATAAAATGCATGTTCTTAAAGTGAGTTGAACAGAAACTTGGGTATTTATTTTTAGCCTGTGCCAAAATGATTCACTGGTAATTTCCTGATGGAGTGCGTTATCTTGGGAATTCATATAACTGTTTATTTAATGTGGTACATATATTGATTAAGGTTATTTAAATGTAATGCTAGTGTGTGTTTTCGATTAGAGTACACACGCCTTACACATGCACGCACACAGGTAGACTAATTTAGCACACTAAATACTTCATGTTGTCAAAGTTGACTGTTTCGAACTGCTGTTGTCCAGAATGCGTTCTGAAAATAAATCCAGCTCAACTGGTATATTGTCTCTTTCAGTTTAGTATAGAAATAAAAAAGGCTTTATTGCACTCAATAAAATTCTACTGTTGAATATTATTTTTTGGATGTTCTAGTGTTATAAAACTCTAGATGGTAAGCGGGCCTACAGTGGCTGTGGAAGTCATTAGCATATGTGTGGGAAAACTTAAACCAATTCTCTAGAAGAAACTCTTTGATGTGGCTAATCCACAAAGCACGTATAAGAATATTTTCTCTTAACTAACAGAAGCCTTGTCCTTGAAATTTGCACTTAGGATGAGTGACGTGATTAGTTTGTGAGAATCAGACATCAAATAGGACATTTCTTCTTAAGAAACAGAAACTAGCAACCTCATCACTGGTACTCATTCCTGGCATAACAAGGAACATAAAGATCAACATTAGCCTAGTAAGATAAATCTATGTGGCTGGAAATATATTGTCAGAATAAGTGATTGAGGTATGAAATAAAGAACCAACTGGTTTGTCACTGTTGTGTAGGTTGTCATTTTTCTGAAATAATGAGAGATGATGCATTTAATGTATCATCCCACATAGAATTAACTAAATTTTTTGGTGCTGGATGAATACAGTCTTGGACTTTACGTCATTCACTAGATACGGTTCCCCAAATTACATGATCATAAACGTTTCCTGGAATTCCATTGCTTTGGAGTGTGAGCCAGTAATCTATGCTTTTAACAAATGCTACAAGCAATTCTTATGCTAAAGGACATTTGGAAAAGTCTTCATTAGAGTTCATCTTTGAATGAATTCATTGTTAATGTGAGGAAAAATAATTGTTAATTAAGTCCAAAAAATTTAGTACATTTTATATTGATGTATTTATTTTCACAACCAATATCTTTGGTATCCCTGTGTAATTTTGTCATTTTTCTTCCTTAACAGAAATGGAAGTAACAATAGATCTGTAGTCTCTTAGAAGGAAGGTGTGTTTTTAATTAACACTTAACTATTAGCTTTATTTGTTTCTTCTACGATGGTACAATTACTTTTTTGAAGTCATATATTTCATGACAAAGTTGGTTTTCTTGACTAGTTCTTTTTTTGTCCTTCTTTTCGAGAAATTCTCAAATAAAATGTTGTTGTCTATATAGTTCAGCTCTTTTCAGGACTTCTTCGAGTTCTGGTGGACAAACTGGGAGGAATTATTAAAAAAGGAAGACCCAGTTTATGGTGACATTCATCTGCTGCAAATTTTAATTTTGTATTCCAAAGAGTAACAGCAGTAGTAATGACAGAAACAATAAATCCTACACGTGTGTTACTCAAAGAGGCCGGGGACGGGGGGATGGGGTCCTTGGGCCACCACATTAGAGTCACCTGTGGGGCTTAGTAAGTACATAGATTCTGGACCCCACTCCAGTATTATTGGCGTTCAATCTGAATTTCCATTTTTAACAAACTTTCCAGGCAATTGTTCTGGAGTCTAAAATTTGAGACCCATCTGTCTCGCTCCTATAGTTTTCAACTCTGGTTGTCTTATAAAATAACCTGAAGGGTTTATTAAACAAACAAACCCACTGACTAACTAACAATAGGGACAAACTTCAGATTAGTATCATCTGAAATCTGTGGGACTTGAGGAGTTTTTAAACCTTTCCAGGTGATTCTAAGCGCACCTAGGTCTTAGAATTATTACTAGTAGGCCCATTAGAAGGATGCTATGAAAGAACTATCTCACTCCTCACCAAACCTTTATGCCACAGTATCAAGCATGCCAAAATCATAATTTCTGTTCATACATTATAACATTTAGCAATAAATTTCCCATTTTATTGAGGAAAAGCATGCTGAGACCCCTGAAAAAAAGGATTTTCATTCAGAGCCCAGTTTTCCTTTCAAGTTCATAGTTGTGTAAACAGTTTTTTATTGCCAAGGACAATAGAAGAACTGAGATATTTCATTGCCTAATTTAAACCAGCTATTCATTTTCATAATTTTATAGTTCTGTTTGTCATATACATAGGCTTTTGGCATGTTCTGCTCTCTGAGTTTTGGGATATTCTCCTTTTATTGGTTTTGTTTCCCAGAAGGTAGAAATTGGACTGCCTTAGCAGTTTTTCCATAATCCAGTCATTTATGAACCATCTTGATGACTTTTGCCATATATCACCTTTCCTAGACTTATTTACCTATGTTTTTGTTTAAATCATTTAGTATATATTATTCTACCAGAAATAGTATCCACAAGGTCAAGTTTGATCTACTACTTATGTTTTTTTTTTTAAATTCTAACATATTTTAAATCAAATACATAAATATTCAAATAAAAACTTCCCTCTGTGTACCATCTCAAATCAACATAACACTGGAATAAAAATCCCTAATTTGGGCAAACAATTGGCTAAATTATTCATCAACTTCAGATATTCTCGATCCTTCAGAAATTCACCCACCCTCCCCCCCACACATCAGTATCACTGGGCATTAAACATTGATTGAAAATGTAAGCTTAATCAAGGAATTTGTTTGCATTACTCTTACAGGCCATACATACATCTTAAAAATTCCACAGCAGTGATTAGTTTACTACTGTTTTAATTCTCTGAATATTTGCCTCCTTCTATGTTTCTATTTTTCCAGTAAATGTAGATCTGATATCAATTAGGAATCTTCTAGAAATAAGTAAGATGTTCCTTGACTATCAGTCTTTTAACCAGCTGTTAATGAGTGTAATTGGAAGTTCCTGAGAATTTGTGTGTGAGGCGCACACATAGTCCCCAATATTCTTCAACTATAGAGTTCTTTCTTGATATTTTTAATAATATGTCAGGTCCTATGAGTCACAGCTTAAAATACAATATAGAAATTATACACTGAGTCATAATCCATATAACATTTTACTTTTTCAGTAGAAGTTATTTTTTTCACACTGAAAAATCCTACTGAGGTAGAAATGACTTTGTGAAATTTTAAATATATTAATTACTTTGAAATCCAACCTGAAATAACCTTACAGCTTTAAAAAAAATATTACTTTCCATTTTTTCATAATGATTTATCTCTGCTTTATCTTTAATAAGTGTTTCTTAAAAGGCTGTCCTAAGACATGAATTTTGCCTAAACAGCCCATTTGTTCTAAAAGGTTTATGGTTGTTCACTTGTTCCACTTGTGATGGAAAGACTTACCACTATTCCCCTCCCCCCAAATAAATAAATAATATTGATAATTTTATTTATCTTTAACATAAAATGAAAAGTAAGGCCAAAAACATTTCCCTTTAGGAATAACTGTGCACTACAACTAGGTGGAAACAGAGTTAAAAATCATAAAGTGATTAAAGATTTTGGTCACTTTAAAATATTACCTGAGGGGACTTTATTTTAAGGTCCTTATGTGAGTAGTACCTTAAAAAGAAAGGAATAAAATACCTGGGGAGCAAGAAGTAAGGAAAAGAAACAGCAGAGGATTCACGCGTTATCATTCCTTTCATTTCTGTTCCTGAAAGAATTTTATGAAATAGATGAAGGGAAAATGCAGAATTTAACCTTGAAAAGATCATTCACGTGATAATAACTTTTAAGTGACTGAGTTTGTGATTCAAACTTCTCACAAATCCAGTAGTGAAGAAAAAAAGAGGGATTGTAAGCAGACTTGACTTTTTAACAAGGTTTTTCTTTTTGTTCAGCCAATTGGCCATTTCTTAAGTCCCCTTCTCCATAATCATAATAGAAATTAAGTCTAAGAATTATAAGCTTATACAGACATAAACAGAGAGGGAAAGAAAAGTATAACAAGAGTTGTCAAATTAACAAAGGTACTTACAGAGGTTCCAACAACACATTATTTAATTTATTTTCATCTATGATCAGGTAGAAACCAGAAGAAACATTTGTAGCTTAATAAATAATTTAATTTCTTGAATTTCTATGTAACATATAAATTTATTTTTACAGGATATATAGAGAGCATACTCATAGAGAGCAACAGACTTATGAAACGACTGTAAAACACAAATTATAATTCAAGTTTAAAATTTCTCATTTTTACACTTGTATTTGTCTATTTTCCTATTGCTAGTGAAAGCAAAACCAAATATATAATTGTAAGTAGTCTAAGAAAAAAAGGAGTGCCTCCATCACCTACACGAGTTACATACATTCTAGATTGTACAAAATCAAAGAGGGTAGGCAAAACTAAAGGGAAACACTAGGGAAAATGCACTTTTTACTGACTGTTGAACATATCTGAGAGTGTCTGAGTTTAAAATTTGACTTGAACACCAGCAGAGGAAAATGACTAAACTCATTTTCCTATTTGGGTTCTCTCAAACTCTGAAAATGTAAAAGTTTTTACAATTCAATAGCAGATCATATGAACATATCTCCACTACTTTGGTCGAAAGAACACACTAAGGATTCTAGCTACCAGGAGCATATGTTGCAAGGAATATGGACAACTGTCCACATATCCTAACAGAAAGATGTCTTCATCCCAGTTGAGAATTAACCTAAAACACTCACATCTGATCTCCCCAAATTTAGTCTCTCATTGACTAGTAAGGATAGATCCGAATTACTTTGCCACATGTTCATGCAGTATGTAATATGTAGTTTTACATTAAATTTTTTTTTTTTAATGACCAGCATGCCCTTTGAAATTTAAGGTTATCTGGACTATGAAGACTGAAATTTACACAACATTAATATTACATGTAAGAGTCTCAAGTTCATGTGAAGTTCTTCGGTTTCTATTCATTTAGTAGTGGAGGGAATACAGTGTAATGACTTGCCTTTGTTAGAAAGAGAATTCCTTCTGGGCTGTAGACCCTGCGGGATGCATCAATGAAGGTAGTGAATGGTAGAAAAAACAATAGTGCCTTACTTAACTTTAACAAACGATTCAGAAACATGAGTTTGTCAGTGGACTCAGAGACTAATTAGAGAAACATTTACTAAAGGGAAAAAGGAAAGTTTTCTTTTTATGTATCTTATGTGTATATAATGGAGAGATGTTTTGTGTTCTGAGCCTGGAAGGAAGAAATGATACTTGATGGAAAATTAGAGCTGAGTTCCTTCTTTTTAGTCTGGGCATTTTCTATACATGTGACTGAAGCTTGACGATGACAAAACATATAAGATTAGGATTAGGATTAAGTCATCATCATCATCATCATCCTTCTCTTTACTCAAATTTAGTCAGGTCTTACAGCTCCCTGTGACAGTATCTTAATTAACATAGCACAAACTTTCATTTTGCTGCCCATAATGAGTAAAAAGTAAAACTTTAAATAACCACCACCTCACTTCAGTTCATTCTCAAAATTTTTCATATTACCCTGAAGTTATATCATAAATCCTGAAACTGGCATAAGCACAGTTGCTGAAAACCAAGTATATAACCAATTCTAAATCTTGGATAAGAAAACTGGGTCCCTTTGGAAAAACACGTCAAATGGCTGTTTCTTCTACTCCTGCACTAAATTAATTCTTCTTAGTTTTGTTGTAGGAGAATGATTAAATCAACCCATAAAAAAGTTTAAAGAAATAAGGCGTCATGCCACATTGCATGATTTCACATCCCCCCACCCCCACGTATCTTTTGAGTAAATTAAGAAATGAATAAACTATCAACTCTTACTTATTTGGGCATGAATTACTTGTCATCAATCAAAGTTTTTCCTCACTGTAAACCAATTCTCCCACAAAGTTGGGTCATGTTGGAAGAGGAATTGCCTCTGTTTGTTAAAAGAACAATAGTCATCCCCTGAATTTTCATGAATAAAGGTAAGGAATAGTAGCCATAACAGTGTCTACAAGACATGTGGTTCATCTGAATGTCAGTTTCTGAGAATATGCTCTAAATTGAAACATCGATAGTTTTTTAGGTGATGGATGTCTTTGAGACTAACATCCCAGAAATCAGTTTTGTACACATTCACAATTCTGTCTGAAATTTCAAGTGCTTCGTTATTTCCTTTAATCCTTTTTACAGACTCAAGGTGTCCTTAAACCCAAGTTTAAGGTCTATTGTTAAGGATAATGCAAATTTAACTGTTGGTTACTTTCTTTGTTCAGAACAATAAAGTGGGAAGGCTTAGTGATAAGACAGGGAATAGCTCTGCTTCCATTGACAAGCTGCTCCTTTTAGGGAACTCAGTTGCATCATCATCTCTTTGTAATGACTGTATATGTTGTTAAAAAAATTCTTCAGCAATAGGGAATACGTAGGTAGGATTTCTAATCCATTTAATAATATATCACCTCTTTTAATCAACTATAACAATAGTGGGAATAATGACCAAGCAAGTTCAGATCAGGAACAATAGGGATTTTCTGCTTCTGTGTCTATGTATTCTCTTAGTTCCATTCAGTCATTTTACTTGCACAGTATCAATGGTCTCCTCTGAATTTGAATAAGCTTTCTTCTGGGACTAATGACATAAACTTAAACTAAATTAAAATAAGGAAGAAATTAAGCACAAGATAACAAAATACTTCTTACGAAAAGGAGAACTAGGGTATCATTCCAGAATCTGAAGATAATTCACAAATGTATGAATTAATGTTTTCCTAGAAATGGTGATCTAAATTTACATAAATGGTATCTGTCAAAAGTTAATGACTATTCTAGGATAAACAAAACTTACTTGGAGTTTAGGGTCGGCTCTCAGTTATTATTTGTTCTTGTCATAAAATGCTAAATAATAAGGAAATAAGGAAAAAAGCAGTATTTAGGTATTTAAGTCAATAGGGTTCAAATACATACACTGTGAAGAAAGTAATAAATGCAAAATGGTTGACTGAACAATGAGGGGTTTACCTATAGAAATATAGTAGGTTCAGGTGTCTGAACTCATTGTGTGTTAGATTTATTTCATAAAATTGATCTTAACTTAAATCAGCTGGCTGCATGAGATACAAATTTCTTCTCTGCCCATAGAAGACCTACGGAATGGATTACAAATTAAATAATCAAAGATTTGAGCACCAGTATAAAGGGTAGGACGCTCATAGGCAGCAAGTAGAGGTTACATTAAAGAACCAGGTGGACTTACGAATCCGTAACATGTCACTTGGAGTCTGAGCAGTGAATGATGAAAAACAGGCAATACCAAACAACACACATGTCCAAGTCCAGACGCTGATTATCTCCCTCTGCTTGGCTAACATATTCACACTTTCAACTGTGTTTTTACAGCTAGAATATTCTTATCCCCATAGTCCCCACCGAAAAAAGAGAAGGATGAAACCTAAGCACTAGGGAAAATACATTTTTTTTTCTCTCTTTATTGTGAATTCTAACATAACTTTTGTTAAACATAGAGCACGTGAACACATGACAGTTTCCTTCATTTGTTTTCACATGGAGCTGATAGAGGAATACTTGGGAGGAATGTTTCTAAAGCCATAGATAGCTTCTTCTTCCATTTATTTTCTAAAAATATGACAAAGCATTAGAGGAAAAAAAACGTTTTTGAAGTTGTGAGAATATCAAATATTACCCATCAATCCCTGAATCATGCTATTCAAAGTTCTTAAATCTACACTAAAAATAGAACAAAAAATGTACTCCCAATGCAGCTAAATTAACACCTATGGATGCCTAAAATATGACTGTGGTCTGAATACTTCCTCTACATTTATTCCACACTTTCATCGTGCACTTAAAAAAAAATTAAAAAAACAAAGAAATAAACCAGGCCATTGCCATGTTTACAGTTTTCTGAGCACTGGGGGAATCTGGAATCCAGTCCAATGAGGTTCACTGCCACCAGTCCCTGACAGGTGTCCATAGTACAAAGTAAACAATGGCCTTCTTGGATTCTGAAAATAACCCAATGTGCAAAGCTGACCTTAAAGTTTATGTGTCCTTGCAGCTTCAGTTCTGGTTTGTGAAAATGTGACACAGGTCCAAGGGGAGCACGGGAACAAAGAACAGATTGTAGAGAAGGACCGAGGAGAGTTGTCAGGGAAATAAGCATTTTTTTAGCAAATAAAAATCAATGCACATCCTAAAGGTCCTTTTCCTTGTCACACAAATATGAGACGTTTGCATTGTTACAAAATTCTTATACTCATCTCTCATACATTTGCAATTCAGTTTTACCCTCCCCAGTGAACTCCTACTGAAGTTTACATTTTTGTGTGTGTGGCCAACTCATACCTTAGTATTGTGACCAAAAGTATAGAATTGTTTTCTCATTATATGGTGGTAGGAATAAATCAAACATACAATACTCACTACACAAGCCCACAGACGATGGCTGGAATGGAAGTTCCTATAATGAATCACTAAAGTAATGCATGAGTTCTATTATCAGTGTTTTCATCACATTGATTTTTTTAAAAACTAAAAGTTACTTAGGTAATATTTCCCTTTAGCAATTCTGCCCTCTGCAAGTTCCTTTATGATTGATGTTTCATCATTTTCAACATGACTATGTATTAGCTGCTATGTCATTCAAACATAAAACTAAATGGTAAGAGATGAATTTCCTGGGAGCATCAGCTTTCTGTTTCTGACAGATAGAATTGTACAGTTAAAGTAAAACTAATTCTTTATACAGTAAAATTAATTATTTTAAATACCTTCTCACCTAATTTAAAAACTATTTTGTGTAAATAATGTTTATTTTGAAAATACTGATTTCTGTTGGTATTCATATGTTTGACCTCCTGAGTGCTTATATAAACACTTTGATATTAATAAGTTGCTTATGTTCACAAATTGAAACCAAACACTTGATTCTGAATATAGCATTGAAAATTAAATACAGTGAATTAACATTTAAATACAAGGGGACCCCATAATAAGTTTCACAGATTTGCACTGACTCTTTAGAAAATAACATTTTCTATAAAACAAGGTGACAAAACATATTTGATGACACATCCTGCCCTTCCCTTTGGTTTGGAAGCCTTCAATGTAAATTTCATTTTGACTTGTGTTGATTCACCCTTTTGAGTTAACTTGCCTGGCATTTGCACATAATCTCATTTGCAGAAAATTATAGAGGGAAAAGAGGAAGTAGAATAATAAACAAAAACAGCCACAAACACATTCATGCCTTTCCAGGAAGTGATCAAATATAGGGCTTGATTTTTTTGTTTTTTTGTTTTTTTGCTTTTTTTGTTTTTGTTTCTTTTGTTGTGTGTTTATATATATATATATATATATATATATTTATATAAGGGTACATCAACTCATTTAAAAAACGGAAACAGCACACTCTCCCCCATTTTCCTGCCCTTGATCTTCTCTTCTTAGCACTCTGTAGTGGTCACTGTCAAGTGACTAGCACACTTTTGGGTCTGGAGTGCATTCTGACGAGCAGTGAATTAAGTGTTAAGACAGTTAGACCCCCCCCAACCCCTTCTCAGAATTTACACATCATGCCGCCATTAGAAGGGTAGAGGTGGGGAATGAGGTGGGACAAGGAAGATATTCAGGGCTCTGATTGGCGCGGCCCTCCTATGAACAAGTGTTCTTCTCATCTTTTTTTTTTTTTTCCCAAATGGCAATGCTGGCATTCGTTGCACTGCTTTCTGAAGGCCCACATGGCCCTGCTGATCCTAGGCAGAACCCAAGAGAGGATCCGGTGCTCCTTGTCCCATCGGATAGATTTGTCCAAGCACCCCAAGGAAATGTTAAAAGCAAAACAAAAATCAAGGAAAGGAAATAAAAACCCATTCTAAAACTAAACTAATGAAGCAAAAAAGGGTTTTCTATCTATACGTAAGTCTCTTCTTTAAAAAAAGGTAAATTTACAAATTCCAATGACATATAAAACAAAGTCAAAAAATGTAATGGTAAGAGACATGGTAAAACAGGAAGACACTGATGCTACAAAGAAATTGCAAAAAACATATGTACAAGACCCTGTTTTTCCTCGTGTTCTAGAGATTGTAATGCATGTTTTTAACAGCATTAGCAGCAGTCGAGGATTTAGTTCCAGGCACTGGACTGCAGACTCCACTCAGACTCCCAGGGACGGGGTGTCCCTTGCTTTTCTGTCACCATATCACACTGGATATACTGGTCTCCCTTGGTAGCAGCGGCAGGATGGCACTGTTTGTGTGGGCCTCGTCTGGATTCTGCTCCCTGCTCGATTTTGTCTGTGGCCGCTGACCGTTGATGAGTGTCATAGGGATGTTACAATAGGTATGCTGATTTCCTATGGAGGTAAGAGGCAGGGTGCCGGTAGGAGGTACGTCGTATTCATAGCTTCGGTAGTAGTGTTTCTGACGCATTTGTGAATGGTAAGTGTTGTGAAAGGTGGATCGGAGATCTGGATGGGCAGTGGCTAGAGCTGTGGAGGTGGCCGCAGCCATGGAAATGGCTGAGACAGTCTGCAGCTCCCCGAAAGGCCCCTGCTCACTAACATCTAAAGCCTGCTCGTGCGTAATGGGTTCTATCCTCTTAAAAGGCATTTCATATTGTAAACGTTTCCAGAACTTAGAGTTCAACTTGTTGCATTTTGGTCCATGCCATTTAATAACGGTCAGGAGCTTGATGGTGTGCTTGAGGGCCTCCACCTCCTGGTAGTTCATAATTCCTCGTAGCTCACTGCATTCAATTAGTATCACTTTAATTTCTCCAGTCACAAGCATGTTTCGAAGTCTGGTCTCCAGCTCAAAGATGCTCCAGCCCCTTCTGACTACGTAATTTGGGGTCATGACAATAATCAGCCGCTTGCTTTGATCTACACACCTTGCCACATCTTCAATATATGCTACAACAGAGAAGAGGGTTTATCAGAATAAGTAAATTGAACATTCGGTCCAGAAAGCCCCAGTAAATTCTCTTTCACACATTAAATGAGAATTGCTGGTTCTTTTTGCTAGGTAAACCCTTGAGAAGATGAAAATAGCCAATGATCACTTTGAACAGAGTATGGGACTTTGCTTCTCTCAAAGATAGAAATGTTTTCCCAGGTACAAATCTCTCATTTGGTTTCTTTAAATGTCAAGGTTTATAACATGAGACGCTGTACAGAATAATCGAAGTAGCTTCCTCAGTGGAATCAACACTTATTTTTCATTTGAACACATAATGCCATTTCTTTCTTGAGAAACTGAAAGATGTAGAAGGAAAGAACTAAAAGTTTAAATTCTGTCTAAAAATGATGACTACACAGACGGACACAAGAATATGCACACTGTTAAATGAAAACATTAACTTACTTCCAGTTGGGATTAAATCTCTATCTGGTATAAACAACTTATATCCATAATGCTTTTCAAGCATATCAGGTAGGATTTCAAGAGCAAAGCGTTCTTCTTCCCCAGTCTCTTGATTCCACTGGTCAGGATCCACTTTGGTGTATGATAAGTATGCATCATAATCTTTATTATCTGTCAAGAACATTACAGAGTAAAGCTGAAGTCACTACTCTACAAAGAAAACAGTAGGACATGAGAACATTCACCCCATTTCATAAATATCTCCGAATGTTCCACTTCTGGGATGCCAAAGAAAGAAGTCTTTATTAATTTTCATTAAGAATACAATAATGCCAAGTATCGCGGAATGAATTTGGGGGTATAAAGGAGTCACTATTTTTGTTGTTATTAAGACAGTAGGAGAAAAATTAATGAAAAGAGCAATGAAATGGTAACGTTCAACATTTTTGATGCACAGATCATGAGAATTTTGACAACTTATAAAAGCCACATATTTGGATAGTATGTTCTTATTCTACATAAATGTACATTCACCTAATCAAAGAAAGAACATTGAAACTGGCTTGACTGGCTTGAGGAATGGTTTTTAGGTTGTGTGTGTTGTGCTGATTTTCTTTTGGGGAAAAAATAAAATGAAATTTGGAATAATTAATTTTTCTTTGGGAGCTGGTTCTTGTATTTTAGGACTGAGTTTAGTATGCTGAAGTATTATAGAAAAACATATTATTTTCCTGATCTTCATTTATCTTACATGTAAATTATTGCCAAATTATTTTTCATCATGTTAATCAGTTTGACTATAAGAATCAAAAATTATAAATGAATGAAACTTAGTTCTAAAATTTGATTTCTTTCCTCATTCTTCCCCATATTTACATGAGAACTCTTCAAATATTTGATGACTACTACCGTGCATTATTTTTATCTTAATGTAAACATCTCCAAATTCTCATTTGTTGTTTCTTAGAATAAGAAGTCATTTATCTTCTGCATAGTCTCATTCTCCAATTTCCTTTTCAGAGTGTGATATCAGGATTCATAATTCACCTCAATTCTAAATACTATCAGTATGCTGAGCCTGTCAATATCAATATGCTTAGGTCTCTTTTGTGCTTCTTTCCTAATGACTGTCATTGTATTATTTGATTATTAGATCAAGTTGAACTGAAACACTCTTAAATTTCAGAACAAAATGAACTGGGCATTTGGTATAGAAAATTTAAAATCTTTGGGGTATAAAACATCAAAGATACAGGGGCATCCATGACTTGCTCTGGATGGCTGTGGGACACTCCTTTTGACTTCAAAGACACTAAAGCTCACTTCTATAACTTGTCATGGAAAACTGAGAAAACTGTTTACTTCACCTAAAGTTAACACGGGCATATAAGAAGCTAGCAATTCTACTATAGGATCCCCGGGGAAAAGAACCTTTAGCTATGGAAGATTTTTTTAAAGCACATTTCAGGTAAAAAAAATAAAATAAAAAATAATCATCCCTATCATGTCATATTTTGGTATTTGGTGTTTTCTTTATTCTTCAACCAGGATATAGTTGTACATAGTATAAATAAAATTCAATTTTCACAAAAAATAATAATTATGTTTGTTATACCATGTCTATGCACACATGCCAGCAGTCTATAGTGGTACCATTTTGTTGATATAAATACTTTAGTTGAGTAAGAAATCATAGAAAATAGCACATAATAAAGCTATAATATAATGCCAGTTAGTATTTAATTAAAATGTCCGTTTATTAGGTAATCACATGCCATATCTATGAGATAAAATCTTCCCCTTTGCAATATGGGTCAGTAGCTTCCAGTCTAGTAGAAGATGTAGACAAGTCAACAATCTATTTCCAGAGGATAAATGTGTTGCAAAGAGTAGAACAGGGGTCATGGGCCAAAGGGAGGACTCTTTAAGCCAGACTGCAGATTGTAGAATGATTTCATGCATATACTACTTTCTTTCTGGGAGGTTTTCCCCTTCCAGATTTTTACAAAGTACTGTAAAGCGCTGAAGTTTGCTCAGACCTGAGATGTGTAATGACTAGATTCTCATTCTTTGCTTTTTGTCTTCTGTAGGTTTAAAAAAATATTTGATAACCAGATCAATATGAACAACAAAAAGAACAGAGCACTTATGACTCAGAAGAGATGTAAACAATGGTCCACCAATACTCGTAAGTTCCAGCTGGATATCACTTCTGCTTACATGACACTGTTTCTGGTTCCCCTGCCTCTTCAATGGACATCTCTCTTCCAATCCATAAATACTGTCATTTCTCAAGATGTTTTCTGTGGCCTGTTTCATTTGTCTTTCAGTCTATTTTCCCTTAAAAATCTCCTTTCCTCCTATGACATCAACAACCACTTCTGTGTAGATGTCTCTCTAATGTAGATGTCCAATCGCATCTTCTTTCTCATGAACCTGTAACCTGGACCCCTTAATTTGGATGTTCAGCATGTACCTCACATGTGACATGTTCACAACAAAACAAGCTTCCCATCTCAAGCTTTGTTTTCACATTTTATTTCACTTAAATTTTAGTAACATAACAATCTCACGTCTTTAGTCTCCAAACTTCAGAGGCATGTTCCACTTATCTCTTTTCATTACCAATAATCTCACAGCCATTCACTGGTAAAAATCCTTTGGATTCTGTTTTCATCCTAGGTGGGGCCCTACTCTCTTCTCAACTGTTATAATTATATTTTAGTGGGTCTTCCCTCTCCATTTCCTTATTCTTCTGGCCCATTCCACATAGAATCACAAAACTTATTTTTCCAAACCTCACCACTGATTATGTTTATGGTAGCTTGAAAAATACTATGGCTATCCGTTGTCAAAAAACCAGCAGCTAACTCTGCAGTTGTTTCCTTTGAATCTGAGTCTGGTATCATTGAGTTGAAGGTGATCTCTTTTCCCATGTATTATATTATTGTGCTCACATCTTATCTTCTTTCTTTGACCACGAGATCCTTGACTCAGATATGTGACTAGGGCTTAGTAGATGCTCAAACATATCTGTTGATGAAATGAATGAATGGCCTCTCATTTGGGTATCACATGACATATCTTATGGCTAGTGTGGAGATTTTCTCAAGATTTGGGCCATTTCCTAGGAGAGATGGCTTTGGTGATACACACTCCAAGCTGCCTGGACTCCTCAAGTAATTACTAGGAGCTACAGGGTCAAAGTTTAGCAAAGTTCCTTTGGAATAATCTTGAACTGTATTTTCTCACTGTGACTCAGTTGAAGACCTCAGAGTCCTTGTAAACTTTTCTGAAAAAGTGGTTTTCATGCTGAAGCATGAACGGCAACAGTTGGGAGGACTTGATAAAATACAGACTGTTAGGCCCCACCTCCAGAGTTTTCAATTCAGAGCATCTGGAATAGGTCCTTAGAATCTGAATTTATAGCAAACTCTCAGGTGATACTGCTGCCGGTCCAGGGACAATACTTCGAGAAACTCTGCTCTAGGACAGGGTATAGGTACCCAAAGGTCTCAAAGGCATCAAAGAACTGCAGTCAGCTGCCAGGTAATTGATCAAAGTACCACAAAACCTACACACTGCAGCCTCAGCTCCATGATGAGTGGTCTTGATACTTACAGGGCATGTGCTCTAAATAAAATAGCTGAAAATCCACTTTCATCAAAAAGGGGATAAATTCTTACCTAGAGTAATATATTCAGTAACTGTATTAAGCTTAAATGAACCTCGGGAATAGGTGCTGTGGTCTCAGTCAGTTTTCTATCTCTTTATGTCATCCGGGTGAATTTATAACATTTAAGCTAATGTCTCCCAGATAAAAAGGAGTTGCTCACATGTAGGTTATTCTGGTAATAAGGCCCCTTGCAAGCATCTACAGCAGCTTCCTCCCTCAAATCAATGGGACACTTGATTGATATCTAATTCCTCTCTTTCCCCAGAGTCTATGTCAGTGCAGTACTGGGCTAGGCATTTATTTACCCACAGAAGCAAACTCCTGACTTGAAAATTATCAGACTGCAAACACCATGCCAGATATCATGCTAAATTCAGCAATGTTTTCTGATTCAAAATCATATGGATTCTAAGGTTTCTTCTTTTTTCCCAGTTACCAGCTGAATCTGAATCTTGGGAAATATCTCTTAGATTTTTCTTTTTATATCTGTAAGAACATATATTGACTAATCTTAATGTGTATAAGAAACTGAAAAATTGAGAGTTTTTATAATCATAGAAAAAACAAAATTATGCTAAGATTTTTAAAGGTAGGACTGTGATCTTTTAAATTCAACTTAAGTTTATAAACAGCTGAAAACTAGTTAGTCATAACAAGATAGTACAACAATATATTTCTTATTCTGAACTTTATTCTCTAAATTTTATTTCTGTAACTTAAACCTTCAACTATAATTCTATTGACTACAGAGATGGAAAGCAGTTGATGTACACACCCTCTGTAATAATATTCATAAGCTCTAATATAGTCATTGGTTTACTCTTTCCATGATTTTCAAGAGATTATGACTGTAATTTCCCACAAAAAAAGAAAAATAGGAATGAAGTCAGCAAGATGGTCAAATAAGATATCCCTTGCATGTATCCTCTCAGCCGCAGTACAGAGCCAGTCCTGCCCACCCAAGGACCCATCCAGTGACCAGATAGAAGCCCTCCCAGAAACCTGGTGGGAGACATACCCATCCACACACCTGGCAATAGGTCCACTGAGTGAAGACCCGATTGTGGATCCTGAAGTGAACATTTGTCCAAGTGCTATACTACTGAACAAGATACTACAGGCATTCCTATCCACCCAGAGACCAGACAGGATCCATGTGAACCTGAGCTCCTGCTCACAAGCCTGCCAACCATGAACTTCACTGCAGACCCGGCAACAGACTCAAAACTGGTTCCAGCCCAGAATGATTATGATTCTGGAGGTAATCCCATTGGCCTGGGGAACAGACAGGAGAAGAACTTTACCTGCTAAAGTCAGTGTGTAAAGATTAGAAGAGATGTTTGCTCCTTCAAATGCACAGACACTAATGCAGGGATACAGGGATCACAAAGAATCGGGCAAATATGACATCACCAAAGGAAACTAATAAAGCACCAGTAACCAAGCCCTAAGAAATGGAGATCTACAACTTGTCCAACAAAGAATTAAAAATAATCATCTTAAAGGAAATCAGTGAAATGCAAAATAACACAGATAGACAATTTAACAGAATCAGAAAACAATGCATGAACAAAATGAGAATTTTATTAAAGAAACAGAAACCATAAAAAACAACCAGACAGAAATCCTCAAGCCAGCAACTACTTTGACTGGTGAATTCTACCAAATATTTAAAGAAGAATTAATGCAATCCTCAAACTTTTCCAAGGAAAAATTGAAGAGGAGGGAACACTCTCAAACTCATTTTATGAGGCCAGCATTATCCTGATACCAAAGCCAGAAAAGGATACTACAAGAAAACTATAAGCCAGTATCCCTAATGAATATAGATACAAAAAAATCTCAACAAAATACTAGCAAACCAAATTCAACTGTACCTTAAACAGATAATATAACATGATCAAGTGGGATTTATGGGACTTCCCTGGCAGTCCAGTGGTTAAGACTCCATGCTTACACTGCAGGGGGCATGGGTTCAATCCCTAGCCGGGGAACTATGATTCCACATGCTGTGTGGCATGGGCAAAAAAGAAAGTGGGATTTATTCCTGGGATGCAAGGATGGATCAACATATGCAAATCAATTCCATTTAGAATATCATCAAAAATTATAAAATACTGAAGAATAAATTTAGCCAAAGAGGTGAAAGACCTGTACCTTGAAAACTATAAGACACTGATGAAGAAACTGAAGAAGAAACAAATGAAAAGCTATCCCACGTTCATTAATCAGAATAGTTAATACTGTTAAAATGTCCATACTACCCAAAGCTATGTATAGATTCAATATAATCCCTATCAAAATTCCAATGGCAATTTTAACAGAAACTTAAAAAAATTCTAAAATTCATATGGTATCAAAAAAGACCCTGAATAGCCAAAGCAATATTGAGAGAGAAGAGCCCAGCTGGAGGCATCACACTTCCTGATTGCAGACTATACTACAAAGCTATAGTAATCAAAACAGTATGGTGCAGGCATAAAAAACAGACACATAGACCAATGGAACAAAATCAAGAGTCCAGAAATAGACCCACATATATGTGGTCAGTTGATATTTGACAAGGGGGCCAAGAATACTCAACGTGGAAAGGATAATCTTTTTAATAAATGGTGTTGGGAAAACTGTCTATCCACATGCAAAAGAATAAAGTTGGGCCCCTATTTTACACCACTCACAAATTTTAATCTGAAATGGATTAAAGACTTAAATGTAATACTTGAAACCATAAAACTCCTAGGAGAAAACATAAGGAAAAACTCCTTAACATTAGTTTTGGCAACAATTCTTTGGCTATGACACAAAAAGCACAAGCAACAAAAGCAAAACTAAACAAGTGTGACTATATCAAACTAAAAAGCTTCTGCACAGCAAAAGAAACAATCAATAAATAAAAAGGCAAGTTACAGAATGGGAGAAAACATTTGCACACCATATATTAGATAAGGGGAGGATTAATATCTAAAATATATAAGGAACTCATACAACTCAATAGCAAAAAGACATGTAGGACATACAATGGCCAAAAGGTGTATAAAAAGATGTTCAACATCACTAAGCATCAAGAAATGAAAATCAAAACCACTATGAGACCTCACCTCATACATCTTAGGATGGTTATTATCAAAAAGACAAGGTGGGCTTCCCTGGTGGCACAGTGGTTGAGAGTCTGCCTGCCAATGCAGGGGACACGGGTTTGAGCCCTGGTCTGGGAAGATCCCACATGCCACGGAGCGGCTGGGCCCGTGAGCCACAACTACTGAGCCTGCGCGTCTGGAGCCTGTGCTCCGCAACAAGAGAGGCTGCGATAGTGAGAGGCCCGCGCACTGCGATGAAGAGTGGCCCCCGCTCGCCGCAACTAGAGAAGGCCCTCGCACAGAAACGAAGATCCAACACAGCCAAAAATAAATAAATAAATAAATAAAATATAAAAAATTAAACATACAAGTAAAATCCTAAGGCGACTTCATTAAAAAAAAAAAAAAGACAAGGTAACAACTGTTGGCAAGGATGTAGAGAAAAGGGAGCCCTTCTGCCCTGTTGGTGGGGATGTAAGTTGTAAAACAGCATGGAGATTCCTCATAAAATTAAAAATAGAAGTACCATATGATCCAGCAATCCCACTTCTGGGTATATATCCGAAGGAAACAAAACCACTCTCTCAAAGAGATATCTGTACCCCAGTGTTCACTGCAGAATTATTCGCAATAGCCAAGACATGGAAACCACCTAAGTGTCCATCAACAGATGAACAGATAAAGAAATGTGTATATGTGTGTGTGTGTATACATATATATATACATATATATAAAAATACATACACACATATATACACACACAGTAGAATATTATTTAGTAGAATATTATTCAGCCATAAAAATGAAGGAAACCTTTCATTTTATTTAGATGGACCTTGAGGTCATTATGCTTAAGTGAAACAAGTCAGACAGAGAAAGACAAATACTGCATGATCTCACTTACAATGTGGAATTGAAAAAGCTGAATTCATAGAAACAGAGAGTAGAATGGTGGTTGTCAAGGGCTGGGGGCAGGGGAAAGGGGGAGAGGTTGGTCAAAGTAAATAAACTTCCTGCTATAAGAAAAATAATTTCTAGGGATACATATACAGCTTGGTGAATATGGTTAATAATACTGTATTATATACTTGAGAGTTGCAGAGAATATATCTTAAATGTTCTCACTACAAAAAGAAATAGTTATGTGAGGTGATGGATATGTTAAGTAACATTATTGTGGCAATCATTTCACAATATATATGTGTATCAAATCGTCACACTGTATACCTTAAACTTACACAATGTTATATGTCAATTATATCTGAATAAAGCTGGGGGGAGAAAGAAAAACAAACAAACCAAAAACACCAAACCTAACCAATTAATTAGTTGCTTTGTTACTTTAAGTCAAACAATTAGTCCAGTAGAATTTTCTCCTTCAATTTACCGAATGAATTACTATGTTTTATAAAAAGATATATTTGAGGGGGAAAACGTTTGGACTCCAGAGAGTTAAGAAATAAAAATATGAATTAAAAATATTATTAAGAAACCTCGAAGAGAGAAGGAGAATATAGAACTGTGTATCAGGAATAAAAAAAAGTGGTTGGAAAAATGATAAATAAATATTTTCCTCTTTGACATATGAGAGGATATTAGTCAATTCTCTTTGAAAGGATTGAGAAGCCAAAGGATCCATGGATTTTTTAGAACAATAGAGCTTTTAAGAAAATGTAGACTGAAGACTCCCTTATCAAGATGAAGGTGGTGGCTATGTTGGATGTGGGCTAGGAAAGAGATTTACTGACAATATAAATGGCTTGGGATTGACATTCACGTCTTTGGGAGTTTTTAACCTTTAAACACCTATTGAATGGTTGTCAGATGTTATTGGCAGGTGGCCACTTCTTTTTTTAAATTTACTTTCAAATATTTATAAGTCACATATGTGAAATTGACTAGTGACAGAGGCCATTATTCAGCAAATGGATTACCAAAAGGAGACCCGGGTAGGGCCCAATGATGAACTGTGTATTTCATTTTAAAAGGCTATTTTCTATGTCTGCATGTAGTATATTAGCACAGAATTATGTGATCATTAAAAACTAGCATTGACATAATTTGAATAAATAAGAATTTTTAAAAAATTAAGTAATTTCTTTCTTGTATTTCAGATTTGCCTTCATATGCTTTTTTATATTTCCAACTAATAATTTTTCAATTAAAAACTCTGCAGAAATAGATGATAGATCTTTGAATAAAAAACATTAAGCATATATTAATATTTTGATTTTGTGATTACTGAATGTCATTGTTCTAATAAATTCCACTTTTCATGTCAATTCAGCCATAGCGGCATCTGACAATTATACTCTAAAATAAAGCTGATTGAGTTTTACACTTTGAAAACTTAACGATACTGTTCTAGTTTACATGTTTTAGTACTTGGTACTTTTCTGGACTATTTGAATCCATAGGACCTCAAATACTGAAATGTGTCACTAATTAAAATATGTATGGTGTGATGTAGTGAAGAAAAAAAAAAGCCGCTGAGCTCAAATCCTGACTGCCATTAATTTTTATTTTGCTCATTTGAGACTTCGTTTCCTGATCTATAAAATAGCAGCTCCCTCAAGAATATGTCTAGGATTCAATGAGTCCCCACCATATAGTAAAATTCTTGGCCCAAAGGAGGCGTTCAGTAGATATTAGTTTCCTTCCCTTGCATCCTTAAGAGGACAGTGGGCAGCATAGATGGTAGAAGTCTTAATTAAGAGGGTAAGACTTAGCAGAGTGCTATAGGGAGCACAAGATTTGGGGTAAGAAGGCTTGATTCCTACTACTTAACAGCTTACAATTTGGGGCAAGTTGTACACCAAAATCAACTATAGGTTTTTCCTTCTGGAACTCAAAAACACATTCTAGATAGTTCACGTGTAGGCAAATTATCTAATCACCACCACCAAAAAATACCCTAAAACAAACGAAAAACCAGATAGTGTTTCTAAATGATTTTACAGAAGCACTGTGTTTGACTGATAGACATGAGGACAATAATCCCTGACACTATTAACAGTAACCTTACAATTGAAGAAGAAAGGCAAATAAATCCTACAACCTAAGATTGCATAGATAGCAATTTATTTCATATGCTTGAAATGGAACAGCTCTTCACATTTCCCAGGATCAGCGGGTGGAGATTACAAAAGATCGCTCTAACTCATTTTGTCCAATACCTGTAATAGCTCCCAAAGTAGAACTAGGAGAGATCTCTCTCTTCACCTTTTGAATAAAATAGTGATTATAGTGTTCTTATAAGCTTGCCCTGCCATCATTATGAATAAGCACATCCCTCAAACCCCATACATGGGGGATAAAAACAAAATCAAAACAGTTTGCACTCTGAGACAAACAAACATAAAGTAGATTCACCCTGTCTAGCACTAGATCTTCCCCACAAAATGGAGTCTTAAGCCTGTTCCCATAAGTTACTCCCTAATGAAAATTTATGCAGTACCTTACTGATATCTACCAATATAATCATCAATGCAAGAGAGCTACTGTTTGCTGTTTTCTTTTATTAATAGACTACCCATAACATTATAACCTTGTTTTTTCTTTAAATATTTGTTATATTTTTTATTTGTAGAGCCAATTCTAAAATCTAGACATCCTTGCAAAATTTTGGAATAATTCTTTCCTTCATGACTTTGTCTCTGAGCCCTCTGCTCCCATAAATAAATAAATGTGATGAGGAATCTTGAATTCATAATGCTCTACAAGTTGTAAGTATTCACTAGTAAGTGCTAATTACTCAAGGTGAAAAGGGCTGCAAAAATGATGTGCCTGAAGTACCATTTTAGTAAAGATGAAGGAGAAAATAACTAGACCTTGGGATTATGAGGGGAATCTTTGTAAGTTAGGGGGAAATATGAATTGTATATGAGAGAGAGAAAGAGAAGGGAGGGAGAAGAGACAGGAAAGAAGGAAGGAAGGAAGATATGAAGGAAGGAAGAAAGGACTACCTTTATATAAGCATTTAAACAAAAGTGGAAGGGAAACCCCAGTCAGAGGCATGGAGGGGCAAAGGATTCTGGTTGTTGTGATAAGTGTATTTTTCTTTTGTAATTATTCCAGTAAAGATGGTGGGATATTATGTTAGTGTATGTTCAGCTCTAGAGACAGTAGGTTGCCTTTATGAGGATGGTCAGCTAGCATTTAATTAGAATAAGGCAACACTCTAGAGCCACTACAAACACTTCAACTATCTTTATTTCTGATCAAAAGTAGATGCTTCATTAATTACCACAATGGATGTTAGAAATAAAGTTTCATTGCTAAAATTAGTGGCTTTTTACTAAGTATACTGGATCTTGGAAATGGACCCTCCATGTTGAAATCAGTGCTACTCAAGACATATGCAAAGGAAATCATAAATAAAACGAAAAGACAACCTACAGAATGGGAGAAAATATTTGCAAATGATGTAGCCGACAAGGGATTAATTTCCAAAATATACAAACAGCTCATAGAGCTCATTATCAAAAAAACAACCCAATCCAAAAATGGGCAGAAGATGTAAATAGACATTTCTTCAAAGAAGACATGCAGATGGCCAAAAGGCACATGAAAAAGTGCTCAACATTACTAATTATTAGAGAAATGCAAACCAAAACTACGAGGTACCACCTCCCATCAGTCAGAATGGCCATCATCAAAAATTCTACAAATAATAAATGCTAGAGAGGGTGTGGAGAAAAAGGAACCCTCCTACACTGTTGGTGGGAATGTAGTACAGCTATATAGAGAACACTATGGAGGTTCTTTAAAAAACTAAAAATAGAGTTGCCATATAATCCAGCAATCCCACTCCTGGGCATATATCCAGAGAAAACTCTAATTCAAAAAGATACATGCACCCCAATTTTCACTGCAGCACTATTTACAATAGCCAACACATGGAAGCAACCTAAATGTCCATTGACAGATAAATGGATAAGGAAGATGTGGCATACACACACACACACACACACACACACACACACACACAGTGGAATATTACTCAGCCATAAAAAAGAATGAAATAATGCCATTTGCAGCAACATGGATGGACCTAGAGATTAGCATACTAAATGAAGTAAGACAGAAAAAGACAAATATCATATGATACCGCTTATATGTGGAATCTAAAAAAAATGATACAAATGAACTTAATTACAAAACAGAAATAGAGCCACAGACATAGAAAACAAACTCATGGTTACCAAAGAGTAAAGGGGGGGAGGAATAAATTAGGAGTTTGAGATTTACATATACACACTACTATGTATAAAATAAATACACAACATGGATTTACTATATAGCATAGGGAACTATACTCAATATTTTGTAATAACCTATAAGGGAAAAGAATCTGAAAAAGAATTTTATTTATTTATTTATTTATAACTGAATCACTTTGCTGTATACCTGAAACTAACACAACATTGTAAATCAATTATTCTTCAATTAAAAAAAGACATATGGATAACATAACATCATTTAGAGACACATCCCACCCCTCAAGTATCTAGTGGGGTCAGTGGCCTGCCTCCTTAGGGAAACTGTTCCAGGCTTGATTCCAAATGGTCCTGTGCCCTGATGAAGAATATTTTTTTCATAAATTCAAATTTATTTCAGAAAGAATGTAAAAAGTTACATGTAATAGAAAAGATGGTAAATATTAGAGAAATTTTTTTAAAAATATAAGTATAAACGTCTCAAATCATAACACCCTACAATGCTGTTTTCATGTTTAAATATTATCTTTCAGTTCTTATCTACATGGAGACATAGGTATGTGCAAAGCTGATGATCATAGTATACAAATCTTTTTGTTTTCTGCTTTTCATTTAATAGCATGATATTTTTCTGTATCACTACCCAGTTAATGAAGAATATTCTTAGGTGTCTTTAGATGGTTAGCTTAATCTTGCCACTGGCATTGTCACATTTGCCTCAGGGGCAAAGTTTTTTGGGAACTCACACACAGGCACACACACACACACACTCACATGACACAGAGCTGGGACTTCTTCAAGTTTATAGGATAGGTTAAATGATTGTTTATTAATAAATGTATATGCAGTAGAATTTGTCCAAATTTTCTTTCACTATTTTGTGGAATCAAGGTGGTAGAGGAGCAATTTACCTTCTCCTACTCCTAACCATTATGGTTACCTCATTTACTCAAACGGACCTGAGAATTATGTGTAACTGCATTGTCTTGGTCCATCCTCAATAGCTGTGTTTGTCCAAAGACCAGCACCTCGTTTTAACTGCAACGATGCATGACCAGATTCCACGGGGGTGGCCAGGCTATAAATGTAAGTTGGGTCACCCTGTTACGGCAGTTGCTTTCTTAGCTAAGAAAACTTTCTGCTCTGGCAGGCAACATAGAGGCATGCTCTTTTTTTTTTTTTTTTTTTTTCAGAGAATCACAGTAAATTTGTACTTAGAGAAGTCTGGCCGAGTGTGGAGGATCAAATGGAGGGGAACAGAAAAAGGCTAAGAAGGTGGTGTAGGAGGTTTGCACAAGGCATTTGCAATGAAGACTGAGGGAATAGTCTATTTTCAAGAGGTACAATTAACTGACCATGATAACTAATTGGAAATGGCAGATGAGGAGGAAGTGAAGCAAATGAGGTAGAGGATGATACAAAGAACTGAGACGTAAAATGGAGGATGATAAGAGATGAGTGTGGGGGGTGCGTGACTCAAAAGCTGGGGTTGGGACCTATCATAGTGGAGAAAACCAACAGGTTAGCAGAGAAAAAAATGATAATAAAACAAGAGAACTGGGAGAAGGACATTTAGATTTACGAGTCATTTGTACACAAATGCAAGTGTAGACAGGGTTGTACATGTGATCCAAAAAGGTGGTGCTGCAGAATTAGAAGAGAAGTGCTAAGGCCTGAGTCTAGGGGAAACAATAAAATGTAAGGCTGTGTAGAGGGGAACAAGGAGTGATGTGAACAAACTAAGAGAGCAAAGCATCAATATGTTCCATCTTGGAAAAATAGAATCCTTTTGATATAGAACTGATACAGTCAGGTAATGCCTATTGCAATGACTTGAAAGGAACTGACTAAATGTATCTAGATGCCAAATAGTCCACCTCCTAGTCTGATACAGTGATGGAAATTTGGGGGATTTGGAGTCATTTAGACCTGGGTTTGAACTCTGTCTTCCTGGTTGTATAACTCTCTATCAATAAAATAGCCAACACAGCCCTTGTCATTTAATACATATTCAATAAATAGTCAGTGAATCTGTTATTATCAATCACCATAGTTCTGACATTACTTCAAAATATGAGGTAAACTTTCTTTCCCTCTTTTTCTTCACTCTTTGCCTCTCCTTCCAAGAGCACTTTATGTATTCCCTTTTCACGGGAGATAACATAGTAGCCAAGAATAAAGAAGACCAATCAACTTTGACTTTCAAATTACAGTTTTTGAAGCCAAGTCAAGAATATGAAAAGTTTGGGGTCTCTTAACAATTATCTCTTCTTTGGAAAAAGAAAGGACTTGTGGGAGAGCTAGGAAGAATGGGGATTTGATGATGTCAGAGAAATTTTTCAACAATGGAACAGTAGGTATTTATTCAACCATAATAGCATGTGTAGAAGGATCTAAGGGGATGAGACTAAGGTTTAGAGGCATCTAAACTCTTCAGAATCTTCTACCATTCAGAACACGACAAAAAATTATACTGGAAATTGATAGTTTCGGTGAAATCATTCATATCATTCAGAACACAAAATATGTTCAAAATAGATAAAGTGAGACTTGTTTAGGTAATCTGCTTTTTCAAATATCTTCTACTATGCTAACTGTGCAAGCAACAGCAGATCTTTAGGTTATACTGAACACACCGAAGTTTTAAAAAGCTAAAAACAATAGGGGCTCAGTGTTCAATAAAATAAAGGCTTTGTAAATAGACCTATATTCAAATCCCATCTTGGCCACTTACAATAATACTAGTGTTATCTTCTTTAGTAAGTTATTTAACCACTGGGAGCCTCAGTTGCTTTATCAGTAAAATGGAGATTATAACATTGACCTTAGATTTTTTTTTTGAGGCTTAGCAAAAATGATTTTAAGAATGCCTAGCACTTTGCTTGATTCTCATTCAACAACAACTCTGACATTGGCAATTTTCTCATATCTCTTTGAAGCAGTACTGAACAATTTAATAATTTGTATGAACAGGCAAGAAAGTTAGAAACAAAGAATAAATAGGCTAATTAGTACTTTAAAATGAAAACAACAACAACAACAAACAAACAGCTTTGCTGCAGCACAGACTTCACCCTGATGGGAAGGGGAGAAGGTTAAAAAGAGAGGAGTGTTAGGGATGCTGAATAAATTGCTCTTCTTCGCAAGTCTGACAAACTACAGTCCTACCTGTGATTTATTCCAGAGGCCCCTGGAAATGTGGTAGCATGGGCGATTGCTTTATTTTCCTTTGTACCAATTAGTGAAAAATGGATAGTCAATAAAAAGAGATTACAAAAATGATCAAGAAACCTTGACCATCTGTACAATTTATTGTCACTTCACATATGCTTCCTATATTGCAAGTCTATCTTATACATGAATCACTTTCAAATGACCAAAAAAGGAAAAAAAAACTTTAGTCCTCTCATGGGCGGTTTATGGAGCTCAATTTTAAGGACTCCAAATTCTTCTTAGATTGTACACATATTCATGACTGACCAGAGGCAAATAATAATTATGATTTCTACAAAAACAATATTTACTTATCCGATTTGAGTAAAAGTATTAGATTTATTATTATGAAAACAACTTGCTTGTACACTTTCCTATCTGTTGGTCCCCACTTGGAATAAAAATTAGCCTGTCTAAATATAGCTAAATAAACAGGATTGAAAAGACTGCTGGATGATTTCTAAAATATTTGGTACTGTTTATTATAACTGACCAGTCTAAACAAGGAACAAATTGAGATTCACTTCAAACTATTGGGCCAGGGAACACAATTAAAAGAGACACTCCTTACCTGTATAGAAGTAAAGCTGGACTTTCAGTACTGATTACAAGGTGAGAGAAAATGAACACTCTGATAACACTCTAATCAGCGTTTGTAATTCGCAAGTGCTGTTTGGAATACCGTTCTAAAAAGAGTAGGTGTTGCTTTACAATTTTCAGAGGAAAATACCTACTGGCTGCAAAGCATCACACATATAGTTCCATATAAAAGATGAATTTACAAACTGAACACTGAAAGACTGTGAGAGCTGCTGCAAATGGTTATTCAGGTAACTTTTCTTCCCCTCAAAAAAACAAAAGCAGGAAACAGAATATTCAGAAAGAACATTAAAAGAGGGAACTCATCTTACCTCCATCCAGCTCCTCAGCCCCAAAATGATTCCTATAGAAGAGCATGATTTCTATCTTGTAACACTTGTAGATGGTCACCAAACAAACAAGCAGCAGCAGGATAGCACCAAGCCCTCCAGCAAGTTCAACTGTATACATCAGCTCTAGAAAAAAAATTACAAGAGGGAATTATACCATATTCACATACAAAATCATAAATTCACCTTGATTTCACAGTTTTGTGGATGAGATCAGATGTAGGTAATGGATTAACACAATCCCTTCCCTTTCTGCCTGAGAATTTGATCTTTTGATAACTTTCTAGCTGTTTCCTTGGTAACCAGATAAGGTAGTATGTGGTAACTGTGTTTCTAAGCAACATTGCTTATGGTAAAAATGAACCTATATTGGTAGATTGCATTTGGACTGAGAGAATTATAAATACCTGATTGGAAACTATAATTTTGGGCTTGCTGGAGTGCAAGTAACTCTTACATATAAACCCATCCCTTGTGGGAATCCTGTAAGCTATGCTCATGGAGTTGATAAAAGAAATATCGGTTCCTGTGGATATGAAGCTTTTAAGCCAGGATGGTTTCTGAACTCACCCAATATGAATCTTGATCCTTCCCACCTGAGCTGTCACCTGGGGGTTGGGGCTGAGAAGAGATGAGGGGTCAAACAGCACAGTTCCTGAAGGGCAGTGTGGACTGTCGCATAGAGTGTTGGGTGGACCACCTAATGAATACTGTCTGCTGGCTCCTGTCAGAAGCAATAACCACTTGTCCTGTAGCTTTCTGAATAGAGTGGTGCCAATGTGGCTGACCACGGTCTTGGAGGCTGAGTGCTAACTTGGGCTCAAGAAATAGGCTCTCTAGTGGACGTCACACCAGACTATGTTGGTAGTATTTTCCTTTCACTAAGCTACTCAAAAATTTTTTTCTTATCCTTTCTTTCCACTTTTACTTGGTATGTCACTACATTCTATCCAAAAGAGTAATTTTCCTGCCATTCGCTGTATACAAGTTCTCTTATTCCTACTGAATGTCTATATTGCATAAAAAATGATCAAAAAATTTAAGGGATAAAATATTCACTTCTTTTTTTCTCCTTTAGAGCTCACGAACATTGTAACAAATTCAATGATACTGGTATTTAAACATTAAGCCAGAATGCACAGATTTTGAAACTCACTTTAACTGCCTATTTATGCATGTTGACCTTGATCATCATAGTCCAAATGTTATTGATGGGTATCCATTGTTCCCTGCAGTTGACAACTACCTTGAAAAATACTAGTTTCCTTAATTACCGTTAAAGATAAATATTCCTGAAATTATGGCTCTAAAATAATGGTATTTTTGATCCTGTAATTTACAATCCACTAATGGGTTATCTAATTTTGTAACATAGTCAGTGTAGTTTTAGACTGAGAACTTTAAAATAATCTATGGTTTTGCAGTGACAACTACTCTTGGGTTACAAGATCACTCCTGAGATCTTACAAATAGGGTGAAATCATCATGGGTGCAATGTAGTATCTGATAAATAATCTGAAAAGTATGGCCATCATTTTCTCACAAGGACATGTTTGTGTGTGTGTGTGTGTTCGCATGTGATGTCACTTTTCCTGTGATGATAACAGAAAAAAAAAAAACCTCAGCCATATTTCTCATTATCTAGTCCTTCATTTCGAATTCAACAGTTTAATAAAAAAAAAAAACATAAACTACTGTTTCATCAAGTGTATTTTTCTGCTCTTATTAAAATTAAATAGGACACAGAAGAAAAACTTATAAAAAGTGATTGGACTTTATGAATTTAAGAAAGAAAAAATAAAGTGAGTTATTAAATCTTTTAGAGTCTAAGTGAATTAATACGAAGTGTGAAATACTAAAAAGTACCTCAAGGAAATTTATATATTTTTTATTTGTAAATATCAGACAGCTTTATCTGCTGAATCTTGTGAGGGACTACACAAGATAGTACTACAAAAGTACCAGGAATAAAATACAAAACCCAATTTAGTATAATGTTTTCCCACTACTATGTGAACAGAAAAGATTAGTGGGTAGATAAGTCTGTGGGGTACATTGAGTCTTGTTCTCTCAGGATATCAGTTAAACTCCACCACACATAGAAGCCTGTATAAAACTCTAACTTATGCCCATAGGCTAATTTATATACCAGAAAAAATCTGATTTAAATTACACTGGGTATAATGGGAGAGAGAAGCATTTGGACTATGGCTACTTTTTTTTTAACATCTTTATTGGAGTATAATTGCTTTACAATGGTATGTTAGTTTCTGCTTTATAACAAAGTGAATCAGCTATACACATACATATATCCCCATATCTCCTCCCTCTTGCGTGCGTCTCTCTCCCACCCTCCCTATCCCACCGCTCTAGGTGGTCACAAAGCACCGAGCTGATCTCCCTGTGCTATGCGGCTGCTTCCCACTGGCTATCTATTTTACATTTGGTAGTGTATATATTGGACTGTGGCTCCTTTTAATATTCATTCTGTTTTCTAATATAATGTATTACACACTTGGAATTCATCACTCTGAAATTTGTTGTGTGAGAAAAGAAATAAAAAAATAATGGAGAATGCTTAACTTCTACTCTCAAACACTGCTAGCGGAAGTGCCCAATGGTACTACTATATTAGAAAATTTTGAGTAGCTGCTAATAAAGTTAAATATGAATCTACCCTATGAACAGCAGTTACACTCCTAAGTATTTACCCAAAGGAAATATAAGCAGATGTCTACAAGAAGACTTGTACAAGAATGTTCAGAGTAGTCTTATTCATAGTAACCACAACTGTAAACAACCCAAATGTTCATTAACAGGATTTGATGAACAAACTGTTGTGTGTCCGTGTGATATAATATACTCAGCAGTAAAAAGAATGAACTACTGCAACATGCATTAATCTCACAAAATTATGTTAGGTGAAGAAGGTCAGACACAAAGTAATACCTTCCGTATAATTCTATTTAAATGAAGTCCAAGAGCAGGCCAAAATAAACCTCAGGGATAGAAATCACAAAAGGGATGCTCTGTGGATGGGTGATGGGAAATTTTATTGGGAAGGGGCAAGAGGGAACATAATGGGGTAAAAAAACAAACAAACAAAGAAAAAACCTCTGTGTCTTTTTTCAGGTGTAGGTACAAGTATTGATATATACTTTTGTCAAAACTCATTGAGCTATAAACACTTAGGATCTATGTGTTTTATCTTATGTTAATTGTACTTCAATTCTTTAAAAATTTGACTTTTTTTTTTTAAAAACAGTCATTATAAGTTCTAACCCAAGGGCTATGTGGGAAGAAGCTGTAAGGAAAGCTGGGAGTCAGGACAGCTGCTTTGCTCTAGATAAGTGCCCAGGCAGAGAATGGTTCTTTCATGGTGCCCCTAAGCACATCCTTTGATTCTGGAACCATGGCACTGGGCCTGAGCATCTAGCATGCCTTACACACCCATATCTCGTTGAATAGCTTTTAGAACAATCAAAAACTATGCCTGAAATATAATTCTATTAATCCAGTAAGCAGAATTCTCATTTTCTTCAAATGGTATTTGTAACACTGGTCTCTACACACATTTTTTTTAACTTCTAAAAACTGAATATGTGTAAGAGAAAAATTTTATGACAGTAAGTCTTTTTTGTTTTCAGAGAAGTAGTTGCCCAAATGTGAATTATTCCCATTGCTAGATGTCATGAGCCACTCAAAAAACTGTATATACTACCTTGAATACACTATTTATTAGGCTAACCAATAATACTGTCTAAAATGTAATGAGAAAAAGAGAGCAGGGTTGATGAGGCTTAGGAATTACAGAAATGGTCTTGTGTCACATGAATACCTCCTTTAAGGTACAAACATATGAAAACTTACATATACCTAGAGTGTGAGCAATAAAGCTAGAAAAATTCTTCTGAGCCATATGATAGTCATTTTCTTAATACTAGGGATACCCAAAACTAGACCAAGAAACAGCATTTACAGAGAACTAACTTATCCTGAGATCTTGACAGTATCTCAGATTTCCCCCAGAAACCTCTATAGTATTACATGGAGAAGCACGGTGTGCTTATAACAAACTTGTAAGTCGGAAAAGAAATGTGTCTTTCCCCACAGTCCACACAATAGTGCTTGCTCCTCAGTTACTACGTTATTTTTATAGCGTAAAGACTAATACACCTGCCTTCATATTATAAATGTGTGCAGGTTAAAAATTTTTCCATTGAAGTTTTTTCCATTGGTTTATATAGCATGTGTAAATTCTCGCAAATAAAATGGTGTATTAGATTCAGTTTCCACATTCTTTTGCTCCAAGCTGGACACATTCATTAATATGAGTGCCAGCCATTATTGCTTATACATTAGGTCAGGACAAAATTACTAGGGGTTAAATTCTGTTACTGTTAAAAGAAATGATTGGGGCTCACTGCTGTATTTTATCTTTACATTACAATGTGAATGGTGTTGCCCCAGCAAATGTCATTTCCTTTTGAAATGGGATCTGCTTTTCAGCTCAAGTTCAAGCTGCCTGCAGTGGCAGCATTTAAAAAATAAAAAGATTCCATTTCAGCACAATTCAACATCAGAGGATGGAAAGAGAAAGTGCAAACCTTTAAAAATCTGTTTAGCCTTTGTGTTATTTTGTTAAAATGATAGACTCTGCCCCCTTTAAGGGACTGAGACTGAATACTGAAAATTGTAAAGCAAAATCGCTAGGGAAAACCTAAGGGAAACCGGCATTTGGTTAAACACAACAAATGAACAAGTACCAAAGAGTTACATTTAAGGGCACAAGCAGTCATTTAGTTACAGGCAATTAACAATAGTCCGTGGAAAGCTCCAGTATGGCTAAGGGAAAACACATTGATTATTGCTGCAGTAGTAGACTGCTTTCGGAATAAATTGCTTCAATTTAAAACTAGATTTGCTACAAGCATTTTGAGCAATGACTACAATTTTTTCTTATCAAGACAGTTGGACCAAGCAACCCTTTAAAAGAAACAGCTAATTAAAATAAAGCGCATGCCATCCCCTAGTATATTGGATTACACTGCAAATAATAAATGCATTTGGTTTACACTAATCTTGCTGCAATTACCTAGTACAGTTTGGAATCCTGTTTTTTTTTAATTGGCTTGTACTTAGTGTTATTGTTTGCAAACTTTTTCTGCTAGGTATCTTTGAAGAGGTAAAGATGTTAACAGAGTTAAATCAAAGTTTATATGTAATTGTGTTTTTTTAAAAATTATTTATTTATTTATTAATTTGGCTGCACCAGGTCTTTGCGGCAGGCGGAATCTTTTAGTTGTGGCACGTGGGATCTAGTTCCCTGACCAGGGATCAAACCTGGTCCCCCTGCATTGGGAGCGCAAAAACTTAACCGCTGGACCACCAGGGAAGTCCCTATATGTAATTTTGAACTCTTCACTTGGAGTATTCATTTTGTATCTCTGTCTATATTTATATATATAATCTTGTTTAAAGTATAACTGAAGACTTTAGGTGGCTTATTCTTATATAGTTCATCCTAAAATTGCCTCATTCATTATATAAAGTCCTTTGAAATGCTCTGCCCTGATTTATATGCAGTAAAATGCAAGTTTGTGGGGGAAATGCATGATAGATAATATAATGATCCCAGTTTATTCATTAGCATCACCAAGTACATTTCTTCTTCTCTCACTGTGTTACAAAGAGCTAAACTTTATAAGGATTTATCCATCCACATAAATTCATATGCATATTTATTTCTCTGGAGCAGTATAACTTATTTGTTCCTGGCAGGAGGATAATTATGCTCAGCCTACAAAGATATTCAACTCAATTCTACAATACATCAATGCAATTTAGAAGCAGTTATAATGGTTTTTTTTGGTAACACATTAAGAAGCTGAATTGCTATTCACATAATAGCAAGAAAATGTTTTCAGAAGGTATAAACTGATATATAAAGATAGTAGTTTTGCTCTTGCAAAAGTGCTTTTTGGAACAAGAAAAGGTATACATAATAATAATAATATTAATAATAAATAATAATAATAATAATAAATGAAAGTGGTCTCTGAATTTAACAACGTGATCTGTGCAACCAAACATTTGGGCAAAAGGTTACCTTCCAAGTAGTATATTTTGCAGTTTTGGAAAGAGGTTTTCAGCCAAAGTATCAAATTAACTTTAACTTACTGTCAATTAAGAATGCAAATATGGTGGATGAATCTAGAGACTGACATACAGAGTGAAGTAAGTCAGAAAGAGAAAAAGAAATACCGTATATTAACGCATATATGTGGAACCTAGAAAAATGGTACAGATGACCTGGTTTGCAGGGCAGAAATTGAGACACAGATGTAGAGAACAGACATATGGACACCAAGGGGCAAAAGCGGCAGAGGGGGGTGGTGGTGTTGTGATGAATTGGGAGATTGGGATTGACATATATACACTAATATGTATAAAACGGATAACTAATAAGAACCTGCTGTATAAAAAAATAAATAAAATAAAATTCAAAAAAAAAAATAAAAGAATGCAAATATGGTCTTGGCTGGGACCCATGATTAGGGTCTAGTTAGACTAAGCTCCCACAAGCCCTTGGATCTGAAATGTTACACATTAATAAACTATTAAAACAAAAAATTAAATGAAAGACTAGATGGAAAAAATGCATCATTCTTTATACAGTTAGCTAGAGCCTACCCTTGGAATGTCTTTTTTCTCTCCCCAACCAGATAGGAAGGGTGCTAAGTTTTGTTTTATATATTTTTCTATGAAGTAGGGAATATTCATAAGTGGTATGTATTTTTTTTTTTATTTGGCTGCACTGGGTCTTAGTTGGGGCAGGCAGGCTCCTTAGTTGTGGCTCGCTGGCTCCTTAGTTGTGGCACGGGGGCTCCCTAGTTGTGGCACATGGGCTCCTAGTTGTGGCACGTGGGATACTTAGTTGTGGCATGCGAACTCTTAGTTGTGGCATGCATGTGGGATCTAGTTCCCTGACCAGGGATCGAAACTGGGCCCCCTGTGTTGGGAGTGCGGAGTCTTAACCACTGCGCCACCAGGGAAGTTCCAAGTGGCATGTATTAAAAGACAATTTAAAATAAGTAATGACGGTAATCAAATAAAACATGAATCCATGAGTTTATATTAATTATAAACAAATTAATAAAAAGGAAAGCTCTCCTTTAGGGCAGAATGCCAACTGGCAAATATAGAAGGAATAATAGAGTTAGAAATCACCATTTTCCCACCATCCTAATAATAATTGACTCAGGCAAGAATTATCAACAGAAGCTAAAGTTAATGGGTGAAAGATTGATGAGGTAGGATATTCCTACTGTCTTAAAGTACCTCCCTACTGATTATTTATTAATGATTAAGGGAGAAATGGACACCATCTTTAGGAAGTGACCAAAATTAGCATTACCAGTAATGGGACAAATTAACATCATGTACCTCCTGATGTAATGCATTAAGAAGGCATAATATCATTTATGCAGTATTCCAGCCACATATAAGTAAATATCCTAAAAAGGAGTAAAAAATAAAATCTGGTTTCTATTCTTCGAAAATGTCAATGCCATGAAAGACAAAGAAAGGTTGAGGAACAATCCCAGATTAAAAGAGATTAAAAAGACTTGACAACTAAATGGATTGCATAATTCTGGATGGAAAATGTGGTAAAAGGATATTATGGGAATACCCTTTGAAATGTGAATATAGACTATATATTAGTGAATAGCATTCTATCATTTTTGATTTTCCTAAATTTGATAAATATACTCTGGTCTTGTCAGAAAATATCCTTGTTTTTAGAAGATTCATGTTGAAGAATTTAGTCATGATGTCTGCAATTTACTCTCATGTGGTTCAGCAATAATATGTGTTTGTATACATAGTGTAGCTCTATCTTTTTATTTACCTAACTAGATGAAGAGAGATAAGGCAAATGTGGCAAAATGTTAATAATTGGTGAATCTAGTTGGAGAGGCCATATGGAAATTATGGTAAGATCACAATATTACAAGTGTTATTGTAATTAGAGAATATTTTGGGTTGATTATTTTGGATTAAAGTTATTCACAGCTATTCTATTATAATCTTTGCAAAGCCTTCAGTTTAATCTTCCAAAAACATGTCCTCATCTTGGAATTTTCTTCAGTAACTGTTAGCTGATTTACATTGCTCATGGGAAAAAGTCCAAACCCCTTGTGTTGGCATTCAAGGTCCTTCACTCCTTTAATTGAAGCAGCTGATTAACCTCCAGCAGGAATTATCCCTCCAATGTGAACTGAATTTGACATATGTTTTCCCAATTCTGTACCAACCTAGAACTTCTTTCCATTTATCAAAACCCTACCAATTCTGCAAGGCAAGGGTAAGATCTGTACTTTCAGTGAAGCTTTTCCAACTAAAAGCAATTTGTGTCCTTAGAACCTGTATTTTCTGTGGCTTTTTTGATGACTTACCATACTGCATTATACCACTAAGTGTTGTTTATGGTTTTACATGATAAACAATTGCTTTACCTTAGGGCCTCCCACTTTGCTTCTTCAAGTCTTTGTTCATAGAACACTTTTGCAACTCGGTCCACTGACCACTCATTCCAAGTCACAAACCTGTGGCTGTATCCACTTTCCTTTCTCTATTTTTCACTATAGCATTTATCATTATAGAACATAGTATTTAATTTTCTTATTAATATATTTATTATCTATTGTCTATCTCCTCCCACTGGAATTTAAATTCCATCAGGGCAAGTTTTTTTTGTCTATTTTGTTCATATTTTTTAACTGATTCTATCTCAAGTGCCTTGAAAACTATCTGACACATAGTAGGAGCTCAATGAATATTTGAATAAATGGATGACTGGATGATTAAGAACAAATGTACTTTTCTAATGAAAAGTTAGATTTTTGTGCATTCCCACTCTAAAATGACGAGAATATCTCTGTGAGCCATTTTTCCATACAATGTGTCATGAGGTTCAAGCAACTGATGGGGTATAATTATTAATACACAGTCTATTAGTTTGATGATAAAACTTCATTCTATAGAAAAATGGTCAACTTCATAGTACAGATTTAAAAGGATTCTTTCATCCATAAATGCAATGACAACATACATAGTCTTTATAGACTTAAAGAATGAGGAAAGTATTGTTTTACATCTTTGATATTATTATTCATTTTTGTCTTTTCACTCACTCATTCACTTTCTTTTTGTTTTATAAGTGCCTTAAATGTACCAGGTGTAGTGCTTTGAGTTCTAGTGATAAAATGATGGATGGAATATGCTCCTGGCCTTAAAGGAGCTGATGTGTAGTTGTAGAGTCGGGCATGCAAGGAAATATTTAAAAACAAAATAATAAGAGTTAATATTTATTGTGCACCTAAGTGTCACTCTGCTAGGCCTTTTATATGGGTGTAAGAAATGCTCTACTATAAGAATAATACCCAAGGACCGGGTGAGCAACTCACTCAGGGTGTTTGTGTGTGTGAGTATTTGTGTTTCTGTTGGGGGATCTTAGAGATAGGGATCAGACACTGTGTGGCACAGTACAGGACAGTGGCTGCAAAGGAGTTTGGCAAGTAGTTTGGTGTGGAGTACGGGGAAAGCAAGTGTATGGTGTAATGGGTGATGGTAGGCAAATTCATGCTCTGATTTCTCAGCTAGAATATATTTATCTTTTTTTTCCTTTTCCAAGCAGCTAGCATGCACCTTGAAAATAAATATTTGTTTGAAGGATTCATGGTATCAATTAAGTCAGGTTTCTTAAAATTAGGTCAGAAAAATAGGACAATGATTCTCCCTAGTGGAAAATTGATATATATTTTCAAAATGTACCATGTGGTATTACTAACACAGACAGAGCTTTATGTCTGAAAACATTTCCCCTTTGGATTCTGAAAGCAATGTTTGAAATAGGTCTATCCAAAGACCATAATGTGGGCTGTACACAGACTATTATGTATTTGCACACACAGACACATACAAAGTATTCAGATGGGGTCTCCTTCATCTTAGATCTCATACAACTGAGCATGATGGGGAGAAGCCAGACAAAGGAAGATACTGCTATAATAAACAACTAAATGGGCCTCGGGTGACCAGCTTAGAAGACAGGGCCATTGTATTCAAAGGTGTCAAACCTCACTGATGCCTAAAAGAAAACCTCTTAGAAGAAAAAGTATTTGTTTTACCTCTACTAGGAATTTCCTTTTCAACATGTCATACAAATGGACAGTCACAGATGGAATGTTACAAAACGTCTCTGGAGAGAAAATTGTCACAGTGAAGGTGGCATTGCCATTTTACTCCTTTTTGTTAAGGGCTGCAGTGTTTATCCTAAAAGCAATCCTCCACCAGAGGATATATAGTCACAGTTAAAAGAATTTGGTCTTCCACTGGGAATGCTTTGGACTGGCCAAAGAACCCAGAACATCTGGACTGCTTAGATAACCAATAGAAGGAACCATGCTCTCGACAGAAACACTGAACACTTCTAAAAAAATCGTATGATGATTTGTAGTATAGTCAGTATATTCAGTTGTTAAAAATCGATTTATAAAATATTTTACACATGTAAAAACGGAGTTACTGCAATATACAGAATGGCATGCTTTGATAAACTTTAGAATTTTATGTTATTATTATAATTTTCTTCCTTTAAGATTTTAACTTATTTCATAATTATTGAAAGCATTAGAATAAAACGTGTTCAGCAAAAGCTGTTTCTCTCACGAGACAAGTTTCATTCAAAATCTTGGTCATTCCACAGAGCTAGAGACTATTAAGGCAAAAACAATAATCAAACCGCATGCTGGATCATTTCCCTCAAAGGACGTAACAGAAAAATCCATTTCTTATCCCTGTTGAATCTTTTTTGATCACTCTTTGTTTTCTGAAAACGTAAAAATGTTGAGGAAAATAGTGGTAAGTTTGCCTTCCTTTCTCATTTTGTAAAGAGATACTAGTCAAGAGTTTATCAACATTTAAGTTTTTTCTTTTTCTCCCATCAACACTCTGTGAAGGAATAGGCATGCTTTGGGAACTACCAATAGCAGAAACTACCATTCCTTGATTCCTCCTAAGGGAACAGTAAAAAGTTCCTTAAGCCACGACAAAGTAGAGAATAAAGTGGGTGGCTCATATGTTTTAGTGGCCTGTGTCGTCAGGATATATGAAAAGCCTGTCCTCAATAATGAATTCTCTTTTACCAAAACAGCGGTAATACTGCCCTGCTTCACAAAGAGTAAGGCATTATCTTATTGTCTCACTCTATGTATTGATTTTTGGTGTGTGAAAATTAGCAGTGGTTTGAGAAAATGCAAAAGTCAAGGTGTCCCCTAACATGCAATGTTTTCTAATACAGACAGATATAAAGTGGAAGCAAGAATACATTCAAGGAAACAGATTTTAACATACTTTTAAAATGTGGAAATAACTTGATTTTAGAGCAAACAGATTAATGGTAGGTTTCCTGTAAGAATTTTAAAATTCTTCAGAGACTGCATCAAAATACATTTATTTTTTTCTCACCTTTTTTCCTGACTCTATAAAATATGCTTACTGTAAAAATTTTGAAAATCATGTAACAATAAGAAAAAGAAATTAAAGGTCACATGGAATCAGACCGCCCTGAGATAACCACTATTACTACTTCAGTTAAAATTTTTTTAATGCATCTCTTTCTAGTGTATTAGGTTTCAAGTGAACTTAACAGGGGCAAGTGACCTATAGTTTTAAATGCTAACACTTCAAAATAGCTTATATTTTGCCTTTTACTCTGGACAGTTTGGAATAGAGTTATCCAAGGTGGTTTATAATCTGTGTTTTGCTAAGAGCCCTTATGGTAAACTCTTTAGCCTAATTAATTTTTCATTCACCTGTCTGTTTACCCAATCATCATTAATAGATGCCTAGTTCAGCCAGGCAAGTCTAGCAGGAATTATTTAACACCAACAGGGAGTTTTTCTCTATATAAATAATAACCATGTTTTTTTGCAACAGTTTACAAATATTCCCTGAAAGAGCAGGTTAAAACATAATCCCATTTTAGAGAAAATATGGATTTCAAATTTCAAATTTTAGTCTAATTGCATTGTTTTACAGACAAGGAAGCTAAACTGGTCTGAGAATAGTTAAAAGTTGACAGACTTTCCTGGCCGACCAGTGGTTAAGATTCCGTGCTTTTACTGTAGGGGGCGCGGGTTTGATCCCTGGTCAGGGATGTAAGATCCCACATGCCACGTGGCAAGTTGAAAATATATTTTAATATTATCAACTTTTATGGGACTACTGAGTTGCCACTGACATTAATCTGCACAAGACGATGGCCAATACGGAATTTTGTTGTGATATCTTTAATGTATTCCTTTTAGCTACTTTCGATAGTGATACAGCTAAATCATATAGATGTATTTGTTCACTTGGGGAGAATCAGAAATGCACCCAAGCAGTTGTGAGTCATTACCTTGAAATGGTGAAGTAGTATAAATGAGTTTTCAAGTCATATTCACTTTATATTTCATACTAGAATTAGAATTCCAAACTGATTTAAGTCAGGCAATTTAAGTATCATTCTTTAGCTTTTGATAATGGCCTCTTCCATTTTAGTTTCCATAAATTTGGTAACCATTACCAGTCAGCACTTTGATCTGCCATAGCATATCTTAAGGAATTATAATTTCTATTCTGCAGTTATAGGAACTTATCTAAAGATCTGAGTCAACTTTACAAACACTTAAAACTATAAGAAAATTCCTGGGAAGAGCAACTGTTTCATTTCACTTTCAAGATTTGCAAAATGAGGTACAATGACTCAAAACTCTGAGAACCTATAAAATCTGATGAATGGGCTAATATATACTGTTAGTCACCCGGAGTTTAATATGTTCTTACAAGACTACTGCACTGTGGCTTAAGGACAATTAGTTAACAAATGATAAAAATGAAGAACAATGACATAAAGAGACTTGCTTTAGGTCACACACAAGTGAAGAGTCAAAAACAAACACTCTCAAGTAACTGTCCATTTCTTCATCCCTGGTCACAATTTTTCAGTCAATCCTCATTCATATCAAATTCTAATTCATGGTAATGATTCTTGGGTGATCTTTAAAATGACCTTTTTGTGCTTTCTTAAATATACCACTGGATTTCTTTTTGTGAAGTACAAACAAAATCTATTTTAATAGCATTTAAATGTCCATTTTTAATTTAGAGAAATCAACCTCCAGATATATCATTCTTCATAGAACACATGCTAAAAATAGTATATGTGCCCTAAAAGTAGAGACTAATAGCTAACATATTTCTTACAGATGGCAAATGTAATTCTCAGCACTAAAATCTAATACAAGTTACCATGGAAATTTATTGGAAATCAACACGTTTTTTCCTACTATATGACCTGAGAGAGTAGTTAGCATTTTTTTATGTGTCACGACTAACTTCTCACTTTACTGACGTGGTTGTCAAAGTTTGATATACAGGGAACTGCTTATTAAAAGTTATACCTTGCATTTTTGACCCAGTTGTGCGATTTCTCAACTGAGTGCAGGAATTCACAGCCATAAAAACGCACAGCCATCTTCCTCTCCCCAACAATGTTGCTTTCATGCCCCAGGATGGTGATAGACATCCCTCTGGCAGCAGTGACTCAACTACTGAGGACAACTAACCCAGTGCCTTGCCCAGAGCTGGGACTTAATTCATATTTAGTGAATGGGAATGATTTATTGCTTTCTCATACAACAGCATTATATGAATCATCTTTAACCAGCAGTGAAGTGAGACTTTGAGCAGGATATGAAGAATTGTCAGTCAGTAGGTTGTCCTGACCCAGAAATAATGAGAATATTAAGGTAGTTCTGAGAAGTAAAAGTGAATGGTGTGTTGGTGGGTAGTGGCCATGGATATGCTATTCTGTTTGTGATCTCTGATCACATATGTGGAATTGTGCTATGTGCGTGCTCAATGATATCTGTGGGCTTCTTGCAAATATCTTAAACTGAATTATTATTTTTTAAAGTGCCTGTGTGTTACTTTCCAAGGCAAAGATCTGAGTTCCAGTGAATTCCCTCTGCTCTCACTGTAGGTTTACTTGTGTTTTTATAACCTCTTTAGATGCTAGAAAGACGCCTGTAAAAAATGATTTGAACTTTTGAACACATAGGAACTGTTTATCCAGGTTCTGTTACTGTGTTATTTTTTTCTTTGCCTGTTTCGCGATCATATCATTGACCAATAATATGTGGAGGTTCAATCTTCATACTGTCTGCCCTTCCTTACTACACATAATTGAGATTTAGCTGAATACAAGTGTTTAAAACAGGAAATTAGCAGTATTTACTGCCCATCATATATCTTGTTCCTCCTTGGGAACTGCTATTTGCGCAGGCTGAACACTGTATACAGCCTATTTGCATAGGCTGAAATATATGTATATATCCATATATAGGTTGTTGAGACATCCCTAAGTGGATTTCCTTTTTAAAAAGGGATACGGAGGAACTGTGTCCAACAATGAAGGCCCTCTTCATTTAAGAGGTTAATTATTTAATACTTGAAGACAGTGCTCTTTCAGACATCTCTCTGAGTAGTAAATGTGTCCTATAAAGCACAATTTCATTGAATACATGAGGCAAGTAACCTCATTAAGACTAGATGTGAGGGCAACGTACAAACGTTCAAACAGATTCAAAGGTGCTGACCACGTAAAAAGAATGAGGCAATTAGTTAGAATTAGTCCCGCTGACTGGCTATACCCCTCTTTCATTCCTCTGTGATGGCAACAGTGAACTCAAGAGAGCTAGTTGCTTTTCACCTGTTAGATTCTACCAAGTTTATTAGAGTACCTATTGTCTAGGCAAAGACCTTGGTATGCCAACTGTGGTCCACAGACCAGCAGCATCAAGAAACTTGTTTGAAATTCAAATCTTGAGTTCACCTCAGACTAATGATTTTTTTTTTTTTTCCTGCACCACGCGACATGTGGGATCTTAGTTCTCCAACCAGGGATCGAACCCGTGCCCCCTGCAGTGTAAGTGCAGAATCTTAACCGCTGGACCACCAGGGAAGTCCCAGACTAGTGATTTTGAATCACTTTTTAACAAACTTCCTAGGTGATTTCTGTGTACTGTAAAGATTGCGATAACAACCACAACAGAAGATGGTAAAGCACTGCTCTAGGGACTTCGGGTTGACTTTCCAAGAGTGGTGTAGGGGAGCAAATTTTGCCACCCCAAAATGTGTCTCTTTGGTATGAGGATCAACTTAGTCTGGTTATTTTTAAGAAATAGAAACTCAGGAAGTTTTTCTTTTTATGTCTGTCTTAGTTGCCTAAAATAATTTAAATAAAGGGCCTGTTCCCAGAATAGAGCTATCACCAAAGATACCTGCAAAGATCGTGGGCAAGGGTGTGGTGAGGTAGATCCAGCTTGCCTTTAGGACCAGTGGGAATATTCTCTCTGGTGTGTACATTACAGATAGGGTTATTTTTATATCTCTAGATGGTCATGCCATAATTAATTTGTAAAAGAGCTCTATTTACTCAGCTTAAAGTAAGTGCTTACATAAATTATTTCTAAATGTCATAGGAACTAACGCAAAAGTTCATGTGATCTATGATTAACCTTTAGTCAATAAAAGCAAATTTAAAGTTACTGGTTTAATTAAAACAGGTGTATCTTTAAAGTTATCAGCATTCAGTATAATACTTTTATTCTACCTAGGTTTACTAAAAGTCAAGTAAGTTCATGTTATCTCTGTTACAAAATTTGTCAACAAGAAAAATAACTTAAGATGGCTAACTGCTTTAATGTCTCATAAAATCTTCAGAGGTAATCTAAGTGTGATTATTAAAAACAAATGTATAAAATAGATGTAAATGAGATAAGAGTTTTCAGGTGAACTTTTTAAAACGATTGTTTACTTAAATAGTTCCCCAAATCTTTTTGGTAACTTAACACCCTTAGGGTTTCGCTAGCTCAAATTAAATGATGGAAATTCATTAAATATCTAGATCATTTCCAAATAAGATAAAATAATAAAACATTAATTATTGAACATAGTCTTATCTACTTTTGACTTCCTATTGCGGAGAAACTAAAGATGAATTTCAGTCTTTCAGTAACCATGTCTTGTGCCACACTGAAAGACTGCACCATTTAAAAGGGCACATATTTCTAGGAATTATAAAAGGTATTTATAGGCACAATATTGTAAATCAACTATACTTCAATAAAAAATAAAAAAATTAAAAGAGCTGAAATTAAAAAAAAAGGTATTTATAAACTCTCCACACCACAAAATGCTAATGTAGTTCACAATGATTTATTTCTTTGTTTTCACTAGAAATTAAGGTTTCTAATTATTACATGTGATTAAGGATACTAGAGATAATAAGGGAAACAATTCTGTATGCAAGGGAAGTAAAATGTATTTTTGGGTAAGAAAAGGCATGAGATAATGGAGATGCATTTTTGTTGAGAGAAATAAAAGTGATTTTTGTCCTAGAGCTGATTATTTCAAACTGGGAAAGAGAAAAAGGGGCAAACTAAAGTGGACATAGAAAGTTGTAGAAGTTTTGTGAAAAAGGGATCTTGGGAAAGAAATTTTATGTGTGATCAAGCTGGCTAAGATTGGGATAAATTTAATTATGTGAATAAATTTCAGTATCAAAGGTACACTTGTACAAAATTAGAATTTGGTTTTGCTTTCTGTTAAAAGCACAAAGTTTTTTTTTTAGATTATTGGTCTGCTCTTAATAAGCAATTGTAAACAAAGATCTTCTTTATCATTAATGCCATCTGTCTAGAAAAACAAAAATTCTACTATGTTTTATCTTTATCAGGTCTTTGACTATTTAGGAAAAAAACCCGAGTCTCTTCAAATATTATAAGAGCTAAGTTTTTTTACAACTATTTAACTTTCTGTATTTGCCTGTGAAGTCTTTGTCATTTTAAGTGGATAACTAAGTATTGTTTCATAGTGACCTATGATCCTATTTGACAAGTGTTTTAAAATTTTTTGATATTTTTGACAAACTTCCCCCAAGTCAAATTCTGATGAAGTCTTATTGACCTGGAAATAATTTGGGGTTTTCCAAAAGGCCCCTGGAATACCTCAAAATATTTGCTCTCTCTCCTTATAAAAGAGAGATATTAAACTAATTAGGCTTATTGGGTATGCTAAATGATATGGGAAGCATTGTCAAATAAGTGATGATAAATGTTCTTAGGTTATATTATTTGGGTAAATGTTATTAATATAAATGTTCTAGAAATTATATAAAATTCCTAAAATTCAGATATTTCCTGCTACAATGTTATTAGCCATAATTCTAGTTATTATCTTAAAATTTTATGTGTCACAGAAATAATCAAATTCCCTTTTCAATTGCATTACAGTGAATCAGATCTTTAACCATGCCATTTTAAGACTTTGGTCATTTATAGACAATTATTGTTTTACTCTGATGTTTTTGCAAACAAAACAAAAACTTCATCTTCAAGAAGATCCATAGAAAGGACTTTCTGACAATGTATCTTTCTGATAACTTTCAGATGATACCACTGAATTGGGTAAGAAATTATAGAACTCTAATCGAAAAACTGATGGCTTCACAAAACTGCTAACAAAAGATAAGAGCAACTAGAATTAGTCACATGGGACTGAATAAATTGATGACTATGACTATAATTTTATGACTTTTTTGTCTGAACTATAACTACCTTTTTAATCTTTGTTTTTCAGATATAAGAAAACCTTTAATCTTATACTATGACTTAATAGCAATTCAGTAAATTATATCTTTATAAGCAGAATTGAAACATTTATATTTTTCTCCCTACCTGATCCCTCCAGAATTCAGAAACTCATGGTGAATACTCTTATTTTCAGGGCATTATAGTTATATTTACATAAGTTCAATAAGAATCTGTTCTCCTTGGAACAGGACACAATTGGAAACTTGTTATACTACCAAGGTTTTCACTGGAATGTCTTATTTGAGAGAGACATGTATAGACTCAGATATGACCAGACAGCTTTAAGGAACTAAGGTCGACTTTACGGAGCCAATAAGGCCCTTTGGAAAAACAGCCTGGCACCTTGCTTACAGGGTTCCCGGCAGCCTTACCAGGGGAGTAAGGAAGGTCACTTCCTGGCAGGTGCAGGAACCTCAGGATATTTTGGGGACCTCAGAAAGAGAGGAACTCACCCAAAGCTATAGATATTACAGGCATGCATGATGGCAAGTGTTTGGCTTGGCTTCCTCGCCTCGAGAGGCATTTAAAAGTTCAATCTGGAGATTCCTTATTGAACTTTAACCATCCCAAACATCACATTTATGTGATGATGTACAAGTTAAAGATCTTTATTAAGAATTTAACATTTAGTTAGGAAAACAAACAAAATAAAGGACTTCCAATGACTATGCCCATATATAAATTAAATACTAAGAGCTCTGCCCCACATGATTAACAGGAATGATAAAAACTGAAGGGCTTATCATCCTTGGCTCTCAATATGGGTGTTGTCCCGGATCATTCCCTTGTTATTTATTAATTGAGAAATAAGCTAATCATCAGCTAAGAGTGGTCCTTTTCTTTCCTAACAAAGATGCTGCTTGGATATTCCAGTTCACACTTAGGAAAACGATAACCAAACGGACTGAAAGGCAAAACTATGCTACATAACAAATATCCATGCTGTAGTTGATCAAGAAAAACTGGGATCAACAGACCTTTGAAAAGATATTCCACTGTTGAGGCAAAAATAACTTGGAGTTAACCTCACTTAAATCATATATTCTATATCTGAGGAAATAGCTCAAAAGTCTAGTTTTCATGCCTGTAATTTTGGTGGCAGTCAAATAATCTTGTTGCAATGTCCATATCAAGAAACTCAAAGGTACAGAATCACTAGTACCAGACAATTTGTGCTCTTGGCATTCATAATAGCCTCCAATGTGGTTTTTATTTGTTTACTTGTTTTGGTGTTAGTTGCCAAGAAAAAAAGGAGAATTGAGGTCAGATTAAACGTCTTACATAATTGAGGAGCAGAGAAGCAAGAAAAATGTTACAGGATAGAATAAAACTTTGACTTCAAAATGTCAGATCTTATCCAAAGAGAGAATTTGTTAAACCTGATGGCTCTGATTTGAAGATGCTGCAGCAACATAACTAAAGTTCTCTAATATTTTGGCATTGCATAAGCAAAGAAGAGGGACAGAATATACCCTCCGAAAATATGCCTCTTTGATATAAAGATTATTTAAGGCTGATTATTTTTAAGAGACAGCAGACACAGGAGAAGCTCTAAAAACCAAGTAGAAGTTACTCTTTGTAAGAGATATTTACATTTATAAAAGAAATCCTCATTTGTAAGGGTGTTTCCCTTGCTGTACCAGGAAGAAGATGACTCTGAATCTCCAGAAACTCATCAATGGAGAAGGCAGAGAATTAAATCTGCAGAACAACCATGCCCATGTTTACCGCGCTTTTCCTGGTCACCTCCCATAATTGGCCTTCCCCTGCTCCCCAACACCTTCTTTTGTCTTTAGCTGGAGATGGTACTTAAGGTGCTGGCTTGGGCCACTTCAGGGAGTTACTCAGTTTTCCTGGGTATCTCCCATGTATACAGGAGGAATACATGTTATTAAATTTATGTCTGTTTTTCTCCTGTTAATCTATCTTTTATTACACGGTGTGTCTCAGCCAAGAACCTAGAAAGGTAGAGGGAAAATGATTTTTCCTCCCCCACAGTAACGACTCAGTAAAAGTGACTCTTCTGTGGATGCCTACTCAGTTTTTAATGGGTCATGGTCTTTTTACGGAGAGGCAGCCATAAAGAGATGTAGGAGGTTTTGATGTCTGGGCAAAGTTTGGCTTTTCCATATTCTGAAATCAATGGTCGAAGATGTCAAAGGATGAGCCCCGAGAGAGCTTTAAACAGTTCTATAGTCTTACTGTATGTCTCAGCAAATAAATGCACTAGGTAAATACTAACAAGGATAGGGGCACATAGTACAAAAATGATTCATTATAAGAAGGGATAAGGAGTCCGCTGGGTCTAAATTCATCTGGCTTTAAAACAATGCGTCCTAAATGATGTGCATGTTAATTACATTACTAAGGATATTCCGAGGACTAGGGAGTTTATAGAGCAAGTCTAATTCCCATTGATTACACTCTTCGGAGGGAGAGAGGGAGGGAGGGAGGGAGAGAGAGAGACTGCACATGCAACAATTAAAATGGGTTTGAGGGGGAATAGAGAAAAACTAGATATTTATCATTATTAACTAGTGCTAGTCTCTGAGGTAGATACTTTGCCAGTCCCCAAACTACTTCATGATGAATGAAGTGCCATAATATTGTAATCGATATATCTAAACATAACCATTTACAACAGGACTGTTAATGAACATTCCCTTAATGTGACAGTTTCAAAGCCAAACATTCCCTAGAAGCACAATTCTATCAATACATTAGAAGTGCTTAATATCAATGTAATTTAAAAAGCAGATGATGGCATTTCAAATTATATTGGTTCTTATTTCCTGTTCATTTAATTTTATGAGTGCCAGACACATAGTAGGTTCTTAACAATTATCATTAAATGCATGAATAAATAAATGAAGATATCCTTTAGGACAGCACATTCAAACTAAAGTAAGTCTGTTATAAGGAAAAATATAGAATCAATGGAACAAAATTGCTGGAGCTACAGCTGACCATTTTAATGAAAGATAAATTCGATTTCAGGGAGTTTTTAATGGAACACGTTATTGCTGCATCCTAAATTACCCAGAACATCATGTAGTTGGAGTAGAAAAATCATGTAATAGCTGCTAACGTTTACTAGGTGATAAATATGTGTCAGACATTGTGATACATATTGATATATATTCATTTATTAAATCCTCATAGCTACTCTATATGGAAGGTACTATTATTATTCCCCTTTTATACAAGAGGAATTTGAGGCTCACAGAGAATAAGGGATTTGTCCAAGATAGCATAGCTAGTAAGCAGAGAGTAGGTTTTATACAGACAGCCTTGCTCCAGAGTCCAAACCCTTAAACATTAAACTACTTTGCTCCAGAGAGTAAACATGCCCACGCTGTGAGGTCATCCAGAATTAGAGTATGGACGAAAAACTCAGAGAATGAATAAGAAATTTAGGACTGCCGGATCGGTGCAAGAGGGGCTAGCCCAGAGGCCAGAGCACAGTGCTGCTGAGTACCCATCTGGAGAACTGTTTGTGTTAGAGAAATGGAAAACATAAAAATGCAAGGAAAATAAAAGGTCGGGGTTTTGGAGGGAAACTGAAGGTCAGTGTTTGATGTGTGGTCGAATCGGGTAGCAGCAATTAGGAATCTAAGCAAAGACATCTGGGTAACAGATTCAGAAACATATATGGAATTCAATTCAATAGGCAATGGTGGAGACAAGAAATAGCACAGTAGTGAATGTCGGTCTACTCTTTGCTTTGGTTCTTTTTGGAACAAGGATCTAACTCCCAAGCTTGTCAAGCCAGGGACTAGAGTGAGGAATAAGGGGCAGGGTAGTCATACACTAATATGGCCCCATGGCCCTTGGTCTCTGTTTCACTGTATAACCTAGTTCTCTGTATAGCATGTGACATGACCTAACCGTCCAAGTACCTTCCCTGGCTGCAGGAATCAACAACTCTGAATATTCTCAAGCAAGGATTTTCCTTTTCTTTTTTTAAAAATTTATTTATTTTATTTTTGGCTGCGTTGGGTCTTCGTTGCTGCGCGCGGGCTTTCTCTAGCTGCAGTGAGTGGGGGCTACTCTTCGTTGCGGTGCGTGGGCTTCTCATTGCGGTGGCTTCTCTTGTTGCGGAGCACAGGCTCTAGGCGTGCGGGCTTCAGTAGTTGTGGCATGGGGGCTCAGTAGTTGTGGCTTGCAGGCTCCAGAGCGCAGGCTCAGTAGTTGTGGCGCACGGGCTTAGCTGCTCTGCGGCATATGGGATCTTCCCGGACCAGGGCTCAAACCCATGTCCCCTGAATTGGCAGGTGGATTCTTAACCGCTGCGCCACCAGGGAAGCCCCTCAAGCAAGGGTTTTCTATGGTCAAATTTCCTAGTAAATTTTTAGGCGGTTTTTGTGGAATTAAGATTTTTTTTTAAGAGAAAAGGCTGGCCCAGAATCCACCCTAGCTCAGTCCTAGCTGAACTATTTATTGTAGTATCCTCTTGGCATTAAGGAAGATTCATTTGATACATGTGAATGATATCTCAAAGAATCCATACCACCCATTGGAGGGCTCTGACACCATTTTTATTACGTCAACAATACTGAACTAAAGGTAACAGTGGAGGGAAAAATGCTTAAGTTACTTTGGCAAAGGTATGTCCTGGCAAGTGTACTTGTCAGAGGAATGAATAATTATTGACTTACAAGATCTGTATTCATCAACTGCTTTAACATATCTCTCTATGGAGATTTTATAAAGAAAGTCTTTGAAGGCCTGTAAGATAGTTAAGGGATTTATGAGTCAATGGCAGAAAAATATGATTCATAGGGACAGCTTCCGGTTCTTCTCCGAGCTTTAGGCTTCTGAGCAATACAGTAACTCATCTGGTCATTATATAATTGCTAGCATGACAGCAATTTAACTCTTTCAGGGACCCTATGATCAAAGACCCAAACTATCAGCTCACATGTGCTGTGTCTTGACCTTCTGAACCTTTCAGGGCTGGGGAACTTGCAGTTATGCCATCTGTTAACTAGAGTCCTTTGTTTTTCCCCGTAGATGGTTGGGACAGATCATTCCACACTGCTGCCATTGTGAATTGAGGACTTATTTGCTGCAGCTCCCTTAAAAGGAAGGTGAACACTAACTTTAAGAGGGACTTTTGGAGAACATGACCTTGAAGAACTCTTTTTGGCTTCTTAATGCTTTTACTTTATTAAGCATAAAATGCTGTTGGCATAAATACATATTTGAAAAACACTGTGGAAGATCTAAGTATTCAAGAGTGCTCTAACACTGTCCACTACTTTCTTCTTCATGTTTGGGGAATTAGACAGTATTGGAAAAGTTTTTTCAAACAATTTCCTTGATTCCTCAGTCATTTATTTTTGTAGTACTGGAAGTTTCTGTAGCTATGGGCAACTTAACCTTAGGCCACACATGCTAGAAATAGCGTGGGGCTGTGTGCCCCTTCCTGGCTGTGTGCCTGGCTGCTAGAAGAGAGCTTTAATAGTTGTATCCTCCTGGGAAACAACCCAGCTTCCTTACTTTAACTGTCACTCCTACTTTGTCCTAAAAAGAAATATATGTTGCTCAAGAGAGTAACCAGAATGGTGCAAGTATTTTATCCACAGAAAAGAATGGATAAAAGGAACTAACGAAGTTGAATCTAGGGAAATGAAGGCCCAGAAGGATTATGGTGACTGTCCTCAAACTTTTGAAGGGCTATTTTGGGGAAGAGAGATTAAAAGTGAGGTCAAGGGGTAGACAGACAGTGAAATAGGAATGCTTTCTAATAGTTAGGTTTTTCCAAAGATAGAATTGGCTTCCTTGAGGAGGAATGTGATCCAGTATAAGCTGACCGATCACTGAGGAAGATGTTATGGAGTAGTTCAATTACACATTTAAATTGCTTCCCACCATGAGAAGCTATTTCTGTCCTTTTATATGTATAATATTTCTACTCTAAATCCCTTCATTGACTGAATATATGTGTTAAGCTAGAGAAACAAACAATCATATTGCTTACTAACTGCTGCTTACCTTTTCCCTCAGTTAACATCCCCCCAAAAGTAAAGTATTTTAATATTATAGTCACCTTGACAACAGAGGTGTCTGTTTTAATAGCTTTCAGTAACAATATTCAAAGGGAATCTAGTGTCCACTAAAGTGACGGGAACAGTCTTCGGCATTCTCTTTCCTTTCCAACCTCAAAGAGTTTAGGATTAAACATGTGCTTTGAAATTAAAATCACTGTGAATTTGCTGAGTAAGAGAACATCCAGAAAGTTTTCACTTAGCATAATGTAGAAAAAATATATTTTTCTCTGCGATGTACATGAAAAGTTTCACCAACTAAAAGGCATGGCTCAAATTTTACAATCGTCTATAATTTCAAACAATTCAGTATCTATTTATATATATTTTATCCCTGTGTGTAAGGTGTTGGGGTTGCCGTGGAATCAGATTTAGTGAATTGCTATTCATGAATAATAATTGACACCTAATTCACTAGTGAATTATTATTAATCATGGGAGGATATTACACATGTGAAACTTATCCAAGGCAGAAAAAAACGTCAACTACAATGGGGAATCCATTGGACATAATTCTTACACTCAATGGACAGCCTTCCAATAAGGAGCACAATCTTTGACTTAAAAGTGTCCTGGTTATTTTTAATTGGTTTGCCTATTTCTAATAATAATAAGTAGCATCTAACTAAATACTTCCTGTGTACAGGCTCCATGCCAAGCTCTTCACATTTATCGTCTTCTTTCGTCCTTAAAACACACTGAAGAGTTGATATTATTATTTTCCCCATTCCATATTACCAGGAAACTGAAGCTTAAGGAAGTTGGATATCATTCCTAAGGTTATATAGTTCGTATTAAAACAGAGAAAGGGGGACTTCCCTGGTGATCCAGTGGTTAAGATTCCCCGCTTCCACTGCAGGGGGCATGGGTTCAATCCCTGGTGGGCTTGATCCCTGGTCCGAGAACTAAGATCCCGCATGCCATGAGGCGCGGCCAAAACAAACAAACAAACAAACAAGCCAACAAAAAAACAGCAAGGAATCTAAGTTTGACTCTAGTTTCTGAGCTAGTCACCTATCTGCTGTGTTACATGTTTTGATGGCCCTAATGCTAATGTAATTATTTTATTTAGGATAAATTTATGTAAAAAAAAAATTAAAAAACTTTTTGCTTCCAAATTATTTCCCTTCCATTAAAGGTTAAGTCAACCACTCAAGCTTAGAAGGTTACACTCACCCCGTTTGTGAAGGAGAACACTGGCATGCCGACGTCCATTTCCATTTTCAACATAACAGGAGTAATTTCCCAAGTCACCTTCTTCTACAGAGTCCACAATTAATGAGATGGAAACTTCCTGTTCCCCAAGATGCTCCTTAAGGATTCTAAAATATAAAGCAAAACGAAACAAAAAACCCCACACAAACATACACATACATGAAAAAGAAAAACATTTAGATGAATGTGAATCTGATGTGAAAAAACCTACAGCATCTGTGCTTCAAATTTGGTCATGGATTAATGCTATCTTAATTAAATTATATCATGCCCTTTTCTTCTTCACTTCTAATAAGGAAGCTTGTCTGTGTAGATGCTAATGAAGTTGCAGTTAATTATCTCTCTTAGCAGGACAATCACACTGTCATAATAAAGAGGTGAGAGAGACCTTGAAAAGTTTACAAATTGCTTTCCCTTTAAGAAGAAATATGATGTAAGGGTGAGATAAGAAATTCTAATGTCTTCAGCTGGAGGACTAATTACCTATCAGGTTAATTTAAAAAAATAAAAGGAAGAATAGAAAATTTCTGAGCTATTTTGACATTTCAGTTGAAATCTCTAGCCTGGCTTTTGTTTTTAACGGTGCAAATCAATTCCTATTTTAAAAGAAACATGAAATTACAAAACTGTAGACTAAATGTTCTGATGAAGTGTTTAATTCTGACATTTAAAATTAATGGTAAATGCTCACTAATCTCACTGTCAAGGATTTTAGCAATCTTTTTAGAACAAATGGAAAACTTCAAAGTAAGCCTCCCTTTCCTTGCTCACAAAGTTTCCACCTCTGCCCTCCCACCTGTTTGGTAACTCACCTCTGCACAATACTTCCTAATGCAGAATTAAAGAAAATTACCTTTCTAGAACATTCCCTGAGCACCCACAACAGGAGAGAGGGGAAAAGTTAGGAGGTTCATTATCCTTCTTTAACCTTAGCATTTCACAGTGTATGGGTATGAGATAATAGTGAAGTTTTGAACATGAGAAATGGCAGAGGAACATTTTAGTACACACTGGAGAATTGCTCATCTGGGCATTTCAGAACCCAACTGCAGTGCAATACTCTTGTGTATTTGTTGCCAGGAAGAAAATTCCAGTAGAAATAATCTTATACGACAGTTCTGTAGGTTTTTATTTTCTATCGAAAACCTTTTTCTCTTATACCTTTGATCAAGTTTTAAAAGTTCTCACATTTAAGAAGAAGAATTTGGTTAAAATGCTCATATATACCCAGAAGAGGCGATCTTTAGACGGGAGAATGTTTACAAATGATCAGTATTTTGATTCACTTATAGCCTATTTATTAATATATTTGCCTATTTACATTATGATTAAAAATGAGTATCTGTGTATAAGCATACTTTGGGTCATAATTGAATACCTCAATATTTAAAAGTAAATGAACAAATACATTAATTATTTTTTTTAAAAAGAAGTAAGAGGCTTAAGCATGATGCCCTCAAAATCGATTGTATTTTAATGATTATTCACTATTATTCCCACTATATTAATGTTTAGACCTTAAAGTCAGACTAAAAAAGGTGATAAAAACATTTTTTGTATCCTTTATGATTCCTATCAAGTGCTTTATAGTCAACATGATGCCTAAAATATGTAAAAACATATAAAAGGAAGTTACAAAGATTGCTCTTGGCTGAATCCTAGAAACCTGTTAATATCTTCTCTCAACAATTAAGAAAAAGAGCTCTTATAAACCAAAGGCGTAATATCACATTTTCCATGTTTTTTTTTTTTTAACATCTTTACTGGAGTATAATTGCTTTACAATGGTGTGTTAGTTTCTGCTTTATAACAAAGTGAATCAGCTATACATATACATATATCCCCATATCCCCTCCCTCTTGAGCCTCCCTCCCACCCTCCCTATCCCACCCCTCTAGGTGGTCACAAAGCACAGAGCTGATCTCCCTCTGCTATGCGGCTGCTTCCCACTAGCTATCGGTTTTACATTTGGTAGTGTATGTATGTCCATGCCACTCTCTCACTTCGTCCCAGCTTACCCTCCCCACTCCCCGTGTCCTCAAGTCCATTCTCTATGTCTGCATCTTTATTCCTGTCCTGCCCCTAGGTTCTTCAGAACCTTTTCTTGTTTTTTATTTTTGATTCCATATATATGTGTTAGCATACAGTATTTGTTTTTCTCTTTCTGACTTACTTCACTCTGTATGACAGACTCTAGGTCCATCCACCTCACTACAAATAATTCAATTTCGTTTCTTTGTATGGCTGAGTAATATTCCATTGTATATATGTGCCACATCTTCTTTATCCATTCATCTGTCGATGGACACTTAGGTTGCTTCCATGTCCTGGCTATTGTAAATAGAGCTGCAATGAACATTGTGGTACATGACTCTTTTTGAATTATGGTTTTCTCAGGGTATATGCCCAGTAGTGGGATTGCTGGGTCATATGGTAGTTCTATTTTTAGTTTTTTAAGGAACCTCCATAACTGTTCTCCATAGTGGCTGTATCACCTGATCTCAGACATTTTCCATGTTTGATGTTTTGGTCTGTCTCACACTCAGTTTATTCCTTAGTGAAAAACTCCTTTTTAATTCTCTTAAATTCTTTGCAAATGGCACTCCTGTTTGACAATTTCATAGTCACTCTCTCAAGAGTATTTTGCCTCTTCGTCACTAAATGTTGCAATATTTTTATTATAATAGTAAAACACTCCCCCAAACCCCTTCTTTTCTTTTAGTTCACTTTCTATTCACTAAGAGAACAAATGTTAATCTTGATTGTACAAGTTAAAAGACAAAAATTACTTTACCTAATGTCACTTTCCCAAACTCGATTTTCATCCAGATCTTCAATAAACTTCTCTCCTTTCATCCAGTAAATTAAAGGACTGACATCTCCACTGTACCCAAAGAAAGCTCTGCAGGTTAGATTAGCTGAATCGCCTGTTGAGAGAAGTGATGAAAATGTGTTATAAAACTGTTTGTACACTCTTATTTTAGGCAAAGTGGCAGGTAACATTTAATCACTTCATTGATTTAATGAAACATCTTTCTAAAATCACATTTTTCAGATGTTTTCTATCTTCGTCAAATTCATGTGGGCTTTTGACAGCTTATTTAGTGGAAAGTGAATTACTTATAAGATTTTGAAGAACACTGGTCAGTTATTTCATAGAAGGTTCTTCCACTTAAGTTTGCCTGATTTTTCCACATGATTAAATTGAGGTTATGAATGATTGGGAATGGTACCATGGAGGTGACGTGCCCTTCTCAAAGCATGATATCAGACAGTACATAATGTTGATAATATAAGATTCTATAAAGCAGGTAGAAGATGTTTCTCAGTCCTGAATGTGGGAAACAGAAAGAGAACAAAAATCTTTTCATGGGAAAGAAATGAAACTGTAAAATGCAGGATCCCCTAAAAATGTTATTACAATATTTGTACTATATGAGGAATAGTATTTTAATTAAGGAAACCAACACACGCTCAGGTAAAAAAGCGCGTTAAAATACAAATGAACAACTCCTGAGCATAAATATTTGGGATGTTTATAAGATGTAAAATCAATAATACGACTGTGGAGATGAGTTTCTCCCAATATGCTACTCAAGAGAGACCGCTATAATGGTGAATACAGGTTGGTTGATTACTTAATAAGGTAAGTGGAGGTCCCTGACTGAAAAGTGGAAACGAATTTAATGCCTGCAGAAAATAAGGCGTATTTCTGGACAGGTAATGTGATTTTGCAAACACCTGGTTTCCCCAAGCCTCAGGCGGCATGAGAGAACTGAACTATACCAGTACCATTATAGTTTTAAGATCTTGTTGCCTCCAAGTAGAGCTAGAAAATGCGGGGTGGGATAGAGACCTGTAGGGACCTAGTCCAGCTTGGACTGGAGCAGGGGAACTCACAAGGATGAGGACTACATGAAGGGTTGGGAGCTAGGCTCCAGGGATACCTTTATAGGCATCTGAAGTAAGGAAACTTTCTTCATTTCATAAATTCCTGAGAATATTCTGGAGGACTCTGACAACTCTGACTTTAAGGTGAAGAGAAGGAGGGTCCTAAAGATTGGAAGCCTCACAGCTAAGCTATGAGTTAATAGTGCACACCTCGTGAACCTGGGCTTACAAGTGATTCTACAATATGAACCCAGAGCAAAGCACAATGCAGTTACAGATGCATTCTTTCTAAGTCCTGGTATGGGTCAACCTATATGCAAACTTTATTCTCCAAGTTCCACAACAAGAATATTTTTATTGGATAAAATTCATATTATTATTTTAATTATGTCCACTGTGTAAGAATAGTTCATAACTAAGTTCTTGCTGTTCTAGTATTTCTAAGATGCATGATATAGCCTTTCCTTTTATGTTATACTTGTTTATGTCTGAATGTTCTCCAAGTAAGTGATTCCTTATGGACTTTGATTCTATATACAATAACCGTTATTAGTGACCAGATAAGTCAACTCCAGAAAATGTCTAGAAACTTTTAAGAGGCAAAATGCAGCTTTAAATAGGTTCCTTTACTATTAATTTTTTTTGAATTTATCCTTCTTTCATCTTTTTTTTATACAGGTTTTTATTAGTTATCAATTTTATACACATCAGTGTATACATGTCAATCCCAATCGTCCAATTCAGCACACCACCATCCCCACACCCCCGCAGCTTTCCCCTCTTGGTGTCCATACGTTTGTTCTCTACACCTGTGTCTCAACTTCTGCCCTGCAAACCGGTTCATCTGTACCATTTTTCTAGGTTCCACATGCATGCGTTAATATATGATATTTGTTTTTCTCTTTCTGACTTACTTCACTCTGTATGACAGTCTCTAGATCCATCCACGTCTCAACAAATGACTCAATTTCGTTCCTTTTGATGGCTGAGTAATATTCCATTGTATATATGTACCACAACTTCTTTATCCATTCGTCTGTCGATGGGCATCTAGGTTGCTTCCATGACCTGGCTATTGTAAATAGTGCTGCAATGAACATTGGGGTGCATATGTCTTTTTGAATTATGGTTTTCTCTGGGTATATGCCCAGTAGTGGGATTGCAGAATCATATGGTAATTCCATTTTTAGTTTTTTAAGGGACCTCCATAGTGTTCTCCATAGTGGCTGTGTCAATTTACATTCCCACCAACAGTGCAAGACGGTTCCCTTTTCTCCACACCCTCTCCAGCATTTGTTGTTTGTAGATTTTCTGATGATGCCCATTCTAACTGGTGTGAGGTGATACCTCATTGTAGTTTTGATTTGCATTTCTCTAATAATTAGTGATGTTGAGCAGCTTTTCATGTGCTTCTTGGCCATCTGTATGTCTTCTTTGGAGAAATGTCTATTTAGGTCTTCTGCCCATTTTTGGATTGGGTTGTTTGTTTCTTTAATACTGAGCTGCATGAGCTGTTTAAATATTTTGGAGATTAATCCTTTGTCCATTGATTCGTTTGCAAATATTTTCTCCCATTCTGAGGGTTCTCTTTTCGTCTTGTTTATAGTTTCCTTTACTGTGCAAAAGCTTTGAAGTTTCATTAGGTCCCATTTGTTTATTTTTGTTTTTATTTCCATTACTCTAGGAGGTGGACCAAAAAAGATCTTGCTGTGATTTATGTCAAAGAGTGTTCTTCCTATGTTTTCCTCTAAGAGTTTTACAGTGTCCAGTCTTACATTTAGGTCTCGAATCCATTTTGAGTTTATTTTTGTGTATGGTGTTAGGGAGTGTTCTAATTTCATTCTTTTACATGTAGCTGTCCAGTTTTCCCAGCACCACTTATTGAAGAGACGGTCTTTTCTCCATTGTATATCCTTGCCTCCTTTGTCATAGATTAGTTGACCATAGGTGCATGGGTTTATCTCTGGGCTTTCTATCTTGTTCCATTGATCTATGTTTCTGTTTTTGTGCCAGTACCATATTGTCTTGATTACTGTAGCTTTGTAGTATAATCTGAAGTCAGGGAGTCTGATTCCTCCAGCTCTGTTTTTTTCCCTCAAGACTGCTTTGGCTATTTGGGGTCTTTTGTGTCTCCATACAAATTTTAACATTTTTTGTTCTAGTTCTGTAAAAAATGCCATTGGTAATTTGATAAGGATTGCACTGAATCTGTAGATTGCTTTGGGTAGTATAGTCATTATCACAATATTGATTCTTCCAATACAAGAACATGGTATATCTCTCCATCTGTTGGTATCATGTTTAATTTCTTTCATCAGTGTCTTATAGTTTTCTGCATACAGGTCTTTTGTCTCCCTAGGTAGGTTTATTCCTAGGTATTTTATTCTTTTTGTTTCAATGGTAAATGGGAGTGTTTCCTTAATTTCTCTTTCAGATTTTTCATCGTTAGTGTATAGGAATGCAAGAGATTTCTGTGCATTAATTTTGTATCCTGCAACTTTACCAAATTCATTGATTAGCTCTAGTAGTTTTCTGGTGGCATCTTTAGGATTCTCTATGTATAGTATCATGTCATCTGCAAACAGTGACAGTTTTACTTCTTCTTTTCCAATTTCTATTCCTTTTATTTCTTTTTCTTCTCTGACTGCCGTGGCTAGGACTTCCAAAACTCTGTTAAATAATAGTGGTGAGAGTGGACATCCTTGTCTTGTTCCTGATCTTAGAGGAAATGCTTTCAGGTTTTCACCATTGAGAATGATGTTTGCTGTGGGTTTGTCATATATGGCCTTTATTATGTTGAGGTAGGTTCCCTCTATGCCCACTTTCTGGAGAGTTTTTATCATAAATGGGTGTTGAATTTTGTCAAAAGCTTTTTCTGCATCTATTGAGATGATCATATGGTTTTTCCTCTTCAATTTGTTAATATGATGTATCACATTGATTGATTTGCGTATATTGAAGAATCCTTGCATCCCTGGGATAAATCCCACTTGATCATGGTGTATGATCCTTTTAATGTGTTGTTGGATTCTGTTTGCTAGTATTTTGTTGAGGATTTTTGCATCTATATTCATCAGTGATATTGGTCTGTAATTTTCTTTTTTTGTAGTATCTTTGTCTGGTTTTGGTATCAGGGTGATGGTGGCCTTATAGAATGAGTTTGGGAGTGTTCCTTCCTCTGCAATTATTTGGAAGAGTTTGAGAAGGATGGGTGTTAGCTCTTCTCTAAATGTTTGACAGAATTCACCTGTGAAGCCATCTGGTCCTGGACTTTTGTTTGTTGGAAGATTTTTAATCATTGTTTCAATTTCATTACTTGTGATTGGTCTCTTCATATTTTCTATTTCTTCCTGGTTCAGTCTTGGAAGGTTATACCTTTCTAAGAATTTGTCCATTTCTTCCAGTTTGTCCATTTTATTGGCATAGAGTTGCTTGCAGTAGTCCCTTAGGATGCTTTGTATTTCTGCAGTGTCTGTTGTAACTTCTCCTTTTTCATTTCTAATTTTATTGATTTGAGTCCTCTCCCTCTTTTTCTTGATGAGTTGGGCTAATGGTTTATCAATTTTGTTTATCTTCTCAAAGAACCAGCTTTTAGTTTTATTGATCTTGCTATTGTTTTCTGTGTTTCTGTTTCATTTATTTCTGCTCTGATCTTTATGATTTCTTTCCTTCTGCTAACTTTGGGTTTTGTGTGTTCTTCTTTCTCTAGTTCCTTTAAGTGTAACGTTAGATTATTTATTTGAAATTTTGCTTGTTTCTTGAGGTAGGCTGGTATAGCTATAAACTTCCCTCTTAGAACTGCTTTTGCTGCATCCCATAGGTTTTGGATCATCGTGTTTTCATTGTCATTTGTCTCTAGGTATTTTTTGATTTCCTCTTTGATTTCTTCAGTGATCTCTTGGTTATTTCGTAACGTATTGTTTACCCTCTATGTGTTTGTGTTTTTTACGTTTTTTTCTCTGTAATTCATTTCTAATCTCATAGCGTTGTGGTCAGAAAAGATGCTTGATATGATTTCAATTTTCTTAAGTTTACTGTGGCTTGATTTGTGACTCAAGATGTGATCTATCCTAGAGAATATTCTGTGCACACTTGAGAAGAAAGTGTAATCTGCTGTTATTGTATGGAATGTCCTATAAATATCAATTAAATGTATCACGTCTGTTGTGTCATTTAAGGCTTCTGTTTCCTTATTTATTTTCATTTTGGATGATCTGTCCACTGGTGTAAGTGAGGTGTTAAAGTCCCCCACTATTATTGTGTTCCTGTCGATTTCCTCTTTTATAGCTGTTAGCAGTTGCCTTATGTATTGAGGTGCTCCTATGTTGGGTGCATATATATTTATAATTGTTATATTTTCTTCTTGGATTGATCCCTTGATCATTATGTAGTGTCCTTCCTTGTCTCTTGTAACATTCTTTATTTTAAAGTCTATTTTTTCTGATATGAGTATTGCTACTCCAGCTTTCTTTTGATTTCCATTTGCATGGAATATCTTTTTCTATCCCCTCACTTTCAGACTGTATGTGTCCCTAGGTCTGAGGTGGGTTTCTTGTAGACAGCATATATATGGGTCTTGTTTTTGTATCCATTCAGCAAGCTTGTGTCTTTTGGTTGGAGCATTTAATCCATTCACGTTTAAGGTAATTATCGATATGTATGTTCCTATGACCATTTTCTTAATTGTTTTGGGTTTGTTTTTGTAGGTCCTTTTCTTCTCTTGTGTTTCCCACTTAGAGAAGTTCCTTTAGCATTTGTTGTAGAGCTGGTTTGGTGGTGCTGAATTCTCTTAGCTTTTGCTTGTCTGTAAAGCTTTTGATTTCTCCATCGAATCTGAATGAGATCCTTGCCTGGTAGAGTAATCTTGGTTGTAGGTTCTTCCCTTTCATCACTTTAAGTATATCATGCCACTCCCTCCTGGCTTGTAGAGTTTCTGCTGGGAAATCAGCTGTTAACCTTATGGGGGTTCCCTTGTATGTTATTTGTCACTTTTCCCTTGCTGCTTTCAATAATTTTTCTTTGTCTTTAATTTTTGCCAATTTGATTGTTATGTGTCTCAGCATGTTTCTCCTTGGGTTTATCCTGTATGGGACTTGCTGCGTTTCCTGGACTTGGGTGGCTATTTCCTTTCCCATGTTAGGGAAGTTTTTGACTATAATCTCTTCAAATATTTTCTCCGGTCCTTTCTCTCTCTCTTCTCCTTCTGGGACCCCTATAATGCAAATGTTGTTGCATTTCATGTTGTCCCAGAGGTCTCTTAGGCTGTCTTCATTTCTTTTCATTCTTTTTTCTTTAGTCTGTTCCGCAGCAGTGAATTCCACCATTCTGTCTTCCAGGTCACTTATCCGTTCTTCTGCCTCAGTTATTCTGCTATTGATTCCTTCTAGTGTAGTTTTCATTTCAGTTATCGTATTGTTCATCTCTGTTTGTTCTTTAATTCTTCTAGGTCTTTGTTAAACATTTCTTGCATCTCCTTGATCTTTGCCTCAATTATTTTTCTGAGGTCCTGGATCATCTTCACTATCATTATTCTGAATTCTCTTTATGGAAGGTTGCCTATCTCCACTTCATTTAGATGTTTTTCTGGGGTTTTATCTTGTTCCTTCATCTGGTACATAGCCCTCTGCCTTTTCATCTTGTCTATCTTTCTGTGAATGTGGTTTTTGTTCCACAGGCTGCAGGATTGTAGTTCTTCTTGCTTCTGCTCTGTGCCCTCTGGTGGATGAGGCTATCTAAGAGGCTTGTGTAAGTTTCCTGATGGGAGGGACTGGTGGTGGGTAGAGCTGACTGTTGCTCTGGTGGGCAGAGCTCAGTAAAACCTTAATCCGCTTGACTGTTGATGAGTGGGGCTGGGTTCCCTCCCTGTTTCTTGTTTGGCCTGAGGCAACCCAACACTGGAGCCTATCTGTGCTCTTTGGTGAGGCTAATGACAGACTCTGGGAGGGCTCATGCCAAGGAGTACTTCCCAGAACTTCTGCTGCCAGTGTCCTTGTCCCCATGGTGAGACACAGCCACCCCCCGCCTCTGCAGGAGACCCTCCAACACTAGCAGGTCGGTCTGGCTCAGTCTCCCCTGGGGTCACTGCTCCTTCCCCTGGGTCCCGATGCACACACTACTTTGTGTGTGCCCTCCAAGAGTGGGGTCTCTGTTTCCCTCAGTCCTGTCGAAGTCCTGCAATCAAATCCCACTAGGCTTCGAAGTCTGATTCTCCAGGAAGTCCTCCTCCCGTTGCCGGACCCCCAGGTTGGGAAGCCTGACGTGGGGCTCAGAACCTTTACTCCAGTGGGTGGACTTCTGTGGTATAAGTGTTCTCCAGTCTGTGAGTCACCCACCCAGCAGTTATGGGGTTTGATTTTACTGTGATTGCACCCCTCCTACCATCTCATTGTGGCTTCTCCTTTGTCTTTGGATGTGGGGTATTTTTTTTGGTGAGTTCCAGTGTCTTCCTGTCAATGACTCTCCAGCAGCTAGTTGTGATTCTGGCGTTCTCACAAGAGGGAGTGAGAGCACGTCCTTCTACTCTGCCATCTTGGTTCCTCTCCCACTATTAATTTTATACGTAAGTATTCTGTAAATATTTTAATATGGAATCCTCCTCCCTTGGAGAATATTTACCTTACACAATGGATAACTGAATGCCAATCTTACTGATTGGAAACCACAGATTTCTATGGGAAGTGTCAATCCAATGTTACAAAACAATTTTAAATCCAATATTCTTTGCTTTTACATTTTTATAAGAGCACTAGTTTTTATGTAACTCGACTACCTGTTATAGTGTCAAGGTAGTCCTAAATTCAACAGTAAATCTCAAAATACTACATAGTGTGATGATTAATATCACATGCCAACAGAATCAACATATATTACAGAGTTTAAAAATTTACGTATCAATAATTCACACAATCTGTGTTTTAAGGGATCACGGTTTAGCTTTTAGGTAGGAGTTAATGACTGGAACTCATAAGTAGAAATCTCCAGAAATTATCTAATTTTCCATTACAGTTTTACTAAATTTGGGAGATTATAAATAATGATCATGTCATTAGCAACTCAGCTTGATGTTCCTTAGCAGAGAAGTCAACTGAATCCCTCATTGGGACCTGAATTTTTCTCTCCTATCACCCTCCTACCTTCCCAGATCAAGTGATTTTCCATTACCTAATTCCTCATTTCTCTCACCTCCTAGCCTTGTGCTGCCACACCTGGCTTTTGACTACCTACCTTGCCTTGACCTCCAGTACTAGGGGTATCTGCAGTGCTATGGGGGCACCTAGGGGAACTCTGTGTAGACTTGGGTTGGGCCGGCTGTGGGTCAGAGAGTGGAATTCATGGAAGGAATAAAAGAAGGTGGAGGGAAACATAGAAAAGCACTCCAGGTAGAGAGGAAAGAGCATGAGTGAGAGAATGCCACAGAACTTTGGAGGAAGTAAGTAACTTCACAGTGGCTGAAGCTAAACTGTATGTGGCAGGTAGAGGAGGGAGGAAGATTTGGGGGAGAATAGAGCAGTGATGATGCCAGAGCAGTGGCAGCCTTAATCTTCCATGTAGGCCATGTTGAAGATTTGGAACTTCCTTTTAAGGGCAATGCTAAGGTGGGGAAAGGTTTCAAGTAGGAGACTGACATAAGCACACCTGCAGTCTAAAGAAATCACTCTTATTGTATTTGCAAAACTGGGACTGGATCAGAGAGAATCAAGAAGGATTGAGAATTCTACAATACTTTGGGACCATATAAGGAGCAGTCACTGCAAAAATAGGATTATTTCCACATAATTTCTTAAAAGGACAAAGCACAGCTGATAGCAGTGACTACAGATCACTGTGATAATAGGAAGCCTCTCAAAGCAGAGATTACAAGGAAGCCTGATAAGGTACAAATATACATTTTTTATTTTTATAATTTACCTGCATCACTGTATGTGTGTAGGGGAGAGAGACAGACAGATTGAGTTGCCAGCTGCTTCTCAAAACAATCAGGATAGAAAGTCAACTTGAGTAGAGATCTGTTCTGTGAAGAGATTTTTGAATTGTTTCTCTTGATGATACCTATTCCTGTGGCTGAACAAAAGGTACCACTCCCGTTCTTATGCATAGCTCTGTTCCTAGGAGCCCAGCAGAATCATTCCTGAGAGAAGGCCAGGTGACGGATGTCAGGCTCACCTGAGACTCCCTGACTGCCTAAGTGTTGGGGAGGAAAGCTGAGTTCATCTAGTACTTTTCATTTGGGAAATGGTGGCTAATCACATGAGTATTCTGTTAGGAGCTGTGACCTTGGACCCCAAGTGTGTATTACCTGTGTTTGAAAGCAGAAATAAACAACTATCATCCCTTCCCCTCAGGCTGAATAAAAACCAGGAGTGGACAGAAAATCATGGGGCAGGGTGGGGCCTAGGGAGAGATGATGCACTTCCACTCAATAAGGATAGATAGAGATTCATAAGCACAACTAGGAAAATTAGGAAAATATAATTAGCAAATTTTGGTTAGAAAGTTAATTAGGCAATTAGGAAACAGGAATTAGGAAAATAAAAATAATATGACTGTGTTTGTACCTCGGGCTGATGAAGCAGGACATGCCAGTTACATAACAGGATTTTAGCATCTGAGTTTTATGAGTAGTCCATCCAAGATCTATTTCACATTCTCATGCTTTTTAATGTTACATTCTTTGCTTTAAATTCTCCTCATTTCCACCTAGTAAACTACTCCTCATCCATTAAGTCCCAACTCAAATAGCACCTCTTCAAAAGACTGACTTGGCTTTTCTAGGAATAGTCAGTCACTCTGTCTTTTCTCCTCTCTAGCCCTTGGAACATATCTGTACTTTATCATAATATATTCCTCACAATAATTGGTTTGTTTGCATGTCTAGTCCAGCAACTAGGATATTCACTCCCCAAAGGCAGAAATTACATCTGTAATTACCTTTGTATATTACTAGGACCCATTACAGTGTGTTGAATATATTATCAACTCAATAAATAATTTCAAATTAATTAATAACCTGCTTAATATCTCTTGTACTTGCATTTTTCCTTGATTCCTTTTTTCAAAGCTTCATTAATTAAAGGTTACATGTCTCCAGCCTATCTCAACAGGCCAAGTCTATCTTGTAAACTAGTCTTCAACATACAGAGCCTCCTCATTCAGGTGTTAATTCTCTTGTGGGTCAGAGCTGGTTCACACCAGCCTGTTAAGAATCAGCTATTACATTTTTCAGAAATTCTGTAAGCAGGTTGTTAAACATAGTCATTATTAAAAATTAAATTACAGACACTTATAATTTAATATACTATATTAAAAACTAATGTAAAAGATACCCAAAACTCTAACCCTCCTATTTATTTTTCCATATTCTTCTTCTATGGTATTGGTATGGCAGAAATACCATATAATAGTGTATTACTGCACATCTCTTCCCAAATGCACATTAAGTGAGATTATGTTGGTAGCCAGCAATCAGCCATGGTGAGAGTATTTACCCCACGAATTGCCAAATGCTACAAATCAGGCTATGATTTACTGTTTTGCTGATTGTCTGTACTTAAGACAATATGGAGAAAATGTTAATAATGCAGATTAAACTTCAAAGTGTCATGTCTATAGCTGTTACATTGGTAATACTGCAAACGTAAAAAAATTCCTCTGGCATCCAAAAATTATCATCTAATTCAGCAAAGGATTTGCTTACATCACTGATGAACAAATGAAGTTCTGACATACATCTCCAATGTTTCACTCTTATTTGCCAATATAAATGAAAATATCAACCACCTATATGGTGGTGTAATTCTCAGAATGACACTGGGAGAGCCAATTGTTAAACATTTACCAGCACACCACTTTCTATAAAATTGTTTTTCAAAGATATTGCATGCATATTTTTAATACCTCTTTTGAGGTATATTTCACATATCCTCAATTCACCCACTTAAAATGTACAATTCAATGGTTTTCAATATATTCACAGAACTGTGCAACCAGCAGCACAATCATCTATACGAGACTTTCATCACCCCAGAAAGAAATCCTGAACCAATTAGCAGTCACTAGTCAGTTCCCCCCAAACCCCTGGGCCTTGGCAACCACTCACCTACTTCTACGTTCTGTCTCTATGGACTTGCCTATTCTGGATATCTCATATAAATGAAATCACACAGTATGTGGCTTTTTGTTTCTGCCTTCTTTTGATTAGCTTAATGTTTTCAAGGTTCATCCATGTCACAGTGTATATCAATACTTCATTCCTCTTTATGGCTAAATAATATTTCATTGTATGGATATACCACATTTTGTGTATTCATTCATCAATTGATGGACATTTGGGTTGTTTCCACTCTTTGACTAACATGAATAAAGCTGCTTTGAACACTCTTGTACAAATTTTTGTGTGGACATACACTTTCATTTCTCTTGGTTATATATCTAGGAATGGAACTGCTGCGTTATAATTCTATGTTTAAATCTTTGAGGAATTGCCAAACTGTGTTCCAAAGTGGCTGTACTATTTTACATTCTCACCAGGAATGTATGAGAGTTTTAATTTCTCCACATGCTTGCTAACACTTGTTACCTGTCTTTTTGATTATAGCCATTCTAGTGAATGTGAAGTAGTATTTTTGTGGTTCTTACTATTAATATTAAACCAAAAATTTATTATTACATATAATTATTTTATTAATAACCAGTGTTGTTCAAAATTATAAAAACACTATCAAGATAAAAGAGTTTTTATTAGACCACAGAATGCAATTATCAACATCATACCTAAAATGCTTATTTCCCCACTGTTGTGTTATAGGCCCTGTGATGTATTTATAATTTTAGTTGAGAATTTATAGGAAATGAATAAACTATTGAAGGCTTACGCTTTTAAAGAAAAACTGAGTTGTTTCCAAGTGTTTAAAAGTAAAAATATTTTAAACAAGAAGTTGATATAAATGCTCAGAAACTGTACCAGACTTAACTCCAGGCAATGTGTTATCAGAACTGAATTATGACCTGGAAACAAAAATTAATTTCACATAATACAACAAAAAAAATCAAGATTTATTAAAGAGTTAAATATTATTATAAAATGTATATACTATCTAGGAGAAAATATTTTATAAATCTGTAGAGGAAAAAAATCTTTTCTTAGAATTAGAGCCTAGAAATAACAAGAAAGTTCACGACTGACAGATTTAAATATATAATTAGAAAAGCTTCAGTAGAACAGAAAATAATACAAGGAAAATTAAGACAATAGTGAATGATCACAAATTTTTCTTTATTGTGTTTGTTATCTAATGTGTATCTGAGTATGCTTTCAATTAAAAAGGAAAAACAATAAAAGGACACTTAGCATAGTGCCTAGAAAAATCATTAATAGATTAATTATTCCAGATATTCAACTTTAAAATAATCATAGTCAGATTTTTTTTTTTTTGACTGCACCATGCGGCATACAGGATCTTAGTTCCCCGACCAGGGATGGAACCTGTGTCCCCTGCAGTGGAAGCGTGGAGTCCTAACCACTGGACCGCCAGGGAAGTCCCCATAGCCAGATTTTGATAGCAACTAGAGGAAAGGTTATTAGTATTGCAACTCCTCATGCTACCATTAACCTTGTTTCTTCTAGCAAATTTCCACTAACTTTCAGGCCAGAGTTTATTTTATACACTCATATGTTCTACAATATCATTTAGTTTAGATGAATATGGCTTCAGATGTTATATTTTTTTCTTTACTGAAGCCAGTGAGTCTTGAACTTATTGTCAAAATAACTTACTCCCACTCTCCCAAAACCAGATGTTGACTCAGCAAGTGTATAGGGTTCCAGGGATTTTCATTTTTAACAAGCACTCCCAGGTGATTTTCATGCAAGTGGTTACAGTTAACTGTCTGGAACAATTTCTTTTTACATTGAACTCTGTTTAAATTGGAGTTGGGGCTGAGAAAAGCAACAAGATTGAAAAACATTCCATCAGGGCTTTTAAGCAGGAAGCAAGGACAGGGAGTCTAGGAAAGAGGGTTCCTAATAATGACAGTGGTGGTTAGAGAGGTAGCTGGCGTAGACAGGAAGTAGATTGTACAACTGGGTCACTGAGGAGCCAATCCAAGCTATAGAAATATACTAGGTTTCCAAAGGAATGGAGGAAAAACATTTGTGTTTCTGTGGAAAACTACTCATTTTTCTATTGCACACCATTCTGAGTTATCAGATTTTAGCCCTTTCCCTGTCTTTGAGCTATTTTTCAACTCTTTGTAACTCTTTGTAGGTAACTGATATGTAAATTCTCTCATGTCTGGTAGCCATTCGACTTAATTCCCTATCTGCTCCCCTAGCCTTGCTTGCTCCCTACCCCAGGGAAAAAGCAATTTTGTCTCTACTTGGAATTTATCTCAGCATTCCTTTCTTCTGTTTAATATACTATTTTGACTTTACCTTTGAATTGGTCATAACATCTGCCTGTTCCCTTCATATCATATGAGCAAAAATTCTTTAACATGTGTTCATTTTAATATCTGTATGAAAGTCGTGATGGTACATTTTTCTGAACATTATCTGTTAACAGAAATACAATGCTAGCCTTACTGCTTATTATTACCATTCAAATAAGCCACACACATGATATTCATATGTACACATGCGTTCGACAACTGAAGGATTTAAGAACACTCTCCTTATTCCTCTTTCTTTTTATCAAATAGAAGAATCAGCAATATAATTTTATCTTTACTCTATTTAAGTCCAAACTATTTAACTTGTTATCAAGAGAAACTATCCATCTTTTCTATCTTTTGCTCTCTAATTTGCTGTAACATGCAATTTCTGATAAGGCAAGCCTAGCATGTGATTTAGAGAGTCAAGCACCAAAGCTCTCCCTTATCCTCTTCCATTTATGTATTGAAAAAAAACTCCTCTAGTCTGACCTCTGATACCCAAGTGATAACCTTAATACTATTTACTATACATAACCAGAAATACAGGAAATTAGCATTAGAATTCCACAGGTTATAGAAAAGAGTCACATTAATTTCCCCCTCAATTTTGTTTCTTTGTTTTCCTTCAAATAATAACAGAAAAATTTAAGCTATGGCCTAGGGAGCCACACACATCAAATATATCAGTCAGCCAGGGCTGGAGTCCTGAAGATAATGGTATTCTTGCTGTCTCAAGCTGATATCTGTAAAAGCTTCAGTAAATTGCACTAAATGCTTCGGCTGCCTTTTTGGCCGAAAGGTGCACTGTCAGCTTAATCTTACCAAGTTCCGAAGGAAGCACCCTAAAATTGATCATAAAAAGTCATTTGTTATCTAAAATGAGAACAATGCTTGTCATACGGCAGGCTTTCAAGTAGGCCACAATGTGAGGGGGACTTAGAGGAAAAATAATGCATTTTCTCTTCAACCAGCGGATTCCAATCAGCAGTAGGGACACTTGCTATTTAGTGTAACCTTCTTCTAATTAGGTATCATTTGGCCATTTCTAAATCTGCTGAGAGCAGAGATTCTCTCTCCACTAGAGGACACTATCTAACTTATTGGAAAAAAAAAAGTTTTTTTTCAATTAAAAGGAAATTTCTTCCCTAATTAAAAAGCATCAGCATCCAGAGATCTTACTAGTTGGAATTAGGAAATAGTGAGCATTTTGTTCTTAAACAAGATGTTGAATAGTAGGGGGTTTTAATTTCATTTGCACCATTAATCATGGGTATTAAAATTACCCTACGGTCACGGTAAAGATAAATGTTTTGCCAAAGACTCTCCATTTAAGATAAAAGCAAAGTGGTTTACAAAACATATTTCTCTTTTGTCATTAGTTATACTGAATGGCTCCTCTTCCAGAAGACTTTATTCCGAAATGAAGAATCTCTCTCTGTGTCTCTCAGTCTCTCTCTGTGTGTCTCTCTGTGTCTCTGTCTGTCTCTCTGTCTCACACACACACACACGCACACACAGAAAGTTCCCTTGGAACTTGCTCGAGACATTTTACCCAAATAAGTATTAGGACCTATGGCACGTAATAGTTGCCAGTAACTAACCACACAGAGTTCTTTGAAAATCAGAGATTTATCTAAGGATCCCCAAAGAAAGGAAAGAAATGGAAGGGATAGGTTCTATTAAGCTCATAGTTGAGGTTGTTATTCCTGCAGGATGTAACAACGTCTGCTCAAATTTCAAGGGAAAAAAATCACAAAAAAACAAGACATGCACTTTAAAATTTGCTAACCATAATTCAGCTGTAGTGTCAGATTTCCTTATGAAAATGTATTTTGTACTATCTTACAGCATATTTCTGTAGATTTTAGGAACAAAACAACTTATTTGCCTGGCCAGCAGATTGCAAGGGGATTTAAGTAACCACAAATAACCTGGAGTTAAATGAGTTAATGTACATCCACAGTACCCATGGTGAGTGAGTGCTCACAAATTGTTACCAATTATTACTATTACTAGTGTTACTATTATGATGGGACTTAAACTTTTCTATATGTGATGACTTGTAGTTCACGTATCAAGTTAGGCCAAATTATGCCCTCCAGGAACCTGAGGGCTGCATACTGGAATCTGAATGAATTATTGGGGATATTTCCTACACCTTAGAGGAAGGAAGGCAGTGGCACAGCCCCTCCAGAATGGAGAGGAAATCTCATGCATTTGAAAGGAAAGGGTGTGCAAAATAGGAATATCATTACTGCATTGTTTTTAGATAGTTCAAAGGTTCTTTTAAGGACTCAAATGGTAGCTCTTGATGGCTGCCTTCTAGATGCATGATCCAAAAGTTTCTGGCATTATAGGGGAGCAAAACTTGCCATCCCAAAATGTCTTTTTGGCATGTGGATTATTCCGAGCTGAAAACAATCAAGGCCCAAAAGACTCAACAAGAAACTCTGACTATCCCCCTAACTGCCTAAAAGAATTTAGATAGAGGTCCTGTTCCTGGAATAGAGCTATCACCAGAGCTATCTGCCAAGAATATGGGCTACGTGTGGTGGGGGAGATTTTAGGCAGAACCTAGAGATCAGAGTCCACTCTGTGTCCCATTGTCTCTGCCTGGCCCAGCAAGCATTTGTTTACAAAACCTTTGCTTTTTCATCTCCATATGAATTGCCTTCCTCCCCTTTCAAGTCCCAAACCACTATCCCCAACGTCCTGTTTTTTCTTTAGCTGAAGACGGTATTTAAGGCGAGGGTTTTGTCCATTTTGGCGAGTTACTCAGTTTTCTTGGGTCTCTCTCGTGTATACATGTCATTATACTTTTGTTTGATTTTCTCCTTTTAATCCGTCTCATGTCAATTTAATTCTTAGACCAGCCAGAAGAACCTCGAAGGGTAGAAGCTAATTTCTTCCTCCCTGAAAGCATCGAGAACAATTAATGGACACCAAGCTGAAGAGGGGGACTCATCAGGAATCACTAAACATCGGGTGCCACCTGATGACCTCACCCCTGGGAGGTGTGATGTTACACCTGAGTGTTGAGAAAATGGGTATTAGCTAAAAGAAGTAGGAAACTGATAACTGCTCAGTGGAAAACGTTTAACTGCCAGGGAGTGGATTTGCTTAGAAATGCTATTCAGAAACTTTTGGTAATGATGGAGAGGAAGTAGGACGATTTGGGGGGGATATTTTTTATTGAGTTAAAATACACATAAAATTCATCATCCTAGCCATTTTTAAATGTACAGGGAAGTAGGGTCATTTTTGCCCATCAGTTGAAAAAGAGGATGGAAAAAGAGACTTGTGGTTTGCTTTCTGCCAAAGACATCAGACCTGCTTATAATTTTATTCATTTCTAAAACTGTTTTGAGTCATCCACAAGTAGACTTTTTTTTGGTAATGCACACATTTTTAGGTTTTTGTTGCAGAGGACTTACTAATCTCAAATTTCTGTGATTCCATCTTTTTTTAAAAATAAATTTATTTATTTATTTATTTTTGGCTGCGTTGGGTCTTCATTGCTACACTTGGGCTTTCTCTAGTTGCAGCGAGCGGGGGCTACTCTTCACTGCGGTGCGCGGGCTTCTTATTGTGGTGGCTTCTCTTGTTGCAGAGCACGGGCTCTAGGTGCATGGGCTTCAGTAGGTGTGGCACGCGGGCTCAATAGTTGTGGCTTGCAGGCTCTAGAGCGCAAGCTCAGTAGTTGTGGCGCATGGGCTTAGTTGCTCCGCGGCATGTGGGATCTTCCCGGACCAGGGCTTGAACCCGTGTCCCCTGCATTGGCAGGCGGATTCTTAACCACTGCACCACCAGGGAAGCCCTCTGTGATTGCATCATGATAAGACATCTCCTTTATTTTTGCTCCATTAATTACATAGCCACTGTACTAAATCCCTCATTGATTCTTTTAACTCTCGCGGTGCTTTCTCATCCTTCTGGAGTCTCACATTTTTAAAGCAAATTATTCCATTTTCAGCCTCCAAGTATATTTAAATCAGCCATTAACATACACAGGGAAAGCATTTATCTGTGGCCAGTGATTAGTAAATTCTTTAGAACTCAGTATCAAAAGCAATTGAAGCAAGCAAGAAAGTAACAGAGGGAGATGAAAAATAGGAATATGAAAAGGAGGAATGAGAGGGAAAGAAAAATGAAAGGAGGAGGAAAGGAAGGGGTATTAGTGGAGGTGGTGAAGGGTATTGAAATGTTCACAACAGCTTATTCAAGTGTAAGTGTTACATTTAGGTTGCCATGCTCCTGAGTTGACTGGCCTGATAATGGCTTCAGCTTTTTTGTGCTTAATCTGTCATCTCCAAACCCGGGCTGATACCTATTGAGGTAAAGACCAGTAAATGCCTCCCAGTGTCTATTATCCTTTTTTTAGTTGGGCACATGGCTACCCAGCTACAGACTGTATTTCCTAGCTTCCTAGCTTCCTTTGCAGGTAGATACGGCCAAATGACAGAGATCAGGCCAATGGGATGTGTGAAGAAGTGATGTCTACAATTTCCCATTCATCTCCTTTATGATGCTGCCTCATCCCTGGACTTTCTTTTTCCCTTTCCTGTAGGCTGGAAAGCAGATGTGTCAGTGAACTGGTTTCTGTCATATATATGAAGACAAAATAGTAGAGCAATAAGATGTAAGGGACCTGGGTCCCTGAATGACATAATGAAACAGAATCATCCAACAGTCTGGACTTCTCTGTACTTGTCTATTTGATGAGAGAAATACACATCTAATTTACTGAAGACATTGTATTTTGGGGTACCTTTGTTATCCAACCAGTACCTCTAGAAAGTATTTTTTTCATCTTGTCTCCCAGGTTGCAGTGTGGCAGGATAAAATTCGTGACACTATACCAACTAATTTGATCTACTTAGTGATGTAGACAAGAACCACATTTATCTCTTGCTAATCCTCTAATAATTTCCCACAATACCTATATACAAAATGCAGAAACAGAAAACTACAAATGCTCTCTTTGAGAAGGAAAATATGACATTAAGAATGAGTCTCCTTTTAAGAAAGGATTTAGCTTTAACTGGAGGAAAACTATAAGGAATTTACTTAGGGGTAATACAGTCAATAGCATCTGTTCTATTTTTGCTTGTTTGTTTGTTCTGGGTGCGCTGCACGGCAGTGGAGGCGTGGAGTCTTAACCACCGGACCACCAGGGAAGTCCCAATAGCACCTGTTCTAAATGAGAAACTGAAATCTTAAAAGTCAAGATGATTTAAGGCAATGATGCATGGTGACTCCAGTTAATAGTTTAACCCCTATAAAAAGGCACATACAGATTCTCTGAAAATACACCATGTAGGCTGAACAAAGCAGGTCCCCAGGTCGATTCTGGTGCTCTGGTCACCAATTTACAATCCCTGTTCTATAGCATAAATGTAGTAGTTGGAAGCCAGGTCCCTGAGTCAGCTAAATCTATATCCAAATAGGACTCTACCATTTATTATCTCTCTGACCTTAAGCATGTTATGTCATTTAACCTCTCAAATATTTTAACTTTCTCTTTTGCAAGACTGAGTGTAAAAATATTTAACTCCTGGGTTTATGATGAGGATTAAACATATGAACAAGTTACGTAAAGCACTTAGCACACTGTAAATTAGCACAGAGAATGGTGGGTGTTAGTACTAGTAAAAATAATGGTACACAGTCCTAACAAATATGGTGCCTACTAGGTACCAGGCTGAAAAGTATCTCTTGATAAAACAGAACTACTCTTCTGCTAATAAGAGTCCACATAATTTTCACACCATCACGTTATTTTTCCACCACCCAATTTTTCTAGGCTTTCTGATTTAACAGATTGTCTTGTTTCCCTTCATTCGGTATTAGTCTCCAAAAACACCGCTGGAACTCAAGGTTACTTATCCAAAGGATGAAAGAGCAAGTGCTGTCCACTGAAGTGAAGGCTCTCTACTGCTTTGCATTGTTCTGATGAATTTCATCTTGAGATACACCCACTCTTGGCGATCCTCTTTGCTCAAGTTTTTTCCCATCTCTAATCTCACTTCAACTTGCTATCTTATCTATCATTCTATGGCTGTCTTTTATTTTTTATTTATTTATTTAAATAGACAACTTTGATGTCTTTTTTTTTTTTAGTTTGTTTATTTTATTTTTGGCTGCGTTGGGTATTTGTTGCTGCGTGCGGGCTTTCTCTAATTGCAGTGAGCGGGGTCTACTCTCTTCGTTGCGGTGTGCAGGCTTCTCACTGTGGTGGCTTCTCTTGTTGCAGAGCACGCGCTCTAGGCGCGCGGGCTTCAGTAGTTGTAGCGCGTGGGCTCAGTAGTTGTGGCTTGTGGGCTCTAGAGCGCACAATCAGTAGTTGTGGCGCACAGGCTTAGTTGCTCTGCAGCATGTGGGATCTTCCTGGACAAGGGCTCAAACCCGTGTCCCCTGCATTGGCAGGCGGATTCTTAACCACTGCGCCACCAGGGAAGCCCTATGGCTGTCTTTTAGAACTTAGACTTGATCCAGCCCATCCAGAAAAACTTTCTCACTTATTTCTATCATTTTCCCCCATCATCTTCCCAAGTGGCCATACAAGCCCTTGCTATATCCTCCAGATATGGTCTAAATTCAATCCATTTCTTCAACTTCATTGCATCTTTTTTATACCCTTGTCTCTTTACCAGATTGTAAACTTATATGCAAGCAAGGGTTGCATCTAAATAAAATTTTATGAACTGTACACCCGCTTATTCTAGCTCCAAGGACTCCTGGGATATCATTTGTGAGAGTGTAAAAGTTTCAGAGGTTAAATCCATAAGGAAACACAAGATACTTTTCCTTGTCCTATGAGGATTAACTTTATGTTCATTCACAAACAAATAAGCAAACAAGATAAAAAATAAACAAAAAACCTTCAAGTCCAGAGAACTATAAAATGCTGTCCTATTTTCAGGAACTACTTACAGTAACATATTCTTCTCAATACTGAAAAAGTAATTGTATACTTAAGTGAGAGTCTAAGGCAGGTAAATTAGAAGCCAAATCTACGCAACCATGTTAAACCACATTTGAGTGAGAAAAGAAAATGATATGTAATCAAAGCCACAATATTATATTTAGCACTTTCAGAACTTATGAGCAACTATACCTAGATCAGTGCAAAAACTCGTAACTCTGCCTGATGGACTCTCTCCCTACATTATGCTTCAAATCTGTAAGAGTATGAGGTATGTGTAAAATTACTTAATAAAGGCATTCTTGGGCTTCCCTGGGGGCACAGTGGTTAAGAATCCACCTGCCAGGGCAGGGGACATGGGTTCGAGCCCTGGTCCAGGAGGATCCCACATGCCACGGAGCAACTAAGCCTGTGCGCCACAACTACTGAGCCTGCGTTCTAGAGCCCGTGAGCCACAACTACTGAGTCCGTGTGCCACAACTACTGAAGCCCGCGTACCAAGAGCCTGTGCTCCGCAACAAGAGAAGCCACTGCAATAAGAAGCCCGGGCACCGCAACGAAGAGTAGCTCCCGCTCACCACAACTAGAGAAAGCCTGTGCGCAGCAACGGAGACCCAATGCAGCCAAGAATAAAAATAAATAATAAATACATAAATTTATTAAAAAAAAATAAAGGCTTTCTATGTCTAGCAAACTCTGAAATGGTATTAATAGTCACCCATAATTAATGAAAAACTTTCCAAATCTTCACTGGCTACAGGGTAAAATCTCTTAAGATACATTATACTGGTATTGGACTCACCAGATTTTTCTCTACTTAAAAAAAATTAAATTCTCCTATGTAAACTGTAAGATAACTGAGGAAGATTTTCATAGGTGTTGCAACTCACATTATAAATTAAACCATCAAACTCAAAGCTCTTAAGTGAATATTTTTATTTTAACCTGGGCCTCCTATTCATTCCTAACAGTGTGTATAATAATCTTTTGGGTAGGTCTTAGGGAACAGAAGCCCCCTTCTTCAAATCTACATGAATATAACAATGTCCATCAATGACATCACCAACACATCCAGCTAAATGAGACTTCTTAGAGGAGATTCATAGAATCCTGAACCTCAGAGCTTGTGAGGACTAAAGTTTAGTTTGGAGTAAAAAGCCTTTCAGTGGATACTAATGGTGACAACCCCTCAGTCCCTGCTCATGGCTATTTGGGAAAGTAGGACTCTTATCCTGAATCAAGATAGAGTCTGGAAACTTAGACCTTCCTCAGTGAGCAGAGGAACAGAGGGAAATCTGGCCTAAAGCATAGGCTTGACTCTTATTCTACTGGTGTTGGCATCTTTTATAATATTTTTAATGAGTTGATTTGAATAGTTCATAAAAAAGAAACTGGGAGTTAAAGAAACAGAAGGCAGCTTATGCATAAAAAGGGTGGTTCCACACGATGGAATGTAGGAATCCCTTTGTCAAGAGGAGGAGGCCAGCACTAAGGCAGCCCTGGTGGTGCTCCAGTACACAGGACTCAGGAACAATGAACCGAGAAAAGGGATTTCAAACCTGGCTGTGTATCACTGTAGCCCAGAAATCAATGAACTATTTATTTAATAAGCTTTCCTGACGACTCAGGTGCATAGCAGGTTTTGGAACCTCTGGCTTTTATCTGCTGTGACAGAAATAAACAAATCTGGGATACTAGAGGCAGTGGATGGAGCCTTCAGAGTGAGTGCAATGCCGAGCCCCAGCTGGAACCTGAGCTATCCCGAGTGGATCAGAGTAATCATGAAGGTTTGAACACCCATATGCCTAGAAATTGTGTCCCAGGAGACCCTCCAAGACTAGCAGGTAGGTCTGGCTCTAAAGGGTGGGCAGAGTTTATGAGAAAAATATGGACTGGAGTCCTGGGATGGCTAAAACCAGGTGAAGTTGGGATAAGTAAATAAGCCTTGATTTCTCAGTGGTAGGAGTTGCTAAATAGTACAATATAATTTAATGATCTGTATTTTGGAAAACAGGCATTTTCTCTGGAGGCTATTGAAATGTTGTTAGCATAATTAGGATCAAATCATCATCTTTTTCCTGGGGCAGAATGAATTTGATGGAAGTAGTAGGAACCCTTACCTCATTTTAGTTACAATCAGGTTTTCAGTTAGCATTGTCTTATTCCAGAGTAAGCATTGCCTTACTCAAAAAGTTCTTCACTCTTTTTGTTTAATTTATTTATATTTTAAAATTTTAATTTATTTTTGGCTGTTTTGGGTCTTCGTTGCTGTGCGTGGGCTTTCTCTAGTTGCAGTGAGCGGGAGCTACTCTTCATTGCGGTGAGTGGGCTTCTTATTGCGGTGGCTTCTCTTGTTGCAGAGCACAGGCTCTAGGTGCACGGGCTTCAGTAGTTGTGTCACGCAGGCTCAGTAGTTATGGCACATGGGCTTAGTTGCTCCACGGCATGTGGGATCTTCCCAGACCAGGGCTCGAACCCGTGTCCCCTGCACTGGCAGGCAGATTCTTAACCACTGTGCCACCAGGGAAGTCCCAAAAAGTTCTTCACTCTTTGTACCCCAATCACTGCAGCCCGGCTGCATGAGGGGGAGTGGGCTGGGGCTCTTTTGCAACCATTGCTATTTCTGCTATTTAGTTTCAATGGATGCCAGCTGATTTAAAGTTATGGCCTTGCTCCCCAGTTACAAGTTTCCCACTGATTAGAGAAGCTGCTTCCCTTAATTCTCAGGTGGGAATGAATTTAGCTGATATATGGAATAGACAGTGGTAGAACAGGAAAGAAAAGCAGAATTTAAACACTACAAAGTAATTTGGACTTTGAAGTTTTCCTCCATCTTTAATATTCTTATTCCTTAGTTATATTAAAACTTCTTTAGTGATAGGTGCTACAAAGTTGTATATATATATATGATATATATATGTATATGCATGTATTCCATATGTATGTATATATGTATATACACACATATATGGAATAAATGACATGCCAACGCAGATGGCCATGGTAAAAAATTCAAACAGTTAAGAAAGGTATAAGATTACCATCTAATTTCCAGAGGGATGTACCATTTTACACCATTAGCGCATGAGAGATCCAGTTTCTCTCCATTCTCACCAGCATTTTGCATTGCCAGTATTTTACATTTTAGCTTTTTACATAGGTATTAAATTTAATAGGTAGTGATACATCATCATGTTCTTAATTTGCATTTCCTTAATGACTAGTGTTGTTGAACATTATTCATTGTGCTTATTTTTCTAGTGTGGAGTTTTGAGAATCCTTTATATGTTGTAGATACATGTTCTTTGTGATATTTGGGGTGTCCAATATTTTCTCTGTCAGTAGCTTGTCTTTTCAATTCTCTTAACAGTCTTATTGCAGAACAAAACTTTTAAAATTTGATAAATCCCAATTTGCTGATGTTTTTCTTTTATGGATCATGCATTTGATGTCATGCCCAAGAACTTGTCACGGGGCCATAATTTCCAAAAATGTCCTTCTGTTTTTTTCTCTAAAATGTTTATATTTTACATTTGGACTTATGATCTATTTTGAGTGAATTTTTGTATAAAATGTGAAAATTTGTGTAGTTTACTTTTTCTTGTTTGAAAAGACTATTCAGCTTTAAATAGATTACTTTGCACCTTTGTAAAAAAAAAAAAAAAAGAAAGGCATAAGATAATAAAGAGTAAAGAGCTCCTACCCACATTTCATCCTTTGGCTTCACTCTTCCAGAGGTCACCACTAAAACAGTTTCTTCTGTATGTTTCTCAACTAATATTATGCATATACAAACATATGCATATGTACATGTAAATTTATATAAATATGAACATGCATGTGTAGTATACACACATGTATGTATATGAACACATACACATATATCCTTTACAAAGTACAAGTTACATTATACCAGTACAAGTAGCCCTATTTTGTCATTCCAACAGCTACAGGATATTCTAATATGTGGATCATAGCTTATTTCACCAATCCATATTCATGAACATTTTAATGTTAGTGTTGGTACTTATTATTATAAAAAGGGCTACACTCAATCTCTTTGAATAGATATCTTTACAGTAAAGTGTAACATATATTTTGAAATGGGTCATGGATAAAAATATGAAGTTTGAAGTGCAAATTTGAAACTGGTGAACATACACAAGATAAATGAGAAAGAACAATCTGAAATGATGAAAGGTTGTGACAGACATGAAATTTCATACCAAAACTATTCCAATCAGTAATAAACAGCACTGAATCTAAACTGTATATGCTGTACTTAGTTTCTTATTTCAAATATGATATTTAATTTGGTGATGTAAATGAGTCTCCATTTTAGCATCTGGCACATAAAAAAAACATGAATCTATGTTCCACGAAACCATCACTCTTCATTGGCATTTTAAAATTAATCATGCACGTTTAAAAAAACCAATGAGCTATTTTTTTTTTTTTACAATTTAATAAGAGAATTTTGGCTATTTACAAAAAAGCAAATAAAAATTCATCTTGGGAACTCCCTGGTGGTCCAGTGGTTAGTAATCCGTGCTCTCACTGTCGAGGGCCCAGGTTCAATCCCTGGTCGGGGAACTGAGATTCCACAAGCCACACGGTGTGGCCAAAAAAAAAAAAAAAAAATTCATCTTGGAAGTATCATTTTGGAAGGTGAATTTCTTATAAGAGAAAATTTAGTTGAAAACTTGGATCGTAAAGATGCTAGAGTCTGTTTTGAGCCAAAAGGAGGTAGCCAAGCTGAAACAAATATGTGCATTTATTTACCAATACTAACAAGGGACATCTTTTAAAGTACTCAAAAACACTGTAGAAAAATTGGTTACTAGATTCAGATTGCTTGCATTATTTATCTTATAGATTTATTACAGCCTACAAAAAGGGCTGTACTAAATCTCTAGATGATTTAGTGTTTAATAAAGTCTATGATTTTCAATATTTAGAATGATGATTCCTATGAAGACCTGTGAAGAATTTTTTGATGGAAAATAGTTGCTGAGAAATTTTTCAACAAGGTACACATTTTTTAGTGAGCATGAAATCGACTGGATAAGTAACCAGAAGGATATGTACACTGAAAGGGTCACATCATAAAAGATAGAGGTGAAGTATGGTACCCTTCATTGGAGCTATTTTTTACCCCAAATTCCTCAGCTGCTGTGTCTTTCACAACAGAAACCATCTCAAATAATTCACCCTTTGATTTTTTCAAGGAGCTCAACACAGTGGTAAAACTCATAAATTTCGTAGACTGTGGCTGAAGTTTCCATCCTTTAGACATATTACTATCAAAATGAGAAGTGACCTTAAAAGCCCATTTATTGCACATATGTATGATATATGGTGCAGGGAAGAATTTTCAAACTTTATGCAGAATTGTTAATTATCTTTATGGAGTCAAACAAACAACAAACAAACAAATAAAACATGACTGTGGCAGAGACTGGTTAGCCATTCACCAACTTTGTATACCTTTCCTTCTAGGCAGACAGCCAAATAACATTACCAGTCTCCCTTGCAGTTAACTGTAGTCATATGACTGAGTTCTGGCCAATGGAAAATGGGCAGAAGTGCTCAACGAAACGTTCAGGCCTGACCAATTCATTCTATTCCTCCTCCCTAAAAAACTTACTTGTTTCTCTAATATCCATCCAGGATTTCAACACCCAAGGTGAATTTGGAAGCCATGTGTTGAATGTGACAGAGTCTCTACATTCCTGGGTCCCTAAATGACTGCCTGGAACAGAGCACTCTACCAACGATCCCTGCCCCTAATGGGCTTCGTTTCATGTGATCCAAAAATAAACTTCTATTATATTAAGCTCCAGAGAACTGTTTTTTTCCCCTGCATTAGAACAGTTATCATTACCTTAAGTAATACAGTAAGGAAGAGTAGAAACCCAGATAAGATTTTCCCTCCAAGCTGAGCCCCCTTATCGACAACTGTAAAGCAAAGCTTTGAATACTTTTATTACTCACGATAAGTTCACTACAGTGAAAATGAATATTGAGTGTTGGGTGAAGAGTTCATGAGGATTATGAGTTGTTTGGGATTCTTAGTTGATTGACAAATTCAAAATTATACCATAAGTTCTAAATATAGAACTCCATCAGTCATTTTTTTCTTAATGATAAAGCCTTTTTATTTTTCCCTGAGGCAATAAGGAAGACTAACCAGTGTATCATAGACCCTTTACATCCATCACTGGATCCTGGGTGACGTGACCTATTAAAAGAAGATAAACTTATTAAAATATCCACCAATAGCCTTAAAAAGTTGCTCTTTTCCACCTCTTGGCATCATTTTGGGTATCTATGTTTAGAAATCTTTCTGACCAAGATCAAAAGAATTGAAAAACAAAAACAATCTCTTGCTATTTGTATCCTCATAATTTTATGTGTCTGTTGAATCAAAATACTTTGACACCTCATCAGAGAAGTCCTGAAATGTATGTCAGCCCATTTTTTTTTTTAATCGAGAGAGTCAGTGTAACTGGATCTCACTCATTATCCAGTGCAACAATAAGCTTCCAATGGTAGATTATCTTTAAAAGTTTTAATGTTGAAATAAGCATAAAAAGCTCAAATTGGCTCCACTGTCAGGTCTGCTGGTGTGGAAAGTTGAAGAAACACCGCTATAGCGTATCCTCAACATGGTAAGTTGTTATGCAAATTGTTCAGATTACAATTTTTTTCATAACGTTAAGTCCTTTATGCAAAACAGTTGAATGATACTAAAAACATATTTGGCTGAAAATTTACAATTTTCGTGTTCTTATAATTTGAGGACGTAATCTGTAGTGATTTTACTCTGATAATTTTTCTGTTTTTATGAGTGGGAGTTGTGAGATTTGATTAGGCTATTTTAATAACTAAAGAATTAATAATTCCTTCCCTATTTGTGCTGAAGCATTTTTAATATACAAGTACAATATAGATTAGGGGATAGCAGCAATACTCAAGGCAGAAAGGAAATTCCTATTCATTGGTTAGGGTAAGTTATATGCAGGGGATTCCAAGTACTCTAATGAGAAACATGTTTTCATAATTTTGCTTAGTGCACACTCAACTAAAGATGTAAAATTAGATGTGTAAATCATCAAAGTAGTGAGTGTATAAAAATGAGGTTTCAGTAAGGACTCCATACAAATTTTATTTCATGGTTTATCTTTTTCATGAAAGGCTTCTGCAAAACAATTACACTAGGAACTATAATTTTCAACTTAACTCCAGTTTCCAGGTCCTATTAGTTCTACTCCATATTGCATCTAACTCTTGCTTTTATTTCTACCTAGGTTGTATTCTGAGAATGGTGATTATCAAAAAACTATTATAGTTATTTGAGTCAGGAGTTGCAATCTAGGTCTATCTCATTATTTTTTAGCACTTAACATATTCTATTGTCATTATGTTATTAGCAGTGACTCCACAATCATCATTCTTAAAGATTTTCAATGCTTTAATATGGAATTCTGAATAAGTATCAATAATAGCTTTAACTAACTTGGTTAGAATTTAATGCCTCAGGGAACCTCGTACTAACCCCCAAAGTTATTACTGGTTTTCACCCTCTAATCTTCTTCATTAAGAGAAGTTTGATAAGATCAAAACCTCTGGAGTGGAGAAAACAGAACATGGGGCAGAACATACCCATAGAGCAGGAAGTAAACTATAAACTAAAGATGATTGCTTGCTTCCAGTAAGCATATATAGCTAAATAAATTATGGTACTTTAGGAAGAAATAACAACATCCAAAAATTTGGAGAAAAATCTTCTAAAGTTCTTACTTTTGCTGCCAATGTAAAATATGGCTTTTGTTGTGAGGCACTTAGTTAGATCTACAACTAAGCTTATCTCTTTTGGACATTTTATTAACTAAATCATGCAGACGCAATTGCTTTTCATGCTTAATTTTCCATGTGAAAATTTTCTTTAGAACTCTATGACAATTAACTATTATTTCTTTGAAAATTGCTTAATATAGAATGTCATCATCCATCTTTTTTTTTTTTTTTTTTTGGCTGCGCTGCGTGGCATGTGGGATCTTAATTCCCTGATCAGGGATCAAACCCGTGCCCCCTGCAGTGGAAGCGTGGAGTCTTAACCACTGGACCACCAGGGGAGTCATCCATCTTTAATTATATAAAAATCAATCTTTTAAAATGTTAATAAGAATAATTTTTAAAAAATATTATTTGTAAAAAAATCACTCCCCTAAATTAAAAATGTTTAACAAATCATTTGGCATTGTTACTATCTGTTGTGAATGCTTGAATTTTTATTGTTAAATATTATGATTTTTTTCAATGATTATGTTTGCATTTAGCAGTTTAGATATTTATTGAGTTGTTTCTATGTGCTAGGCACTACTCTTGGTGCTTGGGATATGTAAAAGAACAAAGAAACACTTTTAGCTCCCGTGGGACTTGTGTCCTAGTGCAGGATGATAGGGAATGGACAAAAATTATACAGTATGTTCAAAGGTGATTAGATATACGGGAAAGGAGAAAAAGTAGAACCCAGGAATGCTGGCAGTAGGGTGGGTCTACAATTTTAAATAAGTGATCAAAATAGGACGTACTGAAATGTTGACATTTGAGAAAAGACTTGAAGGAGGTGAAGGAGCTAGCCAGCTGGATATGTTACGGAGGGGCACTGAAGGCAGAGGAGCAGTGAGTACAAAGCCCTAAGAAGGATGAGTGCCTAGGTTGTTAGAGAAACAGGAAGGAGGCCAAGGGGCTGGTGTGGAATAAGGAAGACAGAGACAGGTAGAGATGTGGTCATACAGGTGGTGGAGAGTTCACCTGGGTAGGGCCTTGTAAGCCATTGTAAGGGCTGTGGCTCACAATGTGAAATGGGGAGCTTTTGAGTCGATGAGTAACGAGAAGTGCCTCAGACTAGGATAGTAACAGCTGAGGAAGGGAGAAGTCATCAGATTATGGATAATTTTAAAGTTAGAGTCATCAGAATTCCCTGACAGGTTGGATGTGAAGAGTGAGAGAAAGAAAGGTCAAGGATGATTCCAAAGATTTTTGGCCTGAGCGATTGAGGACTGGGGTTTCCGTCCTTGAGACAGAGGAGGCTATGTGTGATGCAGGTCTGTAGGGAAAGACCAGGAGCTCATTTTTGTAGATGTGGTGTTTGGGGTATCTATTCCAGTGGAGATGGGTAGATGGTTAGACATGCAACTTTAAAGAAATGTCAGGGCTGAGTATATACACTTAGGAGTCAGGGGCATACAGATGGAATGACATCATGCATAGAATGAGAGTGGAGGAGAAGACCTGGGCTTTGCAATATTAGGAAGCCAGGGGAACAGGAGTAACCATCAAAGGAAAGTAAGAGAGAGAGTGACCAGAAAGGCAGGAGAGAAATCCAGAGGTTGTGGTGTCCTGGAAGCCAGAGGAAAAGGTGTTTCATGGAGGAGGGGGATGAGTGTTATTCTCAGACCACGTGACATGAGGATGGTACATTGGCCATTAAACTGAACAACATGGGGGTCACTGGAAATCACATATTATGCATTACATGATACATATTATATATCACATATTCCATATAGAAAATAAGTTAAAAGGGAAGAAAAAATAGGCTTTATCGCCAATGAATAGAATAACTTTGAATTAGGTATTAAATGGGTAGAATACTACTCCTCTCAATCACGAGATTAGGTATCCTTAAGCATTTCTGAGAAATATCCTTAAGCATTTTTAATATCCTTAAGCATTTCTGAGAAATGCGTTTCTACCAAATTCCTGCAATTAGATGAGTGGCTAAAAATGTTTCTGAAAAACGGGTGACAGCTGAGGAAGGGAAGGAATGGTTATCGTCCAAGCTCTCAATCCTATATCCCATCTTGTTTATTTAAATAAGGAGAGCGTAATCTCATCAAAGTTGCAGAATACAATGTGATTGAGTTCACCATGCAGTATTTAATTAGAAAATGTTAATTAAGCTTCCTTAATTCAATCTTGCATCAAAGAAATGTCTCTGCACACACAAGCCAGTTCTAAAGCTCAAGCAGAAAACATGAAGTTTGATGCAGGTCATACTCTGTGTTGTTATATTATGGCAGAAGAATGATTCAAATTTTGAATTCACAGAAGGCTATAGTAAGAGGCTGAAATTTCCTTTTCCCATTGACAAATGGTACTCAAAAAGCTGCTTTGGTTCAATCTTAAATAGGACAATAGCCTTAAGGGCGCTTGTTGTAAAGTTGTGTAACACTGGAAGTCCATAGGGTTCCTCCATGGATATATGGAAAACAGAGGAAGCAGTAAAAATGCAATCTTAAATTACGCCAGGACAGCAAAGGATCCAGAGCAAGTCCCCTACAATGAATTTTATGCTTCTTATAACGGCCAAATGTACTTCCCTCTTCCTGTTAAAAATGTAATAACATTTTTCTCTTGGGTCTGGACTTTATATGTCAAGTTTCTGCCTGCAGCTAATTTTTATGACTGAATTGCAAAGCCCTGAAAGCAGCATTTAGGCTGAAAATGCTGATAGGTCCATAGCTGGAGCAGGGCTAATGGTGAGAACATGAACGTAAGGCTGTGCTTGGTAGCCAATGAATTTCTCTATCCTAATAGGATGAACATTATAAAACAAGGAATATAATCAGCTTCATTATATTAGGAAGACAAGGAACAGGACTGTAATGGTACAAGTTCAGCACATTAGGCTTCCACTAGGCGCATATGTTTAGCAACATTTAAGAAGGAAATGACAGTCAAAGGACTGAAGAATGAATAAATATGTGGTCCTATCTTACTGAAAATTTCATCTAACGGACTTTTGTTTCAATATTCTAGCATCCCCTATTTAGTTGATTTGAAAGCACTGAAAAATGTTCAGTGATTATTATTTCCCTTTCATCAGATCAGAAGATTCTACTGCAGAATCCTCCACAAATGTAAATCTTCAAACCACGGTATTTTCCTTCAGGATCTAGTGATTTTAGTTTCTGATGTAAAATAGTCTGTGATTAATATAGTATTCATAGCCCCATATAATTGTGACATATTCTTGAATAATGGTAAAAGTTTAAATTTATGTCACAGAATTAATATAATCTAATTTACATTAATTAAAATTAATGTTTAGAACTGTGCCAAGCATTAATGCAGGTCAGTGGTTAGCAATCTAGGGTCAGTGGGTTAAATCCGGCTTGCTGCCTGTTTTTTGTAAACAGAGTTTTATTGGAGCCATGCCCACTCATTTACATACTGTCTAGGTCTACTTTTGCACCACAAAGACAGAGTTGAGTAGTTGTGAAAGACACTATATATGATATGGTCTGTAAAGCCTAAAATATTTACTATTCGGTCTGTTAAAGAAAACATTTGTTGACCCTTGATGTAAGTACTAGTACTATCCGAGTTTATGGAAGAACAGTAATTGAACCTCAGCGGAGTTAAATAAATTGCCCAATATTACAAGCTAGAAAGTAGTAGATCCCAAATTTGAATCTAGGACTAGCTCCCAATCTTATGATCTTAATTACCACATGCAATACCTCCCCAAAATGTCTGAAGGTCACCATGTATGCAGAAGTAATATAAGTGTCACAGTGCAGAGAAAACTTGTGTTGAGAACAACAGGATGACCCTAGATATACTTAGCAACATTTTATTATTCAGCTTCACAGAAATGTAGTGAATACAGACAGATTGTTTGGTAAGCAACTTCAACTGCTTAGAGAAAAAATTAAGTCCAACTGTAATCAATGCTATATAAATGAAACAATCTATCACCAGTTCTACTACCTATAGATATTATATATTAGTAGAGCACATATAACTTTTGCAAGGGTTCCCCTCTATGGAATCACTTATCTCTCACAGTATAGTATGTAGATATTTCAGGGCTGGGATATCTGAGATTTGGGTTACTTGACCGAGTCACTGAGGAGCTGGTGCCAGGGTAGATATTTGAACCTAGACCTCTTCCTAGCCAATCACTGCTTTGCATATATAAAAAAGAATAAATTATTCAAATGTTATATTCTGACCAATAAATATTACTAAGTCTCTAATAATACGGACCAGAGATTTCTGAAGGTCAAGAATGAGAATGGGGGGCTTCCCTGGTGGCGCAGTGGTTGAGAATCTGCCTGCCAATGCAGGGGATACGGGTTCGAGCCCTGGTCTGGGAAGATCCCACATGCCGCGGAGCAACTAGGCCCGTGAGCCACAACTGCTGAGCCTGCGCGTCTGGAGCCTGTGCTCCGCAACAAGAGAGGCCGCGATAGTGAGAGGGCCGCGCACCGCGATGAAGAGTGGCCCCCGCTCGCTGCAACTAGAGAAAGCCCTCGCACAGAAACGAAGACCCAACACAGCCAAAAATAAAAATTAATTAATTAATTAAAAAAAAATGAGAATGGAACAGAATCAAAGAAAAGGAATAGCAAGAATTTTAGCAAAAAGCAAAAGCAACTGCTGAAAGTCTTGTTATGGTAAATTCAGTGTTCTTATTTTCTTCGAAAAGCCCAACTTGTGTCTTGACAGAGTAGAATTCCCAGAATATTCTTTCCTTAGCCCTCAGCTGATGACTCCAAAATAAGGCAGCCTCCTCCCTCTGGCTACACACATCCTCTATGACTTTGGAAATTCAATCAATTCAGTCGCCTGGCCCTTGACAGCTTCTCTGGGTGGTCTCAGCCCTGTTTATGATCAATTAACCCTCACTTTTGTTTTGCCTTAGGCTGTGAGCTGTCATAAAAACTCAACGAAGGAATTGAATTTTGGAAGTGCCTCAAGAAACCCTCCAGATTCACAGGCCATTGACTGTGGAGGGTATCACAGTCTGTGAGAAGAGGCGAGCTCAGATGTATGGAGGACCAAGGGTAGGTGCAAGGGAATGCCTTGAGAAGAAAGAAATGAAGGCGATCTTGCATGTGAAAATAGGGGAAATTAACCCAAAACTCATGCAAATATCTATTTTTTTTTGGCCGCACAGCATGTGGGATCTTAGTTCCTCCACCAGGGATTGAACCCATGCCCCCTGCATTGGGAGCGTGGAGTCTTAACCACTGGACCACCAGGGAAGTCCCACAAATATCTATTTTTGAATGGTTGTTAACAAGCATCCCTCAGCTCTGCCATATACAATGACCTTGTTTGTTACCTTGATTCATAGACATTAGTCACACAATTTTAATAGTAGATTCCAGTATAAAATTACCCTTTTTATAAAGGTAACTCCCAAACAAGGACGTAAAGTGTTATTGTGGTGTCTCCTTAAAAACTCTTTCAACCAAAAGAGACATTTGGTGCTCTTTTATTATTCTTTTCAATGATGTTTAAAGAAAAAAGAATCAGGCACAGAATTTCCCATAAAAAGGGAAATTTGACAGAAAAACATGTTGATTGAAAGCTTCAGTTCATGCATAAAACTGCTAAATCAACTGAGTTTACCAAGAAAGGAAATTTTTTATTCCAGTTAAAGCTTAACTTTTGACATATAATGGAAACATGAAAAATTTAGATGTTGTCATAAAATGAACATAACAATTCATTCACCTCTCAGTATCCACTTGAATACCTCATTTAATTATTCTTCTTTAGTATGAGTTGCATATTGCAATTGCATAGTTTTTCTAGAGACCATGCTTCATGATCATTTTAAAGATTTCTTTTTTTTTTTTTCTTTTGGCTGTGTTGGGTCTTCGTTTCTGTGCGAGGGCTTTCTCTAGTTGCGGCAAGCGGGGGCCAGTCTTCATCGCGGTGCGCGGGCCTCTCACTATCGCGGCCTCTCTTGTTGCGGAGCACAGGCTCCAGACGTGCAGGCTCAGTAGTTGTGGCTCACGGGCCTAGTTGCTCCGCGGCATGTGGGATCTTCCCAGACCAGGGCTCGAACCCGTGTCCCCTGCATTGGCAGGCAGATTCTCAACCACTGCGCCACCAGGGAAGCCTTAAAGATTTCTTTTAATTTATCTCAATGAAACAAACCCCGGCAACCTTGTATCACATTATATGCAAAACACAAGAAGAAACCTAATCTGGGATAAAGGGAAGTATTAATTATATAGGATATTTAATTTTATTTTGCTGAGATTCTAACATAAGAAAAGGTAACTATATTTTGAAATTAAAGTATAGAGCAAAAAGATATGGCTACAAAGGTATGTAATTGTTCATCTTTCTTTTATATGTGCACACATGTGTTCATATGTGGTATCATCTCATGCTCTCATTTTTAAGGCCTTAGAGGGTGAATTCAGGGAAGAAAGAGAAATATTAATAGTACCTGTCTTTCTATTCACCCTGTTATGAAAAGTATGGCTAAAATACTTTTGAGTGGATGGTGTTTTGAAAATTTCACTGTAGTAATAACTTAATTTTCTAAATTTATTACAGGCATAGCAATCTTCCAGCTTTACAACTGAATGGAATAAAGTGAGCTCTTTGAAGAGGCAAATTACACTACAAAATGAAACTAAGAATGGTGTACTAATCTCATGTGCAAAGAGAGGCTCTTAGGCATGAAACTATTAATTTTATATATTTCTAACACTTATGGCACTCGTCATCTTTGTTTCCAAGCTTGGCAGGAAGTAATATAACACTCACCATATACAAATAGTATTAATGTTACCAGAAAAATACTGTATAAAAATAATTATTAGTGATTTGGGTCTTTGTATTAACCAGAAGCTATAAGAGAATGACTTAAACAAAAAAGCACCTTGACAATTTCTAAATAAAAATAAACCGGGCTTCCCTGGTGGCGCAGTGGTTGAGACTCTGCCTGCCGATGCAGGGGACACGGGTTCGAGCCCTGGTCTGGGAAGATCCCACGTGCCGCCGAGCAACTAGGCCCGTGAGCCACAAGTACTGAGCCTGCACGTCTGGAGCCTGTGCTCCGCAACAACAGAGGCCGCGATAGTGAGAGGCCCGCGCACCGCAATGAAGAGTGGCCCCCACTCACCGCAACCTGAGAAAGCCCTCGCACAGAAACGAAGACCCAACACAGCCAAAAATAAATAAATAAATAAAGTGTAAAAAGTAAAAAAAAAAAAATAAAGTGCAACACTTTATAAAAAAAAAAAAAAAATAAACCTACTTTACAATATTTTAGAAAGAGAAATAGCTATTTTCAAATAAACAAAATATATTCTTATTCTGAAGTCCCTTCATACAGATGATATCATTTTGGTGAATACCCTTCTAGGCATCTCCCTGTGGGTATAGATTCATAAGGAACATTATGATGTTTTTAATTTTTAAACTTTTACTTTTAAAATTCTCATATAGTGAAATTGACTTGTTTTCTCTTGGTGTACAGTTCTATATGTGTTAGCATAGATACAGACACATGTAACCACCACCACAATTAGGTTACAGAACAGCTCCATCACCCCCAAAATCTCCCTTGTACTATCCTTTCAGAATGCCACTCTTCCTCTAGTCCTAATGCCAGGCAACCACTCTGTTCTGTTCTGTTCTAGAATGTCATATAAATGGAAGCATACAGTATGTGATCTTTTGATGTTTTTTTTTTTTTTTTTTGGCTGCACCTCGAAGCATGAGGAACTTCCCCAACCAGGGATTGAACCTGTGCCCCCTGCAGTGGAAGTGCAGAGTCTTAACCACTGGACCACCAGGGAAGTCCCCAGTATGTGATCTTTTGAGACTGGATTCTTTCACTCAGTATGTCTTTGATATCCATCCAAGTTATTTTTCATATCAGTAGTTTTTTTTTTTTAATTTATTTTTTAATTTTTGGCTGCATTGGGTCTTCGTTGCTGCACGTGGGCTTTCTCTAGTTGCGGCAAGCGGGGGCTACTCTTCGTTGCGGTGCACGGGCTTCTCATTGCAGTGGCTTCTCTTGTTGCGGAGCATGGGCTCTAGGCGTGTGGGCTTCAGGAGTTGTGGCTCACAGGCTCTAGAGCACAGGCTCAGTAGTTGTGGCACACGGGCTTAGCTGTTCCGCGGCATGTGGGATCTTCCCAGACCAGGGATAGAACCCGTGTCCCCTGCATTGGCAAGCAGATTCTTAACCACTGTGCCACCAGGGAAGTCCCAGTTTGTTCTTTTTTACAGTTGTATAGTATTCTATTATATGGATATACCACTGTTATTTATCCAATCACCCAAAGCAGGCAATTTAGGCTCTTTCCAGTTTAGGGTTATTATGAGTAACACTTCTATAAATGTTTGTGCACAGCTTTTTGTGTAAACATAAGTTTTCATTTTTCTATGATAAGTATTCTGGAGTGAGAATGCTGGGTCAAATGGTAAGTGTATGTTTAACTGTATATGAGATACAATATGACACTTTAAACATTAAATCAAAGCACTGATATAATACCAAAAAGACAAACAAATGTCCTCCTCTGTAATGGATATATTTTAATGCCATTTCTGAGATGTGAAATTCTAGAAAGTTTCAGAAAAACAACACAGTTGTCTTTCATTCTGAAAGAAAAGAAAAATATTTTCCCTCATTATTTAGCTAATAAAAAGGATTATGATTGGAGATAACACAAAACCATGGATGGTTATTTCAAAGTTCTTTTCATGGTCACAAAGTCATCTGAAATTTCCTACATCCTCATTAAGAACCTGAAAAGCTTAAGAATGGACTGGGAAAGAAAGGGTGGATTCAGACAATTTGCCCCATTTTTGTTCATCTCAATGCTTGCAATTCTGTTCTTGTATCAGTTGCAAAAATGAAGTTACAAGAACAACAAACATAATCCTCTTAAATGCAAATAAACATAGTAGAGGGAAAAAAACATAGTAGAGGAGAATTGAAGGGTAAATAGTTCCTAATAAAGAAAGCAAAGGGCAGGAAAAATGGGAAGGAGAGCTCCCTGAGTTATGTGTAGAAGGCAATAGAGTGTGAAAGCTGCTAGAAACAGCAGCAAATGACAGAGAAATGGCTGTCCTAATTTTCTAGTTAGTTTGAGCTTAGGGTTGTATAGAGCCCATTATGAGATAGGGCAGCCATGAGACACCTTGATCCATGCCTTCCTTGAGCTAGCTTTCAGTACCATATCTTCCTATGGTTATTACTTCCCCAGAAAAATTTCCATGCCTATTACCTGGTTTTGACTGATGATAGTAATTCTGACAGAGAAAGTGTAATGAAATATCTAAGTTTTGTCCATTTGTTTATTTCATGAAAATTCACTAATAGCTCACAATGTGCCAGGTACTCTTCTAGGCACTGTGGATACACTGGTGGTCAAAAATAGACAAAAATGCCTGTCTTCTTGGATCTGTCATTCCAATATAAGTCAAAATTATTTAGCACTAGACATTTGTGCTTTTCCATGATGGTTCTGGTCTAAGCCTTAAACCAAACTCTAAGGTGTAGAAATTTATTTATAAATTGTTAAAATAGTTTTGACTTCTGTTTAAAAAATTTTGAAAATCAGAGCTAACTTGGACTCACATTAGACATTTATCACTGCAAGAACTTGCCAATTAGCTTATATCTTACTCATTTTATGGGTTAATGAATCTGATTTCTGAGATAAGAATATGAGAATATGTGTGTGTGAATATGTAAACACCTGTTTATCAGTATCTAATGTCTTAGTGATTACATAGTGATTATGTCCTGCTTCTAGGTTACCATAATAATTTGTTAATTACTCTTTTCAGTAGAATGTTATTGAAACTGCAGTGATTAAAAGGATTCACTTCTGTGGTTTTTGTATTTGTATTTTGACCCTTCTACAGAATAGTTCATATTGATGCTAATTTGTCCATAATTTGTCACCTTTCCTAGGGATAAACAAGATGGGATACTGATCCTTCAGCAATCCTGCTCACCAAGTGGTTCCATGATGTTAGCAGTATAGCCAGGGCTAATTGCAGATCCTCAGTTTAAAAAAAGCACGTATAAGAATCAATCTTCACTCATTTTGCCCAAATTAAGGATGAAAGGTAGATGCAGACAACACCTCCAGCCACTGCGTAGTCCCAATCAAGCAAATAGAAATTCAAAGAGGAGAATATGCATAGTTGTGCCTGTCACATTGATTTGCAGGCCTCTTTCATTTGTGGACTCTGATGACACCAACCAAACAACAAACAAACAAAATGAAACCCTGACTATGTAAAGCCAAAAAAGTACAGCACTATAGATAGCACAGATGTTAGAAACCTTCCAGCATTATTTGAGAACAAAGCTGGTGCTCTGGTTGTCGAAATGATTAAGTCTCCCTCTGTGATGACTTGGAAAGGCATCTGAGGTGCAGGGAGCAGGTTGCTCTGTGATTTGCAGAAGAGATGGGTGTGCATTTATTTACTGTGATAATCTGTGCACTGGGATCTCTTTGAGCAATTAAACTACATTTATTTTTAATAAGAAGTATGAGGCTTTTCTTCTTAGCTTAAGTACATTGATACAAGCTTAATTTTTTCTGATTAGCTACCTATTTCCTGTGCCAAATTTGTTGAGGTTTCCTGCTATTTGGCAAAATACTAGAAGGCAAAGATGGGCCTTGTTTATTTCTGGGTCACTCTGTCTAGTACATTGTACTGTGCAGAGGGTGCTAAGGCATATTTGGGCTGATCCATTTAGTAGTTTGTTAGTGGAGGATTCTGATTTAGGAATCAGGGGTCAAAATATGAAGACCATTTATCATGAGTTGTCAGCCTATTCAGGTTCTCTGCACTCTATTCATTTTATTAGTCTGTTGTATCCTATTTACTCTCCTTTGCTGCCATTTTCCAGGGCTGTTCACTCTTCTCTCCTACTATTTTCTGTTCCCTGAAAGTAAAAGTAAGGACTATAGGATCCTACAACCCTATTTCTCCTCCTCGGAGACTCTCCTCTGTGCAGCTTACTCTGTAGGTATAGTCCTTTTCATTTATGAGACTGGATCCTTGGGAAAGCTTAAGAGGAGCCCCACCAGAGGTCACCAAATACTAGAGTATTGTTGCTGCTAATGGATAAAGCATAGTGGTGTTCATTTCCTGAATTGTACAGAAGACTACGTTTTTTGGCAAACAAACTATATCTCTATGTGGCTTAAAGACACGGCCTAAAGGAAATTTAGATTCTGCCATCAGATCTCCCTCAAAGCTTTAAAGTCTCCCTTTTGAGGTGAAGTGACAGCAAAAAAGAAGAAAGGTAACTAACATGTGGGGACCTACTACATGTCTACTATTCTCATTTAACGTTCACAGCAATACGATGATATATATTATCATTCACATTTTGACCATCCAAGTCATTTAACTTGTCTAAGTCACATGGTCACACAGCCAAAGAGGGCAGAACCAGCTCTAAACTGGAGTTGTACAGGATCTGCTTTCTCTACCATTCCCCTCTCCCTTGAGCTAATGTCAGATCATACTCATGCTATCTGGTCGCCACACATTTGCTTCAATGCTTTTCCCACTATCCCTTCTTGCCCCTTTTCTAGGGATAAGAGATTTAGGGGGAACTAAACAACTGAAATTTACAGATTTTGGTTCAGGATTGTAAACATGGGGTTATTTTAGACAGCATGTTGTGTATGCCTCTTATAGAATTCTAGGCTGTCCCAAATTGAATTTCTAATGTCTGTGAGGGACAGTGGTTCTCCAACTTTCGTGTGCATGAAAATCATCAGAGCAGATTCCCTTTCCTGGCCTCCTTCTCAAAGATGTTTTTTTGGTACGTCTGTAGCAGGCTTGGAAGTGAACTTTGGTAACAAGAACCTCAGGGGAAGCTGATGAAGGAGGTTCCTCAGATCATTTGTTGACTAAGGTTGTAGTGCCTTAAAATCTGTACAGTTCCCTTCAACGTATGCTTTTCCAAGGCAATTTGCCTACAATTCTGAAATCATCAGTTTTCTGAATATTTAACCATTATGAAATAATGATTCTATCATAGATGGATTTCTAAAATTCACTTTGAGGGGACAATAAAAGAAGTGATTCACGCCACTGGGAGGCAGTATATACAAAGCAGTAATACCATATAAACAAGCATTTGACCAGGGAATATTTTTAAGAACTGGGAATTTAAAATCTGTGTGTGTATGTGTATGTTAGGGAAATAGGTAAGTGTTGTAGCCATTACACCAATTTTACAAAAACAAACAAACAAACAAAAAGTCCTTAAAATGGTATTCTCTTTAAGAGAAAGAAAAAACTGAAAGGAATCTATTTTGTCAAAAGAGCCAGTTATATTTAAAATTGACCACCCGAAGTCAAAGATAAATGCTAAAGTGAGATTTCTGGAGGGTAGATATTTGTATCCATAAGATACTCCTAGCAGCTATTTCAGGATCTCTTTCACTGTTCATGTTGCTGGAAGAGTCTTTGCAAAATGGTTTTCCCAAAGTGTACCAACAGCCTATTGTGAATGAAACAATGGAACCCACTGTTTAGTGAAAGTGAGAGGTAAAATTTTTGATCTGAATCCATAAATGCTTGGCAAGTGATCATTCCTCTTAAGTAAGTACCTTTATTTTATAATTTCTGTTGTCACTGTAATTTCTCAAAGACATCACTTCAAGGATCCCAGGAGTGGTAATATAATTTGATATCATCCTGATAATGGAATAATAAAGCATGAACTTGTGGAAGAAAATCTAGAAGTTCCATATTATCATGTCGGGTAGCTGAAGAGAAGAGGGTGGGAAGGTCAATGTCTTGGAAATGAAATGACACACTTCTCATTTTGAAGAAGAGATTTAAACCATCTTAGAACATATCTTTTTCCACAAAACAATAAACATTAATGAAATACCTAATTGTCTTATTGAAAATGGCAGGGAGAGGGTGGGTATATGGGTGGCCTGGGTAGGAGTGGAATTCCACTTGGGTAGGGGTTTAGAATAGGAAATGGTCACCTAGGTAATAAGACACTCAGACAGAGATAACCAAGGGTTTACCAGCTAAAGGGTAATTCCAAAGAATCTATTCAACTGAGGAAATCCAAAGGGGAATATGAGTGCCAGGAACCTGGGATATGGAGACGATTCAAAACACATTCAACTCGGGCTTCCCTGGTGGCACAGTGGTTGAGAATCTGCCTGCCAATGCAGGGGACACGGGTTCGAGCCCTGGTCTGGGAAGATCCCACATGCCGCGGAGCCACAACTAGGCCCGTGAGCCACAACTACTGAGCCTGCGCGTCTGGAGCCTGTGCTCCGCAACAAGAGAGGCCGCGATAGTGAGAGGCCCGCGCACCGCGATGAAGAGTGGCCCCCACTTGCCACAACTAGAGAAAGCCCTCGCACAGAAACGAAGACCCAACACAGCCATAAATAAATAAATAAATTAATTAAAAAAAAAAAAAAGAAGGCTCTCAGTAGCTTCCCTTGTCCTGTCCATCCTCTACCTAAGGTGGTGCTCATTTTATGCTCTCCAATGAACTCTGTATCTGCAGATGAAAGTATAAAGAGGAAATAGAGAGGGTATAGTTTGAGAAATCTGAAATTCCCATTGGTTGAGTGGAAATCTAACCCATATTTTACACTCTAGGATGTTGAAAAGGAGGTAAAAAAACGTATGCAGTCACCTCTCCACACTGCGTCCCTCTTGATTTTGCCAGTGAGAACCTGAACTTTCTAGTTAAGCATTCTTTTAATTTGACGTTTACAGAAAGTTAGAGTAAGAAATGTTTCCAGAAAATGTAAATCACTAATCATTTGCTACTATATCTCTATACAATACTTTTTCCAACTTGTCCTCTGGCCCTGAATTGAACTCCAAACAAATGAAAGTCAAAGGCGAACTCTGTTGTCTATGTATTGGATGGTTGTTCGCTTCATTAATTCATTGAGTTAGTAGTTCAAACAACTAACACCACATGACTGCCAACTATGTGCCAGGCATTGTGTTAAGCATTAGAGCAGAGGATCCAGCCAAAGAGGATGATGTTTGGGATTTATTATTGCAAGTTTCTCCCCCATGCATAGGGTTGTCCATTGGGTGCACGCAAGTGTGAGAGGCACTGACTGATAGGAAGAAAGAGATTCCAAAATACCTGGGGGAATTAAGTTAGAGGTGGAAAATTTGACCAATTTCTTTTTTTTTAATTTTGCGAGGTCTCTTGGGAATCATTCTGGGTGGAGTAGTTACAAGATGTGTAAAGTTTAGAACTGGATATCATACTGCCTTTTTATGATACAGATTGCTCAAGGTCAAATTAAACAAAAAGAAAATTAAACTTCTATGTGATGTCATAGCTCAGCTCGGGAGACAGTGACTAGTTCATTTGAGTCAAAAGTGATAGGATTATGCTTTGAAGAACTTCACTAGAAAAGAAAAACAGTAGGTCATGAGGGATTTACTTTGTCATAAATTCGCCACCTGTCTGTCTATTCAAGCTACCCTGAATAATAATTCAAAACCAATTTATATTATTAATGCCACCAGAGGTCACTCTACTAAATAAAGTTCAAAAATCTAATAAGCTGTCTTAGTTAGGTATTCGGTTTCTTAAGTAACACGTAAATTATAAAATCTCCGCATCTTAAATAGGTCTTAGTGATGATTGAGAATTGTATGAATGATTCTATTCAAGAGTTTGTGACCTACAACACTGGACAGAGATAATGGATAAATATGGATTTGAGGGGAGGCTGCACTATTTAAAAAATCCAAAGTACACTGTTTATTCTCTCAGTGCTTAGAATTCCAAGAATTGTCATCTCTAGGAAGTTCTGGGTGAACAAGTATGTTCTCCAAAAGTTAATTTTTATTTTTGTTATATAGTATCAAAAATATGTTTTTCATTTAACAAGCAAAAAACATGCAGAAGTCTGGGTTCCAAAGTCAGGAGCAAAAGCTTATTTATTCCATAACATTAACTGGAATATATACAATTTTATAATTTTCTTTTTTTTTTTTGCCAATATATTCTACATTGTGAATGTGGTGAATAAGGGCATGGACATTGTTTTCACACCACTCCAGGCTCCAATCCCACGTCTGATCCTAAGTGTCAGAGCGATCCAGGGCAAGTTGCATCCCAACAATATCTACCTTACAGGATTGCTGGGAGAATTCAAAGCAATAGTGAACATAAAGCATTTAGCACATTGCATGATGCATAAAAAGTAATCCATAATTGATGGTGGTAGCTGATATTATTTTAATATCTACTATCACACACACTTTCCCTAGCAACAATCCAGGGAGCGCAAACTATTTTGATGATCATAAGAAGGCTCTCACCTCAAGCAGTGGTCAGAGCTCAGACTCCTGCTGCAGTGATGTCAAGAAGTCTGGTGCCTTCCTTAAGTGACAGTTCATTCATGAGGGCCTTTTGTTAGTTAGGGATTCTTCCCTCAGGTTTTTCTACTGAACAGTGGCATGACTTTATGAAAATATATCAACATCAGTGATAATGTTAGTAATGAAATCATAATAAAAATAAAATATACCATTTGCTGCATACCTATCCTGTGGCAGGTATTTTACAGTGTACTTTACACACGCTCTACCTCATTTTATCCTTGCAGCACAGAAGACTTCACTTCCTTCAAGTCTGTTCAAATGTCCATTTATCATAAAGGCTGTGTTTGATCCCTAATAAAATAGCAGCCTTATAATTCTCTCTTGCCCCCTTATCCTGACTTATTTTTTTCATGGTGCTCATCATCTCCAGATATTATACAACATATTTGCTGGTGGTCTTTAGGGTCTTTTTCAACTAGATGGGGGCTCCATGACAGTAGTTAATGTGCTTGTTCAGTGCTGTAATCCCAGTCCTGGAACAGTGCCCGTCACATGTAGACAGTCAATAAATGTTGAATGAATGAATGAGTCATCCTATGAGGTAAGGTTTTATTAGTCATATTTGGGGAGTGTCAAACTGAAACGCAACTAAATCAGGAAAATTCTAGGGTATCCCTCCACCCGACTGAGCTGGTAAGTGACATGGCCAACAATTAAACTCAAGTCTAACTCCAAAGCAGAGTGCGCTCCATTAATTCTGGCCTAAAACGGCACACATTCAAAGTCCTACTGTAGATCAGGATCACTGTACTATCAAAATACCTGTCTTTTAAAATATTTTCTAAGCTCACATCGTAAGTTGAAATTGAAATGACAACAGTGCATGAACAGAAATGACTCCCAAAGCAAATACAGATATTTCCTGAGCTTCTATTATGTAACATCATATTAGAAATGAGATTTCTTAATCTCACTCAATACTGAGATTATGTACATGTGAGCGTCTTGCTTTCAACGAAGTAAAATAAGAACAGACCAAAAGGGTACCTTTGAATTTCCCAGTATCATTTATGTGCACGATTTTTTTTAACCAAAACACTCCTGCTCTAGAGCACCTTTTTTCTAGACAAAATGCAATTTATACCACCAAGTAAGGCAAACTGATTTTTCTCCCAAGTAATTATCTCCCTAGGAAACTGCTACCAAGAAGGTAAACATGAAATCATTGCCTCTTCTCCACTTGTTTGCTTCTATGTGATTCTTGTGCTTCTATTTGGCTCTGCATGGAATTTTCACGTAGAACACAACAGAGATGCTACAGAACAGTTTCCTAATGCTGTTCTGTTTCCTGTGACATAGGCCTCCTTTGTTAAGAGGCTGAAAATAATAACACAGCATTTCCCCAAGTATTTTTGAAGGGCACTGGTTGTATGAAATGCTTCACAAAGACTCAAACAAGAATAGGAGTGGGGAGCAGGGGCAGTGCTTTGATCTGACCTAAGGCAATCTCATCTTGCGCAACTAATATGTTTTTTCTTGTAGATATCCATAACTGCCATTGGCTGGAGGTGGAGGGGGGTTAGCCTCCTCCTCTAGTTTTACTCCTAAACTGTAATGTGAGCAAATCTCAAAGCAAATTCTCCTTTAGACATTTATTAACAAGCAATCACAAAACATCCAGTCAACTCTATGAAGTCAAAAATCTCTTCTAAAGTGATCCAACATCATTTTGCATAAAAATTCCACCCAAGGCAAATATCATAATATTAGAGAAAGAATTCAGCTAATTAGGCTAGTAGGAGCCAGGCAATCAAGAAGCTTCCAGAATTAGGAATCGAATTTAGAACACTATTTCTCACATTAAAGGACAAAGATTTACTAGATTTGTATACCCTGTTCATGCAAGGGTAGGGAGTTTCTCTACAATATTTTAACCGGTACACACATGGGAAAATCACTAATTACACCAATGAAAACTCTAACATTCTGCTGTTAATGCTAATTAACAAATCCTTCTAACAGCCCATTCTAACAACAGTATGTGAAATAGCAAATCCTCCAGTATAGCTCTGAGGAAAGAGAGCCAAAGTGCTTGTAGGGACCTCCTTTGGAAATTATTACCATAAGGGCAACTCACCACCTCTAGAGTTTAGCATGAACTAGGTAATACTGAAGGCCTGTCATGTTGTCAAAGCTGACGGATTATATTTTAAAGTAAATTATAGACATTCTAACAGGTGGGGAGGTCAAATACATCTGAGGAGCAATGCATACTTTACCCTTCTTCTTGAAGATTCCTAAAGCATAGTAATCTATAAAAGACTCTGCGATATCACACGGTAAAGAGACTTGCTTAACTTTGTTCAACTCTAAGAACTCTCAAACTTATGTGATAAGAAAACAATAGTTCAGCTTAACACTCTTAATATTTTAAGGCAGCAGCTCCTGCAGTATGGTCCTTAGACCAGCAGCATCAGCATTGCCTGAAAACCTTTTAGTAATGTAAACTCTTCAGTCCCACCCCAGAGTCACTGAATTAGAAGCTCTATGTGTGGAGCCCAGAAATCTGTGTTTTAACAAGTCCTTCAGGTGATTCTCATGCCCGCATACTGAAGTATGAGAACCAGCATCCCCAAGAACACAATTTAGGTATCTTACTATATAGGCTTGACCTAGAAGAGTATCTTCTTCATTTATCCCGATCAATTTTTCTCTAATGGGAGATCTATTCCATAGCCTATCTGACTTGTAACTCCTAATTTATTCCTTGTAATCATATTTATGTTTAACAGTCTTATTTTTTTCGGGGTGGGTATAGACATGTCGGTAGTGGAATTTGTAATTTACTTCTGGCCTGCAGTCCAAGACAATAAGACAGGAAAAGAGGTCACAATCTAATTAACTTTCTAATTAAGGGAACATGGCCGCTTTCTAATCACAGTTACAAAGAATAAAATGTAGCCCATAATTAGAAAGTTACTCTGCTCTATTTAAAATTTGCATTGTGTCAGCTATTCCATCATCAGATTGTTGTTTAACATTTATTCTGAAATGCAGAATCTATTTTCAAAGTGCCTTGGAAGAGGTTTTATTTATCTCTCACATTGAAATTGCAAAATAGATCAGCATTTCACAGGCTGATATGATGAGATGCAGAAAGTTTATGGCATTCACACTATATATCTTTAACAGAGTTGGGATTTGAGTTCATGGTCCTTGGTGACTACATTTTTTTTTTACCCTCAGTTCAGTGGGCAACATTACTTCTCTTACTATTTTTTTTCCCTCTGGCTTTTTCCTTCTTGTTTTGGAGAATGCCAAAACTGTTTTCAGTATCCATATGTAACCATGGCAATCACCTGGATACACATCTGCCTTAAAGAGCACTAAGCTATTAGAATCAGTTCTCCAGAGAGTCTAGCAGAATACAATGGATCCGTCACAGCACTCTGAGTTTCTCATTTTGATCTCACCAACCATGTGCAAACATGCAGTCAATAATAAATGTCTACCAGTAGATAGTGTTTCTAACATGCTCTACTGTTTCTGCGTCTTAAGAAACCATTTGTGCTTCCAATAAGATGCAATGATGCTTTATGAAAGAAAAAAATAATAAAATGAAAATTAGACTGCCTTTTTGTTTTACAACACAAAGTTGAAATTAAATGTGTCATTTTTCACCAAAATACTGTTTCCCATTACTGAAGAGAAGCGATGGGCCTGAGGGTCTCATGCATTACAAATCTCATGTGCTTTAGATAGCTAGTAAATCACTTGCGTTTTGCCTATAGTACTTTCTGCCAAGCTCAGCATTTATTGCTTACAGCTGAATACAGCCACCTAAATCATCCATCATATTTTTATAACCAACTGTAGCTTTCCTTCTTATACACCAAGGAGCTGGCACATTTTAAGAATGAGAATGAGTGAGAGGTGTCTTTACATGCTCAAAAGGAATATGGAAGCAATAAACAGTACATGAATTTTATAAGGGAGGAAAAATATAATACATTTACTGATATCAGGAGCTAAGAGCTTTTGAAATCATCCATCCGAATACCAGCCTCACAGCTGACTTTTCATATTACCATCTTCCCAAATGCTTAGATCATTTAATGTGTGTTACAGTGAGTGTAGGTTTATTAGTGAACCAAGACTGACCATTTTACATGCAGGCTAGAAGGAGAAATATCAATATCAGGAATTTAACAGCTAGGAAAACTTTTTCCTCCTCACTATAATTCTTCAGTTTTAGTTCAAAATGCTATTGCAAATGGTAATTTTTGAGATCATTGAATCCAAACCTCTCATTTTTACTGGTAAATATATGAGGGCCTCTTTGCTTATTCTGGCTGCTATATTCCTACCAATCTTAGTAGGATTGCCTGGTCAGGTAACACTAGCTGAAGGTGATGTATCTACTTCCTCTCAACTTCTTTGTTAAAGTCTTCCCTGCCATCTCTCTTCCAGATCTCTTGGGGCATGGGTATCCACTGTGACTTTATGTTAGAATTGCCTTGGGAGTTAATTAAAATACAGATGCCTGGGTTCTTACCCCAGAGACTTGGATCTAATTTCTCCAAATTTGGGGTCAAGCTCAAGAACATGGATTTTTTAAAAGCTCTCATGGATGATTCAAATACTGAGAACCTCTTGCTAAAATGAAGAAAAAGCAGAGGAACAAAGGGAACAAAATCCCTTCATTCTACAGTATTTCTTGTCCTTGTTTGCTCCTCAAATCCTCAATATTTGGGCATAACATTCCTTTTTATTCACTTGGAGGAATATTTTTTTTCCACTCTTAAAGAAAAAAGTACTTTCCAGAGGTCATTTCCATCCATTGCCACCTAAGAAGTGTGCATTAGATCCACATTAACCCTTAAGCTCTCTAGGAACTTTTAATCAAGTGCTCCTCTGGAAAAGCTTTAATCTTTTCTTCTTAAAGACTTTATTATTTTAGAGAAGTTTTAGAGTCAAAGCAAAATTGAGAGGAAGGTACAGAGTTTTCCCATATACCCCTTACCCCCATACAAAAGCTATCATCTTCAACCACAGTTCATTACTTTCTCCTCTTCCCACTCTTCTTTATTATCTTTTCTTCTACAATATTTTTTTTTTGTACAGGAATTTAGAAAAGGTTTTCAAAAGAGATTTCCAAAGGCAAGTTAAAGAAAGAGGGGCTAAAATGAGACTTGGTGATTTTGTGCATGCCATGTCACTTAACTCTCTGTGACCAATTTGTACAACCTACATCATATGCAGCTAGAGTATTATAGTTAGTTATATGTTTTATTTACATTATTAAATTATAAACTCTTTCGGAGTAAGAACAATGCATTGTGACTTGTGTTGCTTTACACATCACTCTTCTGAGTAGGTTCTTAAGTGATACCTACTGTAGGGTTGATTTGATATAGAATGATATGTTTACTAGCTTTTGTGAGGTATCTTCAGTCATAATTGATAAATAGTTCTCAATATATTATAATAATTATATATTTCATACAATCAAAGTTTTCCAGTTTTCTTTGTTAGAACTCTAGTTCAGAAAATAGCATCAGTATTGAGATTTCCACCTCTCATGCCATTTTTCAGTCTTCCCCCCTCACATACTGATACTCCCATTTATGCTCATTTTTAGAGAAGGTATTTTATTAAACTACCAAAGCTATTTAAAAAGTAAATCAAATGATAAAAAGAATTATACAACATGACAAAGTGGGATTTATAAAAGGTATGCAAAGCTGGTTCAACATTCAAGAATCAATTAATGTAATCCATCACAACAACAGGCTAAAAAAGAAAAATCACGTGATCATGTAATGGATGCAGAAGAAGCATTTGACAAAATTCAATAACCGTTTAGGTTAAAAACACCCAGTAAACTAGGAATTAAGGGGAACTTCTTCAATTTGATAGAGAATATCCACAAAAACCTACAGATATCATCATACTTGATGGTGTGAAACTCAAAGCTTTCCCACTAAGATCAGAAACAAGACAAGGATATCTCCTCTCGCCACTGTTTTTCAACATGGTAGTGGAAGTCCTAGCTATTGCAATAGCTAGGAAAGAAATCAAAGGTATACGTATTTGGAAGAAAGAAACAAAACAGTCTTTGTTCACAGATGACATGATTGTCTATGTAGAAAATCTGAAAGAACTGACAAAAAACTCCTGGAACTAATAAGAGATTATAGCAAGGCTACAAGATACAAGGCTAATGCAAAAAAGCCCACTGATTTTGTATATGCTAGTAGTGAACAAGTGGAATCTGAAATAAAAAACACATTGCCATTTACATCAGCACCCCCCAAAATCAAATACTTAGGTATAAATGTAACCAAAATAGGTACGAGACCCACATGAGGAAAACTACAAAACTCTAATGAAAGAAATCAAATAATTAAATAAATGGAGAGATATTCCATGCTTATGGATACGAAGACTCAATACTGTCAAGATGTCAGTTCTTCACAACTTCATCTATAGATTCAGTGCAATCCCCATCAGAATTTAAGCAAGTTATTATGTGGATATCAACAAAGTGATTCTAATGTTTGTATATGTAGAGGCAAAAGATGCAGATTAGCCAACACAATATTGAAGGAGAAGAACAAAGTTGGAGGACTGATATTACCCAAGATCAAGATGTACTATAAAGCTAGAGTAATCAAGACAGTGTGATACTGGGGAAAGAACAGGCAAATAGATCAATGGAACATAATAGAGAGCCTGGAAATAGAGCCACATAAATATAGTCAACTGATCTTTGACAAAGGAGCAAAGGCAATATAATGGAGCAAAGACAGTCTTTTCAACAAATGGTGCTGTAACAATTGAACATCTACATGCAACAAAATGAATCTAGACACAGACTTTACACCCTTCACAAAAATTAACTCAAAGTGGATCGTAGACCTAAATATAAGACACAAAACTATAAAACTCCTAGAAGATAACGTATGTAAAAATGTAGATGATTTGGGTTTGGCAATTGACCTTTTAGATATAACATCAGAGGTACAATCCATGAAAGAAGAAATTAATGAGCTGGACTTCATTAAAATTAATAATTTCTGTTCTGACACTGTCAATATAATGAAAAGACAAGCCACAGACTGGGAGAAAATATACATTTTATAAAGGGCTGTTTTCCAAAATAGTCAAAGAAGTCTTAAACCTCAATGATAAGAAAACAAACAATTCTGTTAAAAAATAGGTCAAAGACCTTAACAGACACCTCACCAAAGAAAACATCAATATATAGATGGCATATAAGCATATGAAAAGATGTTCCACAACATATGTCATAAGGGAAATGCAAATTAAACAACACTTTGATGCTACCATACACCTATGAAATGGCCAAATTCCAGAACACTGACAACATCAAGTGCTGGTGAGGATGTAGAGGTAACAAGACCACTCATTCATTGCTGGTGGGAATGCAAAATGGTAACAACTTTGAAAGACACTTTGGAAGTTTCCTACAAAACGAAATATACTCTTACATGTGATTCAGCCGTCACTCTCTTTAGTATTTATCCAAAGGAGTTATAAATTTATGCCCAAACAAAATCCTATACATGAATGTTTATAGCAGCCTTATTCATAATTCCCCTAACTTGGAAGCAACCAAGATACTCTTCAGTAGGTAAATAGATAAATGGTGGTACACCCAGACAATGGAATATTATTCAGCACTAAAAAGAAAAGAGCTATCAAAACATGAAAAAATTTGGAGGGAACTTAAATGCATATTACTAAGTGAAAGAAGCTAATCTGAAAAGGCTATATGCTGTATGATTCCAACTATATGACATTCTGGAGAAGAAAGAACTGTGGAGATAATAAAAAGATCAGTGGTTGCCAGGGGTTAGGTGGAAGGAGGGATGAATTGGCGGAGCACAGAGGACTTTTAGCACAGTGAAATTACTCTGTATGATACTATTATGGTGATACATGTCATTATACTTTTGTCCAAACCCACTGAATGTACAACACCAAGAGTGAAACTAACATAACCTATGTACTTTGGGTTATTATTATGTGTTAGTATAGGTTCATTGATTGTAACAAGTATATCACTTTGTTAGGGGAAGTCAATAATGGGGGAGGCTACGTAGGCATGTGAGGGGGCAGGGGCTATATGGGAACTCTGTACTTTCTGTCCACTTTTGCTGTGAACCTAAAACTTCTCTAAAAAATTAAAGTATTTTTTAAAGTGCATCAAATGTATTTTATTTTTAAATATAAATTTTAGAAGATATTAAATGGCACTTTGATTTCTTTTTGAAGATCTTTCCTATGTAAACATTTATTTAATCCAGCAATTAGCATTTTACCAATAGAGTTTTATAGTAAAAACCAATGGCAATTGGACTCACTGTGTATGGTGTATCTTCACCTCTTTTAGAAAAACTGTTCAAAATTGTTTTAAAAGGACAAGTGTTTTATCTCAATTTTTAACATGTGTAATAAAAATCAATATAGGAAATAATTTCTTATGTGGAAATTATTTTTATACACGCCTGTATGAAAATCATTCATGTTATCACGGCATCAGTGTCTAGATGTTTCTCATGCTGTTCTCAGGTGAAAGGGGAAAGATCACATTCAGAGGTCTTATAGGAGAAGGACTTTGGGTAAACTATGGTGAACTCCACTGCAATGCAGAAAAGATGGGTAGGAAGAAACAGTTTTAAGACATCCTTAGCTAAAAGAGAAAGAAAAGACTTGGTGGTGAACTGGCCATGGGGAAGCAAGAGAAAGGGAGGGATCAGAGATGAATTCCAAAGTTCTAACTTAGGTGACTGTATGGTGTCACCAACTGAGAAAGAAAGCACTGGAAGAGGAGGGACAGTTGAGTCTGTGACCCTTGTGGCACCTTCAGGTTGAGATGGCAGTGGAGAGTAGACGTGTGGGCTAGAGGTGGAGTTTAGAGAGCCATCGGTACATAGTTGATAGTCAAAACCATTCTGGGATGACATTGTCCAGAAAGAATTTAAAAAGGGGAGAGGAGAGGAGACCAAGCCTTGGGTAGCTCCAAGAGGTGAGTGGCGATTGTTTGGTTAGAGTAACACAGATGTACAAAGAACAAAGGCAGCTACTTCATGATAACTTATAAAAGAAAAGAACTTTGGGAAGGATAGAGTGACTCATAGTGTCAAATGCAGCAGAGGAGGTAATGTGATTAGGGTGAAAAATATCTCCCTAGGAGTGAGACCTTTTCAATTGAATTTTGATGGTTGAATTCAGACAGCTCTGGATTGATGATCAAGTGTGATGTCATGCAGGTCTGGGACTAGGATGACTCAAACAAGGCGCCTAGGGAACAAGATTTAAGAAAGCACTCACTCTCAGGGTCCTGCAAGTCTGGAGAGAAGAGTAGGCAGATAAAAGCCCATTGGCCAGATGCCCAGGCAATGGTCAAACTCCAGGTTAAGTAGCTAGCATTGGGGAGATCTGGAGGCACATAGATTTAAGGGACTAATTCATGGTGGGGAGTGGCGGTTGCTCCAGGACAAAATGTCCAAGATCAAGGTTACAAGAGGAACAAAAGACTAACTGTCCTAGGGCAATAGATTCCAGATCGCCATCTTACATTACAGTGAACCATATGAAATTGCCAGCATTTCAGACCTACAGAGTGGCAATTTCATATGTTTCAGTGTAATAACTCTTTTTTCTCAGCCAAGGTACATATGGTCCCTGGATCTGAATAGAGTCCAAATTGAAAAATAAGGGTTCTGAGGTACTAGCTGTGAATGTGAATGCTTGATAATCAAGCAACTCTTATCATGTGCAAAACACTTTGTGGCATATTGTGTGCCCTTTTCATCCACAAGACCCTAGCAGCATCTTTTCTAACTAGATTGAAGTTCTTCTAGTAGAAGGGTGTTTCTGGTACTCCTCCTAGATTCAAAGCTTTACAAAGCCACATTTGGAGCACCAGTAGGTATACAATCAATTCTTGATAGATGGAAGATGAAGGAAGCATAAGAAGGTATTCTCCATACCTAAAAGTTAGATATTCCTTGAAAGGGAGCAACCGTCTTTACTTTTACATTGATGACACTTTATTTTAGCAGTGGGTTGAATATAATATGATAGCTAGCTAGCTAGCTAAAGATAGGTGGATGGATAAATATAAATAAGTATATAGACATAAATTTTTGGTTCACTTTGTTACTTTTCCGCATTTCTTTTCGTGTTTTCAGTAGGTTTTAAACCTTTGAGGAAGTTTTTCCCTTGCACCATTTGAAATCTGAAAGGTAGTTTAAATTTACACATACTTATTTTATTAAAACTCATTGCTTTTCTTATCAGTGAACACGTTATGCAATTTTTCAGGCAAAACTATTTCAGGTGAAGCTGAGAGGGGCTCCAGATTTAAGTACTCAATTCATTTCCTCTTTGCATAAAAATATCTTATTGCAGAGATAGGTTTCTAATTTCCAGCTGTGGTTTTCAAGTTGTTTTTCAATGATTTATATGTTTGCATTGGGCCAGGCAAGCAATTGATATTAGTTCAAGTGGGGCTACTGGGATGCACTGGTAAATGCTGTTAAAAGAAGAATTACATAGAATAATAAATATAATGCAACATATATGAATTTTTAGGTGCTTATGTCTGTGATTACATAATTCACACATTCACAAATTATGCATCTTGATAAACTACAAGACACCTAGGGCTGTTCTAGTAGCAATTTACAATCTTTTAGGTACAGTGTAGAAATAGAGAGGAATGTGAGTCTTCTACTGATTCCCTGGATACTGGACTTCAGCTACAGGTCTGCAATTCCTTACTTGTAATTCAGAATTCCTAGAAGCTCTAAAAACTGAAAGCTGCTTTTTAGTAATATAACTCATTTGGTGGCAGAAATTTCCTTGAAACTGCTTAAGGCTATTTATGATCTTTATTTATCACACTTAGTGTGAATATTCATATGTTTTGCTTCAGAAATAGTACTGGTTATGGGGTACTGCCCCTGAACTCTCTTGGGATGGAATGTCATACCTGATCCAGATACACCACATTATCTTACTACATTCTAAATAATTTTGACTTCTGAACCACATCTTGTCCCAGACCCTCCCGAGAAGCTGATGGTCTTCAACACTGCCCCCCACCCTCAGTGAAGTACTTTTAGGATGTCTGAAGAGTTACCAGAACATCAGGGACTCTGGGCTCTACCTCAAGACTCAAGAGAAAGGATTCAAGGGAGTACTTGAGTGTGTTGACTAGGATTTTCTAAAATCAAATCTAGGGCACTTGAATATATATATTTCTGTTGTTTCTGTTTTTCCAGCTTTATTGATATATTACTGACATATAACGTTGTATAAGTTTTTTTTTTATATAAATTTGTTTATTTATTTGGCTGTGTTGGGTCTTCGTTGCTGCGCGTGGGCTTTCTCTAGTTGCGGCGAGTGGGCTTCTCACTGCGGTGGTTTCTCTTGTTGCGGAGCACAGGCTCTAGGCGCGTGGGCATCAGCAGTTGTGACTCGTGGGCTCTGGAGCGGAGGCTCAGTAGTTGTGGCGCACGGGCTTAGTTGCTCTGCAGCATGTGGGATCTTCCCGGACCAGGGCTTGAACTCGTGCCTCCTGCTTTGGCAAGCGGATTCTTAACCACTGCGCCACCAGGGAAGTCCCAACATTGTGCAAGTTTAAGTGTACAACATGATGACTTGACATATGAATATATTGTAAAATGATCACCAGTATAATGTTAGTTAACACATCTACCCCATCACATAATTACCATTTTTTGTGGTGATAACTTTTAAGATAACTAAATAAAAGATAACTCTCTCAAGAACTTTCAAGTGTATTTAAAGACATATTTAAAGATATAAGAATTAATCAACCAATCCCTCTCCCATCCCATGTATATATGAGCATACATGTTAGGTGCTGTAGTTGTGTGTGTACACATACACGAACATACTATCTATACTTCAGTAGGTGAATTCCAGTAGATGCTTATTGTTTGTCTCATTAAAAAATTAATGGGTAATGAATCTCCTCCTATACTGACATGAAAGGACACCTTTCTCACAGAGAGAAATTTGCTAGGTGGCAATCCCTGTACTAATACTGTCTTCCTGATTCAATGGTTTGAATACCAGTCCCCAAATTCCTCTTTCTATTTCTCCACTGTGTGTGGTGAAGACTCTATTTAAATTGTGTTTCAGAAATAGCCAATGGGTGTCCTATAGTCTACGAAGACATATTTTTTAAAAAAGAGGTATACAACCACCCACACAAAATAAATAGGTGCTATAAAGAAATAATACCTCTTATTTTTAATAAAAGTTACCACCATTTATTGCTTGATTACTCTGTGCCAGGCGTTGTGCTAATGTTTTATACATACCATTACTTTAATCATTACTATAATACCAAGAAAGTATATTTCCATCAGATAAGTCAGAAAATTAATCTAATGGTAGAGAAGTAAGTCACTGGCTCAAAGTCACAGTGAGTAAGAATGGAAAGCTGGGATTCAAGTGAGCCACCTTATTTCAGAACCTGATCAGCCCACAGTCCTGCCCTTGGGTGGCTTGCCAATTCTAATGACCAGGTGGAATAATATTCTTCCAATATTTCTGCACTTTGAGCTGAACCAAGAATGAAATAAAATAAACATATATATCATATGAAACATTTATTCTTTTTTTATGCTTTAAATATATACTATTTTATTTGTCAATTATACCTCAATACAAAAAGTTAACATGAAAAGAAAATAACACCATATACCAATAAAATAAGAAGTCATTAAAGTGAAACATTGGGCTTCCCTGGTGGCGCAGTGGTTAAGAATCTGCCTGCCAATGCAGGGGACACGGGTTTGAGCCCTGGTCTGGGAAGATCCCGCATACCGCGGAGCAACTAGGCCCGTGAGCCACAACTACTGAGCCTGCGCGTCTGGAGCCTGTGCTCTGCAACAAGAGAGGCCACGACAGTGAGAGGCCCGAGCACCGCGATGAAGAGTGGCCCCCACTTGCCGCAACTAGAGAAAGCCCTCGCACAGAAATGAAGACCCAACACAGCCATAAATAAATAAATAAACAAATGCGTTAAAAAAAAAAAGTGATACCTTTATTCTTAAAGTGGCTCTTACCTCGTCAACACTTTCCCTACTTCATCTTAGAAAGCCCCTGTCTCCAAGAGGTAAATTCACTCTGGTCTGTTCACTCCACCTCCATGCCCCTCAGTATGTGTTACTCGAAGACAGCATACAGTAAAAGCCAGAAGGAAGTCTTTGATAATGTCACATTCTTTTCCCTGTTGTAAGCTGCTCAAGCCAGTGAAAGGGCCTGAACAGTATGTGAATAGAGTCTTTTTCCTGGAAGTAAGTGTAAGACGGCTGTCACTAACTACAGAAACATTTCAAGGGCAATTTATGTGAAGGCAGAGAGTCATTTTTTACACCTCAAAAATTTGGAAGGAGAATGAGAGAAGACTCAGATAAAAAGTCATTCTAGTTCTGTGAAAAATGCCATTGGTAATTTGATAGGGATTGCATTGAATCTGTAGATTGCTTTAGGTAGTATAGTCATTTTCACAACGTTGATTCTTCCAATCCAAGAACATGGTATATCTTTCTGTCTGTTTGCATCGTCTTTGATTTCTTTCATCAGTGTCTTATAGTTTTCTGCATACAGGTCTTCTGCCTCCTTAGGTAGGTTTATTCCTAGGTACTTTACTCTTTTTGTTGCAATGGTAAATGGGAGTGTTTCCTTAATTTCACTTTCTGATCTTTCATTGTTAGTGTATAGGAATGCAAGAGATTTCTGTGTATTAATTTTGTATCCTCCTACTTTACCAAATTCATTGATTAGCTCTAGTAGTTTTCTGGTGGCATCTTTAGGATTTTCTATGACTCAAGGACACGTGGGTGGGGGGGTAGGGGAAGCTGGGATGAAGTGAGAGAGTAGCGTTGACATATATACACTACCAAATGTAAGATGGATGGCTAGTGGGAAGCTGCTGCATAGCACAGGGAGATCAGCTTGATGCTTTGTGACCACCTAGAGGGGTGGGATAGGGAGGGTGGGAGGGAGGCTCAAGAGGGAGGGGATATGGGGATAAACGTATACATACAGCTGATTCATTTTGTTGTATACCAGAAACTAACACAACATTGTAAAGCAATTATACTCCAATAAAGATATTAAAAAAAGGTCATAAGTTAGATACAGTGAGATTCCTTTCCATCATTTACATGACACAGATAAAAAGAAAATAAGTTATTCATTTGTAATTAGTTAAACATAATGAATTAAAAACAATCTTGTCATTTAATAGTTCAAACTATCTTCTGATTAACTATTGATTTCTCAGCAATTAAAATACCATAAAAAGATAGCACTTCTGAGTGAAATTACATAATAGAAAATGGCATATAACCAGGCACTCCAGAGCTGAACAGAGTTCAGCTGCCAAAAGTTCAGAAATTAAAGGCTTTATATTAATTTTGCATGTTTCCTTTTACTAAGAATAGACTTTGAGGAACAAATGGTTAAATATGGATCAGCAGTTGATGACTGGTTATAATCAAGTCACTCCTAACATGATTAATCATTAAATGTTATGCTATTGCCTTAATCATTATCTTTTCATTGTCCTGGCTTTTCAAATTCAGGTGTTATCCAGAAAAGTAAAGAAAAATACACCAGCTAACTTAATCACTTGTGGTTACAATTAGGAATAGTGTTTCTGTTTGTTTGTTTAGATTTTTAAAAGCCATAAGAGAATTGGCAGGTCAGGTCTTTCACATGTACTCCTTGCAGTCTTTAAATAGGGTACATGCCGTCATTTTTCTCTGAATGTGCCTGGGGCTGCTCTGACTCTAGAATGTGGTTTACCAAATGGCTCTTCAACTGTGCACAGCAGCCTCTTCCCCATTCCTCTTGGCAAAACCCCATGTGCCCTAGAAGGTCCAGCTCAAAAGCCACCCCACTCTCACATTCAGATGTATGATGGCTTCATTTTCTGGAAAGGTCTGTCTTATATGATTTCTTAATTCTGTACCATAATTATTTCTGCCTGTTGTTGTTGTTGTTGTTATTGCTTGAACCTTTCTCTAAGCTTCTGTAGAGGACTGTCCTGCTTATTTCTGTTTCCTCCTGAGAGTTTTCTTGCTCTTGAGGAGCTTAGTAAGTCATTGCTAAATTGAATGGGAAAAACTGTCACCTTTTGAAAATTAAAGCTAATAAGCATTAAGCTGAAACAGACATGGTTATTCACTATAAAAATGGTTTATGTAAAAGGTGGCTGATGAATGGGCACTTGAAAAGATGCTCAACATCGCTAATCATTAGAGAAATGCAAATTAAAACTACAATGAGGTATCACCTCACACCAGTCAGAATGGCCATCATCAGAAAGTCTACAAAAAATAAATGCTGGAGAGGGTGTGGAGAAAAGGGAGCCCTCTTGCACTGTTGGTGGGAATGTAAACTGGTGCAGCCGCTATGGAGAACAGTATGGAGGTTTCTTAAAAAACTAAAAATAGAGCTACCATATAATCCAGCAATCCCACTCCTGGGCATATATCCAGAGAAATCCATAATTTGAAAACATACATGTACCCCAATGTTCACTGCAGCACTATTTACAATAGCCAAGACATGGAAGCAACCTAAAAATCCATTGACAGATGAATGAATAAAGAAGATGTGGTACACACACACACACACAAAATGGAATACTACTCAGCCATAAAAAACAGTGAAATAAAGCCATTTGCAGCAACATGGATGAACCTAGAGATTATCATACTAAGTGAAGTAAGTCAGACAGAGAAAGACAAATACCATATAATATCACTTTTATTTGGAATCTAAAATATGACACAGATGAACCTATCTATGAAGCATAAACAGAATCACAGACCTAGAGAACAGACTTGTGGTTGCCAAAGGTGGGGGGCATGGGGGAAGGATGGAGTGGGAGTTTGGGATTAGTAGATGCAAACTATTATATATATGTATAACTGAATCACTTTGCTGTATACCAGAAACTGATACAACATTGTATCAACTTTACTTCAATAAAATTAAAAAAAAGGTGGCTGATGAGTTTAAGGTGTTCCCCAAATATCTTTACTGAATTCCCTAGTTTATCTCCTAAAAGCAGAGGAGACTAAATATCATGAATGCAAAGTAAGCTCTGCCCTAAATCTTTCTAACAGTGTTGGGACTTTGTTGTCCCAAGACAAGCGTGGTGGTCTGAATAGAGAAGGGACAAAAGCCAGCTGAAGGTAAGAACCGGCAGTGTCAGCTGCCAGACTCGCAGACTATAAGCCCCTCAGAGTGGGGAGGAACAAAGTGTCTGAGAGACCTAAGTTCAAAGGAAGGCCCCTTATCATTCCTTTCTCTTCTCTCTAATTCCCTGTCTCAAGAAGCCTCCTGATCTGCAATTTAGTCTCTTCAGTGGACTTACTCATTAAGAGGGAGTGTGTCTTGTTCAGATGATTGATGCCAGTTATCTTACCAGATTCATCTCCCATTTCATTTGATGAATCAGCATTCTGGTTTATAAATCAGTTTCTGGCAGCTTGGTTTGGCATTCATCACTTCTCCACAGCTTGGTCACCCCTAAGTAAGCAGCTTCATTTATGTTTTCATTGCTGTAAATCTGAGGAGTGGCCCCTGGGCCTGTGGGAAATTTTTCAAGAGAAGCCTCTGTGTGAGTTGGAACTGGAGCAGATAGCTCATGCTAAAATATTTTAAGAGCTTAACTATGTTTTAAGAATAACTTGTAATTCTGATTATTGCAGTCCACAATATTCAATAGGCGGTCTATACATATTTGCTGAATTAAATGGAATCTTTTGCTAGCAATAAGCAAAAGCCAAGAAAGGCTTCTTACACAAAATAAAGATATGGGGGTTGTTATGGACAGAATAATGGCCTCCCAAAGATGTCCACATCTTAATCTCCAGAACCTGTGATTATGACACCATACATGGCAAAATGGAATTTGCAGATGTGATTAAGTTAGGGATCTTGAGATGGGGAGATAATCCTGGTTTATCTAGGTGGGCCCAAAGTTGATCATAAGGATCTTTCTTAGAGGGTTAGAGTCAGAAAAGAAGATGTGACAATGGAAACAGAGGTGAGAGAGAGAGAGAGAGAAATGTGAAGGTGCAATGCTGCTGCCTTTGAAGATGGAGAAAGGGGTCACGAGCCAAGGAATGCAGGCAGCCTCTAGAAGCTGAAAAAGGCAGAGAAACAGATTTTCCCCTAGAGCCTCCAGTAAGGAACACAGCCATGCCCACACCTTGGTTTTAGTCATGTAAAGCCCATTTTGGACTTCTGACCTCCACATCTGTAAGATAATATATTTGTGTTGCTTTAAGCTACTAAGTTTTTGGCAATTTGTTACACCAGCAATAGGACACAAACACATTTCTTTCAGAGTCCTAATTTACCTTCAATAAAGAAGATAATAAAAGATAAGAATCCTTTGTTTTTAAGCTTTTTTTTTAGTTTTGGAATTCGTTTATAATTTCCTAAGAGTTTAACAAAATAAAATATAAGCAATATATATATTTTCTAATATATTTCCAAACTATACAGAGATATCATTTGTGCAATGTTTTATAAGATATATATTTCTACACCACCAAGGCCCATGCATGTTATAGTGGTAGCATACCCAAGCAGCTAAATCTCTAAAATTGAGACTTAGTTCTTTGAGTACATTACACCAACTGCATTAATAAGGCTGATATATTCCATCTTGTCTATCAGGGAATGCATGGAACTCATAAATCAGTACAAGCCATAATATTTATTGAAATAGAGGTTGTCCTCAAGCCCTCAGTACAGAATTATCAGCATTTCACAGCAGCTGAATTCAACAGTGAGCAGCTAATACATAGCGATCTGTGGTGAAATATTTATGAGCTTAACAGTTTTCATTTCTCTCTTAGTGAAATAGAGGGATGGTGCTGCTTTAGATTGTACAAGTATAGGATCTGATAGACACTGAAGCATGTCTTAATCTGGCTGGGGAAAAGAAAGAGCACAATTCCACAGTTTATAGTTAATGCAGTAAGTACTAGTGATAAAAATGACATTTTGCGTCTATCACTTTTATAAATGTACTCTATTCTGAAATGTCATCTCTGAGGGTATATACTCCACACCCAGGACAACATTACACTCTCCATTGTACTGTGATAGAGATCTTGAACTATACACTTCAAACGTGTGATGGTCAGAAACTGTACACACTGCAGAAAAAAAAAAGCACTGAACCAAGACAAATATCCAGATATTCCAAACTAGAAATACATCATTATACGAATGAAGTAGACAATGGAGGCAAAATGTTTTGAATTAACACAATCACTGCTTTAATCTCCTTTACAAGATGATGCCTGTTTAGGGATGCTGGAATCCACTCAGGGCCTGAGGAATGTGGATTTTACATTCTGAGTCATTCCAGTAGCATTTAGGCTTTAATATCTCACTGAATGAAATGCTTTGAATCATTTTTCATACCTCTGAGTCCTTTCTTGATGTTTTCTCAGCCTGAATTCATTTCTCCACCAACTCTATCTGGACAGATCCTGTTTACCCGTGCGGAAGAGAGTTAACCTACCAGGACTGAGACTGCTATCCCTAGAAAGGCCGGATTACAAGGTTCACTCTCGACTGGCCTCTGGAACTTGGATTTTGGGAGAGCTCCCATCATTCCCTTATAAGTATGGCTCACTGTGCCTAAATGGTTTCTGCAAACAGTATGCTTTATGCTGAACATCTGCTTTCCTTCTGGGAGTCTGGCATTTTGATGTGCTAGGCAGAGGGTGCTTATGTGACCAGCCCCCAGTAAAATCCCTGGGTGCTGAATCTAATGAACTTCCCTGACAGACAACATTTCACATGTGTTGTCACAATTCCTTCCTGGAAGAATTAAGTGCAACCTGTGTGACTCTCCTGGGAGAAGAGTCTTGGAACCTTGTGCCTGGTTTCCTCTGGGATTCACCCCATGCCCCTTTTTTCTTTGCTGTTTTTGTTTTGTATCCTCTTGCTGTAATAAATCACAGCCATGAAAACAACTATATGCTGAGTCCTGTGAGTTTGCCTAGTGAATCACCGAAACTGGGGGTGGCCTTGGGGACCCTTGATACATTTCCCTGTATTCTCAGCTCCAATGTCACCTTCTCCCATTCCTCCCACCCCAGAAGAATCACTCCCTTGACTGTTTTGAGTAACCCAATTCATACCACTTGTATAGCTCTTACTTGATATATTACAGTTGCTGTGTATACGTCTATCTCCTCTGAGGACAGGAATCATGCTTTATTCATCTCTGTATCACTGTGTTCTAGCACAGTGACTATAAACTAAATAATTGCTCAATAAATACTAGTTCAGTTGAACTGTCATCAGAGGCGCAACTTGTAAAAAGTGAATCAAATACAACTACTGGCATACAATCAAAAGCATGAATTTTGGCATCCTTACGTTCTTAGCTTTTTTAATAACTAAAGATATTTTTGCTTAAGCAAACTATTTAGCACATAAACAGACTTTAGATTATAAAGCAAAACAAGACAATATAATAAAGATCATATTCTGTCCACACAGATTTAAATTTTGAATTTTACTTTCAGAATGGCCTTTGTAATGATCTGTAATTAGCAAATAAAAGTAATTGCCATTTTATTTCCTATATGCTTGATCTTCTATGATTAGATGTGAACACTTCTTAAAGCATTGTCATTCTACATTTTCCCTTAAATTGATTGCTTTTAAATAACTGTATATCTGGAGAAAGACTGTTCTGCCACAGAGACGGTGACTGAAGTAATCAATAATAAAATTAATATAGAACACACCCCAGAAAATCTTGTGCTGTTCATGTAGTATTTTAAGATATGATCTCAGCAAATTCATGAATAGTCTTATGTTTTAAAACTCCACTTCTTAATAAATGCTCACAAATCAGTAATTACCCTGCTAAGGTTTCTGTTAGGCCCCTTGAAAAGATTTTACAACTGGCGTTCATTTTTCACAGTAGATTTTTCATCCGTTTGAGTTAATCGGGTTATAATAAGAAGTATTAAGTAGTTACTGCCTGGAATTCTGTATCTGGTTCAAAGTGATTATTTCAACTACAAAAATGAAATTATAATCTTTCCATCTCAGAAAGCCAATCACTTTGGTTTCCAGCAGCCTGACTCACTGAAACAGATTAATCAAAAATTAAAAACTGTATGTTAAATTATTATTGGACTAATAGAAAATGGTATTTTGACACATGCAATATTACATTTTAAAAAGTAGTTTTTGCCTTGTCCCCTATAAACATATGATCCCAATGAAGTCTTCAAATTCTTTCACTCTCCTACCCTCAAAACAGTCAATATCAAAGGACTGCCAAGTATAAACATAGCTCTTTGCCTCAGCCCATGCTGACCAAATGCTCTTTTCCTTTTTGTTTAAGTCAGCAAAGATCAGAGAGGTTCCATCAGTCCTGAAAGGCCAAAGAGATACATACAAGATGTCTTTGCACACTGAAATAAACCTGATATGCTCTGCACTATTTTAATGACCTATAAAATAATAGATGTATGAGAAATATATTTTGGTGAAATAAATTGTGTATTTCACAGAGTAAATATGACAACTACAGTGATCTATTTTGATTTTTTTAAATGGCTTTTCATTTATATGATCTTCAGGTCAAGGTACTTCAGTGATACATTTACTGACCAGTTTTGAATTATGCAGACTGTATTTGAATGCTGCAGAGATGCCAATAGAATGATCTATTACCCACAGATCAATGGGAAAAAGCATGGGTGCACTTGAAAATCACAGAAGTTCATCTACTCTATTGTGCTGGTGGCCTAGTTCCAAATTAAAGATGTGAACATCCATGCATTAATATCGGAGCCAGATTTTAAAGACAATTAGGCCAAAGTTGAGTTCACTTTAAGGGCTCTTTTGATTATTTGCTTACATTGTCAAGCTAACTTTAAAACACCTTAGCTGCTTCAATGGCCATGGTCAATAGTTGGAAAACTTTGAACCTTTATGGCCTCTTCTAGCCTATGATCCCCAATGCAATGCATGGACCGTGTTGGCCTAGTTTTGCCTCTGATTGGTAGGTTGCAAAGAAATAAAAGAGGAGCTTAAATAAATGGCTCAATAAACGTTTAGTTTTTATGGGAAATACATTTTACATACATGCATGCATTCACATACTATTTTAGGAATATACTTCTTTGCAGAAGTTTATCCTCCAAGTTAATGCATAGCTTCAGTAAAGACTGACATGAAATTGTTAAGGAAGAAGGAGATAAATAGTAGCCTCTCCAGCTAAATACTAAACAATTCTAGAGGTCGGTGGTATGACATGTCACTAACAGTTTGCTCTCATATTTAAAATGCCTGCTTTGTGTAACTAATAGATGGGACTACGTAGATATCTTAAAGGGAAAAGCATCCTTCCCTTATTAAGTACGCCAGGCAGTCTACCCATTAAATTTACTTATATTAGTTAATTTTAATCCCCCAAACAACCCTATGAGATGATGCTGAAACTGGGAATGAAGGACTAAGAAACTAGCCTATAGTTTCTTCTATGTGTATGTAGTCAATTCTTGTAGTAATAGCCCCCAATTTGTTCATGCCTCTCAGTATACTTAGTTTTTGGTAGTAACCTTCACCCTGTCTCTGGGCTTGGCCATTAGGCCAATGGGACAATAGGAGGCTTGAAAAGTGCATGTGTTTTTGGACTCGCCCTCCTTTACTGATCTAGGGATCCCTGCCACACCACCATTTGAGAAAGCTCAGGTTAGCCTGCTAGAAAGTGGAAGATCACATGGAGCAGAGATAAGCTATGTCAGCTGAAGCCTCCCTAGACCACCCTACCCCACCCAACCTGGCACTTCCTTGCAAACACATATGTGAGCCCCAGCTCAGATCAGGTGAGCCTGGCCTAGAACAGAAGAACCACCTAGTAGAACCCAGCCCAAATTGCCTTCCTGAATAATCATAAGCTAAATAAATAGTTATTGTTTTAAGCGACTAAGTTTTAGGGTTCTTTGTTACATGGTAAAAGCTTACTGATTTAGTGAGCTGGGCTCTGTATCCATGCCTCTCTGTGTCCAAAGGCCATGTTCACATCAGAAGTAAAAGAAAAGAAGAGAAGAGAAATGAGTACTAGAGTTCTTGATTAAATTATGTGAAATTATATAGAAGAAAGCCTACTTCAGGTCAGGTCTCAGAGCAAGCAGCACAAATCAGAAAAGTCACAGCAATTTGTTCCATGTGATCTGAATAGCCAAAAAGATGTGCACAAATCCCAAATGCCACTTTCTGTGTGACTGAATAGCGGCAAATCAGACTGCCTGAATTTTATGATTCTAATCCCACAGTGTTATGAGATATGGACCCACATTTATATGCATAAATATTTTCATTTCAGCTCCCAAGCACTTCTAAGAAAATACTCTTGATACTTGAGGAGATTCCAAGTTGGAAGAAATGAATAGCAGCCCCACTTTATGTGCTTCCACCATGGTAAAGTCTTTCTATGCTGATCATCTCATCGTGCAATGTGAATTATTCAGAATATAAATCTGCTTTCTTTTTTCACCTAGGGGACAATAAATTTGAGAATGGAGATGGATTTGAAGTATAAATCATGCTGGAGACTTCATGAATATTCAAATTAAATCAGGTCTGGTTCTGAACCCTACCCTCCTGCTCACAGCGTAAATCACTGTGTATGTTACTCAAGAGGTCACCCCAAACAGGCTTTAGGAATGCTTTCTCCTTTGGAAAATGCAATTAATTACAATTGTTTGCCCCTAAGGATTTCACTTTCAAATTATTTATTTTCTGGTGTCACTGATGAGCTGACTGGGAAAATGAAACACTTCAGTTTAATTACCAGCTGCAATTACAGCTCATGTAAAGGTACTTCATCTTATACTCTTTTTATAATTGTCTATTCTTATGATATAATATGCAGTTATATTTGCTGTCTTTCAAAACACTAACAATGCCACTCCATTTCCAAGAAAAATTTAACACAAGATGACTCTAAAATGACTTCAATGTGGCTTGGAGATGTTTAAACATAGTGGTATGTTCTGTTTCATCCAAAGCCCTTCAGTTTCTTGGACTTTCAAGATAGAAAGATCATGGAGATGAGAAAAGAGGTAAGAAAATTTAGTCAACCACTTTATTAAGGTTAGATTTTCTTTTAGAATATGAAAGCTGAAATAACTGTCTGGTTCAGATGCAAGCAAGTGGGAGTCTACATCCAGCTTTTCTCCCTTACCAGCTGTGTAACTAAGGTCGTCTTCACTCTTCTCATTTTATTGCCTATTTGGTTTATCTTTCAAGTTGTACTTAACAAAAGGGAGGAATGCTGGTTCCTAACAAATAGGGCTGTTGTGAGGATTAAGGAAGATTGTTGATGTTGATTGTCATAATTCCTGATATAAAATAGAGACTCAGCAAACTTTAGTACCTTACTCAACCCTTCCAGTTCATTATAATTTACATACCAGACAGCACGATATGGTGATAACTCTGTGGGCTCTGGAGCCATACTTTCCGGGTTCAAATCCTGACCACACTATTACTATTTTGGAATCTTGAGTGTGTCACTTAACCCCTCCGAGCCTCCTTTTTTTTCATCTGTGACATGGAGCAGTAGTATAATCTACCTAATAGGGTCATTTTTAAGACTGAAACAACCTAATTCTTGTAACAATGTGGGAAAAGGTGCTTGGCATAGTAAGCTGAAAAGAAATCAAGATGATTGATGGCAAAACAATGATATGTTTGTTTTAAATGTAAGAGAAACCTCTAAGGAAACCTCTTATTTCACCTTTAGTCACATTCTGAATTTGGGGAGTGAAGTACTTTAATCCTAAAAACACAGGATACAGAATAAAATGCAAAATGTAGAAAAGGAGTGTGCATTCTTGTATCTCATAATTTTGATCTGAAATAATAGATACAGTCTCTGGATTTTGCTTCTGGACTGTTATTTACTGGGTACTACAATGTTTTTGAATGTTTGGGGCAAGGGGCTGTGAAACAAGCATGAAATCCATATTAGTGTCAAAACAGATCTGTGTTTTGTTATTGTTTGCCACTTTGATATACAGCTCTGAGACATGGACTTTGTACAGCTGTCATAACAGGAAACATGAACGGTTTTATATACATTGTTGATGCAAGATAACCCAGCATATAAAATGGAAAGATAAAATCCTAAATATACCAGTATATCAAAAATAAAATAGGTATGGAAGCCCATCATAACATCAACATGGTTGTGTTTAATCAGTAATGCAGCATGAACGGAGGATATTCGCAACTGAATCATTTTGCATTGATAGATTTGTAATTCAAAGCATATTACTTGATGTTCTATTGATTGATGTAGGGCTATTCTGGAAGTCCATTATATGAGGGCACGTGGAATCTGGACTTGAGTAGAACTAAAAGTGACAACATTCCACCTTGTCTTACTAGCTCTTAAAAGAATATCATCCCAATAGAAATACAAACAAAAAATTCATGCTTGTTTCACAGCCTCTTGGCAGGGAGTAGGGGTGAGAGGCTGTGCTGTGATGTTTCCGGAACTGGATTTCCATTTACCATATGTAAGCAGTTTTTGTGTCAATCGTGCTTTTACACTCAATACTAGAATCATCAATATACCCTTAGCTATGTCCATACAGACATATAAGGATACAAAATCTTCAAGGTAGAAACAGAATATGTAGCTGATCAGCAATACCCTTTAAAAGCAGAGTAGGAAATAGAAATGCAATTTTAAGCAAATTTTTGATGGTTATGGCAAGCTAGCTCAGTAGTCAAATGACAAGATGATGGTTTGCTTTTGGCACACTGAATTGCATATAGATATGAACTCAGAGGAACTTTTAAGAGGTGTTCAAGCTTCACTTGTGACCCTGAAAGGAAGGTTTTCCTAGGGAAGTTCTGCAAGCACAGAATAGCTCTGTGCTTTATGAGTGAGGGGATGGCTAGAAGGACAGTCGTAGAAAAAGCTACACCATGCTGGGGGGCTAGAGAGGATGCTGTACCATGTGTTGTGAGGCAGCTAGATTTCAGATGTAGGTAAAAGATATTCCTTAAAAAGAACATGACTGCTATATCCACATATTTGAGGGAATTTCATAGGGAAGAAGAATTAGACTCAATCTAAACCTGGCCAGCCCTATACCCTGCCCATGGCAGGCATCACTAATAGATCACTACAGTCCTTCCTGATGAGACTGAAAACACCTTAGAATTGTTCCTAACACTCCAGCCAGCCACTACTAATTGGAATTTTCTCAAGAGATGAAACCTATTTGTCATCTCAGAAATATGTATTATTTCTGAGATGAGCTCCAAGTAGAATAAACCCAACTGCCCTAGAGGCAGATTTTAAACCCATATAAATAAATAAGTTTCTAAGTTTTAAATGTGTTGAGAGTAGAATGCTGTTCCTAAAAGTCTCTGGGAGCTGTTCAGGGACACCCTGGGAAAGTGCTCTATTGGGGATTCATGTAAGAAGGTGTGATACTGTAAGGCCACTTAGACAACCTTCAGCTCCACGGCTGAGAACATAAGTGTGGGTCACAATAACCAGGACCTAAAAATAAAAATAGACCAAACCCATACTAAATATGATGAAAATCTGACAACCACTTAAATACGATTAGTTTTTCATTTTCTGCCTCTTTAATGCAGCAAGGAAGAAAGAAGACTATTTATCTACTTATCTCTCATCCATTTATATCTATCTATTACATATATGTGCATGTGTGTGTATATATATGCATCTATATAATCTGAATATTATATTTCTATCTTATTATATAAGATAATTCTGGAAGAATTCGTGGGGTTGAAATTTTTTAGTATGTACCAATATAATGGTTACTTTATATCTGAGGAGAATTTTAATAGACCAAATACCTTAAATATACATATTATTTTTTTCTTGATATTTGTACTTTAAACTCACAAGAGGGCAATAGTGGGTATTTTTCTTCTTGTATCCTATTCCATCAGCAACCATGACAACATTTATTAATCTTTGAGCTTCTCCCCCACCTTTTATTAATGAGTAACATCTTGTTCAATGTCACAGGTTTGAGCAGCATGCATCAAACATTTGTAAAATTTTTTTATCCCTGACAGTGAACATCAAAGCCAACAGACACGCATTACAGGAGAAGCCAGGGAGGACTTTAAACAATGAACAGATCTAGAAGGAAATTCGCTGTATAACAATGTGCTTGTGTAAGTATGCATGTGCGTGTGTGCGCACTTGCATGCCAAAAAAATGACAGTGGGTATTTACTGAAGAAATAAGGGTGGGGCGGGGGAGCTTGTGAGGCATTGAGAAGTGAATCTTGACCTACTTGAGCACATTTTCTTTTTACCAGTCAGTCAGCAGCGGGTGCTATTTGCTACTCCTTTGATATGATCGTATGCTGCCTAACAAGAGATACTTAGTTTTATGCATGAAATGTTCAATTTCTTTGTAGTAGAAAGACAGGGATGTTCATAAAGCTTTCTCTTTCCATCTCTTCTTTTTTTGCCCCTAATTCCCTACTCATGCCCTCAAATTTAGCTGGTGACTATTCCTTCTTTCTTCAAACTGAAAACAGAGCTTGTATTTGATGGTTTGGATATGGTGGGTAGGAAAGAAATAATTATTTGGTAACTATTTTTCTTTATATAAGGATGCTAGATATTTTGGAGTGGGCACTTTATCTGTAAGGCACATAGAGTATGGCTTTAATTTCATCCTCTATAATCCTATCCTTCTCAACGACACACATTAAATCATTCCCACCAAGTATACCTAGAATATGATGTTTTCTCAGTCTTCGAAAAGAATCTACGAGAAACAAAATGGCATTTCTTTTTGTCTCATGACCATGTCTCATATCTCCTGCTACTTTAAGTTCACGTACCCGCTTAGTTGTGATGTTGGTTCCTGATAGAGAATGTCATCAGTGGTCCAACAGGTTGACAACATGATGAAAAACTTTATGAACAATAACTAAAACTGTGAACTACCATAAATTTAATCCACTTTGTACGTTAATCATAACCAGAAATACACATGAAGTTATTAATACTCTTATAAAATAAAACTAGAGGGTACTCATATTGGAACCTAATATCCCTTCAGGCTGATATAAAAGATTTTTAAGTAGATAATGTTGGAAAGGGAGGGGAGAGGTGACTGTTTTATCACTGCTTCTGACAATATATATATTTTCTCTCCTCCTTAAAACTAAAGGCTCTCCACTTTCATGACTTAAGTATGTTCTTTTAGGTCAGTTTAATACTCTTACTAACAAGCTAAGGGCTTCCCTGGTGGCACAGTGGTTGGGAGCCCGCCTGCCAATGCAGGGGACACGGGTTCGAGACCTGGTCCGGGAAGATCCCACACGCGCGGAGCAGCTAAGCCCGTGCGCCGCAGCTGCTGAGCCTGCGCTCTGGAGCCCGTGAGCCACAACTACTGAGCCCGCATGCCGCAACTACTGAAGCCTGCATGCCTAGAGCCCGTGCTCTGCAACAGGAGAGGCCACCGCAATGGGAGGCCCGCGCACCACAATGAAGAGTAGCTCCCGCTTGCGGCAACTAGAGAGAACCCGTGCGCAGCAAGGAAGACCAAACACAGCCAATAAATAAATGAATAAATTAAAAAAACAAACAAACAAACAAACAAAAAAACAAGCTAAATTTTCCTATAAAAAGATTAAAATATTTTATGTCAACATGCTGGAACTAAGTATTTGAGGCTTAGTCTTAACAAACTTCAAATTCCTTAGCACGACATTGAAGATGACTCATAATCTGACTCATGCCTATTTTCCCAGTATCATTTGTCATCACATTCATATTAAACTGTAGGACATCTTCCAAACAACCTGTCCTTTTGTACAGCCCAAAGACTTTGAACATATTTTTGCTTCTTCTTGGGATTCCATTCCTTTTTTGTCTGCTGGTCAGTTTCTAGTCATCCTTTGAGACCCTTCTCTCCCAGGAAATGTACTGCTTCCTCTAAGCTGACTTCCAGGGGAGACTTAATCGCCTAGTGTTGGAGGGCAAGAACCCCACCTTGTTCACCTTTTTGTTTTCAGCACATTGTTCTTTCTTTCTTTAGTCCAGTCATTGTGTCTGGTTTGCTCACATGGCACCTTAGCAGGAGCACGTACAAACACAATTGAACAATAGCATTTTGCTAGCTAATAAATATTTATGTTCCACGTACTATGCATGGAGAACACAGCAGTGAAAAAGACAAATGGGGTCCTCGGTCTCCAGGGACATTGTCTCTAATTTTCCTTGTGAATTCTAATTTAGAACATTGTATCTCATTCCATTCTTCCTTGGCTCTCAGGCCCATTACCAAAGCCCATCTCCTAAATCCTGCTTCATATTGTCCTTGCTTTGAGAATCCCATTGGATAAAGGCAGTTTTTCTAGCCTTGTGGCCTGAAATTCTTTTGAACATGATTTTGTCTCTCTGCCACTTTAGAACTAGAGATATGGACGTAAGGAGCTCCCAACTTCTGCCCTTTGGAACCTGTATTGATTGGGTCAACTCCATTCAGCCATCTCTTCAAAGAGTCTGAGAGTTGGTTAATGGTGAATCAATACAAGTTGAATGATGGGAAAATAAGGAAATATATTCAAAGAATAAATATTGTTTGAAATGTTAGTATAATTAGGATAAAGTGTTGAATTATATGGAAATTTGCATATGATCACCCAATGGAGCTATGATGGGCTTCATAATGACTCAGTGAAACTTTTATCAATGTCATTTATTTTCATCATTTATTGTTTAAATGTGCCAACTATTCTATTTTAGTTTAAGGCAGGGAAGATGATCATTTCTTTTTCTAATTCTGGCTAATGTGTAAGAGGTTATGAAAGATATGCAAAGGTACAGGGATATTTTATCCTCCAAATTTATTCATTGATTTAACAAACCTTAAGTTCAGAATAACTGAATTGAAATGTCAAATTCAAAATCAAATGTCACAGGACTTTTTCAGTAAGATTTCAGTAAGATTACTTTCCACATGTGAATCTCAAAAGAGAGCTAATTTAGCCTAAAAAGATTCTCATATGGTAATGGGAGTTGAAGTTAAATGACTGAACCTTTGTAAATTATATTAAGGGAAATGAAGTTTTTGAAAGTCCATTTCACTACCTCTATGCAAAGTGTTTGGAAACTATAGCGAAGTACATTATTCTCAGAATAAGGATTAGACACTGTCAATAAAAACTCTTCCAGATTAGGTAGAACCAAATACAATTTTTGGTACTTTCTAAATCATGTTTTTCTATATATTATTTTACTCAGTTCTGACTACAACTCTATAAAATAGGACAAGTACTACTAATTCCATTTTACAAATCATGCTCAGATAAATTAGTGACTTGCCAAATTAATAAAGCCAAAAATGGATAGACTGGGAATTTTAAGTCGCGTGCCTTTAACACACCATCCATTCTTAAGTTGTTATTGATAGTCACTGCCTTACGGATATAAGGTCTCTTTTAGAAAAAAATAAAATGCCCCAAAGAGCTCATCCTCAATATACATTATTTTAACTTTTATTCATGTAACATCTTTAGCACCTACTGTGGTCAAGCACAGAGGCAGGCAGTAGATTATGAAGATGAGTAATATGGCGCTTCTCCTCAGGGCCTTAGGGTCTAACAGAATAAAATATTTTTAATAATATGGATAGTATTATCTAGTTAGATAAGATATTTTATTTTATTTTTAAAATAAATTTATTTATCTATTTTTTTTTTTTTTTGGCTCCGTTGGGTCTTCGTTGCTGCATGCGGGCTTTCTTTAGTTGCAGCGAGCGGGGGCTACTCTTCGTTGAAGTGTGAGAGCTTCTCATTGCGGTGGCTTCTCTTGTTGCGGAGCATGGGCTCTAGGCACGTGGGCTTCAGTAGTTGTGGTGCGCGGGCTTCCGTACTTGTGGCACACGGGCTCAGTAGTTGTGGCTCACGGGCTCTAGAGTGCACGCTCAGTAGTTGTGGCGCACAGGCTTAGTTGCTCCGCGGCATGTGGGATCTTCCCTGACCAGGGCTTGAACCCGTGTCCTCTGCATTGGCGGGTGGATTCTTAACCACTGCACCACCAGGGAAGTCCCAGATAGTATATTTTAAATTGAAACCTTCCATATCATGTGACATAAAAGGGAAAGACTCATGATAGTTCCATGGAGGATAAATTGGTAAAGGCCAAGAGATATGAGAAAATATAGGCATATTCTTTAAATCATTCTTTTTACCTTTTACAAGTTTGACATATTTAGTATTTTTAATTAAAGAAAAAAGAAAAGAAACTCAATGGATATTTCTCTGAGTAGAGAACAGCTAATGCTTGGAACTCTGGGATCAATGATGATATCATTTCATAAATATTTTCTTAAATAAAAATAAACTTAGCGGCTTCCTTGGTGGCGCAGTGGTTGAGAATCTGCGTGCTAATGCAGGGGACACGGGTTCGAGCCCTGGTCTGGGAAGATCTCACATGCCACGGAGAAACTAGGCCCGTGAGCCACAATTACTGAGCTTGCGCGTCTGGAGCCTGTGCTCCGCAACAAGAGAGGCCACGATAGTGAGAGGCCCGCGCACCGTGATGAAGAGTGGCCCCTGCTTGCCGCAACTAGAGAAAGCCCTCGCACAGAAACGAAGACCCAACAAAGCCAAAAAAAAAAAAAACAAAAACAAATGTGGGGTTTAAAAAAATAAATAAAAATAAATAAATAAATAAATAAACTTAGCTCTTTCAGACGTAGTAAATCCTCAAGTATTGCAGCATTCTTAAAAATCCCATACCCATGGCAAACCTTAAAGCCCGTGTAAGGTAGAAGAACTAAATTCAAATGAAACAGAATATCTTGAGGCTCCTAAGATAGTGGACTTAAAATGCTGTGTTAGATGGAAAAGTAATAAAGAATGTTTTAGACGCTCCTAAAAAGTCAAGGGTTAACGATAAATGTTGTAAAGGCTTTATTAGGAGAAAGTTACTTCCATCCTATTTCGAAAATTAATTTGCCGTAAAAGTCATCTGTGTTATAACTCCAAAGAGCCTATATGGTACATTCTGTACAGAATTTTATAATAGGCATATGACTATAAAATAATTTAATTGTAGCAATTCAGAAAAATGTCCATCGAGGCTATATATCCTGGAATGAATAATCCAGAATCTTACATATAAAATGGCCATCTCAAAACTAGTATGTCCAAAACCAAACTCCTGATTTCCACTTCACACGTGTGTCTGATCCTGATCCTCATTAGTCAGTTACTCAGACCCAAACTTTCCAATCATCTATAACAGCTCTCTCGCTCACACACAATCTGTCAGCAAATCCTGTTTGTTCCATCAACAAAATATATTCAGAAACTATCAACAGCTACTACTTTCACCTTAGTCTTGGGCACCATTATCTCCTCCCTAGCTTGTTGCCTCTTCATGGCACTTCCAGCTTCTAATCCTAAACTACACCCCCACCCACCCAATTGTCTATTCTCTAAACGTTAGCCAGAGTAGCCCATTAAAATGAGAATCAGTTCATGTCTCTCCTGGAGTGTTTCCCCATATCACTCAGAATAACAAAATACTTTGCCAAGGCCTGCTCCAAGCCTATGATCTCCTCCCCTGGTCACCTCTGACTCACCTCTGCCACTCACTCTTTTTGTCTCTCACTGACTTTCCTCTGGTCACAATGTTTTCTCCCAGCCTCTGGGCCTTTACGCATCTTGTTGCCTTTGTCTGGAATCGTTTATCCCAGAGATAAAGAAATGGTAGCTAAGATCAGGGGCAGGTCCAGGTTATGTAAGGCCTGGGCCTCATACAATTTGGGGGATCTTTTTAAGAGAAAGAATATGACATTTTGTATACAAAATTCAACAGAGGGCCTCAGAAGAGGTACATATGAGGACTGGACTTTTAGCTTCATTATTCTCACAGTAAATCCACCTCTCCTATAATACTATACACTAGGCGCTACTCTAAATGCTTTAATATACTACCTAATTTAATTTTCATAATGATACTATGGGGAGAGATATTATTCCCATTTTACAGATGGGGATGTGAAGCACAGAGTGGTTAAGTAATTTGTCCCAGGTCAAATTGCTAGAAGAGGGCCAGTGGTAAGTTTTGAACTCTGCCTGGCTTGACTCCATGCTGTTTACCACAATGTGCATTGAATTTGCATTTCCTGCTCTCTCACTGCTTCCAAATCCTTGATGAAACATCACCTCTTCAGAGAGACCTTCTCTGGGCAGTTTACTCTTCCCTACTGTCCCCTCTCTAGCCTCACACCCTCTCTCATTTTTGTTAACAGCATATATCACCACCTGATATGTTACATGCTTACTTATTATTGTCTATCTTCTCTCACTTGAACATAAGCTCCACTTTTGTCTCTGTTATTAAGAGATGTATTTTGTCTAGAACAGCACCTGGCATGTAGCAGGTTCTCAGTAAAATCTTGTGGAATAAATTATTTCTCCCTATTCAATATCTGAAGTGCAGCTCAATGACTATGCATATAAAGGAAAATTAATTACGCACAGCATACTCTATTTACTAGAAGTAAGCAGTACATGTTAGATCCGTGGTTCGCAAAGTGTGACGCACGGACAGGCAGCTTCAGCATCTCCTGGGAGCGTGTTAGAAGGACAAAGGTGGCCATGGTCTCCACACTGAAGGCAAAAGGGTCTCAAGTTATCTGTCTTACTAATGTTAATATTCCTCAGAGATACTGCTTTATCAGATTGAGTAACTTGGATATATTTTCTGACAACAAAATGACAGCTGAAATTTCAGCTGTGAAAGTTCATTCCAAAGCGAACTGTGTAAAGGGAGACCTAAAGGTGGAATGTGATTATCTTTAGTGGATGGGAAAGCACTCCATTATTTTTTCCATAATGTGTTTTTATTTATCCCTTTATTGTGTAGATCTTTAAATGCTTCCTGCTAGCTTTAAAAAAACTTAATTTGTGATTGTGTTTGGCTAATTTTTTGTACCCTTTTATTCTCCCTCCAGTACCCAACTTCCTCCTATTAAGAGGAACATAGCTGGTAATGTGGTCCCACCTCAAAGGAAAGATGAATTCTAAAACAGGATGGAAAATCACAGGTGACTCAAATATCCTTTCCAGGTCATGCACTTAACCCTCTCATTTAATTTCCTTCACTGAGACACTTCCTTTTTCAAGACTGTAAACATAACCTGCACCTGCAATTACTTGAACAAAAATTAGTCTTGTGCTTTCCTCCTTAGGAACAAAGCAGCCTTCAAATCTTTAGCTGACTAAATGCCAACCTTTGTAGACATGGTTTTGAACTGGATTGGAACCCAAATGTAATTAAATGCATAAAAGGTACTACCCTTGGAAGTGATTTGTCTTTGGAAATATCTCAGCACCTAGTATAAATTAGATCATTTAACTTACTATAAAACATCTCAGGACCGACAGTGTAAAACTGCAGTTCTCAATGTGGGTGATGCTACTAATGACCATTTTTCTGACTCAGTAGAGAAGATTTCCTGGCTATCTCCACTGCTTGACTTTACTCATTAATTGAATTAAATAATTGATAGCACCTATTTAAAGTCAGGACCATGTCACCCCACAAAAGTAAAGAGAGGGCTAAAGTTATAGCCACTTACAGTAAGCTTAAGTTACCCCTGCCTCAGAATCACCTAGTGGGGCTTATCAAAATGTAGAATCCCAGGCTTCCCACACTTTGGAATCTGAATCTCCAGGGAGTGTAGGACCAGAAATACATATTTTAAAGAATTGTTTCAGGTGATACTTAAGTACTTTAAAGTTTGAGAACCGATGGAAGGCATAAGGACGCTGCTTATCTGAGAAAGTGAGAAAAAGAAGGAAGGCTGAGTACACACACACACACACACACCCTTCCACAATAAATTTTGCCGATATCAAAATTTTGAGTAGAACTAGCTATCACAATGGGAGAAATATTGACTGTACTTTAGAGCAGCTGTTCTTCAGAGAAAAATTCAAACAAATATAGGGAGCTTAAATGATAGTGAATGAAATCAAGTTCCTTAATTTTTAAATTTCTAATTATATGTTAAGGCATTTGCACGGAGAGACAATGCTTCCATAAATATGGAGTCACAGCACCTCAACATTCATCATTATTTGATATTAAGTTCTACATTGGAAATATGTTTTCCAGGAGGCTGGAATGTACTTTGAAGACTTGCACCTTTAAAACAGTGATGATTTTATAGAAAGTCTTATTTGCCTCTCCAACTTCAATTTTCACTCTTCAAGGCACTGGTGCTGGTTATGAAGCAAAAACAAGATACATGGTCTCAGTTTCCTCAAAGTGAATATTCTATCCTTCTCAAAAAGAACTTGTGAAAAACAGTTTAAGCGGGCTTCCCTGGAGGCGCAGTGGTTAAGAACCCGCCTGCCAATGCAGGAGACACGGGTTCGAGCCCTGCTCCGGGAAGATCCCACATGCCGCGGAGCAGCTAAGCCTGTGCGCCACAACTACTGAGCCTGCGCTCTAGAGCCCGCGAGCCACAACTACTGAGCCCTCATGCCACAACTACTGAAGCCTGCACGCCTAGAGCCCGTGCTCCACAACGAGAGAAGCCACCGCAATGAGAAGCCCTCACACCGCAATGAAGAGTAGCCCCCGCTCGCTGCAACTAGAGAAAGCCCGTGCGCAGCAACGAAGACCCAACGCAGCCAAAATAAATAAATAAATTTATATAAGAAAAAAAACAGTTTAAGCTTTTTGTGATAACTACTATCATTTTGAATATTATTTACCAAAGTACACTAATAGCATCAGAATTTATTCAGGTGTTACTCTGCCTACACAGAATGGTCTATGCTTTCTGATAGCTTACTGTCACCTTCTGATTAGGTTTTTCTAATCTCATATATTATAGAAATCAATGTAGTATGGTTCTTTAAATTGTATTTAAAAGTTTAAATAGACCCTCAGTGAAGGTCTAAGATGGTCTCTAACGGAGAAGCAAAAAGTTCAGATTTACAACTGTGTTCCAGTGTTTTGCACATTTTAGGATGCCTGATATCCTAAAGAAGTAAGTAAATGAGGTAGCTTCACACAATGTTTCTATTTTAGAGTAACAGTGACTGCTTCAAACTTGAGACTCCTTGAAATCTCTTCTAAACAGTTTGAAGCATTTTGGAGAAACAAAGTCAGTCTCAAATATAGGAACACTATTTGGTCACTCAGGCTATTTTTACCTTCCACGTGAACAATTACATTAGTCTCACAGTGGATTTCCCCATTTTCATCTCCCATTGCGACAACCCATCCTGTACAATGCAGCTAGATTAACCTTCATGAAGGATGCTTCAATCTTACCATGCTTATGCTTAAAGCCTCCAGTGACTCCCAAATAAAGCTCAACCTTCTCAGCCTGCATTTGAGAACAATCAACAACCTTTCCAAGTTTGTTTCCCTTTACATGGGAGTATGTCCAGCCAAATTGGTCTGGGCTTCTTTCTTCAGAAATGCATACTTAATTCTTTTCTGAAGCTGTGCCTTTGGCCACACTATCTCCTATTACCATATCCACATATCAAATTCCTCCCCATCTTTTAAATGTCATTCATAATATCTCCTCTCCGTGGAAACTTCCCATTCCTTCCACCAGAAGTTCTGAGCTCTATAAATATCAGAACTATCCTTGTACTGTAGTACAACATTGTCATTATCTGCATGTGTATTTCCCCAAAGTCGAGGACCTTGTCTTCATTCTTTCAACAAATATTTACAGAACACCAATAGCTTTTAAAGCAATGTTTTAGACATTACGGAGGCTGCCAAGTTGAATAAAATCTAATCCTTGCCTTCCCACTGTCTGGTACAATGTCAGGCACGTTGTTGGTGCTGAAAAAATATATGTGGAATAAATAAATGAGTAGTCCATCTCACTTTCAACAGCATAAGTTCTGGTTTATAACACAATAAATTAAATTAATAGGAAATTCTATTGTGGAAGAAGACTTTACCAGATTAACTGTTAGAATATCTAAATGTTACATATGCAGACATAAAAAGAAAAAAAATATACATTTTAAAACACAAAGACAAAAGAAGTTTGAAAAATGTTAAGTCTATTTTATATAAATTATAGATATATACATTGTTCTACTGTTAATTTCTTGATCTCCTATGATTCACAGATGATAAACCTCCACTGTTAATTAGTTCTATTAGTTCTTTAACATTACAATATATTACATGCTTGCTACATGCAATATTTTTCTGCAAATACTGACCACATGTTTTAATCTGAATTTCTTTAGAAATTCTTTAGAGGCAATAATAATTAAATATATTTTCTTGACAATCATGTTCACATGATTTCAAATAAATTAAGAAGTAAAACACTATATTAAGTATCCAGATTGTTATTCTAAATGATGCTAAATATAAGAAAATTGAAATCTTAGACTTTATTTTCTGGCTTCTATATGAATGGTTATAAGCCAGGAGTTAGAAGATAACTAAGGTAACTTTGCCTCACTCTGATACTTATATGTTGCACACACACATTGCTGGAAGATTGGATGGCATATTCAACAAGCATACAAAATAATTCAGATCAATGTCAACTTGCTCTCACCAGAAAATGAAGTCTTGTCGAGAGCCATCCTACCTTTCATTATAATTCAATAGAAATCTAGAGCACTAAGAATAAAATGTTTAAGGTATAGGATTATGTCTGTTCTAGTTTGAAAAAATGAGTGTCTTTAGATAAAACTTTCTCTTTTGAAATGGAAAGTCATTATTGCTGCAGAATATGGTTTCACATATTAAAAAGTTAAATTAATTTTCTATATAGCTCTAGCCCTGGCCATCTGAATAGAAATAGCTTGAATCTAGACTCTTGAATGCCATGCTAATGACATGGGTCATGTCATGATAGGAATTTGTCATAAACAAATGGTGTCTTGTAAATGACCTGGGGAAAATAAACTAATGTTCTAAGTAAGGATGTACCTTCAAAATTCATTCTCTATGGTACCCAAGTCAGAGAGAAATAATTGATTACTAATGGGGCAATATCAGGTTGGTCACGTTATTGTTTGCCTGCATGAATAAGAGGTAAGGATTTTTTCAATTTCTGGAAGGTCACCCATTCATCATTTTAACTGCTAAATGCTTAGATCTGCAGGTATTACTAGATTTCTTTAGTCCTCTCCCCAAACTTCTATATGTTATATCATCCTCCCACAAAAGACAAAAGCTTTGTGGTTTTCTCATCAATGTTGTCACAATTAAGTGACAATATGGAGCGGTATAGTTTCAACCTTATATGTTAAAGGAAGGGATTGTCCATCAACTATACTTCAATAAAAAAATAAAATTAAAAAAATAAAGGAAGGGATTGTGCAATGCAGTCTAAGAATTCAAGAATTTCAGCAGAGAAAACCAAATGAGCTGGCTGAGGATGCTACTGGGGTAACAATGGGAGACTACATAAAAATTGATGAAAAGCATGAGTTGTAGAGTCACACTTAGGTTCAAGACCTGATTCTCATATTTACTTGCATTTAAGTCCTTGGAAAATAACTCAAACTCTCTAATTCCCACTCTCTTCGTAGGTAAAATAGGAAGAAAAATTGTACTTAGATTTTAAATAATGTCTATAGAATGCTTACTACAGAAACTGGAATATGGCAAATTTTAGATAAATAATAGCTTTTGTTACTGATATTAGGCATTTCTAGATAAAAAGGTTTAGATAGGAAAGGCATTTCCAAGAATGCTAGTTTTTTTTTTTTTTTTCCTGTTTTCTACTCTACTTTCCAATCTTTCTTTACCTGCCCCAGAAGAAGACTTTGGCTTTAGTTTTGGTATGGCCAATGGGAAGTACTAGCAGAAGAGTGGGAAAGAATGGGGTCAAGACATTTATTCTCTCAGCTCTCTGCTGAGCACCCTCTGTTTGGCTGTGTCCCTTTAGCAAAGGTCACAGGTCAAGTTGGGCAGACCCCCCTTGCAGCTACATCATGTTCTCTCTCCCCACGACCCCACTGAGTCTACCACCTAATTCCAGCTGAATACACCCCAATACATGAGAATCTAAGTGTATACTGTTGGTACAAAAAGCCCAGTGTATCCTAGAGAAGCCCAGGTGTTAACCAGGAAAAATGAAGATGTGTATACAATCTGAAGTAAAGGCATAAAAGGGGACTCCTGGTGGCTTGAAATGTACGAAATGGGTTTCAGGCAGTTTGTAGCAAAACAGCAATTTGTGGCTGTGTCACATCTTGGGTGGTTCCTTATGGATGCCATAGAGGCTAGTTTCTCTGCTTAAAGGAACTTAGCACAATAGAACAAAATAGCACAGTCACTCCATTTCTGAGGTCCACTCTGTTTTTATAGGTGTCAACAGCAATGTTTTAGAGCAGTATTAAAATAAGCTCTGTGGACTTCTCAGGATTGGCCCAAAGCTAACTGGAGGGTTTTAAACTTCAGATCAGGAAATACACATGCATGTGCACATGCACACACTGACTACGAGAATATCCAATGCTATATGATACACAAGAAAAAGGAAACCGAAGGAAAAAAAGAAGGGAAAAGACCTCTATTGTCTAGTAATCTGATAGCAGTATCAACTTTATACAGCTATGAAAGCAGTAAAGCGTGAGTTGGAAGTTCCAATTAGGAAATTCCAAGGACCCCTAAGACATCCCCTTTGTACAACTAATCAGATGCCCTAAGAGGACTAGAGAGACAATACAAAGTGTGTAGTTTGGAACTCAGGACTCTTCCCATGTCTCAGGAGAGGGGTCCTTCTCAGTTCTTGACCACTTAAATCATCCCCACAGGGAAGCTAAAATAGCTACAATTATTACGATAGAGGAGAAAACATTAGTGCCTCAAGTTTCTTTGGGTCCTTATGATGGCTTCTAATATTTCTGCAGAGGTGCCTCAGGAGCCTCTCAGGGGGGTGGGAGAGCTAAGAAGACCAGATTTTAAATGCCAGCTCTGCTTCACCATGAGATCTGTTTTTATCTGTATTCTGCATTGGCTTCTTTGTAAGCTCTGGTTTAAAGAAACGGTTACACTGCTAAAAATAGTAATATAAAAAATTTCAAAGTCACTGTCTTTGAATTTTACATACATCTATTAGTGACAAATGTCCCAGTATATTATTGAATCCTAAGCATTTTGTCTCTGTCTTATGATATATGACATTAATGGTTGGTGTTACCGAGGAGAATGAACTATCCTATACCATGCAGCAGCTTAGATTAACACTTTTTTTTTTTTTTTTTTTAGATTAACACTTTTAACTGTATGAATGGGCACGAATAAAAGCCCTTTCATATTTATCTAGATTAGTCCTTCTATTCCTGCTTTACCGAAATTAGGTAATTATGAGGTATTTTGATGGAAACCAGGTCCCAAATACAGTAGAACCTTATCTTTAACATAAATATTTTGGTAAAATATCTCACAGGGACCTGTTTGTCCCACCTTTACTTAAGATCACATTTATACTGGAGAACTTTTCTTAAGTCTTACTTTTAATAGTTTTTAGTTTTTTTATTTTTCCATTGTGGGAATGCAAGTTTATCCCAATGAGGAGGTAGTTTGTGTGTGCAATGCATTCAGTAACATAATGAATGCTTAATATCAGCAATAATTACATACTGACAACATGAATGTCTTTTGAAAAATGATTGCTGGTTTTGTTTTTCAAAGGTAATGGAAACCCTTATATATGTCAATAGACTGCAGCAGAAGGCCCAGCAGGAAGAGTTGAGAGGCAAATGGAATGAAACTGTGGTATTAAAGCAGTTGAGGAGTTTGTAATTCTAAACTAAAAATAGTTTTTCCACACCATAATGGTGTATTTTAAAGGTACTTTTTACTTATTGGTAGAGAACAAATTTCCCTCCAGCTAACATCTTTTGTCATCTGGTTGCATGTAGTCAAAAGTTCTATTTTCTAGACAATCTGTTTTTTAATCAAGTAAAAGAAGAAAGGACTGTCTGCTTACTATTTGACTATTATGGAGTTCAAATATTGTTAAACAAAGTATCCTTAATATAAATTTTCACTTCCTTGCTGTTATACAACCCCACTCATTCATGTTAATGTTTTCAGACATATTTCAGGATCAGTTTACATGATAAAATATAATTCACTGTTCTTTGTTCACTTAAGTTGCATTCAATGCTTTAATAAGACTGACATGTGGGCTCAAACTGGACTGCTGATTTGTGAAACTTGTGGTGGTTCAGGTGGCAGTGGCACATGCAAAGTTTTATTCATATAAATGGCCACCATCTCTGCTTAGGCACCAAGAGCATGATTAGTTGGTTTCCTGGGTTCATACTAGTTAAGATATTTGTGATACATGCTATTTAAGGAGTTTCTCTAATTTGGCCTTAGGGAAACAATGAAAGGCTAAGGTAAGTGAGATAAAATATGAATAAATTTATAGAATTGATTTGGATACTTTATGTTTTCTACTATCACTTTCAGTTACTACTGTGACTGATATCTCTTTACATAACCAAGAGTTTGGGGGTGCATAGTTCAGGGCTCGAATAGCAGCTCAATGATGCCATTGAGACCCTAGCCTCCTTCTTATTCCACCCTCTTTAATAGGTGATTTTTATTTTCCTGGTTTCAAGGCAGACACTGCACTTCTGAATGTCATACCCAAATTTGACATTTATTTCCTGGAAGGTAGCCTGCTCCAGTGACTTCTTCCTAAATCTCATTAGCCACAACTCTGCTCATGGCCAACCCAAGCTGTTAGAGAGGCTGTGAAATCAAGGACATTACTTTCCAATCTCTATAGAACAAGAAAAGGGGGATGGAAAGGATGTTGAGTGAGCCAAACTATAGTATCTGCTCACTAAAGAATTATATTAATTATTTTAGCCTCAGGCCAAAAGATGGGCAATCTCATCGTCCTCTTTTGTCTTCAACCTATGCTTTAGAAACACATGCTGGTCATAGCAAGTTGGCCACAGGGGCTCTCACTTCCCTCTGTATTTTTTTCAGGGTCCAATTATGATGATACAACCAGGGAGTAGATACTATTTTTTGCTTATTTAGTATTCATTTCTCCACTTTTTTGTATATTAGAACCCCAATTATAATCAGATATCTCCTTAATTCCATGTAGCCGTATGTCTCAAGAGAAACTGAACTCACCCCGATTTTAGGAAGGGAGTCTTTCAAGAGTAATCTTGCCTATGGTTCTGGAACCAGCATATGACCCCATTTTGACCTGAAGTGTAATGGGAATTCTTCCAGTGAGTAAGGGAGAATTCCTTGCTACTGTGAGATAGACATAGGAATGTCCCCTGGATATTAATGGAGGTAGATATGATGCCTAGGACTGCTGCAGTCATCTTGCTACTACACTGAGGATAAAGCCACACTTAGAATTACAGAGCAGAGAAATAGAAAGCACCTGGGCCCTTGATGACATTGCTGAATCACCTGGCCCTGAAGTCCACTGCACCGTTGAACTTCCAGTCAAGTGAGATCTTTTGTTCTTTATTGTTTTAGTCAGTTGGAGTCTGGATTTCTGTTACTTGTAGCCAAAAGCATCTTAATTCTTATGAATTGTCTGAGATCTTTGTCCTTAAAAGTTCTGAGAAGTTTGTGTTTATGCTATTACTGTTACCTTTGCTGCTTGTAACTCAAATTAAATGGGATTTCCCAGAGGGACATATCATTGTAGAGATACACTATATGCATCGGCACACTTAGAGCTAACTTGCTACCAAGAATGTGCTAAGAAAATGCATTATACCTCACACCCCTTCCAGTTCTGGGTTTTGGCAATACAGGGAAATGAGCCACAGGTACAGTGCAGATCAACTGGAAAACATTTCTTCAAAATCGGTAAACAAGTGGAATTTCACCAGCCACATTATACTGGGACAACCAAGATATAAGTAATGTGAAATGCATTAGAATCTACAAGGCCAAAAGGCTGTCAAACATACCACCAAAGCAGCCAAAGGGACCCCTAAAACTAAACTGAATGTTAGGCTAATTGTGCAGAAAATAGAAGACTCCGTTCAAGTCAAAAGGTACTGTGCAAAAAGCGAAGAGGAAGAAATAGACAATGCATTGTATGCTCCCACAGTTCCCAAACTATACTTGAGGTGGCATGTAGGAATTGAAATGCCTGATTAGGGCTTTAATGTTCTCAAATGTGCCAGAGAGAGAGAGAGAGAGAGAGAATATAATAAAATGCCTCACGTTATCTTGGTAACAAGACAGAAGGATAAATGATACTAACATACAGGCTACTGTAGAACTTCTTTTACAAGATACTGGATTATTTCCTAAGACACCTGCTTAGTGTTAGATACAACAGAAATCATGGGGTAATAGCAAATGTCAGAAAAAAGAGGAAGAAGGAGACACATTAAAAGCCCTTTTTAGGGGCTTCCCTGGTGGCACAGTGGTTGAGAATCTGCCTGCCAATGCAAGGGACACGGGTTCGAGCCCTGGTCTGGGAAGATCCCACATGCCGCGGAGCAACTAAGCCTGTGTGCCACAACTACTGAGCCTGCGCGTCTGGAGCCTGTGCTCCGCAACGGGAGGGGCTGCGACAGTGAGAGGCCCGCGCACCGCGATGAAGAGTGGCCCCCACTCGCTGCAACTAGAGAAACCCCTCGCACAGAAACGAAGACCCAACACAGCCAAAAAAAAAAAAGCCCTTTTTAAAAAGTAGTCAGTGTAAGAGAATGCATCACTGATAATTTGAATATAAATGAACTGGTAAAATGCTAGAAAATAATGGCTCACATAAATAAAGCCCCAAACAAATGAATTTTTAAAAGATTCTCTTCTTCTGATTTTATAAGTTATTTACTGTTTTATGTCAGAATCATGGATTTGGTTAGTAGATGGCATGGTATAATTAAAAAGGTGTTAGAAGGTATTCATTTAAAATATAAGATATGGTGCCCACTGTGATTAATTTTAGGGACCTTTCCTAAGAGATTTAGAGTAAGAGACACTGTTGTTCTAAGCCTCAGTCTGAATATTCACACTATTTTGATTACCTACAAAGAGAAAGGAGTGAAACATATATACACATAAATAACCAGGAAATGCTAATGTGAATTTTCTTTATTACTGAAACTTTCTCAGATTATGCAATTCTTTAGTAAAACAGTATTGAGTCACTAACAATAGGAAACACATGTTCTTCACACATTTAGTAGAAAACAAATGTTAAGAAGGACTAATCCTAACACTGACATTCAGAGTGAGGAGTCTGGACAAATTTAAACACATGAAAAGGCTCATCTCTTTCTTATCCAAATGCCTGTCAGGTTTCAAGGTTAAAGCCATATTTATGTTTCCATTTTTTCTCCACATAATTGGTAAGGTTATATCTACGAATATTATACCACCTAATTTCAAAAATTTCAAATAGGTTAAAAGGCAATTTATCATCAGCTTTAAAATGGGATGTTAACAGCTTTATAGTTAAATTAGGCTATGAAAAATGGGTAAAGGTTGTCTATGGAAAAAAAAAACTTTATGACAAAGATAATTGAACTCACAGAGAGGAAGGTATAACCCGAAATGATTTAGCAAATTCATCATGGAAGTGTGTCATTATATTAATTTAGAGAGAAAATCACTTTTTTATTTACCCATCTCTAATGAATTCATCTCTCCATTCAGACAGGCCAGGGACCAGCGAAACGTTAATGATGAACATGTCAAAAGTTGGAATATAACCTTGTCACATTCACCATAAGACTCTCAGCAGTTTGGAACAATTTTCTTGACGTGCTTGAAATCCTCTATGAGAGGATTCTTTAAAATGCCATCTTATTGCAAGATAAAAGAGAAATTCTTTGGGAAAGTTCCTTTTAGTCATTTTCTAAAATATTTTTTATGAGAGGAGTGATGCATATTCATGGTAGAGAATCTGGAATATGAAGAAAAGCATAAAACAGAAAATAAAAATTACCTGCAGTTCCACTTTTCCAAGGTAACTAACAATTGTGAATATTTTGGTCTATCTTCTCTCACTGTCTTTGAATCTTTATAAAATCGTTATCATAGTGTAAACGATTTGGTTGTGTGTTATTTTGCTTACTCAACATTACATCATGAAGCCCTCCCCAGGCACCATGTTGAGAACCAGCAGAAAATACAGATGGTAGCTTCTAACAAATTGCTGGGATATTTGAATCATTAAAGGTTGAATATAAAGTATGTTTAATATATTATGAAGAAAAAAAGGGGGTGAATATATGAATAAGAAGCTAGAGACTATGGAAAATGACAAAGCAGATTTAGAAATGAAAATACTATAACTTTCAGAAATAAAAAATATAATAATAGAATGTGGAGATGGTTAAAATGATTGAATAATTGAATGTTTAGGTTAATGGCTGATTACAAACACCTAAAGAAATAATTAGTGATTTGAAAGTTAGATCTGAAGATACAATCTACAATGCAGAAGGAAACCAAAGAGATGGAAACTATAAAATAGGGTTTGAGATATGGAGAATAGAGTAAGGAGGTATATCTTATTCTAATTGGAGTTCCATAAGAAGAGGAGAAAAAGAATGAAAGAATGGGACTGACATACATTTGTACAAAGAGAAAACTTTTAAAATAGAGAAGAGACTGTGCTGAAAAGAATACACTGATATGTATAAAACAGATAAATAAGAACCTGCTGTACAGCACAGGGAAGTCTACTCCACTTTGCTGTACAGTAGAACTAACACAACACTGTAAAACACTTATACCCCAATAAAAAAAAAAAAGAATTTAGAACTAAACGTACCATTCATGAATGAAAAATACACACATTTCAGACAGCAAACAGACTGTATTTGGTAGCAGCCTGCCCTCAATGAATGAAACTATACAGAATTACTCTTCAGGCATTAAGAAAATGATCACAGAGGGAGGCAGGAAGGTATGATGTGAAAAAAAGTGTTAAATACCTGGGTATATTCAATCAACTGATTCAATAATTATTTATTTATGAGCAATGACTAGGTGGTAGGCCCTCTTTTAAGTGCTGCTTGAGGTATAGCAAGGAATAACCACCACAACAAAAATTTCTGCCTTCATGGAGCTTGCAGTCTAGTGACTATCTAAACAAATATTGACTGTATAAAGCAATAACAGTGCACCTTTTGTGAATTCAAAAAAAGAAGTCTAAGATACTGAGCAGCAATAAGAAAAGTTGAGAGAAGCAGCAGAAATAAAGGTTTTTACTTTGCCTGAAAAAGAATAAAAATATAGCTAAAAGTAAATTTTGATAAGTGTATATATGAATTTTCTAGGATATAATGAAAAGGACAGAGATAAAGTATAAAACTTCCAAACTCAATCAATGTGAAAGAAGGAAAAAAAATCAGTGAAAATGACACATAAAAATGTCAGGTAAATAGAAAGCACGGGGTGGGGGGGGAGCTTCAAGATGGCGGAAGAGTAAGAGGCGGAGATCACCTTCCTCCCCACAAATACATCAGAAATACATCTACATGTGGAACAACTCCTACAGAACACCTACTGAACACTGGCGGAAGACCTCAGACCTCCCAAAAGGCAAGAAACTCCCCATGTGCCTGGGTAGGGCAAAAGAAAAAAGAAAACACAGACAAAAGAATAGGGACGGGACCTGCACCAGGGGGAGGGAGCCGTGAAGGGGGAAAGGTTTCCACACACTAGGAACCCCTTCGCGGGCGGAGACTGAGGGTGGCAGAGGGGGGGAAGCTTCAGAGCCACGGAGGAGAACGCAGCCACAGGGGTGCAGAGGGCAAAGCGGAGAGATTCCCGCACAGAGGCTCGGCGCCGAGCAGCACTCAGCAGCCCAAGAGGCTTGTCTGCTCCCCCGCCGGGGCGGGCGGGGCTGGGAGCTGACGCTCGGGCTTCGGTCGGATCCCAGGGAGAGGACTGGGGTTGGCGGCGTGAACACAGCCTGAAGGGGGGCTAGTGCACCACAGCTAGCCAGGAGGGAGTCCGGGAAAAGGTCTGGAGCTGCCGAAGAGGCAAGAGACTTTTTCTTGCCTCTTTGTTTCCTGGTGCTCGAGGAGAGGGGATTCAGAGCGCCGCCTAAATGAGCTCCAGAGACGGGCACGAGCCACGGCTATCAGCGTGAACCCCAGAGACGGGCATGAGACGCTAAGGCCGCTGCTGCCGCCACCGAGAAGCCTGTGTGCGAGCACAGCGCACTCTCCACACCGCCCCTCCCGGGAGCCTGTGCAGCCCGACACTGCCAACGTCCCATGATCCAGGGACAACTTACCTGGGAGAACGCATGTCGTGCCTCAGGCTGCTGCAACGTCACGCCGACCTCTGCCGCCGCAGGCGCGCCCTGCACTCCGTACCCCTCCCTCCCCCCGTCCTGAGTGAGCCAGAGCCCCCGAGTCAGCTGCTCCTTTAACCCCGTCCTGTCTGGGCGGGAACAGATGCCCTCAGGCGACCTACACGCAGAGGCGGGTCCAAATCCAAAGCTGAACCCCAGCAGCTGTGCGAACAAAGAGAAAGGGAAATCTCTCCCAGCAGCCTCAGGAGCAGCAGATTAAATCTCCACAATCAACTTGATATATGCTGCATCTGTGGAATACCTGAATAGACAACAAATCATCCCAAATTGAGGAGGTGGACTTTGGGAGCAACGATGTATATATATTTTCCCCTTTTTCTCTTTTTGTGAGTGTGTATGTGTATGCTTCTGTGTGTGAATTTGTCTGTATAGTTTTGCTTTTACCATTTGTCCTAGGGTTCTGTCTGTCCGGTTTTTTTGTTTTTTTTTTAGTATAGTTTTCAGCACTTGTTATCATTGGTGAATTTGTTTTTTGGTTTGGTTGTTCTCTTCTTTCTTTTCTTTTTAATTACTTAAAAACATTTTTATTATAATTATTTTTTGTTTTTTATTTTAATAACTTTTTTGTAAATTTAATTTAATTTTATCTTTTTCTTTCTTTCTTTCTTTTTTTTTCTCCCTTGTATTCTGAGCCATGTGGATGACAGGCTCTTGGTACTCCAGCCAGGCATCAGGGCTGTGCCTCTGAGGTGGGAGAGCTGAGTTCAGCACATTGGTCCATCAAAGACCTCCCAGCTCCATGTAATATCAAACGGCAAAAATCTCCCAGAGATCTCCATCTCAACACCCAGACCCAGCTCCACTCAACGACCAGCAAGCTACAGTGCTGGACACCCTAGGCCAAACAACTAGCAAGACAGGAACACAACCCCACCCACTAGCAGAGAGGCTGCCTAAAATCATAATAAGGTCACAGACACCCCAAAACACACCACCAGACGTGGACCTGCCCACCAGAAAGACAAGATCCAGCCTCATCAACCAGAACACTAGTCCCCTCCACCAGGAAGCCTACACAACCCACTGAACCAACCTTAGCCACTGGGAACAGACACCAAAAACAACGGGAACTATGAACCTGCAGCCTGTGAAAAGGAGACCCCAAACACAGTTAGTTAAGCAAAATGAGAAGACAGAGAAACACACAGCAGATGAAGGAGCAAGGTAAAAACCCACCAGACCTAACAAATGAAGAGGAAATAGGCAGTCTACCTGAAAAAGAATTCAGAATAATGATAATAAAGATGATCCAAAATCTTGGGAAAAGAATGGAGAAAATACAAGAAACGTTTAACAAGGACCTAGAAGAACTAAAGAGCAAACAAACAGTGATGAACAACACAATAAATGAAATTTAAAATCCTCTAGAAGGGATCAATAGGAGAATAACTGAGGCAGAAGAACGGATAAGTGACCTGGAAGATAAAATAGTGGAAATAACAACTGCAGAGCAGAATAAAGAAAAAAGAATGAAAAGAATTGAGGATGGTCTCAGAGACCTCTGGGACAACATTAAACACACCAACATTCGAATTATAGGGGTCCCAGAAGAAGAAGAGAAAAAGAGAGGGACTGAGAAAATATTTGAAGAGATTATAGTTGAAAACTTCCCTAATATGGGAAAGGAAATAGTTAAGTCCAGGAAGCACAGAGAGTCCCATACAGGATAAATCCAAGGAGAAACAAGCCAAGACACATATTAATCAAACTATCAAAAATTAAATGCAAACAAAAATTATTAAAAGCAGCAAGGGAAAAACAACAAATAACACATAAGGGAATCCCCATAAGGTTAACAGCTGATCTTTCAGCAGAAACTCTGCAAGCCAGAAGGGAGTGGCAGGACATATTTAAAGGGATGAAAGGGAAAAACCTACAACCAAGATTACTCTTTCCAGCAAGGATCTCTTTCAGATTTGACGGAGAAATTAAAACCTTTACAGACAAGCAAAAGCTAAGAGAATTCAGCACAACCAAACGAGCTTTACAACAAGTGCTAAAGGAACTTCTCTAGGCAGGAAACACAAGAGAAGGAAAAGACCTACAGTAACAAACCCAAAACAATTAAGAAAATGGTAATAGGAACATACATATCGATAATTACCTTAAATGTAAATGGATTAAATGCTCCAACCAAAAGACATAGACTGGCTGAATGGATACAAAAACAAGACATGTATATATGCTGTCTACAAGAGACCCACTTCAGACCTAGGGACACATACAGACAGAAAGTGAGGGGATGGAAAAAGATATTCCATGCAAATGGAAATCAAAAGAAAGCTGGAGTAGCAATTCTCATATCAGACAAAATAGACTTTCAAACAAAGACTATTACAAGAGACAAAGAAGGACACTACATAATGATCAAGGGATTGATCCAAGAAGAAGATATAAGAATTGTAAATATTTATGCACCCAACATAGGAGCACCTCAATACATAAGGCAAATACTAACAGCCATAAAAGGGGAAATCGACAGTAACACAATCATAGTAGGGGAGTTTAACACCCTACTTTCACCAATGGACAGATCATCCAAAATGAAAATAAATAAGGAAACACAAGCCTTAAATGATACATTAAACAAGATGGACTTAACTGATATTTATAGGACATTCCATCCAAAAGCAACAGAATACACTTTCTTCTCAAGTGCTCATGGAACATTCTCCAGGATAGATCATATCTTGGGTCACAAATCAAGCCTTGGTAAATTTAAGAAAATTGAAATCTTATGAAGTATCTTTTCCGACCACAATGCTATGATATTAGATATCAATTACAGAAAAAATCTGTAAAATATACAAACACATGGAGGCTAAACAATACATTATTTAGTAACCAAGCAATCACTGAAGAAATCAAAGTGGAAATCAAAAAATACTAGAAACAAATGATAATGAAAACACGACGAAGGTGGGGGAGGGATAAATTGGGAATTTAGGAATGACATATACACACTACTATATATAAAATAGGTATCTAATAAGAACCTACTGTATAGCACAGGGAGCTCTACTCAGTGCTCTGTAATGACCTATATGGGGAAAGAATCTAAAAAAAGAGTTGATATATGTAAATGTATAACTGACTCATTTTGCCTTACACCTCAGTAGAACACAACATTGTAAATCAACTATACTCCAGTAAAAAATTTTTTAAAACTTACCTAAAAATATACATAATTGAAATCTATGTTGGCATAAAATATATTTTAGTTTTATATATTTTGACTTCGAAGTGATTTTTAAAATTTTCTTGAGTAAGCATATGTGTATCAAAAGAATAAAGATGACCGTTTTATTTGTCACACTTCAGTTCTCCAAAAAAAAAATAGAAAAAAAAAATGGAAAGCATAAAATATGGTAGCCATGATTCCAAACACCACTTATTACAATTAAAAATGAACTAAAAGTCCTAGTTAACAAGATTTTCAGATAGGAACAAAAAAACCAAATCCAACTAAATGTGTTCATAAGTGGCACATCTAAATTAAAAGTATACAAAATGGTATATAAAATATTCATATACAGCAAATACAAACAAAATAAAGCTGGCTTGCCAATATCAATAATACATGAAATAGACTTTAAAGAAAAGGTATTATTAGATATAGAGAGGGCCACTGTATAAGAGTAAGAATTTCACCTTATCAGAAAGACATATCTAGAATACATACTGAGACTATATAATTATGTATCTAAAAATGCAGTGTCAAAATATATAAAGTAAAATTTGTCAGATTGTGAAGAGAAATACACAAATAGACCACCCAAGTAAAATGTTTTCAAAATTCCTCCTACCAACTGATAGGTTGGTAGAAAAAAAAAAATCAGCACAATATATAAAATTTTAAAATTTGAGATATACAACCAACTCACTTGAACTAATGCATCCAACAATTTCAGAACATAAAAGCTTTTCAAACACACAGGGAGCATTAATGACAATGATACACTGAGCCTTATTGCAACTCTATAAATTTAAAAGGATTAGTATCATTAAATAAATTTATCCTAATACAATGTTGCTTTTATCTGTTATATTAAGATTATACGTGCGATCTTATTTAAAAAAAATTCTAATCCAGAAAAAAGGGATAGTTAAAGTAATTTACCTTGCTGCATACTATTAAGGTATCTTAATTTTTCATTGAATAATCATGGCATAATTACTCTATTGTTTCTGATTTGGGTAATTTAAATTTTTTGATACTATACATACCACTATGACAAAGCTCCTATTATGTAAAAGTCTTTGTAAGAGTCTAATTACTTTCTTAAGGGTATACTCCCAGTATTTGAAATGTTAGATCAAGTCTATGAATTATTAGACCTAAAATTCCCTGTAGGTGTTGCACAGAAGTTTTACTAATGTTATTCTGAGCAGCAGGATATGAGGGTGTCTATTTTACAGGACTTTTGACAAAACTGTCAGGAAAAATTGTAATCTTATCATTTTGATTAGCATGTCTTTGATTACCAAGTTATTCATGATGTTGAATACAGTCCGTAAATTTCTTGGCCATTTTATTTATTCTTATTATTTGTTTAATCATTCAATTATGTGCTTTGATGCTTTTAAAAAATAGATTTAAAGAACAATTCAATCCCTTCATGCCTGTTGAATATATTTAACCTAGTTAGTCATTAACTTTTTTATCTTTTGATATTTGTTGTTAAAAATGTTCTTTTTTTTTAAAAATTTTTTAAAATTTATTATTTATTTATTATTTTTATTTTTGGCTGTGTTGGGTCTTCGTTTCTGTGCGAGGGCTTTCTCCAGTTGCGGCGAGTGGGGGCCACTCTTCATCGCGGTGCGTGGGCCTCTCACCATCGCGGCCTCTCTTGTTGCGGAGCAGAGGCTCCAGACGCTCAGGCTCAGTAGTTGTGGCTCACGGGCCCAGTTGCTCCGTGGCATGTGGGATCTTCCCAGACCAGGGCTCGAACCCGTGTCCCCTGCATTGGCAGGCAGATTCTCAACCACTGTGCCACCAGGGAAGCCCCTAAAAATGTTCTTTTTAATGTAGTCAAAATCTTTTCTCTTGTGAGGACCATCTCTTTTTTAATAAAAAAATTCTTGGAAAACTGTTCTCTATCTAGAGATTAACCAGGAACTTTTCCACGTGTCTTATGGTTTCATTTTTAATATAAACTCCCTAAATCATTATATAAAAATACACATATATGTGTATGTCTATATATATATATGTGTGTCTGTGTATATACATATATTTTTAATTTATTTAATTCAGGGCCATTTGTCCCATCCATTGACTTGTCTGCTCATCTTAAGTTAGACCCATATTGTTTTTTATCCCCAGCTTTATTGTGATATAATTGACAAACAAAACTTGTATATATTTCATGTGTAAAACATGATGTTTTGATATACATATACACTGTGAAATGATTATCACAATCCAGCTAATTAACATATACATCACCTTGCATAGTTACCTTTTTTTTTGTGCTAACACTTAAGATACACTATCTTAGCAAATTTCAAGTATACAGTAGAGTATTATTAACTACAGTCACCATGATGTATACTACTTCTTCAGAATTTATTCATCCCGCATAACTGAAACTTTGTAGTGTTTGACCAATACCTCCTCATTTCCCCCACCCCCCAGCCCTGGCAACCACCGTTCTACAATTTGCTTCTATGAATTAGACTTTTTTAGATTCCATACAGATCATGCAGTGTTTGTCTTTCTTTGGATTATTTCACTTAGCATAATGTCCTCCAGGTTCATCCATTTGTTGCAAATAGCAGGATTTCTTTCTTTATTACACCTGAATAATAATCCACTGTGTGTGTGTGTGTGTGTGTGTGTGTGTGTGTGTGTGTAATTTTCTTTATCCATTCATCCCATTGATGGACACTTAAGTTGTTGCCATATCCTGGTTATTATGCATAATGCTGCAATGAACATCAGAGTACAGATATCTCTTCAGGCTATGACTGATTATCTCAAGATATTTTCTAATTTCACTTTTCTTTTTTGACCCATTGGTTGTTCAGGAGTGTGTTGTTTAATTTCCACATAATTGTGAATTTTCCATTTTTTCTCCTGTTATTGATTTCTAGTTTTATACCATTGTGGTCAAAAAAGATACTTTTTTGTTAGTTATAGTTCAAGTTTTCCTACCCAGCACTGGTTTCCACAGTAGTTACTCTTCATGAGTCTCTGCTCTGGTGAGCCATGACTCCTTTGTATTTGACTGTCTGTGTTTTCACTCTTTCTTCATCTCTCTTATGGATCCTTGAAGAGTTGTTGGTTTTTCAGTCTGTTCAGCTTTTTAGTTGTTGTTAGGATGGAGTGGCAGCCTCCAAGCTCCTTACATGTGGAACTGGAAACTGGAAGTCTGTCTTTGATTTTTGACAATATAATGTGTCTCAGTGTCTCACTGAAGTTTAGCCTACTAGAGGTTCTTTGGGCATCATGGATATGAATGTTCATTTCCTTCTCCAGATTTGGGAAGCTTTTCCTCATTATTTCTTTAAATAAGGTTTCTGACCCTTTCTCATTCTCTGTTCCTTCTGGTACTCCCTTCACGCGTCTATTGGTTCTCCTGATGGTGCGTCATAAGTCACCCAGGCTCTTTTTCATTCCTTTTCACTCTTTTTTTCCCTCTAACTGCATAATTTCAAATGACTTGTCTTCAAGGTCACTGATTTTTCTTCTGCATGTTCAAGTCTGCTTCAGGGACCACAGTCACGTCCAATGTCTTAGGGCCTATTACCAGGGGTGACCATAGGCCTGGCTTCTGCCTAGTCCCTTGGATGGGTCTCTGGATGGGCAAGAATGCCTCAGATTACAGTAGAGCAGCATTGAAGTTAGGTTATAAGACTGCTTCAAGGATTGCAGTCAGATCCCAGGACTGCATTACTCCCATTATCTCATCTTTGTAATTGTTTATTGCAAATATATTGACCACTTTTCCATTTTATGGTTTCTTCATCTAAATTAGATGTACTTATGAGGTTAGATATCTATTTTCTGCCCCCTATAACTCACTCATTCTTCTATATATATATTTTTTATTTTACTTTGCCTTCTGGAGACATTTCTTCATTTACTCATACAATTTTTGTTCAGCTTTTTCTGTCATTTTATATTACAATACCTTTAAATGCAGCTTTTAGAGTCCTAGTTGCATTTGCTTTTCTTTTCATTCCTTTCTCATTTTAACAAGTTCTTTTGCATCTCTGCCCTTCATCATTAAATTTTCTCCCTAGGGCTCCCAGCTTTTTAATTAATAGTGATCATGTATTCTTACTTCTTTTTGAGGACACCAAGATATCCTCTAAACTTTTCACTTCTTTTAGTGGAAATGTACTGTCAGAAATATGTTGCTACTTTGAACCTTCAGGAAAATCTTTCCTTTCTCTTATAATGCAGAATAATTTTAATAGATACCATTTAGAAAAGTTAGGTATAGACCCTTTTTCCAATGAGAAACAACTTATTCAGGGCTGGCATATGCCCAAAGTCAGTGGAGTGTTTTAGCACTCATGCTGGACAGTTCCCCAAATGGAAACATACTCACACAAGCACATCACACTGCATACCAGGGCATGTTTGTGTGTAACTATTTTAATGGGAAGTTTGGGGAAGTTATATCAGTCCCAACCCATCTGCTACAACGTGACCCTGGGAATTCTCTATTGATAAAACGTTTACTCTTGTTCCCTTTGTGCTGTTCCCTTGGTCAAGGTGGAATGGTGATTGACATATTGCACGAACGCAAGTGCATGTTTCACCATGTACTATTGCAATGAACGCTAAGTAACTTTAATATGTTCCCAAATCCTTCATTAATATTTTGTCATTGTGAGAATGACATTTTACTACAATCATTAAGGAAAATAATTAATTGCCAGGGTCTCTCTTACTAAGTTAGTGGGGCCTACAAAAGTTTTTATTTTATTTTTTGCATCACAATTAATGTTTAGATGTTCAGCATTAGAAAATCATTCAAACAACAATAATCCATGAACAAGGAGGGGGTTAGGGGCATTGATCCTTCACAGAGTCAATAATTTGCATATAACTTTACAGTGGATTCTGCGTATCCATGGCTCTGCATCCATGGATTCAACCAACCACAGATTGTGTAGTACTGTCATACATATTTATTGAAAAAAATCTGTGTATAAGTGGATCTGCGCAGTTTAAACCTGTGTTGTTCAAGGCTCAACTGTACATTTATTTTTTTAAGAAAGGAGGGAAACACAATTCATACTGAAGTTTGGTCAGGCTCCTTGGCGAGGCTACCACTGATGAAGCTAGTTCATGTTGAACTTGAGCTTCCTCTTCTCTGAATTCCTCGTATATTTAATTATGGAATACACAAGTTGACCTATTGATGCATAAGGTCTTATTCTGCATTTTACATGTTTACAACTCTTCTTTCCCTACACACCCCCTAAAAAAGAATGAACATTTAAAACCTTGAGAATATGGATCATGCCTCTAATACATTTAATGTGCTTCCTTTGACCTCTCCCTGCAGGGTCCTAAGAAACAGTGAGTCCAAGGTGGATTTCACAAATATTCTATTCTTGGCTTCTAATTCTGCAGTAAAATTTGAGATTATACAAATAAAAGTAGTATAGGGGAAAATGTTATATAAGTTGTGATTGAAAAACAGTGGCAATAAAGGGTCTGGTTTTATTACTTTCTCATATGGTGTGAAGTGATAAAATCTGCTTCAAAATGAAAGATTCACATAAATCAGTTCATTTATAGTATGCATTTGTCTTAAAACTAAAGTGAAGCACATTAAAGTAGGAATTAAAAGCTTTGGATTTAAGGCTCAGCTTTCCCATTTAATAGAGGTGACTCTTCAAAATATCAGATTCTTTAGCTTCCTCTTGTCTTCATTCATCAGACCTTGACATTTAGAATAATATTACTTGTTGCTGACTTGATTGAAAACACAAACACAGATGTGGACACTTATATCATGCATCAGTACTTTCTGGTCAGCCAGATACTACAGAACACGTTTATACTATTTTTAAAATTATCATCAAAATAAAATATGTTATACCTAATATACATATAATATTTTTCTGTAGGTATCTCATAACTCCCTGAGAAAACACCCATGTACCCAGTTTAATACATAGTGATGTAAAGCAATTCTATTTAAAACCTGGCCCACAGACCATAGCCACTCTACAAATTGTTTTTATTGTTCTTTCATAAAAGAAGTATATAAAGTGAGGGTAAGCATTTAGTAACTTTTATAGCAACTGGATAATGTCATCTGAATGAAACAATAAAAAATACTTGGCTACTTTTGTATGTCTGTTTTTTTTTTAAATTACTCTTTCTAGTTATTGATTTTTATGATATTTTACTGAAGTATTGGTCCTTAAGGAACTGAAAATTAAAGCAAAACAAAACAAAAAACCTGGTACTTAACCTCAGGTAGTTTCAGAATCATTGGTGTGTTTTATTGCTGCTAAAGTTATTATAATTTTAAAAGCTAAATTAATTTTTTTTCTCATCTAAGAACCAAGCTTAGACATCACCAAGCTTGCTTTCTTAAGTCTCAGTTTCTCTATCACAGTTTTCCTCTGATGAGTCTATTAGAAGCTAGTTACTAGACATTTCCATGCCTATTTTCTTTCAATGATGCTTATACTGAGCAAGCTGTTCAAATGAATGGGACAGTAATCTGTTCATGGCCTCCATTAAATCAAACACAGACAAACATATCTGTACACACAAGAACATGCGCATTTTTGGGATTTTCATTCATAAAATTCCAATTACTATTCATGATCACATAACTGTTTACCATTAAGATGTATTGGAAATCATTAAATTCCTTTTTTGATAGCAGAATTATATTCCCTTAACTATGAATACTTTTTAAAGACACTTCCTTGATTCACTGTAATTCCAAACAACAATTTTAAAATGTTATGACATAAAAACTTTTAAAAGACATAAAATTGAGCATATATATTAAAACCACAACAGGGAATCCTTCTATCTCTCTCCAAAACCATCGAACAACACCACCGCCATTCCCCTTATAAAATAGTTACTCACCGAACTATCTTCGATCAATCTTAGCTAAAGACTCTACCCTTTCTGGTCAACATCACACTCTCAACAGTTAAAACATTTCATAAACTGAATACTGGCACTTAGTAACATTTTGCAAAGCTGATAAAATTTAGAAGTATTGTTCGAAAGAACCTCACACTGACACACTGTCATTTCTAAATGTCAGGGACTTCGAGCTCAGCTCATAAAAATGAAGCTCATGCTCAGAGACAACACTTCCTTTTGAGATAAATCTCTTTTTAAGTCTTACAGTTGTCGGAGGTGTAATCTCAACCCTAGTAAATGGCCTCCAAAAGCAGCAACCATTTTAAGGTCATGTATACATTCCTGTAAGCAGACGGCACAGAAGGGCTTAACAGGTGTCCAGACATAGCTTTACACTTGTGCTGGTTCTGCCCTAAAAAACATGTCCTCCAAACATCTGTCTCAAAAACACATGTGATGTATTAAGGAAAGATTTTCAGACCAAAGTCGTGTCAATATTTCCTATTCTACCTTCTTTTTCAATAATCTCTGTACCTTTGAGATACATACAGTCTAGTTGGAAAAGAGACACACTATTCTGGGTTAACTAATCATGAAAATATTAGAAAATACTTAGAAATATTTGCCTTTCTTGAATCTAGAAATGAAGCTGTTTGTGTGTGCTTCTTGAAGTTTTAAACTAATATTCCAAAATACTTTTTTCTGAATAAAGTAATCTTTTTTAAACTAAGTTTTAAACTACCTTGTGAAATTTATGCATTGCAAATATTTTGAAACAAAACTATATTGCTGATTTAGAGAGGGATTTCAACTGCTTTTATGTATAAGTGTGAGTGTGTGTGTGTGTGTGTGTTTATTTGGAGTATCAATCTCCCATCATGGGGAAAGAAATAGAGAGAATTAAAGATGGGTAAACTTTGTTGGAGGAAGTCATATGGTAATTCAAGGTGAATAATTAAATCATGAGAAACCAGGAGAGCCAGTGTCTGTTCACGATGGCTGGTCTTAGACCAGGTATAAGGAGGGTATGACAGGGAATAGGAGCTCTGCGTTAGTTTAGGTAACTTCTAGTTCAGGGACTGGTTGAGAGAATACTTGCTTTTGTGACTCTACCATGAAGCATGTGATCCAGAGGGAGGTTATGGCTTAGTAATGTTCAGAATGACTGTACAGTGGAGTGCTAGATTGGGTCAGGGGTCACAAACTACTGTTCAAGTTCAAAGTCAATATTTATGGAGTCTGTCCTTGCTTCAAGTTGCTTTGGTGCTTTTAGTAAAAATTCATTGAGTGCCCTCTACGCACAACACTCTTTCTTGGTGCTGTGAGGACACTGGCTAGAAGAGAAGATATGGCCTTCAAAACCCTTATGACCTAGTTATAGAGCTGAGATGTACCACAGCTCTAGGCAACCACCTCTGATAGGAAATGGTGTGTGTAGTGCACTCAGGGCTCTTCTTCTAGAGGATTAATTGTTTTAAGAAATATTCCATGTGTCATAATATTTCCTTATTTAATATTTCATTTGATTCTATTTAAGAATTCTTAAAATTATCCTATAATATTCCATAAAGCAATGCTTTTTAAAAAATATTTTAAAAACTATTCCTCAAAAACAAGCCTATACAACACTTTTGAGTAGAACTTTCTGATGGACGTGTTCCATATTTTGTCCAATATACTAGTAGCCACTAGCCACACATGGCTATTGAGCATTGGAAATGTGATTGAGGAACTAAATTTGTAATACTATTTCATTTAAATTATTTTAAATTTAAATTTAACTACTCTCACTTTGTAAATGTATTATGCTCCAAAACTAACTTTGAAATTAGAAAAGTGAACCACTTGCAACACAATGCTTTTTGCATGTAGCATGTTTCTAACATTCTATTTACTAAACGGTCTAATTGGTTTTACAAACCATAATATGGCATTCTAATGAATTAAGGAGACCCAACAAAGGTTCTTAACCCACAACAGTAGTAGCCAATTTTTATATGTAAGGAAAATACTACTAAGAAGTAAATTTTATAGGGGAAGTTTTAAAAGAGCTATTGATCAAATATAATTTCAGCAAAGCCCTTAAGGAGATTCAGTTCAGGAAAATTATAATGAAACAGCTGGTTTTATATTTCATAAAATATCCATAAAATGAGAGAAACAAGCAGCTCTGCTTCAATAGTATTGACTTTTAATTTTTCAACTAAATAATTCAATTTGAAATTAAGCAGCTAAAATATAGTTATCTACATCAAAAGGGACAGTTTCAATATTACACAAAGTAAGGGGTTTTTTTTATTATGACAATAAACACCCTTTCTCCCATCATTCAAACTTTATCTTACTTCTAACAACAACTAAAAAAGCAAATATATAAACAGAACTTGAAGAATCTCTTTTAAAATATTTCTGAAACAAATATAAGGAATCAATGCTAAAATGAAAATGAGAGTCTAGAGGCTTATAACAATTTTATCAAACAAGAAGTTCTGTGGCCTTCTAAAGTGAAATCTCTTTTTAATCATTCTGTGTTTAACTAAGAAGTAAATAACCATATTCTAAAGAAGCCTGGCTCTCCCAGCCAACTTAGCTTCTTCAAAAGAAATGCCACAAAGCATCCTAGGAATTCTCCATTTGATCAGTCAGGTTGTGAGACTTCCTTTGTGTGGAGCACTGTCATTCTTAGTGCAGTTAAATTAGGTTTTATGGTCTAAAATTGCCTTATTAACTTGGTGCTTCCTGCGTTTTCATTAACTCAAAACATATCTGATATCATGATAAGCTCCCCGAAATGAAACTTCCCTTCTGGAATAAGTCATTCTATTATAGCGGATGCTTACCACACAACTTGGTTTTGAACATTCCATTGCTTTAATGTGCTTCCCTATGAATTGATGCTTTGGATGAGGCTATACAACACTAGCAATTATAACCATATGCTGTGTTTTAGGCCAAGTCATTTCCCCTCTCCCCTACTGTAAAATTGTGCAGCAAACAATTTTTGAATTCCAAATTACATTCTTTTCCAGGAGGAACTTCTGCCAAGTACCTAGATGTACCTGAAATTACCCTGCTCCCATACTAGAGCAGTGGTTCTGAACTTGGGAGATCTAGCATCATCACCTAGGAGAACTTAAATAAAAGAGAGCCCTCGCCCATGACAGACCAACTAAATCAGAATTTCTGGCAAAGAGGCTCAGGCATGAGAAATTTTAAAAGCTTGGTAGGTGATTAGAAAGTGCAACCGAGGTTGGGCAGTACAATAGATCTAGCACAATAGATCTCATAGTTTAGCAGAGGGTTTGCTCAAACAGATTTAAAGTTTCAGATTCTGCAAGTCCTGAGAATATGCATCTCTAACAAGTTCCCAGGTGGTGCTGATGTACTGGTCCAGGGACCATACTTTGAGAACCACTGCCCTAGGGCTCTGAGATTGAGTCACTCGCTTTGAATTCTCTTTGGAAATGATGCAAATTATCACAGGTCATCCTTGTCATTGCATTTGATATCACTCCTCTTCCTCTTGTAGCGATTTATCAAACAGAAGGACAAGGGAGCCTGAGGGTATAAGAAACAGATTGATCCTATTGGCCCCCTGGTGGCTCCTTGAGCAGTTAATATATTCAGAGTTGGATTTCACTAAGGTGGACCATTTTCTGGGTCTCTTAGACAGAACAGCTCTCCCAAGTCAGCATATTACCAAGGACCTCAACCACATTAGAAAAGGTCACTTTGATTCTCCCTTTTTTAAAAGAAGAACTTTGACAGGTGGGAGTCCTCAATCCTTTATTCAACAAATTGGACTCCTACTATGTGCCGAGGCAAATAAAGTAGAGCAGAAGAGAGGCAAAATCCTTGATTTTACAGAATTTATATTATAGTCACAGTAGAAGGACAAAAACCAACCAATAAAATAAATAAGAAACTTCTAGTTGGTGAAAAACACTCTGGAGAATAGAAGGCAAGTATGGATGTAGAGTGCCTGACATGAGGTTTGGATACCAAAGAACCATACGTGAATATCAGGGGCCAGAGCTTTCCAGGCAGAGGAAGGGTGAGTGCAAAGGCCCTGAGGATGGGTTATGTTTGTTTTCTGTTTGGAACAGGAGAAAACCCTATTTGGCCAGAATCAGCAGGAAACTGGTGAAGATTTGAGAGGCCAGTGATTTCCTGGGAGATTTGTAGGCCACTGTTAGGGGTTTCGATTCATTCCATGAGTAAAAAGACAAGGCATAAGAGGGTTTTAACCAAAGGAGTGATATGGTCTTTTTGTTTTTTTCCTTTTCATTGTCATTCAGTTACTGTGTTGACCAGAGAAGCAGAGTTAGAGTAGAAGAAAGGAGAGGTAGTAGGTAGAAAATGCAGCATTCTGGGTGAGAGTGGATGGAGGCTTGGACTGGAAGAATAGCAGCAGAGATGGTGAGTTAGAGCTCGTAGGAAGTGTTGATAGATTGGCTGTGGGGTATAAACGATAAAGAGAATGGATTATGACTCTTAGGTATGTGGCTTGAATAACGGTGGCTGTGTTGCAAACATTAATTGTAATGGGGGAAAATGGTTGGGAAGCCATTTGGGGGACTGAGAAACTGGTATTTTTGCTGTGAATGTTATGGTTGAGTTGCCCACCAGAGTTTCAAAAGGAGTTTTCTAGTAGACATTTGAATATATGAGTCTTTGTTCAGCAGAATATGTAGACAGTATGAGAAGACTCAGTGATTCCACATGGGAGCGCTCAATCTCCGGTGGATTTATTCTCAACATTCTACCTGTAAAGAGATATAATGGAAAGTTCTATAGATTTCTAAAGCCTGCATATATAACTGATCCTAGGGAAACAACAGATCCAAGTATGTGAGTAGAGATGATCTTCCCAAGGGTAAAGGAATCAACATACTGACTAAAAGCAAACCACTTGATTCATTCACAGAGGGTTAACTGAAAGGTGAAAAGCAGACTAATATCATAAGGTATCCCTCCAATTGTATAGAGAAGGTTCCCTGAAAGTTTACTTCTTAGTCTACTTCTTGACCTAGCTTTCAGGCAAGCACCAGAGCTTTTTCCCTAGGGCCCTGTTTTATGTTTTTAAACTTTTCTTTGGGAAAGAAATTTTAGAGCTCTCCTTCATCCAGGGAGTTCCTCTCTGGGCAGAGGCAGACATTTAACTTGTCCCTGTTTTCCTTCCAAACCTTTTGAAGAACTCGGTTGAGTTCCAGACTTGGTCTCCTTCACTAGCCAATCCTTTTCTTAAATATGAGAAACTTATGTGTAGCCAAAAAGAGTTAAAATTTGGAAGCGATTCCTCAGGCACCTGTAGAATTTGCATTATTTGAGTATTTAATAATTTATATGGTTAAAATTTGAGACCATTTAAGTGACACAAACAAGGGACATTAGCTCAAATGACGTTGTTTTCTGTGATTCCTACTTCTACGATAATCAATAGATCACAGATATATCATCCACGATGATAGATACATCTGATCATCACCCTATCATCATAGGAGTAGAAATATATATTAAAACACATGTGTAGAATATCTATGAAATGTTACATATTTCAATCAATATCTTCTTGGCGGAGATGTAACATTATAGCACAAATCTAATGAAAAAGTTATTATGTTATAATACTTAATAAATCGATATATAAAGCTATTATGTTATAGGAATGGTGGTAGACTTTAAAATTCACTTCCCTGTGAATTATGTATCTGTAAATTAACTTTGATTCATACCTAAGGTGTAGAGCATTTTTAGTTCCCTAATCAAAAATCACACTTAAAAAAGGGTTATGTAAGAATTTCAAGTATCGTTATGAAAATCTACACTAGAGGTTTCATTAATTCAAAAAAGGGATGCTCAGAATAATTATTCATTGATGAAATAAGTGGTGTTCAAGATGTTCAGATGGCTACATAGATTTTATGGACCTTAACATGAATAAGGCACAAGCCCTCAGCAAGGCCAGGAGCCTAATACCTTCAGATAAGTGCATTCAGTCTAGGTTTAAACTCCTTGCGGTCTGCCCTCTACTCTATTTCATGGAAGATTCTGTCCTCTGACCTGAACAGAAGGTTGGCTGATCTTCCTCCTAACGAAACTTTCTTGCAAGGTGACTAGTAGAAGTTCCTACAGCTTGAGAGTGAGAACTTAAAGGCCTAAGCTCAATAACAGTTTTTGTGCCTATTTGCTACAAATGTTGGTACATTTGACAGAATTTGGTCAATTTGGTATAAGGCTTGTGTTAATTTTAGCATACCACCTGGTAGGTTGCCATGGATTTCCCACCTGTCTCTAAATGAAGGATTCTAACAAAGTTTACTCGAAGAGCCTGAAAACTGCTGAGTGGACAAATTGGTCTAGGTTAGTTTTTCTAACTGAAGTTTAAAACATTTAAAGCATCTACTTGGAGAAATAACAGATTGAGGTTAAGTATGTTTTTAAACTATTTTTTGAACAGTATTAAAGTTTTGATAATTTATTTATACTTACTCTTTCAAAAATAATGCCACCTTCTTTCATTTTCAAGTACAGTTTTGAATTTCATTGATAAATTGGATGAGTTTGCTCCAATTCCACAAAAATAGAAAATGAATGCAAAAGAAGCATGACCTGAACATACCATTCATAATGCACAGATGAAGTACACTAAAAATAAAGTTGTCTCTTTGTCAAATGTATATTTATACTTGTAAAAGCAGAATGTTAATCACTATTACTTCTGTTCTTCAGTCATTTAAATTCACAGGCACAGAGAAGCATCAGCCCTATCCTCCCCTACTGCTAGTTAATCCACGGACTGGCAAGGGTAATTTCAACAGGACACAGCAGGTCCTCTAGGAGCAACAGCTCCATATTATATGTATTTTAATGAGGACAGGATCTCATGCTATGGAAAAAGATATAACTGTTCCAGTGTACAGCCTCCAATGCCATATTTCCCCCCCACATGCTTTTTAATGAAGTGTTTTGTTGAAATGTTTAGAGAGTGTATTAATTCCAACATTGCATTTATTCATTCACTCACCAACTCTGTATTGAGTGCCTCCTGAGAGAATCAGTGGATCACTTTTGATTATGACGACTATTGCAAATATAATAAGTGTATTAAGTGTAATAATGTAATAAGTATAATTGTGACCCTGACTGAGAACGAAAATATTCACAAAATATTAAGTCTTTTGTTACTGCCACAGTAATTGCTCATTGTTATCACATTGCCAGGATCCCTACAATTGACCCTATACTAATAGATTAATCAGGGGAGTAGGTGAAAGGAAGGAAAGTAATTTAAAAAGAAAATCACCAAGAATGAGTTGTCTGAAAGGAAGTTGAGTTGAAGGAAGAAACAGATGATCTCTTGCTAACCTTCTCAACCTGTTATGGTTTTGTGCATTCTGACTCAAAGTAATACTGATAAACAAAACGCAATATAACGAGGAATATCAGAAAATGAAGCAGCTTATTGGACATTGCATAAGAGAGAAGTATCTTCTGTTTCACTTCTCAGAGTCAGTGTCTCTGGATGGATAATGGTGTTGTAATTTCTCAGTGAAGGAGGCAATGTGCATCGCGAACGTGCACATGCACACACATTCATGTCTGAATACACGCATAATGAAACACGATGAATATGTGTGGAATGAAATACATATGCTAAAAATTGAATTCAAGGTCTGTTGCTGTTTGTTCCTGTGTTATTGCATTTATAGAAACCATATTGGCTTTTAATTACATCGACTCTCTTATGTTTTCCATTATCCACGAGAAGTGGAGAGCGTTCAACACGGGTAAAATGAATGAGTATAGAATCACCAACCTGGAATTATTTAGAGAACACCCAGCTGAATCTCTTAATTTTTCCCATAAAGATGGAATAACATGTCCAAATTTACACAGTTGGCGGCAGAGCCAGGAAAAGGACCAGAATGCCATGGATATCCCCCCACCTGCCCTACAAGCAGATAATTTCTGAGTGGCTCCCAATGGAAGCACTCCCTCTGGGCGCTTCCTTCTGCCTATATCTCAGCTTCCTGGTGTTCTAATGTTTGCCCTTTTCCCTTCTCAAAACATCCTTTTAGATCCTCAGACCTTATACTCAAGTGGCTGGACGAGTTTAAAGTGTTAATCCTTCTAGAAGTATTTTTATCTTAACGTGGATCAAAACGTAAACTAAAAAACTAAAACTCTAAACATGGACTTTCAGGTATAAGTGAGGATGGGCAGGTGGAGGTAGAAGGAAGTGATCAGATGTTTTCCAAAACCCTAGAAATCACAGCACGTGGTCAGTCATATCCCTGCTCTCCTTATTTGAAAGACAATTCAAGCATGATTTATATAACTCAAGACCTGTGAAACACTTCACCAAAATTAAATTCCACTGGTAGGAAATGTGTTTCTAATGAACAGAAAAGCCTGATAACACTGAGTCAGTTTTATGGGAGGGAGTTCCTGTAGAGTGAGACAACCTGACAGTTTCATGAGATAAAAATGTTTGAGAATCAATGCTTCAAAAATATTGTTCAATACATGCCCTGAATTTTGACACATTAATATACGATCCATTCAGCAAATCTATATAGAGCATAAACTATGTTCCAGATTCTGACCTAGAATCTCAAGTATTGCACTAAGATAAGGACGCTACTCTCCTGGAAATTATAAGGGGGTTCGGGGTAGGGGAAGGAATAATAACAAGGAAACAAACAAATAAGTAAACAAGTAATTTCAGATGGAGCTAACTGAAATGAAATAAATAGCATTGGGAGATATGATAGGGCTTGACTTGGGGCTACTTTGGGCTGGGTGGTCAGAGCCTTCTTCGGAGAGATGATATCTGAGCTGATACCTGAGGGATGAAAAGGCAGAAATCATGAAGCAGAGAAAGAGGTTTGCGGCAACTGAAGGAACAACAAGAGCCAAAGCTCTGATGTGGGAACGAGCTTGGTATGTGACCAGAAAGGGACGTGACAGGAGATGAGATCAGAGGAGGAAGGCGGGTCCAGTTGATATAGGGACTAGCTAATTTGGACTTGATTCCAGGAAGTAATTGAGCAGTTTTAAGTAAAAAAGTGGTTCAGTCCAATTTACCTTTAAGAAGTGGCTTTCACTGCTGTGTGGAGAATGGATTGTAGGGAACAGTGAGGAAGCTTGGAATAAGATGGTGACAGAAGACTTATGAACAGGTACAGGGCCAAATTTGAGACATAACCAATAGGACTCGACGGATTAGATGTCAGAGGTAAGAAAAAAGGAAAAACAGAGGATGGCACCAAGGTTCTTGGCTTTAAAAATATTCAGCATCTAAGTTCTGTTTTGATTTTACTAGATACAGATAATGGGCAAATATCACTTTAAAAGCTAAATAAAATAATTTTATAAAGCAAGTGATGTAGCCGCTGCTAAAAAGCCACAGCACTATATAATGTTTTTAGTCATTTTGTTTTACCAGAGGTCTGACAATTTACATATATTGTTCAATTTAGTTACAAGCAAGATGTGTGATTAAACTGTAAGGATTCAAGACAATTTTTAGAAAGGATAATGGCATTAAGCACATATTTTATAGGTTGTAATAAGAGCCATGAATGTTTGAGACTTAGGCTTTAAATAAGAGGAATTAAAGAGACATTAAAAGGAAATAAACCTTCACAAAAACAGGGAAAGGGATGAAATGTTTTCTGAATAGCACCAAGTATATTGTTGTGATTCATGGTGAATCCTAGTGGTAACTTTTCCAAAGAAATCATATAAATTCACCAAATCATTAAAGAGCAACTTTATTTCCCTTAAAGAAACAAAAAGTCACCAAATACATGGCAGTGATAAAATGTTTATGCTGATTGGATACTGCTTTAGCCTCATGAGCTATATACCTAAGAAAAATATGAGACAGGAGGAAATTCATCAGGAGTATTAGACTTATAAATGTTAATTCAATGGCTAACAGATACAATCATTCTGCCCAAAGTCACTATCTATCTGTCTTTTTATGATCAGAAAACCTTGCATAATATTATTTTGCTGTTAAATACTGAGTTTGATTTGAAAAGCTCAAATACTTAATGGTATGTTTTTTGTTAAGATTCTTATTATGAGCTGATAGCCAACCCCCAATCTCCAAGAACACCTTGAGATTATATATATATATATATATATATATATATATATATATGTATATATAAAACTCAAGAAGAAAGATGGAAAATAAATGAAAGGATTTTTTTCAATAGTTTGCTGAAAGCCTAGACAAATTAGAAGAATCACTTATCTGATGTCAAATGCAAACTATTACCCTGGAGGAAATAAGTTGTTTCAATCTGTTGAAAAAAAAAGTTGTTTCATTTCAAACTATTGCCAGAAAGATACCAAAGAAATTTAGTTTTTCCAAAGTTACCAATCACCCAGAACAAGATTATCCTTCTCTTCTATTTCCCAGTGTACCTTAGAATAAAAAGTGGGAATCTAAACCTAGACTAAAGCTGGTTAAAAGGAAGCCAAGTTTAATAGATACCAGTATCATATATAGATTTCTTAGTTGAATGAGTTCAGGGTTCATAACTGGGCAGTTTGCCCACTGCCTACGATTGCCCTCAGTTCGCTCTTCTAACAGTTGTTATTTTGGGGAATGTTGCTTAGTGACTTGGCATCATGAAATTTTACTTCAGCAATTTTGCATAAGCTTTAATAAAAAGAAAACTTTAAGGTGGATTAAACCTCATGTGAATATAATTTCTTCAAAAGCAACACCCAGACATACACAAAAGATAATCGCTCCTTTGTATTCAACACTAGAAAGCAACATCAATGTGGATTAAAATTCATGTGAATAGAATTCTTCAAAAAACAAACAAAGTATAACATTTGATGTTCCAGATTCACTGCTTTAAGCGTATGCATAAATAACAAGACAAATGATGCACCAATAAAAAGCTACAATAAATACATCCTGAATTGATTGATTATAAACTGAAGTTACCTAAATTATTTTTGTTTTTCTTCCTTCATCATAAACGTAGTTAATTATGGCAGGTTTATTAATGAAAATTGAAAGACTGGTCTTTTGTTTTAAATTTATTTAGTGATTCAAAGCGTCAACATACCAAGCATGAATGTATCACAGATTTCTGATAAAGATTTTGGGTTGATCATTTAAGAACTGATGTCTAAAAAAACTGCAAAAGACTCAATTTCAAATTCAAGGAGATGAAGCAAAGGCAGTCTGACTAGCACAACCTAGCAATATCCTCATATTGAACTATTTTCATTCTTTCAATTTAAAATTATAATCAAGATTAGAACATCTTATTCTCCCTAAGATACGTGTAATCTGAAATTGGCACAGCAAGAGTTTGCCACAAATGCGAGAGGAGATAGAGACGGCTCATTTGCTTTTAAAATGGATACGATGAATATAGCACATGTAGGGAAAAATTAACTAACTGGAACAAAATGTTTTTTGCAACCATTCCTCTCAGCTGGAAACCCTACTATCGCTTTTTTTTTTTTTAAAGATAATAAGTCCATAAACTGAAAATGCCTCTATTTTTAATCACTTAAATCCTATTTTAATTCTGAATTTGACAAAGCAGAACAGCTACTCATGATCCTTCATATTCACATATATTCTTCAAAAGTACAATCTTATTTTTTGCTAATCCTACAGTGGAAAGACCTCTGATTCAATATGTTTTTAACAACAACAAAAAAAAACCACTATTGCATTTTGAATATAAGATACATGTCTGTGTGTGACTACCCAGTGCAAGTGGGAATGTATCATACTTCACTCAATATATTGCATTAGAGAGTTACACAATGGAAGTGTAGTGGGGGACAGTTCCCTTCCTAGATACGATGATTTTGGTTTTGGTATGATTTCTTCACTCTTTCTCAGGCTACACACCTCAAACTCATCTCATCCTCTCAGCACCCACATCCAATCAGGAAAATTTCTTCAAGGATAGCTTTCAGTTATTTCTCTTCTGATTCCTCCTTCTTGCCAATTACTTCCTTTCTTATTCACAGCGTCTCTCCCTGCCAATACCCAAAGCTTCCTAATGAACCTCGTGACTTTACTTGTTCCCAGCGCTCATCAGAACTCTGCATTGCCGCCAGAGTTGCCTTTCCAATCACTCATATCCGTCCCTAAAGCATTTACTACTCCTTACTGCCTATCATAAAAAGCTCCAGCTCTTTGAGAAGGAATAAAAAGCCTTTTCAAATCTCACTATCCACCTATTCTATCTTCCACATCTTCCTTGACTATCCCTCATTTCCAACATATGCTTCAGTGAGAAATTTTAATAGATATAAAATCAACTTTCACATGTCTAGGTCTTTGCTTAGTCCATTTCCTCATCTTAGAATGTCTTTCCCTATTTCCTTTGTCAGATAAAACTCTACTTATTTTCCAAGATTAAGCTCAATGAACATTTCTGTGGGACCTTCACAGACTATCTCAGGCAGAATTAGTTCTGCCCAGTTTTTCCATATAGTGTGTACCTGCCTGTACTACAGCCCTAATCACATCGTATTTTAATTATTGCTATATTTTTATTTTGTATCCACCAGACTCTGCAGTTGGTACAGGACTAGGGAGCATGTCCTAGTCACATCTCTAGCATGAATTAGAGGAGAAGTATGTATTTCTGGCACAGAGTAGAATCTTGGTGAATGACTCCTCACTTTAACACGTGATATTTACACATGTAGGACCAGTAGGATATACAAAAGCTGTGTCTATTTCTTCTTTCCTTTCTATTTTCACACCTATATGACATGTATCTTTAAATGGAAAAACATGTTCAAAATTATCTTTTGTTTCAATGTAGCCTTTAAAATTGTACAGTGGTAAACTGGCCCATTGAAAAGTGTAACTTCCACCATAGTTTACATATTCAATGTACATAATAGAGCAATAATAAAACTGAAAATGGTTCACTCAACTCTTTATAAAATAATCAATCAATCAATCACCACATTGGTCAAATTTTAGGAATGCCATTTCTACACTGAAAGCCAAGAGGTGCCAAAACAATTGTGTCTACAGAGAGAAGCAGGTTTGCCAGGACCTGGAAAACTGGACAGGGAAGGTCCCTTCCAAAGGAGATAAGGATACTCAGCTTCAGCAGAACATGAGTCCAATATTGCTAGATCTTCAGTTGTTCAAGAGGAAAAAATGGATGTGTACAGGAGACCTCTCAGTTTTAAATGTGGGCAGCCACTTGACACAGAATAAGAAACAGTGTATGGCCTAAACAAAATAATCTTCAAGTCACATAGGCCAGCAGCAGTCAGTTTTCAACTTCTTTTAAGGATGCTGAAGAAGTTCAAAATTAGTGACCTTTCAAGAGTTATGGGTCACTCTGCAAGACAGACTCGGATTCACTGGCACATTATATTACAACAACTATTTTGTTTTAAAGTACATTTAACAAGGGGTATAAGAATAATTTTAGAAGTTCAGAATTCCACACACACGCAAGTTTCTACCATTCAACTGTAATAATATACTTTATCTAGGTTTCATGGGTTTTATTCAGGCATGAGGAAAGGAGAGGCCCCACACAAATCTGGTTTGGGGGCCGCCCTTCTATTTCTTGGCGGATCCTGATATTCTCCTTGTAGCATCCGAGGACTCACCACTTTTTTGCAGCTCCATCCTCTTTCCCTACGAACAAGATGCCTATTCTCTGTGGACTAACTTTGGCTTATACTTTGGACCAAAGCAAACAAATTAAACCAACTCACAACAAAATTAGAACTGTAGATAAAATGGCCTTAATGTATTATCATTTTCATGCTTGTTGGAATATTTAAAAGAGGGCTATTAGCTGACAGACATAAATATATGATAGTCAGAAGTTATTGGTGTGATTGCCAGATAAAGGACTAGAAATGAGGCCTGCGTAGCCCTCTTAAAAACTTATACATAGCAGAAAATTCTAGGCATCACCCAAGCATCATTATGCTTTTTAAAAATTCCTAGTAACCATTACAATTCTCTGAGCATGCCATGGATTATTTAATTTACTCTTTGTAAAAATGCCAGCATTTGTTATCAACTCTCAAAACGAAACACTGATTGAGAATCTATAGCAGTTAGTTACTCATAGTCACTATGGAAACAGGATGGCTTGGCTGAAAATCAAGGATTCATGCACTATTAAAATAATATTCTTTAATATTATTATGATTTATTGTGCTAGCATTTCATAATCTATCACATGAAAATAACATATGAGGAAGTGGTTTGTAATCTGCGAGACAATATTCAGGTGATATTAACAACAACAACAATACAAATGTTATAAGATCTTTAATGGTCTGAGCCTAATTAGCACAGCAATTATGTTGCCTGATTTTCCCTTTATGCTCTCCACATCATAGCAATGTGCTCTTACAACCTGTGTCAGGAGAAGCTTCCATTTGTTGCTTTCATAATGTTAACATGGATCAAGGAAGTAGAAGGTTGAGGGTAGAATAGAGGAGAAGGGTTGGTGATGGATTCTTTACTCTACACGAAAATATCTTCTTTGTCCCATAAAAACCCAAGAAGCTCCATTAAGTCCCCATGGATATATGTAACCTCTGATTAAATCTTGAGTGCAACTAATTGTTTCAAGTTTGACAAGACTGCAAATGAAATGTTGTGTCTAATTTATGCACACTAGATCACTTCAATTTTCACGCTATTTTGTACCATACTGGGGTAAAAATAATTCTTTTTTACCTACTTTTAAGAAATTGTAACACTTGCACTTATACACACATACACACATACAGTAAAAGGAAGATGGTTTTGATTAGATGTGTAAGACTATAGGATAAAATAGACAGAAACCTTTTTGACATTGGAGTTGAGGGGAATCTGCGCACATTTTCAAAAATTAAAATAAAAAACCATACAATTTAGTTAAACACATATCTTTTATTAGTAAAAGCAGTAAAATTATTTTTTTGGTATTTTGTTGCTTTCTTTTTCTAAATTTTTATATTTTTTAGTCATAAAATTAAGCTTTTTCTTAGGGCAAAAAGAAACTAGTCCACTGAAGTCACTCATCATCTTATATTCAGTAATACTTGATAAAAGGCATCCTAAATTTTTCAGTATTATTTTCAATATTTGATGGAGATAAATAATTGTAGGGCTTCCCTGGTGGCGCAGTGGTTCAGAATCTGCCAGCCAATGCAGGGGACATGGGTTTGAGCCCTAGTCCGGGAAGACCCCACATGCTGCAGAGCAACTAAGCCCGTGCGCCACAACTACTGAGCCCGTGTGCCACAACTACTGAAGCCCGTGTGCCTAGAGCCCATGCTCCACAACAAGAGAAGCCACCGCAATGAGAAGCCTGCGCACTGCAACGAAGAGTAGCCCCCGGTTGCTGCAACTAGAGAAAGCCCACACGCAGCAATGAAAACCCAATGCAGCCAAAAATAAATAAATAAATTTATTTTAAAAAATTGTAAATTTAACAAATGTTACACACAAGAAATGAAAATCGCTATGAAACAAATGCACTATTTCCTTTTGACTGACTTTAGTGAAGCACTCAATAGTAAGTGAAATTAAGTATATTTTAAAGTTCAATAACCTTTTAGTGCTTTATTTAAGGAATGCTGCTATAATTCCAATAGCTAACAGGGAGCATGATCTAAAAAAGAGGGTGGACCTGGGAATAAGAAGACCTGGGTTCTAATTGGATGCAGCATCTAAGTGGTTGTGTGCTCTATGTAAGTCACTAAATACCTTTGAGCTTCAGAGTCCTATTGTGTAAAACGAGGCAACAGATGATATCTCAGGTGCTTTCCAGTCTACTCCTATATAGTTCTTACTCCAAGTATGTGTCCCATTTGGATATTTTCAGCAATCCAAGTTTTTTCAGCAGTTTGATAAATGCCCATCAATTTTATCACATACAGCTTCAAACCATGACTGTTCTCAAATGAATAATTTAAGCAGTTGCTTACTATCTTCTCACTCACTGTGTGGCCCATAGACCAGCAGCATCAGCATCACCTGAGAGCTTATTAGAAAGGCGGATTCTCAGGATCCACTCCAGATCTACCCAATAAGAATCTGTATTTTAACAAGATCTCCATGTGATTCACAGGAACAATCAAGTTTGGGAAGCAAGGCTTAGTACTAGACTCCTTCCCCCAAATTATTTCTCATATACTATTTGAAATTTTTAATATCATCCTATAGTCTACATTTTTATTATAAGATATAGATTTGGCTTAATACACTCACTTATAAATTTTAAATATTTCTGGTTGAACCACATCTCAGTGTGTGGATTTTTGGCTCCTTTGCTGTTAGTATTACAGGTATAAAAGTGAAGAGGCTAAAAAAGGTGTTAAAGACAAGCACATAGAGTACTCCCATTGGAGGATTTTCTGGCATCAAATAATAGAATAGTAACCCTGGGTGACAGAGGATTATTGTAGGAGACACAAGTATTGGATGAAGGTGAAAGAAAGAAAGTGTGTTCATTAATTTGTTCATTCAACAAAATGTTTTTTGAGCACTGTGGTAGATTAGAGAATACAGCAGTACTTAATCTCTGCCCTCATGGAGTCTGTATTCTAGTGAAGGAGACTCCAAATTTGAAATGTTACCTCATAAGTCATCTCATCCAGGTAGAAATGCTTTACATTTTCAATCATGACCTCAGAGAGCACAGTCATCTTAAAAGGACAATACATTTTTTTCCCCCTGGCATTTCCTATTTTAGGTATTTTGAGATTGTTCCCTACATCCTGGTTTGGATGTGCAATGTTTGCTTCTCATACCTTATAAAGGAAGACAAAAATCTGGATTTTAATGTTGGCAAAATATTGGCAACAATGCACCTGCTTTCAAATTACAATGCAGATTAAACAAAAAACATATGTGAGCAGCATGTGCTTGCTAGACATAGCTTATTAGTCTCTGTAAAAAATCTGCTGTAGGGACTTCCCCAGTGGCACAGTGGTTAAGAATCGCCTGCCAATGCAGGGGACATGGGTTCATCAAGCCCTGGTCTGGGAAGATCCCACAGGCTGTGGAGCAACTAAGCCCATGCACCACAACTACTGAGCCTGCGTGCCACAACTACTGAAGCCCGTGTGCCCTAGGGCCTGTGCACCACAACTACTGAGCCCGCACACCACAACTACTGAGCCCATGCGCTGCAACTACTGAAGCCTGTGCACCTATAGCCCATGCTCCACAACAAGAGAAGCCACCGCAATGAGAAGCCCACACTGCAATGAAGAGTAGCCCCTGCTTGCTGCAACTAGAGAAAGCCCACATGCAGCAACGAAGACCCAATGCAGCCAAAAATACATAAATAAAATAAAAAAAATTTTAAAAATCTGCTGTATTAGTGATATTAACATCTTTCTCAAAGAATGTATATCTCACATATATTTCATTTATATAAAGCATAATGGTACAAATGAAAACCTTTTACAAGATTAACTTATGCAATTCCTCTAATAAACATTGAAAATATACCAAGAATTAGAATAATGTAGAAGATTTTCATAGAAGTCATTTTTAATAAGTAAAAAAAATCAACAATATAATTTAACAGTATCAATTTTATTGAATATCTGGAAGAATATTTTTTAGTAAGGCCCTAACTCCCATTAGTATGTACTTCACTGAAAACTTTTTACAATTATTCTAATTGTTATTTCTATCATGATTTATATGTTTCAAATTTTCAGGGGAAGAAAATGAGAAAAAGTTCAGGCTCTGTTAGTGATCTCCATTGTCACTGATTTCTTACAGATTTGCTAAGCCAATACATCTGGATTTCAAGCCACTCAAAATAAAGAGGAAAAAAATCAGAACCATCCAGTTCAACATGTCCATGTGATTCATGAATAATAAAATAAAAGGGCAATTTTTTCAACCGTTCTTGCCTATAATTAAATACGAGTAACCATATTCAGTCAGTAATAGTTACCCAATCTGATACTAGCATAGATGAACAAAGTAGAACACAAAAGCTTCTCCTGTTTAGAAGAATGTAAACAATTTTGCCCTTGCTTTCAAGGTGCATACCTTACACAGTAATTAGGTTTAAATATAGTTCTGTTGTTTTTAAACAGATGGCTGCTATCTTGTACACTTCCATGTTTATAGAAATATTTTATTGTTGGCTGAAAAGGATTTTCATTTGTTATTCTGTCTGCATGTCTTTTGGTTTGTACAAGAGACTAGTTAAGGAAAAAATAAGATCTCAAACATGAAGGGTGAAAATTTGGTAGCTCTCCATTTCAGGATTTTCATGTGATTAGGGTCAGGGTTAGGGAAGGAGCCAACAGTAGAGGTCAGGTAATTTTTAGACCAGGTGTGAGTCTTAAGACTCAATTAGCAATAAAGTAAAGCAAGCATGACCAAAGCGAAGAAAGAGTTTGGGGTTTTATTGTACCTGATCCCCAGTGAGTAAGCAATCAGTATTTGTTGAATGAATAAATTATAATCAATAACATCTTGTCTAAGATCATAAATCTTCAGTTTTCCTAATGTAAGTCTTTGAAAGCAAGCATTTAAAGCTGTCTGCTCTAGCACCAGACATCCAGCTATTAAGGAGCTTAAATGTGGTTGCTAAAAATGTTCATTTTTAAAAATCTGAGTGTCTGGCCTCATAGAGACAAAGCCTGAATCTCTTTTATTTGATGACTTGGGTCATTATCAACAACCAATATTCTGAGGGTACCCCCAGCTGATCAAGTCTGGAATATAAACTTTTATTTCTAACTGTGGAAAATTAAAAAACAAGGCATAAAGGGAATGCAAAGGTGAATAAGACAAATTACTTGATTCATGGGATTTAAAATCTAGTTTGGAGAGATGAAAAATGACACACTACAATGTAAGGCAGAGTGAAGTAAATGCTGAAGAGTGGGAGAGGCAGGTAAAAGTGATTTCCAGGAAATCAACAGGCTGGCTAGAAGAAGAACTGTGACTGGTAATTAAGGGAGGAAGGGAATGCTGGCAGCTTTAAAGGCTCTTAGTGTCTGCTATTGTCAGGAAAGACCAAGGAGGTGCATGTGGCCAGAATGTGAAGAAAGGGGCAGGAGATGAGGAGAGATCTAGATCATATCAAGAGACCATATAGAGAGATTGGTTCAAGATGGCAGAGTAGAAGGATGTGCGCTCACTCGCTCTTGCGAGAGCACCAGAATCACAACTAATTGCTGAACAATCATCGACAGGAAGACACTGGAACTCATCAAAAACAATACCCCACATCCAGAGACAAAGGAGAAGCCACAATGAGATGGTAGGAGGGGTGCAATCACAATAAAATCAAATCCCATAACTGCTGGGTGGGTGACTCACAAACTGGAGAACACTTATACCACACAAATCCAGCCACTGGAGTGAAGGTTCTGAGCCCCACATCAGGCTTCCCAACCTGGGGGTCCAGCAACAGGAGGAGGAATTCCCAGAGAGTCAGACTTTGAAGGCTAGCAGGATTTGATTGCAGGACTTCAACAGGACTGGGGGAAACAAGGACTCCACTCTTGCAGGGCACACACAAAGTAGTGTGCACATCAGGACCCAGGTGGAGGAGCAGTGACCCCAGGGGAGACTGAACCAGACCTACCTGCTAGTGTTGGAGGGTCTCCTGCAGAGGTGGGGGGTGGCTGTGGCTCACTGCGGGGACACGGACACTGGCAGCAGAAGTTCTGGGAAGTACTCCTTGGCGTAGCCCTCCTGGAGTCCACCATTAGTCCCATCAAAGAGCCAGGTAGGGTCCAGTGATGGGTCGCCTCAGGCCAAACAACCAACAGGGAGGGAACTCAGCCCCACCCATCAGCAGACAAGCGGATTAAAGTTTTACTGAGCTCTGCCCACCAGAGCAACACCCAGCTCTACCCATGACCAGTCCCCCCATCAGGAAGCTTGCACAAGCCTCTTAGATAGCTTCATCCACCAGAGGACAGACAGCAGAAGCAAGAAAACCTACCAACCTGCAGCCTGTGGAATGAAAACCACATTCACAGAAAGACAGACAAAATGAAAAGGCAGAGGACTATGTACCAGATGAAGGAACAAGATAAAATTCCAGAAAATCAACTAAATGAAGTGGAGATAGGCAACCTTCCAGAAAAAGAATTCAGAATAATGATAGTGAAGATGATTCAGGAGCTCGTAAAAAGAATGGAGGCAACTACGTAGAAGATGCAAGAAATGTTTAACAAAGACGTAGAAGAATTAAAGAACAAACACCTAGAAGAATTAAAGAACAAACAAAGAGATGAACAATACAATAACTGAAATGAAAAATACACTAGAAGGAATTGGTAGCAGAATAACTGAAGCAGAAGAACACATAAGTGACCTGGAAGAAAGAATGGTGAAATTCATTGCCGCGGAACAGAATAAAGAAAAAAGAATGAAAAGAAATGAAGACAGCCTAAGAGACATCTGGGACAAGGTTAAATGCACCAACATTCGCATTATAGGGGTCCCAGAAGGAGAAGAGAGAGAGAAAGGACCCGAGAAAATATTTGAAGAGATTATAGTGGAAAAATTAGCTAACATGGGAAAGGAAATAGCCACCCAAGTCCAGGAAGCACAGAGAGTCCCAGGTAGGATGAACCCAAGGAGAAACACGCCTAGACAAACAGTAATCAAATCGAAAAAATTAAAGACAAAGAAAAATTATTAAAAGCAACACGAGAAAAAAGACAAATAATATACAAGGGAACTCCCATAAGGTTAACAGCTGATATCTCAGCAGAAACTCTACAAGCCAGAAGTGAGCGGCACGATATATTTAAAGTGATGAAAGGGAAGAACCTACAATCAACATTACTCTACCCAGCAAGGATCTCAATCAGATTTGACAGAGAAATCAAAAGCTTTACAGACGAGCAAAAGTTAAGAGAATTCAGCACCACAAAAACAGATCTACAGCAAATGCTAAAGGAACTTCTCTAAGTGGGAAACAAAAGAGAAGAAAAGGACTTACAAAACAAATGGTAATAGGAACATAAATATCAATATGTAAGAAAAGAAAGAAAATGGTAATAGGAACATAAATATCGATAATTACCTTAAATGTGAATGGGTTAAATGCTCCAACAAAAGACACAGGCTCGCTGAATGGATACAAAAATAAGACCCATATATATGCTGTCTACAAGAGACCCACTTCAGACCTAGGGACACATACAGACTGAAAGTGAGGGGATGGAAAAAGATATTCCATGCAAATGGAAATCAAAAGAAAGCTGGAGTAGCTATACTCATATCAGATAAAATAGACTTTAAAATAAAGAATGTTACAAGAGACAAGGAAGGACACTACATAATGATCAAGGGATCAATCCAAGAAGAAGACATAACAATTATAAATATATATGCACCCAACATAGGAGCACCTGAATACATAAGGCAACTGCTAACAGCTACAAAAGAGGAAATCGACACTAACACAATAATAGTGGGGGACTTTAACACCTCATTTACACCAATGGACAGATCATGCAAAATGAAAATAAATACGGAAACAGAAGCTTTAAATGACACAATAGACCAGATAGATTTAATTGATATTTATAGGACATTCCATCCAAAAACAGCAGATTACACTTTCTTCTCAAGTGCGCACGGAACATTCTCCAGGATAGATCACATCTTGGGTCACAAATCAAGCCTCAGTAAATTTAAGAAAACTGAAATCATATCAAGCATCTTTTCTGACCACAACGCTATGAAAGTACAAATGAATTACAGGGGAAAAAACGTAAAAAACACAAACACGTGGAGGCTTAACAGTACGTTACTAAGTAACCAAGAGATCACTGAAGAAGTCAAAGAGGAAATAAAAAAATACCTAGCGACAAATGACAACAAAAACACGATGATCCAAAACCTATGGGATGCAGCAAAAGCAGTTCTAAGAGGGAGTTTATAGCAATACAATCCTACCTCAAGAAACATGAAAAATCTCAAATAAACAATCTAACCTTACAACTAAAGGAACTAGAGAAAGAAGAACAAACAAAACCCAAAGTTAGTAGAAGGAAAGAAATCATAAAGATCAGAGCAGAAACAAATGAAATAGAAACAAAGAAAACAATAGCAAAGATCAATAAAACTAAAAGCTGATTCTTTGAGAAGATAAACAAAATTGAGAAACCTTTAGCCAGACTCATCAAGAAAAAGAGGGAGAGGACTCAGACCAATAAAATTAGAGATGAAAAAGGAGAAGTGACAATGGACATCACAGAAATACAAAGCATCCTAAGAGACTACTACAAGCAACTCTATGCCAATAAAATGGACAACCTGGAAGAAATGGACAAATTCTTAGAAAGGTATAACCTTCCAAGGCAGAACCAGGAAGAAATAGAAAATATGAACAGACCAGTCACAAGCACTTAAGTTGAAACTGTGACGAAAAATATTCCAAAAAACAAAATCCAGGACCAGACGGCTTCACAGGTGAATTCTATCAAACATTTAGAGAAGAGCTAACACCCATCCTTCTCAAACTCTTCCAAAAAATTGCAGAGGAAGGTACACTCCCAAACTCATTCTATGAGGCCACCATCACCCTGATACCAAAACCAAAGATACTACAAAAAAAAGAAAATTACAGACCAATATCACTGATGAATACAGATGCAAAAATCCTGAACAAAATAGTAGCAAACAGAATCCAACAGCACATTAAAAGGATCATACACCATGATCAAGTGGGATGTATCCCAGGGATGCAAGGATTCTTCAATATACGCAAATCAATCAATGTGATACACCACATTAACAAATTAAGGAAAAAAAACCATATGATCATCTCAATAGATGCAGAAAAAGCTTCTGACAAAATTCAACACCGATTTATGATAAAAACTCTCCAGAAAATGGGCATAGAGGGAACCTACCTCAACATAATAAAGGCCATATTTGACAAATCCACAGCAAGCATGATACTCAATGGTGAAAAACTGAAAGCATTTCCACTTAGATCAGGAACAAGAAAAGGATGTCTACTCTTGCCACTCTTATTCAACATAGTTTTGGAAGTCCTAGCCACAGCAGTCAGAGAAGAAAAATAAATAAAAGGAATACAAATTGGAAAAGAAGAAAAAACTGTCACTGTTTGCCAATGACATGATACTATACATAGAAAATCCTAAAGATGCCACCAGAAAACTACTAGAGCTAATCAGTGAACCTGGTAAGGTGCGGGATACAAAATTAATGCACAGAAATCTCTTGCATTCCTATACACAAACAACGAAAGAACAGAAAGAGAAATTAAGGAAACACTCCCATTCACCATTGCAACAAAAAGAATAAAATACCTAGGAATAAAGCTGCCTAAGGAGGTAAAACACCTATAGTCAGAAAACTGTAAGACACTGATGAAAGAAATCAAAGATGATACCAACAGATGGAGAGATATACCATGTTCTTGGACTGGAAGAATCAACATTGTGAAAATGACTCTACTACCCAAAGCAATCTACAGATGCAATGCAATCCCTGTCAAATTACCAATGGCATGTTTTACAGAACTAGAACAAAAAATCTTAGAATTTGTATGGAGACACAAGACCCCGAATAACCAAAGCAATCTTGAGGGAAAAAAATGGAGCTGGAGGAATCAGACTCCCTGACTTCAGACTATACTACAAAGCTACAGTAATCAAGACAATATGGTACTGGCACAAAAACAGAAATATACATCAATGGAACAGGATAGAAAGCCCAGAGATAAACCCACGCACCTATGGTCAACTAATCTATGACAAATGAGGCAAGGATATACAATGGAGAAAAGATAATCTCTTCAATAAATGGTGCTGGGAAAACTGGATAGCTACATGTAAAAGAATGAAATTAGAACACTCCCTAACACCATACACAAAAATAAACTCCAAATGGATTAAAGACCTAAATGTAAGGCCAGACACTACAAACCTCTTCGAGGAAAACATAGGAAGAACACTCGTTGACATAAATCACAGCAAGACCCTTTTTGACCCACCTCCTAGAGTAATGGAAATAAAAACAAAAATAAACAAATGGGACCTAATGAAACTTCAAAGCTTTTGCACAGCAAAGGAAACTATAAAGAAGACGAAAAGACAACCCTCAGAATGGGAAAAAATATTTGCAAAAGAATCAGCGGACAAAGGATTAATCTCCAAAACATATAAACAGCTCATGTGGCTCAATATTAAAAAAAACAAACTACCCAGTCAAAAATTGGGCAGAAGACCTAAACAGACATTTCACCAAAGAAGATATACACATGCCAAGAGGCACATGTAAAACTGCTCAACATCACTAATTATTCGAGAAATGCAAAACTAGAATGAGGTATCACCCCACACCAGTTAGAATGGGGATCATCAGAAAATCTACAAACAATAAATGCTGGAGAGGGTGTGGAGAAAAGGGAACCCTCCTGCACTGCTGGTGGGAATGTAAATTGATACAGCCACTATGGAGAGCAGTATGGAGGTTCCTTAAAAAACTAAAAATAGAATTACCATATGACCCAGCAATCCCACTACTGGGCATATACCCTGAGAAAACCATAATTCAAAAAGACACATGCGCCCCAATGTTTATTGCAGCACTATTTACAATAGCCAGGTCATGGAAGCAACCTAAATGCCCATCAACAGACAAATGGATAAAGAAGATGTCGTATATATATACAATGGAATATTACTCAGCCATAAAAAGGAACGAAATTGGGTCATTTGTAGAGATGTGGATGGACCTAGAGACTGTCATACAGAGTGAAGTAAGTCAGGAAGAGGAAAACAAATAACGTATATTAACGCATATATGTGGAATCTAGAAAAATGGTACAGATGAACTGGTTTGCAAGGCAGAAACAGAGACACAGACGTAGAGAACAAATGTATGGACACCAAGGGAGGAAAATGGCGGGGGTGCTGGTGGTGTTGGTGGGATGAATTGGGAGATTGGGATTGACATGTATACAGTAATATGTATAAAATGGATAACTGGGCTTCCCTGGTGGCGCAGTGGTTGAGAATCTGCCTGCTAATGCAGGGGACACGGGTTCGAGCCCTGGTCTGGGACGATCCCACATGCCGCGGGGCAACTAGGCCCGTGAGCCACAGCTACTGAGCCTGCGCATCTGGAGCCTGTGCTCCGCAACAAGAGAGGCCACGATAGTGAGAGGCCTGCGCACCGCGACGAAGAGTGGCCCCCGCTTGCCGCAACTAGAGAAAGCCCTCGCACGGAAACGAAGACCCCACACAGCCAAAAATAAATAAATAAATAAATAAAATGGATAACTAATAAGAACTTGCTGTATAAAACAATAAATAAAAGTAAGAACAAAAAGTTTGTGGTGAGGATTTCATGATCAAATATTTATGACAGTCAATTCTGGGGGAAGTGAGAAAGCAACAAGTTCATTAATAAGTGATTGAGACCTGAATTAATTTGAGCATGAACTGCAGGAGAAGGGATTGAGGGGGATTTGGAGATAGGAAAGGAAAGAATTGTTGATCAAATGGATATGGTGAGTAGTAAGGGTAAAGAAGATGCAGGGGTGGCAAAGAAGGTAGGCTCCAAAATCACTCTTAGTCTTCGGCTTTGTAACTGGAAGGATGCTGATTTCATCACATTATTCAGGGAAGACCAAAGAAAGAGTATGTCTTAGTTTATACACATAAAATACCACATCCACTCCTCAGCTTAATACTTGCTACGCCCTTGATCAGGCACACTGTTCCCACCCCTCAACACACAAGTTAACTCCCACTCATCATTCAGTTCTCAGCTAAAACATTACTTCCTCAGAGAAGTGTCCCTCAGCACTGAGATCGTAATAGGTGTCCTTATCACAGGTTCTCATTTTACACTCTACTTCTTTTTAGCACTTAAGATGTTTGCTTCTTTATTCTATGCCTGTTATCCCAGTAGACTGAAAGCTCCAGGCAGGTCTTGTTCATCAGTGAATGCCCTTTACCTAGGACACTGTATTCATACAATCTTGTTCAGGAAATATTCAGTAAGTGAATGAATACCTGGTGAGTTTCTTTGTGAGCAATGGCATATGACCTGTCTGTGTTTCCCCTTTGCTTCTCACAGGTAAGTATTTCCACCCCAAGCACATCACACAAAAGTACACCATTTCTCCCAACTTCTTCTTTTCCCTCTTTGCTTGTCTAATCATCACAGGAGATTTCTCTCTCTCAGCTCTTTAACTCACTCATAACCTCCCAAACAACCCCAGTGATGAATAAGTGTAGGAGTAATGAAAGTAACAACAAGGAAATGAAAAGTGAATTAGGATATAATGACCCTCAAGCTCAAGGCCTTTGAAAATGCCCTAATTGTCTGTGTATAATTCCCACCAAAATCTTCATTGGCCTCCTGTCTTTCTCTAATTAGATGTGCTCTCCTTAAGCATCATACTCAAGGCATAAAATAAAAATCCTACTCAGTGATGTTGTTTAGGTTTCAATTACCCTTATTTTATCTCACTGTTTTTGTTATTTTCTTTTTTTCTAGTTCATTCATTTCATTTTTTAAATTTTTATTTTATAGTGGTAAGAACATTTAATATGACACCTACTCTGTTAAATTTTTAAGTGTACAATATTGTTGACTATAGGTACAATGTTGTACAGCAAATCCAGAGAACTCATTCATCTTAATTAACTGAAACTTTATGTCCTTTGATTAGTGACTCCTCATTTTCTCCTTCCTCCAGTCCCTGGCAACTAGCATTCCACTTTTATTTTTTCAAACAAAAGGAATTTATCTTCTCACAGTTCTAGAGGCTGGAAGCCTGACATCAAGGTGCCTTCAGGGTTAGTTTCTGGTGAGATGTCAGAAGATACAATTTAAAACCACACCGAAGTGGAGCTACTTGGTGTGAAGTCAAGCTGTTGAAAGACCCCTACCATAGCCTCCATGGCTTCCCAACACAAGCACCTCACTAGTACTTGGTGGAGAAGTTTGAACTACATTATTTCTACAGGAACACATATCTAGTTCAAAACTTCTGACACGAAAATTTATAACAAGCAATTCTTTGTTTAGTGGGGGATTTATATGTATAAAGAATTATATCCACTAAAACCTTATAAATTAGGATTTTAACTAGATGGAGAGAAAAATAAACAGTTGCTACCTTAGCATGATACTCATGTATATTTTTAAATTCCTATTATTGTTGCTTTAATGTTGTTTATGAAAGGGACTTATTCAAGTCTTTCACTATTATTCACTTTTTCCCCCACCTTTATGAGAAATAATTGACATATTATTGTGTGAGTTTAAGGTGTATAATCTGCTGATTTGACACATATATTGCAATATGTATTAATCACTTCTTTGCCTAATTATATACGAAGACCACAAAGCTGCCTAGACTTTTCTTTGAGATGCTGTATATGTTCCTGCTTCTGATGTTGTTGTGAACATAATGACAAATGGAAGATTTCCATTGATAAGAAAATGCCTTATATGCACAGATCGGTCCCCCACAGCCCTGCAAGTACAGTTATTACTTAGAACAAAATACCTTTACAAAGTCCATTTTTCTTCTAAAAAGGAACAGTTTAGAAGTTATTTATCTGGCTAAGCCATTATTTTTTTGTAACAAAGACAGAAACAGAGGGTGGGAAGTAGCAAGCAAGACAGGAAGGAAGGAGAGAAGGAAGAGAAGGTGGGGAGAGATAGGGAAGGAGATACTACCAAAGGGTATCTATAAATTGTGGGTTCTCATATTTGAAAACCTATAATTACTACAATGTTACAAGTACCGTATACATATATGTGTGTGTGTTGTGTGTATACTGTTCCACATATATGCATATGTTGTGTGTTCATGAGGCACAAAATTAGGAGACCACAAATGTACCGTCTTATTTTTTTTAACATCTTTATTGGAGTATAATTGCTTTACAATGGTGTGTTAGTTTCTGCTGTATAACAAACTGAATCAGCTACACATATACATATATCCCCATATCCCCTCCCTCTTGTGTCTCCCTCCCACTCTCCCTACCCCACCCCTCTAGGTGGTCACAAAGCACCGAGCTGATCTCCCTGTGCTATGTGGCTGCTTCCCACTAGCTATCTATTTTACATTTGGTAGTGTATACATGTCCATGCCACTCTCTCACTTTGTCCCAGCTTCCCCTTCCCCTTCCCCATGTCTTCAAGTCCATTATCTACATCTGCGTCTTCATTCCTGTCCGGCCCCTAGGTTCTTCAGAACATTTTTTTTCTTTTTTAGATTCCATATATATGTATTAGCATGCAGTATTTGTTTCTCTATTTCTGACTTACTTCACTCTGTATGACAGTCTCTAGGTCCCTCCACCTCACTACAAATAACTCAATTTTGTTTCTTTTTATGGCTGAGTAATATTCCATTGTATATATGTGCCACATCTTCTTTATCCATTCATTTGTCGATGGACACGTAGGTTGCTTCCATGTCCTGGCTATTGTAAATACAGCTGCAATGAACATTGTGGTACTGACTCTTTTTGAATTATGGTTTTCTCAGGGTATATGCCCAGTAGTGGGATTGCTGGATCATATGGTAGTTCTATTTTTAGTTTTTAAAGGAACCTCCATACTGTTCTCCATAGTGGCTGTATCAATTTACACTCCCACCAACAGTGCAAGAGGGTTCCCTTTTCTCCACACCCTCTCCAGCATTTATTGTTTGTAGATTTTTTTGATGATGGCCATTCTGACTGGTGTGAGGTGATACCTCATTGTAGTTTTGATTTGCATTTCTCTAATGATTAGTAATGTTGAGCATTCTTTCATGTGTTTGTTGGCAATCTGTATATCTTCTTTGGAGAAATGTCTATTTAGGTCTTCTGCCCATTTTTGGATTGGGTTGTTTGTTTTTTTGATATTGAGCTGCATGAGTTCCCTGTATATTTTGGAGATAAATCCTTTGTCAGTTGCTTTGCTTGCAAATATTTTCTCCCATTCTGAGGGTTGTCTTTCCGTTTGGTTTATGGTTTCCTTTGCTGTGCAAAATCTTTTAAGTTTCATTAGGTCCCATTTGTTTATTTTTGTTTTTATTTCCATTTCTCTAGGAGGTGGGTCAAGAAGGATCTTGCTGTGATGTATGTCATAGAGTGTTCTGCTTATGTTTTCCTCTAAGAGTTTTATAGTGTCTGGCCTTGCATTTAGGTCTTTAGTCCAATCTGAGTTCATTTTTGTGTATGGTGTTAGGGAGTGTTCTAATTTCATTCTTTTACATGTAGCTGTCCAGTTTTCCCAGCACCACTTATTGAAGAGGCTGTCTTTTCTCCATCGTATATTCTTGCCTCCTTTATCAAAAGTAAGTTGACCATATGCGTGTGGGTTTATCTGTGGGCTTTCTATCCTGTTCCACTGATCTATATTTCTGTTTTTGTACCAGTACCATACTGTCTTGATTACTGTAGCTTTGTAGTATAGTCTGAAGTCAGGGAGCCTGATTCCTCCAGCTCCGTTTTTCTTTCTCAACATTGCTTTGGCTATTCGGGATCTTTTGTGTTTTCATACAAATTGTGAAATTTTTTGTTCTAGTTCTGTGAAAAATGCCATTGGTTGTTTGATAGGAATTGCATTGAATCTGTAGATTGCTTTGAGTAGTACAGTCATTTTCACAATGTCAACTCTTCCAGTCTAAGAAAATGGTATATCTCTCCCTCCGTTTGTATCATCTTAAATTTCTTTCATCAGTGTCTTATAGTTTTCTGCATATAGGTCTTTCGTCTCCTTAGGTAGGTTTATTCCTAGGTATTTTATTCTTTTTGTTGCAATGGTAAATGGGGGTGTTTCCTTAATTTCCCTTTCAGATTGTTCATCATCAGTGTATAGGAATGCAAGAGATTTCTGTGCATTAATTCTGTATCCTACTTCTTTACCAAATTCATTGATTAGCTCTAGTACTTTTCCAGTAGCATCTTTAGGATTCTCTGTGTATAGCATCATGTCATCTGCAAACAGTGACAGCTTTACTTCTTCTTTTCCGATTTGGATTCCTTTTATTTCTTTTTCTTCTCTGATTGCTGTGGCTAAAACTTCCAAAACTATGTTGAATAATAGTGGTGAGAGTGGGCAACCTTGTCTTGTTCCTGATCTTAGTGGAAATGGTTTCAGTTTTTCACCATTGAGAATGACGTTGGTTGTGGGTTTGTCATATATGGCCTTTATTATGTTGAGGTAAGTTCTCTCTATGCTTACTTTCTGGAGGGTTTTTATCATAAATGGGTGTTGAATTTTTTTGAAAGCTTTTTTTGCATCTATTGAGATGATCATATCGTTTTTCTCCTTCAATTTATTAATATGGTTTATCACTTTGATTGATTTGCATATATTGAAGAATCCTTGCTTTCCTGGGATAACCCCACTTGATCATGGTGTATGATCCTTTTAATGTGCTGTTGGATTCTGTTTGCTAGTATTTTGTTGAAGATTTTTGCATCTATGTTCATCAGTGATACTGGTCTGTAGTTTTCTTTTTGTGACATCTTTGTCTGGTTTTGGTATCAGGGTGATCATGGCCTTGTAGAATGAGTTTGGCAGTGTTCCTCCCTCTGCTATATTTTGGAAAAGTTTGAGAAGCATGGGTGTTAGCACTTCTCTAAATGTTTGAATGAATTCGCCTGTGAAGACATTTGGTCCTGGGCTTTTGTTTGTTGGAAGAGTTTTAATCACAGTCTCAATTTCAGTGCTTGTGATTGGTCTGTTTATATTTTCTATTTCTTCCTGGTTCAGTCTCGGAACATTGTGCTTTTCTAAGAATTTGTCCATTTCTTCCAGGTTGTCCATTTTATTGGCATATAGCTGCTTGTAGTAATCACTCATGATCCTTTGTATTTCTGCAGTGTCTGTTGTTACTTCTCCTTTTTCATTTCTAATTCTATTGATTTGAGTCTTCTCCCTCTTTTTCTTCATGAGTCTGGCTAGTGGTTTATCAATTTTATTTATCTTCTCAAAGAACCAGCTTTTAGTTTTATTGATCTTTGCTATTGTTTCCTTCATTTCTTTTCATTTATTTCTGACCTGATCTTTGATTTCTTTCCTTCTGCTACCTTTGGGGTTTTTTTGTTCTTCTTTCTCTAATTGCTTTAGGTATAAGGTTAGGTTGTTTGAGATTTTTCGTGTTTCTTGAGGTAGGATCGTATTGCTATAAACTTCCCTCTTAGAACTGCTTTTGCTACATCCCATAGGTTTTGGGTCGTCACGTTTTCATTGTCATTTGTCTCTAGGTATTTTTTGATTTCCTCTTTGATATCTTCAGTGATCCCTTGGTTATTTAGTAGAGTATTGTTTAGCTTCGATGTGTTTGTATTTTTTTACAGATTTTTTCCTGTAATTGATATCTAGTCTCGTAGCATTGTGGTCAGAAAAGATACTTCACACGATTTCAATTTTCTTAAATTTACCAAGGCTTGATTTGTGACCCAAGATATGATCTATCCTGGAGAATGTTCCATGAGCACTTGAGAAGAAAGTGTATTCTGTTGTTTTTGGATGGAATGTCCTGTAAAAATCAATTAAGTCCATCCTGTTTAATGTATCATTTAAAGCTTGTGTTTCCTTATTTATTTTCATTTTGGATGATCTGTCCATTGGTGAGAGTCGGGTGTTAAAGTCCCCTATTGTGATCATGTTACTTTCGCTTTCTCCTTTTATGGCTGTTAGCATTTGCCTTAGGTATTGAGGTGCTCCTATGTTGGGTGCATAAGTATTTACAATTCTTCTTCTTGGATTGATCCCTTGATCATTATGTAGTGTCCTTCTTTGTCTCTTGTAATAATCTTTATCTTAATGCCTATTTTGTCTGATATGAGAATTGCTACTCCAGCCTTCTTTGGATTTCCATTTGCATGTAATATCTTTTTCCATCCCCACACTTTCAGTCTGTATGTGTCCCTAGGTCTGAAGTGGGCCTCTTGTTGACAGCATATATACGTGTCTTTTTTTGGTATCCATTCAGCCATTCTATGTCCTTTGGTTGGAGCATTTAATCCATTTACATTTAAGGTAGTTGGTGATATGTGTCTTCCTATTACCATTTTCTTAATTGTTTTAGGTTTGTAATTGTAATTATTTTTCTTCTCTTGTGTTTTTTGCCTAGAGAAGTTCCTTTAGAATTTGTTGTAAAGCTCGTTCAGTTGTGCTGAATTCTCTTAGCTTTTGCTTGTCTGTAAAGGTGTTAATTTTTCCGTGTAATCTGAATAAGATCCTTGCTGGGTAGAGTAATCTTGGTTGTAGGTTTTTCTCTTTCATCACTTTAAATATGTCCTGCCACTCCATTCTGGCTTTCAGAGTTTCTGCTGAAAGATCAACTGTTAACCTTATGGGGATTCCCTTGTATGTTATTTGTTGTTTTTCCCTTGCTGCTTTCAATATTTTTTCTTTGTATTTAATTTTTCATAGTTTGATTAATACGTGTCTTGGCGTGTTTCTCTTTGGATTTATCCTGTATGGGTCTCTCTGTGCTTCTTGGACTTGATTATTTCCTTTCCCATATTAGGGAAGTTTTCAACTATAAACTCCTCAAATATTTTCTCAGTCCCTTTCTTTTTCTCTTCTTCTTCTGGGACCCCTATAATTCGAATGTTGGTGCATTTAATGTTGTCCCAGAGGTCTCTGAGACTGTCCTCAATTCTTTTCATTCTTTTTTCTTTATTCTGTTCTGCCGTAGTTATTTCCACTATTTTATCTTCCAGGTCACTTATCCGTTCTTCTGCCTCAGTTATTCTGCTATTGATCCCTTCTAGAGAATTTTAAATTTCATTTAATGTGTTGTTCATCATTGTTTGTTTGCTCTTTAGTTCTTGTAGGTCCTTGTTAAACGTTTCTTGTACTTTTTCCAGTCTATTTTCAAGATTTTGGATCATCTTTACTATCATCACTCTGAATTCTTTCTCAGGTAGACTGCCTATTTCCTCTTCATTTGTTTGGTCTGGTGGGTTTTTGCCTTGCTCCTTCATCTGCTGTGTATTTCTCTGTCTTCTCATTTTGCTTAACTTACTGTGTTTGGTGTCTCCTTTTCACAGGTTGTAGGTTCGTAGTTCCCGTTGATTTTGGTGTCTGTCCCCAGTGGCTAAGGTTGGTTCAGTGGGTTGTGTAGGCTTCCTGGTGGAGGGGACTAATACCTGTGTTCTGGTAGATGAGGCTGGATCTTGTCTTCCTGGTGGGCAGGTCTGTGTCCAGTGGTGTGTTTTGGGGTGCCTGTGACCTTATAATGATTTTAGGCAGCCTCTCTGCTAATGGGTGGGGTTGTGTTCCTGTATTGCTAGTTGTTTGGCACAGGGTGTCCAGCACTGTAGCTTGCTGGTCGTTGAGTGGAGCTGGGTCTTAGCGTTGAGATGGAGATCTCTGGGAGATCTTTCGTCGTTTGATATTACATGGACTCAGGAGGTCTCTGATGAACGATTGTCCTGAACGCAGCTTTTCCACCTCAGAGGCTCAGGCGTGACACCTGTCCAGAGCACCAAGACCCTGTCAGCCACACGGCCATTTAAAATATAAATTAGTCCACCTGCCCCAAGTCTTGGATGTGGGTAAAATAACGAGTGATACACCTGTAGTAGCGATCTAAATGCTTCATCCAGAATAAATATCACAAGAGAGGAATATCCAGAGGTTATTTTTATCTCCTTTCTCTAATTTAGATGATTGCTGCATTCAAGTCTTGCTGTGGTAGCCAGGCGAGGAGTCTGAGCAGGGAGCGTTGCTGGAGTTGGCCGGGCGAGAGTCCAGCCCTGGCTGCCGGTTCCCTTTGGTGTGAGCTGAGCCGCCGCCGCTGCCACCACCCCCACCCCCGAGCGCAGGGCCAAGGGGCCGCCGCTGCGCCAAGAGCGCTGAGTACCAGGGCACTTGGCCCAGAGAAGCTGGGCAGCCTCCGCCTCGGTCTCAGTGAGCGGCACGAGCAACACATTTAGTTTGAAATTTCCAGCTCCAGTCCCAGCAAATACACACTCACGCCCACACACGCGCGTGCTGGTACAACCTCTCAGAGGCACGTGAACAGGCACCGGGGGCTCTCTGGCCAGGTCTTTCTCTCTCTCCCTTGCTCTTATTCCAAATGTACCCTCTAACATCATCTACTTTATCATTTTAGGTCAGGCCTTGTAGGTACATTTTTAATTAGGTTATTTGTCCAGGCCCTAACATAGCAAGATATACATGTGAGCACATGTGCATGTGTGCATGCAAACACACACACACACACACACACACACACACACACCCAAGGCATTTACTAACCCAGATGAACTATAAAGATGTTTATGTCATCATTAGCGTATACGCTTTCTGAAGATTAGCTCAGACAAAAGTCAGGTCTGCATTGTTATTTTGCTACAGCCTGCAACTCTGAAGAAGCACTGATGTCCAAGGTAATGACAAAGATGAATTCAATGAGAGACAATTTAATAAGAACACATATGAGTTGAGCTGTGCTGTATCAAAATATTAAATTTAAATTAAACTCTTTCTTAAGTAGTTGGATTCATAATTAAGTTATAAGCTTTAATCTCTAAATCTAAATGCAATTATGCTAAAGGTAGTATACAGTGACAGATAAAAGATCCTCACTACGTAAACTCAAAGGCAAATTTCTGAGCTACAGAAACACATGGGTGCAGACAGAGAAGCAATGGTAGTTCAGCACACCCAGTTTTTGAATAAGTAATGAAAACTCATGCCACTGGTGGAAACTAGCAGAAAAAAGTAGTGGGAGCACGGTTAAAGAGTCTTTATCCTCAGTGCCATCTCTAGCTGCATGTAGACAACCAACTCAGAAAGGAAACAATTACTTAGGGACAAACATTAGGAATGAAACTCTTTGCCTTACTAGCCTTGGAATATTTCCTCACAATTTCAGTGAAGTTGTATGGTAAGAGTTAATTGTGTATTTACTTGTATTTGCCTCCACTAGCATTACTTCAAATTCTCACATTTTGAGCAGAAAAAGAAAGTTTTCCCCTTGTAATATTATACACTCTCTATTCCATGTGATTTAAAAACAAAAACAAAAACAAAAAAAACCCAAAAACTAGAAACAGTACTGGATAGGTAGCAAGGGGTAAAGCTACCCTAAGACTATAGTATCACTGCAGGATCCTTTAAAGGAGTTCATGAGGAAATGATAATAACAGTGACCCACAGGGATTTCCCACAAATGGAGAAGAGTACTGCTTTCTCTCTATAACAGTGTTGGGAATAAAAGTGGAAGATGCCTAGTTATCAAGGGCTAAAGCAAGAGGAGGAGAAACTAATCAGCATTTGGTTTCACTGTTAACCCCCTTTTTCCCTCCTCCCCTCCAATGGACAATAGTAATTAACTTCTACCTATTATATTGAACAAAAAACATTTAAAGTCTAAACTTGAAATGAAATAAACAAACCAGTACTGTTTGAATTTAGTATAAAGCACAGTAATGAAGTTAAAGGCTTTCCTTGACATTGACTCTGATCACAGACCTCAGAACTTCAAATAAAAAGATCAGAAGAAGGACACTTAGAGAACTTCAGCATCCTTCACAAAGCTTGGCACATACACAAACACATACACATGTATACAGATGTACACACAAAGAACACTCATAAATGGTTCGTAAGGGTGATGCAATCATTAATATATGATATTAATATGTATCTCCTTTATGGATGAACAGATACTGTCTGAGAAGATTCTGTCACATCATAGTTATCTCATCATAATAATTATATAATAAAATTGACAAAGAATTAACTTTATATTTTAAAAGGCAAGGGTGAAATTACTTTTCAAGGATGGAAAAAAACAGTACTTCAATGTGCTCTAAGTCAGAAATACTGTGTTGCATTTTTCTCTTAAAAATGGAGCTGGAATTGATGGTAGAAGCAAATAGATAAATAGCACAGGTTAAAGTGGTTTGCTCCCTACTATTTATTCAAGCCATTATGGTTTCTTATGATTTTCCAAGCAGTGACCCCAAACAAAGAGCAGGTGAGAAAAGAGACATTTGTTTTATTTTTTCTTACATTTTCCTTCCTGTAATGGGAATTCAAACAACAGAGAAGCCCTACCAAATATCTTATCTACTACAAAGCCTTATCTTATCTTATCTTATCAGAGAAGCCCTACCAAATATCTTATCTACTACAAAGACTGATTTCATGGGAAGATATACTGTCAATGACAGGGTTTAAACCTACAAAACATGGAAGAATTACCTTTTCCTCCCTTTTATTTAGAGAAAACTCATTCAGTACAAGCTTCTTTATTTGAAATGATATAGCAACATTTTCTTTTGAAAAACATGGGACATTGTTGGAAGGAAATGTAGTGAACCAAAAACTATGACCTATGATTCACAGTCATGCTCACCCATGTCCATCAAAGGTGGACATATATTTTTTGGACACAATTTTATCTCTGAAAACTCACATACTCTCCTGCTTCAAATATTTTAAAATTGGAGGTGATACTCATGGTAGCATAAAACCTTAGAACCCGTAAGGTCAGCATTCTTTTTCAGGGAAAAGATATGGCAGGCACATACAGTAACAGTCTGAAGAACATTCTCAGGAAACAATAATTTGCTTGAGCTATGAATGTTTAAGTGGAATTACCACTCCATAGAGCCCTCCATCCTGATTCCATTCTGTGGAAATCCTCACTGAATTCTACTCTCCCACAAAACAAGATATAAGTCAATAGTTTGCTAGTGGATGGAAATGCCCTTCAGATATCAATAGTATAGATCTGCAAATTTGAATCAGAAAGTTAGATATTAGAGACATGTACTTAATTTTGCATACAAAATGCTACAGTGTGTGAAGTTGCCAAGTATTACACAAACATATTTAAAGTTCCTAATAAGATAATGGTGGTAAAAGAAACCATTTAGCAGGATAGAGTAGTTAAAAAGTACACACTCTCGAGCCAGCCTGCCTAGATCTGAATTCTAGCTCTGTCACTTATTAGCTCTGACACTTACTCTTTGTGAGCCTTCATTTCCTCATCTGCACGATATGGAGAACAATAGCACCTACCTCATAGGCTTATATTAATCATGTAAAGAACTTAAAATAGTGTCTGGCATATAGTGAGCATTAAATAAACGTAATGTCCTATACAGTTTTATACTTGACAAAATGTGTCTCATATCAGGTTTCCTAACTGGTATGAACTTTAGCTTTCTCATTATACCATTTGTTCCTTACACTGAAAAATAAGTTGGAAGGAAGAATTTTGTTTTTTTTCTTTTATTTTGATATGGGAATGGAGGAAGTCAGGAAGAAAGAGAGATGCACCAAATTTCAGTTTCAACCTTGGTTTGGTTTCACATTGGGCTTTGGAAGGCTAAATGGCCACATGCCTCCAATTTTATTTCTGGAATCCCTCAGACTGTGCTTCACCAATGATTGTGTAGTTGCTATCCAGCATAATAGTGTCAGTCACATAAAGAGGCATGTTTTTAGGTTTTATTATTAAATGCTGAATATCTACTTTCAAATATGGCCAAATATTTCAGATGTAACTTGAAGTGAAAATCTCTTTATATGCTTTGTGTGTTTCAATTTTATCAGTCAGTTGAAATATAAAGGTATACTTACTGGGAAGGTAAAATGTGTAACCACTTTGAAAAAGTTTTGCAGTTCCTCAAAAATATGACCCAGCAATTCCACCCATAGTATATAACCAAGAAAATGGAAAACATGTGTCCACACAAAAATGTGTGCATGAATGTTCATGGCAGCATTATTCATAATAGCCAAAAAGACGGGAAAACCTATATATCTATCAGTTAGGTAAGGAAAATGTGGAATAGCCATACAATGGAATATCACTCAGCAATAAAAAGAAGTAAATTACTGACACATGCTACCACATGGATGCCAGAACCCTGAAAACATTATCTTAAATGAAAGAGGCAAAACACAAAAGGTCACACACTGTAGGATTCTATTTCTATGAAATGTCCAGAGTGGCAAAGTCACAGAGACAGAAAGCAGATTAGTGGTTGCAAGGGGCAGGGGGATGAGGGGATGGGGAGTGACTGGTAAGGTACACGCATTCTTTCCAGATGAAGGGGGCCTGAGCAGCAGTGGTTCTGTGACCTGTCTATAAACAGAAACATCCGCCACTAAAATTCAGACTAGCTACTGAATTCACAAGAGACGGGTATGAGAGCTTGTTCGTGTTGTCTTTCAGATTAACTAATATTTATAAAGCCCTTAAAGCAGTGCCTCGAGCATGCCGAGTGCTCTGTATGAGTGCCTGTTAAATAACAAAAATAAAAAAGAACAGACTCTTTAAAGACAAAGTTTAGAAAAAAGAGAGAGAATGAAATACAATTAAACTTTTCTGTCTAATATAAAATTAACATTTGTTACTCGGAAAATACAATCACTAAGCAAAAGTAAGCATACGTAGGAAGACACAGACCACATTCTGTACTCTATATACAGTTGATTGAAATTGATCTCCAGTTTTGTTATTGAACTCCAGTAAAACACTAGGCACACACAATGGTCTGGCAGGCTTTGCACACAGGTTTATGCATCTTAGTGATCATCGATGTCAAGTGTGCAATCTATTAATCAATCAATACTAACTGGTAGCAAGAAAGCGGAGGGCACTGGCCTAACACTATAGCCCCGAGCTGTGCACTGAGCGGTGAAAAGAGAACCGAGCTCATTGTACATTCATTTTTTGTTTGAAAAGGCAAAATGAAAAGCCTTTCTCTGAGCAGTTTTAGTTTATATTCAGCAATTTTCTTTCAGCTTAAAATGCAAGTGAGAAAGCTTATTAATCAGAAGATGCATGAAGTTAGAATCACTGAATCTAAAATAGTTTTTCATTCCTAGGTTACTGAATTCTAAAAGAAGATCCATCATAACACTTGTCATACTAATAGAAAAAATAAGTATAATTTTTAAAGAGTTTTAGTTAAACCTTGTATACTATTTGCCTGAGGTCATGAAGTAGAAAAATCAAAATTTTTAAAATGGTGAATAAAGGCTTGGAAGTCTTGATAAATATAATGGAGGTTTTCTCTTTTTAATTTAGAACTATTAAACAATAAACTTAGCAGAGAGATTTGTCACATTTGTAATGATCTAATTCAAGATGAAGAACCATGCAAAGATGTGTTTTAAAAGCACTCTTATTTGCCTCAGTTCTCTTCTTAATTACTTTAATGTTGTACAATAGTTTAAAAGATCAGACACCAGAAGTTTATGGGCACAGTTTTGATCAATGAAAATTTTTCCTATTTATGAGCCACCATTACCTTATTGTCCTTGAAATCACACGTACACTTATGTAAATGATTATTACTAGAGTCAACATTAACTCTTGCCCATTTTGGACAACTGGTACTGCATTAGCCTTAAAAAATCAATCATTATATAAATTTCAGACAATACAGACTTATTTCCTATACCATTTAGTTAGCAAGTAATGCTAAACTGCCTTGTAACATATGTTGCATCTTTATTTTAAACTTTATTCAATTGTTATATTGATTTCCCCCATCTTTCCTTTTCCTTTCAGCATTTATATTATAATTTCCTTTGCAATAGTAACACTTCTTACTTTTCTTCATATTAGGATATTTTAATCAATAGCATTATTAAGAGCTAAGAGAATACCTTGCCACACGTAAATTGAAACACCCTCCAAATGAGTGAGGGGGAAACATCTTGTGGTGTTACAGCTAAAAGAACAAAGGACTTGACAACGGAGGAAACAAGGTTGTGGAGGAACCAAAGTTGACGAGGGCCAACCAGAAGTTATAGGCAGATTTTAGACTTCACAGAGGGTCAGCACCCCTAAGTCCCCTGTTGTTCAAGGGTCAACAGTATTTACAAGTGAAGTATCATGACATCTGCAAGTAACTCTAAAATGGTTCGGGGAAAATTATATATGTATAAAGAATGAAAGAAAAAAAAGAGAAAAGAAAGAAAGAAAGGGAGTGAGAAAGAAAGAAAGGGAGAGAGACAGAGTACAAATGTTAGCAATTGATTCTGGGTGAAGGGTATATGGTTGTTCATTGTACTAGTCTTGCAATTTTTGCAGGCTTGAAATTTTTCAAAAAAATCTGCGGAAAAATGGGAATCTTTCAATATGCCTGCAATAAGCAAAATAAACTCGTATTGATCATAGCTGCTCTTATGCAAAGTATCACAGAAAGACAATGTGTATCCTCGTTTTAAACAGCTATATCCCAATGACAGCGCATTTGCTAAGCCCATTCACAAGGGTGCCTCTGAAAACTACTAAGTGCAAAAACATTATGCTGAGCCTAAGCAATTTTCAGAATACTTCTATATTAGCCAAATGGGTATTAAACATGTAATTAAAAATGTATGATTATTATTACTTTGCATTCAAGTTTACTGTTGCCGTACTGAATATTTTAATAACTTCTTTCCCACAAATAGCACACGGAATGTTACTGCAAGCAAATTCATTTTAATTAGTAATGTTATAAATTATACCAATGGCAATGCCCTGGCAGTCTAAGAGCTGGGAGAATACAGCCTCTACATTCACACGTAAATAACCAGGCACGACAACTGCAGAGCCATTGATTTAAAAAAAAAAAAAAAAAAGCAGAGAACCACTGCTGTTAACTTCACACCTAAAAGTAATTGAGTGCTGAGTTGTACCTGTTAAAAAAAGGAAAACCGCTTTGAAGCCAACGAAGAAAACTCTTCCTTTACTTGCCTGTTTTATTCCTCTTGAGAACAAAGGCTATAATGAATGTATCATATAACCCACTGCATGAAACAAAGGAAACACAAAGGATGATTTTCTTTCACTTTGCTGTCACTTGAGTGAGTGGAGGGCTCATTTATAGTAATAGAAATTTTAATTAGTTTCCAGTTGATACTCTTGTTCTCCTTGAGTATCTCATTCTCCAGCAGGCTGGTGAGCTCTGTTCAGAGGTATGAGCTGACTTGGCCAGGGAGAGCAAATCCACTTCTTGATGGCAGAAAGACCATAAAATGGACTCTCTCACTGTGACAGGCCTCTGAGTGATAAAAAAAAAAAAAAGTGTGCTCCTACCATTGGCTGCAGCCCAGAACAGGGGCCTACCTGCCAACACACGTTTGTGTTTTTTTTTTTTTCTATTTTAATACTACAGCTAAATGTGGAATACACCATGTGAGTCGGACAGAGAAAATGTATTTTTTAAACCAGGCAAATATATTAAAGAAAAAAGGTACCAATATGTGTCCGGTGCTTCCAACTTCCCTTTTTTGTGTCCTCCAGCTCTAACTCATGCTCAAGACTGGGAAACCCTCTGCCTTATTGCTCTGTGTATAGACTGATCCCTAAAAATGACTTGATATCAACAATTCAAATTAAGAAAGGTGGCAATCTCATCAGAGTCATGTGAATTTTACTACTTGCACCTTTTTGCAAGCTGGTAAGTCTTTCTCCTAGGAAAAGCCAGTAAGGGTGCTTCTTCCTTAAAACCACTTGGGTGCTCATTACTCAGAGGCAGAGAGAAAGCAGTCCTCTGCATATACAATTCTTTCTCACGGCTACACCCATATCTCATTTTCTCCGCATATAAAAATGCAAACAACACTTGAGGACATTAAGCCCTTTTAAAAGTAGCCGTGGTGTTTTGTATGTGTGTTGCATTACACACTGGAACAGGTTTTTCTCCAAAGTTTGTGTCAGTGAAAAATCCCTACACCTTCAACAGGGAAAAGAATCATGCAAAGAATTTTTTAATACTAGCAAAGTTTAAATTTGATTTTGTTTTCTACCTCATTTATAACATGCTTTAAGGGCCTTTATATATTAAAACTATCATTTACATAATTCGATCATGTTAATTGTAGAGATATTTACAGTTTTGTATTTCCTTTTTTCATGTATTCACTAAAGACACATGTTAAATGTGTGTATTTCCTTTGAGAATTAATGCTATTATGTATATATAGTGGTAAACTTATCATTTGTAATATTCCTCCTTTTTCATTCCAATATTTGTGTAAAGTTTATAGTGTATAGTACTATGTACAATTATTCTGAAGAAATAAACTTGGTGGCTTCTTTGTCACTACTTTCATTTTACAAAATTAGAAATTATCTTGACACCATGTCCTGAGACAGACAGAAATGTAGCACAAATTACTTTTTTGTTTGGTTCATTGTCTAGGTTGAACGGACTAGAAATCTTATACTGATTACTGTCTTTTTAGTCCTCACATCAATAGATAGAAGTCAGAAGTGAATTAAAATTTAAGAATGTCAATTCAAACAACATTTAATGTTATAGTTATTAAAAATCACAATAATTTCTTTTATATATATTATATGTTATGTTATACTCTTATTATGAGTGTTTTTATTTTGATGATATTAGACACTTCCTGAGCTCATAGTCATCTTTTATAATAAAAAGCATATATACTGCCACAATGAATTTCTGTTTCTGCTGTCTGTTTCAAGAATCAGAAAAGATAGATTATTTGCAATAAAAATAAAATCCACAATACTAGTCCTTAAAACAATATTTACATATTTTATTTGCATAATTCATAATATTGTACAAAAGATATTCAAGACTGATATAATATTCTTCAAAGCCAAGAGAGGGTAAGAGGGACATTTGAAACCATCACACTAAAGCTAAAAGAACAAAGATCACTGACCTCCCCTAAATAATTTATATTATTAAAATGCTCTCTCATATTACCAGGATGGGTTGATTTAATCAGTTTAGAGAAAAGGGAGTTTTGCTTTAAAAAAATCTTTTTCTCATCACTTTAGGGTTTGGTCTTGAAGCTCTGAGCAATGACATATGGGTTATTTTTCTCAGTGAGACACACTCCCTTGTGACAGTTTTTGACAAACAATGTCAGGATAACTAGGTGTGCAGGAGTGACACTGAGGGATGATAATGCGTTCAGTGTAGCCTTCTGAGCAATTACCTGATCCCAATTAAATTGTGCTGGTACTGAATATCCAAAAAGGCAGGTCAGAAATTGACCTTCATTGTCCATCTTTACCTGGAAGTGAAACCCCTGCTAAATAACTCTGTTTCATAATTACCATCAAATTAAAATTCATATCAGTTGCTAAGTTTCATACATGCTTCAATTTCCTAGAGAGTAGAGTAGCCAAAACTCTTACTTTGTTTTGTTTACCACTGTATTGCAACATAATAAAGTAACAAATGGACACTAATTACCAAACTTAAATCACCAATAACATTAAACGTAGATTTCTCTCCCTTTTTTTTTTCCCATTTGAGGCTCATTTTTAAAATCATCTTTGGGGACTTTCCTGGTGACGCAGTGGTAAAGAATCCTCCTGCCAATTCAGGGGACATGGGTTCGAGCCCTGGTCTGGGAAGATCCCACATGCCGCAGAGCAACTAAGCCCGTGTGTCACAACTACTGAGCCTGTGCTCTAGAGCCCGCGAGCCACAACTACTGAGCGCACGTGCCACAACTACTGAAGCCCATGCACCTAGAGCCTGTGCTCCGCAACAAGAGAAGCCACCGCAATGAGAAGCCTGCGTACCACAACAAAGAGTAACCCTCGCTTGCCGCAACTAGAGAAAGCCCACGTGCAGCAACAAAGACCCAACGCAGCCAAAAAAAAAAAGAAATCATAAAAGTCATCTTTGATTTTCAATGACATGTCTTCAAATATGCTTCTTAATTAGCATTTTTCTTTTGTGCAGATGAATCATCTCAATAGTTTATCTTCTAAAGAATTCTTTTACTCAAATTCAAGGAGTAATTTTTCAAAAGAGATACATTTCATAGAAATGTTTTTGTTAAGTTTTTTTTCCTTTATAAAATACCAAACTATTTGTCCTAGAAGACAGCTACTGACAATAGAAAGAGACTTTAGTTTGCTTTAAGAAGCAGGGTTAGCACTTATAATATCATGGGGAGCCTGGTTTTTCTTTTGTATCTCCACTGCACACTGACTTGCATTTGAATGCATGCCTAAATTCTAAGTAATTGTTTTGACCATTTGAAAAGTCGTTTTTTTCAAAGCTCTGAGAAATTTGAGCTGATATGGTCAATTTCAATTTGTTCCTATAATTAATTACATATTTAGATTGCTCATGGATTGGCCATCAACAGCATATTTTCTAATCAAGTGGAAGAAAAACAGAAACAAGTGTTCATGAAAGCAATTTCTCTTGCGCTCAAATATAGATAGGGAGGTGTTACTGTTTTCTCAAGACTGGGTTCAGTGCCTGAAAAACTTTCCAAGTCAAACTGCTTGAAACCTACATTTGAGGATGTATTACTGTAACTTTTTAAAAAATAATTGTAATAAAAATAAATTTAGGCTGTTAGATGTGTTTACTACTAAACTATAAGATTAACAAACAGTGAAACAGATGTGAGAAAATTATGTACATGAAATTAAATACATAAAATTGACAACTAGGGAAATAGTAATAACTAACTTTTGGCAGGGGGACTTAGGTGGTGCCAGGCAAGGTTCTAAGGGTTTCTCATGCATTAATCATTTAATCCTCACAGTAAAACTTTGCTTTGGCACCATTCATATGTCTGTTTCACAAATGAGAAGTGGAGCACAAATAGGTTAAATTATTTACCCAGAGTTACTCAGCTAACAAGTGGCCACTTTGGCTTTCAAACTGCACAGCCTGGGTCTACAGCTGGGTTTTTGATCAATATACAATAGTGCTGATAATTACTTCTTTTAGAGTCAATAAAAATGCAGCCAAATCAAGGCTGGCCTTACACACAGATGCGTGTCTACGTGGTGTGATTTGGGGAACGCTGGCAAGGAGCTCCTCTCCCAGATTGTTTTCTTTTACCTTTTGCCTGAAATTCTACCTTTAGAGATTTTTTTTAGGGAGGAAGGACTGGGATTAGGGAATACTGCCTAATAAAAAGATCCTCTGATATTGTTTAATGGGCACAGAGTTTCAGTTGGGATGTTGAAAAGTTCTGAAGATGGATGGTGGTGATGGTTGCACAACAATGTAAATGTACTTAATGCTAATGAACTGTACACTTTAAAATGGTTAAAATGGTAAACATTTATGTTACATATATTTTATAACAAAAAACAGCCTCTGGTTTCAGAGTCTGAATTCTAACTCTAGATCCAAAACTCATTAGAAATGTATATATAAGCAACATAGTTTCTCTAAGTTTCAGTGTTTTCTTCTACAAAGTGGGAAGAATAAAGGAACTTATATCCCAGGGTGGTTTTGAGTATTAAATGAGAAATCTGTGTATAGTTTATCACAATGCCTGAGATGATTGGTTTACAAAGGTTATTTTTACTGCTTCTGTGGGATGAATGACTGATGATCATAACACCTTGGTGTACAACTCCCACCCCTTTTTTTTGGACAAGTAAAGTGGGAATAGCAGGAGAATACTGAATGGGGGAGCGATGTTAGCATGCCAATTTGTCTAACTCTCCCTTACCTAGGACGGGCCAGGTGCCCAGTATTCCTCAAAATCTAAACATGTAAGGACCTAAATCAATGTCTGCAATTTCAGTGAAATCATCTGGAGAGTTTGTTAAAAATGTAGATTCCAGATCTAGAGACTGTCATACAGAGTGAAGTAAGTCAGAAAGAGAAAAACAAATATCGTATATTAATGCATGTATGTGGAACCTAGAAAAACGGTACAGATGAGCCGGTTTGCAGGGCAGAAGTTGAGACACAGATGTAGAGAATGGACATATGGACACCAAGGGGGGAAAACTGCGGTGGGGTGGGGATGGTGGTGTGCTGAATTGGGCGATTGGGATTGACATGTATACACTGATGTGTATAAAATTGAGGCCTAATAAGAACCTGCAGTATAAAAAAACAAACAAACAAAAAATGTAGATTCCAGGACCTACCCACAAATACTCTGATCAACTGGGGCCCTGTTTCTGCATTAAGAGTCACAGGTGAGTTTAATGGAATTCAGGGGTAGACAATTTAAAAAATTAAGTTAAACTTTTTACTTTGAAATAACTGTAGATTCATGCAGTTGTAAGAGATAGTACAGAGAAATTCCATTCCATGCACCTAGTTTTCCTCAGTAGCAACCTCTTACAAAACCACAGTGCAATAACATAACCAGGAATATTAACACTACACAATTCACCAATGTTAAGCAAACTGTATTTTGACAACTGATCTAATAATCACTAATGCCCTGGCTGCACATTAGAGAGTTTTATAAAAAATATCCAGGACCCAGATCCAGAGCATTTAATTCAGAATCACTGAGAGTGACTGGACACCCCCTGCCCCAGTGATTCTAATATGCAGCCTAGGTAAGAGCCGCTGCTGTACCGTGACACTCAGTGTCTTCCTGGCTAGTTTCAGGGCAGAAGCCAGGCTTGCAAGCTGAAAGTCACCCCAAGTACTAAGGGTGAAGACAGCCCTTTAAGTCTGTCTTAGAAATGTGTGCTTTGCCCATTTTCAAGATTTAGCAAGTGCCGCTAACTGAAAATCTAGAAACAGAGGCATTTAAGCTGTTACAGTGGTAAAAGAACTGGCCATTACCCCAGTGGAAATGACAGATTTCCCAATAAACACTATATACAGACCATTGTGCTCAATATAAAGGGTTTAGCAATAATTTTGGCATAGCCTCTTTTTAATTATATATCAATTATTCTACCACTGGGTGGAAAATAACCCTTTTTGAAAATATTTAAATGTGATCATTGAAAACCTATTCTTCATTCCTTTTATATTTTAGGGAAGTAAGCTTTTCTATTCATTGTGCTACATATATTTCAAGTTGTGTGCCTAATATGGTACCTAGCATTTGCAATCAAGAAAATCAGGAACTATGGTTAATAAAAGATTATTCCTGCCATCATTTGTAGCAACTATAATGTTTTTCCAGTACAAACTACCGCAAGTGTTTTTTCCCTTCGTTTTAGTATTTTGCAATGTATCTACATACAGTACATACTGGGTAAATATGTTGGCAGTGTTGGTCTGATTAGTGCAAGGCAGCCAGGTAAGCCATTTAAGCATGTGTTCTACCAATAATAACCATTTCAAAAAGGCAATATTATCATCAACTGCAAAGGGCAATATTAAATCTATGAAATGTCATAATTATTTTTTCAGGTTATATGTCAAATATTGAAATCCCCAATACCTTAAAAGACATTACAACAATCACATATATAGCCATTAAACTGCATTAAAACAATAATGACAACAATTATACTTTTAGTGTCTGAAGGTAAGATGAAGAGAGCTAGGTGGTTTTCTGAAATGCCACATCCTCAAAAATAAGTTACGACCCACTGAAGCCTAATTAACTCTTCATGACATTCGTGTCCAATGTAATTATATTTCTTTACTGTCCTTTAGTTTATCTCTGGTCTCTAGGGTAGTTGTTAAAGTAGCTCAAAGATGGACACTTTGTGCCTATTAACCCCAGAGTACATTTCCATGGCGCAGGTAATTTTCAGGCCGTTTAACCTTTGCATTAGTACCAGAGGAAAACATTGTTGGTTTGCTCTCTTAATAAGTAACAATAATTACTTTCAGGACAACGTGACATAGTTTTCTTGTTTTGTTTCATTTTCTGTACTGATAATGGCAAATATTTCACACTTGTGTAAATGGATGATAGAAGATTTGTATTTCCATTTTCAGTTTCCTCCCTCCCTCCCTCCCTCCCTTCCTTCCACCCATCCCTCTCTCTCCTTCCCGTCCCCTTTTCTATTTTTCTTGCCATATTCTGTAATGTAATTTTCATGTATTCCTTACAATCTCTTAAGTTGGAGGACAGGAAAGTCTTTGGACAGTATCAACCTTAAACAATTTTCATTAATTTGGAAGAGTCTTAAGAACAACAAGTAATCCCATCACATAAAAAAATGAAACTTATAGATTAAGTAAAATTTAAATCTTCAGCAATTCCTTGATCCTTGGAGGGAAAGCCTACTTGATGAATAGCTAGATATTTGAGAAAGAGATAGGCAAAGAAAATAAATAATAATATATGTCCCACTATTTGGGGTTATCACTTCCTCTGCTTCCTCCATTCATTTTATTAATCAAAATGATTGCATTTTTTCTCACTCCCTTCTGCTATCTTCCATGGTTACACACGTTGAGAAAAGAAAAAGCTCTTTATTTCTGACCCTATTCTGCTTCCTAATATTGAAACCAAGCAGGACCTCGTGGGGCTCCTGGGCACAAAATTCTGTGTCCCTCCTTTCTTGTTTGCAGGAAATAGGCTTCATTCAGCCTTCCTGACCTTCCCTGAGTTTCAAAGGGCAGGTTCAAACAGTTGCTACTCAGGGAAGGGAGGGGATGCGGAGACAAGGGAGGAGGAGTCAAGAAACAATAGTGTAGCCTTGGGGCAGGGGGGCAGGGTCCTGGTTCCTTCTCAAGGGATACACATAACAATACCTTTGAGCTGTTTTGCAGATACTGAAACCTCCACCAAATAGGAGATGTAAACTACTTAATGAAGCATTCTTCCCAGAGAGAAGGTCACAGTTTGACAACCTTGAGAACAAAAGAAGCCCGTCACTGCTATTAATTGGAGGAATGCAGGCCCTGCAGGCACCCTGATCCTTATCAACAACCCTGACTATAAAACTCCTCACTGTCCCTCCACATCCGGGCTGGGATACACAGTTTTGAGGGCACGAGCCTGCTGTGGCCCCCCTTGCCTGGCAAAGCAATAAAGCCATTCTTTTCTACTTCATCCAAAACTCTGTCCCCGAGATTCAATTCGGTGCTAGGGTACAGAGGCTGAATTTCAGCTACAATATAAGAAAACAAAATTAAAATTGGAAAGCTTCACCATTAAATAAACATTTAACAGCTCTAACTATACCTACAAATATTTGTATTGAACAATTTGCCCATTTGATATGTGTTATAGTATTTTAAAACTGTGTATGTATATTTTCGTACATATTTTTCTAATTGGCTCTCCATTTTAATAACTTTGATGTAGTTAGGAAAACAAACCTCTGTTCATTAGTTTTACCACTGTAATATTTTAAACAGTTGAAAGACCAGCTGGAAAATAATTGAATTTTTGTTTAAAATTATTTTTCTAAAACATGTATCTCTTGAATCACATAATACAGGAAAAATACTTGATATTTCTCTTTAGTATTTGGTATATACTTTCCCAGCAGCCAAGCCAATGTTACTTAGCCCTTGGACCATCTGCCCTCTTGATATGACTTGCATAATTGGAAATCGAATAGAAGAAATTTCATGAAGGAACAGAATGGAAAGAAATAGCCCTCAGATCTCTTAGTACTTCCCATCAGTCTATGAACCACTCAACAAAGATTTGGTTGAGATTTCTAAGAAGAACAATTCTATTGCCAAGGCTGGAGAGGGTTAGAGTCAAATTGATCTTGTAGCTTAAACTTCACCAAAAGATTATAATCTTACCAGCTGTGCAACTGCCTGTCTTTTAGCATTTTATTTATACTTTTAAAAATATTAATTACTTTATTTTAGCTATATAGTACTTTCTTAGGGCTTCTGTAACAAAGTACCCAAAACTGAGTGGTTTGGGGACTTTCCTGGTGGAGCAGTTGTTAAGAATCCACCTGCCAATGCAGGGGACACGGGTTCGAGCCCTGGTCTGGGAAGATCCCACATGCCACGGAGAAACTAACCCCGTGTGCCACAACTACTCAGCCTGTACTCTAGAGTCCGTGAGCCACAACTACTGAGCCCGTGTGCCACAATTACTGAAGCTCACGTGCCACAACTACTGAAGCCCATGTGCCTAGAGCCCGTGCTCTGCAACAAGAGAAGCCACCACAATGAGAAGCCCGCGCACCACAACGAAGAGTAGCCCCCACTTGCCACAACTAGAGAAAGCCCACGCGCAGCAACGAAGACCCAATGCAGCCAAAAATAAATAAATAAATAAATAAATTTATTGAAAAAAATTGAGTGGTTTATAACAACAGAAGTGTATTGTCTCAGAGTTCTGGAGGCTATAAGTCCAAAATGAAAGCACTGTCAGGGCCATGCTTCCTCTGAAACCCGTAGAGGAATCCTTCCTTGCCTCTTCTTAGCTTCTGGTGTTTTGCCAGCAATCCTTGGCATTCCTTGGCTTGCACCTGTGTAAATCCAATCTCTGCCTCCATCATCACATGGCTTTCTCTCTGTGTGTCTGTGTTGTCTTTTCTCTTCTTATAAGGACAGTAGTCTTAGTGGATTAAGGGCCCATCGTACTCCATTGTAACCTCATGTTAACTGATTACATCTGCAATGACCCTATTTCCAAATAAGGTCACATTCTGAGGTACTGAGGGTTAGGATTTCAACATATTATTTCAGATGAAATAATTCAGCCATTAACAAGTTATAAAAGTAATATGTGCTTATTTAACATACCTCAAGCAATGCAAAAGTCTGCAAAGTAACAAACGAAGGTAAGACTCTCACCCTTCCCCCAATCTCTGGAAATAATCATTGTTAAAAGTCTAATGTGTATACTTCCAAATTTTCCCTATATATAGACATAGAGATAAACTAAGTATATGTACTTTTTTTTTCACAAAAGGTAATTGAGGTTCTACGTACTGTTCTCCAAGTTGCTTTTTTCACTTAATTACATGCCACGGACATCTTTCCATATTAGTACAGTAGGAAATAATAATGACTGATATTCACTGAGGGTCCGATATACAACAGGTTTCTTTTAACTGCTTTCCATGAATGATTTTATTTAATATTTGCAGCAGCCCTATGATGTAGGTCTGATTACTATTCCCATTTTATAGACCAGTAAGCCAAAGCACAGAGAGGTAAAATAATTTGTCCGAGGCTACACAGATAGTAAGTGGAAGACTTGGGTTTTCATCCTGTAGTCTGATGCTAAAGCCTATGATCTTAACCCCTTCCCCATATTAGCCACATGGCATTTCATTTTATAGTTGTCTTTCATTTGAAGGAACTTAAAAATAACAGAGACAAATTTGTCACTTTGCGATGTCACTCAAAGAAGATTGCCTTTTGTACCCTAACTAAAGTAAATGCAATGCTCAGATGTTAGATTATTTGATGTTAATATCCCCAGGGGATACTATGTTTCCAGATTAATTTCATGTACTTAATATTTGTCATTTCATTTATTTTTTAACATTTGTTATTTTACATTTAATGAGCACTTTCTTTGGAATGACAACCTACCAGACAGTGAAAATACAAATTGCAATTCTGCTTTCAATGTCCTGGTGGAGGAGAAAGCTAGATGAACAAATAATTTAAAAATAATGTTAGAGGTACAGTGTGAGTAACAAAAAGACAGAGTAATCAACTTTGGGGTGGCTTGGTCAGGGAAATCTTCTCTGAGGAACTGAAGTCTTTTTTTTTTTAAACATCTTTATTGGAGTATAATTGTTTTATAATGGAACTGAAGTCTTGATAATTGAGATGAGTCTTCAAAAATTTGCACAAGTGTTGTGAGGTGGATGCAGGTGGAGGAAGTTAGGGTTGGAGGACGTGGTAGGCAGCTTCTGAAATGGCTCCCAACAATTCCACTTCCTGGTATTCATATCTTTGTGTAATCTCCTCACCTCCAGTGTGGGATGAACCCACTGACTTGCTTCTACCCAATATAATAAGGTGATGGATGTCACTTATATGATAAGGTTGCATAAGATTGTGACTCTTTTCCTGTTGGCTTTGATGAAGCAGCTGCCATATTTGTAAAGGAGTGGCCTATGAGCAAGCCTATGAGGCAAGGAACCAAGGGAGGTCTTCAGACAACAGCCAGTTAGAATTTGAGCCTCAATGAATTAAACTGTCAGAACTACTGAATGAGCTTGGAAGTAGATCCTTCCCCAGCTGAGCCTTCAGCTGAGACCCTAGTCCTGACTGACACCTTAATTATAGCTTTCAAGACACACTGAAGCAGAGGACCCAGCAGGGCCTCACCTGGATTCCTAATCTACAGAAATTGTGAGATATTAAATGTGTGTTGTTTTAAGTCTAAGTTTGTGGTAATTTTTGGTATAGCAATGGATAACTAATACAGTAGACTTTATAAGCAGAGAGAACTGTGTAAAACACACAACACAGAGAGAGAGACACAAGTGTGATACATCTTGCTATGCCTTGGTACTCTGTTACACTTGTTGAAACTTAGAGCATAAAGGTGTGAGGATTGAGTCTGGAAAGGCATTGAGGATTGAGTCTGGAAAGGCAGACCAAGATGTAACCACAAAGGCTACTCATGCCATGCTAATGAGCTTGGACCTCAGGCAGTGTGGTATTATTGAAGGCTGGAAACCACATAATCAGTTCAGTTTTGCAGCAGGGGGACACACTCTCTGGAAGCCAGGATTAGAGATGTGCAAGCATGCAGGCAGGGAGCCTTTTGGGATAGTGATAGTGCATAGTTGAGGGGAACACAGACCTGAGCAGTGGGTAGAGAAGACCCAGAATAGAGTTGAGCAGTGTTTAAGAGCTTGACTTAACAGGTTTCAATGAATGGGAATGTGAGTGAAGACAAGATACTCTAGGATGATTCCTGGGAATTTTGCCACATGGCTGCATGAATTTTGGAGCCACAGATTAGGAAAAGCCAGTTTGGGGTGTAAGAGAGTGAGATTACACAGGCTGAATTTCAGTTATCAGTGGGAGATGTCTCATGGTCTGTTGATGTATGGGCCTGGAGGTCAAGAAAGAGATCATGCCTGGAGACTATCTGGGGAGCAGTGAACACACACGAAGACATACAATTTTCAAGGGATGCAATTAAAATGAAAAAAAGAAGAGAACACAAGAGAAATCATGGAATCAACGACATTTAATGGAGGAATAGAATACAAAGGACCAGCCAAGGAGACTGAGAAATAATAGAGGAAAAGTTGGAGAACCAAGAGAGTGTGGGAGAACATGTCAAAAGGACAGTGGCGAACAGTGTTAAGTGCTTTCATGAAGCCATCGTGTCGGCTGACTTCAGTGAGTTCAGTGACAGTCTACCTACCTTCTTATACATTTCCTTAAAGTTGCACAATTATTTCAGCATTGTCAGAATTTCAAATGCCTTAGGATTGTGATAAGAGTGATCATTTTTAAATGATTCTCTCCCCTCGGTCACAGATATTATTATTAGGCATTGGTCCTGGTACCAATCATTGGGCCTAGAATAAATAACATCATTCCATGCTGGGAAATGGCCTCATTCTTCTGATAGCTTGACAAGTTTTTAATCAGTATTGCACCATGCAGAGCCGGAAATAATAATTTGATTTACATGCAGCCTATAAGTGACATTAGATAACAAATAGTTCTCAGTGGGAGAGAAATATGGTAGGCCTTTCAGTAGCTAAATATTATAGCCTGTCACACAAAAGGCTGTCCTTTGTTGAAATAATACTACAAAAGTTGATTTTAGTAAATTACATTCCAAACTAGTTATTTGAATAGAAAGGCAAGTCATTGAGATAGATTAAGGTCATTAAATGTTGGGCGGGCATATGCCTACATCAGTTTTCCATGTCTCTGTAAGGCATGCCAATTATTTTCAGATGACATAAACTCAAGTACATGTTTATTAGGAGCGATGACAAATAAATAATGAAGTGCATGCCTCTGAGAAACACCTGCTTGAATGAGGTATTAATGGTATCAAATTATTCTACGTGTTCTTGACTGATAAATAAAATAACTTTTGTGATTTCCATGTTTTTACTTACCACTAATTTTTAAATGACTAGAATGTTTTAGGCAGACTAAGTCATTTTACCCAGAATTACCTGATTTTCAGTTAACTGTCCATCTATTCAACTATGACACAAAGCACACATTTTAATTTACCTTCTCTTTGTAGGGTATCCCTCTCTTTACAGGGTCTCATTTTATGAAGCCCCAACCTTACAGGCACTAGATCAATGATGCTAATGGAAAATATATATTAGACTATTATAGATTTCATTGTATACCTTAACGGATCTGTTTGAGGTCACTCCGTAAAGCTAACTGTTTGATTTTCAGTTCTTTTTCTCTTAGAAACACATAAAAGATGCTATCAATGACATATTTAGACTGGTTAATTTTATTATCTGTCCTCTGTATTATGTCTAAACCAATTGGCGGAGAGATTACAACTACTGTAGAATACCTGAGGACGTAAAACAAACTCTAAAGTGTGAAAGGACCATGGAAGCAAAATTACTCAGGGAAGGGTTGATTCAACATTCAAAGAAAACATGAACATCCACTCCCTTGCCTTCAAGTATTCCCAAAGGAATGAGCCCCAGTGAATGAGAATATTACCTAATTAGAGGAGCGGATTTGATGATTTCCCTCAGTAAACCTTCTAACAATTAGCAAGTCTTAATATCACAATATTTTTGATATCCGATTCCAGTAATGCTTATTTACAATAAAAGCATACGAAAATATTTTTGATCTATGGAACAAGTTTACATACACACATTCAGATTCATATTTTTTCCATACTTTTGAAATTGCATGATCAAAAATAAAATCACTTGTTAGAAAGTTTAATCTTTACTTCAAAGCATGTATTATTTTATGTTATTTTAAAATATATTTTCAACCATAAGTTATTATGGTAGATTTCATTTTAGAGGGTGAATACCCTATCATATTCTGAAGCGTATTTATCCTTAGAGTTTTTTTCCAAATTGTTTTTGCAAGAACATCAGAGATTCAGTAATGATAATCATCTATTTATTTTGGCAAGTGCATGATGATTTATTTAAAGCCAATCTCCATTGTACACTGAATACTTTAGGAGGGATCATGTCTAATTTGATTATATCTCTATCAACAGTTTGTGACCACATAGTAGGTTTTTAGTTAATATTTCCTGAAATATTAACTAGAATCTAGTTTTAAATTCTCACTTGCTCTGATAGAATCCACATACTCATGTTATATTTCTTAAAAAATATATACACACATATATATAAAACTATGATTTTTAGAATGAAGTAAGGGCTTGACTTTATATATTAGCAATAAGCAGAGACTAGAGTTGAGGAGTTTGATTACTTTACCTCTCCATGTATAGCTTTCAATGAACAGTGGACTTCTAGTGATCTAAAGTCATAGTTTGAGAACTGAATCTAAGCATACCTATGATGCCACCCTTTTTTCCACTGAGTCACATGAGATGAATGGCATGCACATATGCTTCAATTTCATGGCCTACTAGATAAGCTAGCTTGTGGCTCTAATTCCATCTCTCAACCTCATGAAAAATGACACATATCAGACTGAAAATGTGTTAGGGCAATGTAATTATAGGAATAATTTTTAAAAGATTCTATTTGGTTAAAAAATAAATGGTTTACAAAAACAAACTTCAATTATTTGTGGCAAATTCTAAGTGTCACATTTCATTACAGATATAGATATATTAATATCTAATGAGAGAAAGATGGGTGACCTAGTAAAATATGGTACCATCCTTCAATAGTTCAAAACAGTGGATCCTTTATGAGGCTCATAATCTTTTATCTCTTAGTGTGACCACTGATAATTGTTTGTAATGACTAAAAGATGATTTTCCTCAAAACTGCACTATAGCCATCTGTATTTTAACACATAAAATTGAAATATCTTTTGAAATACAACCTATTATTATTACTAATTATTCTCAATCATTTGTCTCCTAAACATCTGAGTTCAAAGCCATGGACTTGCTTTCTGAAAAATAAAGTGGGGAACAGGACAGAGGATGCAAATACAAAACACCTTGTCTCTAACAGATTGCCCATCTGCTTCTTGATGTGTCATGTTAAGTTACCCAGCTTTTCTTAAAATAGAAACATGGATAAGAGGTTTTTCACCTTGGATGGAAAGTAGCTACAAGTTTTCTGAGAATCAAAAGATAATTTTGAAAGGAAAATGACACATAAAGGAGGCTTTTTGTTGCTTCTTACACTTCCCTAGAGAAAGGATGCTTCAATTCGAATGAGGGGATGGAAAACTGAGGTGCCACGAGGAAAGAATGCACCAGTTGCTTCTCTGAGAAGTTCTGGATGTGCTCAAGAAAAGATGCAGTTAACCCAAAAACTAAACAAAACCAAACAAAGTGAAGGACAGAAGCTAGAAAGCCCAAGACTCCAAAGTCAGGAAAAGGGGCCCTACTACAGGATATCTGGGGATAAGAATGAGGACAAAGTCCAGTGGCTTTGGAGACAAGAAGATTCCACGTATTACCATATGGATTATAAGGGAGTTAGATGGAGCACTATTCATGATAAATAAGCTTCCAAGAGACTGGAACATTACAGCGTCTCGGTCACCACATGCAACTTTCAAACTTAATATTAGCTGATGGTGTTTTCTGTTCACCACAATGATTTCTAAACATTGTACTGAATGCTTTTAATGAAGATCTGGCTATTTAAGCTACATAAAGTCTTAAGCGAAGTGAGATTTTATTGTTGGTGGAGGTGGTAGTTGTGGTTGTGGTGTCTTGTTTGGTTTGTTTTCCTTTATCATGGGCATTTCTGACACAAAAGATTACATATGGTGCATATGACTTGGGGGCTTCAGTAAGAACATTTTAATTTTTAAAAGTATTGAAACTTTTAACATAAAATTACTTAATACATTATTTCAAAGAGAGTTTATATAAATTATGTGAAAGGAATACACTTAGACCATTCAGTATTCAAAACAGCTTATTTAGAGTAAAATGTTTTCCTTGGTCTATAGCATGTGGCTGATTGATTCAACACTGTACTGCACTTTAAAAATGGTGACAAAAGTTAAAGCCTATAATTTTCATTGACAGCTTAAATTGTACTTTGACCTGGCTCGGGAGTCAGTATAATCTTCAGAGTGACTATAACAGTACTCCTAAGGGATCCCATGGAATAAGGCCCAAATCCTATTTCACGGCCTACCAGGCCACTCTGAATCAGGGCTCCTACCTTTATAATCTCATTCCCTCACTGCCTCTGCCGTGCCCCCCAATCTAGCAACTCAGACTTTGGGTAATTTCCCACCCCTGTCTCATCGCTTTCATTTCTTCCTGATTTTGCTCATCATATTTCCTTTGCTAAAAATTCTCTATCTTCTCTCTATAATTGATAAAGTCATCATTCTATTTTGGCTTTTAACTCAGATATGAACTTCTCTCTGACCCTTTCCCTTATGACGCCAAAAGAAAACAGACAGGCAGTGTGGTCTGGGGATCAAGAGTATTGGCTTTGGACCCATGCTTCCTGAATTCAAATCCTAGCCACACTGTCTATTAGCTTTATGGCCTTGGGCAAGATGCATCATCATTTAGGGTCTAAAAATATGGAGATAACATTCACTCACTCTTACTTCTGGTAGTGTATGTAAAGCACTTAAAAGAGAATGTGACCCATGGTAATTACTCAGTTAATATTAGCTGTTATATTTATTACTTCCCAAAGAAAAATTAATGGCATCAACTGTTCCAATGCACTAATTGCATAGTTCTATTACTGTACATTTTATTGGAACATAGTTGGATATGTTCATGTCTAGTCCTCTTGTGACTTTTAAACTCTGCTGTGTGTGCCCAGAAAGTTTTTGGAGCCTGGAATATATTTGGTGATCAAATGTGTTTACTGAGTGATCTGTTCATTATGCTAGCTGCCACGGACGATATCTTTTTAAGAAAAATAAAGGAAAAAGGATACCTTCATGAAGGTTGGAGGCATGCTGCTATTCAACAAATACTCTGGAACATGATTGATATTGTGAGCAGTGAAACTAAAGGCATCTAGTGCTCCACACTGTATTACAGTTGTTGATTCTGGCTTTAGAAGTGTCCCAAGAGTGCATGACAGTAATGAATTGGGGAGGTAGCAGAGACAAGGATTAGCAGTCATTAGTAATCAAGTCTTGATATGTTAAATTATAAAATCTGACATTAAAATATTCATGAAGTCTCTTCAGGTTGGGGGAAAAAAACAAGCTCTGTAGCACTAAATTCTGAAATGGCCTAATTTCTTTTGTAAGGTGTCACATTTGCCAGTGAAGTCAAATACGGAGATAAATGCTCGCAATAAGACACCTAGACACATTTATTCTTTAAATGTCTTCTATATCATACAAAATGGCTTGAGAATTAATTTATTATTTTCTTTCTTAAAGCCATTATTTCCCCTTTTTAAAATTAGAAGTGATTGAGAAATTATTTGGAAAACCAATGTGTTCCTATATTTTTTATCCATTAGTTTCTGATTCCTAAAAGGTAACTGAAACCCCATGAAGAAAGATTGTTTACCAAAAATCTTTTTACACAGAATTTGTGTTGAAATGAAGTCATTTCAGAGTGACTCCATTGTTACTTCATGGAATCTTCCTAATGAGTTGGTACACTGCACATGGCATAGACAGCTCAGTGTGTTCAAAAGAACCCTCTAGGTAAAGAAATAAATATGCATTATTGCCTTCATGGACAAGCCAATGGAATAATGGTACTTTAAATTTCATTGGCATAGTATTTGGAATTTACTGTTAATTGGTATGAAACATTATCACTATATGAAACATTGGCATTCACTACATATTTATAATACCTGCTCCATGTCTAATTAGACTGTCTCTGCTCCAAAAATCCACAGTGGAGTAACAGCAAAAAGCCCATGGCCATCCAAGTAGCCCAGTGGCCAAAGCATCAGGATGTTTGAGTCCCTTCACACCCTTTCAACTCTGGAATAGCCACATAATTAAGGCCAGCATTATGTGCTTGATGATCCAGTAGCTTCCATCCAACAATTCACTTCAGCCTTTGTGTATGGAGACTAATCAGATGGCTATTTCAACAATTATTTATTGAGGTCCTACTATGTTCCACGCCCTGTTATGGTGCTGTGGCTATATCAGTGAACAAAACCAACCTAATGACTTATTGTTGTTTACTTTAAAAAGTAATGTCATGATTAATAAATAATAGCTTTTCTCCTGCACTCTCTCTTATTAAATGTTTCACAAAGAGGCATTCAATGTATTATCAAATATCATATAAAACTTCAAAGATTCTAAGAATATTTTTTGGTAATCCCTTAGCTTCTTTTCCTCCCAAGTTTTGGATTCTTTTAGCAGAAACTTGCTCCATGCGTACACAGAGAGAAAAATTTTTTTTATTACAAAGAAATGATGACTCACCACAGAAAATTATTCATTAAATTATGCTTATTATCAACTTTTTAACTTTTCTTATAATAAAATTATTTCTCTAAATGATACGTTTTTCTAAAGTATTAATATTTCAAAGTTCTCTGTGCACTGAGCAAAAATTCCTTAAAGATGTAGTACTATAATTTCTTAGAAAATTATTAGGATTTGAAGAATAGAAGCATTTTAACAATATGCTATTTGGAAACTTACATACTGCTGGTTGGTTCCACATGTGCCAAAACATGTTACCATTATTTTTTATGTAGGGAATTCACATTATAAAAAGAAAAGTAGATCAAGAAACATACATTTGTCCTTTGTGCTAATTTGACATAAAATAATAGACTAGGAATTTTGGTGCCCCCAAATAATGTGTTTCTTAATAATGATAGGGTGTCAATAGGAAGAAATCATGACGAATACGGTAGTTTTACTCCCTGAGAACTAAAGTAACCCGATGGTGACCAAAACCCACATTGGCATGGCAAAGAGCAGAGACCTTCACTTTGTGCATACATTTAAAATAGGATTTATACTCCTCAGCGGCAGTCAACTTAAGTATGTCCCTGTAGTAACACTAGTGAAGACCAAAGCTATCGGAAACTCAGAGAAGACAGAGAAGGGTCATTTTCCCCCTGCTACTCATTCTCACAGAGCCAGTGGTTGTCCAACTAATAACATGCTTGCTTTCAGATGTCACATATGGAATCCCCTTTATGAGAATGATCTTCAGAGAATGAGGGAATGGAACTTGGAGGCATTAATTTATTCTTAGCATTCAGCATTTTTGTTGTTTAATGATAGTGCCCTGTTGATCATGAGTTTTGTTCAGGCAAGAATGCATCACCAAATACCCAACTTATGCAGTTAAGGTTTTCAAAAGGTGATAGACTCAAGACCATTACCTGTTTAGTCTCCATATAAATGGAGGAGTTATGATGCTCTCATCTTTACATTAAAGAAATAGAATGACATCTCATGGTAATGCAAATGTGATGATCTGTGGCTTCCTTTTCGTACTAGAGATTTCCCTAACAACTTCTAATTCATATTTGTATAGGCACCTTGATTTCTGGTGAATAATTCCAAGTTGCATTTTACCTTTAGTCTATTGCATCTGATTGTACCTCAGTGACCCTTGTCCTCATTTTCAATTTATTTCTACCATAAATTATTTCATTCAAGTAATACTGTCAGATTTCAAAGTTTAAGAAAAATGAGTCATTTTTAATCACTGTGCAGCAAAAATAGATCACTGTGAATAGGCTGAGGTAAAGTGGCTTTTATTTATTATATAATTAAATTACTTACATAATTAAGCTTTGCTGAGTTGAAGAAATCTGCATTGGCTAATTCAATCAGCCTGACCAGAAACGGTGAAAAACTAAACAGCAAATCACATATAAACCTAGCTTCTTAGTCCAACATGATTTCATAGTGATAATTACCAAGGGAATATAAATACGAATCAAGGAATACTTTCGAAATTCTGTAGTTAAAACAAAGAAGACAATTAAGATGTTTGCTTTCACCGTAGACTAGAGTGTAAAAACAATTGTAAGTGATGCAAAAGGCTTAGAAGTATAGACAGGGTAATGGCACAGATTTGTATTCTAAGATGCTAGTTTCACATCCATTCAGAGCTGAACTTGGTAGGTCTTTTTCTCTCTAGAATGAGCACAAACTATTTAAAAGTTTTCAGACTTTTTTGCATCAGACTTAACAACACTGTCACAAGGGGAAAAAGAAATAATAGCAATCAAACAAAATATCACTGTGAGTTTGCACTAGAAAACACACAAGGACTGCTACTGCTTCCTCAAGCTAATACCCATACATTTTTTTCTAATTAATGGAAGGTTATGCTCCGATTCAGCTTATTGCAAACAAGCTCAATTGCTGGAAAAATCAGTTAACGCTGAAGAGAAAAAACGGTACTGAGGAAGTGATGGGGCTGTTTGATGAGAGAATGTATGGAGAGTCTGTGCTTGTAATGTTGTTCATTCATTCATGCACTTGCAGTAATAAGAAAAGCTGTACTATTACCTTCCAGAAAAAGAACTTCACCACTGGCTCCATCCTCCTCACTGCACTATGTCTCTGTGTGTGCTTGGTGGCAATCTGTTCCAGGGGAAAATTAATGCTTACCTAATATAATAGCATAAAAGTCAAGCCAGGTATTGAAAACAAAGTTGAAAACAGAGAGATCATCTCATCAATGGCTTCTTCTAAAGTAAATTATTTTAGAAGCCAGCTGCATTAAATTTGCCTATAGTCTAATAACATTGATTAAGAAGCTTTTGATTGTAATGTTCTCAGTGAACATATTAATACAGTACTCTTCTATGACGCCACACACATTACATAGATATGTATAGACATATATTATTTACATACATGCTTTGTCATGTGTATTTGGTCACAGAAGAATACTGCAATTGTATTATATATATAAAATATTATATAACTATGTATTATATATTTAAACTAACATACATGTATTTGTGTTAATATACATTGTATTATATTAATATAGAATATGTAAGGAGTTTATCTTAAGTATTGTTATATTACATATGTATTATTTATATATGTCATATATATGTCCTATATATATAAAATGATCATTTATAAATTGTTACTTTTCCACTTTCAGGTAAAAGGATAGGAGTCAGAGAAGTTAGTTGATGTGATCAAGGTCACACAGCTAGGAAAGGGCAGAACTGGAACTGGAACCTAAATCTGAGATTCTTTAAGACCTCTGGTCTTCCTCCATGCCACAACCTCTCTTCTTGTCAAATCCAGAAAAAAAATGGGAAAGATACAGAGTGGTTTTATATATTAGTAACCCAGACTGAATATTCATATTTTAAGTGTGATGACAATGTTTATGATTACTGATCATCAAAAGTTGGGTATTTTGTTGGTTGCAATACTGACTCAATCTGTATGTTTCATTGGTTCAATGCATGACTTTGATGTTTTTTCCATTCTGCTCTGTTTTATAGAAAGCCATTGCAACAAACCTAACCACTGTAAGACATGTGTTTTGCTATTTAAGGTTTTTTTTTTTAAATAATCAGTCTTTTTTTTTTTTTTTAATCATACACCTTGTAACACAAAAGAGTTGGTGAATTAGTTTAGGAGTACCAACTATGGCCATAGCCAGGTTTTTCTTCTGGTCCAAATAGAATTTAACTCTGATCATAGCTCCATTTACACCATAGTTTGGCCACCAATTCCAGTAGCTAATATGTTCTTTAAGGGTCTAAAGGTAAATGACCTGAATAGAAATTCAACACTCATTCACCTATAGTCCTCTTTCTTTTTCTCTAGTCATTACAAATTCATTTACCTGAGTTTTCATTATAACTTAGGTTTAAGAAACATCAGACAGAAGCGTCAAAGTCACCATTTCATTTTAGCACACACATGATTTTCCTCTTTCCCAAATAATGTTTATAGCTCTTGCATGAGGATATTTTTCCTACTAGCTTCCTAATAATATGCAAGCACCCGGGTATGAACTCAGGAATCTGTTTGGTTCATCAATCTCTCTGGGAAAAGCAAAATGATTTCAGAATAGAAATGCAGTTTTGTGAGATGGCTGAAATGCAACAATATTGTGCTAATTAAAAGCTTGTAGGTGGCCAGAAAAGAGACATGGAGTTTTTCTCCTTGGACCTGTGACTGCAGAAAAGTCCCAAAGAGGTGAGAAGCTTCCAGAGTCACTCTCAGTTAAGAATCCTTCACTTGCAAGATTACTATGCCAGACCCTAGGTCTCTGCTTCATTTTTATAATAGTTGGAGAAAAAAAATATTGAAATCAACCTACCTATCATTGCTTAAAATGATGGGCATAAGGTCAGTTGTGTGCTCAAGGGAATGTTGGCTGGATTGACAATATTGGATCTCTCTTTAATTCCCAAATTAAAACTTTTCTAATGATTGTTGACCTGAACATAACTAAAAAGTTTCCTTTATGGCAAAACATGGAATGTTAATTTTACTTTTGGAAAACTACCCAGGTTCCAGAAGAATAATCAAAGTGATATAAATGAATTGTTTGAAATTATCAAATTTTATAAATTAAACTAATATATAAACCTATACCTTCTTATTTCAAACAAAAGCTGATTTAGTAGTGACATAACACAGATATAAGAAGGCTAATGTTTAGAATATATCTCTTTTTCTTTCTTCAGACTATCTTTGTATAGTATCTCTTTCCCCCCAAAGATCCATGGAACTACCAACAACAGAAAATTTAGTGCTGTCAACGCACAAGTCATAAGTAAAGAACCAGAAGGGAAATGAGGATAGCGTGTGAGCAAGGAGCTTGGTTCAGCTCTCATCATGTTGGGGAGCAACGTAGATGTTGGAGTGGTGGTTTTGGGGAGATTAGGGGTATAGGCAAAATGTTGATTTAGAGATAACCATGGAGTAGTTTGGAAGGCAGATAGAAGGAGGAGAGCGAGGGAAAGGGAGGCTGGTAAAGTCACTATAATGTAGGCCCAGCAAGGTAATGAGGGTGGCAATGGAAACGGAAAGGCTGTTAGAAGCTCAGAATAATTTATAGGACATAGGACATGAGAGAAAATGAGAAAAAAAAAACTATAGCCTGACAAAAGTTCAAGCCTGAGTAACTAAGAGAATGATCAGACTGGATACTGAAATAACGAAGTTCTAAAGAATTCTGGGGGAAAGATAATGAGTTTGATTTTAGACAAGTTGAATTGGAGGGGACAGTGGGACATCCAGTTGGTTACTTCTCTGAGGAAACTAGAGATGAGGAACTAAAGCTCTGGATACTTGTCTAGGCCATAGAATCTGATTTAAGAGTAAATTTATACAGGTGAAAGATTAAATGCTGAGATTATATCAGATCTCCAAAGGAGAAAGCACTTACTATATCACATTGGACTTTTAATGTGTTATGTGAACTGGGGCAAGAGGCATAATTTGATGCACGGTGCGTGCAAGTTGGCTGAAGATATTTTGCTATGGAATTAATATTTACAGCTGGCTCAGAGCAAGGTGCTCTACATTTGTAACATGTCACTTCCTAATACCAGGATACAAGAAAGGTTGGCACTTTATGTAGCTATGACCACAGAGGTGTGAGAAGATGGCTTAAAAGCAAGCACAGCTGTGTGACTTTAACAAGTAAATATTCAAATAAATACACTTCATATATTTATTGCATCTTGTGAGTAATCGTATTTAAGGAAGTGTGACATGTAGCACAAGCGTTTCCATGGCGACTGCTGGTTAAAATAAAGAGAGTTACAACTTCAGCAGAGAGAATCAATCTTAAGGATTGTCATAGCCAAAGGGGGAAAATATTTAATGGAAAAACTAATGAAGAAACAATATCTAAGGAAAAGTTATGTTTTTCCAAAAATTATTAGTACCAAAAATTTTTGAATATTTTTAGTCATAGATGGCAATAAAATTGAGATAAATGCCAACATCTTAAATGTATTATCTGTCTGTTATCCACCATTTGGGCAGAATTAATAACAGTAGCATTATCAACCTAATAATCCAGTTAGAATGGGCAGCATAATGTAGAAGAACTAAAAAGGAATTTGGAGTATGGGACTGAGCCTGGCATTTTACTATGTGCCCTTTAGCACATCAATTAACCTCTCAGAAATTTCCTTCCTGGTCTATGAAGTGGGGAAATACTACCTAATTGGGTTTCTCTGATCTGTGAGGATGAAATGTAACATGGAAGAACCGCATCAATGTTCAGGTTGGCTGTTATTCTTGTTAGATTATCTGACCAAATACTTTGTTCTTTGGTGCAATCCAAAACATTATCTCTAAAGCAAGTACTGATGTGATACCGCCTGGAGGAAACACCTGAAGGAACTTCTGCCGGGGCATTTTACCAGGGAAGAAGAGTTTATCTTTCTGTCCCAGAACATAGAATGTGCTACTCTTCATGTGAACCCTGTTCAAATTCCCATGATTCTCCACATTAGGACCGAGAGCTGGAGGAAAGTATTAATGGTAATAAAATGACACGGACTTACAAGGATGGCTTGTAGGGCCATTCTGCCCCAGAATCCTTTAAAATGATCTCAGGCTTCACTGATGGCTTTAATCAGGCATTACGAGCCTTTCCCATGCTCCACTGAGCACCACAGAAGCTGCTGCTATGGGTAGGTTGCTAGTCCCAGGTCAGTGAATCTATTTAATGCAGACAAAAATCTTGTCTGGGAAGGTGAGCTTGGGGCAGAAGGAAGGAAAAAGGTTTTTTCTCCTTTGTGGTCTGGAATTGATTCCCAAAGCAGCTGGAAGAATGAAAAACATTAAACAAACGATGAGGGCATCAGAGAGCTTGCCTGGGAGTGCTAAAAGGGAACAGAAAATGGATAATATTCACTTTGAAATTTAAATCTCTTAGCTTCTGTGATCTTAAAGACAGCATTCTGAAGGATGCTTCTGTGTTATGTTGGAACAGAAGTTATGAAAATCTCGTAACCCATAAAATAATCAACCTTCACAGGATGGAGCACTTTGTAGCTGAAATTCTCTAGTTGTTTGCTGCAAAATGCATATTGTTACATACTTTGTAAAGTTAATAAAAAATAGCTGAATGCAAGATCACTGTGTCCAGAAGGGAGAACTACTGATTATTAGAAGGACTCATTGTATGCTAGCTGCAGCTAAGTTGCCAATTAAATCCACTTCATAGAAAATTTGATTGATATTTTAATGTTGGAATGAATATATTTCTGAGATGCTTCATGGCTCAGAGTAATAGGAAAAGACTTATTTTGCTATAACCTTTGCAGCAGTTCATTTTCTAAGCAATGAAAACAAAGAGGATATTTAAAATTTAAAGGATCTCATTGAGACCTTTATGACTTACTTTCTTTATCAAATAAGTCAGGGACCCTATTTTTTTTTTTTAGGGACCCTATTAAAGGATAGAAGTACCACCCAAAGGTCAGTATAAGACTTAAGTTCCTGGCAGTGCCAGATCTGGACAAACTCACGCCTTAGTGTAAGCATGTCCTGTGACCTATACTGGAGCTCCCTCATACACCCTCTTTTGATGACCTTTTAAACTTTCTTCCATATCGAACCTTTTCTTTGCTATTCACTGCCTCCCTCCGAAAGCTCTGTCCTGTAGAGCAGCAGTCTACAAACAATTTGATAATGCAGCCTTATCCATAAAACAAATGTTAATACATATACTCAGAATATGTGTACATATTTATTTATAAAGTACAAACATGGCCTATTGTACTCATATATTACAAACGTAAGATATGCACTAAATAGAAATTTAAACAGAGCTGAAGATAAAATAAGTATTAATGCAAAATGATTTAATTTCTGTAATTTTATTTATTGCATTCATTTTTATTTACTGTATTCATTCAAAATGCAAAAAAAATTTTCTGCTCAAAATTGAATGTGTCAGATATGACCAGATGGGAATTTTTTGTGACTGATGAATAGAGTACTAGAGGTTAGAGAAACATCATTTTTTCTATTTGCTTGGTATTCACCCACGTTCATCTTATTAGTATTATCTTCATACATAGCTTCTTATAGGAATCTTTAAACACTTAACCTATTTTTAAGCTACTTGTCCTTTTTGTGAGGGTTAACTTACTTAAAACAAGACAGTATAACCATCAATCCACTTAGTGGTTTCATGAGTGTTGCAATTAGTCACACTAAGGTAACAGCATATGAGTGACCATACCTTGGTCAACCTCTCTGCAGGGTGGGACTCCCACTCTTTCTCAAACAAGTGTTTTAATTTATGTGATATGTAAGTGGCTAAAGTGCAAACCAAATGATCATGAGAGTGTCAATTTGTATTTTAAGTATTAGTAAAGCTTAAGTTCTTTTTTTAAAGTAGAGATATGGGTATAGAAATGCTTACATTGTCTTCCCATTCTCCAATGGGTTAGATTGAGTAATTTTGAGGATGCATACCCTCCACTTTAGAATCAACTCTTCGTGGACACAGAATCAAGTGTCAATGTTCTTAAAGGCTTCCTTTCTCCTTATGATCTAGCTGACCACAATAGTTTCACTGGTTTTGCAGCACAGTTGCCAAATACCTACCAATTTAGCCCTATGTCCAGAACCAGCCCTACACTGTCTGCTATACCTTTGTACTTTTCCATTGCTTTTTTTCCCCTTTATTTTAAAGCAACATATTCTGCCTGATGGCTATCTGTTTGCAGTCTCTGTTTCTAGAACTAATTTTCTAGTGGGCGCAAATATGTAACTGACAATGACTCCAACAGTTATCAAAAAATTCTAAGAAAATGAAGACATCCTGGTGGAACTTTTATAAATGAGATCCCTGATTAAATTCTTAGCCTTGAAGAGACAAAGATCACAAGCCTAGAGCGCCTTGCAAACTCTACCTCTGTAGAGCTTGGAATGGCAGCAACCTTTAGCCTCCTGAAATGCCACTGCCTACTCCCACTCCATACTGAATGAGTGAAGGACTCCAGTTGAAAAAATTCACAAATGGGGAGAAGTGGCCCCTAGATTGAAGTCTGTCCATTTGAGTAGAAGGTAAGTCTTCCAGAAGATGCTGCTTTAGGTAGAATAATGCTCCCCCCCAAAGACGTCCATGTCCTAATCTGTTGAACCTGTGAATATATTATGTTACACAGCAAGGATGGATTAAGGTAGCAGATGGATTTGAGGGTGCAAATCAGCTGACCTTAAAAGAGAGAAATTATCCTAGATTATCTGAGTGAGCTCAGTGTAATTATAAGGATCCTTATAAGAGGAAGGAGGAAGCAGGAGAGTCAGTGTGAGGGGGATGCAGCATGAGACAGACTAACCTGGCCATTGCTGGCTTTAAACATAGGAGTCATGAGCCAAGGAATGTGGGCTGCCTCTAGAAGCTGAAAAAGGCAAGTAAACCAATCCCCGCTAGACCCTACAGAAAGGAATGCAGCCATGTCAATACTTTGATTTGAGCCTAGTGAGATCTATTCCAGACTTGATCTTCAGAACTGTAAAATAATAAGTTGGTATTATTTTAAATCACTGAGTTTGGGGTAATTGTTATAGCAGCAATAGAAAACTAATATTCACTTTAGAAGAATGATTTAATTGTAAGGAATGTGAAACAAGAGGAGAAAATAAGGATGCAATCTAAAGGAGGCCCCTTGAGAAAGGTGTAAGATAAATTCTTTCCCCAAGGAATCTGGGGGCCAAAATGGTCATATTTATCACACAACCTTGGGTTTTACCTCCTTCAGTTATAATCTCTACCCTGCCCTCCAGTTTTTGATGGTGCTGAGACCAAGGAAGAAGAAAAATACAAAGGAGTTGTGACTTGCCCTTATCTGGCTGAAACAGCTGATATTTTGAGAACACTGGACACTAAACTGAAAGGAGATGTTTCCGAATTGTTAAGTCACTGATGAGATACCTTGTCAAGGAAATTATGCATCTTTGAAAGAACTACAATTATTGACTAGATTAGGAAGTAAATTTCCAGATACCATCAGCTGCAGATATTGATTACTTTTCCTGTTCTTTGAGTGAATCTCGGCAAGGCAGCATGTCAGCAAGGTGGGGAGCTGGAACTAGCTGAGGAGGTCGTACTGTCTAACACTCTGTTCTGGTGTCTGGTCACTTTTGGTGACTACTGTGAGATCATTATAATTTACCTGGATGCAGCTCTGACCAACAAGTGCATGTGCTTATGCGTGTGAATGTATAGGTATGTAACGCACATCTGTGTGAATGGTTAATTCACTTTCTTTCACTTGTCTCTTTATTTAAATGACAATGTGTCCCTGACTGTTTGAAGAAACTGTCAAATCCTTCTATTCTCCCAACTTGATAAACAATGTGTAAGGTTCTCCATTCTCCAGCTAAAAACACTCTCTTCTTTCTTCCTGTGCCTATGACTTCTCCAAATAACAGAGAGAAAATCAGAATCAATAATAATTTCTTCAGACTATTTTGTTTCTATTTTAACATTTCAAAGGACATTTCAGGCAATTGCCCTAGCAATGACCTGGGAGATTTAAATGAATAAATGTTCTCATGGTCAAACTTGTTTCAACTTGCAAATAAAGGAAGTTTGTACCAGCCCTGTGCTCACTGGGATATACATATTGTAGAATTTCATCATCTATTAAAGAGAATGAATATAATTAGCTGTTATACCGATGTAACTGATTTACCATTAAATTCAAATAAAGCCCTGGTATGTATCAATGTTGATGATTCTGCTTAGAGAAATAATCCAGGATAGAGATAATACAATGGCTTCCTAATTCTCCTTTGATGTATGGTGTTATTTATAGGATGATACAAACTTTGAGAAAAGATTTTCAGACTTTAATATTCACGAATAGATTTACTTAAAAAGAGCATATGCTATGAAGGTATAATTGTGTTTTGTGGTGCCCCAATGGGATCTTATCCTATTTCATGGAGAGATTTTTAATTATATTTAATATGATCTTATTTGTATTAAACCTGCTGGTTATTTGCTAAAAGTCAGTTGGAGACAAGTACAATGAAAAATATGACTGTGACCAGTCACATATAAAGTTCTGAAGGTCAGAAGTCTGATTCAGAGAATGAATCTCAATCTTGAACAGAACTCCAATTAGTTAAATCAATTTATGTGATTGGATTAAATCTCTGGAGCTACTTTTCAGCTACTGTTCACTCAATAAACATATATCGAGCAGTTACTTGAGCCAGGAGCGGAGCCAGAAGCTGGGAATATCAAGAAAAGTAAGAAGTAATCATTGTTTTTAACAAATTTGCAGTCAGGTAGGAGGAAAAAACTCCAAGAAAATGAACAATTGACACATCATGATATAAATGCTACAATATAGGCTTTTTTAAAGTGCCAGGAGAATTCAGAGGGAAAATTATTAACTTTTCCAGGTGAAAGAATCATAAGTAAACTAGCTTTTGAGTTTGGATTCTTTCCCCTATCCCCTTCCTTCCCTTCCTAGCCACCTTGTTCCAGAAAGTAGTTCCATAAAATGATACATTAAAGGCAAAATACCAAATTTAAAAGTAAAAGAAAAGCAAAGTTCAGCTCATAAAATGTAGTAAGGAATGTAGTTGGAAAAATTCATACTGTTGAATGTAGATGGGCTACAATTTTGGCTTGGAAAGTTCTGGTGACCATTGTTAAAAGGGAAAACGGGTGGGTGTCACTATTGAGTATTGAGCCCACAAATACAAACCAATTGTTTGGGTGAGGTAAAACTGCTCTGAGCCTGAGATCAGCTGAGGAGACATTTTCCAAGGTAGATTCATAAAGATGTTGCAGAAAGATATGATACGGTCCATAACAAGAGTCCGGCAGAAGGAGAAGTAAGTCAGATGGAACTTCCAGGACAAGTAATGGTTTATTGGTAAAAGCAAAGGAAATGTACATTCCCCTAAAGGAAGGAGCACGTGCCATTTGTTGAAAGTCCACAGCATTTTTCAGTTAGTTTGGGAGAGTTAGGGCAGAGAAGGGGTAGATCAAAGGGAAGTACCCATGAGTTTATGCTTGAGAGGAAGACTAACGTGATATTGTGATATTTGTACATTTGTCTGAATGTACAAATGGAACTTGACCTTATACCTGTAGCAAATTTTGAGATAAGGACTGAAAACCAGTAAAGTTATGATCAGAAAAATTTTTTATCCCATATTGCCTGGTTCTAGCTACCATAAGAGTTACAATTGTTTGGGCGGAGGGCGAGTGGAGGAAAAACTATGACAACTAACAAAATCCTCCTCGTCTGTCTTTCCATCACACAGTAGCACTCCATTAGCGGAATATGTTATTTTAAGCCTTTTCGGGCCATTTCTTGCTCCTTGTCCTTCTAAGTTTGCCAGTCATTTTGAGGATAGTATACATCCTTTTTTAAAAAAGAATATGCCACTCAAATTTAATAGAGTAAGGAAAATAAAATCCCCTGACCTCTTGAGGTCATTAGCTGGCTGAAGGAAGTAAAGGACCCTCTACTGACTAAAAGCATGAGCTTTCTTTGCTGAGAAAAAAAGAATTCATGTCTGCAGTTCTAGTGCTTCCGGGTTCTGCTTTGAGGTTCTGCTTGAGACCTCTGGAGGAAATTCCCTTCTAGACAATGTTCCTTCCTCAGCCCTTGCTCTCTACATGAGTTGCAGGAAAATCAAGCTCCAGTGTTCAGCTTAATGTTTCTCAAGCATGCTAAGAATTTGCGGAAGACGGGCTTCCCCTTCAGCTCCCAGCTGGGGGATGAAACCCTAGTTTTGCTGTCAGAGCACATACTAGCTGACCCCAGTTGCCAAAAACAAAAGGTCAGTTCCAACCTCTTTTCCTGAGAAAGGTAAGTTTACTAGATTTACCTGAAAGGTCAAAGGCAGGAGCATCCCACTTTCCCCCTGCACTGTGTTTGTTTCCTTGGAGCTCCCTCACTGAGACTGCCATGGAGACGCCTGGACCACAGTCACTGTCTTTCCGACCCCGAGTGAGGAGTAGATCTCCACATCAGATGTCTTTGATACATACGTGCCCTAAACTATGGGATTCTGTCACAGATTCTGAAGATGGCTACACTGTACTTAGGGACTTTTCCACATTGGGTGGGTCTCCTCATGAGCTACTGTAGAATCGGGAACACAATCCACTATTTGCTGGAGTTATAATCTTTGCTGAGGGGGCAAATCTCCTCCATCACCCAGGCATGGTGAGACTAAAAGGAAGGTTATATGATGACCAGCAGACCTGACCTCATTCTCTTCCCTTTTGTCTTTTGGCCAACAGACATACCAGTTTCCCTGTCAACATAGGCTCACCTGCTCAGTAAGTACAGAGGGCTGGAAAGTACGTGTTGGTAGCAAATGAATGAGAACACGGAAAGCTCTCTTGACCAATGCACCCGCCCATTAGAGGAGATCTAGAAATTTAAAAATAGCTTTGAGGTGACAGGAGTATAAATCACAGGGGTGTAGAAGTGTAGGACAGAATAAAACACTCAGGATATGGTGATGGACAAAGGCAGAAATTCTGATATGAAGGCAGCATTGTGGAATGGTCACTGAACTAGGAGGAGCCAGGAGGGTTGGGTTATAGCCTCACTGTGTCATTGCAGATCTTTGGGAATATGGCTTTGCCTACCTGGGTCCCAATTTCCTAACAGGAAAAATGAGGCAACTGGATGAGGAGATCCTAAAGGCCCTCCCATGTTGAGGTGGCAGCAAGTTCTCTCCTGGTATTTGTAGCATAGCAACCATGACCATTGGGCTTAAATACTTGGCCCTGAGGACCATTATTCTCTCTTAGAAAATTTGGCCACTGTACCATCTTCACTCAAACAAGAGGGGTAAGCCCTATAAAACCATACTTGATATATGCCCCTGTGCTAATGACCTGGAATTCAGGAATGTTCCAGGCAGTTACATTTGTATTTGTAGGAAGGAGCCATCAATAGTTTTCATTACACAAGAAAACCTGGGAGGAATCAGAGAACCATGGAGTTTGTTTAAGAAACAGGAAGTAAGTCGTGTACTTATTGGGAGAGTAGGGGAAGACGGCAAAGAAGGCTGCTTGTATGTTTAGCATTAAGGAGGCAAGGCTGGGGAGGGAAAGGAGATGGAAAGCAAATGCCAGATGTCGCTAAGGAAGGCTGACTAATGTAGTGCTTCTGTTCAGCTGTACTGTTCAGCACAGCTGCGTGCTGTGGGTCTCACTCCCAAAAGCCCCCTGAAAGAACCGTGTCATTTTGACACATGTGATAAGTTTGGCCAAATGGGGATAGAGTTCAAAATCATGACTGCCAGTTAGCTAAATCCCAGTGAAGCTTTGATTTTTCCTGAAGAGACCTCAAGTGTATCAACTCTCCTTCTAAACAACACTGTGATTATTCCTCCATAAATCAGCATGGAACCTCAATTCTCAAGGCCCCCTTTATTTGTCTCCAAGTTGGTTGGACTCCAAAGCTTAACTCACAAAGGCAAAAACAGCTCAAGGTCTCATTATAGTGCAAACTAAAACCTTGTCAGCTAACAAGCACACCTTGGCTATTTTTTCCCCCTACTTTCCAGTTGGAGAGAGGGCAGACCTAGAGACAGGTCATAAGTGAAACGTCTGGGAAGCATATCCACAGGTCTACAGAGCTTTATGCATGCATTTCTGCCACAGGAATGAGAACTAATATACACCAGTCACTGTGCTAGAGCTGGAGCAAATATTGACAAGAATCCACATGAAATGTGTTATATTTTAGTAGGAGGAATACATTAGAGTTTGGGGGTAGAGGGGCAGTAGAGGGAGGAGTAAAGGTGCTCACTGTAGTTGGAATATTCCAGAATGTATGCCTTTCCCCTTTCCTCCTGTCCCTTCCTCACATTAATTCTTCTTTGTTATTTCCAAATTCTCTCCTATTGAGGTGGGGATTTTAAAAATGGGATGAAGTCAGGATCAATGAGGTAAGAGCAGTATGAGGAGAAAAGAGGATTCTCCCTACCCACCCCCTTAAATATGCCACAGTTCTCTACATTGACATCCTCAGGATGTCCTTCTTACAGGATAGTCTGGCAGAAGTAGGAGAACACAGGAAAATGATGGGGAAAAATGGAGTATTAAGCAGCAAAAGACCTCAAGGTGGGGATGGCATTCAGAATGAAGAATGGGTGAGAGGCGGACTTTACTCCTTTGTGAATGGACTTTGGTACTAGGTAGACCTACATTCAAGCCCCGGATGTTCACTTACGAGCTAAGCAGCCTCTATCCTTACTTAGAGAGTTGGAGTCTATTTCCCCTCTGGGTGATATTTGACTGTTTCCATCCATAGAAAAAAAGTAGAAATGACACTGTGCCAGTTTCTGAGCTCAGCATTTAATAGACTTGCAAGTTCCACTTCTTGTCTTTGGGAACACTTGCTCTAGTCTAGGGAATGCCAGTCACCATGTACTAAGCCTGATTATGCTGAGGCCACCATGGTGGTGGGAGTAACTCAGGTGCACGGGCTTCTCATTGTGGTGGTTTCTCTTGTTGCGGAGCATGGGCTCTAGGCACGTGGGCTCAGTAGTTGTGGCTCACGGGCTCTAGAGCGCAGGCTCAGTAGTTGTGGCGCACGGGCTTAGTTGCTCCGTGGCATGTGGGATCTCCCCAGACCAGGGCTCAAACCTGTGTCCCCTGCATTGGCAGGCGGATTCTTAACCACTGCGCCACCAGGGAAGTCACACAGAGAGGCCACATAGAGAGTGAGATGCCTGATCAGCCCTGAGGTGTTTCAGCTGAGGGACAGATAATGTGAGCAAAGATGCCTCCAGATGATTCCATTCCCAGCTTCTGACAGCAGCCACATGTCGAGAACCATTCTGCTGAGCCCGGACAAACCACAGAAATGTGCGTGATAACAACAAAATGTTGTTTTCAGCTGCCAAATTTCAGGGATGTTGGTTATGTAACAGTAGATAACTGGAAGAGTGACCTTGAGCAACTTTTTTCACCTCTCTAATCCTTAGTTTCCTCATCTAAAAACTGCAAGGTCTATCTCCGATAGAGGTTGTGAGGCTTCATTGAAGTAAAGTTTGTAAAGCAGTTAGCACAATGCCTCACACAGTAGTAAGAAAAGCATATAGGATAGATATTGTCTGTTCCAATATTCGAAATTTTCTGTTCCAAAATTCAGAATTTTTCATATCTATGGAAAGTTACATTATACATATTCTGTAGGACTCTGCTGAGGGGTCCCTCCGCAGGGTCCTCAACAGTCCTGTGGATCAAATATGCTAAAATTTCTGCAGTGAAGCATGTGAATAGTTACATCAAGAGAAGTAAAGATAAATAATTCACAGTAGATCAGGTAAGGCTTAGCCACCAAATCCATCCAAGTCAGGTTGAATGAGTTACCACAAAGACACTAAATCTTCCATAGCTATTTTTGATCATATATAAGGAATTGTGTGTAAGGGATAGTAGACTCATATTCATATATGTTTCTATCACACGCTTCTGCCTTCATTTCTCTTTTCCCTATTCTTATGACATAATAGAGGCTAGCTTTTCATACTAATCTACAAATAAAAAATCACCTATATATTGATTTTTTTTTCGCACACTTGCTAATTGCTTGTAAAAAGTCTTCCCAACAGTCTTTTGGTTTTGGCAGCTGAAATTCACAATCAGCTGTTTGTTTTTTCAGATGAGCGTATGAAAGAGAAATTCAGCACCAAGGGAAAGGTAGGGCTGGTCAAAGGAAATGCTATTTAGCAAGACGTACTGTCTGCAAGTCAAGATTCATCTGGTTTTTCTCTTCCAGAGACTCTGTCTCACATTTTAATGACCCCATGGCATCCCAAAGCATGGTAGTATCCCAGGTAACTGGGAATAAGACTGGCAAAATCATCAAATAGATGTGTTAGAGGACTCTGTCATAGTTAATTCACTTTTGCTAAATCCTCCAAGTGCTAATTTACCCAAAGGGCTTTTCCCCTCCACATTGAAATGAAACACAGTAGGAAGATGCCTCCTTTTCCATATCCTTCACAATTATGACCATTTGAAGCATCTGGCACTGTCTATATCATACGCAGAATATGCTGAAGGTTAACACTTCTCCCTGATGGAAAGCCAGACGAGAACTGCTACAGGGAGGGAGGAGTAAAACTTTTTAAAGCTTCTTCCTCAATGTGAACAGAGATAAATCCTCAAATACACTTTTTTTTTTCTGAAAGAAAGAGCAGACTCATACAAAACCCTATTATTATGAGACATTTTCTTTTGTCTGAAAGTAACCAGATAGCTCATGGCCAAATTATAGAGCAGTGACAATAGTTATTTAGTTCTGAATAACATAGCACTGCAAAGCACTGTGAACCCAAAGCCAGAGAGAATGTAGTCATCATCAGTGACTGTGTACCACCTTCGACATGTCAAAGGTGTTCACTGCAATGAACGCATCATTTCAGTTTAACCTCAAAACGTCAACCCGCCTCTGAATCCCTTCTCGTTGTTTTCTTTTTTTCCTCACACACTCCTTTTCAGTGGAGGTCTTCCTTCCTTCCTTCCTTCTTTCCTTTCTTTCTTTCTTTCTCTCCTTCCTTCCTCCCTCCCTCCCTTCCTTCCCCCCTCCCTCTCTCCCTCCCTTTCTTTCTTTCTCTCTTTCCTTCCTCCTTCCCTCCCTTCCTTCCTCCCTCCCTCCCTCCCTTCTTTCCTCCCTCCCTCCCTTCCTTCCTTCTTTCCTTTTTAGGAAATGCAAAACAAAAATCTTTAAAGCCTCTCTATGTAAGTATTTGAGATCAAGTTCTTGACCCCTTTCTGTACTTTGTAAAGCACCATTTATATGTTCAACGCTACATAAAAATCACTAGAGCAAAAAGAGGAGACTGTGCCGGTGTCACCATGTTCTTTGAGTTTGGGTCCAGAATCACCCCAATAATTCTTCAGACTAGAGCAGCTGATTGAGCACAAGTGCCAGTTTTACATTATAAATTCAGAAGTTGGATCAAACGGTATCTAGAGAACCCTTCCAAAATCTATTATTATCCCAACATGTCCCTCAATGTTTTTTATTTTCCATTTGTGCTACTGTTTCAATATTTTGTGCATTCACACCAATACTAGTGGTCACAAACCCACCATCAATAAGTATGGAGAAATTTTGCCAGTCATGAAGAGAATACACACTGATTATTTATATTTGTTCCAAGTATCAGGTGAGGTGCTGGTGAGCCACAAATGAATGAGAAATAATCTCTACTTTGGAACATTTCACAATCTACCCTAGCTGGGGTGGAACAAAACTTGGCATATAAATTTTGTGAGACAGTCTAGTGTATAGATACATACATGGGTAAAAATGGAAATATACACTCATGCATACATATGCACGCACATACATACACGCATATCTACAGACACAGTGAATTCTATCTAGCTGGATGCTGCCGAGGGGCTTGTTGCGGGCTAACAGTGGCAGAACAAGTTGGCCCAATGGAGGACGCTGGGGCTGGATCACTGGCCAGAAGGCTGCACAGAAAACACAGCAGAGACTTGGGGGTCTGGAGTCACTCCAATATAAAGGGAATCCAGGTAAAACAGAGAATGATGTTGGACACTAATTAATCCAGTTAGGAGACTGATTATGCATTCAACCAGCTGACAAGTTCATCAATGGCTAGAGAATAAGGGATATTATCTCAGAAATCAAGGAACATTATGCCCACGGGCAATGATTCTTCCTTGTAAACGTGAGGGCCTAGGAAGCCTCCCCTTTACCCCATATATCTGAGCAACATCTTATTTGCAACAAGCAGAGGTAGAGAAAAGCTGAATGAGAGACTGGGCCTTCCTACCTCTGAGAGACTGTACCCTAAATAAAAAGCTTAAATAAGAGTGAGAATTTATTTATCTTCTATTACATAATGGATGAGGACTCATGAAGGAGACCAAATCAGTTTAAGATAAAATAAAGGAGCAACATTTTTCTCAACACTTCTTTTTTTTCATTAGTTATCTATTTTATACATATTAATGTATATATGTCAATCCCACTCTCCCAATTCAACACTTCTTATATCATAGGATTGAATTGTCTCTCTAGTACATACTATAGATAGAGAGATAGATAAATAGATAGGTGGATATAGATACCTTCACATATGTAAAGGTATATAAATATATAGATATCTTTACAATTGACTGTTTTCCTCACTCTAAATATAAGATTTTCATAAAAATTCTTTTCAAAATTAATTTCCAGGAAAACAGTTCTTTAGAATTTCACTCCTATCTGAATAATCATCTATATTCTTTAAAAATATTCTTTTATACTTTAAAACAACCTGGAAATTAGCAAAGGTAAACATAACAATATATAATATTATGGAATGCTGTCTATGTATCAGGTGTTAGGCTAAAATTTGTATATAGATATAATCTCATTTATCATCAAAACAACCATATTCAGTAGGTTCTATAATTATCCTAATTTTTCTGACAAGAAGTGGAGGCTTAAGGAGTTAGAGACATTTGTTCCTTGGTGAGCTGTTTAGAAGTGGTAGAGTCAGGATTTGAATCAAGGTCAAACTCTAGAGTCAAAATAATTAAATATTACATGGACGGCCTTGCAGCATGTTTATTTGCATTTTCTTTTCAAAAACAGGTGGACAAGCGTGTGAATCAGGTAGACAAGATATTCTTATCCCCATCTGATACTCTGATGAGGCAGAGCAAAGTTCAGTTTTATTCCCAGGAGCATGCTGGCTTTGTACTTGTCAATGTATTTCTTTGTAACAATTCTAAAGTCTGTCATCTAGGTAAATTTGATCTCCCTGGATTTCATTTCCTGCAATTAGACTGGAAAGTCTAATTAGAGAGCTGGAAGTATAGCTTACAATTTATTTCTATTGACCTCTGGTGCCTGTGTAGCTCCAGAGATTTCCTGAGGGAGTGGTCAATGGCCTTCAGATATCTGTCAGGGGGAAAATTTGAGCAAGGGTACAGTGAAGAGAATAGGGGAATAAACAGGGCCATGTTTGATTTGTAACTTTTATGTCAACCCCAGGGAGCGTGTCATTCACGCATATCAATATCTTCATATTAATTAATAGTAAATACATATTACACTGCTTGCTTGACTCAGAAAACTTGAAATACCAACATAATTAAAATGAAGTTTATTTATTTCATTATTTCCTACTTGCTGGTTGCTAAATTATCTAGAACACATGAATTATCTCATTTGGAAGGTATAGCTTTCTAAAAACTGATGGTCAATTCTAGCATTAATCATATTACTTTTCATTTTTCCTTTGTTCTATCAGCCACAGATGGGAGGTAAAATATTCACAAAAAGGAATGCAGAGTTATATGGAAAGCTCTCAGGAATAACTCATTATCAAAGGAAATACTGTTTTAAAATCCTTGGAAATGTACAAGAACATGCAAGCCTGCTAATGTTCTATTTATAGTCACATTGAAATCAGCAGGATCCTCATTCCTTCCAATCTGATGAAATATTTTAAAATAAATAAAGATATATAAAGCTATAGTTTCCTTGTATACCCAGCAATAAAAGTTAGAAATATGGTTCCAAAAATTCCATTTATGATAGTAACAAAGTTATAAAATAAATAAGAATAAATTTAATAAGAAATGTGCAAGATCTACATTAAAAAAACTATAACAATTCACAGTGAGAAATTTTTTAGGGACTTGGAGAAACAGAGAAAGCATATGCTCTGTATGGAAAGTTAATATGGTAAAACTGCCAATTATTCCTAAATTAATAAAAATATTTGAATGCATTCTCAACAAAAATCCCCACGGCATTTTGAAATTCTTGCCAAAAGTATGGACAAATTAAATGCAAGAATAACCAAGAAAGTTTTGTTAGGTTTGAAGTGGCAAACTTCAAAATGTAAATCAAAGGTATAATAATTAAAAGAACATTCCTGATGTGCTACTGGTGCAAGAACAGAGATGTCAAGCATAAGAGAAAGTATAGAAACAGGCCAAACATATGTAAGAACTTATTAAACACTACAGATAGCACCTCACATCGATGGGGATTTATCACTCAAATAATGTGAAACTCATTTGGGAAGAAAATAAAGAAAAAAAACAATCCAGACACAAAAAAATTCAGATATATGACAAGTAATTTTAAAAGCACTGGAAGAAAACATAGGTGTTTATTTGTCTCATCTTGAGGTAAAAACAAGCTTTCTAAACAGATGTTCAAAGGCCAAATTTATCTAAAAAATATAGATTTAATTTCTAAAGTAAACTTTAAAGGCAAAAGACAAATAAAAAATGTTTGTAATGGATTGCTGATACCACTGAAATATAAAATATTTATATAAATCAATAAGAAAAGAATGAGCATGCCAACAGAAAAGTGGGCAAAAAGATAGTAACAGGCAATTTACAAATTAAATACAAATAAACATTCATATTAATTAATCAATATAACCTATGAAAAACTAAAATTTTTATCCAAAGGAAACAAAATCACTATCTCAAAAGGATATCTGCACTGCCATATTCACAGCAGCATAATTCACAACAGTCAGGACATGGAAACAACCCAAATGTCCAATGACAGATGAATGGATATAGACAGATGAATGGACACAGTGGAATATTATTCAGCCATAAAAAAGAACGAAATTCTGCCATTTGCGACAAGGTAGATGGACCTTGAGGGCATTAAGGTAAGTAAACTAAGTCAGACAGAGAAAGACAAATACAGTATGATCTCACTTACATGTAGAATCTGAAAAACAGCAAAAACCAGAACAACAAAAATGAGCTCATAGATACTAAGAACAGATTTGTGGTTGCTAGAGATGGTGGGTTGGGGGTGGGCAAAATGGGTGAAAGTGATTAAAGTAAAAGGTACATACAAAATGGGAAATAACACAGACTTTTAAAATGACAAATAACATAAAAGGGAACTCCCATAAGGTTAACAGCTGATTTATCAGCAGAAACTCTACAAGCCAGAAGGGAGTGGCATGATATACTTAAAGTGATGAAAGGGAAGAACCTACAACCAAGATTACTCTACCCGGCAAGGATCTCATTCAGATTCGATGGAGAAATCAAAAGCTTTACAGACAAGCAAAAGCTAAGAGAATTCAGCACCACCAAACCAGCTCTACAACAAATGCTAAAGGAACTTCTCTAAGTGGGAAACACAGAGAAGAAAAGGACCTACAAAAACAAACCCAAAACAATTAAAAAAATGGTAATAGGAACATACATATCGATAATTACCTTAAACGTGAATGGATTAAATGCTCCAACCAAAAGACACAGGCTTGCTGAATGGATACAAAAACAAGACCCATATATATGCTGTCTACAAGAGACCCACTTCAGACCTAGGGACACATTCAGACTGAAAGTGAGGGGATGGAAAAAGATATTCCATGCAAATGGAAATCAAAAGAAAGCTGTAGTAGCAATACTCCTATCAGATAAAATTGACTTTAAAATATGACCCAGCAATCCCACTACTGGACATATACCCAGAGAAAACCGTAATTCAAAAAGACACATGCACCCCAATGTTCATTGCAGCACTATTTACAATAGCCTGGTCATGGAAGCAACCTAAATGCCCATCGACAGACAAATGGATAAAGAAGATGTGGTACACATATACAATGGAATATTACTCAGCCATAAAAAGGAACGAAATTGGGTCATTTGTAGAGATGTGGATGGATCTAGAGACTGTCATTATGAGTGAGGTAAGTCAGAAAGAGAAAAACAAATATCGCATATTAACGCATATATGTGGAACCTAGAAAATGGTACAGATGAACTGGTTTGCAGGGCAGAAATTGAGACACAGATGTAGAGAAGAAACGTATGGACACCAAGGGGGGAAAGCAGTGGCAGGTGGGGGTGGTGGTGGTGTGATGAACTGGGAGATTGGGATTGATATATATAGACTGATGTGTATAAAATGGATGACTAATAAGAACCTGCAGTATAAAATAATAAATAAAATAAGATTCAAAAAAAATGAAAACAAAAACAAAAACCTAAAATGCTCAGTCTAAGAAATGGAAAGTTGTGTTTAAAACAGAGACTGATTTTAAAAAATCTTGGATAAACATTCCAAGAATTCCAATTATGGAATTTAAGTTTTACTATTACAAAGGTTTTTTTAATTCCATACTTTGACCTTTTTTAAAGTAAAACTTTGTCTTGATATTCTTCAAACCTCGTATGTTCTCAAAGTAAACATGTTCCTGATTATCTTTAATCATACTGTAAATGTATACATATAAGACACTGTAGTTTCTGTTTTAATCAATATTTTCTATGAAAGATATTAGCCTTGTGACTTAAGAGTGAAATCATACATAAAGTAGGGGTCATAACTGGCTTCATCTTCTAATTCACTGAGACTCCTTTAACTTGATCATCTCCCGTGGTGGTGGTGCTGGGAGTTTGTGTCCATTGTTGCCATTCAGTTTCTTTTCATCCTTTAATTCTTTCTGACCTGTGAACATTTCTGGGAGCTTACAATGTTTTTTGAGTGTGTACTAAAGGGTTTTATACTGTGAGCTGGCCAGGTTACTATTCAACAATGATTTAAAGAAAAGAGGACTCAGCATATCATTAAGTATGTTTAACCAAATGGTACAGAGCTCTTTATATATGCCAGGATATAGGGGCCAGTCTTGGGTACTGAGAGGTAGGTGGGATGTATCTTCTTATCACAACTTTCCTCACCTAGCTTATTGCTATGTAGGAATTGCTCACGCTCTCTAACGTAAGTTAACGTTGCCCCAAGAAAATTATTCCATATGTTGATAGAAGTAGGAGTTATGCAAGACTTTCAGGGCAAATGGGTCTTATCTCATGTTCACTGTTCGTGGCTGCCTTCTCCTTGTCTACTTGATGAGATTCATGGCTCCATCTTGAACCCTCAGCTTCTAGGAATGTGCACTTAGGCTTGATCTGATCCACTGTGCCAATTCAACCCAATCTCTAGTGTTTCTGTGCACTTCTTGAATACATGTTAATTAGGTAATTCATTAATTATTTTATTTCAACATTAGTGAGATCCTGTTAAAACTGAAAGTTCAGATAGCTCTCCTTCAATGACTTCTAATACCATTCAAAGCAAAAGCCAAAGTTATCATTGTACCTTCCAAGGTCATATGTGATCTCTGCCCCCACCTTCTTCTTTCTGATCTCATCTCTTATCACTTTTCCCCTTTGTGGCTACTACTCCAGCCTTAAAAAGCCTCCTTGCTTTTCCCTGAACACACTGGGCATGCTCCTAACTCCAGGTCTTTACCTTTATCCTCCTTGGACTTCTCTTCTTCCAGATATCTGTAGACTACTTCCCTCATTTCCTTAAGTGTTTAATCAAATGTCACCTTCTCTGTGAGGCTTCCCCTTATCCTATCTAAAATGTCAACCCTCCCCCAAACACTCAAGTCTCCACTTAGCCTACATTTTAGACCTCAACACTCAGCTATATAGAATATACAATATATTATCTCCATCACTAAATTGAAAGTTCCTTAAAGGCAAGAATTTTGGTCTGTTTCTTTCACTACTGTATCTTCAGCACTTAAAACAATACCTGTAGGCACTCAATAAATGGGTTTTGAATGAATGACTGAATTCATGGAGCACAGCATACAAAATTGAACAGAACATAAAACCTGCTTTTGGTGGGCTCTTAATCTAGCACATTTGAAAAAGAGGTTAAAAAAAAGTATAACCATGTGCCAAGTTCTAAAATAGAGGAATGCAGTACAAGTACTACAGATATACAGAAAGAAAAGATCCACCAAAATCTACCTGAAGAGAGAAGGAAAGGCTTCATGGGTGAGATGACCCTGATCCTTGTGTTCTGGTTTCGTTCCCTGAGGTGGTTCACTGGTTCCCATATTCAGCCCTCCCTTGGTGAGGGTCAGTTTCAGGGATGCCACTCTTTGGCCCTAGTCTAAGGAGAGTTGTAAGAGATTGGCATGGCAAATTGGAAAGGAAACTGGCTTTGAAATGAGCTGGATTTCGTTTGGAATCCCAAGTTCACAGCAGAATCATGGGAAAATCCTGGACCCTGCCAATTCTCTTTCTTTTTTTTCACTCACCATTGCATTCTGCCTTTTGCTCTTTCCCCAAAATACATGAGAAAAAATCAAAGTTCTATTTTTGTCACCAACTTACAAAAACGCAGTTACTCTGAGTAACCATATCCTGTTAGCTGTTTTTCTGTTTAAAAGTTGTTGAAAATGTCCTTAAGTTGTTTGGGGGAAAAATTCTTATTTCACAGTGCTTATTTCAAGAAAAAGTTAAGCCGACTCTGCCTCAAGGACACAGAAAGCAGAATACAGTGAGATAAGATTCTAGGTGCTTTTTGTAACTTGATTCTGCCAAGTTTATAAAACAGTATAATACTCTCCACCTTCTTTGCCTGAGCTGCCCCCACTGCATTCACAGAGGGAGGGCTGTAGAGAGAACCCTGGGAGGTGCTCAGGTCATACAACCTCTCATGGGGTCACAGGTCTTTTCTCTGCTCATCTTTCAGAACGAGCAGTATGAAAGTGAGAACTGGTCAGAGAATAGAAAGAGCATAACTCTCATAATATTACATTTTCCTTTCCTCCCCCGACCAACTTCTCCTAAGAGCTTTAAGGGTACTTATTGCAAAATCCAAGAATTAATAATTTGGAAATGTCTGAAAGAGTCTTTGTCCTAGGCTTGTGAGTTCTAATTTTATTCAAACAACTTGGGAGAAATAAGCAAGATAACTTTTTAATAGGGTCTGTGTCAGCCTTTCTTCAGAACATTCAACTCTACCATTGACTAGCTATGTGATTTCAGAGGAGGATGGGGAAAATAATGCCTACCTTGCTAGTTAGGAGGATTTGCTAATAGTTACTAATAGTTAATTTGCTACTTGCTAGTAGTGGTAGCTATTACCATTCTTTGGAAAGTAAATCATAATTATGGAGAGATGAACTTCATTTTACATTCCCATAATGTACCTTTCATTGATAGATTCTTCTAGGATGCTAGTGGATCTACTATGAGATGTTGGGGACTAGGAAAAATATGTTCTAGGACAGGAATACTATTCCAAGAGGCCTCTGCAATGTTTGCATGCATTCAAATTCATAAGAACCCCATGTCATCCTAACAGAGATGATCATAACCAAAAGATCTTACCAAGTATCTGGTCAAAGACATTGGTCAACAAAACAATGATTATTTATTGGAAAAGTCACTTCTCTCTGACACATAATCTCCTCTTACTTTTCAGAGATGGTAGAAGGCTGAAGATCTCAACTCTAGCAAATACATTTATTACTTCCAAAGATTTACTGATTTAAAAACATATTTCAAATTACCTTTTAAAGACTATCATAGATATGACTTTCTGGAGGGCACATTCCAAGCCAATATAAATTTCATTCATTTGGGGGTTTACCTTTGCACTGGATACTGTACATCACGCCCCATCCTCCTTTACTGAAGGTGCACGTGTGCCTCAGTTATTGCTGTTAATGGCTCTCAGCTATCCCCTGTTCAAGAGCACCCTACATCCAAATGTTGGCATGAGGGAGAGTGTACAAAAGGCCAGACCTCTTGCCTCAAGGTGGGAACAAGCCTGTAGTGCAATTCATGCTGCAGAAGTCCTCATGGGATCAGGCTGAAGTACATCTCCAGTTGAGACCACAACCTTGCTTAGCTTGTTTCTCCTATCATATCTTGCTTCCATAACTTCCTTGCTCCTAAGCATGATCTGTCCATAAACAATACACACCCAAATCCTTGTCATAAGCTCTGCTTTTAGCAAACCCCACCCACGACAATGTCACACAGCACATTGGTCTGTGTGAGCACTTATGTGGGGAGAGGAAGAAGAATTTGAAGAAAATAATGTGGACTTGATGAGCATAAAAAGGTATGCAGAAGAACTGGGGAGTAAAAGAACTAGACCGATGTTTCTTAAAAATTCTAGTACTTGTTAAAAATACACATTTCTGTGTCTCACGCAGACTCACTGAATCAGGATCTCCAAAGGAGGGGCTTGAGAGGCTGTAGGTTTAACAAGTACTCCAGGCGATTCTTATCATCAGTAAATCTGGGATACACTGACTAGAAGAGACTAAAGCAGGGGTCAGCAAACATTTTCTGTAAAGGGCTAGATAGTAAATATTTTAAGCTTTGTGGGCCATATGGTCTATTTCACACTACTCAACTCTGCCACTGTGGCGCAAAAACAGCCACAGACAGTACATAAACAAATGAGCATAGCTGTGTTCCAACAACGCTGTATTTACAAAAATGAGTGGCAGGTTGGATGTGGCCCAAGGGCCAGTTTGCCAACCCTTGGACTAAAGCATAGGGGGCATAAAAGCGGTTTGCTGTTCTATAATAATTTGGCTGCAAAACTTTGGTACTACTCTTTCTTTGGCAAAATGTTTACATAATGTTGATCAGGCAAAAGACCTTCCCTGAAGTGGAGAAACATTTCCATTTTTCTAACCTCATTCTCAATCCTTGAATGTCACTGGCCTTGCCATGAGGTAATTTAAATGCGCATTTCAGCGAGGGGATAGTTTCTAGAGACCAGGTCTGCTATTCTTTCATGCTGATTCATAATACTGCCAGAGGCCATTCCATCAGGACAGATTTCAGCTACTGCAGGGAGAGATGCAGACCTATTTCATTCTTTTGTGTGTGTCTGCATGGGCTGGATTTCTGGCACTAAATACAGAAAATAAAATTTGTGAATTTTTACAACATTTACTCTGGATAGGCAGGGGGTTACTCAAGTCTTCCTTCTGTTGTCTTAACATTGTATATTAACTTTATGAAGACATTAATAGCCCACCCTTTATTCACTAAGACTTCATATTCCACTTTACAAATTATGTGCTGTTATCTCAATGGAAAATTTTCAATGTTTGGCATAGATGAGTTGCAAAATAACAATTTTACATTCAAATCAGTTCCCTTTAATTAGGTTCTCAAATTTTATCACCACACATTTACAACACACTGGATAGAATTCTGTTCAATCCAGGTAACTCACATTCATCTTTAGGTGACCCTGAGAACAGCATAAAACAAATGCTCAGTTCTGCAGCCAGACTGTTACCATTAGGCTGTGACTTTGGCTACTTGGAATACATTTAATTCACATAAAAAAGAATAGCAACAGCTTTCTCATTAAATTGACTTTAGCCTCTGAACTCTGGGCCCACATATGTTTATTCTCAAGATTGCTGCTTGTCGGCAGATTTGTTACCTGCTGCATTGTTCCTCAGAGTCATTTAAACAAAGTTTAGAACTCTTTCAGGTCTGTCTACAGGATACATTTTCAGGAAATCTCAGGTTTATCTTGCATTTAGCATCTGTGATATTTGAGAAATTTAGTGCTTAAGAATAGACTCAATTAAAATTCACACTGGGTGGACCAGGATTGCTGGTTGTTTGGCTTGAAGCCAGTATATATTAACTGAGATGATCACAAGGACAGTTCTCCAGGAACCAACGTGAGTGTGTGTGTGCGTGTGTATGTGTGTGTGTCTGTGTGTGTAATACTCTTCATGCTGGATCCCCAAACTTTTTCTCATGAGGTCCAACCTACTTTCTATGGTCCTGGGATACAGTGGCTGAGGACTGATCTTTCCTTGCATCCATCTGCCCTCTATACTGGAGGCTGTGGTTCTCCATGCAGATGCCTACTACAGGACTGACATGTCTATTTCCCCAGCAGCTGGGAGAACTGGCTAATGGTACCTTACAGTTGAGTCCCCCTTTGAGCATCCTTTAGCCAAAAAATTGCTTCTTCCAGTGTTATGCCCCTCTCAGTAGGCAGCCTGCATCTAGTGATTGATTCCTTTCCTACTTAACTCTGGACATCTCCAGAGTTCCCCATGGGTTTGCCTGAGGCCTCATCCAACCTCTCCATCTGTACAATTATGCTTCCCTTACTTCCTCACTGGTGTTGCCCAAAATATGCCCCAATAAACCTCCTACTCACAAATCTCCATCTCAGAGTCTCTTTCCCCGAAGAACCCAGCTTATGATACCCTCCAAGGCTCAGATAAAAGTTTTCATAGCTTCAAATTCTCAGCACTAGTGTAGCATAGCATCAGCCATACTGTGTTTCAATTGTACATTTATTTATCCAGTCTTCGACTTAATAGTGGGCTGTTTGAGACAGAGACTGGGAGAGAGAGACTGGGTCTTAATTACTTCCCATATACCATATACTGCCTGGGGCATTCAAAGGCATTCAATACAAATTTCTTGAATAAATTGAACTAAAGAGACTAGAAACCAGAAATCCACAGATACAAGTCTCTGGTTGTGCTCCCTAGAAGTATGGTCTGAGATGGAGATTTTGTTCAGGTAATTTACTGACAGAGTGCCTTCAAGAGGAGAGTAAAAGAAGTAGGGTACGGTAGGGGTAAAAAGCTAAGCCGAAATGTGGTTTCTGATGGTCACTAATTCTGATCCCACCAAGCAGCAACGGAGCATGAATGAAACACAGAAAGAGTCCCATCTTGAGGCAGGAGAATCTGCCCTTTAAAAACTGATGGCAATCTGTCACTGATCATCGTCTGCCCTGAGGAGAGGAGATGGAACACATAGCCTCCAGGGACAAAGAAATTCCTATTTAAACTAGACCAGTTACCCTCAAAGTTTGTTATTCAGACCAACAGCATCAGCATCATTGGGAAATTGTTAGAAATACAAATTCTCAGGCTCCGCCCTAGACATACTGAATCAGAAACTGGGAGCTGAGCCCATCTATCTGTTTTAACAAGCCTTCTATGTGATTCAGAAGCAAGCTAAAGCTTGAGAACCACTGGTCTAAGGCAATTCTCCACAGAAGGATGGTGGTGGGTTTTTCTTGTTTGTTTTGTTTTTTAAAAATTTTTATTGAAATATAGCTGAATTACAATGTTGTGTTCGTTTCAGGTATACAGCAAAGTGATTCAGTTATATATATATATTTTTTTCTTTTTTTACATTCTCTTCCATTATAGGTTATTATAATATAGAGTATAGTTCCCTGTGCTATACAGTAGGTCCTTGTTACACATTACTATATATAAAATAGGATAGTGATGCTTTTGCTAGCTGTGAGTTATAACTCCATACTGTCAGTAGATGGAGAATGGGTGTACTTGCAGGTTAAGAGCATCTAGGTAGGGTACCAACAGCATCCACTATAGGTGACGATCAAGGAATTTTCTAAGAGCCAACAAAAGATCATACTCACATAAGTCCTTAAGACCACAAAGCAGGATGGCTCAATATGCATGCAAATCAAATTGGGGTACTCAGAATGCTCTAATACCTGTTTGGGTGGACAGGTCCTCAGCGACTGGGAGGAAGTGAGACTGGGGATTATGGCCAGAATTCCCGAATACTTTTTAAATAAACAGAGGAAAAGCCTGAGAATCAAGGTAGAGCTCTAGAGCAATTATCGAGTACGAGAAAAAGGTCTGATCACAAGTAATATGGCAAGAATCTAATTATCAGACAGGGGTACAAGAGGAGGACCAGGAGCAAGGCTGACTCAATGGCCACTTTCATTTCCAGACATAGCACTTCTTATATTTCCTTTGACCTAAAACAGGAATAATCCTAGAAGATGAAGCAGCAGAACCTAAAACGGGTCTCTAACTAGCTTCAGCAATTAATGTAAGAGAGAAGCAAAATCAGAAAGCCCCGCAGATCATGACTATATCTTTCCAACCAATATATTAAAATGTTATATAAAATGAGCTAAAGCTGAAAGTTATAGCAAACTGTACGAAACATGCCTACATCAACGGACTATTCTATCTCTGTTATGGGATTTACAAAACTACTTTGCTGTAATTTAGGTCCAAAGTGATAAGCTGTTACAATATAATAACTTACTGTTCAGTTTATATGAAAATGAGATTGAACTGGCTGTGATTTCTAACTCCCCAAACTTTCATAATCCCCTACAGCTTGACAAGCTGACTGAATAAAAGAGGAAGACAGGAGGGGAAGGAACAATTTGTAAAAAGTGTGCAGCCCTGATTGTCATTCTACTAGACAACAAAAGAAAAGAAAATATACACCTTTGAAGATGAAAACAGCGGGGGAATATGTTTAGTAACTGAGATGCAGATTCTGTCCTTAATGGAGTCCCTATTCCATATTAAGTCAAAAAATAGGTCTGTTCTCTAGCTGATTAATCAGCAGTGGCACACATAGCTGTTGCTATCAGGCACTCTACTGTCTCAGCATATATTTACTAACTGGCCTGTAATTACTTTTTTGGAACATTACCCAACACTGTTTTAGAGGAAGAAAGAATTCATTACCTGTGAAACAAAATATATAGGCCTTGTTTCTGGCAGACAATGATACCCAGCTCTATCATTTAAAATGGTAGATGTAAAATTTAAAAAAAAAGAAAAACCTCCATGAATTTTTTTTTTCCAAAGCAAGAGTTTCAACACTGGCTTTTTAAAGTGCTCTCCGGGTTATGCCTACATAAGTTAGCCAATCAATCACACAGCTACTATAATCTATGGGATCTCTGCAGCCTTTATTTCCACTGATATGCAGTGATGATGAATTGGCTTCCAAATCGTATCTAAACTCGACTTCACACCAGCAGTCTACACCAGTGGTTCGCAAACTGAGCATGAACTACAATCACCTGGAAGGCTTGTTCAATTGCAGCCTGCTGGGCCCCACCCCCAGAGTTTCTGATTTAGTAGGTCTAGAGGGGGATCCAGGAATCTACATTTTTAACAAGTTCCCAGGTAATGCTTATGCTGCCAGGCCAGAGGCTACACTTCGGGACCCTTGTTCTATCCCATTCTTTGCTTCTCTTCAACTGCCACTTCATCAGGTCACTTTTCTTATTTCTTCTAAGAAAATCCTCTGCTCTAGACAAATTAATACAACTGCTGAATCCATTCTTAAAATTTAATCCAGTACTGTCTTCTCATGTCAGTATTTTCAGATTACTCACTCTACTTGGTGCAGAACTGTAGCCTTAGTATACACTCAACACTATGTAATATATGTAATATTCTAATAAGTATCACAAGTTCTTTATCAAATTTATGTGTGTTAAATGTCTATCAGAAACATAGATTAAAATCTAGAATCACATATTATTAATGATCAGTGATTTCCTAAAAAAATTTCAACACCTAGCATACTGTAGGTACTTAATACATATTTTTATTTTATTTTTTATTTTTTAAAATATTTATTTATTTTGGTTGCGCTGGGTCTTAGTTGTGGCATGCAGACTTCTTAGTTGCGGCATGCGGACTCTCAGTTGTGGCATGTGGACTCCAAGTCACGGCATGCATGCAGGATCCAGTGCCCTGACCAGGGATCGAACCTAGGCCCCCTGCATTGGGAGTGCAGAGTCTTACTCACTGGACCACCAGGGAAGTCCCAATACATATTTTAAAATGAATGGCTGATGGTGTGATGTAGTTCAGTCTTGCACTCAAATCAGGAAGGTCCTCCCCTAATTAAAATCGAGGCTTTATCATGTTTAGATAATTTAATTGGCTAAAAATAACTTTTGGTTGAGCTGAAACTGACCTTTAAATAAAAGTTTGATGGTTCTGACTTATAGAATAAATTAAACTTAATCTAGTTCCATGAAACAGCTATTAAAATATTTGATCTCCTGTGCCCATGCACGAGTTTTCCCTTCTCAGCATAAAACCCTCTAGACCTCCAACCCATTCCTAAGGAGGAGTTTTCAGATCTTTTTCATCATCTTAGCTACTTACATCAGAATAAAGTTTAATTTTTCAATACCCCTCTTAAAAAATGTTCTTATATTTTAACACAGCATGCCAATGCACGATCCACAGGGAATACCTCCACCTTTGTTTTTTTGTTGTTATTGTTGTTTGTTTACTTTTATTGAAGTATAATCAACATACAATGTTATATTAGTTTCAGGTGTACAACATAGTGATTTGACACTTAAATACATTACGAGATGATCACCGCAATAAGTCTAGTTACCATCTGTCACCATTTAAAGTTATTACAATATTATTGACTATATTCCCTATTCTGTATATTACATCTCCATGCCTTATCTATAACTGTACACTTCTCCCTCTTAATTCATTCATCTATTTCACCACTATTTTACATCATATACAAAAATAAGCTGAAAATGGATTAAAGACTGAATGTAAGGTCTGAAACCATAAAACTCCTCGAAGAAAGCAGAGGCAGTATGCTCTTTGATTTTGGTCTTAGCAATATTTTTTTGGATATGTCTCTTCAGGCAAGGGAAACAAAAGCAAAAATAAACAAATGGGATTATATCAAACTAAAATCCTTTTGCACACTGAAGGAAAACATCAACAAGATGATGATATTTTCTCCCATTTCTCTGAATGGGAGAAAATATCTGCAAATCATATACCTATAAGGGGTTAATATGTAGAATATATAAAGAACACATTCAACTTAATATTAAAAAATCCATTTTAAAGATGTTAATAAAAAATGGGCAGAACACCTGAACAGACATTTTTCCTAAGAAGACACACAAATGGCCAACAAGCACATAAAAAATGGTCAACATCACTAATCATCAAGAAAATGCAAATCAAAACCACAATGAGGTATCACTTCACCCCCGCCAGAATGGCTAATATCAAAAAACCCTCTCCTTTGATTGAAAACGTCTTCTATTCATATGAGCTAAGTATCCATGAAATGTTTAAGTCCACACAGCACATGTACATATGGTCATCATCAAGTAACTCCTAACAATATTAATACACTTAAGTGTGCATTTATATAACAGAGTTGTTGAACCTGAGTGCAGAACTTCATAATTAGACTTGACAGATCACCCCTTTACTAGATGTAACTCCTTATTTTAATCTATTAAAATATTTTTGTATCTTGATACCATGTTCCAATGTATGAGGTATCTTGTCCTATTTTAAAAGTATTTATTATTTAGTATTTTATCTGTGTATGGCTTCATTCCTTGGAATCTTGTATTTTCTCTATGAATTCTCTTGATTTGAATATATATATTCATTTTCACTCATTCAACAAGTGGATATTTTCTGATATTACCTTATTTTCAGATAATACACTGATAAAATTAGAAGGAAGAAGTGATTATATAGTTGATTTGGCAAGTTTAGATAGTACATGTTATTGAAATGATTAATTAAAAGAAGACAATAGAAAAATAAGCTTTATATTTCACTTCACTTATTACAAAAGAAAAACTTAAAATTTGGGATCAATTTCTCCTAAAAATAACAATAATAAAAATAATACTTAAAACTTCCATGTTTACTAGAGACTCTAGGCTGATAACCGTAAAAAATATTGATGGGTAACAGGTCACCAAAACTCCTTATTGCATTTTATTTTGTCCCCTAAAATGAAAAGAATTATCTCAAAACTGATTCAGTGCTAGCAACACAGTATGTGATACAATAAATACTTGATGAAATGAACTTTTATATTCCTCATTAATCAAAGACTTCATAGAATGAATAAAAAGTCATGGTTCACAGAGCATTGCAGAAATCATTAAACAGAACAATGATTTTATTTAAATAATTATAAGATCCAAACTTTTACACTAGGAGGAAAAGAGATTAATTAAACAGAGTCTCAGAAAATCATGGAGCATTATTAAGCATATAATATACCAACACTTCTGGCTAAAAAACAAAATCTTATCATTTATGTATTTATTTCATAAGCATAATTTCATTTTTGCTTCAAAGTAGCCCTGAAATGTAGGCAGGAAAAAAAAAATTATCTTCAATTTACAAATGAGAAAACTTGGACCCGACGAAGTGAACAAAGGACATCTAAATTTTTTCCAAACAATTTTACCAAAGATATACCAAAGGCTTAAATTACTGAATCCATCTATATCTATCTACATACACATAACATGGGAAGGGTATGGTAAGACCCCAAATTGTAAAGATGGAGATTCTCCAAATCAATATATAAATTGGATTCAATAATAATTTCAATAGGAATTTTCACAGAATTTGATAAACTGGTCTTAAATTCATATTTCATTGATAGCTAATTGATAGCATGTAAAATAATGAAATTAGAACATTTTCTCACACCACATACAAAAATAAACTCAAAATGGATGAAAGACCTAAATGTTAGACTGGAAACCATAAACTCCTAGAAGAAAACATAGGTAGAACACTCTTTGATATAAATTGTAGCAATATTTTTTTTTGGATCTGTCTCCTAAGGCAAAGGAAACAAAGACAAAAATAAACAAATGGAACCTAATTATACTTAAAAGCTTTCTCACAGTAATGGAAACCATCAACAAAATGAAAAGACAACCTACTAAACGGGAAAAAATATTTGTAAATGATATGACCAATAAGGGGTTAATATCCAAAATATATAAAGAGCTCATACAACTCAATATCAAAAAAACCAAACAACTTTATTAAAAAATGGGCAGAAGACCCGAACAAACATTTTTCCACAGAAGACACATAGATGGCCAACAGGCATGGGAAAAGATGCTCAACATCATTAATCATCAGAGAAATGCAAATCAAAACCATTATGAGATGCCACCTCACACCTGTTAGAATGGCTAGCACCAAAAAGACCACAAATAACAAGTGATGGTCAAGGATGTAGAGAAAAGGAAACCCTTGTGCACTGTTGGTGTAAATGTAAATTGGTGCAGCCACTATGGAAAGCAGTATGGACAGTCCACAGAAAACTAAAAATAGAGCTACCATATGATCCAGCAATTCCACTCCTGGGTACATATCTGAAAAAAACAAAAACACTAACTTGAAAAGATACATGCACCCCAATGTTCATAGCAGCATTATCTGCAATTGCCAAGATATGGAAGCAACCTTATATATATCACATATATACATACATACAATGGAATATAACTTAGCCATAAAAAAGAATGAAATTTTGCCATTTGCAACAACATGGATGGACCTGAAAGGTACTATGCATAGTGAAATAAATCAGACAGAGAAAGATAAATACTGTATGCTATTACTTGTATGTGGAATCTAAAAAATAAATCAAGTAAATGAATATAACAAAACAGAAATAGACTCACAGATATAGAGAACAAACTAGTGGTTACCAATGGGGAGAGGGGGGCAAGATAGGGGTAGGGGATTAAGAGGTATAAACTACCAGGTATAAAATTTAAAAACTACAAGGATATACTGTACAGCACAGGAAATATAGCCAATATTTTTAAATGGAATATAATCTATAAATATTTTGAATTTCTAAGTTGTATACCTGAAACTAATATAATATTGGAAATCAACTATACTTCAGTAAAATGAATGGACAAATCATATTTGATAGTAAAGTTAAAGAAATTAAGAAGACTAGCAAAGAGTAACTCTTTCAATATCTATCAGATACCAAGATTTACTTAAACTTTTTACATGAAACTGTGTAAATTAAGGTAGTGAGGTATGCACACAGAAACGGACAAATAGACAAAAAAATAGATAACTCAAGATCAGATCCACACTTATATGGAAACCTATTAAGCAATAAAGGTGTCGCAAAAAAATAAGAAAAGAAAAACTATTCAGTAAAAGATTCTGAGACATTTAACTATCTACATGAAAAATGCAAAAGTGTATTCCTAAGTTCACACTAGATACTAAAATAAATCTCACATTAAAAAGGCTCAGAGTGAAAGAAAAAATATTATGTTTTAAAATGAATATATGTGAGTATATTTTTAATCCTGAGGAATGAAAGCATTTCTTAAAGAAAAAAAAAACAGCATAAACTAAAAAGATAGATGAATTTGATTACATTAATATTAATGATAGAAAAAGCAACCAGAATGTAACTAAGAAAAAAGCAAAGAGTGGAATATGACATTAGCAACTCATATAACCCATAAAGGATAGTCCAGGATATTAAAGCACAGGTGCTTATTTTTATTACTCTACTATTTTATCATTCCTTACTATTGGATCTTCTAAGATTGATGCTTCTAATATTGATTTATAGACTCATAGTAAATTTATTGAAATTGAACTATTACTTTAATACTTGAAGGGTAGAATATTTTGCTCACTGAGTTGCAATAAGGTTAAATTGAAATTATAGTTATAAGAGTTGGATCAAATCAGATATTATTTTTAGACAATACAACATATAATAAAACAGATTTTAATATTTTTGAAGAAAATTTCTGATGTCCAATCTCTCTTATAGTACACAGAGGAAAAGTAAACCTAATTTAGTTCAATCTGGTTGAAATTTCTATAGTTCTAAGGCAGGTTTTTTGTTTAGATCTTTTAACATGTTAGTAGATTTTCCAATAAACAATATCAATATCATATGCTTCAAGCACTAATAAATAATACATTTTATTAAAATGGAAGAGGAAACTTTTAAGATATCAACAAGTAAAATTAAAAAGATAAAACTCAATATCATAAAAACTAGTATAGTGAGTTTTTTAAAAAATCTGATATTTAGAATTATTCCTGCAGATAATATTTTATGACAAAAATATTTATGACTTTCAAGATTTAGGCTTCTAGGTTCAACACTTGTAATATCCCAAAGGAAACTACAGTACACATTGTTTCATGTTTTTGGAGTGAAAAATCCTTTTTACATAAGCAAGTATATGAATTCTGTATTTCTGCTGAACTTAAAATCAAACTAAAATAAATAAAAACTTAGTATTAAAAAGCATCTTCCATGTGCAAGACCCTGTGCTAAACACCATCAATCAATACATATTTTTCACTAGGTCTTGTTTAAATCAATACCCCATTTTAGGATCTAGCTTTCAAAAAGTGGAGGGAAAATACTAATTAAAACGCCTAACGCAGAGCATGTATATAAAATCCAGTAGGAAGTTTGCAAATTATGACCACTTATAATTGATACACTATATTTTCAACACATTCTAATCATCTGGAGACAATGTCATATCTTACTGACCTCTTCTGTATTCATACAAGGTAAAAAGATGTTAAGGTTTATTTTCTCTCTTCGTTCTATTTATATTGGAAATTAATTCATTACACAGGGTCATTTTTAATTCATGTGGTAGCCTAGGTGCTGAATCATATAAGTATTTAGTTTATCAATGCTGTATTAAGCCATGACCCTTCCTATTTATTCATGTCCTCTGTATGTATAGTTTAGGGTTCCTTTCTCTTTTGTTGTAACAAACCAGGAGAACAGCATAAGCATTTCAAAATTTGGGGAACTTTTGACTTCTTTCCTTTTAAGGACTATTTTTTACTAGGATAATTTCTCCTACTACTGAATGAAAACTCAGAAATTCCCATGATTCCATGCTCTTAGGAAAAGTTTGGTCATACAGTCACTTTAAGTTATAAGTACTACCTTAGTATGGTCTAAGATCATAGTAATCAACCTTTCAATCTTCAATCAAAGCTCAAGAGCTCTCCTCCCATCCTCCTGGACACGTCTTACATAAGGTGACTTATGTGACCAGCTTACCTGTCTTTCTTGTCATATCCACACCCAGGTACAAAGAGGCAGGGAGGAGTAAAGAGACATAAGGACAGAACTGTTCTTATTTGGTTGGTGACTGGCAAATGTGTAAAGCTGAATCTTTCACTTAAGGGTACTGATGTGGATTTGGCATTGGTCCCCAGCTTGAACTAAGCTCAGATGGTGAGAGCCTCCCCTTTGGTTGGTCACTGTCTCCTCAGATCAAGCATCTCTGAGGACTCATCTCTTCCTGGGCAGGGCTTAAAACTTCTCCAGGTAGGCTTTCTCTTCCTTGTGGACCAAATCTGCTCCATGGGAAACATTCATGCCTGTTACCCCTTCTCCTCTCCCCAACTCCCTGCAGGAGTATCACTTTCTGGTCCTTTATTCTCTCTCCTTCCTTCTCTCTTCCCCTCTCTCTCCCTCTCCTCTTCTCTCTCCCTCTCAGCACCCCCTCCCACCACCCCCCATACATGCTTCACCTTTCACAGGTGTGAATGAGGCATAAATATACTGCATCTCCCTACTCCAGGAAATACCCATTAACTTCTCTTAGCAGTCCCCCTAAAACTTCCACCCTTTAGAATTTCAGGGAAGAAGGTAGACTGCTCACCCCATCAGAGGGAGAGGAGACACCTTAGCAGCTCTCTAAAGAAATCTTTCCAGTTCCTCTCTGCCTCTCCAATCTAGATTCTTTTATATTCTCAAATTGGGTGAAAGGTTAAAGAGTCATGGAATCTCTTCTGATTTATCCACTTTGAAGATTCCTCCAGGATATTCTGTCTCACACTCAGCTGGGTATCAGATAATTATCATATATTGACACTTCAGGCAAAACTTCAATTTTCACATCCTATTAAATAATACTAGTAAGAACGACAAAGAGCAACAACAACAACTTAAACTTCTTGATATGTTTGCTTTGCTCTCATCATGGTTCTTCTGTCCTTATTCATATTAGCCTATTTAATCCTCTCAACAATCCTATGAACTAAACATGAATGTTACCAGCATTTTCAAGATGGATGAATTGAATCCCAGAAAGGTGTTAAGTAATTACTTAACATGATGAAATTTGAAACCAGGTGGTCTGGCTCCAGATCCCATCTTTTTAACCACTTTGATAATCTGCCTCTACATGCATCAATAAATGGTTATTTTCTTTTAAATATAAGATATAAAAATGACCCTATGTTTGCTTAATTCTAACAATGGATTAAATATGTTGGTAGAACAATTTTATAACATGAAATTTCACTTCTTTCTTGGGTGTTCTTTATAATCAATATTCCTGAAGGTTTTTTTTTTAACATCTTTATTGGACTAAAATTGCTTTACAATGTTGTGTTAGTTGCTGCTGCATAACAAAGTGAATCAGCACATATATACAATGGAATATTGCTCAGCCATAAAAAGAAATGAAATTGAGTTATTTGTAATGAGGTAGATGGACCTAGAGTCTGTCATACAGAGTGAAGTAAGTCAGAAGGAGAAATACAGTTTATCCTTAATTTTTGTTTTTTATTTTTAACTAATTTAAGCTCTTAACTATATTTTATCTATATTAATTTCCTTTTTCTAGTTCCTTGTGTTTCCTTTCTGTTTTTTTTTTAATTTAACATTTTTATTGGAGCATAATTGCTTTACATTGTTGTGTTAGTTTCTGCTGTATAACAAACTGAATAAGCTATACGTATACATATATCCCCATATCCCTTCCCTCTTGAGCCTCCCTCCCACCCTCCCTATCCCACCCATCTAGGGGGTCACAAAGCACCAAGCTGATCTCCCTGTGCTATGCAGCTGCTTCCCACTAGCTATCTATTTTACATTTGGTAGTGTGTATATGTGCAGGCCACTCTCTCACTTCATCCCAGCTTACCATTCCCCCTCCCCGTGTCCTCAAGTCCATTCTCTATGTCTGCATCTTTATTCCTGTCTTGCCAATAGGTTCTTCAGAACCATTTCTTTTTTTTTTTTTTTTAGAATCCATATATATGTGTTAGCATATGGTATTTGTTTTTCTCTTTCTGACTTACTTCACTCTGTATGACAGACGCTAGGTCCATCCACCTCACTACAAATAACTCAATTTCGTTTCTTTTAATGGCTGAGTCATATCTTCTTTATCCATTCATCTGTTGATGGACACTTAGGTTGCTTCCATGTCCTGGCTATTGTAAACAGAGCTGCAATGAACATTGTGGTACATGACTCTTTTTGACTTATGGTTTTCTCAGGGTACATGCCCAGTAGTGGGATTGCTGGGTCACATGGTAGTTCTTTTTTTTTTTTAACTTTTTTTTTTTTTTAAGATAACTGCAATTTTTTTCAGTTATTTATTTATTTATTTATTTATTTATGGCTGTGTTGGGTCTTCGTTTCTGTGCGGGGGCTTTCTCTAGTTGCGGCGAGCGGGGACCACTCTTCATCGCGGTGCGCAGGCCTCTCACTACCGCGGCCTCTCTTGTTGCGGAGCACGGGCTCCAGACGCGCAGGCTCAGTAACTGTGGCTCACGGGCCCAGTTGCTCCGTGGCATGTGGGATCTTCCCGGACCAGGGCTCGAACCCGTGTCCCCTGCATTGGCAGGCAGATTCTCAACCACTGCGCCACCAGGAAAGCCCCCCACATGGTAGTTCTATTTTTAGGTTTTAAGGAACCTGCTTACTGTTCTCCATAGTGGCTGTATCAATTTACATTCCCAAAAACAGTGTAGGAGGGTTCCCTTTTAGCCACACCCTCTCCAGCATTTACTGCTTGTAGATTTTTTGATGATGGCCTTTCTGACTGGTGTGAGGTGATACCTCGTTGTAGTTTTGATTTGCATTTCTCTAATGATTAGTGATGTTGAGCATCTTTTCATGTGTTTGTTGGCAATCTGTATATCTTCTTTGGAGAAATGTCTATTTAGGTCTTCTGCCCATTTTTGGATTGGGTTGTTTGTTTTTTTCATATTGAGCTGCATGAGCTGCTTGTATATTTTGGAGATTAATCCTTTGTCAGTTGCTTTATTTGCAAATATTTTCTCCCATTCTGAGGGTTGTCTTTCCATCCTGTTTATGGTTTCCTTTGCTGTGCAAAAGCTTTGAAGTTTCATTAGGTCCCATTTGTTTATTTTTGTTTTTATTTCAATTTCTCTAGGAGGTGGGTCAAAAAGGATCTTGCTGTGATTTATGTCATAGAGTGTTCTGCCTATGTTTTCCTCTAAGAGTTTCATAGTGTCTGGCCTTACATTGAGGTCTTTAATCCATTTTGAGTTTATTTTTGTGTATGGTGTTACGGAGTGTTCTAATTTCATTCTTTTACATGTAGCTGTCCAGTTTTCCCAGCACCACTTACTGAAGAGGCGGTCTTTTCTCCATTGTATATTCTTGCCTCCTTTATCAAAGATAAGGCGACCATATGTGCGGGGGTTTACCTCTGGGCTTTCTATCCTGTTCCATTGATGTATATTTCTGTTTTTGTGCCAGTACCATACTGTCTTGATTACTGTAGCTTTGTAGTATAGTCTGAAGTCAGGGAGCCTGATTTCTCCAGCTCCGTTTTTCTTTCTCAAGATTGCTTTGGCTATTCGGGGTCTTTTGTGTTTCCATACAAATTGTGAAATTTTCTGTTCTAGTTCTGTGAAAAATGTCATTGGTAGTTTGATAGGGATTGCACTGAATCTGTAGATTGCTTTGGGTAGTAGAGTCATTTTCACAATGTTGATTCTTCCAATCCAAGAACATGGTATATCTTTCCATCAGTTTGTATCATCTCTAATTTCTTTCATCAGTGTCTTATAGTTTTCTGCATACAGGTCTTTCATGTCCTTAGGTAGGTTTATTCCTAGGTATTTTATTCTTTTTGTTGCAATGGTAAATGGGAGTGTTTCCTTAATTTTGCTTTCAGATTTTTCATCATTAGTGTAGAGGAATGCAAGAGATTTCTGTGCATTAATTTTGTATCCTGCTACTTTACCAAATTCATTGATCAGCTCTAGTAGTTTTCTGGTAGCATCTTTGGGATTCTCTATGTATAGTATCATGTCATCTGCAAACAATGACAGTGTTATTTCTTCTTTTCCTATTTGGATTCCTTTTATTTCTTTTTCTTCTCTGATTGCTGTGGCTAAAACTTCCAAAACTATGTTGAATAATAGTGGTGAGAGTGGACAACCTTGTCTTGTTCCTGATCTTAGAGGAAATGGTTTCAGTTTTTCACCATTGAGAACGATGTTGGCTGTGGGTTTGTCATATATGGCCTTTATTATGTTGAGGAAAGTTCCCTCTATGCCTACTTTCTGGAGGGTTTTTATCATAACTGGGTGTTGAATTTTGTCGAAAGCTTTTTCTGCATCTATTGAGATGATCATATGGTTTTTCTCCAATTTGTTAATATGGTGTATCACATTGATTGATTTGCGTACACTGAGGATTCCTTGCATTCCTGGGATAAACCCCACTTGATCATGGTGTATGATCCTTTTAATGTGCTGTTGGATTCTGTTTGCGAGTATTTTGTTGAGGATTTTTGCATCTATGTTCATCAGTGATATTGGCCTGTAGTTTTCTTTTTTGTGACATCTTTGTCTGGTTTTGGTATCAGGGTGATGGTGGCCTCGTAGAATGAGTTTGGGAGTTTTCCTCCCTCTGCTATATTTTGGAAGAGTTTGAGAAGAATAGGTGTTAGGTTTCTCTAAATGTCTGATAGAATTCGCCTGTGAAGCCATCTGGTCCTGGGCTTTTTTTTGTTGGAAGATTTTTAATCACATTTTCAATTTCAGTGCTTGTGATTGGTCTGTTTCTATTTTCTATTTCTTCCTGGTTCAGTTTCGGAAGGTTGTCCTTTTCTAAGAATTTGTCCATTTCTTCCAGGTTGTCTATTTTATTGGCATAGAGTTGTAGTAATCTCTCATGATCCTTTGTATTTCTGCAGTGTCAGTTGTTACTTCTCCTTTTTCATTTCTAATTCTGTTGATTTGAGTCTTCTCCCTTTTTTTCTTGATGAGTCTGGCTAATGGTTTATCGATTGTGTTTATCTTCTCAAAGAACTAGCTTTTAGTTTTATTGATCTTTGCTACCGTTTCCTTAATTTCTTTTTCATTGATTTCTGATCTGATCTTTATGATTTCTTTCCTTCTGCTAACTTTGGGTTTTTTTGCTCTTCTTTTTCTAATTGCTTTAGGTGTAAGGTTAGCTTGTTTATTTGAGATTTTTCTTGTTTCTTGAGGTAGAATTGTATTGCTATCAACTTCCCTCTTAGAACTGCTTTTGCTACATCCCATAGGTTTTGGGTCGTTGTGTTCTCACTGTCATTTATTTCTAGGTATTTTTTGATTTCCTCTTTGATATCTTCAGTGATCTCTTGATTATTTAGTAGTGTATTGTTTAGCCTCCATGTGTTTGTACTTTTTACAGTTTTTTTCCTGTAATTGATATCTAGTCTCATAGCGTTGTGGTTGGAAAAGATACTTGCTACGATTTCAATTTTCTTAAATTTACCAAGGCTTGATTTGTGACCCAAGATATGATCTATCCTGGAGAATGTTCCGTGAGCACTTGAGAAGAAAGTGTATTCTGTTGTTTTTGGACGGAATGTCCTATAAATATCAATTAAATCCATCTTCTTTAATGTATCATTTAAAGCTTGTCTTTCCTTATTTATTTTCATTTTGCATGATCTGTCCATTGGTGAAAGTGGGGTGTTAAAGTCCCCTAGTATGATTGTGTTACTGTCAATTTCCCCTTTTATGGCTGTTAGCATTTGCCTTAGGTACTGAGGTGCTCCTATGTTGGGTGCATAAATATTTACAATTGTTATATCTTCTTCTTGGATTGATCCCTTGATCATTATGTAGTGTCCTTCTTTGTCTCTTGTAATAGTCTTTATTTTAAAGTCTATTTTGTCTGATATGAGAATTGCTACTCCAGCTTTCTTTTGATTTCCAATTGCATGGAATATCTTTTTCCATCCCCTCACTTTCAGTCTGTATGTGTCCCTAGGTCTGAAGTGAGTCTCTTGTAGACAGCATATATACGGGTCTTGTTTTGTATCCATTCAGCCAGTCTATGTCATTTGGTTGGAGCATTTAATCCATTTACATTTAAGGTAATTATCGATATGTATGTTCCTATTACCATTTTCTTAATTGTTTTGGGTTTGTTATTGTAGGTCTTTTCTTTCTTTTGTTTCTTGCCTAGAGAAGGTCCTTTAGCATTTGTTGTAAAGCTGGTTTGGTGGTGCTGAATTCTCTTAGCTTTTGCTTGTCTGTAAAGGTATTAATTTTTCCATCAAATCTGAATGAGATCCTTGCTGGGTAGAATAATATTGGTTGTAGGGTTTTCCCTTTCACTACTTTAAATATGTCCTTTCACATCCTTCTGGCTTGCAGAGTTTCTGCTGAGAAATCAGCTCTTAACCTTATGGGGATTCCCTTGTGTTATTTGTTACTTTTCCCTTGCTGCTTTTAATATTTTTTCTTCATATCTAATTTTTGATAGTTTGATTAATATGTGTCTTGTTGTGTTTCTCCTTGGATTTATCCTGTATGGGACTCTCTGTGCTTCCTGGACTTCACTGACTATTTCCTCTCCCATATTAGGGAATTTTTCAACTATAATCTCTTCAAATATTTTCTCAGTCCCTTTCTTTTTCTCTTCTTCTTCTGGGACCCCTATAATTCGAATGTTGGTGCGTTTAATGTTGTCCCAGAGGTCTCTGAAACTGTCCTCAATTCTTTTCATTTTTTTTTCTCTATTTTGCTCTGCAGGAGTTATTTCCACTATTTTATCTTCTAGGTCACTTATCCGTTCCTCTGCCTCAGTTATTCTGCTATTGACTCCTAGAGAATTTTTAATTTCATCTATTGTGTTGTTCATCACTGTTTGCTTGCTCTTTAGTTCTTCTAGGTCCTTGTTAAACGTTTCTTGTCTTTTCTCCATTCTATTTCCAAGATTTTAGATCATCTTTACTACCATTACTCTGAATTCTTTTGCAGGTAGACTGCCTGTTTCCTCTTCATTTGTTTGGTCTGGTGGGTTTTTACCTTGCTCCTTCATCTGCTGTGTATTTCTCTGTCTTCTCATTTTGCTTAACTTACTGCATTTGGGGTCTCTTTTTCACAGGCTGCAAGGTTTGTAGTTCCCATTGTTTTTGGTGTCTGCCCCCATTGTGTAAGTTTGGTTCAGTGGGTTGTGTAGGCTTCCTGGTGGAGGGGCCTGGTGCCTGTGTTCTGGTGGACGAGGCTGGATCTTGTCTTTCTGGTGGGCAGGACCGCGTCCAGTGGTGTGTTTTGGGGTGTCTGTGAACTTATTTTGATTTTAGGCAGCCTCTCTGCTAATGGGTGGGGTTGTGTTCCTGTCTTGCTAGTTGTTTGGTATGGGGTGTCCAGCAATGTAGCTTGCCGGTTGTTGAGTGGAGCTGGGTCTTAGTGTTGAGATGGAGATTTCTGGGAGAGTTCTCACCGTTTGCTATTACGTAGGGCTGGGAGATCTCTGGTGGTCCAATGTCCTGAACTCGGCTCTTCCACCTAAGACGCTCTGGCCTGACACCAGGCCGGAGCACCAAGACCCTGTCAGTCACATAGCTCAGAATAAAAGGGAGAAAAAAAAAGAAATAAAATAAAATAAAATAAAGTTATTAAAATAAAAAAATAAAAAATATATTATTAAAAGTAAAAAAAAAAGTAATAGAAAAAATAGAAAGAAGAGAGCAGCCAAATCAATAAAAAAATCCACCAATGATAACAAGAAGTAAAAACTATACAAAAAAAACAAACAAAAAAGCAAAAACAAAAAACAAAACTAAACAAAAACGGACAGACAGAACCCTAGGACAAATGTTAAAAACAAAGCTTTTGGGAAGTCTGAGGTCTTCCGCCAGCATTCAGTTGGTGTTCTGTAGGAGTTGTTCCACATGTAGATGTATTTTTGACATATTTGTGGGGAGGTAGTTGATCTCCAAGTATTATTCCTCCACCATCTTGAAGGTCCTCTCCCTGAAGGTTTTTTTTTTTTTTTAACATCTTTATTGGAGTATAATTGCTTTACAATGGTGTGTTAGTTTCTGCTTTATAACAAAGTGAATCAGTTGATTCAGCACTTTCCACTGAGTTTTTTCCTGTATCATAATGTCATTACTCTTCATAGATAAATTTACATTTATGGCAAATCATGGAACTTTCTGTTTTGCTAAAAGTTCAGCTATTTTTTAGACTAAAGTACAATGTCTTCTAATACAAGTCTACAAACCGACTTTCTTTGATATTTTGAAAAGTGAACACTTTTCAAATGGTAATTTTATGTAGTCAAACAGTAATTGCATATGGCTCAATCCCTCACAACTCATGATGTGTCACAAAAAGGAAAACTGTCAACATATTCTTCCTTTACAAATATGCTATGTGAGAATTTATGTCATTTCTCTTTCAACTTAAACTTCTTACAAAGCTGTAATACTATTACTCTGATGAGACAGAAAATATAAATACAATTTTAGTAAAATATCTGTGAAAAACTTCTTCAATGAAATAACAGTTAATACTTTTAAAGATCATTCAAAGATTGTGACACTCCATGACACTTTCATTTTTCACATCAGGTGATCATATAATAAGACTGAGGAAAAAAACCAAGAGATTAATGACGTCAAGAAAATATATTTAGTATCTACAAAAAGAAGTGATGCAAGGAGGTTTTAATGTAAGAAACTTTAGTATTGAAAATTAAATCTATAATTCGAACTCCATCTGTGTAAATAAGTGACTGCTGATGTAAAAAACATATTCAGTATGCCATGCACGTGCACAAATATCCAAAATGTTCTATAATTTCTGAATTAATGTAGAACCAAGATTTTATGTTTTACATGATGTGATACTGTGATTTCTAATAGACCCTAGAGAGATCAAAGTACACATTGTGTGATGTGAATTTTATATCAAATAACAAAAAAGCAAACCAGTCTTTGGCCTCAAATTTATTCAGTTTAGGGGGGCTTTATTTCATTTATTTCCTTTTTCATTCAATAGAGAATTTAAACCTGGGAGTTTCTTAGAGATAATCTAGGCCATGCCTCTCCTTTAAAAGAAGAGAAAACAGAGGTACTAGGTGGTCAACCAGATAACACAAGATCACAGAGAGAGATGCCAAGTAGGGACAAGAAGCTTGTTTCTTGATTCCTCTACCTTGAACTTTCTTCGCCATGCCCACAGCCCCCAGTAGACAGAAACAACACAAGTTGTACCACTGTATTTCTATTCTAAAAATTCAACTTATGAAGAAAAAGGCTGACTGTCAGTATTGCCACAATATTTCTATTCTAAAAATTCAACTTATGAAGAAAAAGGCTGACTGTCTGTATTCTCCTTTCATAAATGTTTGGGTGAAGTCATATTTTCCTACTGGGCCAGTGTAGATGTGTGCAATCACAAGGAATCTGTTGAAAGCTATTTCAAAAACCAGTCATTTAGTCAACTTGAAAATGACAGACCAATCAAAACATGAGAAAAAAGTCCTGATTAGAGAGTTAGTCACTTTTTACAGAGAACAGAAAGTTAAGATCTAATCTGTTGTGACTTATGCACCAGGATTTCTGGCTGGGGTTTCTAAACAGAATAGAGTCTTTGGAATAAAACCTTGAAAATTTTTCTACAAAGAATTTGGGCAATCATTGTAATAATGTTTTTGAAGTTCAATAACTGTAAAAGCAAGGTTATTTGATAAATGACTATTTTACAAGAAAGAAATATTTGAAAATGAAATAACTATTTAGAATTGAGCATGCTGGAAGATATTTATAATCCATACATGTTACATGTACATGAGTTATATAATAGTAATTATCATTAAGGCAACTATTTCAATGCTGACAGAATTCAAGACTGAGAATAACAAAGGAAACCAAACTGTAAACCAATTCAGAAATCATTAAATCAAAATCAAATTTTGGCATGCAATTGGAAACCCTGGTTGCCTTTAGGGAGAAGAACTGTGTAGCTGGAGTTGGGACATAAATTTTCACTGGATATCTTTCCAGAACTTTTGAATTATGTTCTAGCAAAAGAATTATGTATTTAAAAATATGAATTAAATTCTAAAAAATAAAGTAAAACCCGAAATTCTATACTTAATAATAAATATGACTATTTTTATAGGTTCTATATGTACAGATAGTATTTGTTTTAACTTTACATTCAAAACTTTAAACTGTTGGCCTATTTCGGAAATTTATTTCAGTTATCAAGTTAGGGATGTTCATTGTACTATATAGGATTGCTGTCTGCATGGAGAAAGTAATAAAAATTGAAGAAAGAAGTTTACAGTTAGACTACTAAAGGTAGGACCTTCCCATTCCTAACTTCCTCCCTCCCACCCTCCCTCCCTCCCTTCCTCCTGATCCATCCAACACTCTTTTATGGCATGCCTACTATATGCTAGGCACTGTGCTAGCCACTAGTGATGCACTATGAGCAAAACAGATTTATAACTTTGCCATCCTAGAGCTTAGGGTATACTGGGAAAGACAGACATTTAACAAACAATTCCAGAGTTCCATAAGATTATTGTTACAATGAAAGGGAACAAGGTGCTAAGAGTGAATATCCAGTATACTCTGGGAAAATCATAGAGGTTCCTAGACAATATGATATTTAAGCTTGGAAATGAATAATGAGTAAAAATTGGCCAAATGAAAGCATGGTGAAATAACATTCCAAAAAGAAGGACCATGTGTAAAGGCTCTAATTGGGAAGAGCCTGAGGCATGGTGGGGTGTGCTTGGAGCTAGTGAGGAAGGGGTAAAATGGCCAAAGAAGAGATTGGAGAGAGCTAGGTTATACCAGCTCTTATGTTCTGTGTGAAGAATTTGGAATTTTATTCCAAGTGCAATGGAAAGCCATGGAAGGGATTTAAGAAAGATGATGTGATGGTCCATATTACACTTTATAAAGGTCACTCTGGTTGCTTTGGGACAAATTAATTAGAAGTGAGCAAGAGTTGATGTGGAAGAACAATTAAAAAGCAACTGCAGTACTCCTAATGAGATGCTGACACTGGCTAATGTGCTCATGTCGGCTGTGAAGGAGAGAAGTGAGGAGGTTTGTGATATATTTAGGAAATGTTGTCAACAGAACTTGGTGATTCATTAGATGTAAGGGGTCAGATGTGCATCCTGTTCCACTAGCTCCACAACTGATAAATACAGAGAGGATTTTTAAAATCCCTTTATTTTGAAATTTCTGAAGTATATACAGAATATTTCTGAATTTATTCCAGATATTTGCAGATGCTAATTTCATTTTATTAGACCAATTTTAGTTTTAGGTGATACACCCAATATTCACAGACAACACACACACAGACACACACACACACACACACACACATTTTGCCCACAGATGGCAATAATAAGTTAAAAACATAAGGGACAGGTCTTGTGTTAGCTTAGGGACATTTTAACAATTAAAACATTATTATGCAGATATGCAAACATTGCTCTTAATTCTTTCTTTTAATCATGTTCATAGTTTCATGTAAGCCACTACACAAACTAAACAGAATTTAAACTTTCAGACTAAGTTTATTTTTCATAGAGAAACAATCACACATGCAGCGTGATAGCAGAGAGGCCTATTCAAAACTGCTTACTCTTCACTTCTCAAAGAGAGCTGAGACTTTACCATGGTGACCTGCTAGGTTTTTGACCAAGGAGAAATCATTTATCTCCATAAAGGCCTCTCTTCTGGCAGTGCAGTGATGAATGGAAAGAGGCAGGTAGTTAAATATTTAGATTTCATATCACTACATGATAGAGATCTATAACAAAATCCAAGACAGGAGAAGTTTTGAAATATGACTTCATCCATATCTCTTTATAAGTCTTTGGAAATCATCAGTAGTTAGGTTTCTATAGTTGAGGCATCCATAATATAAAATAACTTAATTTTACTTTTTATGTTTTTGAGGTCGTTTGTTCTCTAATCATTGAGATATAAGAAAAAGTATAGCTAGATACAAGCTAGTAAATAGTAAACATCTTTGAAGGTACTGTGACTCCCTTCTCCCTACCAATATAGAAAAGACTATTTGCTATTTTTCTGCCTGCAAAAGATACAGGATCAGAGTGCTGCAAACGAAAACATGATGTAGAAATGTTTCCCAACAGTTTTTCTGTTGCTCCTTTCTCAAATCAAGCCCATGCCCACCCACTGGGGCAAGTATCGATTTTGGAAAGAGCAACAAGGTTGACATCTGAAATCTTGTGTCCAGGCTCTTTTCCCTACTAAATGTGTGATCTTGGAAAATCATAACCTGTTTATCACTTTCACTGATAAAATTGGGTTTATACCACCTGTCTGACCTATTTACTGAGCTGCTACGGACGATGTGTGGGCACTTTTAAAACCATATATTCTGGCGGTATCGCTTTAAATGGCAGATATTGCCTTAGGCAGTTTGTTGTATGTGAATTATGGATTTGGGATTAGGAAACCTGAGATCTATCAAAATTCTGCCACTATTTAGCTGTGCGACATTTGTTACAGCACTTCAATTCCCTTCTTGTGTAAAGTTGAGGAATTGCACTAGATTTCTGTAAGGCAGTGGTTTCTCAACCTGAGTGGTGGGAGCTTTTTTACCCTACAGGGGATATTTGGCAATGTCTGGAGGCAACTGGGTGAATGCTACTGGGATCTAGTGGGTAGGGGCCAAGAATGATGTTAAATATCCTACAGTTCACACCCTTCCTCCCGCAACAAAGAATTATTTATCCCAAAACAACAAGAGTGCCAAGGTTGAGAAACCTATTCTAAGGTCTGAACTTGCTTGAAATTTTTATCCATAGGGCATTCCATAAATTACCCACTTGACTAATAGGTATTTAAATTTACCAAATGAGATTTTAAAAATTTATTTCTATTATGAAAATAAACATTGCCATCTATAGTGAAGTATTCCACTAAAATGTAAAGAGTGGTTATTTTTTAGCACTAAGAGGATCAAGAGTTTAAGCATCTTTACCACCATAGTCAACCACAATCCCAAATGTGATGTTTCTCTGGGTACCCCATATCCCCAAGTTATATAATTGGAGGCCAAAGAACAATTATACTTCACAGAAGGGAGTGTCTCTGTCAGTTGTTAGCACAGCGATGAATACCATGAGTCTTAGCATCAGACTGTTTGGGTTCAAGTCTGATTTTCACCAGTAACTATGTGAAATTGGGAAGCCTCTCTGTGCCTCAAGCTCCTCATCTTCAAAATGTGATTGATAAAATAGTTTGTGTTTTAAATGAGATCATTCAGGAGAAGCTCTTAGCACGGTATCTGACACAGAAGAATATTCAGTCAATGCTAGCTATTTTATAGTTAGATCTGAAGGTGAATTTTCATTATATTCCAGGGCATTTCTTTATTGTAGTCACTCAGATTTATTGCAACTCATAAGTATTTTTTTTCTACCTTCTTTAAGTATAATTTATACCTTCTTGGAGTATAATTGCTTTACAATGGTTTGTTAGTTTCTGCTATATAACAAAGTGAATCAGCTATACATATACATATATCCCCATATCTCTTCCCTCTTGCATCTCCCTCCCTCCCACCCTCCCTATCCCACTCCTCTAGGTGGTCACAAATCACTGATGATCTCCCTGTGCTATGCGGCTGCTTCCCACTAGCTATCTATTTTACGTTTGGTAGTGTATATATGTCCATGCCACTCTCTCACTTTGTCCCAGCTTACCCTTCTCCCTCCCCATATCCTCAAGTCCATTCTCTAGTAGGTCTGCATCTTTATTCCCATCTTGCCCCTAGGTTCTTCATGACCATTTTTTTTTTTTAGATTCCATATATATGTGTTAGCATACAGTATTTGTTTTTCTCTTTCTGACTTACTTCACTCTGTATGACAGTCTCTAGGTCCATCCACCTCACTACAAATAACTCAGTTTCGTTACTTTTTATGGCAGAGTAATATTCCATTGCATATATGTGCCACATCTTCTTTATCCATTCATCTGTCGATGGACACTTAGGTTGCTTCCATGTCCTGGCTATTGTAAATAGAGCTGCAATGAACATTGTGGTACATGACTCTTTTTGAATTATGGTTTTCTCAGGGTATGTGCCAAGCAGTGGGATTGCTAGGTCATACGGTAGTTCTATTTTTAGTTTTTTAAGGAACCTCCATACTGTTCTCCATAGTGGCTGTATCAATTTACATTCCCACCAACAGTGTATGAGGGTTCCCTTTTCTCCACACCCTCTCCAGCATTTATTGTTTGTAGATTTTTTTATGATGGCCATTCTGATTGGAGTGAGATGATATCTCATTGTAGTTTTGATTTGCATTATTCTAATGATTAATGATGTTGAGCATTCTTTCATGTGTTTGTTGGCAATCTGTATATCTTCTTTGGAGAAATGTCTATTTAGGTCTTCTGCTCATTTTTGGATTGGGTTGTTTGTTTTTTTGATATTGAGCTGCATGAGTTGCTTGTAAATTTGGAGACAATCCTTTGTCAGTTGCTTCATCTGCAAATATTTTCTCCCATTCTGAGGGTTGTCTTTTCGTCTTCTTTATGGTTTCCTTTTAAGTTTCATTAGGTCCCATTTGTTTATTTTTGCTTTTAGTTCCATTTCTCTAGGAGTTGGGTCAAAAAGGATCTTGCTGTGATTTATGTCATAGAGTGTTCTGCCTATGTTTTCCTCTAAGAGTTTTATACTGTCTGGCCTTACATTGAGGTCTTTAATCCATTTTGAGTTTATTTTTGTGTATGGTGTTAGGGAGTGTTCTAATTTCATTCTTTTACATGTAGCTGTCCAGTTTTCCCAGCACCACTTATTGAAGAGGCTGTCTTTTCTCCACTGTATATTCTTGCCTCCTTTATCAAAGATAAGGTGACCATATGTGTGTGGGTTTATCTCTGGGCTTTCTATCCTGTTCCATTGATCTATATTTCTGTTTTTCTGCCAGTACCATACTGTCTTGATTACTGTAGCTTTGTAGTATAGTCTGAAGTCAGGGAGCCTGATTCCTCCAGCTCCGTTTTTTTCCCTCAAGATTGCTTTGGCTATTCGGGGTCTTTTGTGTTTCCATACAAATTGTGAAATTTTTTGTTCTAGTTCTGTGAAAAATGCCATTGGTTGTTGCTAGGGACTGCATTGAATCTGTAGATTGCTTTGGGTAGTAGAGTCATTTTCACAATGTTGATTCTTCCAATCCAAGATCATGGTATATCTCTCCATCGGTTAGTATCATCTTTAATTTCTTTCATGAGTGTCTTATAGTTTTCTGCATACAGGTCTTTTGTCTCCTTAGGTAGGTTTATTCCTACATATTTTATTCTTTTTGTTGCAATGGTAAATGGGAGTGTTTCCTTAATTTCACTTTCAGATTTTTCATCATTAGTGTATAGGAATGCAAGAGATTTCTGTGTATTAATTTTGTATCCTGCTACTTTACCAAATTCATTGATCAGCTCTAGCAGTTTTCTGGTAGCATCTTTAGGATTCTCTATGTATAGTATCATGTCATCTGCAAACAGTGACAGCTTTACTTCTTCTTTTCCGATTTGGATTCCTTTTATTTCTTTTTCTTCTCTGATCGCTGTGGCTAAAACTTCCAAAACTATGTTGAATAATAGTGGTGAGAGTGGGCAACCTTGTCTTGTTCCTGATCTTAGTGGAAATGGTTTCAGTTTTTCACCATTGAGGACGATGTTGGCTGTGGGTTTGTCATATATGGTTTTTATTATGTTGAGGAAAGTTCCCTCTATGCCTACGTTCTGGAGGGTTTTTATCATAAATGGGTGTTGAATTTTGTTGAAAGCCTTCTCTGCATCGATTGCGATGATCATACGGTTTTTCTCCTTCAGTTTGTTAAGATGGTGTATCACATTGATTGATTAGTGGATACTGAAGAATCCTTGCATTCTGGGATAAACCCAACTTGATCATGCTGTATGATCTTTTTAATGTGTTGTTGGATTCTGTTTGCTAGTATTTTGTTGAGGATTTTTGCATCTATGTTCATCATTGATATTGGCTTGTAGTTTTCTTTCTTTGTGACAACTTTGTCTGGTTTTGGTACTAGGGTGATGATGCTCTCGTAGAATGAGTTTGGGAGTTTTCCTCCCTCTGCTATATTTTGGAAGAGTTTGAGAAGGATAGGTGTTAGCTATTCTCTAAATGTTTGATAGAATTCGCCAGTGAAGCCATCTGGTCCTGGGCTTTGGTTTGTTGGAAGACATTTAATTACAGTTTCAATTTCAGTGCTTGTGATTGGTCTGTTCATATTTTCTATTTCTTCCTGGTTCAGTCTCAGAAGGCTGTGCATTTCTAAGAATTTGTCCATTTCTTCCAGGTTGTCCATTTTATTGGCATAGAGTTGCTTGTAGTAATCTCTCATGATCCTTTGTATTTCTGCAGTGTCAGTTGTTACTTCTCCTTTTTCATTTCTAATTCTGTTGATTTGAGTCTTCTCCCTTTTTTTCTTGATGACTCTGGCTAATGGTTTATCAGTTTTGTTTATCTTCTCAAAGAACCAGCTTTTAGTTTTATTGGTCTTTGCTATTCTTTCCTTCATTTGTTTTTCATTTTTTCTGATCTGATCTTTATGATTTCTTTCCTTCTACTAACTTTGGGGGTTTTTTGTTCTTCTTTCTCTAATTGCTTTAGGTGTAAGGTTAGGTTGTTTGAGATGTTTCTTGTTTCTTAAGGTAGGATTGTATTGCTATTCCCTCTTAGAACTGCTTTTGCTGCATCCCATAGGTTTTGGGTCGTCGTGTTTTCATTGTCGTTTGTTTCTAGGCAGTTTTTGATTTCCTCATTGATTTCTTCAGTGATCTCTTGGTGATTATGTAGTGTATTGTTTAGCCTCCATGTGTTTGTATTTGTTACTGATTTTTTCCTGTAATTGATATCTAGTCTCATAGCGTTGTGGTTGGAAAAGATACTTGCTATGATTTCAATTTTCTTAAATTTACCAAGGCTTGATTTGTGACCCAAGATATGATCTATTCTGGAGAGTGTTCCATGAGCACTTGAGAAGTAAGTGTATTCTGTTGTTTTTGGATGGAATGTCCTATAAATATCAACTAAGTCCATCTTGTTTAATGGATCATTTAAAGCTTGTGTTTCCTTATTTATTTTCATTTTATATGATCTGTTCATTGGTGAAAGTGGGGTGTTAAAGTCCCCTACTATGACTGTGTTACTGTCGATTTCCCCTTTTATGGCTGTTAGTATTTGCCTTATGTATTGAGGTGCTCCTATGTTGGGTGCATAAATATTTACAATTCTTATATCTTTTTTTGGATTGATCCCTTGATCATTATGCAGTCCTTCTTTGTCTCTTGTAATAGTCTTTGTTTTAAAGTCTATTTTGTCTGATATGAGACTTGTTACTCCAGCTTTGTTTTGATTTCCATTTGCTTGGAATATCTTTTCCCATCCCCTCACTTTCAGTCTGTATGTGTCCCTAGGTCTGAAGTGGGTCTCTTGTGGACAGCATATATACGGGTCTTGTTTTGTATCCATTCAGCCAGTCTATGTCTTTGGTTGGATCATTTAATCCATTTACATTTAAGGTAGTTATCGATATGTATGTTCCTATTACCATTTTCTTCATTGTTTTGGGTTTGTTATTGTAGGTCTTTTCCTTCTCTTGTGTTTCCTGCCTAGAGAAGTTCCTTTAGCATTTGTTGTAAAGCTGGTTTGGTGGTGCTGAATTCTCTTAGCTTTGCTTGTCTGTAAAGGTTTTAATTTCTCTGTCGAATCTGAATGAGATCCTTGCTGGGTAGAGTAATCTTGGTTGTAGGTTTTTCTCTTTCATCCCTTTAAATATGTCCTGCCACTCCCTTCTGGCTTGCAGAGTTTCTGCTGAAAGATCAGCTGTTAACCTTATGGGGATTCCCTTGTATGTTATTTGTTGTTTTTCCCTTGCTGCTTTTAATATTTTCTCTTAGTATTTAATTTTTGATAGTTGGATTAATATGTGTCTTGGCATGTTTCTCCTTGGATTTATCCTGTACGGGACTCTGCACTTCCTGGACTTGATTAACTATTTCCTTTCCCATATTAGGGAATTTTTCAACTATAATCTGTTAAAATACTTTCTCAGTCCCTTTCTTTTTCTCTTCTTTTTCTGGGACCCCTATAATTTGAATGTTGGTGCGTTTAATGTTGTCCCAGAGGTCTCTGAGACTGTCCTCAATTCTTTTCATTCTTTTTTCTTTATTTTGCTCTGCAGTAGTTATTTCCACTATTTTATCTTCCAGGTCACTTATCCGTTCTTCTGCCTCAGTTATTCTGCTATTGATTCCTTCTAGAGAATTTTTAATTTCATTTATTGTGTTGTTTGCTCTTTAGTTCTTCTAGGTCCTTATTAAACGTTTCTTGTATTTTCTCCATTCTATTTCCCAGATTTTGGATCATCTTTACTATCATTATTCTGAATTCCTTTTTAGATAGACTGCCTATTTCCTCTTCATTTGTTAGATCTGGTGGGTTTTTGCCTTGCTCCTTCATCTGCTGTGTGTTTCTCTGTCTTCTCATTTTGCTTAACTTACTATGTTTGCGTCTCCTTTTCGCAGGCTGCAGGTTCGTAGTTTCCGTTGTTTTTGGTGTCTGTCCCCAGTGGCTAACGTTGGTTCAGTGGGTTGTGTAGGCTTCCTGGTGGAGGGGACTAGTGCCTGTGTTCTGGTGGATGAGGCTGGATCTTGTCTTTCTGGTGGGCAGGTCCACGTGTGGTGGTGTGTTTTGGGGTGTCTGTGGCCTTATTATGATTTTAGGCAGCCTCTGTGCTAATGGGTGGGGTTGTGTTCCTGTTTTGCTAGTTGTTTGGCATAGGGTGTCCAGTACTGTAGCTTCCTGGTAGTCGAGTGGAGCTGGGTCTTGGCGTTGAGATGGAGATTTCTGGGAGATTTTCGCCATTTGATATTACGTGGAGCTGGGAGGTCTCTTGTGGACCAGTGTCCTGAAGTTGGCTCTCCCACCTCAGAGGCACAGCCCTGACGCCTGGCTGGAGCACCAAGAGCCTGTCATTCACACGGCTCAGAATATAAGGGAGAAAAAATAGAAAGAAAGAAGAAGATAAAATAAAATAAAGTGATTAAAATAAAAAATAAAAAAGTTATTTAAAAAAAAAAGAAATAAAGAAGGAAGAGAGCAACCATACCAAAAAACAAATCCACCAATGATAATAAGTGCTAAAAAGTATACTAAAAAAACCCCAAAAAGCAAAAAAAAAACTGGACAGATAGAACCCTAGGACAAATGGTAAAAGCAAAGCTATACAGACAAAATCACACACAGAAGCATACACACAGACACTCACAAAAAGAGAAAAAGGGAAAAAAATATATATATATTGTTGCTCCCAAAGTCCACCTCCTCATATTGGGATGATTCGTTGTCTATTCAGGTATTCCACAGATGCAGCGTATATGAAGTTGATTGTGGAGATTTAATCCGCTGCTCCTGAGGCTGCTGGGAGAAATTTCCCTTTCTCTTCTTTGTTTGCACAGCTCCTGGGGTTCAGCTTTGGATTTGGATCCGCCTGTGCCTGTAGATCACCTGAGGGCGTCTGTTCTTCGCTCAGACAGGACAGGGTTAAAGGAGCAGCTGATTAGGGGGCTCTGGCTCACTCAGGACGGGGGGAGGGAGGGGTACGGATGCGGGGCGAGCCCGCAGCGGCAGAGGCCGGCGTGACGTTGCACCAGCCTGAGGCACGCCGTGTGTTCTCCCGGGGAAGTTGTTCCTGGATCATGGGACCCTGGCAGGGGCGGGCTGCACAAGCTCCCGGGAGGGGAGGTGTGGAGAGTGAGCTGTGCTCGCACACAGGCTTCTTGGTGGTGGCAGCAGCGGCCTTAGCGTCTCATGCCCGTCTCTGGGGTCCGCAATGATAGCCGCGGCTCACGCCAGTCTCTGGAGCTCCTTTAAGGGGTGCTCTGAATCCCCTCCCCTCGCGCACCAGGAAACAAAGAGGCAAGAAAAAGTCTCTTGCCTCTTCGGCAGCTCCAGACCTTTTCCCGGACTCCCTCCCAGCTAGCTGTGGTGCACTAGCCCCTTCAGGCTGTGTTCACGCCGCCAACCCCAGTCCTCTCCCTGGGATCCGACCTCCGAAGCCTGAGCCTCAGCTCCCACCCCCCGCCCACCCCAGCGGGTGAGCAGACAAGCCTCTTGGGCTGGTGAGTGCTGGTCGGCACCGGTCCTCTGTGCAGGAATCTCTCCGCTTTGCCCTCTGCACCCCTGTGGCTGCGCTCTCCTCCGTGGCTCTGAAGCTCCCCCACTCTGCCACCCGCCATCTCCGCCCGCGAAGGGGCTTCTAGTGTGTGGAAACCTTTCCTCCTTCATGGCTCCCTCCCACTGGTGCAGGCCCCGTCCCTATTCTTTTGTCTCTGTTTTTTCTTTTTTGTTTTGCCCTACCCAAGTACATGGGGAGTTTCTTGCCTTTTGGGAGGTCTGAGGTCTTCTGCCAACGTTCAGTAGGTGTTCTGTAGGAGTTGTTCCACATGTAGACGTATTTCTGATGTATTTGTGAGGAGGAAGGTGATCTCCGTGTCTTACTCTTCCGCCATCTTGAAGCTCCTCCTACTCATAAGTATTTGCTGATACTATTTTTTTTTTTGGTCTAGTGTGCATTTCTCCACCTAGAGAAATTAAACTCATCCTTTGAGTCTCAAAGTCAACACTGCCTCCCTGAGAGGGGCTTGTCTAGTCCCTGTGAGCAGACACAGCCTTCCCATCTACAGTGTCCTTAAAGATCTCTACGCATAACATACCGTAAAGAGCTCAATTCTAGCCCCTGTGAGCAGACACAGCCTTCCCATCTATGGTGTCCTTAAAGATCTCTACCCATAACATACCCTAAAGAGCTCAATCCATATCCTTCACACTATATTATCATTCATATATATATACGCATACAAGCATCAGCGTCCCTGCCTGGAATGACATGCTCCCTGATTGATATCTGTATGTATATGGCAGGCACACAGGGCCCTGCATAAATGTGAAAACAGGATCAGTACTAGGAAATATCTTGCTCTAGTTATAAAGGATAAAACTGAATTTACAAGCTGAAATTAAACCTTTATCATTGAGAAACTGAAGAGGAGAAAAGTCCCGTGTTTGACAGGATAAGATGATCGAGAAAAAGCAGAACTCAGCAGGATCCATTTATAGGTGATTCCAGGGTACACTTTCTCCAAGTGTATAGAAGTGCCTGCGTTCTAAAGAGATGACACAGATTCTGTTTTGATTCCACTGTCTATAATATGTATCAAAAGGTTAAAAAGAAGAATAGTTCCCTATTATATCTGGTATATGGGTTTTCTGAAATGAGGATAAATCACTCCACTTGGTGGATTTTAGATATGACTAGTGTTGCTTAACAAATCTTACATGACAGTAATAAGCTTAGTCTCACAGTGGACAGTTAAGCTATAAAGATATGAAAATGCTAAGCCAAATGAAAGTATCCTATCAATAATTCCAACCCATAAACATGGTTGACCTTCTCCACCACATTAAAAAAAAGAAGAAGAAAAGAAAAGAGTGGTTTCAGTACTTCCATTTTATGAATGTTAAAAAGTGACCACTAATGGGACTTAGGTACATGACTACAATTATCCATGGACTAATTAAAAATGACTGTCGCTCACATTGTTCACAGCATATCAACAATAGCAAACATGACTGGGTTCACTTTAATTCAGAGTTGTGTCAGATTAGCTAATAGAGTATTACAATTATTGCTCAAGCTCATAAATCCTCTATGAAGACTTGTTGACAGTTTATTTTTATTCCGTCATCTTACAAAATGTCAAAAACCAATTTCCTAAAGTTACATGCAGACTATCAGGTAATGATGGTAGAATGAACACAGAAATGCAGGGGTTTTTTTCCTCCGGAGTACACATGAAAATATAAGTGAAGGGCTTTTTAATTAGCCACAAACCCACAAAGGAGACAGGGGAGGGAACCACAGCAACAGAATTTTAGAAGCTTGACAGTTAGTGAACAAGTAGTAACTCACTTAGAAGACCTGCAAAAGCTGAACCCTAATGTAACAGATATTGATGCCAAGGAACAACATGATTACCAATGCAGAACCCCCCGAAGGCTAGAGAATTGATGATACTAGATATTTATGGAAGGGAGGATGAGAATAGGGCAAAAACAAGAGGATTGTTCAAAAATATTTTAAAGAAAATTAGATACCAATTCTTCTCTCTACCATGGCAGAGAATAGAAGTTTATTCTGTGGAGAGGGTCAAAGACAGTCTCTGCACAGCTGAAGGTGTGCTTTTATGCTGAATGTAAAATCTCTTCCCACTCATCTATCCGATGTAGACAGATAGGCAGAATATTGGAGGATTCTTCTCTATGAATCTGACCAGTACAAAAGACCCAAAGATACTGACAGCAGGGGTTTCCCAATGAGCCAGACAAACCAACCATGAAGCCCCGAGTCAACTAGCTATGAAGAGTTCCCAAGCATCTCTTTACTGCCTTACACTTAATGATAAGCAGACAACCAAGGACCACCAAAAAACTGAGAGAAGCCTTTAACATGAGGGAGACTTAAACATGCAAACAAACAGACAATAGGAACTTGGGGAGAATAAAGATAACATATAGAGAGAAAAGCAAAGCCCCTAAAACAAAAACCCCAAAAGATCTAACTTAAATGCTCTCAGAGAGAGAAGAGATGCCATTGCCTCCACACAACAAGAACAGGCTGCTATAGAAAAAGATACATGTAGAAAACAAAGAAAAAACACTTAATAATTAAAAGTATGTATCAGAAAAGAAAAAAAAAATCAGTAAGAGGGTGGGAAGATAAAGTTTAGGAAATCTTCCAGAAAGTAAGGCAAAAAGAGAAAAAGATGGAAAGTATTATGCTGAGTGGCTCAACTTTCACTAGTGTTTCCATAGTCACAAGCGACCAGTAGATGGTGATGAAGCCAAAATTACCATCTAGGAGGATGGGCAAGCAGGTGATGCACAGTTGTGTAGTAGGAGTGCTTATATTTTACATAAGATGGCTTTCATAACATGACTCCAAAGTGTAAGTACATGTAACTGAGATGAAAATAGCTTCACTTGCATTGTAAATAAAATATGTAAACACACATATCAATGAAGATATTCCACTTCCAAATATACAGAAGAAATGCAGTTGTGCATTTTAATTAGTTTTCACTGTCAAATGTTTTATGTTAGTGTGGAAAAATTAAGAGGTATTATGATTATAGTCATTCCTGGAGGCAGGACATGATCAGTAACAGTCTTGAGATACTCTTAGATACAAAATTTGGGGGGAGAGAGAGGATAATATAGTAAGTTTTAAAAATAAATATAAATTTTAATTCAAATGACCAGTTCAATTCAAATGACTGGTGTTTCCTCTGAAGAACTTCCACAGTTTTGGATTTTAAATTGCCCTTTTAAGAAATTACAAATTACACTAATAGCAGATGTTAGCTTCTTTATTTTCTTAGTAATATAATTTGGCAAACTAAATACATTGACAACTTTGTGATGGTCCCCTCCCTCCCTCTCCTCCCCCTCCCTCCTCCTCCCTCCCTCCTCCTCCCCTCCCCTCCCCTTCCCTCCCTTCCTTCCTTCTTCCCTTCCTTCCTTCCTTCCTTCCTTCCTTCCTGTAGTTCACCTGGTTCCTGAAATCTATATGTTTTGGAACCACTGCTCTAAATGGCATTCAAACTTCTCATTCTTTTTATGAAGACAAAAAAACCCAGTAACTCTTTACTTTCTAACTACATTGAACAACCCAGGATAAAAATCCCATGCCCGTAGACAAGTGCAATTCCCCTTTGTTTCAAATCACATTGCATTATATGGCCATATGTGTACCATTTTTGTGACTTGCTGGTGACCAACACAGTAGGATGAAATGCACTTAAATGAGGTGGAAAATGGAAGTTCCTTGAACACTCAGAAATCAATATAGCATGGAAAGATAGACTAAGGAATAATAAAACAATATGAAACCTAAAAGTGATAAGCAGGTCACAGGAATTCAAGTGTAAATAGACACAGCTCCAAATCAATAACATTCAAATATGTGTCTGTATATTTTAAAGAAATCGTTGAAAAAAATTGAGTCAATTATCTTTTAAAAACCTCCTACCATAACCCCAGTTATTTAAAATGTTGTCTAAATTATTCAGTTACTAAATATTTTAATAATATGTATATATAGTACCTTTCTTTCCTGGACAGAAGAAGAAAATTAAGCAGTAGCAAAAAGAAAAGGCATTATTTATGGTATCTCTACTGGGATAATAATCTGATAATATGTATTCGTGGATGAGTGATTTTGAATGGATACAACTCAATTGTGAAAATAATCAGCAGTTTTCTTAGTTATATCTTATAATTAGGCTGTGAAATAATTAAAATAAGTTAAAATACTTGGAAACATGAAAGATTAGACAATGATATGATAATACGATTGTAGCAAAACTCCTAAAAATGCTTTTTAAAGGACACAATAGTAAATATGAAACAATTTCCATTATAGTTGGAAAAACAAAGATACTCTCAAAAACACTGCAACTAACCTTCAGTCATTCAACAAGAACTTATTGAACAAAATCCCCCCATTGGTTACTCAGAGATAAATAAAACACATATCCTAAATAAAACACATATCCCATCCTCAAGAGGAAAGTAAGACATTCAGAAATTAGTATACTTACATATTACGATAATAATTTGAGACAGGGTGAGAAAAATAAGTAATCTCTCAGGCCAATAATTGTCTGACTTCCTCTCTAGGAGGATCTCCCAAATGCTTGTCCAGCTCAGACACCTTACTCAAGCCATGTCCACATTTCCAGTTTTGGGAGAGCCTTGCCAAAAACGTACCACTCCTATAACCACAGTTTGAGTCAACATATTCCCCTCAAATACTCCTTCTATTTTTGACATTCTTGTTGTTATTGGCATTACCTTCCTCCCAGCCAGCCATAATTAATACCTTTTCAGTCAGCCATAATTAATACCTTTTTTTTTTAATTCCTCGGTCTGTCAACTTTACTTCCTATTAGTTGATACATTAACAAGATTTATACCTCCGATTCTCTCTGATCCCCCTGAAATCTGACCTTTTTCAGAGGCTAATATTACTTTTCACCTAGGTAATCAGTTTCCCAATTGGTTCTCTGGCTACTGGCTTCTTTTTTCTCTTACTCATTCTACAGTCTAAGACTAACTTACCAACTGGGCTCTCCTCCTTTCCTCTTTTTAAAAAATTTTAAGGCTTCAGTGGCGTGAAGGTTTCACTTTAGTGAAAATGTATCTAAATTCATAATTTTTCTGGCACTACTCTTTTTCATCAGGTCAGCTGGATCAACTGCTTCAGTTGGCTGTAATATTGCCCAGCTTGTAAAGTCAACATATGTTTCCTCATTTCTCTGCCTCTCCTAACACTGGTCGTTCAGCAATGCCTTTCTACTTCATATCTGTCTGCTGAAATCTTACTTCTAAACTAAGGTATCGCTCACCTAATGTTTTCACAATGAGGCCTTGCTTGATCCTGCTTTTGCAAACAGCTCTACTTTAAATTCACACAGTACATTCTTCTTAGTTTTACTTACTGCATTGCCTAATACTATGCTGGTCATATGACAAGTATTCAACAAGTGCTTGATTAAACGAATGATTTCTTATTAGTACCTTGAAAACTTTTAATATTACAACTCTGCTCATGAATCATAAGTCTTAGAACACTGTACAATGTAAGTGACTATCTCCGTAGTTTTAAGAAGTTATGCCTATAATTGTTATGGCTAGATACCAGGATGTCTACTAATGGAGAGGGACATACTACTCCTAACATTTTATTTGTGAACACTTTGGAAACAATATCCGACTCTCCATTAGTGGACATAATCATCAATCCACTTATTGGCAGTCATCCGTTTCTAATTAATACAGGTGAATCAACTCTTGCCAAATATAAAGGGACAACTGAATATTGCCCAATTCACAGTCAAACTTTCTTTGCTCTCTCAGAACTGCGGGACAATCATGTTTTTTCTTCTTGGGAAAGGGTTCCCTTTGCTTTGTGTATTGGGCACTTTAAAACTCTTGTGCTCTGGACAACTCATAATGGTGTCTTTCCCAATTTAACCTCAAGGGCTACCTGTAAAAAGAACTCTTCAGGTGAAAAAGAAAAGACCACAAGACATAACACACATGCACGTGCACTCACACACATGCACCCTGTGGGCACACACACAGGAGCAGGCCCTGATAATTACTGAATGAGGGCTCTTGTCAACACTTCACTGTTAATTCATCTTGTGAACTTCTACTCAATATCACACTTTTTGTGAATGTAGTAGAACATGTGATATATACCACAGTGGTGTGAATGCTGGCCCCCAAAAGATATGTCCGTGTCCTAATCTCTGGTAGCTGTGAATATCACCTTACCGGTATATCTTACTTTATTGTACTTCACTTTATTGTGCTTCGCAGTTATGGTGGGGTTTTTTTGTTTGTTTTACAAATTGAAGATTTGTGGCAACCCTGCATCGGTACTCTATTTGCGTCATTTTTTGCCACAGCATTTGCTCACTTCGTGTCTCTGTGTCACATGGTAATTCTCACAATATTTCAAACTTTTTTTTTACATTTCTTATGGCTATCTTTGATGCTACTACTACCACTTCCTGAAGGTTAGCATTTTTTAGCAATAAAGTATTTTTAATTAAGGTATGTACATTGTTTTTTTTTATTGCACACTTACAGTATAGTGTAAATATAACTTTTATATGCACTGGGAAACCAAAAAATTCATGTGACTCACTTTATGACAGTATTTACTTTATTGCAGTGGTCTGGAACTGAACCTGCAATATTTCCAAGGTGTGCCTGTATTTGGAAAAAGAGATTTTTCAGATGTAATTAAAGTAAGGCTCTTGAGATGAGATCACTCTTGATTTTCCATGTGCGCCCTAAATCTTATGCCAAGCGTCTAATAAAAGAAAGGCAGAGTGAGATTTGAGACAGTCAGAAGACAAAACACACATACACACAAACACACACAGAAGAGGAAGAGGGCAATGGTGACCACAAAGGCAGAGATTGGAGTGATGGGACCACAAGTCAAGGAGGCTGACAGCCTCCCGACATTCATTAAGTGAGGCAAAGATTCTCCCCTAGAGCCTCCAGAGGCAGTGCAGTCCTTGGTTTCAAGCTTCTGGCCTCCACAACTGTTGACAGAAGAAATTTCTCTTGTTTTAAGCCACCAAGTTTGCGGTACTTGGTTACAGCAGCCACAGAAAACTAATAAAGATACTAAGATAAGTTTTCAGAAAGGTAAGTGACTCAGATTGTTGCTGAATTTCTACTAGGCTTTGAGAAGTTCCCTCTTTCTCTACTTCATCCCCACCTTCAGTCCCCAGTATCGTACATAGCTTCCACTTGGAAGGACATCCAGATCTCATTTGTACCTTCTGTGCCTGAGTTAGAGAGTCTCTCTTTCTTGACAATAACAACCTGACTGATGAGATAACCCAGATGTGTTTGTGTCTGTTAGCTTCCTCATACGCATAGCAAAGAGCTCCAGGAAGTATAGAAATCCTGATTATGACTACGAAAACATCAGATCCACCAGGTCAGAAGAGATATAGATACAGATAGGTATAGACATAGACATATATAGATATAGAAACATAATTATAAGAATTTTCTGTTTGCAGAACTTAAAAGTCCCAACAGGACAGAGAACAGTGATTCTCAGCCTCCATTTCAGATCTAATAAATTAAATTTTCAAGTACAGGGGAGGCAGGAGAGCTAGAAAACTGGGTGCATGTGTTTTGTAAAAGCTCTACAAGTATTTATGTCATTCATTCCGCATTAAAACTCATTGCTATAGACAGTTCATCTGGCGATGAAGATCTTCAGGTCACTGAGATTCTCACTTAATTAGTCAGGGGCAAGACAGGCCCATTGGTTTGTTTCAGTGTACCATGATGCCAAGGACCTCTTTATTTAGAGGAAAAAATGTAAATTAAAAGTGAAAATGTTAACCTATAACATTAAAATAATTAAAATATGTGTGTTCCAAATTACTAAACTGAACATAAGATGCTCATCTGCATTTAAGAGAATTTATCATTATTTCAACAACTTTTGAGAATCTTAGTCTTATTTCCCCATTGAGAAACTGTTCTCATATGCTAGAATAAAGTCAACTTCCATCTTGTTTTCAATATTCTGCTACTGTGAAAATAAAATAAATTAAAGCTTAGGTCCTTTTAGTCACTGAAGTTTAAAACAGAGTGTTAACTTAGTTACTATGCTACTTTCATTCGTATAGGCATTTTTACAATTGGTGGAGGTTTTTTGATACCATTGTTTGTGGGGCCTTGACCTAGTACATGTCAGCCCGTAGGAAAAATTGCAAATTACTTTGTTATGTTAATGCACATGCATTTACATTATAAAAGAATTTCCATTTCTATAAAAACCTTACCAAGTTCTTTAAAGTTAACATATATTTACAAGCCATGTGCAAGATGCACTGTAAATGTCATAAAAATATCGTAAGTCCAATTTAACTTCTGGGTTAACATTAATTTTAATCCAATTGTTACCGGTTTTCTAAACGGATAATTTACCAATGTCTACATAGTTTTTAACTTTAAATGCTCAAACAATCAGTACTCTTTAAATTACTTATCTATGTAGAGTCAGATAATTATATTCAGAAAGAAAATGTGAATCCTAAATTTACAAAAACCAACTTTGTGCACAGGGAATTAATAGTCACAGTAAACTGACAAGTCAATTATTAGTTTTACTTTGTCTATTTTAAGAAGTGAAATGAGACCACTTGCTTTTTGCTTGCTGTTTAAGAAAGGACTATAACTTGCTGTTTTTAAAGAGTAAAAACTCTGATGAACTAACTGACTCTTCTATCTGCTTTTTTCACATTAACTTTTGCAGCTCACGGGACATTCTGTTCATGAATGTTCTAAGTACTTCCATTTTCTTAAGTGCCTTGAAAAGAAATTTCATGCTTGAAGATCAGTAGAGGAAGAAAAGTGTCTGTTAAAATGTACTTGAGAGAGCAGAAGTACAAAAAAATGGGAATGAGAAAATAGGAGGCAAAGATGAACAGAAGCAGATCGAGTAGACATGCAAATGAATAGGGGAAAAAAAAACCCTGAGCAACATTTCAAGGACAAGTTCATATACAATTGCATTATTACTAGATGTTCTATTTGATGAGACACAGAATCTGTTAACAGTGGGATAAAATAAAAGGAAGCAGTCTATAGGATGAGACCATTCTAAATATTGTAGTCCATAAGGATAAGATGAGATCATTCTAAATATTGCAGAAGGGTCACAGATTTAAGAGAGCATTTATTTACAGTTAGAATTTAACAAAGGAGTGAAGAAAGAAACAATAATCAATACGCTAGTGTATAGAAATGTTCCAAGAAGTATAGCACATAAGCTTTGGTCACAATCTGTAAAATGGAAGCACAATACAAACATCACAGACTGTTAAAAAGATGAAATGAGACAACATATGAAAATGCCTTGCAAATGTTTCCTAGAACAAGTCATGTTGTACGTATCCTATCTCTAGGGATAGCTTGATGTGACAGGATGAATTTAATTTAATTTTTCCAGAAAAGCAATGCACTTTCCTTTGCTCTCTTCCTACTCAAAGAGGTGCCAAGTTTCTATAAACACAATTCTTTGTCAGGCAAGTCTGAGGTGAGTACCCTGCTTTTATTAAACTGGAAACAAAAATTCTCCAAGAGTGAGAAAGCCTGTAGCCTGCCTGCAAGTTTGTGGGGTAGTGGGAGGGGAGAGGGAAGTACTGACTTTCTGGACTCCTCAGGAACTTGAAATCTTTCTCTCATGCTCACTGTGGACCAGAAGTGGAAGTGGGAGATATCTTCAGACCACTGGAAAATTAAAAACTCTTTATCAAGCTTTTTTCTTTTCTTTTTCTTAATTATTCAATTGGATAATATATGCTATAATTAAAATTTACATATCTTAACTACAAAATTTTAAAAAATCCTTAGTGTCTCTGAGAAGTAACATTGGGCTTGTGTGCGGTGAATTGCAAAAGAGGCCTCTTCTTGAGTTTGCTGTGAGGCGCAGGTTTTAAAACCTTCTGGATACTCTATGCATTGGGCTTATCGGGCATGTTTTTTAAAAAAAAATAATGAATGAATTAATTAATTTTTGGCTGCTTTGGGTCTTCGTTGCTGTACGCGGGCTTTCTCTAGTTGCAGCGAGCGGGGGCTACTCTTCGTTGTGGTGCACGGGCTTCTCATTGCAGTGGCTTCTCTTGTTGCAGAGCACAGGCTCTAGGCACCGTGGGCTTCAGGAATTGCTGCACGTGGGCTCAGTAGTTGCGGCACGCAGGCTCAGTAGTTATGGCACACGGGCTTAGTTGCTCCGAGGCATGTGGGATCTTCCCGGACCAGGGCTCGAACCCGTGTCTCCTGCATTGGCAGGCTGATTCTTAACCACTGCACCAGCAGAGAAGTCCCTTATCTGGCATGTTTTGGAGCATACATTCAGGCATATCTTAAAACATGAATGTTTAGGCCTTCATGAAGTAATAGATCAAATTTCATTGTATATGCTTTCATATTAAAAAGTTAAACATTATTAAATGCATAGGAATATATTAAGAAAAAAAGAAGTAATCAACAAAATGATGTAGTGAAAAGGTCCATATATAAATTCCAGAAGAATCAAAATACAAAATGCTCTCTTTAAAATTGGAAATAACAGTTATAGCTATGGAAAAACAAATGACACCATGGACAGTCATTCTATTGGATACATTTCAATAAAATCAAGGCAGATAAGATTGTACGATGGCCTTCAAAATGTACCTCTTATGAAAATAAACTGTTTAGTCATAAATGAACATGAGATAGTCTGGTTACTCAAAGAATCTACCCTACCACATCAATTTTTGAGAATTAAATTAAAATGAATTACTGTTGATCTGAGGCTGGTGAATTAAATTTAGTATTTCCTCAGAGGAGGCAAAAAGTCACAATGGGGACATCAGTTTCCACTGATAAAGAGGAAGCCATATTGAAGTGATAGGTGGATGAACCTTTATCTGGGTTAGTTAGAAATACCACTTGCCAGTTTTATATCAATGAACCACATCTTATGAAAATGTAAAAATCTTCACTAACACAGAGAAAAGTTATAGGGGTGATTGTTCAATTACAAAAAAGATTCTTATATAAAATTATTCACCAGAGAGTTTCTTTAAATAGAGTACTTCCCTTGTGCATATAAATCTTTCATTGATCATTAGCTGCTTAAAAGAACTGGGGGTCAGAGCCTCTTAAAACTGACATGTTAAGCCACTACCAATTAAAGATCAATCAAAAATGAAGGGAACACTTCTCTGAAATTATGATGATTCAATTTACCCACAAATCTGTAGGAACATACTAAGTTGGTAAAGTATGACTGGAATGCTAAGTGTGTTAACGTTAGACCATAAAATACTGGTATCCTATTTTTATAATCATATTCAAGCATGAGTTATTTTTCATGAAGAGTCTGCATATAATTTAGGAATGCTCAGTTATTTAGCCAAAATTCAAGAGGAAATTTATGGATGAACATCTCTCTTTATATTCAAATTTTAAATGATGTGGGTCTTTTTATAGTTTCTATTTTAATGAACATCAGTCATGTGGTACATATTCTTATTCTGAAACCTCTTTTAATATTCTACACCATTATGTCCTTTGATAGGTTTATTTCTGATAAATTGGCATTCACTTTGCAAATTCAGAAGTTCTTGTTAACATAGGATACTCACTGCATTTTTCTATGCAGTAAACTTCAATCTTTAAGAACAACTCAGAAAGCTCTGTATTTTCAAGCTTTGTACTTTCAAGATAATAGTACTTGTCAGAGGAAAAACAGTATTTTTCTATAAAATGAATAAGACTATTGCCAAAACCTTCTGGAGGAGCTTGACAGGCATAATGGTTTGATGCTTTGCTTTGTAAAATTATTCTCACGTCCCTTGTCTTAAGAAATACTATATCTGAATTTCTTTAGTTGAAAAAGTAATTTTTTCACTCTACTTTCTTCTTGATGGTTATTAACAAATTCGTGTGGTATAGTGTCCATTACATGGTCATTTTTTAAAGGATGGGTATCATTTTCTTCTGCTATGACTAAGTACTTACCGTATGCATTTGAATAGATTTGTTGAAGAATTAAGTAATCTAAAATCAATAATTTCTTTAAGGTAAAGTCTCATTTAAGTAGAAAAATTTAGTATTCATATTTTGTTCTTAGATGGAAGATGGAAATTATCTAAAATATTATCCATCCTGTACAATAGCAGACTTACATTCTAATAAGAACATAAGCATGATCAAACAATCATTGACATTCAAAATGTAGTTCAGAAATCTTGTATATACATCATTATCTCTCTCCTCTTTCTCTCTCTCTCTCTCTATCTATATATATTTATATCTACACCATATATACATATATGTGTAGCATTAAAATATCTCAACTAACAGCAGCAAGCATATATTGACTACTTAATATATACCAGGCAATGTACTAATCTTTACATGCATTATCTCATTAAATACCCATACTAACTCTACAGAGCTACGTATTATCACGGTGTCTTTTTTATTGATTAGGAAAATGAGGGCTGTTTGTTTAAGGTTACAGCAGAGCTAAGTGGTAGAGCTGGATTGTCACCTACGTCTGTCTGACAGAATGACCTGAATTTGGAACCTCTGCTATATGCTGCCTCTTTATTGTAAGTAATCAAAATAATAAAATAATAATAATCATAATAATAATGAAGAAGAAAAATGATGATGTTGATGATGATGGTGATGATGATGTTTGTTTTTGAAAATTTTGTGATATAAAAACATGTAGCCATTTTTGATCTCTGCTTTTTCCATCAATTTAAAGAGAAGAATTTGACTTGATAACTATCAAAGTCCCTCCACTTCGTAAGGTGTCTAAATCTAGAATTGTGAAGAGTCACACATATCTAGTTTCTTAGTTGGCCACAAACAAACAAACAAAACTGTACTCTCAGTGCTGTAGCAAAAGAGCAATCTGCATGATTCATGTTAGTGGCCAACAAACTAGACCAGAACTACACCAGGAGTTGGGAATTTCAAAAGACTCTGGTTTTGTGACAACACTCTTTCTTGCACTTCTTCTTTCTTCCTTTCTTTTCTCTCTTTTGGCCCTTTTCCAAAGTAAGAACCAGCAGACTCACATTTTCTCTATTCCAGTTTTTAAAGCATTTTAACAAGTGCTTCAGCTGGCTTCCAAACGTTCAGAAATCAATGGCCCGTAGGAGCTGCTCTAACCTTCATCTCCATCTTTCTTTGGGTTTCAAGCCTGTCCTAGCACTAGGCCTCAAGCATGTAACACTTAAAAAGGAAGCCTGACTTCTGCTTAGCTAGCAATTTTTTAAATATTTGTTTTGATTTTTTTCTGGATTGAGGGGTAATTGCAATAAGCTACTTAACATTAAAAATAGTAAAAGTTATTTTAAAAAATAGTGTATGTTTGTTCTCATCGTTGCTACTTAGCCATTCTTTACCTTTTTTAAGAAAATTTTTATACAATTTTTAAAGGGTACTTTCCATTTATAGTTATTCCAAAACGTTGGCTATATCCCCCGTGTTGTACAATACACCCTTGAGCCTGTCTTACACCCAATAGTTTGCACCTCCCACTCTCCCTTCCCTATATTACCCCTTCCCCACCCCCACACCGGTAACCACTAGTTTGTTCTCTATATCTGTGAGTTTTTAGCTAGCAATTTTTAAAGCAAACATGCAAAGCTGGATTTCCCCCCAACCTATTCTTCCTCTCTAGCACTAAGGAAAGACTGATTTTGAGAATCTGTGAGATTCATATCTTATAAGTTAGGCCATATAATGATCTAAGAATATGAATACTAGCTTTCATTAATTGATTCATCTTTTGTTTAAGGATATGAAATGTTAAATAAATACTAATATCAAAATATTCCTCTTCAGGTTAGAATCACAATTCTTAAGGTGTTTTTGGTTTCAAAAGTAAAATATGAGACCATAACAGCTGTCAAGAGTTATTACTTTCATTCATCCTGGCACAATAAATTTACACTGAGTAGACCTGAATGCCATCAGTTTTAAATAATTATAACAGCAGTCTGTATTTGCCTTTACATGCTTTAATTATGATGTCTATTTGCCCAGAAGCTCTAATTTATGTCTAGCAAGCTTTATTTCAGGCAGTAGAACTATGCTGATCTGCATGTCTTTCTTAAGTGGGCAACAAGTACATCATTTGTCATCTAAAATCAAGACTTGGATACAAATGTTTTTATCCAGAGTGAAAGGGAAGTTTTATGGTTTTTCATATGAGTTTGTCAGTGAAAATATGTTTTGTATCTTCCACATGGAGCAGTAAAACAAAAGTCAACAGCATTACATTTGCTAATGACAACCAGAAGAGCAACTGTGGATGGAAAAACCCAAACAGTCAATCCTGACTTCCTTACCTCTGGGAAGGAAGGTCATATTTGCATCACTTGCATAACTCAGCAACTAAGTATTCTTTAGCAGCATCAATATTGTAAGTCATTTTCAGAATTAGGTATCAAATTCAACACCTGAATTGTTTTGTTTCTAGGATACTGACATAAAGTACTTCTCTACTCCAGAAAGGAAACAAACAGGCCTCCTAATTAAGTAACTATTCAGAAAGGATGTGTTCTGTTTTAAGAAAATAACAGCTATGAAAATATAGAACTAGATAGTAAATGTTAGAGGGCTATATTTCACTCCATAAAATAATTCCCTATATACTTTCCTTGGATTAAAAACTCAACTAGTATATTTGTAATACAACACATTCCATGCACTATATGTATATATATATGTATATATACAGTTCCAGATCATATAAAGGATTGAAGTAGAATACATTTCCATAACTAATTACTTTAGCAACACAGTAAATTAAACATAAAATTTTCATGGCAAAAAGTTTTCCTATTAAATTATCAATCAGGATCTATTATATAGACATTTTCCCCTCAGTCTGCTTGAAACTTAAAATTCTGCAAACTATAATATGGTGTAACAGGGCAAGATGTGTTAGTTAAGTTCTAGTGTGACATTTTATTTTAATTAGCCTGTAGTTAAGTTGGATAAAGTTACATGTGTAGTGCGTCCTTTACGAGGACAGATGTTTAAAAATTTGAGGTTTCAATATTGTCATCAACCACTTTCCCGGAGATGTTAACATCTGGTGAATCCTTGTAACTCATTCAGATACATGTGTTTTCTTTTTAACAAATTTAACAAAAGAAAGTGGATATTAAAGAAAAACAAAAGTCCTGTTGAGCAGCTTATTCAGTACAGTCTCATTACTTTCTTCTTACAGAAAATTTGGAGATGTGTGTCCTTTGTGGCATGTATACCTTATTGTCAATTAGTATTTATTGACATTCCCTATGCCCAGAGCACATCACAAAATTACTGTGTACTTATATTAAGAAACACAGGCTCTAGGGCTTCCCTGGTGGCGCAGTGGTTGAGAATCTGCCTGCCAATGCAGGGGACACGGGTTTGAGCCCTGGTCTGGGAAGATCCCACATGCCGCGGAGCAACTAGGCCTGTGAGCCACAATTACTGAGCCTGCGCGTCTGGAGCCTGTGCTCCGCAACAAGAGAGGCCGCGACAATGAGAGGCCCGTGCACCGCGATGGAGAGTAGCCCCCACTTGCCGCAACTAGAGAAAGCCCTCGCACAGAAACGAAGATCCAACACAGCCAAAGATAAATAAATAAATTAAAAAAAAAAAGAAACACAGGCTCTAGAGGAAGTTTTCAGTTGAGCATTAGGATAAGCAAGAGAAAAAAATGGATAGAGACTGTAGACATTTGATTAGGTTTCTATATTTCTTCAACAATATGGACTAGATTTATTTGAAACCCTCCAAATGTGGATAATCCTGAAAAAGAGAGGCCACACTCATATTCAATGAATGAAGAGAAGGAGCTAAGAGGGGGAAGGAAGAAGTGATTCTGATACCCAGGGAAAGTGAGTTTTCCTTCAAGAGCTCTATGTTACAAAGATGTATCATTTTATGCATTGTATCAAAAAAATTAAAAGTTATTAAACTCACTACATACTTCTAGTGAGAGTCTGCATTTCTCTGATAAGAATTCTGAAACTATGTAGCAAGAAACTTTGATGAAATTATTTCCTTTTACCCAGTAATTTTCCTTTTAGCAATCTGTCCTGTTGCAATAGGTCAAGGGAAAGTGTATGATTAAAGACAACTGCATCATTATTTATGACAATGAAATTTGGAAAAATCCAAATTTCCAGCAATATACGTGAGATTATAGGACATTCACACGGATGTCATGCAGCCATTAAAGGGGTATTTTCTCAGAATATTTAATAGGAGCAGAATGTTTCTACAACATAAAGTAGAAGAAACAAGATTCTTTTCTGTATTCCCCCCAAAGGTCTACCTGTAAAACTAACCTATAAAATTATTTTTAAAGCAAAAAGCAAAATTTAAATAAAGAAATACCCATATCTAAATGAGTAATTAATGATAATTTTCAGTAAATTCTACGTTGTAAAGTATAATGTGTCTTACTAGGACAAGGGTGGAATGAATTTCTACTCTTTGAAAGTCTGGTAATGATGAATATAACATCCTCTGTACTAGAAGTTTCTGAAAATGGGAGCCTGGCCATAAGAAGGCCATATGTCTGATTGACATCCTCAGGGCTCAAGTTCAGCAAGACATTGGTGTCTGTCTTTTGATTCCCTTGACTACAACCACCTGAAAAGACTAAGTCAGACTCACCCCCTGGATTGACCTTCAGAATTGCACAGTGTGATTTCTGGGCCTTTTGCCCAAGAAAGTTCTGTCCACATATTTGCTGATGCCTGAAAGTTATTTAAAAGGGACAGAGTTGGGTTTTTTTTTTTTTTTCACATTTAGAAATAACATATAGATGCCACTTAAAATGGAAATACTAGGCTATAACCCCATATTGACTGAAATTCAAAACCACCAATTTACATGGTTTATATGAATTTAGTTACTATATTATTTTTTTCCTAAGTACTTTGATTTTTGGTGCCTTTTGCTTTCTATACTGAAACAGTTTAAATTATCACTATCAGACTCTTTCCAGTTTTGAGAAGATGAAAGAATTGGAAGAAAAGGAAGACACAAAGGGATGTGGAAAGGGAAAGGTAGGCATGGCTAGCAAATGGCAGAGAAAGGAGAATTTGGAGATGAAGACAAATCTATGCATTTCATGATTTTATCTAAGTCATTATTAATGTGTTTTATATATTCATACACAAACTGGAGATTTGATGGATTTAGTTACCAAGGACAGGTGAATGGATATGTGTTTAACTTAGCCAAGATATTCATGTTAGGTCACCAGCCATGTATTAACTCAGCTTTGTGTAATTTCTAATGATTGTTCTTATAATTAACCCACATAGTAGTTTTATTAACCTCTGAGGTTAACCCTCAATTTAGGACAAGGTTGAGTCAGACCCCCAAGCTCTTGATCAATGAAACTCTGTTGGAGATTTTCACCATCTCATGAGAATAGGCACCACTTACAGGTTCCCTATCACTGGTCCTGGCCACCCTCCTTACTCCCCCGCCCATGACTCTTCACTCAGTTCCCTTCCTTAGGATTCGACAACACATTTTGAGCCTGTTGAAATTAACAGCTTTTTCGAATCTGGAAAGGGCAAAAATTAAATCCCAAAGGAGGTGAAAAACCAAAGTACATATTGTAGAAAACAAACATATTTTAGGCATCTCGAGTCTTTCCTTTTTTTTGGTCCTTAACATTATTTCCTATTTTCACTTATCCTTTGCGATCAGCTGTTCACCTACCCCGATACTATTAAAGTAACAACACTAAAAGGTAGTTATTTCAAATCAACTGTTGCTCAAAAATTCATGGATTAAGGTTAAATTTCTCCAACTAGTAAATGATGTATCACACTGAGAACTGGAGTTAGAAAATAAAACAAAAGTTGTTTAAAACAATACAAGTCCCAGGTTGATGTCTATGGTTTACTTGGTGTTTAAACTGAAAGGTATTCCTTTTGGCAGTGACAATAAAGGAGTTAATTAGAGTATTTTCTGGAGCATTTTGATTGTTATCAAGACATGCCCATCTTTCTTCAAACAAATATACAGCCAAACCTTCCAATTTGCATAAGAAATTTTCATATTTTCAATTTGATTTTTTAAAAAATTTTTGTTCAAGAAAAAGTAATTTTTGAAAAAAAAGAAAGCTTTACAAATTATTTATTCCATTTTGTAAAACATTTTAGAAGACAGAGAACAATTTGATTTATTCCAAATTCAGGGACAATATAAGGAAACCCAATGGGCAACCATCTATCGTAAAATTCTTTGAATCATTTTTTCAAGTAAAGAGATACAATTAATATCATTTTGGCTATGCTCATTACAGATAACTGGTACAATAAACCACTCCCTCTTGGTCCAAGATATTTATAGTTTTGCATAACTTCTTAGAAAAATATCTTCCTAGGGGCTTCCCTGGTGGCGCAGTGGTTGAGAATCTGCCTGCTAATGCAGCGGACACAGGTTTGAGCCCTGGTCTGGGAAGATCCCACATGCCGTGGAGCAACTAGGCCCGTGAGCCACAACTACTGAGCCTGCGCGTCTGGAGCCTGTGCTCCGCAACAAGAGGGGCCGCGATAGTGAGAGGCCCGCGCACCGCGATGAAGAGTGGCCCCCGCTTGCCGCAACTGGAGAAAGCCCTCGCACAGAAACGAAGACCCAACACAACCAAAAAATAAAATAAATAAATAAAGCTTATGTTTCCTTATTAAAAAAAAAAAATATATATATATATATATATATATCTCTTCCTAGGAGTTATTGAAAGGTCTGTATGAGAATGGCCGCTTATGAAAATTTATATTTCAAAATTTCTTTTCAAAGTAGCAATAACATCTAATATACCTCAATATACCATAGCATGAGTAAAGAGCGTGATACAATTTTAATACGTTTGTTTCATATACAGCATGGCTTTAATGCTGCTTGTAGTCTCCCATCTCAAAATAATGACAATTATAAAACTACTTGCATGTATATGGAATTAATCCAAAGCCTTAGGTTTATCATCAAAGAAACATTAATACCCTGACTTGTATAAAAATTACATATGTTCATGCCTCAAAGTGAGTGAATATTTCCAATGTTGGAAATCTGTTGACTATAATAATTTTATAGTCTCTAAAACCATCATCTTATCTTTTTGCACTATAACTTTGGATGTGCTATTAGTAAAGATTATCAGATCTGTAATCTTGATTTTGAAGACAGATTTACAATTTTGATTTAAACTCTCTCCCCAGTAACAATAATAACATTGATAACATAAGGGATGGACTATGAATTTTTTGTTGTTGTTGTATTCATTAAATGCATTTCTACTTTCAAATGGTTAATGTAAGAAAAAATTCCTTAACAAACATGAATATATGGTTTAAATTATACTTTTGATAACCTTTTATATCAAACCACTCAAAACTAATTTTCTGCTAAAGTTTATGATATATACATACATGCATACCATATTTCAAATAAAAAATATAATTGAAATGTGCTGTATATATTTATAAACAAGAGGGGAAATTTCCCATAATTTGGTATAACTGAATATAGATAGATAAATCAGACTAAGAAATTCTAGACTTAACTCTAAGATAAATATGTTAAAATTCTTATTTGTGGACTAGATACTTTTACCAAAGCATATTCTGTACATATTCTTATGTTTCAGTCCTTTAACCAAAAGCCACTTGCTCATATTTTATGAATATATTATCCATAACTTAACTATCACAATGTCCATTATATTTGGCTGGATAAAAATGATTTTTAACTGTAACAGTGTCATTTACTTTAATGAATCTCTACCCTTTCCCCCAATTTTCAAAAATTGTATTTTAACATATTAGTGGGTATTATAGTCAAACAGTTCCACACTGCCAATTCAAGGGCTTCCCTGGTGGCGCAGTGGTTAAGAATCCACCTGCCAGTGCAGGGGACACGGGTTCGAGCCCCAGTTGGGGAAGATCCCACATGCTGCGGAGCAACTAAGCCCGTGCGCCACAACTACTGAGTCTGCGCTCTAGAGCCCGCGCGCCACAACTACTGAGCCCACGTGGCACAACTACTGAAGCCCGCGCACCTAGAGCCCGTGCTCTGCAACAACAGAAGCCACCGCAATGAGAGGCCCGCACACTGCAACGAAGAGTAGCCCCCGCTAGCCGCAACTAGAGAAAGCCCGCGCGCAGCCACAAAGATCCAATGCAGCCAAAAATAAATAAATAAGTAAAATAAATTTAAAAAAACCCAACAATTCAAGCCTTATAAAATGACAAAATAATACCATCAGCAAACCCTTCAGCAAACCCATCTAATTTTTCAACAACCATCTAAATAACACATGAGTTTTTACATCCATATGTCCAGCTTGGTCCTAATGCACGCACCAAGGGGATGGAATACGCCATATTTGCTGGTATTTTCTAATTTTGCTCCCTTTAAATAAACATGGGCTTAGCTCAGAGTATTACACCAGGTTACAATCTAGGCTTATTAACAGTCAGAATGTAATGAGAAAAGTGTATTAACTAGAATTAAAGAATTACTCACCCAGCTGGGTCTCCTGAATTGTCAGTTTACTTTCCATAGGATACAAAAGCTTGGGTGGTTTATCAGTCAGAGGGGCTGAAAAACAATAATAATACAGACTTATAGTTATGCTGCATAAACTGAAGGATAGAACACAGTTTATTTTCCCAAGTACTTTTCATTCTCTGAGTAGTGTGTCAAAGCATTCTACCAAGTAATGACTTACATATTGCAGGTAGTACCTTCAGGCGAGCTGAAAAGCTATTAGATTATACATGAGTCAAATATAACACTACCAAATTGGCAGTCACATGAGACTGTTGAAGTGCAGAATCAGGATTGGTCAGTCCTTAAGAACATATGATTGTACTTCACCAAATATTTTCAATTTTCACCTTGCTTTCCTTTTTAAAGGGTACCCTACATTTTCTCTGTGTTAATTAAAGATACACATGATATCCGTATCGTGCATTTCAATGATTTTTGGGGGGGCATAATATTACCTCTTTCTTCTTAATCCCATTCCTAGTTTCCCTACCCTGGATCACATTGCCTCAAAACCCATAATTTAGTAATTAGATTAAGTATTTCTCACATACATCTCCTATAAATGAGGCAGCAATGTGGCATTACATTACTACAAATACAAGCTGCATATTCAAACATGCATAAAAGTATATATTTTTCACCAAGTTACATTTTAAGTAATACTTTTCATTTAGTCAGAACCCCTTATTACTATTATCCATGACATTTTATAGTACTTATTGCTAATTTGCATGATATACTGCCTTTGATTTTTAGCTTCTACACATTACTGCTCTGTGCACTTATCAATTTATCAATGATCAGTGTACAGATCTAAGAGTTGGCTATTAAGCATCTTGAAGATAGGTTTCCCATTGCATTCTTCATTCCTAGCTAACTAGACTATCTGGACTTTAGACAAATAGTCAGTGATCCTTCATTAAAGACTCCCTCCTCATCCTCTCTGACTGAAATGCCCAGGTCCCTGTGAAATCTGTCACTGCAACTTCCACTCTGTAAGAAGTGCAGAAATGATCAATTAAGGGTTGCTGAAATTGATTGAAAAATTAAATGATTTTGCTTTGAGGGCTTCCTTCCTTGCCAGGAGGACATGTCAGTTTGGTTGATAACCAGAAGGCTGATCTAGACAGCAGTGCCCGGAGTTGGCCACAAATCCTCATCACCAGAGGATTCAAGAATTCAATCTGCTTCGGCAGCTCACCTCTATCTCTCGTTAACAGAAAACACAGTCAGTACAAACGGATGATGCATCCCAGCTCCGAAAAACAGGAATGAGTTTTAAGAGTCCTGATTTGGAAGACCAACCTCACATAGGATCAGTAGCTTTTGTTCATAACTAATTGAATGCATTATTCATTCATCTTCATTAATATTTAACACAGGGATGGGAAGGAAGGGGAAACGAAAGTTGGGGTAATAAGATGAGATAAATCACTTTGAAATTCTTCTCAAAGATTTGACATCACTCTGATTAACCTCGAATACTTGTATGTCTTGCCTAAAGTGATCTTAACAGATTTTTATTCTCCTAATAGCTAAATAAGTAGGTTAGTCACTAAATGTTGGCAAAGCAGTTCACCATTAATAGGTCAGAGAGCCACATTTCCTAGGCTCTGGTTATCAAATGATTTCAGGTAACTTCAAAAGCAATATGGCATCAAAATAACCTGTTTCTTCAGTAAATTAACTCCGTTTATAAAAGCTTGTGATTGCAGAGTCACAAGCAGACAATTCAACAGTTATAGAAAGCAGCTGAGAAAAATGTTCCCTGTTCAAACACATCCCACACTAATTTATAATAAAAGAAAACATCTGTAGAGAAAGATAATAAAATCCATAGGTAGGACATTTGTTCAGAAATATAAAACGGTTGTGTGGTTCTCCACCCCAACACACCACCCACCCCATGGCATAATGTTACATCCTTAAGATCCTTCCATATTATCCTCATGGGACAACTCCAAGTTAACAGAGGGATCAGAGTGTTCAAGCCAGAAAAAATTATAAGCTTATTAAGTTCTTTGATTTTTAAATTGTGTTCCCTAAAGCCCTATGGTTTCCACAGTGCCCCTCTGGGCAGGTGAAATGCAGATACAGATAAGGGGTGGACCGAGGGCCTTGACTCCATACCTTGTTGTACTGCCTACCCCTCTCTTGATATAAGTAGCTCTGCTTTTACTTACACATCAGTATTCCGTCCAAGATTTTAACCCCCCAAATCCAATTCAACTCAACTGATGCATATTGGACACTATAATGTGCTAGGTATTGTGATAGTGGCTTTGGAATATCTTTGGTTTCTGCCTTTACATCTTACAGTAATCAGAAGTTAAAAAATAATGGCAATAGTGAAAAATTCTGGGCTGATTCAACTCCCTTGTTTTATTTATTTAATTTTTTACTCTTTTTTTTTACATTTGTTTCTTTTTTTTATTGAAGTATAGTTGATTTACAATGTAGTGCCAGTCTCTGATGTACAAAGTGACTCAGTTATACACATATATACACCCTTTTTAAAATATTCTATTCCATTATGGTTTATCACAGGATATTGAGCATAGTTCCCGTGCTTTACAGTAGGACCTTGTTGTTTATCCACTCTAAATGTAACAGTTTGCATCTACCAGCCCCAAACTCCCAGTCCATCCCTCTCCCTCCCCACCTCCCCCTTGGCAACCACAGGTCTGTTCTCTGTCTATGAGTCTGTTTCTGTTTTGTACATAGGTTCATTTATGTCATATTTTAGATTCCACATACAAGTGATATCATATGGGATTCGTCTTTCTCTTTCTGACTTACTTCACTTAGTATGATAATCTCTAGTTGCATCCATGTTGCTGCAAATGGCATTATTTCATTCTTTTTTATGGCTGAGTAGTATTCAATTGTATATATGTACCACATCTTCTTTATCCATTCATCTGTCAATGGGCATATAGGTTGTTTCCATGTTTTGGCTACTGTGAACAGTGCTGCTATGAACATGGGGGTGCATGTGTCTTTTTAATAATTAGAGAAATGCAAATCAAAACTACAATGAGGCACCACCTCACACTGGTCAGAATGGCCATCATTAAAAAGTCTACAAATAACAAATGCTGGAGAGGGTGTGGAGAAAAGGGAACCCTCCTACACTGTTGGTGGGAATGTAAGTTGGTATAGCCACTGTGGAACACAGTATGGAGGTTCCTAAGAAAACTAAAAATAGAGTTACCCTATGACCCAGCAACCCCGCTCCTGGGAATATACCCAGACAAATCTATAATTCAACTCCCTTGTGTTAGAGGTCAAAGATCCGAGGTGTAAAAAGCACAACTGGTTTGCCAAAGGTAACAGAGCAAATTCAAGCTAGAGTCCTTGCTAGATCTTTGCCTCCCAGTTCTGTCAAGCAACTACTAGCCCTGTGCAATGTTTCCCCTCAAGGTGTGAGCAATCTGTTAGGAGAGCAAAAACATGCAAATAAGTGACTATAACCTACAGCAGAGCACTCGTACTGTGTAATCTGTCATCTCTAAGTTCTGATATTATGCTCTAGAGGGATATTGTTGAGGCATGTTTCTTGTATGATTCACTTGTCTTTGATAAAAGTGAACTGAAACTATCAGAGAACACAACAGCTGACTACAGATTTGACACATGACTGTGAAATGGGGTGACCATTAAAGCTAAGATATAGCTCCACAGTCATTTGAGGGTGACCAATTGTGCTCCCACAAAGAAAAGACATGTGCTGAATTATCCATTATTTGAATGTTTCTGACACTTTATGGTGTTTAACAAATATTAGTTGAATCGAATTGACAGAAGACAGAACTGGCAAACAAATGCAGGAATGGTAATGACCAAACAAAATGAACACACAAACACAAAGCCCTCTTCATTTTCTGCATGGGCAAAAGTACGACTGGAAGGAACTCAAACAAATTAGTTACAATAAAAAGCAAAGTAATAAGCATTAGACCATGACTAGACCAACTAACATTTTATTGTCAAGAAAACATCTTGCCTTTTGGGACCCTTTCTTTCCTTCTCTCTCTCTCTCTCTCTCTCTCATTCACACACACACACACACACACACACACACACACACACACACACTCACTAAGCTGAAATCATTGAAAAAATAAAGTAAGTCTGACAGTAGTGACATGAAGCACAGGCTGATTTTAAATCCTAATCACATTTTGTCTACAAAAAAAATACACAACAATTATAGTATAGATGTTTCTCTGGCTACCTATGCATTGGAATATTTCTATGAATCCACCAACAAAAATATTTTCAAGCTCTCATTTTATTCTTCAGAATATCCCACTGACAACATTAAAGATAACATAGTTATTTTTAAAGTGTTTTTACTTTGAAATTAAAAATCTTTATTTTTATTTTAAAATAAAAATCTTTTACAGAGTTATTAATATGTCCCAATAGACAAAACCGTTCTTCAGAGTAGAAGGAACAATTTAAAGGACGTTTGTTTTGCTTACCAGCTGCTAGTTAGAGAAACATCTGGAAGGCGGTATACACACAGTTGTGTATAGGAATAATTCTTATGTTAACGTTCCCTAAATAATTATGAAGAGATGAAGTCTCTCTCTTTTTTCCCCATGCCATGTACACTTGGGTTATGGAATAGTGAAAAAGAGGATCCAATTTTCCAAAGCAAAAGTGACAAGAGACCAGGGCAATGAGGCCAGTATTCTCGAATTTTTCTAATGTTCTTAAAGAGAAGAGAAATATGAGATATTTAGGATGAGTGTACCTTTGTTCTGACATCCCTCTAAAATTTAATTTTAGTCCCTCAAATACTCTTGAGAATAATTAATATTTCTTGGATACTTAAAATTGTCCTACCACAAAATCTGTTCTTTCAAAATCATAGATACTTTTCAAAATGTATTTTAAGTAGTGCCTTCTCTGCTTTGTTTCTTAGAAGCATTATGGTAAGGTAAGAAAGATAATACACATAGTTTTCAGGGAGACATGGGTCTAATAAATTCTGACTGTTAGAAGTTAGACCTGGTTGGTTTGGCAAGTTGGAGAAGTTACTTAAACTCTATGAGTCTCAGTCTCCTTATATAAAAAATGTGACATTTTCCCCTTATGGCTTGGTGTGAGGATTAAATAGGATAACAGATTAAATGCCTGGATATATTAGATGGAAAATACATCTGTTCTAATGATATCCATCGAAGTTTGGGACAATAGCATTTAGCATTCTTTGTAGCCTGAGAAGAAAAAAAAAATACTGTTTGTAAAATAATGAACTGGATATTTAGATAAGGGTTCAAAAGGCATTTAAATCCTGAATTTAAGAATCATTAATATTTCCTACATTAGTTTCCATAGCAGGAGAACTGGTCCATCCTTCAAAAACACAATTCAACAAGAGCATTTTGAAGACTTTTAGATATGCAAGCAAGGTACTGGGATTGTAAAGGACTCAAACAAAGGCAAACAAAACACAGCTTTTAACCCTCACAGAGCTTACAACCTAGATACATAATTAAAATATAACTCCACGAGTCAATTTCAAGAGCCTTTACGAAGTACCTGCAAATAATAAGTACTATATTAGAAATAAAATGACCAATAAGGCATGGAGTTATACATAAGAATGTATGAGATGAGAACGCATATATGATGCATTGTGATGAGTGCTATACTCAGAGGTAATTTCTTTATGACCCTATTTAAATCTACCAGCTAAATCTGATCACAAAACAATACTCTCAGATTTATTCAGCTGACTATAAAACACGCTCTGTGGCAATCCCACCAACACACGCCATTTTACAATGGAGATTTTTGGTTTGTTTTGCTGTCTGCATGTACTTTTTTTTAACTTATAAGACTTGACAACCAACTGCCTATTGTCCTAGCAAGGCAACGGAATGTGAATTACTCATAGAGCTTCAGTGACTCAAAATGGGATTTCAGTTCTGCTTTCTTTGGTCTGGAATGTTTTAACATTAGTTCTTAATAGTGGAGCATAGCACTCATGAGATATATAGCAAGTAGATAAAACCTCATGTTCCTTGGGAGAAAAAAAATGAATGGATGGGAGAAAGTATCAGTGTACACTAGGTGAAGCCATTTGGGGGAAGAGAGGTGCTTAACTTTTCACTTATCTCTAATGCACTGGGATTGGCAAAATTTTTCCTTTCTGTTGCAAACAATTATGGTAATTGTGGAGCCATGGAGCCTCAGAAGCCTCAAAGAGGAAGGAGTGGCAAATCAACTGAGCAGAGAGTGCAGGGAAAGCGGTTTATGAACAAACTAACACCATATACATGATAACCTTGATCTAGGAGTCATGTCAAAGTGATAAAGCAAATACTCCCAAGGATGTAACTCTTAATATAATCTATCAAAATGCATGTATTCAGGAAAATCAAAAATTAATTTGACTAGCTTTGATACTTAATATGTTATTCATATAGTTTGATAAGTGTAGCTTATAATGCAAATTAAAAAATATGTTCATTCATTCATTTCAACAAATATTTTTAAAACATCTTCTCTTTGCCAGGAATTTTTCTAGCTACTAGAGGGTATAACAGTGAACCAGACAGACACAACTCCTGCTCTCATGGAGCTTGCATTCCAGAGAGGGAGATGGAAACTATACATGTAAACGAATATATGCATAACATAATATCAGGTAGTTCTAAGTACTGTAGAACATATAGCATCTGTGACTTCCCTGGTGGCGCAGTGGTTAAGAATCCGCCTGCCAATGCAGGGGACATGGGTTCGAGCCCTGGTCCGGGAAGATCCCACATGCCGTGGAGCAACTAAGCCCATGCGCCACAACTACTGAGCCTGTGCTCTAGAGCCCGCGAGCCACAACTACTGAGCCCATGTGCCACAACTACTGAAGCCCGCGCCCCTACAGCCCGTGCTCCGCAACAAGAGAAGCCACTGCAGTGAGAAGCCCGCGCACCGCAACGAAGAGTAGCCCCTGCTCGCAGCAACTAGAGAAAGCCCACGTGCAGCAACGAAGACCCAACGCAGCCAAAAGTAAATAAATAAAATAAATAAATTTATAAAAAAAGAAAAAGAAAACAAAGCAGCTAGTGCAGGTGCTATTTTAGAGGAATGTCAGGAAAGATTGCTTTGAAGATCTTTGAAACAGATCTCTGTGAAAGGAGGGAATCAGCCATGGAAATACCTGGAGGAAGATTACGGCAGGCAGAGGAGGGTGCAAAGACCATGAAATGGGAGTGCACTTGGCATGTTTGAGGGAAGGCACAGATCATTACAGCTATCTTGACAAAAGGAAAGAGCGGCAATGAGTTCAGAGATAGTCATGGGCCGATTCAGGCACGGCCTTGTAGAACATGGAAAAGACTTGGGTTTTACTCTAAACCTAATGAGAATGCACTGGAGACTTGTGGAGAGAGCTTCTGGTAACATTTATATGCCAAAAGTATCACTCTGGCACCTTGATGTTCACGTCTAGGAGGACGGAGTAGTGTGGAGGCAGAAGGCCAGTAAGGAGGGTATTGAAGCAGTACACCAAATGGTGATGATACATTAGTGCTGCTGCTGGAAATGGTAGGATTTTTTCCTTTAAATACCTATTTGGTAGGTAGAACTAACAAAATTTACTGATGGATTTGATATGGAATGTAAATGAAAATCTAGGAGTTAAGGGGGATCCCCAGTTATGCACTTGAGCAAACACATGAAGGGCAGTGCTACTTAATGATACGGGGGCAGTACAAGAGGGGCAGTTTTATAAGATAGTAGGAATCAAGAGACACGTTTTTATAAATCAATTCAGTCACCTCCAATTATCCATAGAGGCTAGAGAATTTTACTACTGATCAATGATTTATATTTTGAAAAACCAAGCCACTGGCTGACAACTCATCTTCTCCTCTGGTCTCCCAGAGGACTGAGAAAATGGTCTTAAAAAAAAAGTTTCATGTTTCAGGCTAATGCCATATTCATTTATCATGAGATAAACTTTGGCTAACCTCTACTATCCTTTGCTTTAACACCATTCATAAAAAAATATGTATACCACCAAACTTATTTTTGACTAATAGAATCAGAAGCATGCTTAGTCAAGATACTAAGAACGACTCTCTAGTATTCCCTTGGTTCAATGATATGTGGCACATATTCAATCAGCAAATTTAATATCATCATATATAATTTAGTTTTTTCTTATTTAAAAATATTAATTGTGAAGTACTAACAAAGACATTATAGAATTTATATTTCATCACTTCCCATTATCTTGAAAAACCTCCCAGGTAACATAAACAATGAAAAGATTATATTCATTCAATACTTGTTTTTAAAATAGAATCACTTAAGAATATAGGAAAAGTTAACTAACATGGAGCTAATGTTAGGGCTCAGGTTATTCACTTGCCACCTTCTACGGTTGTCTCTTAAGACCTGCTTCCCAGCTTCCATTGTCTGCAGCCCTGCTTGCTGCATCCAGACTCATGGTCGATTCTAGAACTCATTCAGTCACCCACTACACCCTGATTCTGACCTAATGAGCTGAGAAGAATATGAAGGGCAAACAAAAGAGAGCATAGGTAGACAGAATAAATAAAGGTGGTTTAATATTTTTAATTCTTATTTTTAAAACAACTGCTGCATTGAATTTTGCACAACTGCTGTGGGGATAAATTCTGACTGCATGACTGATTTCAACCATCTTAAATAAATCTGTGTGTAGTCAAAGCTAAAGCAAAAAAGTGGTGAGAAAAAGGAAACAATACATAATTATCTGCAGAAATTATGATGAACCCTAGGAAAAGAATGCTGATTGATATAATACCTATAATCAAGTAGGTGAGCATGCCCGCTACTGTTTTCACTTCTGTTGACAGGCAAAGAAGGAATTAACGGTCACCAATTAGCTTCTAGGGACAATAGTCAATTCCAAAAAATTATAGGTCCTATAAGGGAAAGTATCTCTTCCCTAGTAATGAGAAAGTAAGCAAAATTATCATATCATTTTTTTCTTTTTATATTAGTAGATAAAAGGCCCTCAAGAAACGAAAATAATAAATCCCAGGCTGTCTGGAAATGCTTATTAAGGGAAATTGTGGAATACACAAAAGGCACCATGTTACTACTGAAAGTCAGAAAATATTTTATTCTCTGCTTGGCTTGGAATATCACAGTAAGACATCACATTTCCATAGTATAGTGTAATGTACTTTAATGTCCTTCCAAATTGTATTGGGTTGGTTTATTTATATCATACTTCAATGTAGAAGATATTCACACCTCTTGGCTTTTTCTTCATGTTATAGTATCTTGCACGATTACTCACTGGTATGGCTCTTTGACAGTGGTTTTCAACTGGGGTTGTCACAACTGGCGAGGGGGGTGCTATTTGACAAGGGATGCTGCTAAACATCCTACAGTGCACACAAAAGCCCCTCACAATAATTATCCTGTGCCAGATATCAGTAATGCCGAGCTTGAGAAGCCCTGCCTGATGATAACCGTGTATTTAAAGCGGTTGTATTACCTATATTTCAAGCCTGAATTGGACAAGAGACTTTAATTTTCTAGTAGACAGAAAGCTATTGAAAACATGAGGATTGATGAAACAGGATGGAGGAAGCTGTAGTCTGGGTCACCGTAGAGCGGACCACAGCAATCAAGAGAGCCATGAAGGGTGTATGAAAGTCTGCATAGGCTTAGCACACAGAAAGGTCAGGTATGTCTGACAGGGTACAAGGGAGAGACGGGAGGCCAAAATGAGGAGAATTAATGTGAGAGTCCATATAAAGAATGAGTAACCTCTTCCTCCTTCCAAACCCTTATAGCGAGAATGACCACCACCAAGGCCTCTCGTCCCTACCCAAACAACTAAAAAATAAGAGGTTCTTCTCTAAAGACATAGAACAAACCATCTAATGCAGAGTACTGGAGGCATCCCAGAACTGCAGAAATAATTCAAACCTATTATAAAACATTTAGGTGATGAAATATTACATAATTATTTCACAGCAAAATCTTCCTAATGTTGTACTATTATACTTCACTTAATTTGAAAGTTGTTTGCAATCACTGAACACATATTTACCAACAGAAGGTAGTCTAAAAAATATATATATGTATACATATGTATTATATATACATTTTTTTTGGTAAGTGGCAGTAAGTATTCAAGGAATCTAGCCAGAGATTAAAAACAAAGGAGCCCATGTAATATCTCAATTTATCATTAAAAGCTAACATAGCATACTTTGCTTAATTTCATTCACAAACTATTAAATTGACAGGTAAGCTGGAACTCTCAGCATAAATTTAAGGCTTTTAAGACACAAGAACATAAATGTAAGATTGCAAATAAGCATATGTGTAGGAAAAATTAACACACTGTTTTGGGGTGTGCAGTTACATTATTTCATTTGATCGTCCATTTGCTACAATGAAAAAATCCAGAAGCTTCTCCCCAAACCAACAGCCAGTGAGGACAGATGCCAAGATCTGAACCTATGTCATTTGATTTTAATGGTCACATGCTTTCCATTTCTGTAGTCTACTTTCCAACATTTGTGATTTCTAATGTAGTTTCTATTAGACACCTTATTTTTTTCCTGGGGTTTCTGATGATATGGGGAAGACTTGGGGAAAAATATTTTGATGGATTTTGGAAACAGAGAGACGGAAAGGTCTGTGTTAGGACTCAACTGTATTTCACAATCATGAAGCTTTTACTGTAGAATTTGAATAAGCCTAACACTGATTTCTGAAGATTAGAAGAGAGGATTACGTCTGTCATCGGCTCTCATAAGCAGAACCCTTTAATGAATACAGAACTTGATGATGACATACAATTTGAGGCTCTCATTATGACAGTGGACCAAAATAAGGGGAAGCATTCTAGAAATCCCATTAAAATTGTTACCAAAGAGAAAATGAACCTTCAAAAGCATATTCTCCATTGAAATCCAAGGTTTATATATATGAACTAAAATTTTTAAATTTTTGTAGCAATTATATAAAATATTAGAGACTTCCTTTAGAGTGACTTTATAACCACCCATATCCTGTAAAAAAAATAACATCACTTTTGCATAAAATGTGGAAACATAAATTAAACAAACAATTCTACTATTACTGAATTGCATTCTTCTCGATGAATTAAATTTCACTGGTGGTCAGCTTCTTATGGGACAGTAACAGTAGATTTGTCAAATATTGATATATTCAACTTCTGCACTTGCTTTAACTTTCTTGACCTCTGTCAATGATAAGGTTGCACTGGGAGATAGCACAGTTTCCTCTGATAGTCTTTGAATCAAATCTAATTTCTGTACAGTTGGAACCCCAAAATTCCAATATAATAGTAATATAAATACTGTATACTAAGTTACAGGCTGCTTGTGATATTTAATGACATGACTGCTTAAAGAAATATGCCTACAGATAATTAGCATCTCTCCTTCCACCCCTTTCTTCCTTTTTCTTCCCTTCTTTCTTCCCTTTCTGTTTACCCTCCCTCCCATCTTCCTTTCCTTCTTTTCTTCCTTCTCTTCTCCCTCCCTCCCTCCTTTCATATCATACTTCCTTCCTTCCCAAGAAATCCATCTGGAAGGCAGACTGAAGGAAAAGCATTTTGTTTTCTCTATTCTGGTTACAGTGAAAAAACAGAAACCTAAATTTCCATTCATTCATTTATTCAGCTATAACTTACTCGGCTGCATAATCATCACTTTTTCCTGTTTAGATTGGTATCATTCATTCAAATAACACTGTTGGGAATTAATCTTTTTTGCAGAAATCATTTTATAAAAACAGTTATTTATCAAATAATAACCTCCTATCTAAAAGGATTTTAAGCAGCTTCAACAACGTCTAAACGCTTACTAAAGAGCTCCTATGGCAGTTTTCTGTTGTTTCATAAAAGGAAAGTCTATCACAAGTCATTAAAAATGTGATTACCACCAAAAAAAAAAGAAATCCAAGAAAGAAAAGCATGCCTATGAGCAATAAGATCAGGCACTCTTTAAATAAAACTGCTATTAAAATCTAATTACGCTGCTAATGCTGTTATATTACTTTTGCTATCAGTGCATAGCTAAGGGTTACTTGGCAACAAACTGGGGTTAGTCATTTTAAGAATTTTCTTTTCAGCAGTGCAGGAACAAACTGCAAATTTGTTCTTAGTTGCATTGAACACGACTCATATCCTCGAAAAGAAAACGAGTACCAAAACAAAAGCCTGTTACAAACAACAACATCCACAGGATGTTGATAATTACTGTAACTGAGTGATGGGTACATGGAATTTCATTATGCTACTCTATTTTTGTGTCCATTATGCTTGAAATTATCCAAAATAAAAACAGTTTTTCAAAAATATCACGGATATGAAAACTTTAGGGTTTGGTTTGGTAAATTTTTTGAATGTTATATATAGCATGAATATGTGCATGTATCTACATATGTCCATATAGTGAAGTATAAATGAGCAATTTTGAGCCAAGTTTATAACAAGAAATGAAATGAAATTGAACTGTATCTATGCCAGCTCAAAGCAATACCACAGCGCTATTTGCTCAGCAAAATTCGTTTCTATACGTCTTCCCATTTCTTTGTTTATAATAAATAGAGCAAAGGCATTTTACTTTAGGAAAAAAGCACTAATACAATTTATCAGCTAAATATTACTGAGTTACAAATTACCCTAAATCTTAGTAGCTTAAAATAGTGGCCATTTATTATTTTTCGTGAGTCCATGAGACACCTGCGGGGTTCAGTGGATCTCGCCCAAGCTGGAATGATCTTTGCTCAGCTCACTCATGCATCTGTGGTCAATTCCCGGTCAAACATGTGGCTTTGCTCATCTGGGCTGGGCTTGCTTACATTTCTTAGATACTTTAACAAGTTAAGACTTTTATTCAGTAATTGATATGGGATCAATGGAGGTTTGTAAGGAGGCAAGTAACATGATCCCATGTGAATTTTTTATGCTCCTTTAGTCTAGAACTAGCCTCAGACTGCTCTGCATCAAGCACTCTGAACAGTCTACCATTTTCCCAGTTCACCATTCTCTTAGATTCTTTTGGAACGTGCCTCCTATGCTCATTCTGGAACGTCATATTGCTCCTTCTTAAATCCTAACTCACCTTCCATAACTACCACAGGTATCAATTCTCAGGCTAAAGTTTCCTCACGTCTATCCAACCTTTAAGAGGCTGGGTTGTAACTTTTCCTTCTACACATCTGACTTCCTCTTGAAAGTGTAAACTCCCTGAGAACAGGGATTATGGTGGTTAAAAAAAAATTTTTTTTTAACCTTCATGTCCCTAATGTTTTTAGTGTCTTCTATAACAGGTAGAATATAGTGGATGCTCAAAAAACTTAGGTAGAATGACTTAAGGAAAAACTTAACTGTATTTCATGCATTTTATTTTAAAAGGCAGTAATTGTATGCTCCTTTTTTCTGAAGATTTACATTAAAAACTGTTCATTAAAAATACATTTTCGATGGCTGAGACAAGCTTCAGTTAGTTTAGAAAACTTACTCATCTAGAAAATACACTACATGAATCCAGAAAATAACTATTAGTACCCTTTAAAAAATAATAAGTACCAACTATTTGTATAGTTATATGAGAAATATGTCATCCTTGTTTGAGTGATTTATGACCAGGAGTTAGTATATCCAGCTATGTTTCTCATCTCTGAGGAATGAATTTTAATTTTATGATGTCTCTTTTTGTCCACTTATAATGTAAAGATGAAGATAATCACTCAGTCAACAGTGTGTAATCACTGTATGCCAGTTATTAGCCTAGCATTTGGGTTGGTGCCATAGGGCAAGGCCAAGTAAGTACAGAACAAGATACATGCAAGTAATTTACACTCTGGTTGAAGATACATGACCAGTAACACAACAACAAATGAAAGACCCTATTTAATAAAAAGATGAACTCTGTATTCCTGGCTATGGGTGATATCACAGTTCTAAGTTAAGGGATGGAAGAAATAGGATATTCATCAGAGAGAGATTCACGGATGAGGAACATGTAATAGGTAGAGTAGATAACTGTACTTGAACTAGACTGCCCAGAAAGACCAAGACTTTCCCTGTCCACCATGCTCCCTCTCACACACTTGGCAAATAATTGGTTTTCTATTGGTATGAGAAGGCACCATGACATAGGAAGTAAGATGACAGCACAATGCAGACAAGGAATGGAAATCAAGAAGTCAAACAAGGAAGCCATAAAGCGTGTTTCAAGGAGTACAAGGTTAATAGTTAATAGACTCCTTTAATAGACCTCTTTGTCTTCTGTATCTGCAATGGAAAAGTCAAAGGCTTTATTTAGAGTCAGGAAGTCCTAGGTTCCAACCTTGGCTTTGTTCCATTATAAAATTTTTATGAAAATTGCTTCACATGTTTGAAACTCAGCTTCCTCATCTATAAGGTAGATATAAAATATATTTCTTGAAGAAATTGATCTTTTAAAGGTTTGTCGTGAAGTTTAAATGAGCTACCTCATGAGGGTAGCTGATATTAGGCCTAACACAGAAAATGTGCTTCATAACTGCTAGTGTGCATTAACACTAATATTAGGGATTTGAAGACCTCCAGAAGTAAGGATAAAACGTACCTGAGAAGAGAGGAGGAACAGGTCATTCCAAAAAGAGGGAGCAGCATGAATAAAGAAACAGCTGGACTTGATATATCATGTAAGCAGAGAGGTTAATGAGGTAGTGGGACACACTGGATCAGAGTCATTTTGAGAAATATGGGCAAATAGGCACCTCCAAAAACATTTTATTGAAAGAATTAACAAATATAGGAATCATGAGGTGAAGGCCAGTTATTAATCATCTCCTAGGATTAATTTATAAATAAACAATAGATTATCTAAACTGTTTTTCCTCACTGTAAATTGGAATTCGGTTGTGAATTTTGATTCATACATCTACATACTCCAGAATGCTCTTGCTTGGATTAAACAATGCTTCAAAGGCAATGGCTGCAAGCAATAGTTAATTCCATACTGATTAACCTAGCATAAAAGCATTGCTAAACACAGCACTGGCCTCATCAATGACTGTCAGCTCATTTAAGATGGAGAGGTGGATGGTAAACACCACATGGTCTGTAGGACCTAAAGGCAAATTATTAGATTGCTCCAGGCCCCATTAGAAGAACAATGTAAATGCCACAATTGACCTGAACTCAATAAGGTAAGGCCTGCAGGTATGACTTTGAAGCCACTTTCAGGCAATGACACTGTCATTTGCCACACATCACCACATTATCAAAGAAAAAGAAGACAACAAGAGAACACAGCTAGAGTCAGCCAGCAAATATCCAACTATGTTAGCCACATTAAAAGATTAGGTCTGCTTTCATGCCTGTATTCTCAAGCTAGTGCTCTATTAATTTAATTTGTGCCCGCTGGTCCCACAATGGGTTGTTAACACTTCAAATTAATATTCGTTGAGCCTGATAAATTGCTAAATTGTGCTTATTTTTCATCTTTGGTTCCTAATAGATTATATAGTTTAGAGTTTATATTCGAGCTGCACTATCCAATATAGTAACCACTAGCTTGAGTCACACTAGCCACATTTCAAGAGCTCAATAACCACATGTGTCTTGTGGTTACCTTATTGGACAGGCAGATCTGGAACATTTCTATTACTGCAGAAAGTTCTTTTATGCAGTGATGGACTAGAATTACTCTCAAGCTTTCTCATGCCATGACACATTTGGAAATTATTTTTGTAGGGCACCCTGGGGTAAAAAATCTTGTGGTCAGAAGTGATTGGTCTAGGGGCTCCAGCTGCCCTGAAGAGCTTATAGGAGTTGGTATCTTAGCACACCTGAAATGCATTTGGGGCACAGCCATGTGTCACTGCACATCAGTTGGAAAGCTGTGCCTTAGTTGATATCCAGTCCCACACGATCAGAGAAGTATAGTGTCTGGTCCTCTTAAAAAAAAATTACTAATCAGGTTGGTATTTCTAATTAAAAAGACAGGTATTCATAATGTCAAAGATATTTGAAAAAGGCTAAAACCCAAGCTGACAGATATCACTGACTATGAAGGCTTTTGCAAAGTGTTATGACAAACACTGATGTTGAATTTCATGGTTCCTGCACCCACAAAGAACTAGGAAACTTTCTGGCAATATAAATCAGAAAATGGAATGTTGAAATCTTAGGACAAGTTTTTAAGACAAAAGAAGAGTAGGAAGTCTTCTTTCTCGTTAAAGCAAAAAGACAAGGAGGAAGAGGAAAGGCGAGTTGCTTGTTGTGGACACAGAAGATGAATTGCAGACACCATGGTTATTTGAGAAGTGGATGGAAGCAAATGGCAAGTCTAGGAAATTGGTAGCACTGAAGTGTTTGTGAACTTTCAAGTTGTTCCCCAAGATACAGAAAGCGTCTTTTCTTTATAATGATTTTAAGTCATTGGAAGAACCTTTGTTATGCAGGCTTTATCACTCTGGTACTAAGTGCTAGGCAATCCAAGGAATGCAAGACGCAGCAGTACCTGCTTTTCACAGCCCAGTTTCCAGAGCACAGACTAGTCAAGTCAGAGATGGAGAGATGAGCTCCGTGAGGGCTTGGATTTGAATGGGCTTTTCTACTGAAGAGCTAAGATATCGCAGAGCTATGCTCATGAAAACAAAAAAAGAACCAGGTACTCTAAGTACTATTTTACAGCTGGTGGAGATTGAGGTAGAACGAATAGTCCGATGGGTGTGCTTTGTGCACATACTCACTGAAGACCTCTGTGCACCAGGCACTGTTCTTAGTGCTGGAGAACTGGCAGTGAACGAAACAAAGCCTGCATGCAGAGGGGAAAGACACAGGGAGATTATAGAGGCAAATAAGAAAATATAGCAAGGTAAGAGAATTGAGAGCAGTGCTGTCTTTTATAAAGGCTGGTGAGGGAAGATCTTACTGATAAAGAGATATTTGAGTGGAAACCTAAAGGAAGTGATGATAGAGGCCATGTAAATATCCAGGAAAAGAGCATTCCAGGCGACGAGAAGAGCATTCCAGGCGACGAGAAGAGCAATTTCAAAAACACTTAGGTGGGACCATGCCTGGAATATGTGAGGAGTAGTGAATAGGCCATTGTATACACAGGCGAACGAGTTGAGGAAATGAGCTAAGAGCAGAAGGGTGTGAAGTTAGAGAAATACCAGAGAGCCAGATCACTTACGGCTTTGCACGTTTCGTTTGGACCTAGGGATTGAAAGTCATTGGTGATTTCTGAGAAGAGAGTAACATGATCGAACTCGTGTTTTAGGGTTCACTTTTGCGGCTGTGGGAAAATCCACTGTTGGGATGGGGGAGCAGGTTGACATGGTAGGAGGCAATCACAATAGTCCAGATGAGATTTGTTGGTTTGGATTAAGGCAGCAGTGGCAGAGGCAGAGAAGTGTTCATGTACTGACTCTACTTCCAAGGTAGATCCTTGGAATGCGGGACACGAGGTAAAGGGTTAGGGAGATTCAAGGCTGATTGCAAGGTGTTGGCTGGAGTTACTCCAAGAAAGGAGTTTCCATTTAATGCTGTGGGAAGACGGTGGGAGGAGCAACTGGGGCTGCATATGGATGGACAGATCAGGAGCTTGGTTTTGTTCATTTTAACTTTGAGATACCTCTTAAACATCAAATCTGAGCTATTTAGCAGGCAGCTGGATGTATGAGTCTGAGATTCACGGATGACATCAGGGCCAAAGAAATGAATTTGGGAGTCATTAGCAAGTCAGAGAATATTTAAAGCCATGGCCTGGATGAGATCACTGGGGGAGGAGGGCCCCACTCTGGGTTTGAACCTCCTTCCTCTCAGATGCTGACAAAGACAAACAAATCAGAGAAATAGCACCGATCACTGCTCAGCTGCCACGCAGCAATGTCAGGCAGCTGCAATGCCCCTGGGTAAATACCCAAAGTAGCTAGTACTTAGCATTTTTTCAAAATATTTCAAGAATCAATCTTTCTGACAGCCTGAGAAATACACAGCAAGGCAGCCTTCCACATGAGTAAAAAGAATGCGTGCATTATCTGGTAGCATAACGCCAACCTCCATAGCACCAGCTGGAGCTACACTGATGCCTCTTCAACTTCATTTCTTTTAATTGAACAGCTGGACTAGAGATCGAGAGAGGGTTGAAAAGATGCCAGGGGCTGAGCAGGATTTCCAAAACCCTTCTAATACCTGAATGCCTAACAGTGTGCTCATAAGAGCTTGCAAAATGCCAGGCACCTATAATATAGCTCCTGCTTTAAAACCCTAGCCACCTCAGAAGCATACCTCATACTATGGGTATAAAGCACATGAATTTTAGCCGGATTAATTGTCTTTAAGGGTCAGTTGTGACAACATAAGTAAATGACCAGCCAGTCCATGTAATATAGGGGGGTAAAATGAATGAAATCAGCTTGTTTTTCTGCTCATCTGGAGGTACATGTGACTTGCTTTATGCTGCCAATTCAGCAAGTGTTCCCCAAGGCTGTTCCTGCCCTTCTTAACTACAGAAGCATCAAAGCCACGCGGGATTGTATATTTCAACTCAGGGAATTTTTTTAATGTTAATTATGATGAAAAGATCACTCTGAAAAGTCAGTGCTATCATCAGCACATCTTTTGTGTGTACGGGTGAAAAGGTACCTGAAAAGAACACTTTCAAAGTGCCAGGATCACTAGTCAGATCCAATTGTGAGACACATCGCACAGCACATATAGTCCAGCAATCACAGGAGTCAACCAGCTAAGAAAACACACTCTGTGCAAAGTACTGTCTCAAAGGAAAGCCAGATAATGGTTGAGGGGGCCATTGCAGTCGGGCATATCCGGTCCTAAGTCTGAAACAGCAGAGAAAGCTGAAAACAACAACAAAAGGAATCTAAAAAAATTAAGAAAAGTATTCTTTAAAAACACATTTCACTTTCAAGAATAAAGGCATCCTTTTAGTATAAGTAGCAGGCAAAAAAGTCACTTTAAAAGCCAGCATTAAAACCTGAATTTAGCATTTTATGTATGTATGAGGAAGCGCACTTGATATCTTCACTTACTAACAGTTCTTTTGATAAAAGATAACTCGGCATAGCACATTTAATAAATTCACATTGGAGCCAAATGAGTTCACATATGTACTTATATATCCACCATATGTATTTTCAAAAGTATTCATTTGCAAGTTGGGCATTGTTCAACTGCACAAACTCTGATAACTTTGAAAAAAATAAAAGCGTTATGTTTTATTTATGAGAGTGGAAAAACTGAAGCCTTGAAACTTGAAATTATAAAAAAAAAAACTGCAAAGCAAATGCCATATTGTATTCAAGCTTTGCTTAACAAGTAGACTCTAAATGAACAGCAGGAAACAAATTCTGTTGTGGACCCAGTATATGTTAAAAAAAATTGTTAATTGGTGTTGACAGGCAGAAGTTAACATTACTAAAGTGGTCAACAGAGCCAAAGTGACACAAAGAAGTAACAGAGAAAAATGCCACATCCCATTCAACAGTCTAGAACTCAGCATTAGGAAAAAGAATACGTATTTCTGAGAAAGGAAAAACTGAAGCAGATGCTTTTAATCACCATGCTAGCCTAGGTTTGTTTTGGTAATTACTGTCTGGAGAATCTTCAACATGCTAAGGAACATATGAACATAAAACACTGTAATTTCACTTTTATTAGAGATCTATTCTGAAAGAATGTCAATTGAAGTTGGCAGAAAACATAGGTCCATTATGCAAAGAGAAATACAGAAAAGTTGAAAATTTAAAAATTTTCTAGCGTCACCTAAAGCGAGGCAAGTATTTCTATGTAAACCAACCTATTTTTTCTCTGTTCTGTTTAATAAAGTCTTATTGGGTGTTAACTATGTATCAGCTATCTGTCCAGGTGTTGTGGACGGATTCAAAAAGGAACAAGACACCATTTTTTCAATAAGGAGTTTTTCAATTTATGTAAGAGACAAACCCAATAAGCAGAATAGCATAACTCATAAGAGCTATAGAGACAGGAGTGACAGAGATGATGTTTGGCTTAGAGATCAAGGAAGGCTTCATGGAAAAGGCATCATTCTGTCTTTATTCTGAGAAAAAAACTCATTAAAATACAAAGAATAATATTTCTTAAAATATACATATACCTCACCCCAATCCAGATCTATCAACTTTAACATCTGTCATACTTGCTTCAAATTATTTTTAAAGAAATAAGACATTACTAAAACAGCTTAATTCCCCTCAAACCATGACCAGGACTCCCTTTCCCAATTATCAGAAGCAACCACTATTATAATTTTGGGCTGTATTTAATTGAACTTATCAATTACTATTATATAAATATCAATCAGTCACTCTATCCATCTATCTTTGTGTATAACATTCTGGAATCTTCTATTCACATCTGAAGTTTATGTTCTGGGTATCTACTGATGTTGATATATAGAGAAATCTAGTTTATCTCTTTCCCTTGCTGTTTAGTGTTCTGTATTATATATTTTAGTTATGGTGTTCCCTTTTGACATATTGTTCCTAATTTTTTGCTGTTATATGCTATGCAACAAAAAATATATATATTAATCCTAGCATACAGTTTTACAATTTTATGGGCTACTGCCAAATAGTTCCCCAAAATGGTTGCACCAATTTATACTTCCACTAGCAGCATCTGAGGGTATAATTTTTTTCCCACATTTTTCCCAACAATTTTCCCCAACAACTGATAACCAGATTTTCTAATTACATTTTAAAATTAATCTGATGGGTTAAAAGGATAACTCATCATTGTTTTAATTTGTTCTGCACTAATAAAAGTGAAGTTGCCCATCCTCTCATATTTGGATTTTTTCATCTGTGAATTATATGCTATAACTTTGACCATTTTTGCATGAATTTATTTTATTGTGTACCTTTCTTTTTGACTTGGAATTCTTGATATATTTTATGTACCAAGTTTTTATCATGATAACCAATGGAAATGCAATTTTCCATTTTGTCACCGTCTTCTTAAACTTGTTTATGAAATTTTTTTGCTTCACAAGAGTTTAAAATTATAATGTGGTCAGATTTTACCTTCTATTTTTATGGCTGTATTTTGTATCTATGTTAAGAAAGCTTTCCTTAACCAAGGACATAGAGATACTCCCCTACATTTTGGCAAAGATTACATCTTGAGTTGGGTCTTTTAAGGACTAGTGTAGCAACAATGAAGATGGAGAAAGGGCATGTTAAGAAGAAATAGAGAAGGCCGAAACATACAGCAAGTGTTCAGAGATCTTGAGTGGTTTGCTTTTCTGGGAGCGTTCCACTTATATGTACATCACCTAAATTCCTATTGGCTTCTTTAACTGAAAATCATTTTCTTTCATGTTTTCATTTTTCTGTTTTCTCTATTACTTGTCAGCAATATATTTCTCTCCAGAGGTTTCCTCTCCTCTCCTCTCCTGTCCTCCCCTCTCCTCTCCATGTGTACCCTGTTCTCTGATTCTTAACCGTTCTTTGTTGGTTTATTCACACATTTTGGCAAAATATGTCCTCTAGGACCTTCTTGTGAAAGGGTATATTAAAGATATATTTTTAAGATCTCGTACTTCTGAAAACCTCTATACATCTGTTCTTGTAGGTTAACTGATTAATTGGCTATATAAAGAATTGTAGGTAGAAAGTAATTAGTAATTTTTCCTCAAAATTTGGAAGACATTACTTAGTTGACTTTTGGCTTCAAATATTGCTCTTGAGAAGTCCAATGTATTCTGATTCCCATGACGTTGTATATGACCTTTCTCCACTCCCTTTTGGAAAGTTTTTAGAATCTTTACCCTTGGTGTTCTAAAACTTTTGGCAGACATGCCTTGATATGAATAATCTTGAATGCCTTCTGCTGATCACCCATTGAACCCTTTAAATACGGAAAATTAAGTTTATCAATTAAGAAAAACTTTCTTACATTACTTATTTTATAAGTTCCTCTTCTCTATTTTTTCTCCATTTTCCCCAGGTCTTTAAAATTCCAATTAGACCTCCTGTACTGATCTCCTTTTGAAAAAAAATCTTCTCCTCTCTTTGATAATTTGTTCTACACTCTGGAAGATTTGTGCTATAATATTTTAATCTTTCAAAAGTTCTTATGAGTTCCCTGAATGTCCATTTTTATAGTATCCTGGATGTTATAAATTGCTTCTTTAATGTAGCGGGGAATATTCATTATAATTTTTTTAAGCTTTCATCTTCCTGAACAGTCTTTGTTTCCTCAGAGTTCTTTTTATCTGTATGTTTAAAAAAAAAATCTCCGTCTTTTACATTGTGAGCTTTCCTCAAATACACTGTAACTCTTGGCTGACAGAATGAAAGCTCTGTGTGTATGGTGGTATGATTGAAAAGTGGACTTTAGTCCTTTCGTTTGCAGGTCTTTTCTCTTTGGCTGCAGAGTTTTCCCCAGATAAGAAACCTCTAAGCTCCTGACTAGTGTCCTCCTAGAAGAACTTAGAAGGGTGGGGGGAGGCTGTCAGCACCATTCAAAATATGGACTGTTTCTTAATCCCTTTGTTTCAGTACAGTGCCTCCCTCCCTACCTCGGCAATTCCTCAGTTCCACAAGCCTAGGGCCACTTTGATTCTTCTCTTTCATATGGATAGTTCATTTTTTGTCTGCCTAGGTATGGGATAATTACTCACTAGGATGCCTAGGCCAGGGGAGGATATCTTTAACTTCCTTATATAGACTTTCAACCAAACTTACTATTTTCTGCCCCACTTGTTACCCCTGCATCCAGAAGTACTTGGTATCTCCAAACCCTGCATCTGCTTGTAATTGCTTTCTACTGACACCCAATTTTAACTTCTTGCATTCTGCTAAATCATCCAATACTCACTTTCCATCTTCCAAAATCTTGAAACTATCTCTTGTGTTTTCCTCTCTTCTCATATTTTTTGTCTGTGTAATATTTTTATATTTCTATTTCTATGATTTGCATGGAGTTTGAGGAAGGAATATGGCAGTAGATTGAATGGTGGCCCCCCTAAAAGATTATTAGAACCTGTGAACGCCACCTTATTTGGAAAAAGGTAGACATAATTAAGATAATAATCTCAATTACCCAGGCGGGCCCTAAATCCAAGGGCCTGTGTTCATATCAGAGAAGAAATACGGGGCGGGGTGGGGGGGGGATTCATGTGAAGAAGGAAGTAGAGATTGGAGTGATGTGTCTATAAGGCGAGGAATGGCAAGGATTGCCAGCAGCCACCAGAAGGCAGGAGAGCCACATGGAACATGGAACAGATTCTCCTGCAGATCCTCCAAAAAAACCCCAACTCTACCAATACCTTGATTTGGGACTTCTGGCTTTCTGCACTGTGAGAGGTTAAATTTCTGTTGTTTCAAGCCACCCAGTTTGTGGTAATTTGTTATAGTAGCCCTAGGAAACTAATACAAGCGCAGATGAACACTTGGGCTCAATTTAACATATTTAACCTCAGAACTTTTCAATAATTTAATTTTCTTATTGAAGTGTTTTATATATCTATGTATCAGTGTGTGTGTGTGTGTGTGTGTGTATGCACAAATTATAAGTATATATCTTGATGAATCATTACAAACTGAACATACCTATATAACCAGCAACCAGATCAAGAAACAGAACAGTATAACAACATCAAAGAGGTTTTCTTCATGGTCCCTTGCCATCACTTCTCCCCTAAGCAAAGGTAATCACTATCCTGATGTCCAACAGTATTTGCTTGTGTTATTTTAAAAATTTAGATAAATGAAATCATACATTATATACACTTTCAGCCTGGTGTCTTTCATATAATATTATGTTTATGAGATTCATTCACATTATTATGTATAATAGAGTTCACTCATATTTATCAATGTAAATTATTCCATTAGGTGACCACACCACAATTTATTTATTCCTTCTACTGGTGATGGACCTTTAGGTAGTTCTCAATTTGAGGCCACTACAAATAGTGCTGCTATGAACGTTCATGTACTTGTTTTGTATGTATGTTGGATGTAGACCTAGGAGGGGATGGATAGGTTGTAGATGTTCAGCTTTAGTAGACACTAATAAACAGTTTTACAAAATGATTGTATTAATATACATTCCATTATCAGTATTTGGGGTTATTCAGGAATGTTTAGGTATCTTGCTGGTGCCGTCATTATGAATGGGTATCATGTGCAGCCAAATATATGTGGCATGGTGTTGACTAACATGAAATCATTAGTGTCTTGTACATCCATTCAATATTGCATCACTATAAAGGTTTGGAAAAGGCTGAAAAATTACATGATTCCTGTCTACTTCTGAAACTCTTACTCAGGTAAAGCTCACATGTGTTGAAGTGACCATGGGGCACCTCCTTGTCTACACAGATGACAATGCTAACACACAAGACATCATCAGCATAACATGAAGGATGCTATTTCAATCCATTCGACCTCATTATCACCAGAGTATTAGCAGTCTTATGATCCTATGAAAATGAACAACTTTAATTTTAAGATACATGTTTTTTCTCAAGTACCCACAAAACCAAGAATACTTTCTTTTAGCAGCACTGAATTCAATGAAATAACTTAAATAGTTTATTTAAAATTACAACCAAAACTACATCTGCCTTATCCTTAAGCTTCTGAGGGGCTTTATAAGCTTAAGGCACCATTTTGAAATTGAATGGAAGGAACTTAAAACTCAAATAAATGTATAATTAGTCAAAGTAAGGGGAGACGGGGCTTGATTTTTGTGTCACATTAATTAACATCTAGAAGTTCAGTTGACAATGATTAGAATCTCTTGGGAAGATCAAGGGCAGCGCTATCTGACCCTTCACACTAAATTTTACTCCTTTTAGTATGCTTTAGATTTGTACCAAATATTTCTTGAATGGAGTTTTGTGATTGTGTGTATGATTTAATTAGCTATAATTACACTGAAATATTTTAACTGAATACCTGTGACATATGGCATGTCTTTTCAAATAGGTATAAAATCATGGTGGAAACAAATGTCATAGTCACATACGTTAGCCCCAAGACAATCACAATTACAAGAAGTGCTTGTTTAGTTAAAGGTCATAATCTAATTCGGCCATTCACTGATATTCCTGTCACTATACAAGTTCTCATAATAGGGCATATTTTTAATAGCTGTCCACCTATGATTCAGCTATTTAAACCTAAAATGTACAATTTCAATGCACCCTTAACATTTTAAAAAGTCAAAGTGTAAACTGAATAATAAGACAAAAGACATATAAAAGTTAAATATTTAAACCTGGTATCCATTTAAATAATATCTGGAGAAACTACTTTCTATGGACGGTTAAATGGTTCATTTGAAATGAGACACCAGCAGTTACACAGGTGTATTGGTGATTCTTAAGATTTCTGGGTAAAATAGCATAAGTTTATGTAAGTTTCCCGTATAATATTATTCTGTTTGAACTGTTTTTTCTTACAGGATCAAGTTAGAAAATTAATGCATTGTTTGAGTCATAAAAATAGGAACGTTATTTATGGTATGCTTTTTCCTATTAATAAATTTAATATGCTGTTAGAGAATGTAAACAAGTTTTCAGAGATCACTCAGCTTACTAAGGGCAACAAACTTTTTCAACCTATGAGAGGTCCCTCTTTACATTCAAATACCATGTTACCTAGTAAACAGGAAGGCTCTCTAACAGAAAGCCACTCCACAGCTCTTCACTTCAGATATCACTCCAAGTAAAAACACTAAAGTTAAATTATACAACAGCAAGACAACTACAACAACAAACTCTTTCCCTATAAATTCAAGTCACCTTCTCCCCAATTAGCTTGAATTAATGGAGTCTTACTATACCATAATTTAGGTATATTAAGATATTTTTTTAAAAAGAAGATGGAAAATTTCTCCAATATACTGAGTATTGTTAAATGCAAACAGGGTTGAATGGATTCCAGATGAATATTGCAGGCCACTTGGGAATGGAAGATACAGAAATGACTTTGGGATGGCCACCAAGCTAGGAAGAGGTCCATAGTCTATCACAGGGAGGGATCTGATTTTTTAATTAAATCAAAATTAGATGTGGTTAGAGAAACTAAAACAGAGAACAAAGATCACAAAGAATTATACAAGATAACATAGAGGTTATCATGGGAGAATAGGAACTAAATGCATTTGTTTAGAAGGCCAACCATTAAACTATGCAAAATACTACTACTTACTTTTCTAAGTAGTAAATTGAGCCAAGTTTTCTAAATATAATACATTATTGTATTTACAGTATTACTATGTGGAATAACTTTGAGATTTCAATACTTGTTTCTATATCATGGAAGAAAAATAAATTGTAAAATCTCACAGAATATAAAATTTTAATCCCTTTTACATTATCACATTCATATTTCTCAAAACCTTTGTATAACCTACAATAAATTTAGTACAGTTTGGGTGGTGAGTTTTTAATATAAAAATTACTACTAAAGATAAAAGATGCATACTTCTCAATTTTACTACCTTCAGTACCATTTGTATCTGCAGTGTTGATGCTGCAGAATTTTTTGTTTCACCATTGCCAAATTAACTTCTTTCTTAGGAATTTTATTGCAAAGGCAAAATTAGTGATGAAAAATTTGCCTCATTTCTGTCAGGGAGTTATCTGATTCAAGACAATTTGTTAGGGTACCTTTTAAAGTTGCACCCCCCAAAATAAAATACTTAGGAATAAACCTGACTAAAGAGGTGAAAGACTTATATGCTGAGAACTATAAAATGTTAATAAAGGAAACTGAAGATGATTCAAAGAAATGGAAATATATCCCATGCTCTTGGATTGGAAGAATTAATATTGTTAAAATGGCCATATTACCTAAAGCATTCTACAGATTTAATGTGACCCCTATCAAATTACCCATGACATTTTTCACAGAACTAGAACAAAGAATCCTAAAATTTATATGGAACCATAAAAGACCCAGAATTGCCAGAGCAATCCTGAAGAAAAAGAACAAAGCACGAGGGATAACTCTCCCAGACTTCAGACAATAGTACAAAGCTATAGTAATCAAAACAGTGTGGTATTGGCACAAAAACAGACATATGGATCAATGGAACAGAAAAGAGAGCCCAGAAACAAACCCACACATCTATGGTCAATTAATCTTCAACAAAGGAGGCAAGGATATAAAATGGGAAAAAGATAGTCTCTTCAGCAAGTGGTGTTGGGAAAATTGGACAGCTGCATGTAAATCGATGAAGTTAGAATACACCCTCACACCATACACAAAAATAAACTCAAAATGCCTTGAAGACTTAAACATAAGACATGACACCATAAAACTCCTAGAAGAGATCATAGGCAAAACATTCTCTGACATAAATCGAATCAGTGTTTTCTTAGGTCAGTCTCCCAAGGCAAAAGAAATAAAACCAAAAATAAACAAATGGGACCTAACCAAACTTACAAGCTTTTGCACAGCAAAGGAAACCATAAACAAAATGAAAAGACAACCTACAGAATGGGAGAAAATATTTGCAAATGATGTGACCAACAAGGGCTTAATTTCCAAAGTATACAAACAGCTCATACAACTCAAGAACCAAAAACAAACAACCCAATTGAAAAATAGGTAGGAGGGGGCTTCCTTGGTGGCTCAGTGGTTAGGAATCTGTCTGCCAATGCAGGGGACACAGGTTTCAGCCCTGGTCCGGGAAGATCCCACATGCTGTGGAGCAACTAAGCCTGCGAGCCACAACTACTGAGCCTGCAAGCCATAACTACTGAAGCCCACGCACCTAGAGCCCATGCTCTGCAACAAGAGAGGCCACCACAATGAGAAGCCTGCGCACCACAACAAAGAGTGGTCCCCACTCACTGCAACTAGAGAGGGCCCGCACACAGCAACGAAGACCCAACACAGCCAAAAATAAATAAATGAAATAAATAAATTAAAAAAAAAGAAGGGCTTCCCTGGTGGCGCAGTGGTTGAGAGTCCGCCTGCCAATGCAGGGCACACGGGTTTGAGCCCTGGTCTGGGAAGATCCCACATGCCGCGGAGGAACTGGGCCCGTGAGCCACAATTACTGAGCCTGCGCGTCTGGAGCCTGTGCTCCGCAACAAGAGAGGCCGCGATAGCGAGAGGCCCGCGCACCGCGATGAAGAGTGGCCCCCGCTTGCCGCAACTAGAGAAAGCCCTCGCACAGAAACGAAGACCCAACGCAGCCATAAATAAATAAATGAATAAATAAATTTAAAAAAAAAAAGAAAAAAAAATAGGCAGAAGACCTAAATAGACATTTTTCCACAGAAGAAATACAAACGGCCAATAGGCACATGAAAAGATGCTCAACGTCGCTAATTATTAGAGAAATGCAAATCAAAACTACATTAAGGTTCCACTTCACACTGGTCAGAATGGTCATCATTAAATACTCAACAAATAACAAATGCTGGAGAGGATGTAGGAGTCCCTCTTACACTGTTGGTGGGAATGTAAGTTGGTACAGCCACTATGAAAAACAGTATGGAGGTTCCTCAGAAAACTAAACATAGAACTACCATATGACCCAGCCATCCCACTCCTGGGCCTATATCCAGACAAAACTATAATTCAAGAAGATACATGCACCCCTATGTTCACAGCAGCACTATTCACAATAGCCAAGACATGGAAACAACCTAAATGTCCATTGACAGATGAATGGATAAATAAGATGTGGTACATATATACAATGGAATACTACTCAGCCATACAAAGGACTGAAATAATACCATTTGTAGCAACATGGATGCAACTAGAGATTATCATCCTAAGTGAAGTAAGTCAGAAAGAGAAAGACAAATACCACATGATATCACTTATAGGTGGAATCTAAAATATGACACAAATGAATCTATCTACGAAACAGACACAGACTCATAGAGAACAGACTTGTGGTTGCCAAGGGGGAGGGGGTTGGGGGAGGGATGGAGTGGGAGGTTGGGGTGAGCAGATGTAAGTTATTATATGTAGAATGGATAAACAACAAGGTCCTACTATATAGCTCAGGGAGCTATATTCAGTATCCTTTAATAAACCATAATAGAAAAGAATACAAAAAAGTATATATATGTATAACAGAATCACTTTGCTGTAAAGCAGAAATTAATACAATATTGTAAATCAACTATACTTCAATTAAAAAAAAAGGAAAAAAAAGACAATTTGTTAGGATGTTTCATTTGTTTCATTCTGAAATATATGCCAGGTCCAGGAAATAACTTGTCTTTGCTCCTAAGGACTTCCAAAAGTGTAGCTTCTAGAGTCTTCTCAAAGGTATCAATAATTTAATAAAAAATTAAAAAGAGCATTCTAAATCCTGGGGTGTTTTCTCCTAAGCTTCTCTGGATAAGGTGAAATCAGAGTTATTATTACTAGGCCAACCTCAACCCAGGGCACTTCCCTAGAAGAGAGTTGATCTTGGACATCCAGTAATTCATGGTTCTCAGACTTAATTCCTTCATCTCTTTGTATCTCTTGCAGAATGTTAAGACATAATGAACACAGCTTTCTCAAAGTAGATTCTTTGAGAATAATACAGCGAGCATGTATTGAGCCCTTCCTTCTTAGGCACTTGGTAATCAAGAATAATAATAACAACAGCAATAATAATAATGGCCTATTCTACTTGTAAAAGCTGGTAACTCAATGGTGTAGAAAGAAAATTATGAAGCAAAGTGAAAAGTGTCATGATGGAAGCATGGGCACAGTATTATGAGAGCACAGAGGAGAGTCTTAATAATTATGCGAGGGTGTCACACCTATAAGTATACACATGGATTCTCACGTTTGTCCTAGAATCACTCATACTTTCCATCACTAAGGTGCATAGTGAGGGATTTTTAAATTCACATACCTAATACTCACCGGACTCTCCCCTGACCATATGCTAAGGAACACTAAGTATTTCTTATCAAGGGCAGGTTATGTAACAGATCTTTGATTAGAGCCTCATTATTAATGCCAGGGGTCATTAGTAGCAAGCATTCGTCAGTGCTTAGACACAGTAACTCAAGAGGACACATGTTGGGAAAATGCTATTTCCCTGACAGCCATTTGATTTGTTGTCCATCTATTACATGTGAATTATTACAGTTAGATTCAGTAAATTGTGATCTTTGCTTAAAGCTATCAATTGTCGAGAACGGGGTTAAGCCTAGGTTTGTGAACAAGTATCTTTTCTTTAACAACAACAAAAGCAACAAAAAGTCTTTGCCCGCTGAAGGATTCTGGTTCAAAGTTAGGAAAGGTAGCTTTATCAATTATACCTACGGGGATGAGTCACAGTAGTTAAAGTACCATTTTATTCCTCCTAAAGACAACAAATAAGCAGTGCCATGGCAACTAAATGTACAGTTCTTTGTGTACACAGTTAAAGAGTTCATGCATTGCTCAGAAACCTAGAGAAATCACAAAGTATAATTTTTCTCTCTTATATCCTTGACACCATTTGTTAGATTACTACCGAAATGTTACAGTAGCATTGGTTGCGGTTTAAGAACAGAGGGATGCTAGCCCAAGAAAGCACTGCATGCTGCTTTCCTAAGTAAATCTTGCTAAAGAGAGTGTCTTTTCCTATTAATTCTTGATGGAGATGAACATTCCCATGGCTCTGGGCTCACATACTTTTGTTGGACCCTATCTGAGTGAGATGGAGCTGGTGGCCTGGAATAATGTGCTGGAACACTACCACAATCGCAGCTCTCTAAGGAGGATTTCATTAATCCACTCACGGATCCGTGGTAAAACCATGAATATACCTGAGATGATTTTTTTTGTTTTTGATCTGACTACAAAGAAAGTTTGCTGAACAAATTGATGGTGCAAATAACATTGTATACTACATGTCTTTCTTGAATAATGTTAAGGAAATAGGGGTCTTAAACTATTTGAGAAATAAATTTGGAACACAAACAAAAAATGCCCTTCCTACATGAGAGCTAAATATGGTAATCAGAAAACAGAAGTGATGCTTTCAAGACCTAATTAATAAATGGCTTTGTGAAAAAAATCCTTTGGATTAGCAACACTGGAGTTCTTTGCTTGAATTAGCTACAGGGCCTTCACATATGTTGCTTCCTCTACCTGGCTCCCTGTCCCTTATCTCTCCGCCACAGAATTTTCCATAGCCTTTAATCATTTACTAATTTTTGTGAGTATTTTGTTAATATATCTCTCCCCCAATAGACTAGACACTTTTGTATTTGTTCATTGTTGCCTACCTACTACTGTGGCCTGGTTCACAGAAGGCACTCAAAACTTATTTTTTGAAAAAAAAATATTATACACACACACATTTTGTGATCTCTTTCTCTGGGGAGTATCTTGTGGGTAATTAATTCTGTTCAGTAATTTAGCACCATAAAAGAATATTTTTGCAAGCATTATATTTATAGTCTATATTTCATAGAATGTTTACAGTAAAAAATAAACTTCACAATTAGTTCTTTTGGTTTTAAGTTATGGAAACCTGTTTGAACTAGTTTTAGCAAAAGGTAGTTTCTTAAACGCATATATGGCTATCTCACACAATCCAAGGGCAGGGTGATGGTGTGAAATGGAGCCTTATCCAAAAACTGTGGAGAAACCAGAATTTGCTCTTCATATCTCAACTCTGCCTCTCATTATATATTTGTTTCATTCCTTTTCTCCCTCTCTCTCTCCACACCCCCACCCCCGCCGGTAGAATCACTTCTTGGTTCTATTTCTAAAGCACATGTCAGAAGATATCTACTGCCAACAGCCTGTGAGTTTGCAACATTGCCATTTAAGAGCTCAAAGTTTCACTGGATGATCATTTCCCAGTTCTAACTCTAAAATCCTGAGAATGGACTCAGATTAGCTCAGCCTGGGTCAGGAGCCAACTTCTGGCTATATCTCTACAGATGAGGTGGGGTCACTTTGTAAAAATGTGTTTGCTTCCACTCTAACCATTCAAAAGGAGGAGGGAGGAGGAAAAACCAGTTCCCACAGACATGGGATTGCTGGGAAGGCAAAACCCTGCAGAGGGTTGTATGAAGAAGAAACCTGGTGATCTTTGCCTGCCACTTGCATCGACATCCTTACGGTTATCTTTTATTATGCGTTAATAAAGAAGCAGGCATTGAAGACTTGGTTTGGGGTGGGGGAACTGTTGTATCTCAATATGAATAATTTCTGCATTTCAGGGATAAAAATAATGGAGGCAATGGAGACGGAAATTGAACATTTGGGAAGCAGCTGCATGACCCGATTCATTCTTCTCTATACTTTAAAACTATTTTTTCCTTATGCACAATAATATAATGAGATGAGATGTGAGAAGATTTTCTGATTATTCCCTTTATGACTATGTTGAATCTGTGATAAATTTAAGATGGAAGTAGGGCTGGGGATATCCTGGGCACTTGGGCATAATATTGGTTAATCTCTTTAGAATATGGTAATAAAGGCAGGCAGCCATCTTACAAAGGGATTATAGTGGGGACATTTCACAAAGTAAGAGTGGGATGGCCAGAAAAGCTGCCCCTCTGTCCTTTCAAATCAGATGTGAGGATAATCACAAAGATAACTATCTTGGCTTTCCAATGATAAGCAAGGCATCCTGTAATCATTCTATGCCTGATTAACTTTCACTGGTATTGATTTTAAAAGACATTTTTTTCATACAGAAACTAGAAGTGACTTTCAAAGAGAATAAGATCTCTTGGAGAAATGACATTCTCAATAAAAGAATTTTAAAAGAAGTCTCTAAACAAGGACATTGTTCCTACTGGCAAATGATATGACACCCATAGAAACATGGAACTGTATACTTTGAAGATTCCTTCGAGAAATCATGATTAACCCTTTATTTTTACAGACATGAAACCTAAAGTGCAATGATAAGGAGACATTTGTCCAAGATTCGAGAATATTCTAGGGAAAATAATCTAAAAAATTACTATCTAAGTATATTTAATGACAGCTAGTCTAGTGGTAAGAGCAAGTAAGTTTAGCTCAATACATGTATAATCAAATATAAGAAAAAAATCATGTTTCCATTCAAATAATGAAAATGAAACTTAGGTTCCTTTTTTGAGATTCATTCATTTATTTAAAAAAAATTACTGTTCTTACAAGTTACATGAAGAACTGTAACATTTTTGCTAAAAGTTTCAAATTCTTAAAATTGAATGAGGTCAATGGCTATTTAGGACAGGGGTCAGCAATCTATGGCCCATGCCTGTGTTTGTAAAAAAAAAAAAAAAAAAAAAAAAAAGAGTTTTATTGGAACACAGCCATGCCTATTCTTTTTTGCATTTTCTGTGGCTGCTTTTGTGATGCAAAAGCAGAGCTGAGTAGTTGGGACTAAAACTATATATCTCACAAGACTAAAATATGTACTATCTGGTCCCTTTAGAAAAAGTCTGCAGATCCCTGTCTTAGGGCAAGTTTCCAAATGGCCATCTTGTAGCAGTCATGGTTATTTCATGAATATCAATTAATTTACCTTAATTATTCTAAAATTGTTTCATAATCAAATGTTATATTGCATGTGACATGCATATAAGTATCTAGTAATAAAAACAGTCAAGCTTTTCTAGTCATAAACAATATTCCAATCTCCTATACACTTTTTTTTTTGGTGTTTGCATAGGTATATGTTTTCTTTTTAGCCTCAGGTGGCTTTTATTTTACTTTATTTTTTTAAATTGAAGTATACTTGATGTACAATATTATATAAGTTACAGGTATATAATATAGTGATTCACAATTTTAAAGGTTATGCTCCATTTATAGTTATTATAAAATATTGGCTACATTCCCTGTGCTGTACAATATATCCTTGTAGCTTATTTTATAGCTAATAGTTTGTATATCTCAATCCCATACCCCTATATTGTCCCTGCCTCCTTCCCTCTCCCCACTGGTAACCACTAGTTTGTTCTCTATATCTGTGAGTCTGCTTCTTTTTTATTACATTCACTAGTTTGTTGTATTTTTTAGATCCTATAGACTTTATAATGTTGATTTACTTATATTTCTCATATAAGAAAAAATTCTGCAGGCAGCACTTGAAACACATAAACAATGGTTGCTACTATAAAAAATGGATGCCACAGGCACTTATCTATGCCGTGATGATCTTCAGACTATAATTGCACATTTGAGACATTAACAAAAATATTTTAGAAGTCACTTTTCCTAAAAAATGCTTTAGTTTATCATAGCTCTAAAGGAATGTAAAGCAAAGGTAAGAAACCTATGGGCCACATACCCACCTTTTTGAGAAATAATAGAAGACAATCCTTTGTTATTTAAAGGATACAGGTTTGAAAATTAATGACTTAACACTCCAATCCATGAATGTTCTTATCGGTCTCCTACTATGTGGCAAGTTCTAGTTAATAACTGAGGTTATAAAAAGGATAAGATATTATCTCTGCTTTTGAAGCACTGACAGTTTCTTGTACTTTATATTTACTAAGAACTTCTGGGACATTAACTAGCACAGTTATTTTAGTTAATGAAAGCTGCAGCTCAGAATTCCTCTCTAATGAATTCATGTTTGTAGGATGCCAGTATTTTCTAGTAAACCAAGTGTTTGTTTTATCACAAAATTATTTCTTGGCACCACATCACAAAAAACCTTAACTTCATGAAGAATTAAACATACTGATAGCCTTATACTGAGGAGTTTGGGATAATATGGGAATTTGTTTTCTCTGAAACAACATAGCAGAAGAGTTGCTCTATTTTCAAAAATGCCAAGTGGTACATCAAGGTCAAATAAGACTGTTTTCACCAAAGAAATTTATCCTATGTTTGTAACATCACAAATAACTACGAAGAGAATGTCTTTAAAACCATGAGATGTTAGATATGGATGGGATATTACAAATCATTTTACAGCTTAAGAGTAGTAAGTCAACTGAGGTGAGGTCAGAGGCAATTCCATGGTATTTGGAGAAGGATGAGAGGCAAGATACCCCTTGGCCCATGGCTTAGATTCAAGAATTCAAATTTAGATTTGGTATCATTTACAAATGAATTTATATACTCACTCAAAGAGCTATTGATAGAATTAAAAAAAAGATACTCATATTTATATTTGTGTTAAATTACAAGTACATACCAACTACGTGGTACAATGAATTGATATTTTAAAAAATTAATCTCACCATTATTCTTTTGAATAGCACAATAGATGTCATTTTTATGGTACGGAGTTAGTAAGTTACATAGGTACATTATGAATATCAATTTGTGGTGGCGGGTCCTGCTGGCCGGCGCCTCCCTCCCGCCTCCTCCTAGCTCGGCTGGCTCCGGACGCCGCCGCCAACGCCGCCTCGCCGCTTCTCGGAGCCGCAGCTGCCCTCGGCCTAAGAGGTTTAAAAATGGAACACTCTGATGCAGCACTTAGTACCTATTACCAGGCATTGCTCGGCCCCCGAGATCCCAGACTAAAAGGATGGTTTCTTCTGGACAATTATATCCCTACTTTGCTCTGCTCCATCCTATAGTTGCTAACTGTATGGCTGGGACCAAAATATATGAAGAATAGGCAGCCGTTCTCTTGCCGGGGGAGTTTAGCGGTGTATAACCTTGGACGCACACTGCTCTCTCTCTCTATGTTCTGTGAGTTAGTGACGGGAGTATGGGAGGGCCAATACAACTTCTTTTGCCAGGGCACACGCAGTGGAGGAGAAGCAGACGTGAAGATCATCCGTGTGCTCTGGTGGTACTACTTCTCCAAGCTCATCGAGTTCATGGACACCTTCTTCTTCATCCTGCGCAAGAACAGCCACCAGATCACAGTGCTGCACGTGTACCACTGCGCCTCCATGCTCAACATCTGGTGGTTCCTGATGAACTGGGTCCCCTGTGGCCACTCTTATTTTGGTGCCACGCTTAACAGCTTCATCCACATCCACATGTACTCGTACTACGGTCTGTCGTCCGTCCCTTCCATGAGGCCGTACCTCTGGGGCAAGAAGTACATCACGCAGGGGCAGCTGCTTCAGTTTGTGCTGACCATCATCCAGACCAGCTGCGGGGTCATCTAGCCGTGCGCCTTCCCTCTTGGTTGGTTGTATTTACAGATTGGATACATGATTTCTCTGATTGCCCTCTTCACAAACTTCTATATTCAGACCTACAACAAGAAGGGGGCCTCCCGGAGGAGAGAACACCAGAAGGACCACCAGAACGGCTACGTGACGGCCGTAAACGGCCACACCAGCAGCTTTTCTTCCCTGGAAAACAATGTGAACCCGAGGAAGCAGCGTAAGGACTGAGGCCCAAGGGTTGACAGCTTCTGAACCACGTCGTCTGATTGTAAGCACATATGAATTGTGCCCAGTGCTCGTTAACAGCTGCTGTAACTAGTCGGCCTACAATAGTGTGACTCACGTAGGACCTCTTCCATCAGTTCCAAACCCCTAGAAAATGTAGACAGATTATCCAAGTAGGCATAAGATGTTTAACATTTCTGGGCTCTCACCGACCCCTGCACTAGACTGTGGAGGGCGTGTTGTTGTAGTACACGACACTGCTGTTGCCTTATTAGTTATAGCATGATAGGTGCTGAATTGTGATTCACAATTTAATAACACTGTAATCCACACTTTTTTTTTTTACTGTAGATCATGCATGTGATTGTAAATTTGTATAATGTTGTTACAGTAGAGAAACACACATGCCTTAAAATTTAAAAAGCTTATTAGTTTAAATTAGGGTATGTTTCAAGTTTTTATTCATTTCTAATAGCTCCGTTCAGAAAAATCAAAGACCGTGATTTATGAAACTATCGTGTGACACATAATTTCAAGTGACTTGTACGTGTGAAATCAGCACCTTCAGTTTTGTAATACTGGCTTTAAATCAGGCAGGTTCAAATCTAGTAGAACAGTCAGTTTAACTTTTTAATAGATCTTTTTTTTTTTGAGTGCCACTATTAATAATGTAAAACGGGAGGGGGGTTCTAAAGCAGTCTTGATGAAACTTAAAATATATATTCTTTGTCTTCAGGATTTTAGGAAGTGTGTAGGATGAGTAGGCCGTTTTAAATTTCAGAAGTGCTAAGTGTTTTTATACAGGAGACAAAGCCCATTTTGCTTTCCACTTGTGAGAGAAGATATATATTTTCCAAGAGAGATGATTAAATGTTTACCATTTGACAGAGTCCCATAGATGAGCAGTGGGGAACTGGTTGCCAGGGTCCAAATTTGGATTGATTTCTGTACTGCTATCTGTTTTGACACAAACTTCTTTTGAAAATGTGCCTAGATTACCAAAATGAATAAAGGTGGGGAAAGGACCTTAAATTTAAGGTAAAATTAAACAGATAGCTGCAGCATGAGAGAACTGGGAAACTGGATAGAGATGGTTTGTTTAATGTAAATCTAATAGCACCTGTAATTTTTTTTTTCCTGCTTTGAATCTAAAGATTTGTTTAGAAATACTTGTTTAAAAATAAGACCGCTTATCATAAAATCATGTCTCACACCCTAGAGGCAGTGATCAAACAGATAAGGACTGTTGCCTGTGTCATTTTAAAGTGTTGGAGTTTAGCCTCTGAATACCTCCTCCATTGGAGGAAAAAACATTCATTGAACCACTCATGACACATCTGAGAAGGTCGTTGACAATGTATAAATGAATTGGTGGTTTGATATTTATGTAAATATCAGTTTATCATGCTTTAATTTTGCACATTCATATTATAGGGAGCCAGTTGGTTCTCTTAATTAGTCTTGTGGGTTTTCTGTTTGGAAGGAGTCACAGCATCTGTTTACATTTACCTTATCAAATCTAGAATGTATATATTTGTAAATGTATGTCTTCCTAGGTACTAGCTTGCGAATGTCTTTACATATTTCATTACAAAAACTATAACATTCAATAGTGTGCTGTCAGAGTGTGCTTTAGCTCATCTGCATATACCCACAATGTTAAATAATGTCTATACATTAATCATTAAAATGTTTTTGATTAAAAAAAAATTTGTAACCTTGACTTGGCGCATGTCATTTTTTTACATTCTAAGAAAAAAAATAGACATGGTCTTGATTTACCTAAGTGTTTAGAAGCCACAGAGGAAGTGGCATGCTAAGGTGGCATGGCCATGAAGGAATGAGACTGGAACTAAAGCCTGAGATCCAGATCTAATCTAGCATACAGTCCCTGCATTTATGTATATTGGTATTAGGACCCCAATGAAGCCATATTCTTGTTGAAGTAAGATATTATATCATAATATCCATACCTACCCATCCCTCAACTACAATATACTGCACATAGTAAGTATATATTAAATGTATGCTTTCTTCATTCACATTGTAACTGACTTCCCCAATAATTTGGAATGAGAGGATATTAAGAATAAATCACTAAGGAAACAATGGATTGTCCGAGGTAAATTATCTAAACCAGATATTTGATCCACTGTTGGATCAAATATTTGGATCAAATATCAAACCAGATATTTGATCCACTGTTGCAGTTTTGAAAAATGAGAACTACAAGAACACATTTAGGTCTGTGCTACACATTACCCCAAGTGGAGAGCTATTATTATGAGCTTAACTCAGGTCAACTTAGGCCTCAAACCCTACTTTAAATGCCTTTCTTGCAGAGGAACCAAGTATCAAAACTAAAACAAACCAGAAAAACTACTACACTTTGATTGTAAGCATGAACAGCAAGTCTGAGACCTTTCTTTTGTTGATTTGAATAATTACTTTAATTTTTACTATAATATTGATAGTGTAGACCTGGCCTCACTGTAAAAGATAGAAAAAGGAGGAAAAATACTCATAGCATACATACATAAAAAATATATCCCATTAGGAAAATGGGGAAAATGTATAGAAGAGGGAACTCGACGAAAAATCATGAAAATTTTCAACTTCACTACTGATCAATAAAATATAAATTAAGATTAGACAAGATTTCAATCACATTTTTTTATCATACTTATAAATGGCAAGGATATGGAGAAATAGAAACTCTTAGACAGTGCTACTGCATATACAAATCAGAACAACTATTTTGAAGAACAATTTGGAAATATATGTCAAACACGTGCAAGTCTTATTGCTTCATGCCTCCACTTCTAGTTATAGACCCTAGGGAAACACTTATTCCTGAGCATAAAGATGCAGGTACGTGACTGTTCATTACAGTATTGTTCATTATTGCCACAATAACAAGAAAATCTAAATTACCAATCACAATAGATTGATTAATAAAAAAATGAGTAATATTTATTCAATGGGCTATTATAGAGCAGTTAAAATGGATAAACTTAAGCTACAGGTATCAAACTTGATAAGTATCTAGACATAATGATAAACAAGGGAATGGAATTACTCAGAACAGAATTACAATGGAATACTACACAGCCATAAAAAGAATGAAATTCTGCCATTTGCAGCAATGTGGTTGGACCTAGAGAATATTATGCTTAGTGAAATAAGTCAGAGACAGAAAGGCAAGTACTGTATGATATCACTTATATGTGGAACCTAAAAAATAATACAAATGAAGGTATATGCAAAACAGAAACAGACTCAGATATAGAAAACAAACATGTGGTTACCAAAAGGGAGAGGGAAGGGAGGAGGGACAAAGTAGGGATATGGCGTTAATAGATGCAAACTACTATGTATAAAATAGATAAGAAATAGGGATATTATTTATAGCACAGGGAACTATAGCCATTATCTTATAATAAACTATAATGCAGTATAATCGTCAAAAACAATCACTATGCTGTTCACATGAAACTAATAAAATATTGTAAATCAACTATACTTCAGTTTAAAAAAAGACATAATGATAAACTAAAAAAAGACAAACTTCGGAAGAATAGGTGAGCATAATAGCTTTATATAAACTTTAAAATATGCAAAATTATGCTCTATATTCTCCACATCTATAGGAAGTGAAAACTGTTAAACATGCATGAAAACAAACATCGAATTTAAAATAACAGTTACTTCTGTGGTGAAAGTAGGAAAAGGGAAAAGAAAGAGTACATGGAGAACTTGGAATTTATCTAATGTTTTATTTTCTTTTTATTTAAAGTAAATATGGCAAAATGTTAAGATCTTATAAAGCTGAATGAATGGTGGATACATAAATGTAAATAGTATATCAGTGTTTTCAAACTGTGGAATGATACCCGTATTGTGGGTCTGAAATCACTTTGAAAGATTGAGGCTTATATTTTTAAAAAGAATAAAGTAAAAAAAAAAATAGGAAATATCAGTGTAAACTGCAGTACATCTAAGCAGTGTTTTGTGGATAGTTTGCTTCAGTTATTCGTAGATTTATGTATGTATGTAAATGTGATATAAAATAGGTTTTCTTACTCTGAACTTTGGGTAAAAATGTTTTAAACGTACTGCATTATATTATTCTGTACCATTTCTATCTTTTCAAAATATTTCATATTTAAATTTAAAAAAATATATTATTAATCGAAAATATTGGGAATCAGTAGATTTTTAAAAGACAGCTATAACTTTTAAATCACAGAAAGAATTAGGTCTGTTTAACCACTTATAATGTTAAATATATTTTTAAAAATATTGATATCTCAAAAGGATAGATGAGTCAGTGAACATGAAATTTGAACTCAGAGTCTCTGAGTTACAATTTAATGCTTAGTTCTCTGAGTTAAATTGCTTTTTATAAATCAAAGTTTTTCTAAATCTTAAATCCCATTCAGACATGTTTATTTTGCTGCATTTCAATTAAAGCTTAATATATTGGCATTTTAAAGTTAGTTATCATTTAGGTTTCTTGGAGATGTAACTCTGGAAATGTAATGAGAAATCCTTACATGATGAGTAACCATCAAAAACTAGATTAAGAGAATAAATGAGAAAGCAGGCCAATGACTTTTGATCCTTATATTTATATATTTTTTTCTTATTTTTCTCTACTAGGACAGGGTTTCAAAGCTTCCACAATAGCCAATATGCTTGGCCTCTGATACACACAAATTATTTACTCCATTTATGTATCACTTATGTCAGATAGTATGTTAAGTTCTAATAAACTGAGTGGGAGGTGGCAGGGGGAGGAACCTGTATAAAATAGTTCCAAAATGAAGCCCTTATCCTGTGGAAACCTTTCAGAAAATATACCTATGATTTCAAAACTGTGTTTATGTGTCTTCATTGCAGAAGGTATTAACAAAAGCCAGCTCATATACATTTCCATTTAAAGTTTTCTTAGTGTCATTGATACTAGTTGTAAATTATTAAAATTGGAAGATATTGAATGAAATCAAGACGACCACAGACTATATTGGCATTAATTAGCATATCCTTGACATCTAAATTTATCTATTCTAATAAGCTATATAATGCACAGAAACACAATTTTAAAATGCTTTTGTAGTAACAAAATGTATTTATCACTGAATTTATACCTTTGGCACTCAAAAAAGATGCAGATGGGCCATAATTCATAGGGTCTATATATCTTCCAAATTTGTGTGTTTGCTTTATTCATGTCTGCTGCTTTCAAAAAGGATTTTGGGATAGATTGTAATAAAAGGCCCATGCAATAGGCTTGTTGACCAGAAGATAAATTATCTAAAGCATTACAGTAAGGAAGAGAAGAAATAGTTATTGAGGGGGTGGGTGAAGAACATATAATTATACAATAGTATTAGCTAAGAATAGTTACTTTAATTATCTACTAAATTTAGCCTGTACTTCCTGGAAGTCAAGACAAATTTTTAAAAATCAGTATGAATCGTATATGTCTAGTTGTAGTTAATCAGGATCGATAAATTTGAGTTTTAAATCTAAGGGACACAACTTTTTTAAAAAAATCATGAATTTTTCCATAAGGAACACTCAACAACATAATGGATGACATTTTGAGTATTCAATGGGGTTTTAGAGAAGTCATTGAAACAGTCTTCCCTTGACCATGTTGTATGTCAAACCGTGATAAAAAGCTAAAGGGGATCTTGTTTGTGTAGCTCAGCAGGCTGTATATTACAGATCTACAATGATTCTATCTGTAATAATTTATAAGTTTGGCAGCTAACAAACTTGAGGAAAAACTATTGTTTGAAACAACCTTGGTAGACCAAAGGGGGTGGATTATTTGAGAAAATGGATACTTCAGATGAGAAGAATGTTTTTGTTACCTAGTATGGTAAACTGAATATTGGCCCCCAAAGAGAGCCAGGTCCTAATCCCTGGAATTTGTGAATGTCACTTTATATGGCAAAAGGAACTTTGCCGATACAATGAAGTTAAGGATTGTGAGATGGGGAGATTATCCTGGATTATCCAGGTGGTCCCTAAATTTAATCACAAATCTCCTTTTGAGAAGGAGGCAGAGAGATTTGACTACAGAGGTAGAAATCAATGGGTTACTGAAGCAAGATGCTATGCTGCTGGTTTTGAAGATGGAAGAAGGGACAAAGGAATGTAAGAAATGTAGCTCTAGAAGCTCGAAAAGGCAAGGAAATTGATTCTCTCCTAGAGCTTCCAGAGGAAGGATAGCCCTACTGACACCTTGATTTTGGTCCAGTAAAACTGATTTTGGATTTCTGACTTCCAGAACTTAAAGAGAATAAATGTATATTGTTTTATGCCACCAGGTTTGTGGTAAGTTGTCACAGCAGCCACAAGAAACTAGTCTACCTAGGATAACATGAAAAATATCTTTACCAAAAGTAAAATATTTTAAAGTATCATATGCCATAGGATACTTGCCCAGTGTTACAGTCTGAATGTTTGTGTCCCCCCCCCCACCTCAAATTCATATGTTGAAATCCTAGTGCCCAATGTGATGGTATTAGGAGATAGGACATTTGGGACGTAATTAGGTCATGAGGGTGGAACCCTGATGAATGAGATTAATGCCCTTAAAAAGAAGCCCTAGGGCTTCCCTGGTGGCGCAGTGGTTGAGAATCTGCCTGCCGATGCAGGGGACACGGGTTCGAGCCCTGGTCTGGGAGGATTCCACATGCCGCGGAGCAACTAGACCCGTGAGCCACAACTACTGAGCCTGCGCGTCTGGAGACCGTGCTCCGCAACAAGAGAGGCCGCGACAGTGAGAGGCCCGCGCACCACGATGAAGAGTGGCCCCCGCTCGCCGCAACTGGAGAAGGCCCTCGCACAGAAACGAAGACCCAACACAGCCAAAAATAAATAAATAAATAAATAAATAAATTTAATTAAAAAAAAAAAAAAGAAGCCCCAGAGAACTCCCATGTCCCCGCCACCATGTGAGGACACAGGAAGAGGTCTGCAGCGTGGAAGAGGGCCCTCACACAACAATGCTGGCACCCTGAACTAGGACTTCTAGCCTCCAAAACCGTGAGAAATAAACTTCTGTTATTTATAATTACCCAATCTATCGTATTTTTACACACAGAATGCAAGGAAATCAATTGCTGATTGCTTGGGGGTGGGGTTGAAAACTTACAAGCTAATCAGCATATTAAAATCCTAAGAGGATAATTTCAGGGCTAGTTATGAATTTTCTGGTTTTTCTTGTTGTATTTTAGATAATATTAGTAGTATTCTCTTATTGCACTTTTGGTAACATTTTCAGTATTCTCTGGGAAATTAAGTAAAAGGCTGACTCTAGAATATAAGGCCCAGTGGGAAAATAGGGCCTCTTCCTCCTCTCTAGGTTGAAAGATTGGATCTTATTTGTAATTTACAAAATCTGTGGTTTGCAGAGCAGCTGAACCAACAGGAGGCAACACCATTCTTATTTGAAAGCTGATTTCCTTTAGTAAAGCGTCAATACTGGCTGTGACAAAACAGACAAGAAACAACAGTTCTTCAACTGACAATAATATGTTAGTGGGGATCCAGGTTGTGAAGCAGACTACCTGGAGTATTCTTCCTTAAATTACTGATACCAAACCACTTTAGGAGCTCTAAAGAAACAAATCCACCAGGGCATAAGCCTAGAGCGTCCTGCCCTGTTTCTCAAGAGGCTGAAGCAGGGTTGCCCAGTGCAGGCATGAGAGCTTTAGAGTTTTAAAAAAATGATGGAGCCAGCAGGATGAACCCAGAAAGTCTGATGTATCAAGCCTCTAGTGAAAGTTTCTCTGGTGGCTGGCTTTGAAATGCAGAAATTCAAGCTGTATAGTTGAGTTTCCCCTGGATGTTGGCTGTTTGCTAATGCATGATAACCAGCAGCTCCTGACCTAGATGAACTGCCCCACTGACTGCTAGAGATTGCCATCATTAGGGACCTTGCTTCCTCTGTGCTCCCAGAGGACCCTGCATCTACTCCTGTACATTTTCATATTTCACTGAAGTTATTCATTTACCTGTCTCTTCCACATGCATCTTGGCTTATTTCTTTTTGTGTCTCTAGCACCGGCATAGTGCCTAGTATTTAGAAAAAGGTGAATAAATGTTTGCTCTATAAATGAATGGAAGGAAACTCCGGATAAGTCTTCTGACAAAATCATTAGCCAGGATCTTTAAATTCTAGGAATCTTGAGGCTGATGGGGAATTTGACAACGCAGGGATCAGGTTGTTACCACTTGAACCCACTTATCAAACTTGGCATCACTAAAAGTGATAATCAGACACTAGGGAGTCACTGCTACCTGCTCCTGTAAACCCTACTGAAGTTCTCCCACTTCACTGGGATTGCTTGGACTGGAAGCTCTATGCGGACAGGCACTTATTTTTACTCATTTTGATATTAGAAGAATATAGAATAGTGCCTAACATATAGGTGATCCATAAATTGTTATCCAATGAGTGAGTAAGCTTAGAGGACAGAGTTGAGAAGGTAGAGATGGATGATAGGGAAATCAGAAAATAAGTGCTTATAACAGTCCGAGTATAAGGGACAATACCTGGTTTGGACTTTGCCACCCTCAACAGAGTTCCCCAATATTGCTTCCAGTGGCAAACACGCCTTTCAGGGGTTCTGGAGTGGATTTTCCTGCTGTATATCCACTCCCTTAGCCTGGCTTCCCTCAAGAATCCCTCCTGGATCTTCCAGTTGTGCCCACTCATTTTGTTCCCTCCAAATCAGGGCTCTGATGGGCCTCTAGTGGCCCTGAATTAGCATAACATAACATGACGCATTGTACCACTAACATTGATAGCTATAAGAGTATAAAAATAAACCAGAAATTCTGAAGACTCCCCTTCTTGCCCATCTCCTGGACTCCCAAAAGAACTATCTCAGAAAATTTACTTCCAACCTGTCTCCATCTCAGAGCAATGATGACACTCTGATCACTGTGGCCTCACCCACAAAGATGAGTTCTCTCAGCTGCTCCAGCATCCACAGTGATACTTTTGTAGGGACCCTGTCTCCTGTTCCTACTGAAACTATTTGAATGTGTGGTCTCCAGCATTTAATGATCTCTGCAAACTCCAACGAGCCTCACTCATTGGAGGGCCCCCTTAATACCCATCTATTCAAAGCACATCACTCATTGCCCACAATCTAGCAGTAAGACCAAGTGCAGAGATAGGATGCTGGAAGAATACATTTTCCACAGATACAATTCCTAGGTTCCCTCCCCACACCTCTACTTCAAGGACTCCCCCAGAACCTCCCTCTCCACACTTCCATCCTTGAGTAGTGCTTTGACTATGAGAGAGAAACAAAAGTATTTAGATTCATGTTATTTTTATATGATTAAAATGCTATGGTACATAACATTTTGTGTATATACTATTTATGCTTACTCATTTGTTTTTCTTCAAGTTGGATTGAAAGACTTTCCAATTCCTAAGATTTGTAAGTAGCACGTATTTTTGGTAGCAGTGGTGTTCTGTTAAACCATACAGAGTAACTCTTTGGAAAAGTCATAATATCAAGCAAGGCCACACTACACTTTTTTTCCTCTGGCAGAATTAGATTTACAACCACACTGCTTTTCCTATTTTTGCCCTTGTGCAGATACATTTAGAAGAGCTGTATAATATGTGCTTTCGTTAAACACACTTAAATTTTTACCATTCACTAAAAAAATGAACCATACCATAAAATCTTAGTCTTTAGATGTTTGGAGGTAGGGATTAACTCCGCAGAGCACTCTTCTGTCCATCTGTGTGTGCATACTCCAACAAGTATTTTGGAATTCTGAGAACTTTGCAAATGATGTTATCATGCAGAATATTCTTGAGAAAAGATTTCCTTTGTTTCCTAAAAAAAAACTTCTATCGACTTAAATAACATAGTCTGTTCTGATCTATTCTTTTTTTTTTTTTTCTTACAGTAACCATTTTTTGCTGTGCAGACATTACTGTTTGCTCAGAGGAATACCAGGTATTTGTTCAGGCAGCTTTCAAAGGAAAGAACGTACTTTTTTTTGCTCCTTTCCTAGTTGTCTGGACTAATATTAACTTCATGTGTAAATAAAAGGAGAAGGTGAGTCTATTTTGTGTTTTACTTTTTTTACTAATGAAAGAAAATGTGATGCAACGTCCCTAACTCAGCCGATTAATAAGTATTTCTATATAGAATCTGCAGAAGAATTTTAAGGGAGTCAAATAGTTTCCAGAGTTTTATTCAGTTCTTTAAGCTCTAAATACTATAAAATAGAAATTATTTTAGAATAGCCACTTTTTAAATAGTCAAAACTACTTTTCAAAATCTTGAAATCTTTCATCATTATTTCCACTTCATTGGGCCACAGAAGCACCGAAGGGAGCTGTCGCAATAGAGGTTTGTGCACACCAGAGTCTCAACTGGGACACAGATATTACCTTGAGAATCTGGCAGTTTGCCTAAAAATTGGAAGTTTGAGCAAATAAGGCAAGTAGACCATGGGCAGTGTGTGTGCGTTTGTTAGCTGCTGTAACTATTCCAGGTGAGTTCAGTCTCTCAGAAGATCCTTGACCCTAATTTTGAGCCTAAAAGATGACAAATAAGTGCTTGATAACAATAGTAACATAGTATTTTAAAAATCGATCTCTCCTGTCATGTCCTACCATGTCCAAAGTTTCCCTGATCAAATAAGTCCATTGCCCCTTTTAGCTCTATCATTTATAGCAAACTTTGTTGTTGTTGTTAAATTTATGATTTTTCATTGCCCTCCTAGGCAGATAGTTGATGGTAAGAGTCTTTTTTTCTTTTTCTTTTGTTTTCTGCTGCAAATAAGAACACTATTAAGCAGTTTGGGGAGGGAGCAAATAGGTACTGAATTATTAAGACAGAACGTGAGAAGGAGCCAAAGAGCCTTGCATAAGAAATGCTGAGGGAAGAGGGGACAGACAAACTAGGGGTATGGGATTAACAGTCACAGACTACTGTGTATAAAATAGATAAGCGACAAGGATATATTGTATATAGCACAGGGAATTATAGCCATTATCTTGTAATAACTTATAATGGAGTATAATCTGCAAAAATACTGAATCACTATGCTGTACACCTGAAACTAATATAATATTGTAAATCAACTATACTTCAATAAAATAGATAGGTAGGCAGACAAAAATGTTGAGAGACTGAAGTCCTCAGAGGAAGAGAAAGTACGTGGATTCGAATATTTTGGCCTGTTCTATCCAAAAGGGTAGTCGCCAGCTACTTGTAGCTACTGAGCACTTGAAATGTGGCTGGATTTCAAAGACAGTAACAAAAAAAGACTGTAAAATAGCTCATCAATAAATTTTTATGATGATCACATGTTGCAATGGCAATATTTTGGAAATACTTGGTTACAAAAATATATTATTAAAATTAATTTCACCTGTTTTTTACTTTTAATATAACTAATTATTATATTTAAAATCACATATTGTGATTGGCATTACAATTCTATTCGATAGTGCTAATTTAAAAAATTCACTTCAGAAGGAATGAGTAAAAGAAATTTTAAGCCAGTTAACTAGAGGTTTAAAATAGTCAAATTAACAGAGGTATATGTTGAATTTAAAAGCCTATAAATAATGAATACGCATTCCCTGAGGGCAGGAACCTAGTGTGTCACATTCATCTTCACATTCTTAGCACATAGCACAGTTTCTGTCATGTACTAAGTACTCAGCAAATACATGCATGAATAATGAATCACTCAAATTAGAATTATGAAATAAGTAGAGAGAAAGTGTTAGTTTGAGTGTCACCAAATATTTTTTAAAGAACTGTATTAAGGTCCTTACATACTTCCTAACCAAAAAGAAATTCTTCAGTAATAATTAAGGATCTCTATTGGTAAAGTGCACAATCAACTTAGGAACAAGTTTCAGAAAGTTACTAGAGACTTTCTTTTTCAACACATACTACAGAAGGGAGGTGAATGGAGGAGTGTCAGTCTGGGATCTGCTGGTTCCTTTTTAGTGAAATTTGCTACCATACAACATAGGAATGGAACTAAATATCGTGCCCTTTCATTACAGGTTTAACACACTTCTTTTCCCCCAAAAGCTTCTAAATCTAGCATTGATAGATGGGCTTCAGGGACACATGGATCCTCCAAAAATGTGTGCAAAATTGTATTTGTGCAAATGTATGTTTTGGGGAGAGAATACTATGGCTGTCATCAAAGGGGTCCAATGACTTAATAAACGTATTACCCAGCCACTGCTCTATTGAAACATTAAATAGGATCAGGGTGAAAGTAAGATAATGACATCTTGTTTTGGTTTCAACATCAGGGAAAGTTATCCTTTGGCTGGAAAGCACTGGATCCTTTTCTGTTTTTCACACATTACTCAAGAGGTTTGACTTTCTAGAACTTTTCTTAGAGATTTCAGGTAGCCTGACCAACATTTTAAAACATTGTAAAATATTCTAAAAAGACAAAAATAATTTAACAGCTATAAAAATGTTTGAAAATGCAAATCAATGTATTGTTTACTGGAAATACAGTATTTTTGGAATCAATTCTGGCCATGATGAAAAATTTTAAAGTAGGTCCCAAACATCTTTAAAATTGTTTGTCTGCCCATACCACCAATCATCCTAATGAAATCAGTATGTTTTCTCACTGGCATTTAGCTTCCTTACTTTCTAAGTTAGGCTCTATCAGGGTCGGCTCTGAATATATTAAATACAGATAAATCATATGATTTGATACAAAGGAGGAATGAGATGCCTGCCCAGCCTTTGCTCCCCTCTTTTCTGATAATAGCTCGCCAAGTCTGTTTTGGAGAATTACCTCTTACTCACTGGAGAGTCTTAATGCGAAGCCAAAAAGTTCACTTTAGACCCACCCTCGACACATACTTCAAGGAGAATGTGTGGCTCAAGCTCTGGCAATCAGACTTTTTCTTCAAACTGAACTCTTACAAACAGAATGCAACAGAAAAATGAAAAATGGTGGGATTTCATTCATCCTGGTGGTCAGACCGTGAGGACCCTAGGAGGTTCTTGGTACTTAGATCCCCAGAGCTGCTCTGTCTCTGAATCTTTCTTAAATCAGATTCTTATGCTTTTCCTTTAATTTCCAGTAAATTCAGTGGTAGACAGTGGCTCTTTATAAAGTGGATACATAATCTGAGACTAGTAATTTACTTAGTCCTCAAAAGTAAAAAAGAAAAGAAGTTGAACATCTCTTCTCCATGAACCACTGAGGGCTCAAAATATTGATCTATCCAGGGAGACTTTATTATGTCATTTGAAACATGTGAAACATTAAAAAATAGTAAGTTGATTTACACTGAAGGCCAACTGGCTCTGAGTTCAAGAGGTACACTGATGAGAGGATCATGAGGTCTGGGGTAGCCCAGAAAGATATAAGATGGGACGTGACCCAAAACTCACAAAAAGGGATAGATTTTGAGAAAACTGATATGAGAGAAGAACAATTCAGGTGGGGAACAGCTTGACCAATTACACAGAGGAAACCTATCCAATTGGCCACTAGGGAGAGTTTGTATATGAGAGAGCTAGGAATAAAGTTGGAACAGTTTGAAGACACTCAAAAGCCACGCTAAAATGTTTGGGCTGTATTGTGCAGGCAATAGAGAATCTGTGTAATTACTTTAATGTGTAAAATAGCTTGACCCAGGGCAAGATTGGATGCAGGGTGGGCATGTATGGGATTTCCATAATACCTCACATTCCAAGTGGAAAGGAAATGGAGCAGGATGGTGGTGATGAAAATGAAAATGGATTACTTGATGGGAGAAATCACACAAAGGGAGATTCCATAAGATTTGATAAATGGCTGAACTGATATGGAAGGGAGAGGGTTCGACCAATCAAACCATGATTCCAAGGTTATCAGCATAAATTATGGAAAAGCAATAATACTTTGAACTTGGTAGTCCAAGGAAGAAGCTATTTTGATAATTATAATGTATATGTAATTTCCTTTTTCTATATGCCCTTTTTGATAGGTATAAGGGGAATTGCTGAAAGGCAGCTCACACTTCAAATACCAAGAAATCTAATACACCATAGCGTAACAATGACTCCACTCCTACTGCTGAATATTTGTCCCTTTTATTTTGAGAAGTTGATTGATGATAATTTCCCATCCTTCCTACCTTTCTTCCTTCTTCCTCCTTCCTTCCTTCCTTTCTGTTTTTAGAAACTTCCTTTGATGGTGTCAATAGCTACTCTATCCCTAAAACTTAATAAGAATATATTTACAGGTACCTACTTTTGACTAAAGCAATAGGTTTCCCTGATCTGGGCTACTTCTGGGACTAACCTTTAAGTGGCCTGGCAGCTCCCACCTTTGCTTTCTTGGAACCCAGCTGCCATGCTATTAGGAAGTTTAGGCTATCCTGTTGAAGAGAGAGGCCACATGGAGGGGTCTTAGAGGGAAAGACACCATGTGGAAAGTGGGGCCATCTTAGACCTTTCAGCCCAGTCTAGCCTCCAGCTGAAAGCAGCTGCACGACTCTAGAGCCCACACCAAGTGGAGCAGAAAAACTACCCAGTCTATGCACAGAATTCTCAAATATTATAGACATTCATTGTTTTAGCTATTATATTTGTGAAGTAATAGAAAATTGAAACAGAAAGGTTGAGTTTGAGGCATCTCTGAGATAGTTAGGCAGCGATCTCCAGCTGTAAGGAGCTACAGAAGCTCATAGAGAAACTGGAAATACAGATTTTGAAGCTATTCACTTAAAGATGATGAATAAAGTCAAGAACATGCAAGAGATTATCTATGACAAGAGTATAAAATGAGATGAGGAAGGAGTCTAGGCCAAACTCTCATAAGGAAAGAAGAGTATGGCTCATATGGAATGAGACAACAAATGAGAAAGAGAAGAAAAGCCAGAAAAACAGAAAAAAATGTGCAATCACTAACGCCCAGAGAAGGGTCCCATGACGGAGAAACACGAACTCCTGTGATGAATGTTGCCAAGAAGTATGATGACAGGATACAGTTTATATACAGAATGAAAAGTGCCTCCAAGAGGTTTAATATCATTAACATCATCTGGAGAAATAATTTCCTCAAGGAAGACATATTTGATGCCATGTCATTAACCTATCCATGATATACCCATTTCATCTTTCACCAAGTAAATGCTTATTCATATTTGATTTTAAACACAATCATTTCAAGATAGAAAATGAACAAGCAGAGAGACTTACAGTTTTAAATTAATTGCAAGGGCATGAATAATTGGAAGGTTGTCTATATACTGTAAGGCTCATTGTGATCCCTTTGTTGGCTCCCAAACTGATCCAGAGAGACTGGAAAATTGTAGCACTGGCTTATTGGGTATTTAATTATCATTACTTCCATGATAATTATGTATAATTCATGCCATAACACTGTGCACGTGACATGGAAGGTATGATCCAGGGGAGTAACGAGGGTATTGGACTGCTGAAGTGGATCATATATTACAATCTCCTTCTTCTATCTGATAAAGTTAGTCTCAGTAAAATCCATGTAATAATCAGTAGTAGTCATTTTCTCAATTTGTTCTTTAGTTTCAAAACAATAAAAGGGAAAAAAATTTCAATTATAAAGATATTTTTCAAATTCAGTAACATATTTCATGTATCAAAGATGTACCCTTTCCAAACAAAAATATTACTCCGTGTAGTTCACACTCTGCTTCAATGTTTTAAATTTTAAACACAAACAAAAACTCTAAGGGGTCATATATAATGTCAAAATTGAAGGAATTCAAGTTCTATTTGTTCATCTTTACAATCACTGTCCCATCACTGTTTAAATCAAATCTCCTATTTAAATAAAGAAATATCCAGTACCACTGGACTGGACATAGCAACTTTTTCCAAAGTCAGCTCAGACGGTTCTAAACTATTACAAATTTACTCTAGAAATAAATGCATTGTAGCTGAGACTGTATGTTGGGGATCTAATATGTAACTGGGAGGTCTTTGAGTTAACTGCTAAGTAGAATTAAACATTTATTGAAGGATAAGTAATAAAAATGTGTTAATCTGAAGCGTACATAAATATTAAACTCAGCAGTAGCCACATCAATTGTTTAGAAATTAGACCAACAAAATATTTTGGGGGGAAGAAATATTTTATCACAGACATTGTTTAGAATTGCTGGTACATGATGATAATAAAAAAGCAGAACAAATTCTAGTCAATGTTTGTTTCTAAATTATTCTATAGACACTTTACTTCCTCATTGCCAACCCATTAGGAGGACTGCTGTCCATCACGTCCCACCCCATGATTCACAGATATGAACTGATTTAACATTTGGATTTCATTGTTAGCCTTTCATTTTGTCCCTGAAATCCCATTGTGCTACATGAATGAAATTTGACAAGAAATTCAAAATTTTGTTGATGCATTTCTGGGCATAACTTATAGTGGAAAACCATAAAAACTCTTTTGCAATGTTTTTTCTTAAATACTCAGGAAAAGTCAAATTGGGGGGATAGACTTCATGGAAAATTAAGAGGAGAAAGATAGTTAGAGGTGATCATTTCGACGTCAGATGAGTTATGAAACTGTGCAAAATAGAATTAGATTATAATTTTATATCATCTGTCCTCCAAATCCATCTATTCATTCATTTAACAAACTTTTAACTGTCTCTTCCATGCCTTTCTCCATGCTAGGTGTGGGAAATAAAAAATATCTTGTCAATGAACATTCTACATAACTTTTCCCTTCAAACAACATTACACATTTAATACATTTTAAGATTTTTTGATGGAAGTCTTTGCAAAATATATACTTCTCAGTCTTTAATAAGAGGATAATTTAACTTTTCTCTTTATGTGTCAAAGTCATCATTATGAGCATCTATTTTGTGTATTTTGATAAAATTCTATGTATCCCAGCTCTTTGCCTTTTTAGCCTCTCCTTCCTTCAAAGATAGCCTGTCAGCTTTCACATCTCCCGCTGTCATCTGCTTGCCTTTAACAGCCTGATGTTAATCTTAAGGTTTCCTGGTTTGAAAGTCCTATGTGTAGGGAAGCTAGGCAAGCAAACTTCTTAATAAATTTATTGGTGAATAATAGTCAATAACAATGAGTGAAGCTGTAACATATAAAAGTCTATGATCCAAGTATAGGTAGATATCTGTCAGAAGGTTATAAATTACAAGAAAAAGAAAACTCCAATTCAACTACTTTTAAAAAATAAGAGGAAGTTATTAACACACAGAAATATAAGTCCAGTCTGCTATCTTCAGCCTTATTCACTTGTTGCTTGCCTCCCAGATGCAGGATGGCTATGCAGGATATTCATTTGGGATTCCTGACTCCCAAAGTTCTGGGCAAAATAAAATCTCTATAAATACCAATTTCTTAAAAATCATACTAATTATATAGAGTAGATTTCATAAACATTCTTAAATAACTAATTAACTATCATACCTGAATTTGATTATAACCATAGTACTAAATTATCAAAAACCATAATAATCTTTGGCATTCATTCACAAATGATGATTATATGACGTGAATTCAGAGTAGCCTTTAAAAGTACTAAGTAGCAACTCTTTTGATGTGACAATTCTGAAGCTCACCAACAGTAACATAACAAATAAACATAGTTATTTCCATAACATCTTTTTCCATAAGGCAAAAGAACAAATCTCTGTGATTTCTCCAGGGGCCCTGAGGGAAATCTTAAAGAAAGATTTAGATGCGAAACTTTCTGTGAAAATTTCATACTTTTTATTCCATTTCTCAGCAAGGATTTGATTTGGGGAAGGCAAAAATCAAAATTTGCCAGATCTGAGCACTTCAGATGGGATCATGTATGCTTGAGAACATGAATGGTTGTGACTTGGCTATCTATTAATCAAAGTGACAGTGCAATATTTAAAAAAAGAAATCCTCAACACTTTCAGAAATGAAGAACATTTGTTGTTTCTTTTATGTTGAGGAGAATACTCAAGGACATGACAAAGTCAGAAACACAGTGTAGAATGTCATTCTGGTGAGATATGGAATCTTTGCTATTTGGGAAAATTAGCCTCTGAGGTAAAGAGCAAACTTTTACAACCTCTTATTAACAGTGGACAAAGGCAGGAGCAGCTTCAAGATGGCAGACGAGTAAGAAGTAGAGATCACCTTCCTCCCCACAAATACATCAGAAATACGTCTACATGTGGAACAACTCCTACAGAACACCTACTGAACGCTGGCAGAAGACCTCAGACCTCCCAAAAGGCAAGAAACTCCCCACGTACCTGGGTAGGGCAAAAGAAAAAAGAAACAACAGAGACAAAAGAAGAGGACGGGACCTGCACCAGTGGGAGGGAGCCGTGAAGGAGGAAAGATTTCCACGCACTAGGAGCCCCTTCGCGGGCGGAGACTGTGGGTGGCGGAGGGGGGAAGCTTCGGAGCCACGGAGGAGAGCGCAGCCACAGGGGTGCGGAGGGCAAAGCGGAGAGATTCCCGCACAGAGGCTCGGCGCCGAGCAGCACTCACCAGCCTGAGAGGCTTGTCTGCTCAGCCGCCGGGGCGGGCGGGGCTGGGAGCTGAGGCTCGGGCTTCGGTCGCAGGGAGAGGACTGGGGTTGGCGGCGTGAACACAGCCTGAAGGGGCTAGTGCGCCACAGCTAGCCGGGAGGGAGTCCGGGAAAAAGTCTGCAGCTGCCGAAGAGACAAGAGACTTTTTCTTGCCTCTTTGTTTCCTGGTGCGCGAGGGGAGGGATTCAGAGCGCCGCCTAAACGAGCTCCAGAGACGGGTGCCAGCCGTGGCTATCAACGCGGACACCAGAGACGGGCATGAGACGCTAAGGCCGCTGCTGCCGCCACCGAGAAGCCTGTGTGCGAGCACAGCTCACTCTCCACACCGCCCCTCCCGGGAGGCTGTGCAGCCCGCCACGGCCAGGCTCCCGTGATCCAGGGACAACTTACCCGGGAGAACACACGGCACGCCTCAGGCTGCTGCAATGTCACGCCGGCCTCTGCCGCCGCAGGCTCGCCCCGCATTCCATACCCCTCCCCCTGCCCCTGGCCTGAGTGAGCCAGAGCCCCCGAAGCAGCTGCTCCTTTAACCCCGTCCTGTCTGAGCGAAGAACAGACGCCCTCAGGCGACCTACATGCAGAGGCAGGGCCAAATCCAAAGCTGAACCCCAGGAGCTGTGAGAACAAAGAAGAGAAAGGGAAATCTCTCCCAGCAGCCTCAGGAGCAGCTGATTAAATCTCCACAATCAACTTGATATACGCTGCATCTGTGGAATACCTGAATAGACAACAAATCATCCCAAATTGAGGAGGTGGACTTTGGGAGCAATGATATATATACATTTTTTCCTTTTTCCCTTTTTGTCAGTGTGTATGTATATACTTCTCTGTGTAAATTTGTCTGTACAGCTTTGCTTTTACCATTTGTCCTAGGGTTCTGTCTGTCCGTTTTTTGTATTTTTGTTTTTCTTTAAGTATAGATTTTAGCACTTGTTATCATTGGTGGATTTGTTGTTGTTTTGGTTGCTCTCTTCTTTCCTTCCTTTTTTTATTACTTAAAATTTTTTAAATTTATTATTATTATCTTTTTAATAACTTTATTCTATTTTATTTTTTTTCTTTCATTCTTTCTTTTTTTCTCCCTTGTATTCTGAGCTGTGTGGATGACAGGGTCTTGGTGCTCCAGCCAGGCATCAGGCCTGTGCCTCTGAGGTGGGGGAGCTGAGTTCAGGACACTGGTCCACAAGAGACCTCCCAGCTCCACATAATATCAAACAGTGAAAGCTTTCCCAGAGATCTCCATCTCAATGCCAAAACCCAGCTCCACTCAACGACCAGCAAGCTACAGTGCTGGACACCCTATGCCAGACAACTAGCAAGACAGGAACACAACCCCGTCCATTAGCAGAGAGGCTGCCTAAAATCATAATAAGGTCACAGACACCCCAAAAAACACACCACCAGACGTGAACCAGCCCACCAGAAAGACAAGATCCAGCCTCATCAACCAGAACACAGGCACTAGTCCCCTCCACCAGGAAGCCTACACAACCCACTGAACCAACCTTAGCCACTGGGGGCAGACACCAAAAACAATGGGAATTAGGAACCTGCAGCCTGCAAAAAGGAGACCCCAAACACAGTAAGTTAAGCAAAATGAGAAGACAGAGAAACACACAGCAGATGAAGGAGCAAGGTAAAACCCACCAGACCAAACAAATGAAGAGGAAATAGGCAGTCTACCTGAAAAAGAATTCAGAATAATGATAGTAAAGATGATCCAAAATCTTGGAAAAAGAATGGAGAAAATACAAGAAACGTTTAACAAGGACCTAGAAGAACAAAAGAGCAAACAAACAATGATGAACAACACAATAAATGAAAGTAAAAATTCTCTAGAAAGAATCAATAGCAGAATAACTGAGGCAGAAGAATGGATAAGTGACCTGGAAGATAAAATAATGGAAATAACTACTGCAGAGCAGAATAAAGAAAAAAGAATGAAAAGAATTGAGGACGGTCTCAGAGACGTCTGGGACAACATTAAATGCACCAACATTCGAATTATAGGGGTCCCAGAAGAAGAAGAGAAAAAGAAAGGGACTGAGAAAATATTTGAAGAGATTATAGTTGAAAACTTCCCTAATATGGGAAAGGAAATAGTTAATCAAGTCCAGGAAGTGCAGAGAGTCCCGTACAGGATAAATCCAAGGAGAAACACGCCAAGACACGTAATAATCAAACTATCAAAAATTAAATACAAAGAAAAAATATTAAAAGCAGCAATCAAAAAACAACAAATAACATACAAGGGAATCCCCATAAGGTTAACAGCTGATCTTTCAGCAGAAACTCTGCAAGCCAGAAGGGAGGGAGTGGCAGGACATATTTAAAGGGATGAAAGGGAAAAACCTACAACCAAGATTACTCTACCCAGCAAGGGTCTCATTCAGATTTGATGGAGAAATTAAAACCTTTACAGACAAGCAAAGCCAAGAGAATTCAGCACCACCAACCCAGCTTTACAACAAATGCTAAAGGAACTTCTCTAGGCAGGAAACACAAGAGAAGGAAAAGACCTACAATAACAAACCCAAAACAATGAAGAAAATGGTAATAGGAACATACATATCGATAACTACCTTAAATGTAAATGGATTAAATGATCCAACCAAAGACATAGACTGGCTGAATGGATACAAAAAGAAGACCCATATATATGCTGTCTACAAGAGAAAATTCACAGGAAAATTCTATCAAACATTTAGAGAACAGCTAACACCTATCCTTCTCAAACTCCTCCAAAATATAGCAGAGGGAGGAACACTCCCAAACTCATTCTACGAGGCCACCATCACCCTGATACCAAAACCAGACAAAGATGTCACAAAGAAAGAAAGCTACAGGCCAATATCACTGATGAACATAGATGCAAAAATCCTCAACAAAATACTAGCAAACAGAATCCAACAGCACATTAAAAGGATCATATACCATGATCAAGTGGGGTTTATCCCAGGAATGCAAAGATTCTTCAATATACGCAAATCAATCAATGTGATACACCATATTAACAAATTGAAGAATAAACACCGTATGATCATCTCAATAGATGCAGAAAAAGCTTTCGACAAAATTCAACACCCAGTTATGATAAAAACCCTCCAGAAAGTAGGCATAGAGGGAACTTTCCTCAACATAATAAAGGCCATATATGACAAACCCACAGCCAACATCGTCCTCAATGGTGAAAAACTGAAACCATCTCCACTAAGATCAGGAACAAGACAAGGTTGCCCGCTCTCATCACTATTATTCAACATTGTTTTGGAAGTTTTAGCCACAGCAATCAGAGAAGAAAAAGAAATTAAAGGGATACAAATTGGAAAAGAAGAAGCAAAGCTGTCACTGTTTGCAAATGACATGATACTATACATAGAGAATCCCAAAGATGCTGCCAGAAAACTACTAGAGCTAATCAAAGAATTTGGTGAAGTAGCAGGATACAAAATTAATGCACAGAAATCTCTTGCATTCCTATACACTAATGATGAACAATCTGAAAGAGAAATTAAGGAAACACTCCCATTTACCATTGCAACATAACGAATATATATATAATATAATTAAAAAACTAAAAATAGAACTATCATACGACCCAGGAATCCCACTCCTGGGCATACACCCTGAGAAAACCATAATTCAAAAAGAATCATGTACCACAACGTTCATTGCAGCTCTATTTACAATAGCCAGGACATGGAAGCAACCTAAGTGTCCATTGACAGATGAATGGATAAAGAAGATGTGGCACATATATACAATGGAATATTACTCAGCCATAAAAAGAAACGAAATTGAATTATTTGTTGTGAGGTGGATGGACCTAGAGTCTGTCATACAGAGTGAAGTAAGTCAGAAAGAGAACAACAAATACAGTATGCTAACACATATATATGGAATCTAAGGGAAAAAAAAGTCATGAAGAACCTAGTGGCAAGACAGGAATAAAGACACAGACCTACTAGAGAATGGACTTGAGGATATGGGGAGGGGGAAGGGTAAGCTGTGACAAAGTGAGAGAGTGGCATGGACATATATACACTACCAAACGTAAAATAGATAGCTAGTGGGAAGCAACCGCATAGCACAGGGAGATCAGCTCTGTGCTTTGTGACCACCTAGAGGGGTGGGATAGGGAGGGTGGGAGGGAGGGAGACGCAAGAGGGAAGAGATATGGGGATATATGTATATGTATAACTGATTCACTTTGTTATAAAGCAGAAAGTAACACACCATTGTAAAGCAATTATACTCCAATAAAGATGTTAAAAAAATAAAAACAGTAAAAAGATAAAATAAAATGGGTAGGCAAATGTAAAATAGATATCTGGTGGGAAGCAGCTGCATCGCCTAGGGAGATCAGCTCGGTGCTTTGTGACCACCTAGAGTGGTGGGATAGGGAGGGTGGGCGGGAGACGCAAGAGGGAGGGGATACGGGGATATATGTATACATATAGCTGATTCACTTTGTGATAAAGCAGCAACTAATACAACATTTTAAAGCAATTATACTCCAATAAAGATGTTAAGAAAAAAAGAGAGCGGATGAAGACAAAATACTGTCAGGTTATCACTTATATGTGGAATCTAAAAATCACAAGAAACTGTGATTATAATAAGAAAGAAACAGACTCACAGATATAGAGAACAAACTAGTGGTCACTAGTGGGGAGAGGGAAAGGGGGAGGGGAAGTATAGGGGTAGGGGAGTAAGAGGTACAAACTGTTATGTATAAAGTAAGCTATAAGGATATACTGTACAACACAGGGAATATAGCCAATAGTTTATAATAACTATAAATTGAGTTTAACCTGTAAAAATTGTGAATCACTATATCATACACCTATAATATATAATATTGTACAGCTACTATAACTCAATAAAATTATAATTATAATAAAAAGCATGTGAATACTCCAAGGAAACTTTGTCATTTTCACAGAGAGGAAATCAAATTCTAGGTTTGCCTCACTAAAATATTTGATTCTAAAGGAGCCACAGCTCTTTTTGAAAATCTCATGAATAAACCTATCAAAACTGAGTCCTATTTGGCAAAATACTAACAAAAATTTGTTCTCCTTTTCAGGTTATCTTTCTGTGAATCTTCTTCATATCTAACTGTATGCTAAGTGTTGCCCTTCACCATGTTGTTTCTTATTCTGGAACAAAAGTCATTTCACTTCAAGACAGAAGCATTCTCTTTTTTCCCCTTAATCAACTAAAACATGCCTTATTATCTTGAAACTCCTCATAGAGTCTCATTCATATATATTAATGATAGCTTTTATGCAATGTTACTTCTATTTCACAGAGAAAACTAAAGGGTGGATAATTGTGAACAGTCTGTCATATTGTTGGACTGGCAGAGCTCAGAATATATACAGTTCAGTTTCTTACAGCAGCACAGTTCCCTTATTTCTCAACATGGCAGAAAAGAACATGTTCAGTGACAAAGCCAAAGATATACCTTCTCTGTAGCACATACAAGTAAGGAGCAAAAGTATATACACTTAAAGTTATGCTTAACAATCCATACTTCAGTATTCTATCTTACATAGAAATGATCTAGGCATTCAATGGACGTCCATCAATTAACTCAATACAATATCTGTCCAAGGGTTAGCTGAACATCTTGGAAATTCTGTTCAAGCTGACATATTCCTAAACTTAATTATTGTGGAAATTTAAAAAAAAAGCCTGTCAGAATAATGGTTTACTTTGGTTAAATATAAGTGCATGTTTTTCATAATGTTAAATGATAACTAGAAGTATGCTGGTTTATATGATCAGTTGACCTGTATACATTAGGAAAAACATACTCATATAGAAAAAAAAAGTATGCTTGTATGATACTTGATACTTAACAATGACAAATCAGAGAAGATACAGCTGCTTTTATTAAACACTAAAGATTAAACTTTTTTCTTGCCAACTATTTACCTAACTTATATAAATTTGAATTCTTATAATGCTTCTGTGTTGGTTTTTTGGAGAATATATACTTTTTAATCCAATACATTTAAAGGATCAGTAGTTCCATTTCCTTATTTTCAGGGAATTTTAAGAAAATTCAGTTTATATACGTAGGTATTTTGATATGCTCATAAGAACTGAGCTCCTCTAATTTAAGAGACTTTATAAGGTAATATATTAATACCACCTGGAGGTAGGAAATTATTATATACTGACTCAATCAGCAGTGAAAGTATTTCTGAATTATAGACATATAGACATACAGGCACAGAAAAATAGACCTTACAGCTTCAATTCTATAATTTCAGCCATAGGGCACGAGTCAACAAAGAAACAGAAATACTGCCCAGTCCAGATGAAAGAGCTGTTCTCTTCCTAGACAGCAAGACACTCTTCATTGATTTGAGCTGAAAAATAGACAAACAAAAAGACTAACAAACCAGATTCTGTTGTCTCTCACTCAGTGGGGATTAGATTTCTATAAACCATTAATCCATTTAGAGGGATCTCCAAATTGCCAGACCTTAAAATCAAGTTCCCAACCATTGCTGCCAACAATAGGTAATAACTTATTGGCTGTAAATTAACCAAGATGGAACAGAAACACAAAATTAGTAGAGAGGAAAATTAAAACCAGAAAAACAGAGAGTCAACAATGTTCTCTTGGTGCTTTGGATTCACCGAAGGAGAGCTAAGAAAAGCACATCTGAGCTTCAACTGCTATGACGTACACATATCTGTCATGGAAGTTTGCCTGGCTCTGTCATGTGAATCTACTGGACATCTTGTTGCAATTTCCAAAACAGTTAAAAGATATTTTTCAAACGGGATAAAGTCATGGTGCTCATACAGATGTAAAATGAGCACATATTAAAAGATTCTAATTTAACTCATGAGCGAATAGGCAGGTGCCATAACTGGTTCAAAAAAGGATCCAAAGAATAGACACTGGAATATTGATTAGGAATATTGAAATGATTATGTAAATAGAGGTAAAACTGGTTTTATTACAATGTAAGAGGGAAGACATTTGTTGTTAATTATTAACGGATAGGCTTATTTATAAATGTACATCATTGCGAACAATTATCAACCTCATTCCCAGATGAAACACCTAATCTATCCAAAAATCACATATTTGAGAGAGCACCATAGAATTACCAATGGCTGAATATTTATTTTGAGAGGTATAGTACATTCTACATAAATTCTGTCCCAAGTGATGGACTCAAAAGAACATGCAATTCTTATGAACACTCTCATGTGCTGTGTTAAAAGAAAAGAAAACAAATGTGTCACCTGAAGCACTGCAGAAGACTGACCCCTCCCCTGTGAGTGTCAACATTTGAGGTTTTCACCAATGTTTATCAGATGCTTCAGGGTTACTCTGTGTTGCCTCCTGGCCTGTCATAGAGGACTGATCAGAGGCTGCCCAGTCAGCTTCAACAATGGGATCAGAGGCCCTGGGTTTTCCATCTCTGTTCACCACTTCCTGGCCAAGGGATCTTAGAGATTCACCTATTCCCTCTGGTCAGCAGTTTCTTTATGTGTAAAATGGGGATAATAAGAGTTCCTCCATCTTCCGGTTTTCCCCAAAATTAATTCCTCTTGTAACTATAAACTGCTGCATAACACAGTGCCTGCTACAGTGCCCTTACTAAATGGCTGTGTATCTCTCATTCCCTATAGACCGGATGTTTACACATGCTTCCTTGAGGTATCGATGGGCCTGGTTCTCATGTGATCGCTGAGTCCTTGGGCCACTGGCTGAGAAAACCATGGCCTGCTGAACCTAGAGGAGAGATGGAAAGTGCCACACAGAAGAAGAAGCCAGGTCTACATCCGTGAACCAGACAGTTCTCACCCTAGTTTCCTCTCTGCTCCCCTCTGCCTGGTGACTCCCCCCCTCTCTGCCTCTTTCCACCATCTTTCTAAAGCAGAAGGACCCAGCTTGGCCTTTGGCTAATTCACAGGAGTGTCCCAAGAATAAAGCAAATAGTGTTGGAGATGTATTTAGAGCTCTTTGGAATATGTGCTTGTATAAATCCAAGAAACCTTTCTTGCCATGTAACACCTATTAAACTTCATATACACAGAAACCTCATTGTCAAGATGCTCACCCCACAAATATGTGATTTGCTGCAGAGAGCCATGAAGCCCTCCTAACTTTTGCCAAGCTCTACTCTTCTTTTTCTGTTATTTGAGTAGCAAGTAGACTTCTCCCCAGCAACTGTGGGTAGAGAATCACCTTTAGCTAATCAGAGAACACCAACAACATTACCACCTCTGCTCCTCTCTACTGCCCCAAAGTAAAAGTAACTGTTTGTCCAGGCCATTGGTTTCTCATAGTTCAATGTCCTTCAGCCTACAGGAAAGCTTCTAGGGTTTGTAATGCCAGAGAACTAATCATATTCCAAGATCTCGACATGTTAAAGAGCTGTCTGGTTTTTAAAAACTATTGTTGGATTGTTGTATCACAAAACATAGTCTCCTGGATATTTCACAGGAAAGCACATCAGAGGAATACATTAAAGGCAGGAGAAGCCATAGTAGGTGGGTAAACCATGTTGGGTTAGTGATTTTGTGTGGTCAGGTCATCAGACCCTACAGTCCATACAGGAGCCAATGGGTAATAGTCACAGTGACACCTGTAGGGAGCCAAGCTTCCTGGGCTCTTTCAGACTCTCTGATGTCCAAGGTAGAGTTTGGAGGTTGAGCTTTAATGAACCTTGTTGACAAGCCCTCTACGGAGTCAATGGACATGGGAAAATCAGGTAGAGCATTACCGCCATCCCTTTAAGAATAGCACTTCAGCTGTGCTTGTGGATTCCACAGGAAACATGGGAGCCATGGCCAGCATAGCAATAGTCTAAATGTAGCATCCTGCTAAATCCCCCTCCAACACATGCACAGGAATCCTCCACCTAGGAGAGGAAGGCAGACAGAGGGTGAGAATCACTGCCCTTGGGAAAGTATCAGCCCACTCAAGTTTAGACCTCTTTGTGCATTTCTAAAAGGTGTGTAATTTCATTATATGTAATAGAGGCTTCAACGGATTTAACGACTAGTCTCAAAGAACTTCATGCTGTTTCTCATATAAGCTTTAAGAGTAACAGCCAGAGTTACTCTTCCTCCAATTTACTGAGAGACACTTAAACCAGGTACTCTACTACCCATTCAATAAATATAATTTTCTTTCGTTCTATGAACTAACCCATAATACTACAGTTCAGGAAACTGAATCAAAGAGATTAAGTAGCTTTCCCAAGACCAAGTAGCTAGTAAGCCATAGTACACCCAGGACTGTAACAGAGGCCTCTCTGACTCAAGACATTCTGCTCTTTCAACCTCATTATAACAAACTTTGTATTGTCATGCTGCTTAACTTGTTACACCAAAAATCAGGACCAATGGTCTGAAAGCAAAGAGAGTATCTGAAAATAGGACCGCCAAGGAAAACACACTCAACGAAAGGCTTCAGGAGATCAGGGACACGGCTTGTTGGGGTCCTCTATCCCCAGCACCTAGAGCAGTGACTAACACAGAAGCTAAGTCAGTTTATTAGACCAGTACTTCTCAAACTTGAATGTTCTTCCAAATCACCTGCAGATCTTGTTATTATGCAGATTCTGATTCAGCATGGGTGGGGCCTAAGATTCTGCATTCTTACTGTGCCTGCAGATGTCCATGCTGCTGATTCAAGGACCATACTTTGGTTTCTCCTGGGTGGTATAAATGATTCTCAGGGGCTCTCTCCCTTAGGATCTGGAGCACAGGCACCATGGCTTGCTCTGAACAATGTTGAATGCAAGTAGCATAAATGATCAGACCTGATGCCATTGATTAACATATATAAGTATTCTACTGAATTATTTATTCTTTAACTCAGCTGGTGCCTGGTTTTAGTTTAACATAACTCACCAGAAATCAGCAACATCTGACCATCTGCCAGAGCTTCATCTAGATGATCACCAGGCACTTACCACTAGGACAAAATGACAGAGGCCAAGCCTATCTTTATTGCCTTCCCAATTCTCTCCTTATTCTTTCTCACTCTTTGGTTCTCTCTCTTCCATCACAGGGTGACCACCCTTCAAAACATGTTCTCCAAATGTATGGATACCAAGGGGGAAAGGGGGGGTGGGGTGGGATGAACTGGGAGACTGGGATTGACATATACACACTACTATATATAAAATAGACAACTAATGAGAACCCACTGTATAGCACAGGGAACTCTACTCAATGCTCTGTGGTGACCTAAATGGGAAGGAAACCCAAAAAAGAGGGGATATATGTATATGTATAGCTGATTCATTTTGTTGTACAGGAGAAACTAACACAACAATGTAAAGCAACTATACTCCAATACAAATTAATTTAAAAAAGTGTTCTCTACCAAGGAATCACAGGTTACTGAATAATATTCCCTCTTTTAACCACACCCTCCACGTACACGGTGGATGATGACGAGGTGATGATGCTGTTGAACAAGCTCTCATGTGCGGATTTCCTACTGTTTCAGTAGTTAGAAATACTTCACTCTTAAGTTGCATATGACTCATAGCTTCCATCCATTCTCAGTACTACAGCTCTCCATACTACACACAAATAAGACCATGTTCCTCGCTACTTTGTTCATTGTCATTTTGGTTCATTCAAAGAAAGCCTTATCTATTATACAGTAAATTCATAGGGGCAAAGGTCTTACCTATTGTTGCTTACCACTGAATTTCTAATGCCAAGAACAGTGGCTGACATAAAGTAGGTGCTCAGTAAATATTTACTGAGTGAATGAATGTGCGCATATTAAAACAAAGCATGCTGATGCTAGTAGACCTCTAGGGCAGCATTTCTTAAACTGAGTTGTAAGAGTTCATGAGAGAAAATTTAAAATATTGTATTTCTATTTTGGAGATAATCCAAAAATATTAACTACTATGTAATTAAGCATTGCCACAAGATTTCAGTGCTGGAGATGTATCCGTGCTTATGACTGAATCAGAGCCAACTAGTTCCATTGGGTGGATAAAACAAAACAAAAGGTGCAAATGAAGTGTCTGCAGTAGTTTGAATAGACAAAAGCAGAGGGAAAATGGAGCTATAATTTGGCATTCAACGGTGTACACGTGCAGGACTCAAGAGCGCTGTTGCAATTGGCAGAATGGGGACAGTAGATATTCTTAAGCAGAGGCCCATTGGTATCATTTACCCATTTGGAACATTGGGCATCTTATCTTGCCTCTGACATCAGTTTCCCCAGGGAAGAGCAATGTGTGTGTGGGGGAGTAGCCCAATGGCTTCTTTCTTTTGAACCATGTTTATAAAAATCAAAGTTTTGCCAAATACCATTTTTCGGGAAGGAGGGAAAGGTGGGACTGGGTCTAGAAAGAATTCTCTCACATTCCTTTTGCTCTATTAGTTTTGACACTGGGACTCAAGACATGAATTTCAATAACACATGAAAGAATAACTGAGTAAATGCCTCTTTTGCCCCTTAAAACTCGAATGGCACCTCTCGCTAGTGCCAGCTTCACATAAGACCTTGTGAAATCCATGGCTAATTATATCTGCAGTCTAAATTACATGGTTTCAAATTTCAGGGTGTTATTGAGAAATGCCCCTTGCATGTAACTTCGGATTGGCCCAGTTTCATTTTTAGGATGATGTAATGATGACTAGTTAACAAGTAAATATTGAAAACTGATACCAACATATTTTCCTGTGCTAAGCAATTACGGGAGGATGTATACTTTCCTGGTTTTGTTCTAAAAATGCTGGAATCAGACAAATATAATTTAACTATGTGTTCCAAGAAATACCTGCTCTTGAACAAACAGAGTGTGAACCAACCAAATGCTTTATTGAAAAAGACTAACGCTCATTAATAATCATATAAAGATCCACACACTGTGTGTCTACTCATCCAAAACCATTATGACATAAACTCAGTCCAATCGCAACCATACCCCCACTTTGCAAAACCCACCATGAAATTATCCAGCCTGGGTTAGAAACCCCCCAAATATCCCTTTTTGTCACACTACCAAGACTCCATCTAGTTCGTGTTTTCCCTTTACTGCAGTAGGACTAATTAACTTAGCTTTGCTCAATCAACAGGTTATTCTGTTGTCGTTTGGGGGAGTTTACAGTCAACAGCATTAAATAGCCAGAACTGCTCTTATCTTTGTGAGAGGGTACAAAGGAGTAAGAGAGATATTTTCTATCCTTAAGAACTTTATCCTCATGACAAAATGTGTATGTGCCACAAGAATTCAAAGATGAGAAACAGTGGTGTCAACGTTTCCAACAGGATTCCAGGGAAGGTTTCAGAAGGACCTGCTCTTAGCTTTGAGGTGCCTGTCAGACTAGTTTAGGAACTAAAACACATTTTTAAAAGTTTCCACAATAATAGAGATCAGGACACAACTGTGTCTAATTTTTCCCTCTGCAAACTCTGTTGCCATTTTGTTCCAACAGGGGCCTGGGAGGTATGGCAGTAAGATGGAAAAAGCCTACTGGTTATTCAGGAGAGCTGGATTTCATTTCCAGCTCTCCCACTAATTTACAATCCAATCTCTGAGAAGCCACTTGATGTATCCGAGTTGTACTCCTTAATCTGACAAATGTGGGTGCTGTATATAATGCATGATCTCTAAAATCACTTTCAGTGTTAATAGTTTAGAATTCTAGCTCATATCGTTACTTAAATGAAAAATATTTGTAGATTTCCTTTTAAATCAGCACAAGCAAAATCTAAAAACAATAAAGCAGTTTTAAAGTGTGTACTGTGCCAGCATCTTTGTTTGCATTTACATATGCTTATCTGTGTGATGTACACAACTCACATAAATGCTAAAAGAATACGTGACATAATATATGTGAGAAAGCTGTATTGTAGACCTGCTCCACTTGCTCAGGGGAATCCATCTCATTTAACCTATTTTGGACTGTACTGAGATGGAAGATGTTTTATTTCCATAATATAAAGTTATTTTAGACTTAGATTAAGACAGAATGAGTCATATGTGAATCCCATAAATTGACGAAGTCTCAAATTCACAAATAGAACAGAGAATTCAATAGTAAAGGAAAATGGAATTGCTTGTTGTCTTGTGTAAGTTAATAAGGCATCCTTGCATGTTGCTTCCTGTCTTCACATCTTATATACTGAGACATCTAGTTGTGTGCACTCAAATTGCCAAATAGAAAAATTGCTGTCAGAGTCATCTACCTATAACACACCATGCTCTAAAACCTATAATGGGTCCAAGGAGGATAAGAGACACATGACAACGACCTAGATCCAGCTTACGTCTTGGAGTCTAATGCAGCTGAGCCCAGTCTAGATGAGCCACCCCACCTCACCCCGCTCCCGCCCAGCAGATCCACAGATGCATGAGTGAGAATTAGGGATTGCTGTCTGAAGCCACCAAGTTTTCGGATAGTTTACTATGCAGCAGTAATGGGGAAGTAGCTAAGTAATAGATCAAGGAAAGACTACAGGGGAATAAAAATAAATAGTTCTTCTGCCTGAGCCAGTAACACAGGCTCTCCCACCCTGTAGAGAGAGCTCTCCATGTGGAGACATGCATACATACAATCAGGGCTGGTAACACGTGCCCAAGTTTGAGGGAGGAGAAAATAAGAGGAAAAATTAATTTATCTAATTACTTAAAAACACATTTTAAGCAATGATGATAAATAGTAATAATAATAAAAAATCAATAAAAAGCACTAGTATAAGTGGTATTGGATATTTCTAAACTAATGTTAAAGAATTTTAATTCAGGAAAATATGCTACTTTAAAAGTACTTGAAATAATGTACATCAAAGGGAAAAGAAAGATTTTCTGGGGCAAAATACCACAAAAGGAAAAGGAGAGACCATCTTGCTATAGGAAAATCATGGAGAATACTAAATCAAGAAAGGAAAAAAAAAACAATGTCTACCTTTGCCTGATTTTATTTCACAGTCTAGTGGCCTATATAAAATGGCTATATAAGAGCAAAGCAATTTAAAATTATATTCATGAGAGCAAATCTATAACAAAAAAAGTCTATAAACTTCAGAGAAGAATTCTATATAGATTCAATAAACAAATGCAGAAAATGGCTAAGTGCCACTGTATCTTTTTTATTCCCATAAATTTCTCTCACATTCTCTTAAGATGTTACATAGACTTTGGTCTTGGCTCAGAGTCTGAAACCGAATAACTTGCTTTGGAGTTGAGATTAGAGGAACATCCTTTTGAACTAGAAACTACATATATTATTTATACATTTTATTAGCATTCTAAAAGTTCATGAAGGAGTCAAGTAAGAAATAGAATATCTAATTGGTCATTTGAGACCTTAATTAATGAGTTTTAAAATATGCCCTGCCCCGGGGGGAAAAATGGTTATAGAAAAAAGCAATTTCACAAAGGAAATACAGTCCAGGGTCTGTTGTAAGAGAATACATAGATAAGACCCTGTGCTCATTTGCTGCCTTTGCTTTCCTATTTCAGTTAATAAAAGTTCAGTTCTCATAATAATTGAGGCCTCAGCTTCCACTTAAACACATCTGTCCCTCACCATCCACCTGGATCATCTGCCAAATCCTATCTCTAATATGCCTTTTTTTTTTAACATCTTTATTGGAGTATAATTGCTTTACAGTGGTGTGTTAGTTTCTGCTTTATAACAAAGTGAATCAGTTATACATATACATATGTTCCCATATCTCTTCCCTCTTGTGTCTCCCTCCCTCCCACCCTCCCTATCCCACCCCTCTAGGTGGTCACAAAGCACAGAGCTGATCTCCCTGTGCTGTGCGGTTGCTTCCCACTAGCTATCTATTTTACGTTTGGTAGTGTGTATATGTCCATGCCACTCTCTCACTTTGTCACAGCTTACCCTTCCCCCTCCCCACATGCTCAAGTCCATTCTCTAGTAGGTCTGTGTCTTTATTCCCGTCTTGCCACTAGGTTCTTCATGACCTTTTTTTTTTTCCCTTAGATTCCATATATATGTGTTAGCATACTGTATTTGTTTTTCTCTTTCTGACTTACTTCACTCTGTATGACAGACTCTAACTCCATCCACCTCACTACAAATAACTCAATTTCGTTTCTTTTTATGGCTGAGTAATATTCCATTGTATATATGTGCCACATCTTCTTTATCCATTCATCTGATGATGGACACTTAGGTTGCTTCCATGTCCTGGCTATTGTAAATAGAGCTGCAATGAACATTTTGGTACATGACTCTTTTTGAATTATGGTATGCCTTTTACACGTCCCGTGCCATCACCCTCACTCTGACCTCAATTCCTCCCATCAGCCCTGTTTCAACAGGCTACTGTGAAAGGTGAAAAAAAATGGCCACAATACTTCACAGCAACTTCCAACAAAGGTGGAGACCATTTCCTTATCCCTTGGGTATGGGCTGGCCATGTGATCTCCTTTGACCAAAAGAATGTGGCAGAAATGATGTAGTGTCAGTCTGACCCTTGACCACAAGAGCTTCCACTTCTTCACTCCTGGAAACTGTTACCATCACGTAAAATCACCCAGGCTAACTGGCTGGATAATGAGAGACACACAACTCAGTCATGTCTATCAGGCCAGCCGCAGTCAGCCAACCCCAAAATAAAGAGCCGGACTGATGACCAACAGCTGACACAGATGTATGTGTGAGCCCAGAAAAACAACCACTCAGGAGACCACAGGCCAAATTGTCAACTCAAAGTATAGTGAGGCAAAACCAAAAATAGTTCTTGTTTTAAGCCCCAAAATAGTCTTTGTTCTGACGTAGTCTGCTACACAGTAGACTCTAAACTGATAATCTACTAATTCATCCACTCATGTAGAAATGTCACTTCCAACCTGGTAGGAGTATCATGAAACTGGAGGTTTAAGAACCTAAAAGAGCAAGAAATTCTTGGAGGCTGAGAGTGGGGACAAGGTGATAAAAAAATAAGAAAAATAACTGAAAAATAGTAAGATCTTCCTCAGAAACTTTTGATGTCTGTCTCCCTAGCTCTTGTGTACTCTTCCTTTCCTCTCCCTAGATTGGAAACCAACTGCCTATTGAAAAGAAGACAAGTGAACTCTGGTATTTCTGGGCTCATTATCATAATAATTAGCACAAATGTGGGGTATCTGTAATGTGTCCAACATAAGGCTAAGTGCTTTATGCTTATGACTTCATTTAATCCTCACAACAGCCTTAAGAGATAGGTATAATTATCATCTTCATTTTACTAATAAGAAAACTGAAGTATAAAGAAATCTCTTGCTCAAGCTTACACAGTAAAGGGCAGAGAAGTGCTTTAACCCCAGGGGATTTGTTTGGTCCTCTTAACCTGTTCCCCTCCCTTCAACACTGGGTTGGAGCTTAGTAGCCACAATCATCACTCTCCAGTCACCACAGACACCAATTCTTCTCACATGGCTTCTTAATGTGTAATTATTTGTCCTCTGTAGGCATCTGACATCTACTGCATTCCTCATCCTTGTTTAGAGCAGTGGTTCTGAGAGCTTTAAATATACTGATGACTGTATTCCACTGCCAGAGAATCAGATTTAATTGATTTGGAGTATGGCCTGAATATCAGGATTTTTAAAAGCTCCCCCAGGTGATTCTAATGTACAGTCAAGGTTGAGAATAACTGGTACAAAGTGATGAGAGAGTATTCGTTTCCCTACTCCCCTCTTCTGAAGAAAGGTACTTATAAAAAGTACCTTATAAATCAAAAATCAAGTCAGGTTATAGCAGAACCAGCAATAATTGGAGGTAGAAAAGTAGATTACCTTCCTGACATCATTTTAGGATCCTGTCCCCCAAAATGCCTTTCTCATATGCCACACTGCCTGAAATTCTACCATCAGGAAATGTTAAAGCTTATATCACTGTGTTTTTTCCACCATCATCGTTTAAAATACAAATACACTGCCCCCCTTTACCCCCAGAGAGGATAAACTTGCTCATGGAATTCTTACAGCTATGTTTCTTCATTTCCCAGATCACTCTCCTCAGGACAGTCACAAGTTCAGAATGGGGTACCGAGGGAGCAGCAAGTCTAATTGTTAGAGAAAGGGAAACATGCCTTTGGATCATGGGTCACTACTCTTGGGAGTTATGACTCTGCTAGGGAACAGAGGAATGGAGTCTGAGGACTTCTGACAATGTGCAGGAGGGTGGAGGTGAGGAGCAGACCTAGCAGGCTGGGGTGGGGTGTAGTAGTGTATGGAGGACTCTGCTAAGTACTGCTTTTTACTTCTGCCTAGAGTCTGATAACAGTACTTTTCCTGTTTTTTTAAAAAACGTGTTTGTGCACTCATTTATGAAATGTGCATAAAGTATCTGCAGTATTAACAAAAAACACTATTGAAAATACAAAAATGTCAAAGACATATGCCCTCAAGGAGTATAAAATCTTAAACAACTTTTAATAACATTGTAATAAAACAGAGAAAACAAGATCGAATCTCATTTAGTTTTGTTAAGTTCAAGAGCCTAAATTAAATGTCTAAATTTGGTTGGCCTGAATTACTGTCTAATAACTTTTTGTAATTCATTGACAATTTTAAGTCCTAAAATGGAAACTGAATCACTGACAAACACTTCACATTTTGAACTAAAGCAGTGCCCTAGAAGTGGAAGAATTTACTGAAGGTTTTTTATTTTTTGTAACCAACAAAGTCTTTATGAAATATAAATCAATATTGAAAACCAAAACTAAATTCAAAACCCCAAAAACTTAATCCAGACTAATGGAAGGCTTGACAATTTCAGCAGAACAACAAAGGGATTTTTTCTTTCATCTCAGCTATATATGAAACGAATTCTGCTAAATAGAGGGAAAGTATTGGTTTTCACTTGTTTGGTAAGACCTAATATAATCTCTGACCTTCTAGAAAGAGTCACTACCTTACAGTCAAGGCAACAGTGACAAGAATGATAACATGTTGGGAAAAAATCAACAGTTGAAAATGAATTATCATATGGTACTAAGAAGCTATATGTCATAATAATCATAAGGATCATAGAGGACCAAGAGGACTTTGAAAAAGGTGGATGAAGATAACAAACTGTCCCAGGGATTCCTCAAAATCTGAATTAACTAAAAAGATCTCCCCTCCTAGTCTATTTGCCATCTCTGAAACTCCTAGTTACTTACTCCTTGATGGTCTTCTGAAGAAACGAACAATTTAATTGCATTAAGACATGATGTAGAATGAGAGGAATAAATCATTAGAATTATACAGTCATAGAGAGCTGGAATTAGAAAATAATCTAAAGAGTGTCTTGTCCAGCTGTGTACCCATGTATCATAGGTAGGAGGGGTTAAACATGCAGATTGCAGGGCCCCATCCCCAAAGATTCTGATTTAATTGTTCTAGGGTAGGACCTGAGAATCTGTAGTCCAGGTGATTCTGCTGAGGGTTACCTGAAGTCCACACTTGCAGAAACCCTACTCTAGTCTTTCCATTTTATAAATGATGACATAGAGGGTAAGAATGAAGCTGCATATTTGGAGAGAACTATCACTGTAATGCCTTTCAGGGGTTCTTCTTAGATTCAACTAAACATTCAGACTCTTAAGACTATCTCAGCCACACTTGCCATGAATCTACTCAGAAGATACAGGTCCGATGATAGAGGTCCTCTCCATCAGAGCCCTTGCAGCAGTTCATGTAGATGAGAGTTCACACAGCACTCTGGGAGCAATCCTGTCCCAGATGACATAGTTTAGGTTCAAGGAAACAGTTCTACATCAGGTAGCTGGGTAACTGCCCTAGATTAGAAGAAGTCTCACTCCTCACAGATACAAATGTTGCTTGGAACAACCCACTGGCATAGCTTCCAAAGTCCTCCAAGGGGCATGCCCCATATCAAGAGTCCCTACACCCAGGGAAGCCCAAAACTACGAATTTTGAAAAAATATTTATGGTTTTTCCAGTCCAGGTGCATTTTACCCATCAGAAGGCATTTTAACCTATGAAAACAGTTGACACATACCATCTTACCTAGGTTTCTAAGATAGTAAAGCTAGGTGGTTAGCCATAAGTTTCTAGGAGAGTAAAGCTAGGTGGTTAGCCATAAGTTTCTAGGATAGTAAAGCTAGGTGGTTAGCCATAAGTTTCTAGGATAGTAAAGCTAGGTGGTTAGCCGTAAGTCAGTTTCTCTTGCAACATGGTTTTGTTAACATTTAATACCACAATCATAAACACAATTCCCCAAATGATATTTTTACATGGATCTACCTAAATGGCTATTGCTGATATTATCTCACTTTTACAGAGAAACGCCAGGGATGGGAGGATGATTAAGTACAATACTTTTTTTTTTTAGCCGCATTGAGGGGCATGTGGGATCCTAGTTCCCTGACCAGGGAGCAAACCTGCGCCCCCCGCATTGGAAGCACGGAGTCTTAACCACTGGACTGCCGGGGAAGTCCCACCACTTTTTTTTTTTTTTAACCAGGTAACTCTTTCATACAACTCAATGCAAGTCCCTATGTGGTCAAGAAAGTGCCTCAGGATATTCGTCTTACCTTTCCCTCATCTTACCAAATAAAAGTCTCATTTCATAAGGAAAAACAAATTTTCAAGAAACAGACCAGTGTAACAGACCTAGGAAAAAACAATTCTTTATCTATAAATTTATTGGAGTTGGGGAAAAATAGGAACAAAGGCAGCTTCTTCATTGTTCATTCTTTGTCACTAACTGTGTACTTGAGTAAGTCAATTGTATTTCCCAGTTTCCTTTTCAAATTCTCCCCAAATTCAGGTTTCCACTACCTTTCTGTTTTGTTTTGTTTTTAGTTTGGTCTTTTGATATGTGAAATTCAAGCAACTAAAGATAATGCATGTATATATGCATGTAACTTGACTGTATCATCATTTGGTAAAAATTCAAAGACCAATAAAAAATACTTTAATAGTAGTAGTATTCTCTAAATACTCATGAAAGATGTTTCAAATAGTTTTCATTTTCTAAAAGGAGTCAAATAAAGATAAGCAAGATCTTTTATGATTCTTCTGATGTAGAAATGTGCATTATAAATTTCTAAGGGGGGCTTAAGCATCCAGCATTCCCTAAACTTCTTTGACCATAGAACACTTTTTTGAACACAACATTTACTTGGCATACAATGTGGAAAAATACTAGAAGAGGTATTTTCATGCAGTGCCTCTAAACATTGAGTACTTTTGGAAAAAGGTTTGTTTCAATTTTATTGTGTAACTGTGTCAAGAATTTCTGCATTAAAAAAAAAATGTGAGCAGTTCTTGTACAACACCATCCTCCTACTGTGAACTTCAAGATAAAGAAATTGTAATGACAAGGGTATTCATTCTACATCAGTTATATATATATATATATAAACAAAATAAAGACAAAGACTTTGGAGAGCATCTAATACAAATGACTTGAAACACTGCTGACTTCAACTTTCTATAAACAATGCTTTACTTCCTAGAATAGGTTTTAAGGTGACACATTAGAGTTGAATGATTATATACTTTAATTGTCATTCATGAGTATAGGGACTGTAAGAAATTACAATTGTCTTAAAGTGAAAACTACATATTCGACAAAAAATAAAATCCTTTTGTCTCATATCAGTTTAAGAATAAAAATAAAACAAAATCAGAGACAACAAAAACAAAACCAGAAAACTTTGTCATGATAAAATCCTTAATCCTGTAATATCCTGATGTGAACTGAAAATATTTAAGATCGAAGGAAATAATTATCGTCAAGAATTTTTTGACTACTTATAAAAGACACTGTGAGGGACTTTAAGGGTCTTGCCAGATTTTATAGTCAAGAACACTACTTGGCATATAGTTGCTCAATAATTATTCACTGAATAAACTGATGAACAAAAAGCAGCATCATGAAACTCTAAGACCTCCAGGGGCTCTTAATTCTGAGACAAACATTACAGAGTATAGTGGCATCATAGGAAGAAGGGACATAAATGCTATGATAATTTGGCACTGAAAAACCCATTCTTTCATCCCTTCTGTTTCTGTCACCCTCTCCCAGAAACTCAGCATGCCACAAAACAGCTACTGAAATGCAACTGGGAGAGTTCTACATTGCAGTTATAGCCATGTCTCTCTGTACATTATACACTTTACATATGGGAGGGGAAATATACAAGAGAATAAAATAGAGGAGACAACTACAGATTACAGAAACAAGATTAGAAAGGCATCTATTAGAAGAACAAGGAAAACTTCAGTCTAACTGGAAATAAACAGCTATATTTTCCTTGACATCAAATGTTCTCAGGTCTCATGATGGACCTAATGGATAAATAGTAACTACTAGAAACTAACCTTATTTTGATGCATTCTAGGCTTTGTAAAAGGGCATTAGGGCTAAGCTTCAATATAGTTTGAGGATACCTGTGTCTTAAGGAACAGTCTTTCAATTCTAATTTTGGAATAGTTAGGGACTTCGAATCAGCATTACAATATGAAAAGTACGCTCAAGAGTAACTGCTTAGACAAATGATTTTACATGTATCTTTTGGATGAAAGACAAATAACATACACAATCTTTTTCATATGTTTTCTCCTGCTTTCATTTATACAAGGACAATAAAGAAATTCAAGCATAAGATTAGAAGCTCTTATCACAATCGTTTGTGGGCAGGTGATTCAGTGAAACGTAGTACTCAATATCATTTGTCAGGGGAGGCTTAAGTGGCTCAAGAATGGAATCCCGTCCTGGTATTCTGTGATACTTGTCTATCTCTTTTGTTCAAGGCTGTGATCTTAGGCAGACTTAGTATTAAATCAGCCTAGTATTTAGTAAATAAAGCAGAAATTGTAGATGTTTTCATACTTATTAATATCCTCTTTATAACTGAGAGCTAGAAGTAAGGAAACCACCTAAAGCTACAATAAAAGTCTTAACAATCTTAACCACTGTGTCCAAATTCTCAACACCCCCTTACTTTTAGTAGTAATTGTGGGCAGAATAAATATCACGGTAAACTCACCAGTGGAATATAATAGCAGAGCAAAGGTGATACTGTTGGGCTTTTTCACCTTCAGATCTTTTTCTAAGAAAGCATCTATTGTCCACTGTATTAAAAAATTATTTTCATATGCATTGGGAAAATTTTTTTTCATTTAATTTGTCATTTAGATTACTTACTGCTGTTTCAGAAGTAAACTTGGAATTAAGGAGCATGAACATAAATTTATAGATGCACACAAAATACTTAGCTACTTTTTGATTAAAAAAAATACATTTGATAATGAATTTTACAATTAGGTGTCTATGGAATCTTTCTAAAACATAAATCTCACATTTCTGGATATCAGCTGTAATTTTTAGGGTCCAATCTATTTTATCTTTTATTAGTAATACATCTGTCTGATGGAGCAAAAAATAGTCATTACATTGTTCTATATGACAGTGACATTGCTGTGTCCTTACTAAAGACTGGAACTGCCTTCACACATTTTCATATGATGGATCATATTGAAACATTAGTTAAATCCCCTCCTATATCCATGGTAACATACATGGGTTTATCAGACTAATAGATTCTAAATTATAAACCTGTGTTTGGTAATGCTATTTCTAGCCCAAATCAATAGTTTGATACTTTCCTGGGAATATGTGAATTAGGCAAATGTTAATATTCAAATCATAATATATTTTCATTTATCTTACATTGATAGGCATTTTAACATGACTATAAGTTGTTGAAAAGTAACTGTGAATTTTTTCTTTAGACAATCTGCTTTCTAATTATTAAATATAAAATGGAAAAAGATGGCATCTGTCATTATTTTTGCATTGTATTTATGGTCATGACAAAATAACAAGAAAATTAATCATCATATATCCTTCACACTGAACTAAGAGTATAGTGTTGGGGCAATATGATAAAATGAGGAGTGTTAGGCTTTGAAGTTATATGGTATTTTTTCCATTTGAACTTTATATGAACATGCTCAAAATGCAAAGCATTTCCTGTTTTCAGCCTGAAAATGAGCCTTAATGTTAACATACCCCAGGTGAGTCATGTTCTAGCCATGTGGCCTTGGACAAGTTCCTCAGACTCTCTGAGACTGGAGTCATGATCATATTAAGAGATGCATGAAGAGAGTAGGCTACAGAGAAGAAAATACCATCTCAGTTATATTCTTTTCAATCAAACTCTAGTCAGAACCTTTATATTGTTATAAGATATCATATATCATATTCATGGCTCCATCCCCAAGTCTGTAATGATAAAGCTTCAATGGTTGGGATCACCTAACTAGAAAATATAAGGCATTTAACTGCTAGAATGTGGAGGAATAAGGCATATTTCTATATTATCTAGTAAACAATTCTTTTCAGTTTTGATGAAGAAGATAGAACAGAAATTGCATCAGAAGAGATTTAAAGTGGCTGTCAAAGCTCAGTGACAACAAAATCTATGGTGGATAGTTTCTCAAAGTCATCTGCAGTTGTCTCCATGGACATTCTCAAGGACTACCACAACTCTTTTTTAACCAAGTGATATAGGGTTGAATAAATATTCTGTTTAAGACCTTCCCGACTCTCTTTTATTTTTCTATAAAAATGAAATCTTCTTGTTTCTGAAGGGCCAGAAAACTGTTGGTCACTATTACACTGTATTTAGTTATGGCAAATCCTATTCTTCTCCTTACAAACCTATGAAATCATCCCAGTTGAAAATATGAACGAGGCCTAGTCCTAAATACTATTTGACTTAATAACCCCTTCTGTATTATATATGATCCATGGTTCAAAATAAATATGCACAATTGAGAGTTCACTTGATAACTGTACATAATTTAGTTTGAAACAATATGGAAGATTTACCCAGAAATCACCATTTTAATGCTGGTGAAATAACAATAAATTATCTTATATTTATATAGAACTCTAAAGTTTTCAAAAGAACATAAAGTTCATTATTTGTTCCTGAAAAAGCTCCTGTGTACACCATTGGTATACTCTTAATCCTGGGTTTATGACGTTTTAACATCACTGATCCATGCATGGCTCTTTTTTACTCGATTTAATTATACTTATAATCATATGAATTCATTGTATATCAGATGAATAACCTAATAACTAATTGATTACTTTTGATCTTAAAAATAAGTTTAATAGGTCAGAAGGGAAAGATAATTATTATTGGTTCAACATATAATCGAGTGCTTATTATGTACCATGCACTATAATACATTTCCTTTAGTAATCTGAAACATTACGCTGGAATTTGGGGTGATTCCATTCCCCTTCCATATGCATTTGTATGAAAGTAATGACAACTCTCATGTAGCCAGTTGCTGGTTCTGTGCACTACTTCTTCCTTGCAAGTCCCTTTGAAACCACCACAACTTCTTATCTTCCAAACAGGGAAGATGCTTGCCAAAAAGAACTTCAAATGAAAGAAAATCTTGGTACCCTGTACACAGAGTATCTGTATACTTACCTAAATGTCTAGCTCTTCTTTTTTGTTAATGGAAGTAATGTTACATGTCATTTTTACATTGTTTTCTATGTCAGCCTGCATTAGGATCAGACTGCAAAGTACTGTATACTGCCATGAACTGCATCAATTTCATCAGTCAAATACTTGACTTTTCTGAACTTTTCATAAACTTTTATCAGGAATAAACTTCTAGGAGCAGAATATGAAGTTTTTCTTACTTCTTTTATTTTCTAAAGGAAGAATACTGGAAATCTGATTGACCCATAAGCAGAAGCTTTATCTTTTTTGAGAGAAGAGGAAAGAATAAATGCATTGTTACTTAAATCCATTCAGGCCCTTTGGCTTCACTTCTTGCTTTCGAAGCCTCCCACCCTGCGGTGAATTTATGGGCAAAATATTGTCTCAGTCCTTCAATGTCAGAAAATATCTTTATTTTATCTTCCTAGTAATAGTTCAGTTAGGCATAGAATTCGAGGTTGACAGATCTTAACCGTGGTGCTTTCATGAAATCTCTCTATTGTTTTCTGGCATCAATCCTTGCTGGTGACAAGTTTGCTGTTGTTGTAATTGTCTTTCCTTTAGTTTCTGGTAGGTAGTCTGCCTTTGGTTTCTGGTAGCTAATAAGATGCTCTTATTAACCTTGATGTGTCTAGATGTGGATTTATTTGTATTGGTCCTACTGGACATTCAGTGTGCACATTTAATCAATGGAAAATGATTAAAATTTTCAGTCCTAGAAAATTCTCCGACATTACCACTTCAAATATTGCTTCCTTGCCATTTTTCTTTTTGCTTCCTTGCCATTTTTAAAATCATTTCCTATAAAACAAATAATGTTGGAACTTCACATGCTATGTTCCTTGTCTCCTAATTACTCCTTTATGTGTCTATTTTGAATCTCTTTGTCTCCTTATTCTGCTTTTGATATAAATTTCTCTGCTCACTAATCTTCATATTGGCTCTGTGCTTTCTAAAGTTAATCAGTTGAGCTTTTTCTTTTAAAAAAGTGATTTACTTTTGGTAAACTTATCCTGAAAAAATGTTTATAAATTTGAAAAGTACATAAAAAGAAATAAAAATAACAGACACCTATATTACCAGCTGCCAGATTTAACCACTTTTGTGATTTAATTTACTAATGAACACCTTTTACCCCCGTGTGTGCTTTACAAACTACTGAAAATATGAATCTAGGTATATTTTTAACAAAAATAGAGAGATCACTCATAAAGTTCAAGTTATCTTCAGTCACCACTTCCATTGCTGATCCACTCCTCCACTATACTGAGGTAAATACTATTAAAAATTTGGTTTCTATCTTTGAAGTAATTTTTAAAAGCTTTCGTATATATGAATATGTACCAATGTAAATTCTCTAGTGTGATTTTATGTTTTAATATAAACATTTCATGCTATTACAATCATAAAATTTACTAAGTAATATTTTTGACATTCTACCATATGATGAAACACATAAATTTAGTGCATTTTATTTAATTTCATTATGTTTTATATTTCATTATATGTTTTGCCACATTTTACTTATTTACTCCTCTTTTGTTAGCTTTTGTCTGTTTGTTTTTGGCATCAATTTTTCTCTATTATAAACAGCAATGAAAATAAACAATACCTTGTGCATGTCTTTTTATACATGTATATGAGTATTCCTCTCGGGGAAATACGAAAAGGTCAAATTTGGGGGTAAGGTTTTAGATTTAATCAATATGTAAGTGTAGCTATGTCATCAGCCTTACAAATGTCTATTTAAAATTTTACCAATCTGATCAGTAGAACATAGTACAGTACATGTGTGTTATTTAATTGGCATTTTCCTGATTACTAATGAAGCTGAGAAAATCTCCATGTTTATTGGCTTCTTTGATTATCTGTTTAAATATTTTTACTATTTTGAATTAGGTTATTTCTTGTTAAGTGGGAAATATTTGCATATTCAGAATAGTGATCCTTTTCTATATATTGTACAAAATTTCTCCAATAATGAAATTTATTTTATATATCCACTAACTTCATTCTTTTAGGTATTTTTAGGGCCTCTCATTGTTTCCCTAAAAATTGCTCTTTTTGCATAACTGCTATCTCTTTATCTCTTGAACAATCATGAATATAATTATTTTAGTATTTTCCCATTACTTTCATTTCATCTGAAGTAATTTTATAACTTGAGTGTTGATTCACTGTTTTCTTTTAAATTTTTTAATTTGTTGTCATTTTTGATAAAGTTATTATTTTATGAAATATGATCAAGTACCTTTATTCAGTCATATTATAGCCATTGCTCTTTTAATAAATAAAAAGAAGAATGCAGGAAGGTGAGAGATAGAGGAGAGAAAGCGGTGTGACAAAGGTAGCAGAGTCAGTGAAGGACATACGATGATGCTATGCTGCTACTTTAAAGGTGGAAGCAGGGGCCATGAGCCAAGAAATGCAGGTGGTTTCTAGAAGCTGGAAAAGGCAAGGAAACAGATTGTCCCCTGAAGCCTCCAGAAGGGATGCAGCCTTCCTTACACCTTGATCTAGCCCAGTGAGACCCATGTTAGATTTCTGACCTATTAAACTATGAGATATATATCTGTGTTGTTTTAAGCCACTGAGTTTCTAATAATTTATTACAGCAACAATAGGAAACCAACATACTAGCTTACTCCACTATAGCCTCCTAAGAGTTAGAGTCTGCCAATAGAAGATCTCTTCAACCAGTTTCCATCCTACTTACCAGTTTGCACACTGAGCCTAGTTCCAGTTACATCCTTCATAAAGGGCAGTGTTAGTTCTATAGACCCAGAGGATATAAATTCCAGGGTACCTCTTCCTACTTCCAGACTTTGATCCCAGCACACTTATGCCCTTAGATCTGCCTGTCATACTGTGCACATTTTGTTTCTGTCTTTTTTTTTTTTTTTTTGATTTGGTCTGGAGATGTTTACTTTGTTGGGATATGTCTTTTATCTGTTTTTATATTTTATCTATCATTACTATTAGAACAATAGTGATGGCATTTTATTGACTTGGTGAATATGGTTTTGTAAAGTAATGCTTGAGGTTGGCCTACTATTCTAATAGCAATCAATGCATACATTTATGATATCAAGTCCTTTCCTCTCTTGCTTTTTTTGCTCCCTCCCATTCCTGTTTCTCCCCTTCATACACTTCAAAAGGGAAGACTTTGACTTTTCCCTTCACTTAGACTTTGGGATAAGAAAAACACTGAGAACATGCAGAAGTGGCAACATCTTGAACCAAGTGCTCTCCAGAGTCTCCTCCCAATTCTGAGTCTGTTTACTGTGGTCATTATTCCAGAGGGTGTCAAGATGCAGGAGTAAACATAAAAGACAAAATTTGAAGGGAGGAATTTAACCTGAAAGGCTCCCATCTCAAAACTTTGTATAATGTAATACATCTTTAAAACTACATCCAAGTGGAAAAATTTGTTTAGCAGAAAATATGTTCTCATTTTTTTTCAGGCCAAGTATTATAGAGAAATAGAACATGTAGAACAGAATTATAAATCAGGTAGTTGGAATATTAAAATATCAGTAATCTGGTACACTGCAAATCTGGGTTAGTATAAGAATCCATGGGTACAATTTTTCAATGTGTATTAAATCTAGGAGCAGGGCTGATAGGCTCTCATGTACCCCTCAAATCCAGTATCGTGTCTTGATGTCTTTGAGGAAATAAATGCTAATCATCAGCAATAAAATAAACCAATCAAAAGTACCTGAAATGAGCTATCTGCATTCTCAAACATGTATTACAGTTATATATTTACTTCAACTTGGTAAAAAAATAAAGCACTGAAAAAATTTAAAAACAAAAGAGATTAGGAGCATCATCTTGTTGAAAGACTTTCCAATATGATGGCCAAGATATGCTTCTCAAGGTCCTATCCAAACTATATAATCAACTACAAAGCAACATGTCATCTAAAGCTACCTCTGTGGTATATCTGATTCTTAAAGGCATTTAACTACTACTTATTTGATTGAAGCTATCAACAGGAAAATGTATGGACTACATATGTTTTTCACTTTCTGCTTTCAATTCTTTTTTCTCATATAATCCTTTGTATTTCTGCAGTGTCAGTTGTGATTTCTCCTTTTGCATTTCTAATTTTATTGATTTGCATCCTCTCCCTTTTTTTCTTGATGAGTCTGGCTAAGGGTTTATCAATTTTCTTTATCTTCTCAAAGAAACAGCTTTAGTTTTATTGATCTTTGCTATTGTTTTCACTGTTTCTATTTCATTTATTTATGCTTTGATCTTTATGATTTCTTTCCTTCTACTGACTTTGGGTTTTCTTTGTTCTTCTTTCTCTAGTTGTTTTATGTGTAGGGTTAGATTGTTTATATCATTTACTCTTAAAAATCACAAAGTGGAAATCAACACTTTCTGGTCAGCTGAGTCACCTTTGAAGGTGCCATCAGTAAGTTCTAGGACACTGATTTTCCCGCTGTGCCCAATAGATATAACATCTCTTCCTCACAGTTTAAATAAATTAGCTCACACCAGTTTAAAATAGACTCCTAATAAGATTAATTTTTTTAACATCTTTATTGGAGTATAATTGCTTTACAATGGTGTGTTAGTTTCTGCTTTATAACAAAGTGAATCAGTTATACATATACATATGTTCCCATATCGCTTCCCTCTTGCATCTCCCTCCCTCCCACCCTCCCTATCCCACCCCTCTAGGTGGTCACAAACCACTGAGCTGATCTCCCTGTGCTATACGGCTGCTTCCCACTAGCTATCTGTTTTACGTTCGGTAGTGTATATATGTCCATGCCACTCTCTCACTTTGTCACAGCTTACCCTGCCCCCTCCCCATCTCCTCAAGTCCATTCTCTAGTAGGTCTGTGTCTTTATTCCCATCTTACCCCTAGGTTCTTCATGACATTTTTTTTTCTTAGATTCCATATATATGTCTTAGCATACGGCATTTGTTTTTCCCTTTCTGACTTACTTCACTCTGTATGACAGACTCTAGGTCCATCCACCTCACTACAAATCAATAAAACTAAAAGCTGGTTCTTTGAGAAGATAAACAAAATTGATAAACCATTAGCCAGACTCATCAAGAAAAAAAGGGAGAAGACTCAAATCAATAGAATTAGAAATGAAAAAGGAGAAGTAACAACTGACACTGAAGAAATACAAATGATCATGAGAGATTACTACAAGCAACTCTATGCCAATAAAATGGACAACCTGGAAGAAATGGACAAATTCTTAGAAATGCACAACCTGCTGAGACTGAACCAGGAAGAAATAGAAAATATGAACAGACCAATCACAAGCACTGAAATTGAAACTGTGATTAAAAATCTTCCAACAAACAAAAGCCCAGGACCAGATGGCTTCACAGGTGAATTCTATCAAACATTTAGAGAACAGCTAACACCTATCCTTCTCAAACTCTTCCAAAATATAGCAGAGGGAGGAAAACTCCCAAACTCATTCTACGAGGCCACCATCACCCTGATACCAAAACCAGACAAAGATGTCACAAAGAAAGAAAACTACAGGCCAATATCACTGATGAACATAGATGCAAAAATCCTCAACAAAATACTAGCAAACAGAATCCAACAGCACATTAAAAGGATCATACACCATGGTCAAGTGGGGTTTATTCCAGGAATGCAAGGATTCTTCAATATACGCAAATCAATCGTGACAAACCATATTAACAAATTGAAGGAGAAAAACCACATGATCATGTCAATAGATGCAGAGAAAGCTTTAGACAAAATTCAACACCCATTTATGATAAAAACCCTGCAGAAAGTAGGCATAGAGGGAACTTTCCTCAACATAATAAAGATTAATTTTTAAAGGAAAGCCAAATATTTAAGGGAAGTCATGACCTTTCTACATATTGAATAAGTATAATTGTCCATGGCAGTAAAGAAACTCTTCTCCAAGGTAAAAGGCAAGACAAAACAAAACAATATATAATGATTTACAACAATTGAGGTATATGAGTGTTGAATTTCAGCCTCCCTTTGAAACTCCCTTTATTGCTCCTAAGACTTTAGCATTAGATACAGAATTGCCAGTTTCACTGCTCTGAATCCATCAACAATGTCAGCACTATAGGCAAGTAAGTTGATAATGACTGTAAATATGGTAGCCAGTTCAGATCTGAGACTTTTGTGCAAAGTGATGAAAATAAACAAATAGCCAAGAGCTTGGAGCTGAAGCTTTACCTCTTTCTGCTCAGAGATCTCAAAAAAAAAAGTTTCATTTAAGAGAAACTCTCAGAAGTCAGCATTTAATGATAATCTCTATTTAAGTTATATTAGAAAAAATAATGTTGTGTGATGAATATGCTAATTGCATTGACCAGCAGTAGAACTTTACAATCTGAAAAAGTGGAAATGAGTGTCCTAAACTTCTTAACAGCTGCTGCCTAAAATCTGACTTGTAGATTACTAAGAAGATTGGTATTATTTTTGGAAAACTAGGTATAACATCTCTGAGGAACCCTTTATTAACATAGAATTAAAAAAAAATCTCTGAAAAACAGCATTAATTTAGCTCTGTTATTGAAATTCCAGTGGGACCAAAATTAACTTATTTAGAATTGAAAGAACTAGAATGACCCAAATATAAAGGTCTATGTAGGTTCCTATTTAGAAAGCACATTTGTAAAATATAAAACTATACATGAGAATATCAAATAATCACATAATAATTTATTATCTATCTGTATCTGTTGTACTTCATCTTTATATCTCTTTTATGGATTTATATAAATAGTTCTACATTTCAAAAAATGTTGGGCTTCCCTGGTGGCGCAGTGGTTGAGAGTCTGCCTGCCAATGCAGGGGACACGGGTTCGACCCCTGGTCTGGGAGGATCCCACATGCCGCGGAGCAACTGGGCCCGTGAGCCACAATTACTGAGCCTGCGCGTCTGGAGCCTGTGCTCCGCAACAAGAGAGGCCGCGATAGTGACAGGCCTGCTCACCGCGATGAAGAGTGGCCCCCGCTTGCCGCAACTAGAGAAAGCCCTCGCACAGAAACGAAGACCCAACACAGCCATAAATAAATAAATTAAAAAAAATGTTTATCATGAGGTCATGTTTCTCAAGTTTTACAAAAACTCAAATAACAGTAATTTTTAAAAAAATAAGGTTACTTACTTCTGCATGATAATCTAGCACATCCTGACTGGTACACCATTTCACCCACCATATGGTGCACTGCAGTTGACGGGATGGTCATGTTCTGTCTGTCATGTTCTATCTTTCCAACAGTATCAATTACTTTGTCTATGCCACTCCCAATAAGGAATGCCTTTCCATCTGCTTTTCTGATTGCCATAACTACAAAAGTGAGATTCATAGAGAATAACAAACTTTGGGAGGTTTGGTGATAGAAAGAATCTTGGGAGGGAAATAATATCCATAAGGAGTAAGCACTTTAACCCTCTAATACTCAAATTAGCAATATGAACAAGTATGAACAGTCTCTGACAACATGTAAACATAAATATTTGTGTATGAGTAATAACTCTACTTTCTTGAAACTTACCTTTTGGTCTTTTATGATCCAAATTTGCATCCTATTAATGTTTATGTATTAATAATGACCTAATTCTTGGCAATATGTCATCAATTCACTGTGATCATGGTTTTATTTTGCCCTTCTTTCCAAGTTTAACACTTTCTGCTTCAAATGAGAGACTCTCTAATCATCCCCAAATGCCCATCATTTTTGCATCTCTGTTCCCTGCCAGAATGGCCTCCATTATTTTCTCAGGAGCCTAGCATCCACGAATAATCTATGACTTTCTTTAATCAAACCCTTCTTTCAGAAAAAAGAACTCACAGCAACCTTTCACCTTGGGATTTAAGGAAATGTAACTCTCCTTCCCAGAAGCAGCTGCATTGTAAACCATGCTATTAAAGGTGAAAGCTCCCTTGCTTTCTTCACATCACTCATTGGTTGTCATTTGGTTAGTTTTCTTACAAAAGAAACATCTTTCCAAATATCTAAAAAATCAAAGAGCCAGCAACCTATTTGCCACCAACTTAGTTTGTATCCCAAAGTTCCCCTGAATACAAAACACATCTCCTTTGGATTTTTCATTGAGTATTTGCCACCTGGGGGAAAGTTACTGTCTATGTATTTAAAATAAAGGGCTGAAAAGATTACAAATTGTTTCCCTTAGAATAATTATGAACTTCTTGGTAACCTTGGGTCAGTAGTATTCAACCCTAAATCAAGAACACCATTAAAAAAAAAGCCTAAGCTTTCTTCAGACCAAATGAATTCGAATCAGGGGCTGGGCTTAAGTATCTATCTACATTAATTAAAGCTCCTCAAGCAATGCTGATGCACAAACTGAATTGAAAACCACTAATCTAAGGGACACTGAGTTGTAAAAATACATATTTTTAAAATTAAGCCACTTTTCAAATTAAGCCAGCCCTTTTTTTAAACCTAGTATACCTTTCATCAAGTAGTTCCCACACCATAGACTCAAAGCACAACATACATTCAGCTTTGATGTTAAAATATGATTCTTAAGAGTTCACTAGATGCAATTAACATACTTAAATGTGTAACTCTTGTTTGTTTTTTGTTGTTGTTGTTGTTGTTGTTTTTGGTTGCCAACAGTCACCGCTAGAGATAAAGAGGAAATCAGCTATGCCTTTCAGTCTGTCCCATATTACTGCTCATAATGAAAATGGAAGATAATGTCCTAGGAAATGCCAGGGGAGGAGAGGCCATGACTAAGACAGAAGGTGAACAAATCATGGAAATCAATACAGAGAGTGGGCTCTGCTACTCCTTTCTAGAAAAGCAAGGTTCTTGATGGAAGGGAGGCAGACACTGGACTTACCTACCTTGTTTATATAGAATATACTCCTACAGATGTCAGCACGGCCAAGTTACTCCCTCCCCGCCCCCCCCACACACATACACTCTTCACCCTTCTTAAATAGCTTTCTTAAGGAAAGCTGAAATGTGACACACATATGGGTCATTCAATTGTTCAATTACTTATTGAATGACCCCATCAAATACCAATTATGTGCCAGGATTGGCACTAGGGCTCTGAGGAATGCAGAAACAACTCATTATAAAGCAGATCTCAATATCTTCTCATGCCATTGAAGGCACTGAAAAAGACAGACATGCACCCAGGTAAGTTACAGGGTCATAAGGACTGTATGGAAGTTTGGAAACATTTGAGCTATCACAGAAGAGATGGCTAGCCATCTTTTCAAGACTTCAGGAGAGTGTGACAAGATTGTCACTGGGCATGTGCAAGGATGGAGGCAAAACCTGAAAAACTGTCCTGCTCATTTTTTCAAAATTTGGGCTGAAGGAAGGCAATTCTGTGCCTTGAAATGGTGTACCAGTGGAATGTCAGAAGCCTTAAGTTCAGGGTGCTTCAAACTTATACAGAGTATGTGACTACTTAGAAAATGATTCCCTCACAGCCTTTCCCCTCATTTAGAGCTGTTCATAAAGCACTACAGGTCAAATATATACTGTGGTGAAAATTGTGGAATGATGCTACAACGTAGTCTGAAAGTACATTTTAAAACGCAGGCATATGGTTATAATGGCATTATTTCTAATCCAAATGCTTTATAACATGCCTCATTTAGGATTAGGTTCATGCCTGGCATGAATTAATGGGAAAAGCTGTTTCTGAATTATCCAAGTGTAACAGGTGGTCTGGCAGGCTCAGTTAAGGGGGTTTCTCAGTCTCACTGCCAGAGGGGGGACCTCTGGGTAGACTTTCAAGGCCACCTGGATTTCCCAATATCTGTAGCAAAGGGTTATTTCAACTGGTGTTTTAGAAAGCATTAAAAACAATCGTTTGAGAGGAGAGAAAAAAACACTGTGGAAAACAATGGACAGAGTTAGTGACCAGTTAAACAAGGAATTTGCATGAGTGTTTGTGTACATGAGAATACAAATGGTCTGCTCTCAGTGACCACAATTTTATAGTAAATGCAGAATTATAATTTACATAATTGATTTTTGAGGTAGCCTTTGAAGAAAGCCCAAGGTGCACACACCATTATGCATCACGTGTGTATTAGAGAGACAAAGCTAATCTAAGGCTAAAAACTGTGGCCTTCAGGAGACTTATACAAATCTTAGGGTAGAAGTTAAAATTGTAAAAGGAGTGGGTGAATAAACATATAACCTGAGAGGATATATTGAATATACTGCGGTATATATTACAGTATATTCTCTCCAATGGGTTGTTGAAGCACTGGCTAGCAGTAAGTCTGAGGTAAACTTTCTAATGAAGGGCTAGAAGGCTAAGTTTTCCTTGACTGAGACCAAATTCAGCCACTGTAGAAATTAGCTAAACAGGTGGCAGAATTGACATCATATGAAGAATGTTGAGGGACCAGACCACTGATCTCACTCAAATTGAAGACCCTTCATTTGTATGTATATCGTGTATTATAATTTTGAACTCTTTCACCCCAAAATTTACAAGTGTAAGTGATGTATTTGTTTTGGTTAACAGAGGGTGTCACTTGGATAAATTGGCATTTTCTTCTCTACTCTGAATTGGATGGCCAGATTTATGGTCCAGGTTCCGTTGTTTGATGATTTTTTTTTAGTTTTACTACATCCCACTCGACTAGTTAGTAGCTTAAAAGGTCACCCAAGAGCTTCAACATGTAAAGGGCTTAGAAGTTATCACTCCCATCTTTACAAGAAAAAAGCTGAACAAACTGAGAGCCAATGATTTTTCTTAGACCTGTCAAGAATTGAGGTCATAAAGCAAACTTCCACCATGAAATCTGGAGAGATAGGCAAACCCAGAGAGTCACAGCTGAGAACTGTTCATCTGAAAAAGCTGCTGGAGCAGTAACACTTAAATGGTCGTATCAAATGGTAATTTTGATGAACTGCTGGAGGCTGAATACGGACCTGCAGGAGAGACACACATTCTTGGGGGCCTCCACAAGTTTACTGGGTTTTACCTCTAAGAACCCCAGGCCACCTGGTCTCACAGTGAAGAGCCCAGATAGATCCCCTTGTGGTTATGGCAGGGGGGATGGAAGAGTAAAGACTGTGAAATCAGCCCAGAGTGTTCTCCATGACAAAGGCTTACTCTCCAGGAAGTACACTTCATCAGGGCCTTATCTCACCGGAAGAAGGGCATTTTCCCACCTCCAGCCCCTCTCCTTCCTCCTTCCTCCTCCCTCCTCCAGCCTTCCTGTCTCACCTAAGAAGGGAGATAAAAAAAGCTAAGAAACACTTGTAAATGTCACAGTCCAGGGACACAGGCCCACTAAAGACAGCTTAAATCTAAGATTATAGAACGCTTTCCCTCCTCCACACTTTACCACCAAATCAACAGGGCTCCAGTATATTAACAGTGGATTAGAGCTGAAAGAACTGATACAAGCAGACTCTATCTGAGGAGTTCTTAGCGAAGACAGAAGGAAACTGCCTAGACTGAAGCCTTTCGCACCTACAACTATAGCAAACATTAGACGCAGTCCAACTCCTAGCCATATTAACATAAATCCTCACACTGAAGGACTATTTACCTCAATTCTTATGACCCAATACCAAACGTATGGCTTTCAGTAAAAACTGTAAGGCATGCCAAAAGACAAGATAAAACAGTCTGAAGAAACAAAACAAACATCAGAACCAAACTCAGATATGACACAGATGTTGAAAGTACTAGATAGGGGATAGAAAATAACTATGATTAATATGTTAAGGGCTCTAAGGGAAAAAGTAGACAACATTCAATAATAGATGAGTAATATAAGCAGAGAGATGGAAACTCCAAAAAAGAATTAAAAGGAAATGGTAGAAATCAAAACCACTGTAACAGAAATGACAAATGCCTTTGAGACTCATTGGTAGACTTGACACAACCAAAGAAGTCAATTGACTCTTTGTCAAGAGAAACTTCCCAAACTGAAATGCAAAGAGAAAAAAGAATTTAAAAAAATCGGAAGAACTTAGTACACCAGAATTTTAAGTTTAAAATAGTTTGCTAAAGGATTTAATTATACAATAAGTACAGATTAAGAGCATTTTCTAAAAGGACTATTCAATGTGAGTGAAAAGAGAGTCATAACAACAAATCAATAAATACTGGTCAGGAAAGCAAACATTATTCTACTTAATAAAATGAGTGAAACTGTTGCACAACCATGTGAATGTACTTAATGCCAAAAAACTGTACACCTAAAAATGGTTAAAATAGTAAATTTTATGTTATTTGTATTTACCATGGTAAAAAGTTAATTTAATTTTAAAAAATGAGTGAAACCATGTAAATCACAGGTATTCATAGATGTCCCATTTACTGTAATCATCACCAGAACATACACACCCAGATACAAATAAACAAATGTGTGTCTCTGGAAAAATAAATTAAAGCAAATGTGAAGTGGCAGAAACAAAGTGAGACTGGTGAAATCAATATGTCCAGGGATTAACAGACATTTACAGCACTTCTTAAAGATCCCTTTCATGGATTAATTTATAAAATTATATTTATTGAGATTCTATTATACAATAATCACTTTCTCAAGAGATCATTTGACATTCAGGAAAAAAACACTTTTTAATTGCATTCTATGTTTTTGGAGAGGTGTTTTTTATAACAATTTCTTATTCACCTTTCATATCCAATCCATCAGCATTTGACAAATGTATCTCAAATCTGCCCACTTCTGTTTGTCTCCTTTTCTAACATCCAAATCTAAATGATCATCATCTTTTGCCTGGATTGTTGAGACGGCTTTCACTCATTATAGACCCACTTCCACCAATTCTACACCACCATGACAGAGAACTTTTAATGGTATTATTTAGTTAAGAGAAAAGAAAGTCTAGAGAAGCAGAAAGCTATGAATTTTTAAAATAAAGATTTGTGCTTATAAGTAAAAATATTGAGAATATGCTTTTCATTTTTAATAGGGCAGAGATCTGGAATACATATACCATACTTGGATTGAGGAAATTTTTAAACATTAAATTAGAGATCTTTTTTATGCACTAAAATGTATTACATTAAAAGAAGTGGTAAAATAATAACTTCATATGTTGAGAAGAATTTTATACATCAAGTTAGTTGTTAATAGTGAGAATTTTTAGACACTGAAATATATTACCTAAAAAAGCTTGTGTGAAATGTCTTTAAAGTAGGAGAGGGCTTCCCTGGTGGCGCAGTGGTTAAGAATCTGCCTGCCAATGCAGGGGACATGGGTTCGAGCCCTGGTCTGGGAAGATCCCACATGCCGCGGAGCAACTAGGCCTGTGAGCTACAACTACTGAGCCTGCGCGTCTGGAGCCTGTGCTCCGCAACAAGAGAGGCCGCGACAGTGAGAGGCCCGCGCACCACGATGAAGAGTGGCCCCCACTCGCCGCAACTGGAAAAAGCCCTCGCACAGAAACGAAGACCCAACGCAGCCAAAAATAAATAAATAAATTTATAAAAAAAAAAAGTAGGAGAAATATCTAGAGGCTTGGTGTTTCCCATAAGGCATGACCATATAACATATGGTTCTGGATATAATGATTCAAAATCAGTAGGCCTGAATGTTTTAAAGACTTTTCCTTGGCTGAACAACAGAGTTGTAATGTTCTTTACCTTACACAATCGTCATGGCAAAAGTTAAAAGATAAAAACAATTTAAAAAATTGAAAGCATCTTCATCCAAATATATTTTAAATTCCCTAAAAAGCATTATTTCTACCTAGGACACATGCATAACAAAAACGAGTTTTCCACTGTTACAGGAAAACTGCTTTCCCATTGTTAAAACTTTTCTAATCAAAAAGGATATTCCCATTTTTCTATACAATATATGCATAGAAAAACCAACAAATAAATAACTTACTGGTTTCACTTTGTTGCCAAGAATTCCAATAGATGATTTCCACGGCTATAGTAGTCTATTCATTTTAAAGAAGTTTTCCCTATGATGTGATTTATTGAAAATAAGAACTTTGTAATAACATTTTGGAAACCCCTTGAAGAATGAGGGCAACCAGTTTACTGCAATCAATGTCCACAGGTTTTATTTCTCATTGGACTTCCATTGCCACCATATCTGCATAGTAATAATCTTTTCTATCCCTATTGAAATAAATTATCACAAAAGTTCAGTTACACAATTTATCCCAAGGAATTTTCTTTCCTTTTCTTTAAAATAACATGAGTAGATTTATTTTATATCCAGGAGATTATTATTGAGAACTTTAATGGAGAAAATGTAATCATTAAAATTAATACATTTACAATAGCCAGGTGCTAAATGAGTAAACACTTCATGCTGATAACTATATTTCATATAAGAGCTTTTGTTTTGCATTTTCTATTTTTAAATAATTTATATTAGTTATGAAAATATTCACATTGGCATAGCATATTGGGACAGTCATAATGCATAAACCAAACGTTAAGATATGGGTAAATTTAATAGATGTATTTCTAATCTACTTCTTTAAGTCATCTAGACATCTAAATTTAAATCTAACCTGTTTTTTTTTTCTTTTTTTTTTTTAACATCTTTATTGGAGTATAATTGCTTTACAGTGTTGTGCTAGTTTCTGCTGTATAACAAAGTGAATCAGCTATATGCATACGTATATCCCCATTTCCCCTCCCTCTTGCGTGTCACTCCCACCCTCCTTATCCCACTCCTCTAAGTGATTGCAAAGCACCAAGCTGATCCCCCTGTGCTATGCGGCTGCTTCCCACTAGCTAACTATTTCACATTTGGTAGTGTATATATGTTGATGCTACTCTCCCTTCGCCCCAGCTTACCCTTCCCCCTCCCCGTGACCTCAAGTTCATTCTCTACGTCTGCGTCTTTATTCCTGTCCTGCCCCTAGATTCATCAGAACCATTTTTTTTTTTAGATTCCATATATATGTGTTAGCATAGGGTATTTGTTTTTCTCTTTCTGACTTACTTCACTCTGTATGACAGACTCTAGGTCCATCCATCTCACTACAAACAACTCACTTTTGTTTCTTTTTATGGCTGAGTAATATTCCATTGTATATATGTGCCACATCTTCTTTATCCATTCATCTGTTGGTGGACACTTAGGTTGCTTCCATGTCCTGGCTATTGTAAATAGAGCTGCAGTGAACATTGTGGTACATGACTCTTTTTGAATTATGGTTTTCTCAGGGTGTATGCCCAGGAGTGGGATTGCTGGGTCGTATGGTAGTTCTATGTTTAGTTTGTTAAGGAACCTCCATACTGTTCTCCATAGTGGCTGTATCAGTTTACATTCAACCAACAGTGCAAGAAGGTTCCCTTTTCTCCACACCCTCTCCAGCATTTATTGTTTGTAGATTTTTTGATGATGGCCATTCTGACTGGTGTGAGATGATACCTCATTGTAGTTTTGATTTGCATTTCTCTAATGATTAATGATGTTGAGCATTCTTTCATGTGTTTGCTGGCAATCTGTATATCTTCTTTGCAGAAATGTCTATTTAGGTCTTCTGCCCATTTTTGGATTGGGTTGTTTGTTTTTTTGATATTGAGCTGCATGAGCTGCTTGTAAATTTTAGAGATTAATCCTTTGTCAGTTGCTTCATTTGCAAATATTTTCTCCCATTCTGAGGGTTGTCTTTTCGTCTTGTTTATGGTTTCCTTTGCTATGCAAAACTTTTAAGTTTCATTAGGTCCCATTTGTTTATTTTTGTTTTTATTTCCATTTCTCTAGGAGGTGGGTCAAAAAGGATCTTGCTGTGATCTATGTCATAGAGTGTTCTGCCTATGTTTTCCTCTAAGAGTTTGATAGTGTCTGGCCTTACATTTAGGTCTTTAATCCATTTGGAGTTTATTTTTGTGTATGGGGCCTAACCTGGTTTTTATGTGCAAGTTTAAACCTGGGCAACTTTCATCTGCTCTCCAGATAAAAAGACAGCAGTGCAACCTGTCCAATAAGAAAAAAGCTAAAACCAAACCAGATTATGAAAACTAGTTTCACACACATTAAAATGTCCCTTGTCAGCATAAAACCCACAGCATCATATGAGCAGTAAAACATGTAAAATGCTTACCTGCTCTCTTCATTTGCATAAGCCAAGAACTGCATAAGCCAAGAACAAGTTAGGGTTGAAGGACAGGTGTTTCGTTTCAGATCTCATTTGCCAGAGTTGCAACAGTAATGAACTAATCCTGTCACTTGACTTGAAATGGAACAAGTGTATCACTTGTATACCAACGATTGTAAAAGGTGAAAGTGGAAAAAAAATCTTTGTTGGAAAATAGACAAGGAAATGAGCATGAATATGATTAATGATAATTTTCTATTTTTTAGAACATTTTGCAGCATTTATTTTGAAATCTTATTCAGAAGAATGTCACACATGACTGTGACTGTGGAATTGATCTTGATTCTCCTGTGTTTAAGGATAACTTTTCTGTCACACCTTCTTTCTAGAGTTGAAAAAAAATGTTCTCTACCCAAATTACTGACCACAGTTCAAAACAATGATTATTATGGTTTCACTTTATGCTTGTTTTGTCATATTCAGACTCTTATTTAAGGAACTGATTCATTTTTATATTCATTATTGAAATGCAAATTGTCTTTAAGGTAGTAACATAAGGGGTGGTCTTAACACAGAGAAGATAATGTTGGAGAATCAGTTTGGATTCATCAGTTAGATAATTAAAAACCATAGATTCAAAAGGAAGGTTTACTAGGGGATCTTTTCTGGTACTATGAAACCCTAGTCTTTTACTCTATGCAATAAAAGGACTGGCTTTTGAATATTACTTTTAGATTTAGACTAGAATGAGAAATATTACTGGATACTCTGACTTCACATAGTCATTTTTCAAAGTGTTTTCCATAGAACATTTAGTTCATAAGATATTACTAGATGTTAGATGAAAAAAGTATCCTATAGTCCTATACATTTAAGAAATAATGCATATTTAATTTTTTTAAGGGCCCTCCATACTATTTTCCATAGTGGCTGCACCATTTTACCTGCCAACAGTGTATATATGTTCCAATTTCTCCCCATCCTCACCAAAACTTATCTTTTGTTTTTCTAATAATAGCCATCCTAAAAGGTGTGAAGTGAGATCTCATTGTGGTTTTGATTTGCATTTCCCTCATGATTAGTGATATTTTCAGATACCTGTTGGCCATTTGTATGTCTTCTTTGGAGAAATGTGTATTCAGGTCCTTTGTTTATTTTTAATCAAGTTATTATTATTATTATTATTATTGCTATTGAGCTGTATGAGTTCCTAATATATTGGATATTAAACCCCTGTCAGATATATGTTTTGCAAATATTTATTGCTTTTTCATTCTGTTGATTGTTTCCTTTGCCATGCAGAAGCTTTTTAGTTTGATGCAGTCCCACTTGTCTATTTTTGCTTTTGTTGCTTGTCCTTTTGGTGTCATATCCAAGAAAACACTGCCAAGACCAATGTCATGAAGGTTTTTCCTTATGTTTTTTTCTAGGAGTTTTACAGTTTCAGGTCTTACATTAAGTCTTTAATCTTTTTTGAGTTGTTTTTTGTGTATAGTAAAAGGGTCTGATTTCATTCTTTGCATGTGGATATCCAAGTTTCCCAGCACTTTTGTTGTAAAAACTATCCTGTTCCCATTTGTGTATTCTTGGAACTCCTGTTAAAGATCAGGTGACCAAATGTGCATGGGTTTATCTCTGGACCCTCTATTCTGTTCCTTGGGTTTATACATCTGTGTGACAAATGGATGAACCTGGAGGACATAATGTAAGTAAACTAAGCCAGTCACAGGACAAATACTGCATGATTCCACTTATATGAGGTACCTAAAATAGTCAGACTCATAGAAACAGATAGTAAAATGGTGGTTGCCAGGAACTGGGGGGAGGGGGAAATGAGGAGTTGCTGTTCAATGGTAATAAAGTTTCAGTTATACAAGATGAATAAGTTCTAGAGATCTGTTATACAACAGTGCTTTTATAGTTAACAATACTATATTGTGCACTTAAAATTTTGTTAGGAGGGTAAATCTTACGTTAAATGTTCTTATCATGATAAGAAAGAAGGAAGGAAGGAAGGGGAAAGAAAAACAGATTAAAATGACTCTTAAAGCTTTTAATATTCAAATCCACATGGTTAAACTAAGGCATAGTGGGGGTGGAGGAAAATGGTATGCAGTATTTAATTAATTTGTTGCAACACTGTAGTAGTCAGGGATCTCCAGGGACAGAATTGAAAGGATATATACAGATACATAAAAGAGAAGAGTTTTGGAGGCCTAGAAGTCCTACAATCTGTTGTCCACAAGCTGGACAACCAGGAAATCTGGTGGTGGTAATTCAGTATAAGTTCAAAGGCCTGAAAACTGGGAAGCCAAAGGTGTAGATCTGAATCTGAAGAGCTGAGACTCAGGGTTTGATGGTGTAAGTCCTGGTCTGAGTCTAAAAGCCTGAGAACCAGAAGCACTGATGTTCAAGGGCAAGAGAAGATGATGGTCTCAGCTCAAGCACTGCCTTTGTTCTATTCAGAGCCTCAGGAGATTGGGTGATGCTCAGCTACAACAGTGAGGGCAGATCTTCCTTCCTCAGGCCACAGACTCAAACGCTTATCTGTTCCAGAAATACCCTCACAGACACACTCAGAATTAATGTTTTACCAGCTATCTGTGCATCCCTTAGCCCAGTCAAGATGACACATGAAATTTACCATCACAACCACAGAACCCTTTTCTTTTCTTTCCAAGGACATATCATAGTTAATACTTAGTTAATTTTGCTGAAGATGAAAGGAAAAAACAAATATTTTAAAAATAAGCCAAAGTAGTAATTTCTCTACAATAATGGTTAATAGCTTAAAGAAAATATTTCCCAAGAGTTCAAGTGCAGATATAATTTTCCCCCATAGTTTTTCCATGATTCTAGAATCATGAAAAGCACTTTCATTGAGGATCATTTGAAAAATTAATTATTCTCTTCTTTTATGTCACTGATTGCCAATGAGGTCATTAGTACATCTTAAAAATAGATAGTCTTTCTTTTTATGAGACACTTTGAAACATAGTATGACTGTGGGCATCACAGAGCCAAGGCACCAAATATCAATAACTATGAGTTTTAAAATTAAGGAACCATAGAGCTAAAGTTTAAGTTACAAAAACCCTCACCCACAAAAATTTCTTGACGTGTTAGAGTTGCACAGACAGAATTATTTGTAATAATTTTTTAATTTAAGAGGCAGTTATGTATTATTAAAATGGGTTATATTCACATTTAATACTCTTAGTTATCAGTGGTTTTTCAATTTTTGAAAGTGAAGAGGGAAACTGATGACTTTTCAGTTTTTTAGTGTCAGGCACTACTGAGATGTCAGCCAAAAATATTGCGTATCGTGTGTTTAAAGCTGAAAGCCAACAAACACCATTCCTCCATTTCAATGTCACTGAAATAAATGAAGGCAATCATATGAGGTGGAGACTCCATGCCTGTTTGGGGAAGCAAGTAATCACCTCTGTTGGCCCTGTAGCTAGATGGATGATATAAAATCAGCAAAAAGTGTAAGTTAAGGTATTGCCCTTAAGCTCAGTTTCCAGAAGCAAGGACTGACAGGGATATGGGAGAAGAGAAAGCTCAGATACATGTAAATGGAAATAACATGTTCATTTTCTTCTTTTAAGTATTTGTGATAACTAAAGTGAATATAATATACCTTCAGTTACTTTGAAGGTTAGAAGAGGTTGCCTGAGAAAACAATGAGTGACATGCGGTTGTCGGAATGGACTGATCACAGTTTCAGAGATTGGGAAAAATGTCAGGAGGGATTTTGAGAATATTCTGTACAAATTTTGAAACAGAAAAAGCATCAATGGCATGGATGTCTTAGTTGGTCCTAAATAGAGGCAATGGGTGGCATTTGCATAGATAGACATATGACGTTTTTTTCTTGCACAGAATGCAGTACTATAAGCTTAAAGGGGAGACCTGCTATTTCCCTTTTCTAGAAATGTTTATTGACAAAGTCAAGCTCATTTGATGCCTGAGCTCATTTGAGTCAGGTCATATAGGTGTTGAGAGTTAACACACCAAATATAACGGGGAAGAAGATACTCTTGCCAGTTACAACTTCCCTTTAGGAGTCCTAACAAAATACAGTGGAAAGAATACGCTGGTTGGTCAAGCAATAAAAGCTGGTGTTGATACCTACCAGGTAAAAATAAAAATGAAATCCTATTGATCTAGATACAGGGTTTCTCAACAGCAGCACTACTGACATTTGGGGCAGGATAATTCGTTGTCAGGGCTTATATTGTGTGTTACAGGCTGTTACAGCAATCCTGGCCCCTACCCACTAGATGCCAGGAGCATCCCCTCAGTTGTGATAACCAAAAATATCTCCAGACATCGCCAAATATTCCCTAGGGGGCAAAGTCATCCCTGGTTCAGAAAACATTAGAAATTTCTAGAGGGGAGAATAAAGGCAATACTCAAAAGGTAGAAAAATACTGACTTTATAGTGTGACTAACATTAAAATGGAGACATTTTATAGAATTGTTATGTACTTCTTATCCGAGAGAAATGAGTGCTTATGTCCACCAAAAACAGCTACAAGAATGTTCATAGCAAATTTATTTATAATTATGAAAAACTAGAAACTACCCAAATGCTCAACACTAAAATAGATAAGCTGGAGTATATTCATACAATGGAATAGTACTAAGAAACAGAAAAAAATGAACTATTTAACATATAGAAACATGGATGGATTTCACACATATGATGTTATGTGAAAGAAACCAGACTCAAAAAAGTAACGTGTGATTCCATTTATATGAAGTTCAAAATACATGCAACACTAGAAGTCACATGTGGTTACTTTGATAGGGAGGAGTGGTTGGGGATTTGGAGGAACATGACTGAGATCTCTAGGGAACTGGAAATGTTCAAGTCTTGACCTAGGTGATAAATATATGGATGTGTACATGCGTACAAATTCATCGGTATATGCATTTAAGATTTGTGCTCTTTATTCCAGATAAGTTATTAGTCAATAAAAAGTAAATAACTAAAAATCTATATACTTTAGGCAGTGAATGAAGAGAAAAAGACTCAGGAAAACCCAGCATGTTACTATCATTTTTATATTATTATGACCATTTGTGTACCTGTTTTAGATAGATAGATAGATAGTATTAATTTGCTAGGGCTGCCAAATAAAGTACAGGTTTTCCTCTGACTTACGATGGGCTTAGGTCCTGAAAAACCCTTCATAAACTGAAAGTACGATAAGTCACAAATACATCTAATACACCAAGTCTACTGAACTTATAGCTGAGCCTAGCCTGCCTTCAAGGTGCTCAGAACACTTACATTAGCCTACACTTGGGCAAAATCATCTAACACAAAGCCTATTTTATAACAAAGTGTTGAAAATCTCATGGAATTTATTGTGTACCGTACTAAAAGTGAAAACCAGAATGGTTGTTATCGGTAGAGAATGTTTGTAAGTTTATCAGGTTGTTTACCCTGGTGATTGCATAGCTGACTGAGAGCCGTGCTCGCTGCTGCTGCCCAACTTCACAAGAGGGGATCATACTGCATATCGTTACCCGGCAAAAGATCACAATTCCAAATTCAAAGTACAGTTTCTACTGAATGTGTATCGCTTTTGCACCATCCTGAAGTTGAAAAATTCCAAGTCAAACCATTGTAAGTCAGGGACCATCTGTACCACAGACAGTTCTGGAGGCGAGAAGCATTAGATCAAGGTGTCAGCAGGTTTGGTTTCTTCTGAGGCCTCTCTCCTTGGCCTGCAGTTGGTTGCCTTCTCCTTGTGTTTTTGCATGGACTTCCCTCTATATGAGAGCCCCTGATATCTCTTTACGTGTTTTAATCTCCTCTTCTTGTAAGGATAGCAGTCAGATTGGCTTAAAGCCCACATTAATGGTCTCATTTTAACTTAATTACCTCTTTAAAGGCCCTATCTCCAAATACAGTCACATTCTGAAGTACTGGTGTTTAGGGCTTCAACATGTAGTTTTAGAAGAGAGGGAAAACAATTTAGTCCAATATATATAACAGACTAAATATATATATGTTACCTCCACATTTGAAAAAACTAGTAGGCCTATGCAAACCTGCTCAGTGCCAGTCACTGTTTCACACAATTAAAGCACTGCTTTAATTTTATTAAAATTAAAAATTAAAAATAAGTAATATTATTATTAATACCCACTTGAGATGGGAAAACAGATCCAGAGCAATAAGTAACTTATTCAAGGTTAACTTGCTCTTAGCTGGCTAAACTGGGATTCAATCTCAGGTTTCTTTACCTCCAAACGCTATTATAGCATGCCGCCTCTTCTACTATACACACACACACATACACACACACATACTTGAAAGATATAAGTACTAGTATATATTATTATGTGAATTCTAAATAGGTTAGGAACTTTTTTTTTACTGTACTGGGCAACTTCTGACCATTTGCATATTCAATCGATGTGAGTAAACCAATATGCAACTAGGTGTATATATATATATATAAATACACACTACAAATCCAGTATTATTTCTATTCTGTATTTTTCCATTAACTGAACACTAGGTACCATAGCAACAGAGCTGGTTTAAACCAAATTCCCATGACAGAGAAATGTTTGGCATAAATATATTTTAGAATCCTTCTGCATGTCTGGAGAGAGGAAACAAAGGGCTGGGTGACAAGTTAAAAAAATATAAAATTAGCCAAGTCCCTGAACACTTACTATAGGAGACATTTAGGTAAAAATGTGACCTATCTAATGTGACCATAAGACTCAAAATTCTTTCAAATGTTACTACTGTATAACCATATATGTGACATGTAAGCAAAGAATCAATTTTTAAAATCCGTTTTTAGTGTGGATTTTGAATCCTAATATTAATCATTTTGACACTTTCCTCCCCTTTGAGATTTGCTCTAAGTTTTATAGAATCTTGCCCCTATTCCCTGGCATGAATTTTTCACATTATCTTCCCCTTATTGTCCCATTGCTGTCACTCCACTATGTCAGTATAAATTTCCTTTCCCTGACCTCTCTACCTTATGTCAGTATCCACAGAAAGGTGTGCAAGGGCTGTGGTCTAAATGGTCATATGGCAAGGTATAAATTTTAATTCCAACTATGAAATCGGTAAAAAAAAAAAACAATTACTATGTCCATTTTAGAGATGAGAACATTGAGAAACAGAAGGCTAAATGACTATTGAATCTTATTCACAAAGACACCTTTTGCTTAAAGGAGATATTAAATGCCACCCTGAAATGATTAAGGCAGCTACTCACATTCCATGTTATAAGGTCATGTGTTCTAATTTGTGTGTTTGTATGGGGAGAGAGCCTTGATTAAGGTTTAGTCTCTAATATGTCCTTTTTGCTTTCTTAACATCTTAGAGCATCAAACAATGCAACAAAAAAGGCCACTTATTTTCATAAGAAGGGATATCTTCTTTTATGACCCAGTAAATAATTTCATCTCTCATCTATCCATCCATCCATACATTCATTCTTCCAACACATATTTTAAACACCTACTAAGTGTTAGGCCTTTTGTTCAGCCTTGATAATACCATGGTGAAGAGAAGACAGTTGCCGGGCTACATAATGGGCCCACGGGCCCAGGAAAGAGGAATATATGCAAAGGTACTTACAGTAATGGGAGAAGTGTTAAAAAACAGAAATGCACGTTACTATAGGCAAACAAATAGGATCCACTGACCAACTGGCTGACTTATCTGGATCAAAGGAGATATATTGACCTATATTTGGAAACATGAACTCTGAATCTTGACTTCCAGTCTTTCCTCTGAGTTATTATTTATTTATCTACCCTGAGTCATTCTAATAGATATTCACAACAACTGGGTTTCCTTCTAAGTATGTTCTAGTTTGAGTCATTCAAATCAAAAGTGTTAAAGTAATTCAGAGGAGCAAGTAGAGGAGACTAGAAATGTTGCATAACAGATGTGAAGTTTTGTTTTATTTGTCTTTGTGTTTATTTTTACCTGAAAGCAGGTCCACATCACTAGCCTAAATCTTAATATCAAATAATCATAAACAACTATTTGTTAAACAGGTAACAAATATGCTGAGCACTGTTTATGGTAGTGCTAGATAAAGAAGATTTGGGGATGTTACTGCACTCAGGGAATTTACAATTCAGTTGTGGAGATAAAACTAGCTTGTAGGAAACAATTAGAGGCTGATTGAGTACTGAGCTGCATGTTACTCACCATAGGGATTTCGAGAACAAGAAAGTTCTTCATGTACTATATACATTCTGAAGTATGGCTGGATAGAAAAGGGTGAGAAGAAATGTGATTCCTGGGACAGGAACCAATGGAGAAATAATATGAACTTATCTGAATGTAAATGAGTGCACAAGAGTGATTACAATCTAACTTGGAGTGGAGGTGTCCCTGTGATGCTAGTAGGAAACAGTGGGTGTTATGGGACATCTAATATTATGGGAAATATGGAAATCTGGCTAAAGGATATCAAGTCTCTAACTCAGATAACTAATATGAATCAGAGAAGAAGCGGGATTAACACAAAATAATTTTATAAATATTTCAAGAGCACATTAGTTTTATCCGAATACAATTTATTCCACAAACCCATTGGTTTATAAGGATTTTTTATTATATATTTTTGGATAATAAACTCAGAAGTGCTTGCTGCAAAGTGGATGCTTTTTGAAAATGAAGAACTCATATTCAGCACCCCAGGTCATAATTATGGGCTGCATGGTCTGCTAACCAGTGACCTGGCGGGAAAACAGTAAGTGGAAGGAAATGAAGCAGAGGAAGCTTGGCCCAGATGATGAAAGCTGATACCCCTGGTTTCAGTCTCACACCATTTGGATGAGTTTCACTGGTAAATGAAAAGCACATAAAATACTTGACTTAGGTTAGGCTTTCTCTCTATAATAAATTCAGATTATGAAAGCATCTAGACGGTTGTAAATTAGTGTTTTGGACCTGGCTATCTTAGATACTAGTGTTTTCTAATGCATGCTCTTATCCAAACAAGTAAGTATATTGTGCCTCTAAACTTTACCAGGTATTATTGTTTACTTTTGTCCATATGTAAGTAAAAGTAAATATATCCCATTTCCAGACATTCTTTGAAGGGCAAAAGGAGTTCACAAAATCTGAAGCACATTGCAAGAGAAAGGCAGTAATTTGGGTTGAACTTCACCCCACTGTGACATATACCTTGTCAATAATGTATTTTGTGGTTTTAATCTAAACTATCTTATGTTACAGTTCTATGGGCTTACTAAGATTCTGGTCAGCAATTACACCCTTAACGTAAAATTATTTTCCAGTTGAAAACAGAGGTGAAGACTACATGTTTTTATAATGAGAATAGTGATAATTTGGAAGATTACTAAATTATTTTGAAAAAAAAACTTTTAGGGTTATACTCTGGATATTTTGCTATATTATAAATCAAATTTACTTCAGTCATGAACTTAATGAGACTTGTTTTGTGTCCCAACATATGATCGATCCTTTAGAATGTTCCATATGCACTTCAGAAGAATGAGTATTCTGCTGCTTTTGGATGGAATGTTCATATATCTATCAGGTAAATCTGATCTAATGTTTAATTTAGGGCCACTGTTTCCTTGTTGACTTTCTATCTGCATGATCTATCCATTGATGTAAATGGGGTGTTGCTGTCATTTTTCACTTTTGGTCTGTTAATAACAGCTTTATATATTTTGGTTCTCCTGTTATAGGTGCCTATATATTAATAAATGTTATGACTTCTTGATGGATTGACCCCTTTACCATTATATAATGTCCTTCCTTGTCTCTTGTTACTTTTTTTTGGTTTGAAGTCTATTTTATCTGACATGGGTATGGCTACACTCTCTTTCTTTTGGCTGCAATTTGCTGTATCATCTTCCATCCCTTCACTTTGAGCAGATGTTGGTCTTTAGAACTGAGATCAGTCTACTGGAGGCAGCATATAGTTGGGTCTTGGTTTTTAATTTCATCCAGCCACATGTGTCTTTTCATTGGTGAATTCAGTCTATTTATATTTAGGGTAATTATTGATATACGAGGATGTAGTACTGCCATTTTATCTTTCGTATTCTGGTTGTTCTACATCTCCCTTGTTTCTTTTTACTTGTGTTTCTGTCTGCCATTTTAGTTTGCTAGTTTTCTATGATGTTTTTCTCAGTTTCCTTTTTTACCTTTCACATTTCTTCTCTAGTTTTTTTTTTCTTTTTTCTTTTGTGGTTACCATGAGGTTTGTACAAAACATCTCAGCGATAAAATGGTACTTTTTTCTGCTGATAGTATTTCATCTTCATTTGCCTATACGTGTTCCATCTTTTTCCATTTCCCCTTTTGTGTTTTTGTTTTCACAAATTATCCTTTTTTATGTTTTGAGTTCATTACCAAATTGAAGTAGCTATAGTTATTCTAATGCTGTTTTTTCCTTTGACCTTTATGCTATAATTAAGTGTCTAACAACCTATTCTGATATACAGTTGCAATTTTCTGATTCTCTCTGGCTATTTATCACCTTATTGAAAATTTTGTACACGTTTGCCTTTTTGTTTCAGGTAGAAGAGCTCCTTTCAACATTTCTTCTAAGGCAGGTGCAGTGGTTACGAATTCCTCCACCTTTTGTTTGTCTGAGAAAACCTTTATTTCTCCTTCATATATGAAGGGATAACTTTATTGGATAGAATATCCTTGGGTGACAGGTTTTATATTTCAAAATTTTGACTATGTTATTCTACTCTCGACCAGTCTGTAGAGTTTCTTTTTTTTTTAATTAGCTAATTAATTTATTTTTTTAACATCTTTATTGGACTATAATTGCTTTACAATGGTGTGTTAGTTTCTGCTTTGTAACAAAGTGAATCAGCTATACATATACATATGTCCCCATATCTCTTCCCTCTTGCGTCTCCCTCCCTCCCACCCTCCCTATCCCACCCCTCTAGGTGGTCACAAAGCACCGAGCTGATCTCCCTGTGCTACACGGCTGCTTCCCACTAGCTATCGGTTTTACATTTGGTAGTGTATATATGTACATGCCACTCTCTCATTTTGTCCAAGCTTACCCTTCCCCCTCCTCGTATCCTCAAGTCCATTCTCTAGGAGGTCTGCGTCTTTATTCCCATCTTGCCCCTAAGTTCTTCATGACCTTTTTTTTTTTTTTTTTTTAGATTCCATGTATATGTGTTAGCATACGGTATTTGTTTTTCTCTTTCTGACTTACTTCACTCTGTATGACAAACTCTAGGTCCATCCACCTCACAACAAATAACTCAGTTTCGTTTCTTTGTATGGCTGAGTAACATTCCATTGTATATATGTGCCACATCTTCTTTATCCATTCATCTGTCGATGGACACCTAGGTTGCTTCCATGTCCTGCCTATTGTAAATAGAGCTGCAATGAACATTTTGGTACATGGCTCTATTTGAATTATGGTTTTCTCAGGGTATATGCCCAGGAGTGGGATTGCTGGGTCGTATGGTAGTTCTATTTTTAGTTTTTTAAGGAGCCTCCATACTGTTCTCCATAGTGGCTGTATCAATTTACATTCTCACCAACAGTGCAAGAGGGTTCCCTTTTCTCCACACCCTCTCCAGCATTTATTGTTTGTAGAATTTTTGATGAAGGCCATTCTGACCAGTGTGAGAGGATATCTCATTGTAGTATTGATTTGCACTTCTCTAATGATTAATGATGCTGAGCATTCTATCATGTGTTTGTTGGCAATCTGTATATCTTCTTTGGAGAAATGTCTATTTAGGTCTTCTACCCATTTTTGGATTGGGTTGTTTGTTTTTTGATATTGAGCTGCATGAGCTGCTTGTAAATTTTGGAGATTAATCCTTTGTCAGTTGCTTCATTTGCAAATATATTCTCCCATTCTGAGGGTTGTCTTTTCGTCTTCTTTATAGTTTCCTTTGCTGTGCAAAAGCTTTTAAGTTCCATTAGGTCCCATTTATTTATTTTTTTAATTTCCATTTCTTTAGGAGGTGGGTCAAAAAGGATCTTGCTGTGATGTATGTCATAGAGTGTTCTGCCTATGTTTTCCTCTAAGAGTTTTATAGTGTCTGGGCTTACATTGAGGTCTTTAATGCATTTTGAGTTAATTTTTGTGTATGGTGTTACAAGTGTTCTAATTTCATTCTTTTACATGTAGCTGTCCAGTTTTCCCAGCACCACTTATTGAAGAGGCTGTCTTTTCTCCACTGTATATTCTTGCCTCCTTTATCAAAGATAAGGTGACCGGTGACCATACGTGTGTGGGTTTATCTCTGGGCTTTCTATACTGTTCCATTGATCTATATTTCTGTTTTTGTGCCAGTACCACACTGTCTTGATTACTGTAGCTTTGTAGTATAGTCTGAAGTCAGGGAGCCTGATTCCTCCAGCTCCATTTTTCTTTCTCAAGATTGCTTTGGCTATTCGGGGTCTTTTGTGTTTCCATACAAATTGTGAAATTTTTTGTTCTTCTTCAGTAAAAAATGCCACTGGTAGTTTGATAGGGATTGCATTGAATCTGTAGATTGCTTTGGGTAGTAGAGTCATTTTCACAATGTTGATTCTTCCAGTCCAAGAACATGGTATATCGCTCCATCTGTTTGTATCATCTTTAATTTCTTTCATCAGTGTCTTATAGTTTTCTGCATACAGGTCTTTTGTCTCCCTAGGTAGATTTTTTCCTAGGTATTTTATTCTTTTTGTTGCAAAGGTAAGTGGGAGTGTTTCCTTAATTTCTCTTTCAGATTTTTCATCATTAGTGTATAGGAATGCAAGAGATTTCTGTGCATTAATTTAGTATTCTGCAACTTTACCAAATTCATTGATTAGCTCTAGTAGTTTTCTGGTGGCATCTTTAGGATTCTCTATGTATAGTATCATGTCATCTGCAAACAGTGACAGTTTTACTTCTTCTTTTCCAGTTTGTATTCCTTTTATTTCTTTTTCTTCTCTGATTGCCATGGCTAGGAATTCCAAAACTATGTTGAATAATAGTGGTGAGAGTGGACATCCTTGTCTCGTTCCTGATCTTAGAGGAAATGCTTTCAATTTTTCACCATTGAGTATGATGTTTGCTGTGGGTTTGTCATATATGGCCTTTATTATGTTGAGGTAGGTTCCCTCTATGCCCACTTTCTGGAGAGTTTTTTATTATAAATGGGTGTTGAATTTTGTCAAAAGCTTTTTCTGCATCTACTGAGATGATCATATGGATTTTATTCTTCAATTTGTTATTATGGTGTATCACATTGATTGATTTGAGTACATTGAAGAATCCTTGCATCCCTGGGATAAATCCCACTTGATCGTGGTGTATGATCCTTTTAATGTGTTGTTGAATTCTCTTTGCTAGTATTTTGTTGAGGATTTTTGCATCTGTATTCATCAGTAATATTGGTCTGTAATTTTCTTTTTTTGTAGTATCTTTGTCTGGTTTTGGTATCAAGGTGATGGTGGCCTCATAGAATGAGTTTGGGGGTGTTCCTTCCTCTGCAATTTTTTGGAAGAGTTTGAGAAGGATGGGTGTTAGCTCTTCTCTAAATGTCTGATAGAACTCACCTGTGAAGCCATCTGGTCCTGGGCTTTTGTTTGTTGGAAGAGTTTTAATCACAGTCTCAATTTCAGTGCTTGTGATTGGTCTGTTCATATTTTCTATTTCTTCCTGGTTCAGTCTCGGAAGGCTGTGCATTTCTAAGAATTTGTCCATTTCTTCCAGGTTGTCCATTTTATTGGCATATAGTTGCTTGTAGTAATCTCTCACGATCCTTTGTATTTCTGCAGTGTCAGTTGTTACTTCTCCTTTTTCATTTCTAATTCTATTGATTTGAGTCTTCTCCCTTTTTTTCTTGATTAGTCTGGCTAATTGTTTATCAATTTTGTTTATCTTCTCAAAGAACCAGGTTTTAGTTTTATGATCTTTTCCATATGGTCTGCTCTATTTCCAATGCTTTCTAATGCATTCTTCATCTCATTTATTGAATTCTTCTGCTGCAGAATTTTTGTTTGGTTATTTTTGAGAGTTTCAATCTCTTTGGTAAAGTATTCCATCTGTTCATTAATTTTGTCGCTAAGCTCATTGAACTACCTTTCTGAGTTTTCTTGTAGTTTGCTGAGTTTCCTCGTGACAGCTATCTTGAATTCTCTATCAGTTAGGTCACAATCTTCCATGATTTTAGGACATTTGTAAGTTTGGTTTCTGGAGAACTGTCATTTTATTTTTGTGATACTGCAGTAACATAGTTCTTCATGGTACTCGATGAATTGTTCCCCTGCTGGCACATCTGTAGCAGCAAACACCTTTCTTATTTAGGTAAAGCTCTGTTTACTTTGATTCTAACTGTTCAAGAGATTGGTAACTAGAGGCCTTTATTTTGTTTTTCAGTTGGCACTATAGCACACGATTTTGGTTTCTTTTACTTGATGCCTTGGACTATATTTGAGAACAGGTCATTTCTACCCTCTACCACCTCTGCCAGAGGTGTTGATGTCCCCTCATCATTGATGCTTGTGCCTCCTGGGTATCCAGTGCCTTGCTGCTGCTGGTATTTCTGCTGTTGCTGGTGTCTCCACCAGGGGCACTGGGATGGCAGGTGCCTCCGCCATGTCTGAGTTCATTTGAGTTGCGGGCACTGCTGCTGCAACAGGAAGAAGCAGGAGGAGCTGGGGTAGCAGGTGTCTTCACTACATTTGGGGTCGTCGGGTTCATGGGTGCTCTGCCACTGCAGGGTGGAGGACCAGAGTTGCAGGTGCTACTGAAGCTGGAGGGACGGGGGTTGTGGGGCCCTCACTGTCACTGCTGCCCAGTTCCCTGTGGCTGTGGGTGCCACTCCAACCAAGAAGTCAGAGTTGTGTGTGCTGCCTCCACTTCTGCTACTGAGTTCTCTGGGCCTGCAGTCTCAGCTGCTGCAGCTGGGGAGCCAGGATCACAGGCATCGCTGCCACTGTTCCCCAGTTCTGCTTCCTCTGTGTGTTCCAATCCACCCATCTTCAGGTGCACAAATGTGTGGATCTCTCTGCATCCTGGTGTGCTGGGCAAAGGAATCTTTGTTCAGTTATGGATGTTTTAGTAGTTGTAGATTGAAGGGGAGAGACAAAGGGAGTTCTCACACCACCAGGGTGCTGATGTCACTCCTACAGCTGTATTGATTTCTGCATTATTTTACTAATTGACTTTTTCTTGGAATGATTTGTTAATTTACAAAATAATATATTTTCAATATTAAAAAATCAAAGAATATTAAAAACTATAGATAAGAAATAGTAGTAATAAACATCAGGTAATGATTATCCCAGCTATCTCTCTAATACATGTATAGAGATAAATATAGATAGATATCATTTTATTAAATGGGATTATGTTAAACACGGTCATGTTTTGAATGACATATAATTAATGCAATTTTATTTGCACATAAATGAAGAAATAATCAGAAGTAAAATAATTATTAGTTTGTTAATGATCCCTCTAGGCGCTTTAGAATTTTTTAAAACAGTGAACATGAATCTACATTAAGAGGTCAGCTTCAGTACAATCATAATATTTTAAAATAAGTATTTCAATTTTAAGCCAGACTGACTTCTTTCCCATAGGAAAAACAAGAAAATAAGCTTCTTTTCCCTCTTCTTGTTTCAATTTTATATTAATTCACTTTTCCAAGTTTATAATATTTACATTCTATTCTACAAATGATTCTATTTTTATTTCCAATTCTACATTTATTTGTATTGAAAGCTCTTCAGTTCCTTTACCACATATTTAATATTCCTGAGTTTTTTTGTTTTGGTTTGATCTTGATTGCTTGGACTTTATCATCTAATAGTCCTCCTATTCCCATAAAAGGGGCTGCTAAGATCTTTTATGACTGATTACCTTTCTATTATCCTTTTATCTTTGGCATCTATTTCTTCCTTACATTGTTCCAAATTATAAAGTGTAAAATAAAATCACTCCCCAGGGCTTCCCTGGTGGCGCAGTGGTTGAGAATCTGCCTGCCAATGCAGGGGACATGGGTTCGAGCCCTGGTCTGGGAAGATCCCACATGCCGCGGAGCAACTGGGCCCGTGAGCCACAATTACTGAGCCTGCGCGTCTGGAGCCTGTGCTCCGCAACAAGAGAGGCCGTGATAGTGAGAGGCCTGCGCACCGCGATGAAGAGTGGCCCCCGCTTGCCACAACTGGAGAAAGCCCTCGCACAGAAACGAAGACCCAACACAGCCAAAAATAAATAAATAAATAAAAATAAATGTACTAGGAATTTGAAAGATTTACATAAACTTGGAGGTGATTTCCTATCAATTAAAATAGAATTAAATTGTATTTAAAAAAAAAAAAAAAAATCACTCCCCAGAAACTTCTCTTCTGAAGTCCTCCCTCCTTTTTAAATCGGGACAGATAGCTCCTTGGTAGAGACTTCCAAATAGCTATAATCAAGGAACTTCTCTTCACTGCTTTCCTCTTTTTTGGTTTACTCTCTAGTTCTGATGGACAACATCCTTGAATAATATTTTAAGAAAGGGTGAAACAAATTCTCTGTTTTTGCGCATCTGAAAATGTGTCTTTATTCAATATTCACACAGGTGAAGTTTGAAGACAATATATTTGGATTTGTTTTTTCATCTCTGCCCACATTTCTAGTCTATTTAGGAGAACTAAAACCAACTTCATTATCTATCTGATTGAGGGAAAGCAGTAACAGTTTTAGGAAATATATATATGTACTACAAATGCCAATTTTACAATGTGCATGAAATTACTTATACAATAAAATTATGTAAAGGGTTGGTATTACTTATCTCCTCTGCTTTCCCCTAACTACTACTTATCCATTCAAATCTTTTTGCAACTTCTTAAATCAAATATATATACCCAAATATTTAAAGTTCAGTCATTTTCATACGTGAGAACTATTTTCTTTATCATTCTAAGAAACTCAGAAGAAAATTTGTTTCAAAATTGCTCAGGTCCAAATATGTTTTTAGATTCGAGAAGAAAAAGTATTCATTTCTTTAATAAATAATTTTTGATATTAGATCCTGACTTGCTGCCCTCTGCAAGGAAGTATTATTTGCTTCCCCAATGATACAATGGGAATTTATTCTGCAAAAATTTTTTTTAATATCCTATCCTGACCACTAAAATGTTTCTTTCTTCATTGGTTTATTAAAAATTTCTTCACATATATCCATCAATATAAGCTCTTCCACCTGGGAGTGGGGAGGGAGATGGGCTCCAGTAGCCTGAGGACAATCCTCCAAAAAGAACTGGTTGATGAGCATGAAAGCACAGAAATTGGGGAAAGGGTAGACAACAAAAATATCCAAAAGGGACCTGAGAAGATCTGGACAGAGCTAAGCAAAATTATTGCCCTTTACCTTTGCAGATTTTTATGCATTAGCTATTTTTAATATATTCTCAATCTTCCCTTCCCCCTATTTGTGAAAAGTTAGAGATTAACCTTGTCATCTAAGGATGTTTGCTCATCTGAGAACTAAGATTAATAATAGTATCTATTTAGTGGGGTTTTCACAGGAACCAAGGAAGTTAATGTATGTAAAATATATGTAGAACAATGCCTGGTACAAACATAGGAAGAGCTCAGTACAGGTTATCTATTATTATCATTATTATTATTACTGTTGTGATTATTGTTATAAAGCAAGTAACCGGTCTGAAGGCCTTCATATGTGTTTAGCACTCAGAATGTAGTAAGCTTATTTCACATGTACTCTACTCTCTATCTCATGACATATGCATGATTTTTTTGCATATATGATAGTATGCTAACTCTAGAGTAGAGCTGTACCAACGCCTTTTGTTGAAATTTTTGTCTTTTTTTAATTGAAGTATAGTTGATTTGGAATACTATATTAATTTCAGGTGTACTGCATAGTAATTCAGTATTTTTGCAGATTATAATCCATTAGAAGTTATTATAAAATAATGGCTATAATTCCCTGTGCTATACAATATATCTATGTTGCTTATCTATTTTATGTATAGTAGTCTGTAATCTGTTAATCCCATACCCCTAATTTGCCCCCCTCTTCCCTCTCCCCTTTGGAAACTGCAAGTCTGTTTTCTGTATCTGTGAGTCTGTTTCTGTTTTGTATATACATTCATCGGTATTATTTTTTAGATTGCACAAATAAGTGATATCATACAGTATTTGTCTTTCTCTGTCTGATGTATTTCACTTAGCATAATATTCTAGGCCCATCCACGTTGCTGCAAATGGCAGTATTTCATTATTTTTTATTCCACTGTATAAATATACCACATCTTCTTAATCCAGTCATCAGTTGAAGGGCATTTGGACTGCGTCCATGTCTCGGCTATTGTAAATAATACTGCTGTGAATTTTGGGGAGCATGTGCCTTTTCGAATTTGTGTTGTTGTTTCAGGGTATATATAGAACCAAGCAGTGGAATTGCTGGATCATATGGTGGTTCTATTTTTAGTTTTTTGAGGAACCTCCATACTGTTTTCCACAGTGGCTGCACTAACTTACATTCCCACCAACACTGTAAGAGTGTTCCCTTTTCTCCACATCCTCACCAATATTTGTTACTTGTGGTGTTTTTCATGATAGCCATTCTGACAGGTATGAGGTGATATCTCATTGCTGTTTTAATTTGTATTTCTCTGATGATTAGTGATGTTGAACATCTTTTCATGTGCCTGTTAGCCATCTGTATGTTTTTTCGGAGAAATGTCTATTCAGGTCTTTTGTCCATTTTTCGATTGGATTGTTTTTTTTTTTTTGATATTGAGTTGTATGAGTTGTTTATATATTTTGGCTATTAATCCCTTGTTGGTCACATCGTTTGCAAATATTTTCTCCCTTTCTGTAGGCTTTCTCTTCATTTTGCCAATGGTTTTCTTTGCTGTGCAAAAGCTTTTAAGTTTAATTAGGTCCCATTTATTTATGTTTGCTTTTGTTTCCTTTTCCTTAGGAGTCAAATCCAAAGAAATACTGCTACGATTTATGTCAATGACTGTTCTGCCTATGTTTTCTTCTAGGAATTTTATGGTTTCCAGTCTTACATTTAAGTCATTAACCCATGTTGAGTTTATCTTTGCATATGGTGTGAGAAAACGTTCTAATTTCATTCTTTTACATGGAGCTGTCCAGTTTTCCCAGCATCACTTATCGAAGACACAGTTTTTTTCTTCATTGTATATTCTTGTCTCTTTGTCTTAGATTAATTGACCATAAGTGAGTGGGTTTATTCCTGGGCTCTCTATTTTGTTGCATTGATCTATGTGTCTGTTTTCATGCTAGTATTATGCTGCTTTGATGACTGTAGCTTTGTAGCATAATATGAAATCTGGGAGGGTTATACCTCCAGCTTTTTTTTTTTTTTCCTGAAGATTTCTTTGGTAATTTGGGGTCTTTTGTGGTTCCACACGAATTTTAGGATTATTTGTTCTAGTTTTGTGAAAAAATGTCATGGGTATTTTGATAGGGATTGCATTAAATCTGTAGACTGCCTTGGGTAGTACAGTCATTTTAACAATATTATTTCTTCCAATCCAAGAACACAGAATAGCTTTCCATTTCTCTGTATCACCTTCAATTTTTTTCATCAATGTTTCACAGTTTTCAGAGTATAGGCCGTTTACCTGTTTGGTTAAATTTATTACTATGTATTTTATTCTTTTTGGTGTGATTTTATACAAGACAGGTTTTTTACTTTCTCTTTCTGATATTTGATTATTAGTGTAGAGTAACAACAAATTTCTGTATATTAATCTTATATCCTGCAACCTTTCTGAATTCATTTAAGTTCTAATAGTTTTTTGGGGAGACTTTAGGGTTTTCTAAGTAAAGTATCATGTCATCTGCAAATAGTGACAGTTTTACCTCTTCCCTTCTAATTTGGATGCGTTTTATTTCTTTTTCTTATGTGACTGCTGTGGAAATTGCTGTCATTTATCACTCTTCTTGTCATTTTAGAGATTTAGCTTAGGAGTAATAAGTCTGAGAAAAAATATAGTAAGTATAAACTCTTCAGACATTGTAAAGAAAAAGCAACAGAACATCTACAAAAATATAGTGAAATAATATGAAACAATTACTTCTCACCCAAGAGAATGGCTATAATAAAAAAGACAGACAAAAACTAGTGCTGGTGGGAATATGGAGAAGCAGTGGAAATGTAAAGTGATGCAGTCACACTGAAAAACAGTCTGGCAGTTCCTCAAAAGTTAAAACATAAAGTTACCATATGACCCAGCAATTCCACTGCTAGGTATATACCAAAGATGAAATGATAATATATGTCCACACAAGAACTGTACATAAAACTTCACAGCAACATTATTTATAATAGTAATAAAGTAGAAACAACTCAAATGCCTATCAAGTGATAAACAGATAAATGCAATATGATATATGCATGCAATGGCATATTATTTGGAGAAAAAAAAATGAAATACTCATACATGCTACAAGTCAATGTATGACCATTGAAAACATTGCACTAAGAAGCCAGTCAGAAAAGACCACATATTGTATGATTCTATTTATGTGAAATGTCCAAAATAGGCAAATCTACAGAGACAGAAAGTAGATTAGTGTTTGCCTTCGGCTGGAAGGAGAGAAAAAATGGGTAATGACAGCTAATGGGTATGGGGTTTTTATTCTAAAATTAGGTTGTGTGATGCTTGTGAAACCCTGTGAGTATACTAAAAAACATTGAATTGTGTACTTTAAGTAGGTAAAGGGTGTGCTGTGTGAATTATATTTCAGTAAACCACTTTACAAAAATACATATTAGAAAATATTAAAAGTTAGGTTCTGACAAGTTCTACCAGGTTTTGATTAGGCTGCTATTTACCTCTAGGTTGTTTATATAAGGTTAAGAAATCTTTGGCCAAATCAGGGTGTCCAGTAGTGTGGCTTTCTTTAGAGAGATTTGTTAGTATGTGGTGTTTCTGCAAGACTGCAATCCCCTCCCTTTCTCTGCCCACCCCTTCTTGGGAGTCAAAGGGGTAGGGAAGAGGAGCGCTTTACTTCACCACAAGCTTAGTGAGAGAGCCCCCCATAAGAGAAAACCTCAATTTGGAGAGCTTAAAATATATCCAGTGGAGATTGACGACTGTAGGGACTGGTATCTAACTCTTAAAAATTCAAAGCAATGTGTGGTCATGAGAGTCCACTGTAATCAATCAATCAGCACAGTTCTGAACTCCAATAAAGAGCCCAGACATTGACCCGCGAGCTCTGCTAGGCTTCATGTCAGTCAGTGTAGCTGCTCTTCTGTGAGTCTCCATCCCCGTGCAGCTCGTTCTCTCAAACTATTTTATTAACTAAACTATCATCAGTCATACCTTGTGTACTAGCACATGTTAACATTAGGAATTCTTATACATCAATCAATCTTGGTCTATTTTGTCCCAGCAAATTCTATCATGCATACATTTTCTGATGGGACAATCAGTAGGGTGTTGATTACCTGTTTGGACTTAGTGTAAACACTAAATTGTTACAGAGACATCATAATGGTTTCTTCATATTAGTAATCTGATTGTAGCTAGTTTGTTATGGTTTTCCTGAAGAATGTGGGAAGTGGGTCCCTGAGGTAAGAGATCTGTTAGCATCAGAGTAATTCTTCTGGCAGATCCCTAATATCTAACTACCTATTTATAGCACAGTGTTGAATGAAGTCAGTGTAGGGTGTTGGAAGAAAATGTTCCTGAGTATTCACTGGCATAAACTATATTTTTAAAGTGTTATGGCATAACATATAGCATAGAAAAATACTTTTTTTATATACATTTGAAAATCTGGACCATTCTTCATTAATGATTATTGACGTTTCTCAAGGGCTAGTAGAGGCAAAGACAAAACCTCTAAACCATCTGGGAGACATAATTTTTCCCAGGAAAAACTTAAATCCTCAATTGTGTGTGTGTGTGTGCTAATTCAAAATATGTAAATTCCTCCACTTGAAAGAAGTAAAGAAGATTTTCTTAACAAAAAAAAAAAATTCAAAGCAAGTGTCTGAAGCTGGAGTTTTACTAATCAATGCCTGAGGAAATAGCTCCAGCTTCATGGGACAAGGATTTACATGTATTGTGGGGCCTCTGTCAACCTTGGGGAAGGATGCTGAATCCATTTCAAGAGAGGTTCCACCCAAGATGACTGCCTGGAGGGTACAGAGATCCCAACTGAGAAACAGAATGAGACATCAAGGGTCTGAAGATTTGATTGATAGTGATGGAGACACTGTCCACATAAATTTGGTTTTAAGTGAAAGAGACCTAGAATTCAGGGTAAGTGAGTTTCTGAAGAAGCATAAAAAACACCTAATAGTCAGAATAAGAATAAGAATTTGGAGTCTGCTGCCTCAGGGGACACAAAAGCCAAAATAATTCTATCAGTCAAAAGAAGTTTCTTCATCCTTTCCTTTCTCCTCTTTTCCTTCCAGTGTCAGTACCTTTACCCTCTCCACCTGCTCAAGCCTTGAAAGAGTCAGCCCCACCCTTGTCAGCGGAGAGGAGGAGGAGCAGAACAAGGTGAGGAGGCAGGGAAGATGGCATTCACGTCACTCTCACCCCAATGCAGGCTTTCAGGCATACAGCAGTCCTGAACTGAGGAAGGAAGTTGTTTACAGTGGAGGAGATTTGGGGATTTGATTATTGATGGGCCTAGATTATAATTATCTATGTGTTATGGGTTGAATTATGTCCCCTCAAAAAAGATATGTGGAAGTCCTCCACAACCTCAGAATGTGATCTTATTTGGAAATAGGTTTTTTAGAGATGATATTAAGTTAAGATGAGGTCATACTGGAGTGGGTGGGCCCCTAACCCAATATGACTGGTATCCTTATAAAACAATGGCCTTATGAAGCTACAGAGGCACAGGGAGAACACCATATGAAGATGGAAGTAGACATCATAGTGATGTAGGTACAAGAAGTTAGGAAGAGGCAAGGAAGGATCATCTTCTAGAGCCTTCAGAGAAAGCATAGCCTTGCCAACACCTTGATCTTGAACTTCTGGCTTCCAGAACTGTGAGAGAATAAGATTCTATTATTTCAAGCAACCTATCTTGTGGTATTTCATCATGGCAGCCTTAGGAAACTAATACACTATGAGACTGGTAAACTATGGGATTGGCCTGAGGTTTCATTCATGGGTTGGAAAAGGACTAGCCATGACAACAGGTTTGAAGAGGCAGTGTAAGAAAGAATAGGTGATTTTCTACACCCAACCAAATCTACCTCATGCAATTAACCAGTTAACCTGTGACTATTCCATAAATATATCCAAAGCATAGTGCACATGGCTTAGTCCAGTCCTCATAATGTTTATTTTTCTTCCCTTTATGTGCCACTCACAACTTATGCTTTTGATGGTGTTTGAGCTTCATGATTTGGTTCCAATCTCTCTGACTTTCCTTTGTAGTTTTCAGTGTCACTTTCCTAAGTAACTGATTGTCATTTTCAAGAAGAGATGGCAAATAGGAGTCCCTATAGTCCTGAGTCTTCAATGGCTATAAAAATTTCACATTTGTTGAAGCCAAGGTACACATTAATCTAGCAGATTGGGGTACATCTTATAGTTCAAGATGAGAACAATTATCTCTAACAGACTGATTAAAAATGAAAAGTAATAACAACTGTAAGGGATACAAATATAATAATTAAAACTAACACATAGTAATCATTTTCTAGTGCCTAGCTTTCAAAAGCAAGATCTCTTTACATCTAAAAAATTCGATGAGGATTCACTATTATTGTCCCTGTTTTACAGATGAAGAAACCAAAGTTTTGAACAAATAACTCATCCAAGGTGGTTGAGCCAGTAAATGGAAGAAATAATAATTTATTTCCAATCTGTTGGACCCTAGAAACAGAGTTAAGGTAAAGACCTCATCATGATTATGGCTGCAATCCCTCTGAGTGCTGGCTGAAATGCCAGGGGGACTGATTCAGCAGCTTTCCGCCTCAGCAAGGCAGCAGATGCTGTGAGGCACTCACCAGTAACCCCTTAGCATTCATCATTTTTCACATGTGAGGTCCTGTCTCCCAAATATCAGCTCTTGCAACTGGTTGCTTAGGGGAATCTGGTGGAGAACTGGGGCAGTCTGGAAGTGCCGAGAATTAATTCACATGCCCCAAAAGCCCTCAATCTATGTCTGAGAGTCAGTGTACAAATACCTCATCCCCCTCCCTCCTTGGGCAGGATAACTCTCAGACGTGTATTACATTGTCGCCCAGTTCCCCACAGGGATTAAGCTCGTCCTCCTAGTGGTAACTGGGTCAATAATGCACCCTCTGTTAGAGACCTTCCCCTCCCTTTCTCATTTGCCCATACCTATTATTTCCCGGTATCCCCTCCCAAATGAACTATTTGTTCTTGAATCCCTGTCCCAGGATCTAGGGTCTGCTTGTGAGGGAACCAAAATCAAAATAATCAATTAATGCAGTGACACTACGTTAGTGGAAATTCTGGTCACCATTTAGTCTACACAATCTACAGATTCAATGCAATCCCTATCAAAATATCAATGGCATTTTTCACAGAACAAGAACAAATAATTTTAAAATTTATATGGAAACACAAAAGACCCTCGACAGCCAAAACAATCTTGAAAAAAGGAATAGAGCTGGAGTTATCACACTCCCTGACTTCAGACAACACTACTAAGCTATAGTCAACAAAATAGCAAGATACTGGGACAAAAATAGACACATAGAACAATGGAACAGGATAGAAGGTCCAGAAATAAAACCATACACTCTGGTCAGTTCATCTACGACAAAGGAGGCAAGAGTGTGTAATGGAGAAACGATAGTCTCTTCAATAAGTGGTGCTGGGAAAACTGGACAGCTACATGTAAAAGAATGGAATTAGAACATTTTCTCATACCACATGCAAAAATAAACTCAAAATGGATTAAAGACCTAAATGTAAGACTGGAAACCACAAAACTCCTAGAAGAGAACATAGGCAGAATACTCTTTGACATAAATCGCAGCAATATTTTTTTGGATCTGTCTCCTAAAGCAAAGGAAACAAAAGCAAAAATAAACAAACGGTACCCAATTAAACTTAAAAGCTTTCGCACAGCTAAGGAAACAATTGACAAAATGAAAGGACAATCTAATGAAATGGAGAAAATATTTGCAAATGATATGAGTGATAAGGGGTTAATATCCAAAATATAAAAATAGCTCATACAACTCAATATCCGAAAACAACCGACCCAACCAAAAAATGGGCAGAAGACCGTGTTTTGAATAGACATTTTCCCAAAGAAGACATAAAGATGGGCAACAGGCACATGAAAAGATGCTTGACATCACTAATCATCAGAGAAATGCAAATCAAAACCACAATGAGATACCACCTCATACCTGTCAGAAAGACCATGATCAAAAAGGCCACAGATAACAAATGCTGGCAAGGATGTGGAGAAAAGGGAACCCTCGTACACTGTTGATGGGAATGTAGAATGTAGCAGCCAGTGTAGAAAACAGTATGCAGGCCCCTCAAAAAAACTAAAAATAGAACCACCATATGATCGGCAATTTCAATCCTAGGTATATATTCAGAAAAATTTAAAATAGTAATTTGAAAAGATACATGCACCCCAATGTTCATAGAAGTATTATTTACAATAGTTAAGATATGATAGCAATCCAAGTGTCTATCAACAGATGAATGGATAAAGACATATATATATAGTAGTTATATATATATATATATATATATATATATTAAAAAAACTACTAAGCCATAAAAAAGAATGAAATGTTGCCATTTGCAACAACATGGATAGACCTGGAAGTTATTCGGCTTAGTGAAATAAGTCAGAGAAAGACAAATACTGTATGTTATCACATATATGTGGAGTCTCAAAAATAAAACAAACAAATGAATATAACAAAACCAACAGACTCACAAATATAGAAAACTAGTGGTTAGTAAAGGGTAGAGGGAAGGGAGGGGGGCAAAATAGGAGTAGGGGATTAAGAGGTACAAACTACTACATATAAAATAAATAAGCTACAAGGATATATTGTACTGCACAGGGAATACTTGCATAAGGTGATGTCCAGTTTCTTCTTATTTCTTTTACTTTTTTTACACAAAGGTAGCATACAAGAGAAACCTTCTTTCCCTTAGAAATTACTCACATATCAGTCAATCGATATATCCTAATTATTTTATTTACATGTGCCTACTACTTTATTGTGTGCATACACTATAGTTTATTGAACTAATATCCTATGTTTGGCTATTTAGGTAGATTCCAATATTTTGCAGTTTAAAGTAATGCTGCAATGAAGAACTCTGTGTGTATGTGTATTTGCATTATCGAAGGTATATCTTCAGGTTAATTCCTAGAAATGAGATTGCTAGGTCAAAGTTTAACTGCACATGTTCTTTTATGAGATACTGCCAACTTCCCTCCCATTTGTTGTGGACCATTTTGCAGTTCTAATAACAATGTAGGAAAGTGCTTCCTTAACAGAGTATATTGTGAAACTTTCAAATTCTCGCCGATCTGATGGTTGAGAAGAGTATCTCATTACAATTTTTATTTGCATTTCTCTTACTGTTACTGAGAGCAGTCATCTTCATATGATTAAGGATCATTTTTATACTTTTGGTAAATTGTTTATGTTTTAAGCATTTTTAATAGGACTTTTGTTTCCCACTTAAGACTTAAAAGTTCTTTACATATTAGGAATTAAACCTATGTGATATATGTTACATAATTTTCCCCCAATTTTCATTTGTCTTTTGATTTTTCCTTGTGAACATTTTCTTTTGTGTGTAGTCAAATTTATTAATTTTTAAATTTGTGGTATCGGAATTTTGAGTCATAATTAGAATGTCTTTCCCCACCTTAAGGAATTCACCAATATTTTCTTTCAGTACTTGTATAGATTTATTTTATACATTTAGCCTTCGGATTTATTTAAGGTTTATTCTTATGCATGGATTGAGAAAGAAATCTAATTACTTCTTTTTACGAATACTATTTACTATTAAATTCACCTCTGTCTCAGCAATTTGAGATGCTACCTTTATTATATATTACAGTCCCATATGTACTTGGGTCTATTTCTGGACTTTCAAATTTGTTCCATTGGTCTGTCTATTCATATGCCATTAAAATTAATTACTGGGGCATTGTAGCATGTTCTAATATCTTGTAGGGCTAGCCAGTCTCATAGCTTTTCCTTTTCAGTGTTTTCCCAGATATTTATTGCACTTATTTTTCCATATAAACCATAATTTCAATTTGTCTAGCTCCATATAACAAAGAGTATTGTTAGTTTTACTGAGAACACCTTAAATTTATAAATTAATTTAGGGAGAACAGATGTTAATGATGTTGAGATGTCTTATCAAAGAACAAGGGATTTCTTTTTGTTTAAGTCTACTTTTCAGTCTTTCAGAAGAGTTTTATAGTTTCTTATAGGTTTTACACATTTCTGTTAAGCTTATTTGTATTTTATCTTTTTTGTTGCTTTTGTAATACGATTTTATAACTCATTCTAAAAAATTTCCAACTCTTCTTTTTGGCTATTATTTCTTGCATATGATGGGTATCAATTTTTACTTCTCAATTTTACATTGCCAACTTGTCGAATTATTTTATTGATTGAGTTAGGAATACCATTTATTCTCTAGGGTTTTCCGGGTATACTATTACTCCATCTGTAAATAAAGGGAGTTTTACTTCTTTTCTAAATCTTATGCCTCTAACTGATTTATCTCTTTGCCATCTATGGAGTAAGTGTAAATTTTTTTCTTACACCTATTATTATGGTGAATTATATTAATAGGTTTTCCAGTTAAACCATTCTTGCAATTCTATTTGGTCATATTGGATTATTTTCATAATGTGATATTGGAGTCTATTCAATTATATTTTATTTTGGATTATTTCCAGATATATTTTAAATCTTCAATGATATGAAGAAGACATGCTGATGGACAGTTCACTGAACTCTTAATTTTAAACAATGAGACATATATATATATGTATGTATTTATGTGTGTGTGTGTTTGTGTGTGTATATATACACACACACTAATTCAATTTTACTAATCTCTTGTCACCGGTCACACTTTTACCATTTTTCTTTCACCTCACTCTGTGAAGATTCATTTAGTATTTCTCTTATTCATTAGATTCCTGTATATCCAGTACTTCCACTCATTATACAGTGACACTCTAAACTCCCTTCCCTGCTCAGATTGCAGACTTCCACACGTCTGGTAAAGATGTTAAGTTACCACATCTGGCACATGAAAGTGTGGTTCCTTCATCCGCGCTGATCCCTGCCAGTGAAAAATGGCCAGCCTCGGCTGAGGTGTCAGCACTTTCTGTCTGGACTAAGTAAAACAAGCCACGTGCCAACTGTCTAAACAGACCCTTGTTTCAACCATTCCACTCCATCTCCTTTACCTACATCTTTCCTCTAGCCCCAAGCCTCCCTATGGAGTTTCTTGTTTTACCTTAATGCCCCAAGTCACTCATAAATTCATAGCAGCAGGTGATTTCTAAAGCACCAATGTTTAGTTGAGAAGCCTCCTGGGGCTTGGAGCTTGGGATTGCAGTGCTTCCTCGGTCCTGAAAGGCAAAAAGCTTATCAATCTGCTCAAACGAGCTACCATGTCCTTGCAGTAAGTTTTAAAGTTTAGGAACTTGACTGCCTATGACATGGCAATCTGCCTCTAGTTCCCAGGACTTTCTGAACAGGATCCGCCTTCCCTAGAACCTCTGAGGATGTCTGATGAAAGCCCCCTACCTATCACCTTCTTTGGAAATAAAAAGCAGTTATGCCATTTGTAATTATTGAATTATTAAATCTTATAGCTCAGCCTTCTCAATAGTCTCAATGGTTGAAAAGTCTTCAGTCTTCTAAGAACTGCTATGAACTTCAGAAACAAAATTCATTGAGAAGCAGATTCAATAAGAGATTAAGTGGTATATTGGGCAATATAACTTTTGGCCAAAAATGAGGTTTTAACTATAAAGAAATGAGTCTTTATTTTCTGGTTCATAAACTGGCCTGTGAAAGCAATTCTAAAAGGGGAAATTATAGTGTATTTGGGCTAATGAATCACTTAAATAAAGAAGTGTGGCTCCTTTGAGATGACCCTAATGATTTAGATGCATATGTTCTACTTGTTTTTTTTATTTAAAAAAATCTAAAGGCACTTATGCCATTTGTCAATTTACAACAGTGGCCAAAAGTGAAACACTGCTGATATTATTTCTCTCAGAGCTTTATGTTTCTAGGTTTAAAACGGAAGCTTTATAAATGCACACACAGTTAGCTACAATGGCAATGACAGTCATCACAGAAAATGCACAAATTGAGAAGCAGAAATCTGCTTTTAATGGCCACTTTAAAGTCTATATTAATATATTCTCAGTCAATATTAAACTGTATCTATACAGTGCTCTAGTGTAATGAATCAGAGGTTAAAGCCATGCTTCTGATGAAATTAAATACGATAAGAATTTCAATACATATTTTTGAAATTTGAAGACACTATAACAGTCAATAAATAGTGTGTGAAATTCCGTTTGCTTATGTACTCCTCTTTTCATTTTTCTTCTACACCCTGTACAAAAATGACAGTTAATTAACAACCTAGTTCAAGAAAAGTGTTTCTAGTGATAATAAACAAAAGCTATTGTCAAAGAATAGAGAATTTACCATGGCCAGAAAAAAGTGAACTTTAGAGACAAATTACATAGAAATCTTATGATTAAAATACTTAAGCTGACATGTAGATGTATGTGTAATTGCAAATTATATATAATTTAAATCAAAGATTAAAATCCATAGTACGTCTCTAGAAATTTAATAAATATGTGTCTAATAAATATACAGATACACATATACATATACTTACACATATATACACACACACAAATATATCTCTTGTTATGTAATAAAGAGTTATTATAAAATAATGAGTTTTTATCTATTGCATGGTTTGCTTAGCTTACATAGATGTGACTTGGGGAATATTTTAAGAATATTCCTAAGAGTAAATACTTCAAGTATGCAAAACTGAAGCTTAATTAAATGAGAAAAAATATATTTACAGCATTGTCCTGCAATGTACATTTGGAAACAGTCAGAAAACTACACATTTTAATGGCAACTTCATCATCATAATAAATTGTAAGGTATTGTTAAGGTGTCTACGTTCTTTTGGATTTGTAGACTCATCTTTATTTTCAACTAGGTAAGAGGCAGAAATGAAAGATAATATTCCTGGATGAAATGGCATATGAACAAATACTGAAAGAAACGGAGAAGTGTTAGGGAGTATCTTCCTCCCACGGTTGAATTTGAAGTAAATTTACCAAAGAAATAAAGAATAACTATTCTTTATAACATGCACAGTTGGAAGAACCAGAGAAGCTAGTAAATTAAACTGTCATAAGAAACCAAGTAAAATGTTGGTTCTTCTAATGGCTAATGGCTGAGAAAAATATATTGGCTGAGAAAAATATATTCAGGGCCAATCTAAAGATAAAAGTATTGCTCACATAATTTAAAACTTAGATTCAAACATGATGTACTCTGTTGCACTTTAATCTTTCTCAAGATTATCTTTCATTTTCTATCTAGCACATAGAAGATAGTGTCACCTTAAAAGTGGTATAATCTGTGAAAGCTACATTAATGTTTTTTTAAAAGACATAATTACAGATGGTCTAATATTCTCAGTGATAATAAATTTAGTTTTATTTATCCTTTTACTATTTAGAAATTAATTTTATTTTCAAATTTAGTCTGAAATTACTTGTCAAATTTTGAAAATAATCAAATTCAAATGCTTTTGCCTCAAGGTTGTTTACATCTTCTCATATTTTTTCAGATAAAATGCAGTACTTGGGAAAGTGGATGGTGTTCTTGGAACCAGAAGAAATATGGGAAGATACTTTCGCCATCAGATTTAACATTAAGAACGCAAATTCAATAGTAAAACATAGGCTGAAAAAATTCAAAAAACATAAAAAACATATGTTGAATTACTGGAAACCCGTCTCATGAAAAAAAAAAGAAAAACTAAGTGAACTTGTGCTTTCAGAAGACTATCCTGTATTACCTCTTTACTGTTATTCAAAATGCACTTTTTAGTGGACTTAAAGTTTAAACTATGATGCCAGAACAAAATATTATGAAGTCATAAATTCCCTTAAGATAAAAGTAGAATAAGAATATAACATAAGAAATAGTAATTAGAATGTGTACTATAGAAAAGGCTTAGAAACCCCAATGTTATAATAGTATAAACATGAGAAGGGACTGTTTTTAACAAGCTTTAGTATGAATTAAGTATTTTAATGACTAGCTAAAGATAACTTCCAATATTAAAAAATACATCTTTTTCTGAACTAAAATTGCCAGATCCTAAAACTTTGTCAATACAGGGACCTGCAGCATAAATTTGAATTTTGACGACAACCACTAAATATGTGTGCATGAAAAGTTAACACTTCACTGTTCATTTCGGTGATGGGAGTCTTTAGGGCACTTAAAATGGAATTTATATTTCTAGAACACTAAATGCCAGAAATCCAATACAATAAGTACATGCTCTCGTGAAATGGACAGTAAGAAATACTACTGGCTCTGATTCCTTTTTGGTATGATTGGTTCCTTTGAGGGAATTATAAATAGTGAACAGAGGACTTTAATTTAAAATTGACTCTTCATGGATATGTGTGATTAACCCCACTGGGCAATAAAAATTAACGTTTAACATTGCCATGTTTTAACAATGCTCTGAGGGTCTCAGGATATAGAGAGACAACTGCTCTGCCTGTGACAGAGCATTAATTTGTCATGGTGGTGGTTTTGGATTGCCCACGGCATGGATTGCAAGTCTAAATGAATGGTCAAATTAGTCTAAAATCCACAAAGGCTGATAAATGCTGTAGTGGCCTCTTAAAGGATATGCAGTTCTGCTGCACATGCGTAACAGAGCTGTAATCAGACAGTGGTGATATTAGCAAACTGTCAGCCTCGTCAGTGCCTTCTTCCAAGAGGGAATAACACACAGACAACACAGGAAACCACAGAAAAAAGTAAACCTGCAGGTAATTGGAAAGAGAGACATCGACAGAAACCAGAAAGGATTAAAGAAGATGTCGTGAGAAGAGAAAAAAAAGTCCATTGTCCCCTCTTTCCCATTATTAGGCTTTGAGGAGTATATAGGAGAATTTAAAGTGTTATCATGGCCTATGATTTGATTAATTGGGTCGAACTCTTAGGGTCCTGGAAGTTCTAGAGGTGACATCTACCATACAAATCTCAAAAAGCTAAGAGCCAGGACCACCACATCATGCCCAACAGCAAGATCAGAGCTGAGGGCAAAGGCGATCTGAAAGGTGTGAGAGTGGGATTCTAACAGTGGGAGGAATTCCAGCTTTAACTTCCTTTCACAGGCTTCGTGTTTTACATGTGTTTGTAGTCACTTAAATTTTCTGATAACCCTTTGGTAAGAATGCTAACAGTAGAACTGAGGATTAATAAAAAAAAGTACCGGTGATGGTGAGATTGCATAAAATTAATAACTAGAGAACTAATTTAGGTATACAATAGCATGAGTGTCAAAGAGAGGGGAAAAAATGGTTTGTCCTAGCACTTAAAAATGACTCTATGAGTAAGAAGGAAGATCTACAGTCTATAAATATTGGAAGTTATAGTCATAATGCCTACTCAGTGAGGCTAAACACACTGCAGAAATTATGTTTTAAAATTTAATTAATTTCATTGATTTCACTATATTTGATTATGCTGGCATTGGATGAGGCTCTAAGAAATATGGGAAATAGTTCCAAACAAATCTTTGTGTATTTTTAACATACCAAATATACTGTCTTAGATAATACTTTCTTTTGGGTCACCTCTTAATGTGTGGTTTGTTCATTTTCTCATCAGTTTATTTTTAACATACATATATACTATACCATGGATTGTACTGCAAACATTACAGCAACATAAAGCCACTTTCAGAGGGTAATGCATAGACCTTCCAGCATATGCAAAGGAAATCCAGACACTATCACCTTGCATAGATTCTCCTTTTTTCCCTCTTCATGGCAAAACCCTAGTGTCAAGACCTAGATTAATTACCACAGTGACTAAAGCAGACACTCACCAACAAGAAAAAATTCATTTGAAGGAAGAAATATGTTCAAGAAGCAAATGAAAGAAAGAAATAAAAATTCATTAATCTAAATAAGAACCAATGAAGATAATAGTAATAAAGCCTTTTGTTGCTTAAGAACAATCTCAAACAAAAAATTATAGGAAACATGAATATGGAAGTAGACAGGAGTAGCAAGGAGGAAAAGTAAGCTACAGCTTATTTTTTGGGAGAGAATAGAGAAGCTCATTAATTTTAACAACATTAAAATATTAGCTTATTACTCGTAGTCGCACTTAAAAATATAAATTCATATGTTCCTTAAAGATTTACAGAAAATCACTAAAAAAAGAAATAGAATTTAATAGTTTTAAATCCTGTAGAGGGGGAAAATAGGAAAAATTTAATCAACTAGAAAGCAGGAAATATATAGTATGCATAGAGCTCAAAATAATAAATTTGATAAAAAGCAAATTACATAATCATATGTATAAAATGATGTGATTTAAGTAAATGTCAAAAACCCAACCCACACACACCCCCACTGACTGGAACCACACACACCAAATTCTTAAGAATTCTTGCTTCTGGGAAGGTATGAAAAGGAATGAGATTGGTAGCAGCAGTAACAAAGGGGAATTTATCTTTCTCCTATTAAAAATAGATTTGCCTAAAATAATAGTAACACCAACTACTATTATTACTTAATGATCATTAAGGAAAGTTGTAGCCATTCAGTGGTCTGGCAAATATTTATTGAGACTATTCGCCAGGTGCTGTGGTAGAAATTAGAAATAACTATTCTGGATAGACCAATTAAGCACATTTTACATTGTCACCTGCCTTAGATTAGCCAGAGATATGCACTTGGGTGCAGACAGTCTATTTGCGAGGTCATCCCAAGAAGAAGTGAAGAATGGGAACGGTGAGGTAGGGATACAAGGAAAGCCAATAAATGGTTATTAATCAGTGGGTTATTGCTGTGGGCAACTGGGGCTCAATCCTGCTGGGAACCTCTGAGAAACCATGCAGAACATTCTTCATAATCATCTACATGGAGGATAGGGAGGCTACAATGTTATCGACCCACTTCTCTACCCTTCTAACACGGAGAAAAGCACAGACTTCTTCACTATGAACCCCAGATCACTGACCATATATTATTCTCTCCACTAGTAAACTGTAAAAAAAGAGAGTGATTCAGGAAAACCTTAGTCACACTCAGATGAGCATGGCACTCTAGAACATGTGGGAACCTGCCAAGTATCGACTTAAAGAAATCTGTCTATAGTAGGCAAACAAGTCAGCTAAAAAGATGAACAGCCAACTCCATTTTCCTGCCTAAAAATACTTTTGATTTGCTCTGAATAAAGGCATAACCAGTTACAATGACCAGTGTTGATTCCTTTACTACTGGAGCAGGAGAGCAGTGTGACATTTGGAGCCAGACAGATACTGTCTTGAGTTTCTGCTTCACCATTTGCCAGCCGAGTCAGTCAGTTAAATTCTCTGATCATATTTCCCCAACTACAAAACAAGGATAAAAGATGAACAGCAGAGGATTATGAGAATGCTATGAGAGAACAAATTTCGACTTCCAGGCTCTCCTATGCAATTGTCTACTCCACCTCTCCACTTGGAGGACTAACTGACACAACGAGACACAGATTGAAATTCTAATGTGCTCCTGGAAACCTAGTCTTTTCCCATTGCAGTTGTTGGTAACTCCATCCTTCAAAAAACTCAGGCCAAAACCTTGCAGTCATCCTTGACTCTTCTTTTTTTCACAGCTTACAACTAGCATGTCAAAAAGTTCGCTTGGCTCTACTTTCAAAGTGGATTCCGAATACGACCACTTCCATCATCTCGTCTGCTACAACCTTAGTCTGAGCCAGCACATATTTTGCAGAAGCCTAACTGGTTTCACTGCTTCTACCCCAGCCCTGCAACAGTCTATTGTCTCTATAACAGCTAGAGTGATCTTTTAAAGACAAAAGTTACAGCATGTGTCTCCCCTGCTCAGAACCCTGGAGTGGGTCCCAAACACAAAGTGAAAGCCAAAGAACTTATAATGGTCTACAAGACCCTGCAAGGTTGGCCCCCACCCACTGCCTCTCAAATCCGATCTACAACTGCTATCCTTGTTCATTCCATTCCATCCATACCGGCCTCCTTGCCAGGCATGCTCCCATCTAAGGCCTCTGCACTGTTCAGTTATACTTCCTTAGATAAGTGCATGGCTCAAATCTCTCACCTTCTTCATATCCTTACTCAATCATCACCTTTTCAGTAAGCTTCCTTCTAATCATATTTAAAATTGTAGCCAGTCTCTCTCTCATTCTCTACTCTTGATCCCCACTCCTCACCATTTACTGTACAATCTCTGCTACTCAAAGTGTGCTCCTACACTAGCAGCACTGATATCACTCAGGAACTTGCTAGAAATGCCATATCTCGGGCTCCCACCCAAGAACTACTGTAATAATCTGCATTGTAACAAAATCCCCAAGTGATTCACAGGCATATTACAATATGAGAAGCAGGGCCATATGCTATTTTCTACAGTACTTGTCAAGTTTTACATACCTTTAAGGCATAAGCTATTATATTTTTTGCCTAAGTTCCATGAGGATGAGAATTTTTTTTCTTTTTAATTCACTGCTTTATTCCAATTCCTACAACAGAACTTGACACATGGAAAAGTACTCAAAAATACTTGTTGAATGAATGAATGCATGCATGAATAAAGAATATCTGTAATAATATGGCCAGAACACTGCCTAACCTATATTGAGTGTTTCACCAATGACAGTTCCTTTTCCTTTTCTCCCTGGACAAATTACACTCAGTGCTTCAGCATTTTAACAACTAAAAATACACTTTGCCAGAAACCAAGCAGCAAAAGTTCATAAAAGACAGACTTTCTATTTCATCACTTTGAAAATATAGATAAACAATCTTCTAATCTGTTTCTCTTCACCAACTGCCCAATGATTACTGGATTTATTAAAAAAGAGTCAAACACATTAGCACTAATGGAAAGAGCTTTTAGAAAGTAAAACTTGATTGGCACAGTCAAATGATTGCTACACATAATAATTACTAAAACAAATTGCACTGAATGTGTTATTTTATTTCATGGGACATTTGAGCTGGAATCAATTGTCCAAAGAACAATAAATCATGAGCATGATGATGCCTCATAAAGTTAAAAATCCCATAGTTTCTCTCACGTTGCTGAACAAAATCACAGTGTCTATCAGAGAAAACTCAAAGACAAACAACTGAAAATTCACAACTACCACCCCTTCTGCAAAGTAGAAGTGTTTTCAGGAGCTGCCTAAAGTAATAAAGTAAGCAAAAGGTAGTTCATGCATGATAAGGCAGATAAATGAAATTTAAAATTAAGTTGAAAACCTTAAAAGACACTTTGTTATGTGTGTGTGTGTGTGTATGTACAGTTGGCCCTTGAACAACACAGGTTTGAACTATGTGGGTCCACTTATATGCAAATTTTTTCGAAAGTAAATAACATAGTACTATAATACATAATCCACAGCTGGATGAATCTACTGACGTAGAACCACGGTAGGGAGGAATCCGTACATGAAGGGTCGACTATAAGTTATACTCGAATTTTAAACTTTGGGGATGGTCAGTGCCTCTAACTACACCCCACCCCCACGTTGTTCAAGGTCAACTGTGTGTTTGTGTATATATGTATATATATGCACATATATATATATATATATACACACACATATACATGTATATATAGAGATTGTGCATATATATATATATATATATACAGTTTATATACATATCACATTTTATAATAATTATATTTTATAATAATTTTTAGGTAAGTGCATATTACCATTCTAGACAAATAGCCTTATTCTGGTAAATGTTTTACTGATATGAAACTTTATTTTCAAAGTTCAAACCAGAAAGAAAAAGGATAATAAATTTTAGTAGATTAAAATTAAGAACTGATTTTGATTATAGGTGCCACAAAGGGAGTAAAAAGATAAGCCACAAAGAGATGATATTTGCAGTATGTATTACTAGAAAAGGCATCATATGCAGGATATGTAATATACTCCTTTGAATCAAGAGGCTTAAGACAAATAACATAAAAGTAAAATGGTCAAACAAAGGCAATGGGCTTGATTACAGATGTGGCTGAACATGCTTGTTGGTATGTAAAGTGTTATAACACATATGGAGAAGAATTTAGTGTTACCTAATATAACTCAAAATATGCATACAAACCCAGCAGTTCATATCCTGGGGACATTTTTCCACATGTACACCAAGAGACAAATATAGGCATAGTCCTAGCAGCATTGTTAATAACAGCAAAATCTTGAAACAGCCCAAATGTGCTTCAACAGCAAAATGGTAAATTAAATTGTGGTATATTGATGCAATTAAATATTATACAGCAATAGAAACAAATAAATACTGATATTGCCACTATTACAATACTATCCAAAAAAACAATAAGTAAAAAATAAGTCACAGAAGAATGAATATACGCAAATGAATACATTTATATAACGAAATTAGCAAAACTAAACTATGTATTTTTTTAGTTAATGTATACTATATTTTAAAACTACAGAGGAAAGGAAGGAAATGGGTAACACGAGATTTAGGACAGTAGTTACACATCAAGTTAGCTGTGTATGAAGGGAAAATGGGAGTTGAGATCCAGGCAGCCATGCCCCAAGGGGTTTATAAAGTGTGGTATTATACTGCTTTATTCTCAAAACTGGTGGCTGATACAAAGGAGTTCATTTTTGTTATTTTTAAAACTTTCTATATGTGGTACATACATTATTTTGTAACTATAACATATTTCACATTTCTTTAAAAGTATAAATAGGTATACTGAAAGGCATTACAGTAAATCAACAAAAAAATTTTCCATAATTCATTAAATAATATCCCTATATTTCCTAGTAACCATTCTTTTACACAAAGTAAATAGCTATGTAGGTATTTCCTACAGCCCAATTTAGATATGGCCATGTTGGAGATCTGTATTACAGTTTCTGCTGTACAACTAAGTGACAGAAGCTACTAGAATCATTAATAAATCACTGGAATCAGAAGGGCTGCAAAGGAATCACATCACCCCTGAATTTAAAATTAATTTATTTAATCATTCCTAAAACCCATCTTTGAGATAGATATCTAGTAGAGACTTTAAAATTTCTTGAATTGGCAATTAGATGACTTCCCTTGAACTGAGAAATTTTTCTTAGTTCTTAACATGAAATACCCTTGACATCACTTAAGATATCTCTCTCTGTAGGCCATCACTGTGTTTAAGCATATGCTTATTTTGCTATTCTTTTTTTTCATATCTTTATAGTAGAGCTTCATTCCCTCCACTTCTTCAAAACTTTTACTCAAATTCTATTCAGTAAACACCTGTACAGTTTGCTGTAGAAGTTGAAGTTCAGTAAGAGATCACTGAGTGAGACACTTCAAATAGGTTCATTCAGATTTGCCCTCTTGATTTTTACAAGGCCAGTGAAAGAGACTGCAACTCATTTAACTAACTTTGTCAAAGATCTTGTTTCAAATAACCAAAGCAGAGCCACTCAAAGTGTACTTCAGTACCACAAGACAGTGAGATTCCTACAGGTAGACAGTAAGGCTATTTGACTTGTGTTCATGTATGTATTTATTTTTTATAGTAACAAATGCCAAACCTATGTTTTTCACCAAAACAACAACAAAAATTCTCCAGCTTTCCTGGGAATTCTATAATTCATTAAAAAGATTTACATAGAAATTCTGACTACATTTAAGTTCTCAATGTTTTGATATTTTTTTCATGAATCCAAAGAAAATATATGTGCACGTTCTTTGCTCAATATATTTTGCAGAAAGGTTTTTGAGAATGTTAAAAAATAACTGCAAAAGTTTTAATCCCCCATTCCCCTATGTAGCAGTTTGGAAATCCATAAAACACATATACACTTAGTTTGCATCAAAAATCTTAATAAAAATAAATGGGGAATAGAATTTTTAAAGTGATTTAAGTTAAAGAAGGACACAGACTTCTGAGCAAAGGGAACTGCATATCTTCTCTTGTCAAAATGAGTGCCCTAATTCTTTTCATCAAAAACAATCATTATGATATCCAAAGTCATTGAACATTCTGCTTTTATTTGTGAGTGGCACGATGTAAAACGTTTAAGAAAAAGCTTTTAGAATATTGATTATTCAAACTGCAAATATCTATCATGATCAGAATACACATTTAGCACAAAATGTTATCCAAATTAATTAAATTCTATATTAAACATTCCTTTAGTAAAAATTAGTATTATTTTTACAACAGTATTATTAAATTTGCAATGGAAAGGTCTGCAAGTATAGGAAAATATTTCTCAAAAATAATGGACATTCAAAAACTGAAAGCATTTCCTCTAAGATCAGGAACAAGACAAGGATGTCCACTCTTGCCACTTTTATTCCACATAGTTTTGGAAGTCCTAGCCACGGCAGTCAGAGAAGAAACAGAAATAAAAGGAATCCAAATTGGAAAAGAAGAAGTAAAACTATCACTGTCTGGAGATGACATGACACTATACATAAAACATCCTAAAGACGCTACCAGAAAACTACTAGAGCTCATCAATGAATTTGGTAAAGCTGCAGGATACAAAATTAATACACAGAAATCTCTTGCATTCCTATACCCTAACAATGAAAGATCAGAAAGAGAAATTAAGGAAACAATCCCATTTACCATCACATCAAAAAGAATAAAATACCTAGGAATAAACCTACCTAACGAGACAAAAGACCTGTACTCTATAAGTACATCTATAAGATGCTAATGAAAGAAATTAAAGATGATACAAACACATGGAGAGATATACCATGTTCTTGGATTGGAAGAATCAATATTGTGAAAATGACTATACCACCCAAAGCAATCTACAGATTCAATGCAATCCCTATCAAATTACCAATGGCATTTTTCACAGAATTAGAACAAAAAATTTTACAATTTGTATGGAAACACAAAAGATGCCAAATATCCAAAGCAATGTTGAGAGAGAAAAACAGAGCTGGAGGAATCAGGCTCCCTGACTTCAGACTATACTACAAAGCTACAGTAATCAAAACAGTTTGGTACTGGCACAGAAACAGAAATATAGATCAATGGAACAGGACAGAAAGTCCAGAGATAAACCCACATACCTACAGTCAACTAATCTATGACAAAGGAGGCAAGGATATACAATGGAGAAAAGACAGCCTCTTCAATAAGTGGTGCTGGGAAAACTGGACAGCTACATGTAAAAGAATGAAATGAGAACACTCCCTAACACCATTAAAAAATTAAAAAAACCTCAAAATGGATTAAAGATCTAAATGTAAAGCAGGGTACTATAAAACTCTTAGAGGAAAACATATGCAGAACACTCTCTGACATAAATTGCAGAAATACCTTTTTTGAGCCACCCCCTAGAGTAATGAAAATAAAAACAAAAATAAACAAATGGGACCTAATTAAACTTCAAAGCTTTCGCACAGCAAAGGAAACCATAAACAAAATGAAAAGACAGCCCACAGTATGGGAGAAAATATTTGCAAACAAAGTGACTGACAAGGGATTAATCTCCAAAATATACAAAGAGCTCATGCAGCTCAATATCAAAAAAACAAACAACCCGATCAAAAAATGGGAAGATCTAAATAGACATTTCTCCAAAGAAGACATACAGATGGCCAAAAAGCACATGAAAAGATGCTCACCATCACTAATATCAGAGAAATGAAAATCAAAACTACAATGAGGTATTACCTCATACTGGTCAGAATGGCCATCATCAAAAAATCTGCAAACAATAAATGCTGGAGAGGGTGTGGAAAAAAGGGAACCCTCCTACCCTGTTGGTGGGAATGTGAATTGGTACAACCATTATGGAGTACAGTATGGAGGTTCCTTAAAAAACTAAATATAGAGCTACCATAAGATCCAACAATCCCACTCCTGGGCACATATCAGGAGAAAACCATAATCCGAAAAGATACATAAACCCCAATGTTCATTGCGGCACTATTTACAATAGCCAAGGCATGGAAGCAACCTAAATGTCCATCAAGAGAGGAGTGGATAAAGAAGAGGTGGTACATATATACAGTGGAATATTACTCAGCCATAAAAAAGAACGAAATAATGACATTTGTAGCAACATGGATGGACCTAGAGACTGTCATACTGAGTGAAGGAAGTCAGACAGAGAAAGACAAATATCATATGATATCACTTATATGTGGAATCTAAAAAATGGTACAAATGAATTTATTCACAAAACAGAACTAGAGTCACAGATGTAGAAAACAAACTTATGGTTACCAGGGGGAAAAAGAAGGAGGAGGGATAAATTGGGAGATTGGGATTGATATATATATACACTACGATACATAAAATAGATAATTAATAAGGGCCTACTGTATAGCACAGAGAACTCTACTGAATACTGTGTAACGACCTGTATGGGAAAAGAATCTAAAAAAGAGTGGATATATGTATATGTATAACTGATTCACTTTTCTTTCCACCTGAAACTAACACAACACTATAGATCAACCATACTCCAGTAAAAATTATAAAAAAGTAGACATTCATAAAAAAGTAGTGAGCATATCCAAACAACAATTTCACTGCTACTGTTTCATTGGATACATGTCTTCACCCAGGAAAAATTGACTGAGAGTTACTGTGGATCAATATGTGTCAATAAAAAATTTAATCATTAGAAAAGTAACTGACACTGCCTATAGCTGCACTGAGGTGACAGCTTCTGCTACAATGGCATGGCGTTTGCATAAAGAAAGCAAAAGAGAGCATTATGTTTCAAGAGAAATAGTGAACAACAAGGTCATGGCACGAAGGAAGTCCAGTTAAGTACAACCAACTTGACTGATTTCACTACAATTCTTTAGGTTTTACAAATCAATTCTGATTTTTAAAAAATCAGTTATGGTGTACTTTTATTAAATCTGTGCATTTGCATAAATATAGCTGCATTTAACAGTGCAACTTGAGCATCTTTATATTTATTTTTTAAGTAAAAACATTTAAAAAATGAAAACTCAGCACATAATTGTGTTGTCAGTTAAACATGTGTTATATGAAGGTGTCTCATTTAAAACAAAATCTGAAAAACGTGTGAAAAAAATTCAAAGTTATTTACTTTAGTATACTTAACTTCTGGTACTTAGGAAAATCTAGTACAGATATTGTACATTCCAGCAGACAGTTTATATCTATATTTTATAATTTTCTGACAAAATTCAATCTATCAAATATTGTATAGACATATAGTTCTTACTACATAATGAAAACATGATCGATCATTAACATTTTCTCACTTAAAATTGTTTGCTTAAAATTCTGCTAGTATTATGGACCAATACAACCTTGAAAATCACCTATGCCCATAGAAATAGAAAAATAAATACAGATATATTAAATGCTAGGTCAGGGACTTCCCTGGCGGCGCAGTGGTTAAAAATCCGCCTGCCAGTGCAGGGGACACGGGTTTGAGCCCTGGTCCGGGATGATCCCACATGCCGTACAGCAACTAAGCCCATGTGCCACAACTACTGAGCCTGCACGTCTGGAGCCCATGAGCCACAACTATTGAGCTGGCGTGCCACAACTACTGAAGCCCACACGCCTAGAGCCACAAGAGAAGCCACTGCAATGAGAAGCCCACACACTTCAATGAAGAGTAGCCCCCGCTCACCACAACTAGAGAAAGCTCTTGTGCAGCAATGAAGACCCAACACAGCCAAAAATAAATAAATAGATTTATATTAAAAAAATGTTAGTCAAACCAGGTAAGATAAGTTGCATTTTAAAGAAGTTTCCAGAAATTATGGAAGATTATATTCAACCTAAAGAAGCATGGTCAACTTTAGCCACTGTTCTTATAAATACTGCTGACTATTTCTGAATAAAATTCAGTAAAAAATATATTCTTACATTAGCTGAGGATATGAATAAATATTTGATTCTTTTGGTAAGGTACCCTGTGCTTTTACAAACGAATCAATGAATTAGATCCAGCTATTTTTAAAAAGTTGCTTGAGTGTTAAGTAATATTAGACATATTCAATACTACTGCAGTAATTTCAAAGTCCAAATCTAGGTTTTAATAGAGGCATCTCCAAGTTTCCATCAGAATGCATTAAAATTATTCTGGCTAACCATTTGTTTCATTACAACACTGACATAATTCTACAATTTTAAGTAGAGAATAAATGATGGGCTCTTTCAAATGCATATAAGACAAATACATTTTTCTTGTACAGAATCAGGCTCAGAGTTTTATGCATTCATTTTAAAAAGCATTTTTAGAAACATCAAGCTTTTTGCTTTCATCAATAGATTAAAATCTACTTAAACACCCATCAATAGGAGATTGGTAAGTAAATTCTGCTGTAGCCAAAGATGTGTTAGAATAATATTTAATGACATGGAAAATGTTTAGAATTCATTGTTAAGAGAAAGAAAAGAATGTTACCCAGAAGGATGAAGATTATAATCTACATTTTATAAAAAGAAACTACAAATACACTGATATAGGAGCAAATTTAAAATTATAGGTGGTGGTCCTAGGTGATGGAATGGCAACAGATTTTCCCTCTTTTTATGCTTCTCTATGTTTTCCAAATTTACCTCAGCGAAAACAATTACTTTGTGATAAGTAAGAAAACATACTTTTAAGCTGACATTTTCTGCTAAAATTAGATAGTGAGATTTGTAACTGAAACAGAATTACAAGAGGGCACAATTACTTGTCTAGAAATACAGACCATTAACACAAATGGACCATATCACTAGTGATTTAATGCCATTATTTATTTTATTATGTTAATGTTTTCACTTTTAGGTTACATTTTCATGAGTCATTAAGTCAGACAAACAATATGGAATTTCTAATACACGAAAATCATTTGAAGAGTAAAGGACTGTTTTTAAAAGATATCATAAATGTTTGGTTTTACTACAGTTTATAAGACAGTGCTTATCTATATCTTGACAATTAAAGTGTGGTTATTTTCCTGATCCATGAAGTGTGGAATCATTTATTCTTTCTAATATACAAACTAAACACCTGATCACAGGGAGAGGATCAGTAACAAATGGCAAGCTCTAAGCATTATGTGATTATTTAACAACACGAATAGCACAAGCTTCTATAACTGTCTGTAAATTTACTGGTTTAACCATCTAAAGTCTTTAAGCTTTTCCAAAACAAATAATAAAACAACTTCAGCAATAGCATACCTCACCTAAGGAGTTTTAGGGAATTTTAGCATACAAACTTTAGAGAGTATTGATCATTTTATTTCTTCACAGTATATTGTTCATCACTAAATTGTTTTACTTTACTCCTAATAAGTTTCAGAATATGTTTTATTCTAGGATGAAGTTATAATATTTTTGCAAATTTTCCTTGAAATCTTTTGCTTGGTTTCAGGAAGTATAGTCAAATAATTAACAAGTTAATTAGAGAGAGAGAATATACATAATAAAGACAACTAATAACTTCAATATGCATGTGCTGTGTACCCCCTAAAGTCTTATATGATTACATTAAGCATGCTACATTTCTATTATCAATCCATTTCTTTTAAATAAGGCCCGTCATTTCATTATATTATATTTCATTATATTCCTATCACGAATCTCCCCCACCAAAGTTTATTTACATGAAAGGAACCAGTTAAGTATGTATTCCTATATACAACAGTATATAGTAATAGAGAATATATGTATGCAATATATAGAAATATAGCATAAGTATATAATATTATAGTAAAATAGTATAAGTTAATGGATCTATTTGAAAGAGAGAGAAAGTTCTAATGGCAGGGCTCAAGCCTTTCTCTCATATTCTCTTCAATATCTTAAGTCAATGACAGGGATAAAGTCATATAAGGAATAATTATGCAATTTACCAGTAATGTGAATCTGGATGGGCTACCAAATAGAGGATAACAGAATAAAAATCCAAAATGATCTTGATGAGGGGAATTGAGGCCTAATATAATAGCATAAATCTAACAGTAATAAAACATATTGTACATTTGGATGCCAAAACACAAAAGGTACAAAAACAGGGTAAAGAAGATATGATTCAGGGTAAAAATAAAAATAAGTAGCAGCAGCAGCAGCAGTAGTAGCAGTAGAGTTTGGTTATAATTGAGTACAAGCACAATTACTGTCAATAGGACGATGAAGCTATGAAAGAGTGGTAAATGTGAACACAGGCTGCCTTTCTAGAAAATACAGGAACTCTGTTGTAGTGAGTGTAGTCCCCTGTGGATTGTAAAGTTAACTCTATACCTGTGTATTCCCTCTGAGGCACATAAACAAACCATGGTTCACACGGGGAAGAACAGGTAGGAGAGTGAAAGAACTCAAACACAGGTTGCATTTAAAAAATATTTTTGGAGAGCTTCAAAAGCTGGAGGAGGAACTTCAAGATGGTGGAAGAGTAAGACGCAGAGATCACCTTCCTCTCTACAAATACATCAGAAATACATCTACATGTAGAACAACTCCTACAGAACACCTACTGAACGCTGGCAGAAGACCTCAGACCTCCCAAAAGGCAAGAAACTCCCCACGTACCTGGGTAGGGCAAAAGAAAAAAGAAAAAACAGAGACAAAAGAATAGGGATGGGACCTGCACCTCTGGGAGGGAGCTGTGAAGGAGGAAAGGTTTCCACACACTAAGAAGCCCCTTCTCTGGTGGAAAATGGGGGTGGGCAGGGGTGGGGGAAGCTTCAGAGCCACGGAAGAGAGCGCAGCAACAGGGGTGCGGAGGACAAAGTGGAGAGATTCCCGCACGGAGGATCGGTGCCGACCAGCACTCACCAGCCTGAGAGGTGGTATGGTACTGGCACAAAAACAGAAATATAGATCAATGGAACAGGATAGAAAGTCCAGAGATAAACCCACGCACATATGGTCACCTTATCTTTGATAAAGGAGGCAAGAATATACAGTGGAGAAAAGACAGTCTCTTCAATAAGTGGTGGTGGGAAAACTGGACAGCTATATGTAAAAGAATGAAATTAGAACACTCCCTAACACCATACACAAAAATAAACTCAAAATGGATTATAGACCTAAATGTAAGGCCAGACACCATCAAACACTTAGAGGAAAACATAGGCAGAACACTCTATGACATAAATCACAGCAAGATCCTTTTTGACCCAGCTCCTAGAGAAATGGAAATAAAAACAAAAATAAACATATGGGACCTAATGAAACTTAAAAGCTTTTGCACAGCAAAGGAAACCATAAACAAGACTAAAAGGCAACCCTCAGAATGGGAGAAAATATTTGCAAATGAAACAATTGACAAAGGGTTAATCTCCAAAATTTACAAGCAGCTCATGCAGCTCAATATCAAAAAAACAAACAACCCAATCCAAACATGGGCAGAAGACCTAAATAGACATTTCTCCAAAGAAGATAGACAGATTGCCAACACACACATGAAAGGATGCTCAACATCATTAATCATTAGAGAAATGCAAATCAAAACTACAATGAGGGGCTTCCCTGGTGGCGCAGTGGTTGAGAGTCTGCCTGCCAATGCAGGGGATGCGGGTTCGAGCCCTGGTCTGGGAAGATCCCACATGCCGCGGAGCAACTCGGCCCGTGAGCCACAATTACTGAGCCTGCGCGTCTGGAGCCTGTGCTCCGCAACAGGAGAGGCCACGATAGTGAGAGGCCCGCGCACCGCGATGAGGAGTGGCCCCCGCTTGCCACAACTGGAGAGGGCCCTCGCACAGAAACGAAGACCCAACACAGCCATACATACATACATACATACATACATAAAAAAAGAATGTAAGCAGACAAGAATAGCATTAAAAAAAAAAAAAATCCTTTCCTTCAAAAAAAAAAAAAAAACTACAATGAGATATCATCTCACACTGGTCAGAATGGCCTTCATCAAAAAATCTACAAACAGGGGCTTCCCTGGTGGCGCAGTGGTTGAGAATCTGCCTGCTAATGCGGGAGACACGGGTTCGTGCCCTGGTCTGGGAGGATCCCACATGCCGCGGAGCAACTGGGCCCGTGAGCCACAATTACTGAGCCTGCGCGCCTGGAGCCTGTGCTCCGCAACGGGAGAGGCCGCGATGGTGAGAGGCCCGCGCACCGCGATGAAGAGTGGCCCCCACTTGCCGCAACTGGAGAAAGCCCTCTCACAGAAACGAAGACCCAGCACAGCAATCAATCAATCAATCAATCAATCAATTAAAAAAAAAAATCTACAAACAATAAATGCTGGAGAGGGTGTGGAGAAAAGGGAACCCTCTTGCACTGTTGGTGGGAATGTAAATTGATACAGCCATTATGGAGAACAGTATGGAGGTTCCTTAAAAAACTAAAAATAGAACTACCATCTGACCCAGCAATCCCACTCCTGGGCATATACCCTGAGAAAACCATAATTCAAATAGAGCCATGTACCAAAATGTTCATTGCAGCTCTATTTACAATAGCCAGGACATGGAAGCAACCTAAGTGTCCATCGACAGATGAATGGATAAAGAAGATGTGGCACATATATGCAATGGAATATTACTCTGCCATAAAAAGTAACGAAACTGAGTTATTTGTAGTGAGGTGGATGGACCTAGAGACTGTCATACAGAGTGAAGTAAGTCAGAAAGAGAAAAACAAATACTGTATGCTAACACATATATATGGAATCTAAAAAAAAAAAAATGGTCATGAAGAACCTAGGGGCAAGATGGGAATAAAGATGCAGACCTACTAGAGAATGGACTTGAGGATATGGGGAGGGAGAAGGGTAAGCTGGGACAAAGTGAGAGAGTGGCATGGACATATATACACTACCAATCGTAAAATAGATAGCTAGTGGGAAGCAGCCGCATAGCACAGGGAGATCAGCTCTGTGCTTTGTGACTACCTAGAGGGGTGGGATAGGGAGGGTGGGAGGGAGGGAGATGCAAGAGGGAAGAGATATGGGGACATATGTATAGGTATAACTGATTCACTTTGTTATAAAGCAGAAACTAACACACCACTGTAAAGCAATTATACTCCAATAAAGATGTTAAAAGATATATTTTTAACATCTATAACATGCCCAGTATTGCGCTAGGTATTGGAGAATAAAAACCTATTCTTGCTATGAAGAAGTTTAGAGTCTAGTATCAAGGAACAGGAGAGTAAGGAAAAAATGATAATGGTTACATCGAGGCAAGTCTTAATATAAGAACTTTCTACCTTTCAAAACTGTCCAAAGGCTGTACTTCATTGGAAAGTAATGAGTTCCCCTTTGCCAGAAGTTTTCAAGCATAATCTCCATGGACATAGATCATTTGACTTGACTATGAGAGAAGGGATTTAAGAATCAGTACCTGTTATTTTCAAGCTCCTTTCAGATTTTTTTTGATCCATGGAATCCTTTATTCAAATAATATATTACATAGTATCTCAGCGGATAAAACAAGTAAACAAATTGCAATACTGGAAATCCTCTCCTATCACTGGATCCAAAGAGTTCCCAGAAGTTAGGAAGAAGAAATTACAGATAACTACCAAGACTTCTAACTGAGTGGATGTTGGTGCCATTCACAGAGTCAAGGAATACAAAAAATATTGGCCTTATAGTCTTTCTCTTTTCTAGCTCTAGAGTTATTGTTAAGCCCCTTTCAGATTTAATCTCCTATCTGAATTTAGTGAAAGGAGAGATCAGACTAGAAGAAATTTCATAAGGTTTGGAATTGGAGGTGGACAGGATTCAGATATTTGATGAAGAAAAGGGAGACTATTAAGCCAACAGTGTAAACAGAGGTATGGCTCTAGGAATGTGTAGGACAATTATGATGAGAATGAATAGCCCAGTATGACTACAAGATGTCTGCGTTGGAAAGTAATAGGATATAAGCATTGTATGGTAATTTGGGATCTAGAAAGAATAGAAGTTTCTTGCAGTTTATGGGCAATATCTTATGCTGAGCAAAGAGTTAGTATAAAGAAAGTGAACGTTTGTAGGGAAGGACGTTGTCTTGCTTTTTATATAAGGTTGACTTTTCAAAGAAGGTAACCAAAGCAGGGATGCTATTCGAAGACAAGTTTGGTCTAATTGGGAATTTTTCTGATATTTGAGTAAAAGTAAAATGGTAAAATTATGAAACAAAGCATGCACAAATGATTTAAACTTTAGAGCAAGTTAAAATAATGTGTCGGGGCTTCCCTGGTGGCGCAATGGTTGAGAATCTGCCTGCCAATGCAGGGGACACGGGTTCGAGCCCTGGTCTGGGAGGATCCCACATGCCGCGGAGCAACTGGGTCCGTGAGCCACAACTACTGAGCCTGCGCGTCTGGAGCCTGTGCTCCACAACAAGAGAGGCCGCGACGGTGACAGGCCCACGCACCGCAATGAAGAGTGGCCCCCGCTTGCCGCAACTAGGGAAAGTCCTCGCACAGAAACGAAGACCCAACACAGCTAAAAATAATAAATAAATAAATAAATTTATTAAAAAAAAAACAAATAATGTGTCATTGGAAAACGTGAAACTTTAGAACAAAAGCCACATTTCACAGGGTTTTTTGTTGATTGTACCTCTGATTTTGTTCTCTTTTTCTCTGTCCTTATCCCAGCACTCTGTGGGGAGCCAGTGTCCTCCATTTAGCCTCTCCTATTTTTCAAAGTAGGTACATATTTCAGAGTTAGAGTAAATTAGAGTACTATCTCTGAATATACATAGAAGAATAAAATGTATCACAAATTCAATCAGTAATAATAAAATAATAAACACTTCCTTACCTGCTATTGCCTAATCTATGTGCTAAAGGTGTTAGAATGACTGTTTTACAAATTTCTGCTACTCGTCTATTAATCCAATATGCAGAAATCCAATAAATTAAATGGAATACTTTACAGACTCACATTTGTAGTTCACTTACTACCTAATTCTAATAATGACAGAAATCATATTGTTTTCTTCAGTTTAAACTGACAGTAATTACTATGAATGATCCCATTGTCTTTTATAGTTTACTCTTGACATTTCAGTTTTATGAAATGATGATTGACTGTCAAATCATTTCCAAGATTACTCTAATTCATAATGAACAGATCATTTTTCCCTGACTTCCAAAAAGAAAATTAACCTGATTTAATGAAAATGCTGGCCGATCTCCACGATATTAAAAAATTCATTCAAATGTCCTAAATATTCTTTTTATCATTTTTACATTAATAGCTGTATAGTGGTGGTGGTAGTGGACGTGGGTGGGTGTGGGCGTGTGTGCCCACGTACGTGTGCGGTAATCATTTCTTTACCAGGTAAATGGTCAATTGCCAATTTTCCTGTTTGGCATCTGGATTTTACAATATGGGCTCCGGGGTTAGACAGGCTTGGGTTCAAATCATGTTCCATCACTTACTACTTGTAGCAATTTAACTTTCTCAAAGTCAGTTTTCTGAATCTGGGACATTACAACAATAAAAGTACTCGCCTGTGAAGGTTAGTTTTATGTGACAGTGTATTGATAGCTACACTATAGACCTCAGTTAGTCAACCAAGCACTAATTGAGGTGTTCCTGGGAAGGAATTTTGTAGATGTGATTAAAGTCTATATTTAACTTTAAATAAGGGAGATTATTCTGGACAATCTGAGTGGGCATGATTCAAATAGGTACAAGGTCTTAAAGAGCAGAGCTAAGGCTCCTCTGAAGAAGAAAGTGCCTCTGTGCACTACAGCTTCAGCTCATGTCCAAGAGTTCCAGCCCGCCCTTCTTGACTGCCTGCCCTACAGCTTTTAGACTTGTCGAGCCAGGCCCCAAAATTGCACACACCAATTCCTTGTAATAAATCTCTTAATATATATTTCCCACTGGTTCTGTTTCGCTGGTTGAGCTCTTCCCATAGCATTTTTACGAGGATGATAAACCTAGTGACTGGCATAAAGTAGTACAGCAAGTACTTAATGTTAACAAAAATGTTATAGAATTTAAAGAAGTGCAGGTTACTCTCTCAATTCATAGATACCAATTGTTAGCTTTCCTATATTAAAAAAGAGAATGGGATTAATGTAACAAATATAATTTACCAAAAGATATGAGTGTACCTAGAAACACTAACATAAAAATCTCCAGTCCTCCACCAATTCTACTCCTGTTTTTGTTTTTCCTTTTGGAAAGACTTATTCCATGCCATATTGGCTGATTTTAAGGGATTTATGAGAGTGCACTCACTTCTGATGTCTTGACCCTTCAAGTTTATGAGGCATCAGTATTCTTGGAGGACTTTTAAATCATACTGGAATTTGAAAAAATTCAACATAGATGATACGATGCATTTAGAATTAATTTTGTTTCCTTTATTCCTTTGACTATCAGGAGGCTCAGAGCCAAATATGGAAATCAATTTAGCTTTAGCAAGCTCACTATATATAGCTGATAGATATAAAACAATCACCTTTTAGAAACTATCTTACAAAAATATTTTCATTTCATAACCATTGAAATTAAGCTAGCCTTTTCGATAGACACCCTTCTTTTGAGAGACAGCAAGCCCATACCATGGCGTAGGTTACAATGATTCTAACCTTGTAGTCCACATAAGATTCAAATCCCCAAATCGTAAAAAGCATTCACAATCCCGGGGCCTAGTGTTGGATACTTGGATTCCATGCATTTGAGTTGGGATCAGGGATCCACTTATTTACATGTGTCTTGTGTGCATTCTTAGTTAACAACTAAAAGTACTTAATTTCTGCAGGACAGAGCAATAAATCCAGATAACTGATTTTTAAAAGCTAAAAAAATAGTTAAAAAATAAACAGTGGAGGAAGGGGATTGATTGCAGAATAAAGATTTATGTCATCAAATTGTTATATGTGGGAAAACGATACTTATACAGTTCCTGAATCTTATAGCATTTCTAAGGAGGCAAGTTGGAGACTCTCCAGGTATAATTTGTAGGGTTTACACTGATCTTGTACAGATTAATCTCCAAATGGCTCCTGGCCAGAGAAGCTAAGCCTTAAAACAAATCAATGAAATTCCCAAATAATATAATTCTCAACAAACTTTTCTATAAAAATTTAAAGAGTGTAAGTGTTATCAGTATTGGAACAGCCATGGCTAAGGCCTACTTTTATGTCAAATATCATATCTAAAAAATCAGGTTCCATATGTGAGTGATATCATACAATAAATGAACTTATTTACAAAATAGAAACAGACTCACAGATTTCAAAAACAAACTTATAGTTACCAAAGGGGAAACGTGGGAGGGAGGGATAAATGAGGAGGTTGAGACTAACATAAACACACTACTATATATAAAATAGATAACCAACAAGGATTGTATAGCACAGGGAACTCTGCTCAATATTCTGTAATAACCTAAATGGGAAAAGATTTTGAAAAAGAATAGATACGTGTATATGTATAACTGAATCACTTTGTTGTGCATCTGAAATTAACACAACATTGTAAATTAACTATACGCCAATAAAATTTAAAAAATTAAAGGCAGAATTATTTTTTAAAACCAAAAGGTTTAGAAATTACATTAGCAATTTATTGGAACCTGTGTCTTGATAAAGACCAGGTCTCAAAGGGAAAACAGATGAAGACTAAGTAGAAAAGTAAAAGATTCTATATTTGAGGAAAGATATTATTCAACATACGGAAAACTCTCAAAAATGGGGCACAGAGAATTATGTTAATGTGGCAGGTAAGGTAGAGGCATTAGGGACTCCAGGAGTGAGAATCACATAATTATGAAAGAGTATGACAAAATACCTATTGTTAATAAGAGTGAGAATCACATAACTATGAAAGAATATGACAAAATACCTATTGTTAATAAGAAATGTTAAGGAAACATCCAGTTTAAATGGTCTTTTAATGCATACATAAAATCCTACATTAAACAGTGATCAAAGTACAGGAAATTCTACATTTAACTGACAAATCAATTGTAAACACTCAGAAGCCTGCAAGGTTTTTCCAAAACATATGTAGAAACTTGATAATGAAATTATGGAATTTACTATCAAGGTACAGAGTTTAGCTTTAAATATGGGGAGCTCATCAAAATGACTCACATTATCAGAATTATGTTGTCTCTCATGCCCTATGAGTCTAGCACTGCATACCTAGAATACTGAAGGGTCTGCTCTTTAAAAGTATAAATATTTCTCAGATAGCTAGTGGGAAGAAGCCGCATAGCACAGGGAGATCAGCTCGGTGCTTTGTGACCACCTAGAGGGGTGGGATGGGGAGGGTGGGAGGGAGGGAGATGCAAGAGGGAAGAGAAATGGGAACATATTGTATATGTATAACTGATTCACTTTGTTATAAAGCAGAAGCTAACACACCATTGTAAGGCAATTATACTTCAATAAAGATGTTTAAAAAAAAAAGTATAAATATTTCTCAAACCTTATTACAACCAAATTTCATTTTTAAATGGAGTATTATTTGTATTTCCAATCACCAGGGATTTACGAGCGTTTTTTATGGCCAGTCTGTTTCACCCATCAAATTGTAAGCTTTTGGAGGACGAGGAATTTGTACTAGTGCTTCCTCCTTTCAATGGTCAATGGAGAAAATTTCATTTGGCACTTTTCTCAAAATTTTCATGAATGAATGAGTAAAAGTGGAGATATTTCTACTAAAACGAATGGGAGTTAAGTCTTACATTAAACTATGTGATTTAATTTTATCAAATTATGGAGATTTTAATGAGAAAAACATACTTTTTAGTTCAGCAAATTTTAATATTCTACATGTAGGAAGCTACCTTATATACAGGTAAAAGGTAAATTTAGAAACTTTGAGTTGACTTTTATTTACATTAACAATAAACATATCAAACTTGTCATCCATGATGTATATAGTGTATTAAAAAAAAGTTAAGTATAATAAAAGTTAGGCATGGTCATGGCTAGAGTAGGGTCAACTGCAAAGCTTGCTAGATGTTCAACAACTGGAGATCTTCAGATCTGCCTAGTTAGGGACTGCAGGAAAAAATCTGAACTTATCATGTAGAAGAGACCTGGAATCTAGGGCTCTAAACCAGAACTAAGAACTCAAGCCTGTACACAAGGCAAAAGTAGGAGAAATAGGGAATAGTGACCACTGGGCTATTGGCTTGCCATACCTCATCTCTAAGGCACTACAATCCTTATTCGGAGGTTAAGTAAAAGAGATCTGGGCATGAATGGTGGAGAAAGCAACTTTGGCTGGGACTGGAGCCCTGGTCTGGAAAGGTGATTCAATGTAAAGTCCCATTAGCCTAGATATGGGATTAGGAGATAGAGGCACAAGACTGACAAATCCTACTGTCTTCTGTGTCCTTATTTCTACTGTCTTTGCCCCAAACTATTCCATGACCTGTACCTATACCTTCTGAAATAACAACAACAGCAATAAATGTTTTAAGTATACCTGAGCATTCTCCTCTTATTTTACCTAAATATATATGTAACACCACTTAATATTCATTTTCTATAAATGATGGTACACCTTACTTATATTTTCAAATTGAATTCAGAGATGTCAAGATCAAGTCACAAAGAATAATCACTGAAACAGAACAGAAAGAGAAATAACAAGGCACTTCCAATTGATGTCATTGTCAGATAGGTAGATTTAACATATGGGAACTGGAAATTGAAAGACTTAAATGACTATAGTTTGCAGTAAGAATAGTGTTTATATGTGGCAGTGTACCATAGCCCCAGAAGACCTGAATTTTTCTTTTAGAAACCTGAAATGTACTTTTATATTGGTCTTTGAGCTCTTTTGAATTTTCACAGGTTAGAAAACATTTCATTAGTGAACTGAGACACAGGAACTTGAGCAATAAGACACAAGCAAAATTAAGTGGAAATTGAGGCTTAATGAAGCATAGTCCAAATACAGTATAAAATAAGCATTTAAACGAAAGTTAATCAACAAAATGAAGATTGTTTTCCTAAGAATGAAAGAAGTAAAGCTAAGTTAAAATTTCTGCATTTAGTAGCTTTAGAGTCATATGTCTATCTTAAGCCCATCTAAAGGGATTTCAGTAAAAAGACACAGTACAAGCAGTTACTCTCCTTAAGGCACTAGTTAGACTATATACTGAGAGGAACAAATTTAGGAACCTCATTAAGTCTACCTTATACAGAAATAGTCACACGTAACAGCATTAGAAAAAACAGGTAAATATACATGCTTAATTTTAACAGTACATCAACCAACCTGGCACTGTCTTTTTTCACAAAGGCAACTATATGAGAAGGAATGATTAAACCTAATAACACACATTTCAAAATGGATTGTCTAAAATACAAGGGAATGTCCAGCATTTCACTGTATTTTTGGAAATTGATTTTTTAACCTATAAGTTCACATACATACTTTAAGTTTATTCACCAAGCACTGACAGATATTTTTCCTCTGGGCGAATTATCAGAATATTTAAAAAATAAGCCACATACTTTGCATCCTGATTTATTTAAGCAAATGCACAAAGCAATTAAGGGGGGGTAATAAAATATTGCAAAATAAGGTAGAGATATTCCTTAAAGGTATAGCTATAAGGGTGTTATTTATTAAAGAATGCCAGAATAAATCAACCATACTTACATTTAAATCATCTATCCAAGCAACATATGAATATTAAACATGAATTAATTAATATTCATAATCACTGACTATTAAATAAATCAAATGATACAAATTTGTAAAGGCTCCCTTATTCATACCAGTGGTATCTACAACATTAGTTAACAAGAGTTGCCTAGAGATTTGGGCTCCTTTCTCACCAGATAAAACCAATCCTCCCGTAATTCTTGGGCTGAAAACGGAGAATTCCCCAGTGAGAAAAAAGCTGAGCTCTTGCCCCTGAACTGATACAAATTTAACTGGACTCTCAGTCTTTCTCTACTAATCAACAAAATTAGCAACTTCCTCAATGTTGCATTGCAATACTGCAAAAAGAAAAAAAAAACTATCATCCATTCTTATTTTAAAACAATGAGAAAAGAACAAGAGGAAGCTGGGGCTGAAAATGAAGTCTGACTGTGTTCAGACTTTTTCCAGCATTAATAAGTAATGATCGTGTATGGTGACAGAATATCAATAAAGAGACATCAATTTTAAAAAAAGAAAAAAATAAGGAGAAAAAAGAAGTAATGATCGCAATGCTTGATTTCATTAAGCCTAATGTCATGTTTTATGAAGTACAGCATGTCACCCATAGGAAGCACTCAGCTGCATTAGATACAATGAATAGTAAAAGACTGTATAGCAGGCAGAACAATGACTCCTCCAAAGATATCCAAAGACATCCACGCACTCATCCCAGGAAGCTGTGAATGTTACCTTACATGGCAAAAGGGACTTTGTAGATGTGATTAAGGTTTATTGACTTTAAGAAGGGGAGGTTAGCCTGGGTAATCCAGGTGGGCCCAATCTAATCACATGAGCCCCTAAATGTGGAGAATCTTTTCTGGCAGGAGTCAGAGAGAAATGTGATGATAGAAGGGTCAAGTGATGTGATGTGAGAAGAATGCGGTTGACCGTTGCTGGCTTTGAAGACGGAGGAAAAAGCCACAAGCCAAGGAATCTGGGCAGCCTCTTGAAGTTGGAAAAGGTAAGGAAACATTCTCCCCTAGAGTGACCAGAAAGAAATGAAACCCTACCCACGTCTTGATCTTAGCACATTGAGACCTATGTCAGAATTCTGATCCACAGAACTGTAAGATAATAAATTTGTCGTCTTTAAGCCACTAAGTTTGTGGTAATTTGTTATGGCAGTAATAAAGATAATTACACCTCACAAAAGACTAGGAGAAGGTGAATCATTTAGAAAATAAATTGGAAAAGACACATGTAAATATTGATTGTGAATAAGACTTCATCTACTGTTAAACGATAACCAAGAAGCTATGTGATCATCTTATCTAACATTCTTGTCTCCTGGTAGAATTCATATTAAGGTCAGAATGAGAACTAGGATAAGAAACTATGAACCAGACTCAGTGTAACTGCACATTTGTCACTCCTAACACTTGCCAAAGCAGACATGTCAGGTTGGATAAAAAAAACAAACCAGAAAGACTATTATAGGGGTTTGGGATGTGACATTAAATACTATAAGGTTTTGGAGTGACACTTTTAGAAAATAGTAAAGTTATTAGCCAACTAAACTTATTAAGATAATGGTTATGACTACAACTGAAGGAGATATGAGACAGGATACAGACTTTTCTAGAGTGCTCCCATTTGGCCATCGTTAGTAGGAAATAAGATTTTTTCATTGCAACTGAAACTCTTGAGTGGTTTTGCTTAGAGAAGGAATAATAAGTGATTGCAATCTAAATTTATTTGTCATTCAACATCTTAAAAAAGGGAATGTGCTATTATTCTAGGAATAGAAACAATGCAATTAAATACTGCTAGTTGACATGCAATTGTCTTATAATGAGAAATTAAGAAACTAAATACAGACATTACCTGTGTAACTGTAGGCAAATGAGCACTGTATGTATAATATTTACTTGTTCTACACAATTAGCCTCTTTTGTTGAATTATTTGCATTCATCAATGAAGCATCATTTGAAGCTAATCAAATGCAAGGGCTTTCCTATTTTTCTAAAAAAATTATGGTGACATATACTGAAGTAGAAGTTTCTTATTGAATAGTGAGCTTTTAACATAGCTGCTGTAGAAATAAATCAGCTACTCCATGTTTCACTTAAGTGAGGAATAACTTTTATCAAAATAGCTTTATCACAATTAATTCACCTTTGGCAGCGAGCAGTGTTCTATTTATAGCTTCTGATAGCACATTTGAATAGCAGACAATTTTGATATGCTTCCATTCAGTATGGGATGAGTTAGAATACTCGGTCATTTCAAATCGCTAAGGGCATCCAGATGAGCAGATATGGATATCGAAATTAGAATCTAATTAGAACACTGAGGTGAACATTCAAAAGTGTATTTGAAAGCATCATGTTTTTAATGTAATGGTTCTGAGTTCTTTAATTTCTTCATTAGAGGATGCTTGCTGCCCAAAAGGGATTTACAACCTAATGATGGAGACATAATTACCACATATGTATTTATAAACAATGACAATAATGATAAGGACATAAAAATGACTGTAAGTGGTGAGAAACACACTTATAAACAACTATAGCTTTAAAATATACATAAATACACATAAACATGTGTAGATATGTGTTACACATACCTCTGCATGTGTGTATGTAAATATTTATTATTTTTAGGAAGGATGCAAGGTTAAAAAAAATTCCCTTAACTAAGGAAATTTTGGTATGCTGTAGAGTAATAAAAGAAAAATGTTCGAAAAGAAAAGGTAAAGGACAAATGTAAAACCGATAGCTAGTGGGAAGCAGCCGCATAGCACAGGGAGATCAGCTCTGTGCTTTGTGACCACCTAGAGGGGTGGGATAGGGAGGGTGGGAGGGAGGGAGACGCAAGAGGGAAGAGATATGGGGACATATGTATATGTATAACTGATTCACTTTGTTATAAAGCAGAAACTAACACACCATTGTAAAGCAATTATACTCCAATAAAGATGTTAAAAAAAAAAAAAAAAGGTAAAGGAGAACAATGTCTTACCTATATTGGATTTTGAAATACAAAATCAAACTAGGTACATTATTCAAAGTATATGTTGAGCTACTTCCATTTTTTTCAAAGTATTCTTTTTCAGACTTGTTTTTAAAATATTTAACTTTTATTATAATATATCCACCATGTATTCATTCACTTTTTCAACAATTTTAAATTGAGCTTTAATTAATATAAAATATTATATTAGTTTCAAGTATATAAGAAAGTGCTTCAATATTTTTATACAATATGAAATGATCACCACAATAAGAACAGTTACCATTCATCACCATACAAAGTTGTTACAATATTATGGACTATATCCCATAAGTGTACATCATATCCCCAGGACTTATTTATCTGATAGCTGGAAGTCTGTACCTCTTAATCCCCTTTACTTACTTCATCTGTCTCCCCACCCCCTTCCCCTATGGCAACCACCAGTTTGTTTTCTGTATCTATGGGTCTGTTCCTATTTTGTTTGGTTTGTTCATTTCTTTTACTTTCTAGATTCCAAATATAAGTGAAATCATATAGTATTTGTTTTTCTCTGTCTGGCTAACTTCACTTAGCATAGTACCCTCCAGGTCCATGTTGCTGCAAATGGAAAGATTTCATTCTTTTTATGGCCACGTAACATTCCACTGTATATGTATGTATGTGTATGTGTATATATGTAAGTACGTATGTATATATGTGTGTGTGTGTATATATATATATCACATCGTCTTTATCTATCCGTATATGGGTAGACACAGTTTGCTTCCATATCTTGGCTATTGTAAATAATGCTGCAATGGACATAGTGCTACGTATATCTTTTCGAATTAGTGTTTTTGTTTTCTCTGGATAAATACCCACTAATGGAACTGCTGGATCGCATGGTAGTTCTATTTTCATTTTTTTGAGGAGCCTCCACACTGTTCTCCATAGCGGCTGCACCAATTTGCATTCCAACCAACAGTGCACGAGGGTTCCCCTGCCTCCACATCCTTGCCAACACTTGTTTCTTGTCCACAATTTTTACTGAGGCCCTGCAAACATGCCTGGAATTTTTTTAACCATTCGGAATATGTCAATTAACAAATAATAGAAGTCTCCTACCCTCTTGAAGTTGGGATAGCCAAAGAAAGAGTTAAGAGTGAATCCACCACACAAAATCAGAGATTAATAAGTGCTATGCTGAGAATTCAATGAGGTGATCTTTGAACTTCTTTAACTTCAGGGGTCATGGAAGGTCTTGAATGACAGTGACATCGAAGAGGATAGCATTATCTAGCCAAATGCTCTACTCTTTTCTGTACAGATCTTTAAAGAAGTAACTTTCATAGGAGAAAACCAAAGGCTTAGTGAAATAATCTCTTCTGTTGCATACTCTTAAGCCTATTCTAATAAGTATCTGTATAACCACTATCTCATGTGCTATTTTAACTATGAAATTATAGTAGCAGACATCAGAACCACAAATTTATCAGAGTATTTTTAAATAATAGATGATAAAGCCCCTTATAAATACAACTATAATGACATGATTAGGTGAATTATAAATTAAAATAAAACTGTACATTTTTGTATATTACTCTCTAAAGAAAATAAAATGAATGTAGTACTTTACTTGTACACTGGGTTAATATAAAATAAACACCAAATTTGTAATTTTGTAAAATCACTAAAAGATGGGTTAATGGAAAAATAATAAATTTTTAAAATTTTTGTTAAGTTTAGACCTATCAGAATCCTTTTTACATTGGTTAACATGTTAGAGTTATCCAAGCAAACACTACAGGTAGTCAGAACTTCATTTCTCCTTGGATTCCATTGTTTCTATGTGTACCTGTATCAGTAAGGCCTATGCTCTGATGTATGGAGTTGGGCTGTGTGACTCAGTAATGTCTTTCTCTGTTGAATGGTGCAATACAGATGCAGGCCTAGGTAAGGACTTGGATTCTATCTATACATCCTTGTGAATAAACCAGGAAGCTCTGGGGAATACTACAGGTGAAAGAAAAACTATATAGTTTCAAAAAGAGAAGCTAGAGAACAATGGTAATGTGGTATGAGAAAGAAGATACTAATAGATGAAAGGGCTTAGACAACATTCAGTATCAAGTGTGTAAGCCATGCTCTGCACAAGGTGTCTAGCCAAAGGGTTATGGGGGTGGAAATCCAGCTATATCCCACACAGTGAAATTCATCTACCCAGAAGAAGGAGTTCTTTTCTCTAATTTGTACAAGGACATCCTTTGCTCTTCTTTTTTTCCCCAGTTTTACTGAGATATAATTGACATATAACATTGTGTAAGCTTAAGGCGTACAACGTGTTGATTTTATGCACTTATATATTGCAAAATGATGACCACAATAAGGTTAGTTAACACCTCCATCACCTCACATAATTGATATTGTATGTGTGGTGAGAACATTTAAGGCCTACTCTCTTAGCAATTTTCAAGTATATAATACAGTATTGTTAACTACAATCACCATACTGTACATTAGATTCCCAGAATATATTCATTTTATAACTAGACGTTTGTACCCCTTGACCAACATCTCCCAATTTCCTCCACTCTCCAACCCCTGGAAACCACCATTCTACTCTCTGTTTCTACAAATTATGCTTTTTTAGATTCTACATAAAAGTGATATCAGATAGTACTTGTCTTTCTCTGTCTGACTTATTTTACTTTGCATAATGCCCTCGAGATCCATCCATGTTGTTGCAAATGGCAGAATTTCCTTCTTTCTCATGGGTGAATAATAATTCTACACACACACACACACACACACACACACACACACACACACACACCCCACACACATATCTTATTTATCCACGAATCCGTAGATGAAATTTTAGGTTGTTTCCATATCTTGGCTACTATGAATAATGCTGCAGTGAACATGGGAGTGCAGTTATCTCTTTGATTTATGACTAATTGTTTCAAGATATTTTCAAATGTCACTTTTGATTTCTTCTTTGACCCAATAGTTGTTCAGGAGTGTGCTGTTTAATATCTGCATATCTGTGCATTTTCCAGCTTCCCTCCTGTTAATTATTTCCAGTTTCACACCAACGTGGTTGGAAAAGATACCTGGTATGATTTTAGTCTTCTTAAATTTGCTAAGACTTGTCTTATGACCTATGATGTGATCTATCCTGGAGAATGTTCCCTGTGAACTTGAGAAAAAAGTGTATTCTGCTGCTGTTTGATGGATGTTCTATATTTGTCGGTTAAGTCCATTTCATCTAAAGTATAGTTCTAAGCCCAATATTTCCTATTGATTTTCTGTCTGGATGATCTATCCATTGTTGAAAGTGGGGTACTGAAGTTCCCCCAATAATATTGCATGGTAGTCTATTTCTCCCTTCAGATTTGTACATATTTGCTTGATATATTTAGGTACTCTAATTTTGGGTGCTATTTCTGATAGCTGTATCTTCTGGATGAATTGACCCCTTTATCATTATTATCTTTTTCCATCTTTTCACCTTGAGCCTATGTATGTCCTTAAAGCGGAAGTTAATCTCTTGCAGGCAGCATATATTTGGGCTTTGTTTTGTTATCCGTCTAGCCACTCTATGCCTTTTTATTAGAGAATTTAATTCAATTACATTTAGAGTAATTATTGATAGGCAAGGACTTACTAATACCATCCTTTTAGATGTTTTCTGTCTGTTTTGTAGTTCCTTTGTTCCTTTCTTGCTCCCTTACTGCATTCCTTTGTGAATCGGTGATTTTCTGTAGAAGTATGCTTTGATTCCCTTCTCTTAATCTTTTGTGAATCTATAGCAGTTTTGTGGTTACAATGAGGCTTACATAAAATACCTTATGGATATAGCAGTATATTTTATGTTGCTAAGAACTTACCTTCAATTGCATATAAAAACGACCTTTTTACTCTCCTCCCCCTTTCATGATTTTGATGTCTCAATTTACCTCTTTTTATATTGTGTATTCATTAACATACTATTGTAGCTATAGTTATTTTTAATACTGTTGTCCTTTAACCTTTCTACTAGAGTTAAGTGGTTAATACACAACCATATCACAGTGTTAGAGTATTCTAAATTTCATTATATCCTTATGTTTATCAGTGTTACATATTTTCACATTTTCATTTTACTGATTAGCATCATTTCATTTCAGCATTTCTTGTAAGGCAAGTGTGGTGGTGATGAACCCTCTTAGCTTTCTTCTTGTCTGGGAAAGTCTTTATCTCTCCTTAATTTCTGAAGGATAACTTTGCTGGATAGAGTATTCTTGGTTGGCAGTTTTCTTTTTTTCTTCGGCACTTTGAATATACCATCCCAACCTTTCCTGGCCTGTAATGTTTCTAATAAGAAATCCACTGATTGCCTCATGGAGGTTCCCATGTAAGTTACAAGCTCTTTTCTCTTGCTACTTTTAAGATTCTCTCTTTGTCTTTGATTTTTGACATTTCTATTATACTGTGTGTTGGAGAGGACATCTTTAACTTGAAACTGTTTGGTGACCTATGAGCTTCATGAACTTAGATATACAAATCTATCCAGATTTGGGAAGTTCTCAGCCATTACTCCTTTACATAAGCTTTGTGCCCCCCTTCTCCCTCTCTTCTCCTCCTGGAACTCCAATAATTTATAAATTGTTGCTTTTGATCATATTCTATAGATCGCGTAGGCTTCTGTCATTCATTTTCATTCTTTTTCTTAGTTCTCCTCTGATTGGATAATTTCAAAGTTCCTGTCTTTAACTCATAGATTCTTTCTTCTGCTTGATCCATTCTGTTGTTGATGCTCATTATTGCATTTTAAATTTCATTCACTGTATCCATCAGCATTTCTGTTTGGTTCTTTTAAAATTATTTTTATGTCTTTGTTAAACTTCTCATTTTGTTCATGTATTGTTTTCCTAATTTTGTTAAATTTTCTTTCTGTGTTTTATTGTAGCTCACTGAGTTTCCTTAAAATCCTACTTTGAATTCTTTATCAGGTAAATCCCAGATCTCCAAATCTTTGGGATCAGGTACTAGAAGATTATTGTGATCCTTTGGTAGTGTCATGTTTCCTTGATTTTTCATGTTTTTTGAAGTTTTGCATTGCTATCTTCCCATCATCCCTGCTAGTGATGCTGAGGCTTTCTCAGACCTTCTATGGATACATATGCTCCATGCTTCTTGCTCCCTCTTGTGACAGAATTCTTCATCTTATATGCCTTCTCTTGATCCTGTAACACACCAGGCCAAGTCTTCTTTTTGTTTTCCCAAAGATGGTGCTAAAGCTCAAATCTGTGGTCTCTCGCTGGCTCACAGGTTTGGGCCAGCTTTCTACTCATGTTCATTAACTGTCTGTTACAGCTTGTTCTTGCTGCTTTTCATCTTGCTGCACACACAGAACTGACCACAGGGTGGGGTGTGTGTGTGGGTGAGGCATACAGACTTACCGGGGTGCCCATGGTCCAGTTGGGGGATTTGTGGGCAAGGTGTCTCTGGTGGTTCATAAGCAATCTTCCTGATGTAGTCTGCAACACACTTAGTAGGATCCTCATCCCTTTAACACCCTCCAAGAATCTTATCTGTTGCTTTCCCAGCCTCTTCCTGCCCCCTCCCCCTAGTCAAGCAGCTCTTGATTCAGTACTCTGGATGGCACAGTAGAGAAATGGGTCTCTTTGACAGAGAGGTTATTGTTTTCCCTTTTTGTATTTTTAGATGAAGAAACAGAATCAGAGAGACACTGTATCATGCTGGAAGGTTACAGTGGCAGTTGGCAAGAGCATTCACTGACCCAAGAACCATAGGGAATAAATTGCAAGGGCTAATTTTAAAATGGTTTTAGGGTAAGAAAGCAGATTTACTGATATGGTTATTTGTTCACCTTTTTGTTGTGTATCTGTCTTTCTTTATAGAAAGCAAGATCCAGGGGGAAAGAGATGTGTCTTTTTATCCTCAGTTAGAACAGTGCCTATTACAATATAGGTGCTCAATAAATATTTTTAATAAATGTTTCATGTAATACTCACTGTTAAAACCCACAACAATGTTAAATGCTTATATTATGTGTCATAAGAACAAATACCAGTTATTTCTATTTTAATATCCATTTGTTATAGCTTCACAGTAGTAGTATGACTAGGGGAGCTTATTTCCCGCCCATAATTTTAACTTCTTTCTGTGTGCTACTGAACATACCACTATAACTCCAAAGAAACAAATTTGCCTGGAAAATAGCATCTCAGAATTTATGGCTTCAACCATAATGTAGTATAGCACATGGAAGTCAATGACATGATATTTTTCACACCGGCTACCTACACACCATTCTGTCTAGGATAGACTGTGAAATTAATCCATGTGGAAGAGCATACATACTTCCCTAAGCTCACTGAAGCCTTTGCCCATCATAATTCAGCTCAGTAACTCTCCACTGAATTCAAGAGGCTTTCTATCATTTTTGAAATGAAATTTCAGACTCTAAACATATGAGCTTCTAAAATATGTCAGTGGAGAACAAGAGGATTTCAATTACACTGGTTAAAATAGCTCTGAAAATGTCACTATATTTAGGAATATAGTGTTTTATCCCACTGGCATCTTTTAAATTATTCCATTTTCTTCTCCGATATATCAAAGGAAACAAGATATAATGAAGGATGTTCACTGGAGATGAATAAGGGGAACTGACAATTTTAAGTTTGGCATCAGATAAAAGCTAGTATCCTGAGGATACTAAGCATGTCTTTCTAATGTAAACACAAATACCTAATAGTATTTGCTTAAGACATGGAGGCTCCTACACTTCAAGACACAGCCATCATTTTAGTTTTATAAGAATTGATGATTTTAAATGAGTATTTAAAGTGGATTACAAGAATGGCCATGTGTCAGTAATTATTGTATCTGGGTGACGGGTACATGAGGGCTCATTATACAAGTTGACCTACCTTTGTTTAAAGACTCGCATAATGAGTTAAAATGTATTATAAGCAAAAGTGGAATGATATAAATGTCTGAAAATAGGGAACTAAATTATACCCATATGATAAAATTCTATGCAGCTTTAAAAAACTGATGCCACAAATATATATTTATTAATGAGTAATGCTTATTCTATATTCTTGAGTAAAGGAAGCATGTTTCAAAATGCTATATACTCTATGATTTGGTTTTTCTTTTCAAATATAATTATTGTACTTTCAAACACTAATTTTGTACATACTACATACCAGGCACATTCTAAGTTCTTTAGAAAGTTTAAGTCTAAGTGATGAAATATCCTCATAATAACCTTGTGCCTGGTAGATACCAGTATCATACCTATATGTATAATAGGGCACAGAAAGGTTAAGAAATTCGGCCAAGGTCACAAAGCCAGTAAGGGGTAGTAGAGGATTGGATGCTGGGGCTTGAACAGTTTGGTTCCAGAGCCTTGGTCTTCAATTATTATGTGATATTGACTCTGCTAATCACATAAGTATAATCAGACATAGTTACCTATATTGAAACAAATGCCTTAAAGGTTATAATCTGCATTGACAGTGGTAAGTAATGAGTGCAAGGAACATGGGTGGTAATTTAAAACTAATTTTTGTTTTAATTTTTGTTTATGTTTATTTCCAGTTTTTCCATATTGATCACATATTATTTTCATAATAGGGAAAAATTGTTTTTTAAAGTTTTAAAAATATAAATGTTAGACAAGTTCTTGTTTAAATTTTTCAAAAGAAGTCTATACATGTAAACATATCTACCCCTTCCTCCTCTTTCTCTTAGTAACCCCTGTGTCCCAGAAGCTCAAGGCTTTCTTGAGTCAATCTGCCTGACAATATTAGAGGACATGATACAATAATTCACAAGTATGTTTTGATTCAATTATCTATTCTCATGTGAAAACTCAATCCAAGATTTACTGACTTAAAACATCTCATTTTATTTTGCCCACCATTTTGTGGGTTTGGAATTCAGGAAGCGCTCAGTTGGGTGGTTCATCTCTGATATGTGGTATCAGCTGGAGCTGCTGGCGGGAAGGATTCCCTCTAAGGCGGCCTCTTCACATACATGTCTATTGCTCCTTGGTCCCTCTCTCTCCCCCCACGGTGTCTCATCTTCCAGGAACTCACCATGTAGGTGGGGTTTCTCACATTAGGGCAGTTGCCCTTCTTAAATGATGGTTGGCTTCCAGGAAGCAGGAAGCAGGACCTAGCCGGTCAATTAACTGCTTTGACCAGAAAGCACTGCTTACTTTCCCACATGAATAGTGGGATGGGGATGGAATGGCCCCTCTGTATAACCATCACATCTCCCCAAAGGCCCCCAAATCTCTCCCAATCTTCCTCCTGGAAGCTGGCTGTGCAGAGTTTATAGGGCCTAGGGCAGATTCTCCAGAATGACACCTCTATTTCAGCTAAGGAGGCAACTGCTATTGGCTCTCTGAGCTTAGAATGTCTTTAGTGCTTTGGTTTTCAAATGCGTGTCTCTGCCAAAATCCTTGGAACACCCTCTCAGTTACAAGGGATGCACGGCTTGCTAGTGCCTTGGACTATTACAGTAAATCCCCTACATACAAATGAGTTCCGTTCCATGAGCACATTCATAAGTCCAATTTGTTCATAAGTCCACCAAAGTTAGCCTAGGTACCCAACTAACACGATCGGCTATATGGTACTGTACTGTAATAGGTTTATAATACTTTTCACACAAATTATACATAAAAAACAAACAAACACAAAAAATAAAGAAAACCTTTTAAATCTTACAGCACAGTACCTTGAAAAGTACAGTAGTACAGTACAACAGCTGGCATACAGTGGCTGGCATCAAGTGAACAGGCAAGAAGAGTTACTGACTGGAGGAGGGAGAGGAGGTGGGAGACGGTAGAGCTGAAGGATCGTCAGCAATAAGAGGGCAAGCTGCAATTTCACTCACCCCTGACATGATGGAATGCACGTTCGCATCTTTGAAAGTCCGCAACTTGATGGTTCGTATGTAGGGGACTTAGTGTACTATGTTACTGTTTTTTTTTTTTAAATGGCTGAAGGTTTGTTGGCCTACATGAATGATTTTTGAAAGAAGTGTAGTGACTAAATTTATCATGCTGATGCAATTAATGCAAAAGCTTTGGCGTATGCATCCCATTTGTCAAAAGATCTTATATACTAAACTTCAAAGGTTATCATTAATTAACAAATGACTATCATTTTAACTAGTTGCTAAAGATGTATTTACTTTAGCCAAATGAAGCAGAGAATGTAAAAAAAAAAAGTTACATTATTGGCTGATTCCTAAATATTTTGTTATGTTCACCAAATATCTAAAAATTCAACATCAGCAAAATTTGAAAGTGGATCATGTATAAAATAGAGTCACTAAGTATAATTTGTTTTGAGGACAGATGCTCTTAACATTTGCTTTTACAATAAAGAAAATATAACTAAGAAAGCTACTGGAACAAGTAAAAAAATTTAAGATAACAAATGGTATTTTTGTTCAGTCATAAAATGATAGTATGGAAGTATATTTAATAGCAAACTCTTATGTTAATAACATTAGCTATTATGTACTGTTAAAAAAATCAAGTAGTAAAATACTAAAATTCCATTAGAGGAAAGAAGGAAAGACGAAAGATATACATCAAACTGTTAACCGGTATGGCAGCAAAATGATGAGACTGCAACTTATTTTTTAAAATTTACTTATTTGTGTTCACTATTATACACATAAAATATGGGTTACCTTTATTAAAACATTCCACCTTCCTCCCCCAAAATAAGTAGTTCTTCAAAGGCTGAAATTTTAATTATGCATATTATTATGGTAGAAATTATGTCCATCAGAGGCAAAAGTGCCAACACAAATATTAAGTTCAGTGATATAATAAGCTGAATTTTATCTTTCTTTTCAAACAACTTTATTCCTTTTAATGAGAACAGGCATAGAAGAATATTAAAAGAAGAGGAGTAGACCAGGCTAGATTGACACATTCTTTTGGTCATAAATGATATTATAGATCTACATATTTTATTTGTAATAAACATATTGTATATTGTAATATACAATATTTATGTATATATATATATGTATCCATACATGGGCATGCATGTATACATATAATCAGTAAACTGTCAGTTCAGCAAACTAATTTATTACTCCCCAAAAAGTAAAGATTGGGACCCACAGTACTAAATGGAGTTTCAAGGTCAGAAAGAAATGGGACAGAATGAAGCAATTGAATTTGGACAAGGAGAGGTCACTGAACATTTGTTCAGTGATCAAGGAAGAGTGGGAGGGCAAAGAAAGATTGATTTCTGCAAAGTGGTTGGCTTGAAGCTAAACTAAATGGAGGTAAGAGGTGAGTCAGATAGAACCTATAGAACAGATAATAAAACTAGTTTAAGAACTGAAAGAGAAATGGGGCTGTCATTAGTGTAGAGAGTTGGGATGAACGGACAATGGTGGGCATCTACGAGTGCCTGGAACTAGACGTGAGGAAAATAACATGGCAAAAGTGAAAATAGGAGAAGAGGGTAAAATATGAGCCTATGGGGGGAAATTATTCTATACACATTATTTTTTCAGCTTACTTTTTTAACCGAAATAAAAAAACCCATCATAGGAATCTTTTTGCTAACAGTACACAGAGACCTGCCCCATTCTTTTAAATACTGATGTATAATATTCTGTAGAATAAGAGACCATTTATTTTTTTTTTAAATTTTATCGGAGTATAATTGCTTTACAATGGTGTGTTAGTTTGTGCTGTATAACAAAGTGAATCAGCTATACGTATACATATATCCCCATATCTCCTCCCTCTTGCGTCTCCCTCCCATCCTCCCTATCCCACCTCTCTAGGTGGTCACAAGGCACTGAGCTGATCTCCCTGTGCTATGTGGCTGCTTCCCACTAGCTATCTATTTTACATTTGGTAGTGCATATATGTCCATGCCACTCTCTCACTTCTTCCCAGCTTACCCTTCTCCCTCCCCGTATCCTCAAGTCCATTATCTATGTCTGCGTCTTTATTCCTGTCCTGCCCCTAGGATCTTCAGAACCATTTTTTTTTTAGATTCCATATATATGTGTTAGCATACGGTATTTGTTTTTCTCTTTCTGACTTACTTCACTCTGTAGGACAGTCTCTAGGTCCATCCACCTCACTACAAATAACTCAGCTTCGTTTCTTCTTATGGCTGAGTAATATTCCATTGTATATATGTGCCACATCTTCTTTATCCATTCATCTGTTTATTCTTTAAACGTAATCTAGATTGTTGATAATTTTACCCACTGAATATAACGCTGGAATGGCTAACATTGTGCATTCATCTTCCGCCCTCTGTGTATTTTATTTTCTTTGGAATTTAGAAGTGGAAAAATTGTATCAAAGGTTATATACATTTTAAATCGTCATAGGCCATATAATCCTTTGAGAAGGTTGTGAAATTTTACTCTCTTAAACATTTTTCAACATTTGCGATGAATGAATGAATTCATCGTTTGTGATAAATATGAAGAATACTCATATCCTTTTGTTCGTTTAAAAGATACTCTACATTAAGGGCTGATGCTGAGAATACATTAAGTGAGGGAAAAAATTATCTCCTGTCCTTAGATCTTATAGTCCTTGAGGGGTGGGGAGGAAGCAGAGAATAAGCAAATTCACAATTTAAATATATAAAATGACTAGTAGAATGAAGCAAATAATGCAGGGAAGGGCAGATAGAGAGTGAAGGGTACAGGCAGAAGATACTGTCTTAGGCCTAGAGAATCACTAAAGAAGTGTTAGCTATTACCGTTTTTGCTGTTTTCAGTCTAGTCAGATCTGCAGTGTCTACGTATACGAAGGGCTAGTTAAGTGCCATCTGACATAGGAAATCTTGGAAGATGGTGCTTGTTTATGAGGGTGTAGAAATGAGGGGCAGAAATGTACACATAGCATGCAGCTGATTACACAGACTGCATTAGCTTTCTCTATTCTGGCCCTCTGAATTATACAACCTGATTTATGCCCACTGTTGGAAGAGATGATAATCGTAGCAATAATACTTAGAATAGCAAAAATATCTTAAGCACTTCTATGCCAGACACTAGGCCAAGTATGCTTCAAGCATTGCTTCACCTAATCTTCACAAAACGTCTTAGATCAGTCCTTTTTTCTCCATTTTATAAGTGAATCATATATTCAGTGAAAGTACAGCAGATCTATATCATGTAGAGTCCATACTGTGTATTAGTTAAAAGCATAGGTAAAAAATTAAATGAGTCAGTATATTTAAAGTGCCTAGAACACTGTGTGGCACATAGGTGCTATATAAATGAAAGCTATTACTGTAATAATTAGTTTGTTTTTTCAACAAGTGTTTCTGAGTGCCTGCTACGTTCAGGTACAGTGTTAATTTCAGAGATGTGGTTTAATACAGCCCTTGATCTCTCGGAACTTACAATGGACTGTAAAAATCAGTTAATATTAAGACATCAAATGCTTTGAATAAAATGATCGTTCTGGGCTTGTTGTTTGTTACTGATGTGGTAAGACACTTCTAATTTATCAGTTCATTAATCTAATGAGTATTGATATGTATGGTACCAGATACTCTGCTAGGTCCTGCAGAGAACAGATGAACAAGACTTACCTACAATAAACTCATGTAAACACATGACAATAATGTAACATGGTAAGTGTGTTAATAGCAGCACTCATTTATGATAGAAATACAGAGAGAAAAATGCATAGGATTACCTTAGCAAAGATGGGGTGATGCTATTCACAAGATATCCTTAGCTATTACCACTAACTATTGAAACTTTGGATCCATATGTTGCTTTTGCCTTTGGTGTGAGCTGACTTTTCCTTCTATGTGATTTCCCACAACATGGTCCTCTTGTATGCTGTTATGCTCAACAGCCAAAAAATCATAGAATCACAGAACCTGTGGGTGCCTTGAGAAATCTTGTTTAGTCTCTGACCTTCAGTCACATAGATAGCTAATCCATCCAGATCAGGTGATGACCTTAGTGTCTGGTTTTATGTTCTACTCTATCTTGGCTGCTACTTTATGTAAGACAAAGATGCCCTTATGAGCCCTAAAGGGCTTCAATTTTTGAGTAGAGAAACTCTAAAAAAATCATTCTTCAAATCCATCTTTTAATGCTCTTTCATTCTAATGAAACTAAAATATAGTCATGCTAAGTTTCCAAAAGAAAAATCTATGATCTATAGGTGTCCATCATCAGATGTATACTGAAGGAGAAACTTAAAAGAAACTATTTATGTAAAACAAAACTTCAGAATGTATGATAAATTATTACAGGCCACATGCAACTAGTGGCAGGAAAATGACACATCCGTAGCAGAAATAAACATTTTGTCTTTATCATCATGTTAATTGAAAGACCAAATGAAGAATATACCCATATGTTGTAAGAACTTGTATAAAACTTGCTCTAAAACACACATTTTGAAATAATGTCAACATTTTAATAAAAAATACATTAGGTGATATTTTATGATTTAAAGAGTTCCAGTTCAGAGAGAACATTAATGATATTAAATTCATCGGTGCTTTCCTATCATATTTCAGCAGGAGGATTATAGTAAAAGAAAGAATTTTTTTCCATGCTTTATCTACAGGCTCACAGGGAGAAGGCTATGGCAAACCTGATTGCATTCACACTGAAGTGCAGAGGTGAAATTTTCATTAAAACAATTACTCATATCTTTATATGTTAATTTACACATAGATGCTAAAAAGTAGGAGTACCTCAAGTTATAAAATATATATCAACTGTATTGGAGTACTAATTAACATCCTGCATACTTACCTCAGGTAGGCATATATTCAAAAGATTTGTCTTGATGACAAATCAACACCCAAATTAAATTTAAAGTGTAATGTTTTTTCCAGACCTGCAGTACAGTATCGACAGCCACTGGTACAATAAACATAAACAGCTAAATATTTAGCTGAGCACCTACCCTGTGCCAAGTCCTGAGGATGCAAAGGTGACCAAAAGAGACCTCTTTCTCGTGAGGCATAGAGAAGGGTAAAACATGTCATTCTAGCTGGAGAGACACTTCTTAACAAATATCACTACTCCTACGCCTACTAATCCTCTCCTGTTTCTACTACTAGGCAACACTTATCTGGTGCTTACCACATGATAGTTACAAGTATTAACTTGTTTAATCCTCACAATAACGCTACAAGGTAAATACTATTAGTTCATCCACAGCTGGAGTAGTATAGGAGACGGAATTCCAACTTTGGTATTCTGGCTTCTGTTACAAATTTCACATTCAATTGCATTTTGGGAGGCTGAATTGTATACATTTCTGAGAAAGTCAAAATGTATACACAAATATACACATATAAGCAATTAACCATGTGTTTAAGATTCTGGGGGATAGAAACAATGGGCTTGATTCTGTTATCACCTTTAACCTAATAATCAGATATTACGAATATCTAACAAAGAAGAACCTTTCAATCAACTTCTCTGTGTTGGGAATAGATCATTTGATGAAAAATGTGTCCTTTCTCAAATCTTCCCTCAAGCAAAAGATGTAGTCAAATGAAAGGATTTCAAGGTGTATGCAATGTTATTAGAGGGAATGAGCTGTTAAAGAAGCAGGAAAAAAGTAACTGTGTGTAATAAATAGTAAGGACCTTGATTTGTCAAAGTAACAAAACTTTAGTAATATTTGGATTTAAGAAATACTGATTCAGTTCCCACTGTATGCTTAAAAGGACATACAGTACAAAGGGTAAGACAAACTATTCAGGGTGAAATAGGCATTACTGGAAAAAAAAGACACAAAACTAATGTACAATTAAAAATCAACATAGATGCTTTAGGGACTGCATTCTTTGATAGATTCATAATCCAAGTGACCCAGCCTAGGCGATGAGAGAATTCTTCATTGAGTAAGTGATCTTGACTTGAAATCTGAATGATGAACAGGAATAAGCCAGGCAAAATGGCTTGGGGATGGGGAAGATGGAATGAGGAATGTTTCAGATCAAGGAAACATCTTCCAGAAAGTGTTCTAGAAAGGTGGGAATACTGTGGCCCATTTAAATGAGGCTACTGTATGGGTGACAAGGAGAGATGCTGAGAAAGCATGAAGTATTTTTGTGGCTAGTGAGGTAGATGGGGGACTGACCAGATGTTATGGGTTGATTTGCGCCCCTCAAGTCTCAAATCCATACACTGAAGTCCTAACCTCCAGTACCTCTGAATGTGTCCTTATTTGTAAATAAGATCATTGCAGATGTGATTAGTTAAGATGAGATTATACTGGAGTAGGGTGAGCCCCTAATCCAATGTGACTAGTGTCCTTATCCAAAGGGAAAATTTTGACACAGAGATATGCATAGAAGGAAGATGATGTGAAGAAATATAGCAAGAAATTAGCCCTCTGTGAGCTAAGGAGAGAGGCCTGTAACAGATCCTTCCCTTGCAGCCCTCAGAAGGAACCAATCTACTAACACCTTGATCTCAGACCTGTGGCTTCCAGAACTGTGAGCAAATAAGTTTCTGTTGCTTAAGCCACCTAGTTTGTGGTATTTTGCATCCCTAGGAAATTAATACACCAGGCCGGGCTGTAGATGGCCTTTATATTTAAACAGTGGGAAGTCGTGTGTGTGTGTGTGTGTGTGTGTGTGTGTGTGTGTGTGTGTATGTTCATGCACATGCGTTTGTGTATGTCTCATCTCTTAGAGAGTTTTTAATATGGTCATATCTGTATTTTATTTTATTGTTTTTAGGTCTTTACTGAATTTGTTACAACACTGCTTCTGTTTTAAGTTTTGTTTTTTTGGCCGAGAGGCATGTGGGATCTTAGCTCCCCGACCAGAGATCGAACCCACATCCCCTGCGCTGGAAGGCAAAGTCTTAACCACTGGACTGCCAGGGAAGTCCCTGGTCATATTTGTATTTTAAAAAGATGATTTTAGCCAAAGTGTGGTAAGCTGTTTGGAGGACACCAATGAATCTAAGTGAGTCATGACAGGAGTTTGTTTCAAGGTGGTAGGATTGGAGGCAAGTTGAGGAATTTGAGAACAACTTAGGAAAGAAAGTATTAGAAATGCGAGATGAGGCAGAGGGAAAACAGTGAACATTTAAAGTTCTTGTTTTGTGTCAGGCATGATTCTAAAATCTTTACTGTATTTAAATTCATAATCATCTTGACAACTCTGAGGATTACTCATCTTATTAATGAGACAATAGGCACAGGAAGGTTGTGACTTCTCCAAGTTCACGCAGGGAGTATGTGGAGACCTTGAATCTAAGCCCAGACAGCCAGTCTCCAGAGCTGTTAACTACTTCACCATGATCCTTCAGGAAGATTCTTTATTTTATGCCTTGCTAAGCTGGGTGAGTAATGAAAGTCATTTTATTAAGAAAATTAAAACAAAAAAAACAAACAAAAAAGATTATTCTTACGCAGGGAAGATAACGAGTCTAGCCTTGACTAGATAAAGGTACCCTTAAAATAGTCAAGTACACCAGTGAACATATAGATATGTAACCCAGAAATCTAACTTATAAGCATAAATTTGTACTCAAAAGTTCATAGATGATTGTTGAAGGCATAGGTGGGGATCACATTGCCTAGGAAGAGACTTTTGAATGAGAAGAGAAGGTGGCCATGGACTGAGTCTTGAGCAAATCCTGCTTTAATGGCCAAGGAGAGAAGGTGAGTTTGCAAAGAAGACAGAGAAGAAACAACCATGCTGATAGTAGGAAAACCGTAAGAGTGTGATGTCACACATCTCGAAGAAAGAAGGGACATGGTCTACAGTGTCGACTGCAGCTGTAAGATGGGACAAGCTATACTAAAAAATGGTTTAGATTAGCTGGCATAGCCATCACTAGTGACACCAGAGAAAGCGTTTTCAGGTGAGGGTTTGGAGCAAAAATCAAATGAAGCATGGTGAGGAATGAACATGAAATTAAGAGATGAAGACAGTGCATATAGACAACTCTATCAAGATGGTTGGTTATGCAGCATTATTCATAATAGCCCCCAAATGGAAACGATGTAAATTTCCATCAATTGATAAATGTATAAATGAAATGATATCTATCTATGCAATGGAATAGTGTTCAGCCATAAAAAGGAATGAAGTACTGATATGTGCTACAACAGGGATGAACCATGAAAGCTTTATGCTAAGTGAAAGAAGTCAGACATTAAGAGCCACATATTATTTAATCCCACTTCTATGAAATGTTCAGAATAGGCAAATCCACAGAAACAGAAAGATTAGTGGTTGCCAGGGGCTGGCTGGGAATGACTGCTATTGGGTACAAGATTTCTTTTGGGGGGTGACAAAATATTCTGGAATTAGGGGTGATATTTGCACAACTTTGTAAATATACTAAAAATCACTGAATTGTATACTTTAAAATGATAGCTCTAATGGTATGTGAATTATATCTCAATTTTTAAATTTTTATAAGAAGAATGATGTTTGGCCATAAAGGAGAGGAGGGACATTAGGTGGTGGTTGGACAGGTATATGGTATTGAGGTATCACCTGTCAGTTAAATAATTGTTGGAAAAATAGGTTATATGAATCAGAACTATTTTTTCCATTTTTCTTTTTTTATTACATCACTATATGATTTACCACCAAGAAGGGCTCTGGTAAGGCAGGAATAAATAGCCTTTACTGGGTCACTGATGTAGAACTCAAAGCAGCAATATGGACTCTGACTAAGACCTTGGAGACTTGTGAGGGTGAGACCCTTCTTGAGCAAGATGCTGATGAGATAACGTGCAACAACAACAAGAGGTGTTCTGTTTCAGATGACTAAACTATCAATGGGAAAGAGTCCTATATGGGCATGTCTTCCCAAATAGAGGGACCACAGGACAAACGTGTAATTGGGAAGATTGCACCTCATCAAACTAGTATGTTCTTAGACGCTTCAGTGAAACTCGGATGGTACCACAGATTGAGAGGTAAATTAATTCCAATCCAGCAACAAGGGCAACAAATTTGCCCCCAAAGAGCTCAAGAGGCAACCATTTTCTTGCAGTGAAAATTAACTTTATATTCTTCATTCTGTGGTCTCCATATCATTAACTATATTAACAGTATAGAATAAATTTACCCGCATGTTTTCACTAGATTTTTAAAAATCACATAATTGAGAGGGCTGTGAGATGGCATACACCTTCCTATTAATATCAAATAAACTAGCCCTCTTCAATAAGGCAAGGATACCAGGATGGGGTTCTCGTAAGGTCTCAAGAGAGTAGAGAGCAGAACATATTTGGCCCCGTAATGACTCCTTGTACTTCAATTATATTACGTCAGGATTAGCACTGTGTTTTCCAAGTGGGATTTGGAAATTGTCATTCACTCAGACATATATCGGTACTTCAGAGGCAGTTCTGTTTAGGGTGGAGATGCTAGGAAAGGGTCCACCTGGGGAATAGAAAGGGAGCAATAACATTTAAAAACATTTCTATGGGAGCTGTATGAGGCTTCATATTTTTTCCTTATAACAGCAAATGAAATGTTGTACAAAATGTATTCAGCCCCTAGCTACAATATACATGTACAGAGGGTGTCCTGGATTTCCTTAATGTGGATGGTGCATTGACCTGTAAAATTCAACTTCATCAGTGCTGACTGGTTCTCTTAGTTTACCCAGCAAAATCAAATTGATGATGCAGCACATTATATGGCTTATTAAAAAAACAGATTTGCCATTTTACTAAACTGCTAAGGTGTAGCATCACATTGTTAAGCAGAATATGAATATGAAATGCTTTAGATCTACTAATAAACCAAGATCCTCCCACCAAGGACATTACTGGATTCAGGCAGAGAGGGAGAGAAAATTTGGCACAAAACAACGGAGAAAAAGAGAAGCCCTTTTCTCCCACCACAAGGGCATGGCTGAGATGTGCACAATGTTGATGACAGATGTTGCTATCTTTTCAGCCAGACTTTCTCTTATTTTTTCACTTCCTCTGCCCACGTTTCTTGGGGAGATGCCAGTGCTGCGTGGCTTATAAAGACGCTGCTATCTAGAGGTACCCAGTAGCCAAGAGAAGTGATTTTGTAAAACATGTTTGGGAACCCCTGATGAGAGCTTAGGAAAGTCCATTTAAGCTGAGCAGTTCATGTTAGGGAAAAAAATTTTTTAACATCTTTATTGGAGTATAATTGCTTTACAATGTTGTGTTAGTCTCTGCTGTATAACAAAGTGAATCAGCTATACATATACATATATCCCCACATCCCCTCCCTCTTCCATCTCCCTCCCACCCTCCCAATACCACCCCTCTAGGTGGTCACAAAGCACCGAGCTGATCTCCCTGTGCTAAGCAGCTGCTTCCCACTAGCTATCTATTTTACATTTGGTAGTGTATATATGTCCATGCCACTCTCTCACTTCGTCCCAGGTTACCCTTCCCCCTCTCCGTGTCCTCAAGTCCATTCTCTACATCTGCGTCTTTATTCCTGTCCTGCCCCTAGGTTCTTCAGAAACATTTTTTTTTTAGATTCCATATATATGTTAGCATACAGTATTTGTTTTTCTCTTTCTGATTTACTTCACTCTGTAGGACAGACTCTAGGTCCATCCACCTCACTACAAATAACTCAATTTCGTTTCCTTTTATGACCAAGTAATATTCCACTGTATATATGTGTCACATCTTCTTTATCCATTCATCTGTCGTTGGACATTTAGGTTGTTTCCATGTCCTGGCTATTGTAAATAGAGCTGCAATGAACCTTGTGGTACATGACTCTTTTTGAATTATGGTTTTCTCAGGGTATACGCCCAGTAGTGGGATTGCTGGGTCGTATGGTAGTTCTATTTTTAGTTTTTTAAGGAACCTCCATACTGTTCTCCATAGTGGCTGTATCAATTTACATTCCCACCAACAGTGCAAGAGGGTTCCCTTTTCTCCACACCCTCTCCAGCATTTATTGTTTGTAGATTTCTTGATGATGGACATTCTCACCGGTGTGAGATGATACCTCATTGTAGCTTTGATTTGCATTTCTCTAATGATTAATGATGTTGAGCATTCTTTCATGTGTCTGTTCGCCATCTGTATGTCTTCTTTGGAGAAATGTCTATTTAGGTCTTCTCCATTTTTGGATTGGGTTGTTTGTTTTTTTGATATTGAGCTGCATGAGCTGCTTGTATATTTTGGAGATTAATCCTTTGTCAGTTGCTTTGTTTGCAAATATTTTCTCCCATTCTGAGGGTTGTCTTTTCGTCTTGTTGATGGTTTCCTTTGCTGTGCAAAAGCTTTTAAGTTTCATTAGGTCCCACTTGTTTATTTTTGTTTTTATTTCCATTTCTCTAGGAGGTGGGTCAAAAAGGATCTTGCTGTGATTTATGTCATACAGTGTTCTATGTTTTCCTCTAAGAGTTTTATAGTGTCTGGCCTTACATTTAGGTCTATAATCCATTTTGAGTTTATTTTTGTGTATGGTGTTACAGAGTGTTCTAATTTCATTCTTTTACATGTAGCTGTCCAGTTTTCCCAGCACCACTTATTGAAGAGGCTGTCTTTTCTCCATTGTATATTCTTGCCTCCTTTATCAAAGATAAGGTGACCATAGGTGCGTGGGTTTATCTCTGGGCTTTCTATCCTGTTCCATTGATCTAGATTTCTGTTTTTGTGCCAGTACCATACTGTCTTGATTACTGTAGCTTTGCAGTATAGTCTGAAGTCAGGGAGCCTGACTCCTCCAGCTCTGTTTTTCTTTCTCAAGATTGCTTTGGCTATTCGGGGTCTTTTGTGTTGCCATACAAATTGTGAACTTTTTTGTTCTAGTTCTGTGGAAAATGCCATTGGTAGTTTGCTAGGGATTGCATTGAATCTGTAGATTGCTTTGGGTAGTATATTCATTTTCACAATGTTGATTCTTCCAATCTAAGAACATGGTATATCTCTCCATGTGTTTGTATCATTTTTAATTTCTTTCATCAGTGTCTTATGGTTTTCTGCATACAGGTCTTTTGTCTCCTTAGGTAGGTTTATTCCTAGGTATTTTATTCTTTTTGTTGCCATGGTAAATGGGAGTTTTTTCTTAATTTCACTTTCAGATTTTTCATCATTAGTGTATAGGAATGCCAGAGATTTCTGTGCATTAATTTTGTGTCCTGCTACTTTACCTAATTCATTGATTAGCTCTAGTAGTTTTCTGGTAGCATCTTTAGTATCCTCTATGTATAGTATCATGTCATCTGCAAACAGTGCATGTTAGGAAAATTACATAAGAGAAAAAGTTATCTGAGATATGGAACCTGACTAAATTATTTCTGAACTTGAGGGGAACCACAAATGTGCCCATCTTAATCAGGTATTCTGGCTATGAAATAGCCTATTATTAATCTTGATTTTAAAAGTCACCCTGTGATTAATTGACTTTAGCTCAATAGACACCATATAGTGGTTTCATAATGTCTGCAAAGCAGACAAGAGAAAATGAATGAAAGGTCACTGTGATGAGCCAAGACAGCAGAGTAAAGAGATGGCCCTCATGCTTATGAGAAATGTTTTCCCTAAAACATACTGTAATCAGTGTTATACCTTTGTTGGTGGAATAAAGAATGAATTAATATTTGAGAATTACAGAAGTATCTCATCCACCCAAAAATATTAATGTAGATACTCGGCTAAGAGATCAGCTTGCATTTTTCCTTAAACTTTTGCATATTCCTTTTTCCTGCTTTGAAGGAAAAGTAATAAACATTTTCCCTTAGTTGCAAAACAGCTTCCTGAAAAATTACTTCTCTCATAAACACAAAATTCCATCTTTACAATAGTTATTCAGTATAAGAATTTGAAAATTTAGTAAAAAAATAATAACATTAAAATTAATGGATAAGTCAAACTAGAGACTGCAGGATGGACAGTCTCATTGATGAAATTTCAAACATTCTTCATAAAGCACTGTGCTCAAAATTATTCTTTGCATATGAAAAGCTAAGGAGTTAAGACATTAGAGTGCCAGTCCAAGCACTTCAAGTATTTTATTGCACAGACAGATTTCACCTCTTGCAAATTTAGCATTTAGCTGCTTCATGTGAACAATGAGAGGAATGAACTAGTTAAACTCTAAGGTACCTTCCAGGTAATATATAGCTGCTTGGGACATTTTCTTCCTAGAGCATCCTTATGAAAACAAAAATCCTTGAGAGAGCTGATAACTAATTTCATCCTCAGGAAAGGATTTAGTAAGAACTAGTTCACAGCCAGCTGAGTAGGCACATCGGGAATGAGGTAAACAAGGGCAACCCTGGGAATTTTGAAAAGTGAGGAAGTAGAAGACAAGTCAAAATGGGCTACTTAAAAATGTTCCTAGGGTTAGGCCTTTCTTTGAATCAAGTAGTTTTCCTTTTTAAAATATCTGTATCTGACAACAAACTCAACACATATTTTTGGTTAAAGTGCCATAATTTAGGAAAAAACCAGTCAGTCAAAGAAGACTGCCTGTAGTTTCTCCATCCAAATACGACAATGATGTTAACAACAACATTAATAATCATAAGTATTTCTGACTGTGCCACGGGTTGGGCTTTTAAAAAGAAAGCTCACTTAATTGTCATGACAACCCTATGAGATATGTTGACTTATTATTGCTCCCATTTTATAAGTGAGGAGACTACTTTTTAAACACCTTTATGCAGAATGTATTTTCACTTAATATATCATAAAAATTTATCATGTTACAAAAGTGTTCAACGCTTATTTCCAGTTTCTCCCTCTTATAAACAGTGTAAGAATTCCCTCTTAGTTACTTGTACAGAAATAATGCACTAACGTATATCCCTTTGGGTAAATTCATGCAGTCAACCATTTTTCTTCCCATTGGCTGAGATCCTGCCAAACAGAGAATGAGCATTTGCATGGGGGCAAAGCAATGGACTTTTCTAGGCATAGGTCACTTCCAGTAAGGCAAGTCTTGCTAATGAAAGACCCCCACATGTGGGATTCATTCTTTCATTCTAGTGTTTATTAATTCATTTGAAATATTTCCTGCACACTTTGATGTGCCCAGGTAGTATGAAACCACAGCTGACCTCACAGAGTTTAAAAACCAGTGGGGAAAGAGAAACTAGAAATTCAACAAGTAAATATTTTAACAGCAATATTTAAGTTAGGATCTTGGCCAATGCAGGAAGGGCAGGCAGATATCAAATCTTGAAGGATATTTTATTCAGGTGAAATTTGAACTTTACCCTGAAGTAAACGAAAAGCTCTCAGGAATCTTCCTATAAATTACTTAATGAATTTGGACATAACTAAATAAATGTGCTTTTAAATGTTTAGGTTTAGATCCAGCCCTCCTTAAATTCATGTATTTCTTTTTCTTTTTCATTTTTAATTTAGTTTTGTATTTGGAGACCATGTAAAGTCATGCAAATCCCACTACCTATGTCCTCAAAAGATCTGGATTGAAATTCTTCTGTTTCTTACTAGCTCACTTATTAACCATATCCTCGAGGGCAGAGGTTCGCAAGCTGGAATGTGCAACAGAATCACCTGGAGGGCTTGTTAAACACAAATTGCTGGGCGTACCTCAGAGCTTCTGAGTCAGTAAGTCTGGAGTGAGACCTGAGAATCTGCATCTCTAACAAGTTCTCAGGTGATGCTGAGGCTGCTAGTCTGGGGACCACACAGTGAGTAATACTGCTCTAGGACAAGGCAATCTGAGTTTATTCTCCTTATTTATAGAGTGGATGTCATAATAACTTCCCTGCCTACTCTGCAGCCTTGTTGAGAAGAACAAATGATAAAGTGAGCATGGGAAATGCAAGCCCTTGCCAAATGTGAGATAATATTGGCCAGCAACTGCTGTGTAACTCTGAGGGAAATGCTGTCATTATAAATGGGACAGAGAATCTCTGAGTTTCACAATGGCTTCTAAGGCTATGAAGTTCTGCCAGGTACCTTAACTTCAGCACTAGTCCTTTTCTCTCTTCTATAATTAAATAAGAATATTTGAGGAGTTGTCTAAGTACTAGCAATTGAAACTCACAAGGTTTTTTTTGTTCATTTGTCTGTTTTTAGGTTCAGTCATAAGGTTCATTCTCACCATTTCACCTTATCCATTTTCTGCTGCCAATAGACTTAACACTTACGGCAGAGGAGGTTTTAGTTCTTTCCTCTTTTTCTCCTACATCTGCCCATTGCTTTTGTTCAATAAATAATAGGCTACAGATGAAGACAATTAGAAATAGCGTTAGGGGAGAGAATGGTTACTCAGTGGCAGTTAGGGGACAATGAGAGCGTTTTAACTCTGTCCTTGAGAATGAATTGAACTCCAATGGGGTCAGACTTCACCTAATGAATTGTTTGGGTCTGGTTCTGTTTCTTGCCTAAAATCTGTGTCTAGGGTTGTCAGATAAAATACAGGTGCCCAGCTAAATTTGGATTCTAGATTTTTAAAAAAGGATATTATTTTGTTCTAAGTATGTCCCAAATATTGCATTAGATATACTTATACTAAAAAAGTATTCATCACTTATCTTTAAATCTAAATTTATCGAGGTATAATATCTAGGTATTTCTCTTTGCAAAATCTGGCAATCTTAGCTGTGCTCTATTACTAATGATATGGTAACTGTGGCTGAGAAACATGTGTACAGATGAAAAACATTCATCTACAAGCCCAGGATGAGCATATTGGTAGAAGTTAAATCATAATCACGTAGGGAGCATTTTTTTAAAACATCTTTATTGGAGTACAATTGCTTTACAATGGTGTGTTAGTTTCTGCTTTATAACAAAGTGAATCAGCCATACATATACATATATTCCCATATCTCCTCCCTCTTGCAAAATACTAGCAAAGAGAATCTAACAGCACATTAAAAGGATCATACACCATGATCAAGTGGGGTTTATCCCAGGAATGCAAGGATTCTTCGATATATGCAAATCAATCAATGTGTTACACCATATTAACAAATTGGAGAAAAACCATATGATCATCTCAATAGATGCAGAAAAAGCTTTCGACAAAATTCAACACCCAGTTATGATAAAAACCCTCCAGAAAGTAGGCATAGAGGGAACTTTCCTCAACATAATAAAGGCCACATATGACAAACCCGCAGCCAACCTTGTCCTCAATGGTGAAAAACTGAAACCATTTCCACTAAGATCAGGAACAAGACAAGGTTGTCCACTCTCACCACTATTATTCAACATAGTTTTGGAAGTTTTAGCCACAGTGATCAGAGAAGAAAAAGAAATAAAAGGAATCCAAATCGGAAAAGAAGTAAAGCTGTCACTGTTTGCAGATGACCTGATACTATACATAGAGGATCCTAAAGATGCTACCAGAAAACTACTAGAGCTAATCAATGAATTTGGTAAAGTAGCAGGATACAAAATTAATGCACAGAAATCTCTTGCATTCCTATACACTAATGATGAAAAATCTGAAAGAGAAATTAAGGAAACACTCCCATTTACCATTGCAACAAAATGAATAAAATACCTAGGAATAAACCTACCTAGGGAGACAAAAGACCTGTATGCAGAAAACTATAAGACACTGATGAAAGAAATTAAAGAGGATACAAACACATGGAGATATATACCATGTTCTTGGATTGGAAGAATCAACATTGTGAAAATGACTATACTACCCAAAGCAATCTACAGATTCAATGCAATCCCTATCAAACTACCAATGGCATTTTCCACAGAACTAGAACAAAAAATTTCACAATTTGTATGGAAACACAAAAGACCCCGAATAGCCAAAGCAATCTTGAGAAAGAAAAACGGAGCTGGAGGAATCAGCCTCCCGGACTTTAGACTATACTACATAGGAAGCATTTTTAAAAGTACCAAAAAGCAGGCCCAAACCCAGAACAATTAAACCAGAATATTTGGAAATGCAACCAAGTCGCTGATAGTTTTAGAAGCTCCACAGATGATTCTAATAAGCAGTCAAGAATGAGAGCTATTAAATTAAAAGAAGAAACTTGTATCAGTGGTTCTTAGTTGTGGCTGCCCACAATAGGCTGGCAACTATTAAAAATCCCAAAGTCCAGGCTGTACCCAGGCCCATTAAATCAGATTCCCTGGAGACAGAACCAAGACGTCAACTGGTTGTTAAAAGTCCCCAGGTGATTCCAATGTACAGTCAAGGATGGAACCTTTATATTTAGTCAGTCAACCTGGCATATTCTCATGAGACACAGTGAAGTGTCTAAAAGTGTTAGAAGACCATAATAAGCATTTACAAATTATTGCATACAGTGCAATATGAACTTTTGATTTCCTAAATGTCAAAAATATATTTAAAAATATATTCCTGGTTACTTTTACATTCCAACTAGATTTTTCTTCCCTTTTGTCAACAACAGTGTAAAGAAAGTTGAAAATATATAAAATTTAGTAGTATTCCTTGCCACTCTTATGCAGCAATCCCTGAGACATTACCAGTAAAATAATGCTTAGTGCTAAAACATTTCTTTTTCTTATCTTCCCAGTAACACCCCAGTGCACAACTCAAGGGGGCACCATTTACATAGAATATCATGTGAATGGTATATGCCAGAATTTTGATACTTGGTGACCCTGTATCTACTCCACTAACAATTTAGTTTCTCTAAGGCAAAGTCTGTGATTTTGGCATTTTAAGTGTCATGGTAGATGGTTGAACATGTGTCTGTAATAGAAATTCAATCATTATTTGAATATGAGGCATGAAGAATTGAATATCCAAAACAAGTATATAAAAAATATCAGGGACTTCCCTGGTGGTGCAGTGGTTAAGTCTCTGTGCTCCCAATGCAGGGGGCCTGGGTTTGATCCCTGGTCAGGGAATTAGATCCCACGTGCATGCCGCAGCTAGGAGTTCGCATGCCACAACTAAGAAGCCTGAATGCCCCAACTAAGGAGCCCACCTGCTGCAACTAAGACCCAGTGCAACCAAATACATAAAAAAATAAATATTTTAAAAAATATATCAAAATTAGAGAGTAAAAGCAGTTTACCATTACGTATATACTAAATTATCAAAATTTTGTGGCACAAGGATTTGGGAAGAAATTGGCTGGGCAGTTCTCACTCAGCACCTCTCATGGGACTGTAGTCAAATACCAGGTGGGGCTACAGTTATTCGAAGGCTAGACTGGGCTGGGTATCCAAGATGACTCACTCACAGGACTGGCAGTTGATGCTGGCTGTTGGTGGCTGGGGCTCTCAAATAGAACGCCTACCTGTGGCCTCCCCAGCATGGTGGGCTCAGGGTAGTTTTATACATGGTAGCTGGTTTCCCCCAGAGTACACATCCCAAGAGAACCAATGGCTTTTTCTAAACTAGCCTTAGAAGTTATATAGCACTGTGGCCTTATTATATTGATTAGAGCAACCACAAGCCTGCTCAGACTCCACATGAGTCAAACACTTTTGGAGTCATGACTATAACTATATTAATATTTAATTTAAGCCTCTCATTAAATTCAGTTAAAATTTCATCCAGAATGGGTAGTTAAGTTATTCTCAAGTAAATTCATTTTTAAAGCTCCAAGTAAGCCGAGAAACAGAGGACAAAAAGGAAAAAAGAAAATAAACCAAAATTCCTGACCTATTTGAAACCTAAAGATACTGAAGGATCTCTAGGCATCTAGGTAGCCATAGGCTGTCCCTAATTGGGTTTGCTTCTGCAAGCACTTTCATGTGTACTCAAATGAGTAAAGCACAAAGTGAGAAGTTAGAAAGTTAAAATATATCACTTTTAAAGGCATTTCTTTTTTTTAATTTCTTTTTTATACAGCATGTTCTTATTAGTTATCTATTTTATACATATTAGTGTACATATGTCAATCCCAATCTCCCAATTCATCACACCACTACCACCAGCCCCCCTCCCCGCCACTTTTCTTTTTTGGAATTCACCAATATTTCACAAGAAAGTTCACTTCTTTTTCCTAAATCTACATCAACCAATATTGTATGCATTATGAAGGCTAGTTGCTTATCACTCTGTACTGATAATGTGTTTCTTTTCATAAAGCCTGTGGCATTCCTTTAGTATTTCTTGTGTCAATCTCTCTATGCATTTGTTAAAAATAAAGTAGAAAATAAATTTAAATTATTTGAATTGCCTCTAAAACATCTATTTTTCTAATCACAGGCCAATGTGGTAGTTAAAATTTTTAACATTACCAAAATGAAGCATATCTATTTCCAAAACACCATCTTAATCCACATGGCTGAATATTTTATCTTATGCAGGTCGTCTACAGCAAAGTGAAATGCCAAACTTAATATTAAATGTCAAGCTCCAACACAACCTTCTCTTTATACTCAAGGGGAAGACCTCTGGTTTACCCCAGGACTGTTAGATCAATTGTGTCCCAAATACCAACAGACACATATACACATGGCTGTAGAGAAACTATTCATTTTCTCTGTTCTGGGGAATCTCCTGTGAGATGATTCAAGCCCATCTATCACATCGCTAAGGAAAAGATTTGAGGCTGAACTAACTAGGAGGATAGAAACTGAAGGGAAGGCAGTCAATACCCATTGTGGCTGGTCTTCACCACCTGGGTGTGCTTCAGCTGGCCTGGAACTGTCAACCCAAACTGCAATTACTGACCTTGCTAGAGGCTGTGGCTCCCTGGAGGCAGCGGGGAGAGAGGGAATGATGGATGCTCATGGTGTTTTCTACAAACAGGAGGAATAATTATGAAGTATTCATGCTGTCACAGACTACAGTGCTGGGTCTCAGGAGGATCATAAGATGAAAATCGTTAGATTTTGGAATGAAAATAGGTTCAGTGAGAGTTCACTTCAAGTTCTCATTAAAATTTTTATAAGAGAGAAGGAAAAGCACATGCCTTTATCACAGAGCAATTATAACTTATAAGCTAGTGAGAATGCTTGGTGACAAGCAGTATGAAAGAACTCCCCAAGCAATATTTTATTTCACGGAGCTGTTTTTCCCTTCAAAACTATGAATATAGTTTCACTATAAAAAGTTCCATTTTGTTGGTCGTAAACAGTATCATACAATTTTGCAATATGCATGCCTACAAAAAAGATGCTTTACTTATATGCACTAATTCTCTTATAATGCACTTATGTGCACTATTTTATATCTGAGACATTCTAAAAATCTTTGTGATGAAATTTTATCAATGATTTTATTTTTATACAAAAATTATCTTTTTAAACTAAAATATATCCTCCTATAACAATATTCTATAGTTTTTGGACAGCATTTCTGAGGTGTGATTTACATACAATAAAATTCACCATTTTAAGTGTTCAGTTCAATGAGTTTTAGTAAATTTATACATTTGCACAGCTATCACCACAACCCAATTTTAGAACCCTTCTGTCACTCCAGAAAGTTTCCTCATACCCATTTGTAGCCAATCTTTGCTCCTACCCCTGGGCCCAAGGCACCCATTGATCTGGTCTCTGTCATTCTAGTTTTGTCTTTTCTGAAAATTTCATATAAACAGAATTATACAATATATAGCCTTCTGTGACTGGATTCTTTCACTCAGCAACATCTCCTTGGAGATTCATTTATGTTATGACATGTATCAGCAGTTTATTCATTTTTATGGAGCATCATTCTATTGTATACCTACCTATACTATATTTTATTTATCCACTCACTAGTTAATGAAAGTACAAAGAGTCTCCAGTTTGTGGCTGCTCTGAATAATTTTAGTCTGAACAGTTAAGTGCAAGTGTTTGTATGGACACGTTTCCATTTATCTTGAGTGGATATCTAGGTGTGGAGCTGCTGGGTTTTATAATAAATGTACATTTCAAAGTGGCTATACTGATTTACATTTGCACCAGCAACTGTGAGGGCATTAGCTCCTCTACTTATATGCTAATATTTAGTACTGTCATTCTTTCGGATTTTAGCCATTCTAGTGGGTGTGATGTGATATTTCAATATGATTTTAATTTGCATTTCCCTAATGACTAATGATGTTGAATATCTTTTCATGTGCTTATTGGCCATTTGTAAATCTTCACTGGCGAAGTATCTATTTGAATATTTTACCTGTTTTCATATTGGGTTTTCTTATTATTGAGTTGCATACATTTTCTAGGTTCTAGATAAAAGTCTTTTATCTGATATATAATTTGCACATACTTTTTCCAAGTCTGTGGCTTAGTTTTTCATTGCCTTAATGATATCTTCTGAAGAACAAAAGAGTTTACGTGGATGAACTTTAATTTATTAATATTTTATTATACTGTTCATCCTTTTGGTATCAAAAGAAGTCTTGGCCTGCCCCAAGGTCACAGAGATTATCTCCTATGTTTTCTTCTAGACATTTCATAGTTTGATCTCTTATCTCTAGTATTTTTTATAAAGATTTATTTATTTGTCACAGACAAGGCTTATATTTCTAGCTGGTAGGCAAGCAGTTATTTATGTCTGGAAACTGGTTTGATGGGTCAGTGACTAGGCAGTATCACCTGTAAACTACTTTAAATATAATTTCTAATTGTATGTAATAGTCTTTAACAGACAAGTCACACACTTGATTTCGTATACATATAAGCAGGAATACATCAAATATCTATAATTCTTACTCCACAATTTTATAAAAAGAGCTAAAGGATGGCATATCTCAGGATTCAGGTCTGTGGTATGGGGTGGTTGTTTAGAGGAGAAAAGAGTAAGCAGAAATGGGACATGGCATTTATTTGACACAGTGGGACACAATAGCTGCAGGGAGAATTTGCCCAACCACAGGCTTGATGGTTATGAATCAATATGATGGGTCATTACAATGCTGCCCCCAAAATATGAATTTCTCTAGTGAGAGTTGAGGCAAAAAGCTACAAGGCCTGAGATGCAGTAGGATCCAGGTAGGGAGTTACAAACTAATGTCAGGGGAGCTGACTCTACTACTTGAAAGTTCACAGAGGCAACTATTACAAGATAGCAAGGTCTGGAAGCATTGGGCCTCAGGAATCTAGGCAAGGTTTTTGTCTCCAGGAAATGACTTAGCCAGAAGACAGGGTTCAAGGAAGACAGATGTTTTATTGAACAATTTTCTAGAAACAGGAACCAAGCAGACAGTTAAAGGGGCTGCTGCATATGGTGGGACTAAAGCTTGGGAATAATTTAAGTTCCTGGTTGTTAATCATTAAAATGTTACAATTCACTTTAACAGCCCTTATTTCCAAATTGTCTTCCCCCAATAAGCAGGGCCCTCATTATCTCCCTTCTAAGCTATTATGATAGTCTTCTAATCTGTCCCATTGTTCACAGTCCTTCACTTCTCTAAGGTATTCCGCACACCATTCCTAGATTGACTATCTTCAGGTGTGGTTTCTATAAAATCTCTCTGCAATATAAAATATTTAACATTTTGCCATTGCTTATCAAATTAGGTTCAAATTCCTCATCCTAGCACTGAACACTGTCAAAAATGAGCAAATCTATATTTGTACATCTAGAGTTACCATGATAGAACGCTTGGTGTTCATAACAATTCTACTTCTTAAACTCTGCATATTCCTTCCAGCAGAAATCACAATCTCAGCTCACCAAAATCCTCCCAGCCTTCAAGCTTGTCCCAAATGCTACCTCTTCAACGAAACACCTCCCCATCTCCTAAAGTTGAAACTGTATTTTTCCTCCTTTCAACTTTTATGTTGTCTAGATCAGTGGTGGACAAACTATGGCCCACAGCCCAGATCAGTCTCATTGTGTCTTATTGGAACATGGCCATGCTCATTCATTTACCTGTTATCTGCAGCTACTTTCATGCTGCAATGGCTTGAAGTTGAGCAGTTGTGACAGAGACCGCAAGGCTCAGAAAGCCAAAAACATTTACTATCTGGCCTTTTACATTAAAAGTTTTCTGACCCCAGATCTAGATGATGCTGATCAGGGAAATACAAATTTTTATAACTAATTGTCCTGGTTAAAGAAAATATTTAAAATACAGATTTTTGTAATATAATATCACCATGATGTAATCACCAACTATTGTTCACTTCAATGTTATTTGAGGTGGTCCAAGGATCCGTTTGAACACTGTGTGTGTGTGTGTGTGTGTGTGTGTGTGATTTGACTACCCAAGTAGTACAATCCCTCTCGCACACATTCTTGTATCAATCTGGCAGTGATCCATACTTCAGGATGTTGAATTAATTATTCAAATGTGTTACCTAACTTACTGCCATAAAATATTTATGGTGTATGACTGAACTTTTCAGAACAGAGGCAGATAAAAGCTGGTATAAACTGCATAATAAAATTTTATTTTAATGGAATGGTTTGGGCTCAAGATTCTTCTGTAAAATAGTTTTTTTAATGCAATTTCAAGTGTTATTAGAAAATATTTTACTTTATATAAATAATGATCAAAATATACATGTATGTAAAAGTTCTTCCATTCCCCTTAGTTAATCAAAACGAGTCAACAAAAGGTCAATAAAAAAAAGTGGGTGGTATTAAAGCTTTGGAAAGCTTGGAGACTTCTGTAAGAGACAGGCCCCTTTCTAATCTCTGCTGGCCATGACTTCGGTTGTTGTTGCTATTGTATCCTCCACATCTAGTATAGTTCACAGCATTCAGTTGTGGTTCAATAAATATTTTTTTAAATAAATGAATGATTCATTTCTCCATTTTTCTATTCTATGACTTGGGAAAATCCTGGTGTAACACTTCCAAGTAAACAACTTTCCTTTAACCAAAGTCTTAGCCCATATTCAATCGCATGCTACCCAACTGAGTGGCACCAATACAAGTTTTCTAGCAGTTAGCCATGACTACTAGCACATCCATCTCCCTGCACCCCTGCCCCAGCAAACTTGCCCTGACTTCGGCAATGATTATCAACCAATACCATTTACTTCTTTCATTTCTTAAGCTGAGATCTCTGAAAAGCAAGATGTTATGCCACTTCCAAAAAGTGCAACAAAATATTTGAACGAAATTCAACTTAGAGTGGATGTTGTAAGGTGTTTTAACTCCAGGGATATAAGAAAACATTTTCTTTTTTCCTTTGGGGGGTAAATGTGGGATTTTATACACCGGAAATTTTGTTTCCACAATTTTTAAAAACTGGTCAGACAGGAAAGAAATACTTTGGTTGTTTGTTTTCTATTAATTTTGTCAAATCAGGGAAATTTTCAGCGATCCACTGCCTTTAAAGGGATAAGTACATTTCATTGCATGTCTGATCTAAAATTTTGCAAAGGCTCATTATCACCCAGTGAGTGGTATCAGTGTTTTGTTCTAGACACACATTCATCAGTGATGTGAACAATTAGAGAAGGAAAGAGTGATGACTCAGGATTTTCTTTAACATTTTTTTTCTCTCATAATTTTCACTTTTTAAATTAAATTAAAAGGAGAAATGAAGTTACTTTTAAATAGGAAATTAAATGAAGAACCCCATGGCAATGCAATAGAAATGTGGTTTTTTCTTAATTAAAAAGACAAAGGCCATGCAATATGAAAATGTAAGGGCCTCAATTGTGAACTCACATTATATATTTGTGATAAAACTTTGGATAACTACTTAATTACATTTATATATTGTTATAATTTATATTAACCCTTATCCAGATTTCTGGGGTAGGGGCAATTTTAAATATGCTCCCCTAAATACCACAGGACTTTTACATTTATTTTGATGCTCAAGAGTTAAAGCCTTTCAAGGTAAAAGTTCCTCTGCCTCAACACTTTCATATAATTACAAATTAACACTGCTTCTTTTCCTTTTGAAAAAGTCATTGAAGTGTATATTATAATGTGAGTTTAAAAAAATGTTCTCTTTCAATACTTCAGGTAGCACTCAAAGCTTAAGAAACACTTTTAGTCATTCTAGAGATAACTTTTGGGATTCTGTTTGGGTTAAAACAAGAACCAAGAAAATTTATCGAAAAGGAAAAGTCTATAAAAGATTTTATTAAAAAATATGTCACAGAAAAGAGATATGTAAAAAATGTCATTAGCTGTGGTCATATATCTCTGGCCAATGTCATCTATAGTTGGATTCTATGGCTTTTCATTGAACAGAAGTAAATTTTCTGAGCCTTCACCGTACTTCAGATGTCAGGATCTCCCTCTCTCCTGCCTTCCACCTCCACACCAAAAACATGGAACTACCAGTTTGCTGCTTTTGCCTGCAGGTATTCATCTACTATGCATGACAAGTTATTCTTGCTTTAAAGTGGAAACATGAAAGATTTTTGAGTGGGAGAGAAGGGAGCCTTATATATACTCACTTACTTGGTGATGGCATCTTTCAATGATTTTCTAGCCATGTTTATCATAATCTTTCATTCCTGATGGTTCTGTTGATTACTGAACAATTTTACTACTTGATTTTTCTATTTTCTCCTACACTTCAGAGTTTTTTTTCTATTGATTCCTAGTTACTTTCCTGGTTTCTTGCCAATTTTTGCCCTTCTGCTGGTATGAATGTATACTTAGATTGATGCTTGTCTGTTTAGTTTAAACTTCTCCTATCTTGCTCTGACATGTGGTACACACATTGCCCTAATTCAAAAATGCTCACCCATCCCCAACTACTAATCCACTTGTTGGCCAATTTTGAGATTCAGTGAGGGACAGGCTAAGTCTCATGCCTGTCCAATAGTCTGTTCATCATACTACCAGCTCCAACTCTAATCCTGCTACTTTCCAACTTGGGTAGACATACTACAAAGTGAAGGCTTTTCAGGGAGTACACAAACACAGATATATTTAAGGGAATCCATTTCCAGATCTTCAGCTTTTGGATATATCTAAAATTGATCTGATAATATGCCTGTGATCAGCCTTTCCTCTTTCCTAATCATTTTTCTCTAAATTTAAAAAAGAAAGTTTCCAGAAATAAACCCATGTATATATATATGGTCAATTAATATTTGACAAGAGAGCCAAGAACACTCAGTAGAGAAAAGATAATCTTTTCAATAAATTGTGTTGGGAAAACTGGATATTCTCATGCCAAAGAATGAAACTGGACCCCTATCTTACACACCATTTACAAAAATTAACTCAAAACAGGTATTGCTCCAAGGAGTAAAACCCTCCAGGACATCAAACAAAGGAATTATTAGAGAATGCATTGCTTCTTTGAAAGAGTCCACTGAGAGCATTTCTTAAAGAAATATTAAAAGGGATAGACCCGTATTTTATCTGAGAAACAAACTATGGGAAAATCTCTGTCTCTGTCTCAGATTATCTTACTTTAGGACATTTTCCATAAATCAAATGAGTAAAATATCCAGCTTCAAAGTTTCAACAAGAATGTATTTATAGCACATATATCATACAAAGGAGCTTATGTTCTTTGGAACTCTTTAAATATACGATGAAATGTTTTATATTTAAAATGTGAGAGAGATTACATAGTTTTTCCAAATTCCTTTAGAGCTCTTTGAGGAAAACAACTTGAAGGCCACTAGAACTTCTCAACCATAACTGCACAAAAGAATCACTTGAAGTTGCTTTAAAAAAAAAATACAGATATTCAGGTACCACTGGGGAGTCTCTGAAGCTAGGATCTGGGCCTGATGATAAAATTTTCTAAAAGCTCCCCAGGGTGATTATCCCTTGCGGTCAAGGTTGAGAACCACTGCATTGTGATCTGCTACTAAGGATAATCTTATAATCATTTTTTTTTGAATTTTATTTTATTTATTTTTTTACATAGCAGGTCCTTATTAGTCATCAATTTTATACACATCAATGTATACATGTCAATCCCATTCGCCCAATTCATCACACCACCACCACCACCCACCCCCCCGCGGCTTTCTGCCCTTGGTGTCCATACGTTTGTTCTCTACATCTGTGTCTCAATTTCTGCCCTGCAAACCGGTTCACCTGTACCATTTTTCTAGGTTCCACATATATGCGTTAATATACGATATTTGTTTTTCTCTTTCTGACTTACTTCACACTGTAGGACAGTCTCTAGATGCATCCATGTCTCTACAAATGACCCAATTTCGTTCTTTTTTATGGCTGAGCAATATTCCATTGTATATATGTACCACATCTTCTTTATCCATTCGTCTGTTGATGGGCATTTAGGTTGCTTCCATGACCTGGCTATTTTAAATAGTGCTGCAATGAACATTGGGGTGCATGGGTCTTTTTGAATTATGGTTTTCTCTGGGTATATGCCCAGTAGTGGGATTGCTGGGTCATATGGTAATTCTATTTTTAGTTTTTAAGGAACCTCCATACTGTTCTCCATAGTGGCTGTATCAAATTACATTCCCTATAAAAGGGTTTCATCTTCAAGAAATACATGGAAAAGACTCTGACAAGTACAGGTTTCTGGTAACGGACTGTACTGCTGAACTGAATGAATAAGCATTTTCAGAACTCTAATGAAAAACTGATGAACTCATAAAAGTGCTAACAAAAGATCAAGATGAAAAAAAAAAATTAATTACATGGGACTGAGTGAACTGATGAGGATGAGTATAATTTTTGTGACTTTCTGTCTGAATTTAAAAAAAAAAAAAAAAAAATTCCACAAGGACTCAGAGGCAAAGAATATACAAATCAATTTTCACTGCAAAGTAAAGGAGCTGTTACAGTGGAGGATTACTGGACTGAATGTCAATACTATGACATAGTATGAGTGTGTTTCATGTTTGGTAATTGCAATCATTGTTGCTTTTGTTGTGGTCATCCATGTACAATGCTTGGTGTCAGTCGATTTATCTCTTGTAAAAATAAAATACAGTGTGTGTGTGTGTGAAAAAAATAAATAAATAAATAAATAAATAAATAAAGTCAAAAAAAAAAAAAAAAAAAAAAAATTACATTCCCACCAACAGTGCAAGAGGGTTCGCTTTTCTCCACACCCTCTCCAGCATTTGTTGTTTGTACATTTTCTGATGATTCCCATTCTAACTGGTATGAGGTCATACCTCATTGTAGTTTTGATTTGCATTTCTCTAATAATTAGTGATGTTGAGCAGCTTTTCATGTGCTTCTTGGCCATCTGTGTGTCTTCTTAGGAGAAATGTCTATTTAGGTCTTCTGCCCATTTTTGGATTGGGTTGTTTGTTTTTTCATATTGAGCTGTTTATATATTTTGGAGATTAATCCTTTGTCTGTTGATTCGTTTGCAAATATTTTCTCCCATTCTGACGGTTGTCTTTTCGTCTTGTTTATGGTCTCCTTTGCTGTGCAAAAGCTTTGAAGTTTCATTAGGTCACATTTGTTTATTTATGTTTTTATTTCCATTACTCTAGGAGGTGGATCAAAAAAGTTCCTGCTGTGATTTATGTCAGAGTGTTCTTCCTATGTTTTCCTCTAGGAGTTTTACAGTGTCCAGTCTTACATTTAGGTCTCTAATCCATTTTGAGTTTATTTTTGTGTATGGTGTTAGGGAGTGTTCTAATTTCATTCTTTTACATGTAGCTGTCCAGTTTTCCCAGCACCACTTATTGAAGAGTCTGTCTTTTCTCCATTGTATATCCTTGCCTCCTTTGTCATAGATTAGTTGACCATAGATGCGTGGGTTTATGTCTGGGCTTTCTATCTTGTTCGATTGATCTATGTTTCTGTTTTTGTGCCAGTGCCATATTGTCTTGATTACTGCCTGAAGTCAGGGAGTCTGATTCCTCCAGCTCCGTTTTTTTCCCTCAAGATTGCTTTGGCTATTCAGGGTCTTTTCTGTCTCCATACAAATTTTAAGATTTTTTTGTTCTAGTTCTGTAAAAAATGCCATTGGTAATTTGATAGGGATTGCATTGAATCTGTAGATTGCTTTGGGTAGTAGAGTCATTTTCACAATGTTGATTCTTCCAATCCAAGAACATGGTATATCTCTCCATCTGTTTGTATCGTCTTTAATTTCTTTCATCAGTGTCTTATAGTTTTCTGCATACAGGTCTTTTGTCTCCCTAGGTAGGTTTATTCCTAGGTATTTTATTCTTTTTGTTGCAATGGTAAATGGGAGTGTTTCCTTAATTTCTCTTTCAGATTTTTCATCATTACTGTATAGGAATGCAAGAGATTTCTGTGCATTAATTTTGTATCCTGCTACTTTACCAAATTCATTGATTAGCTCTAGTAGTTTTCTGGTGGCATCTTTAGGATTCTCTATGTATAGTATCATGTCATCTGCAAACAGTGACACTTTTACTTCTTCTTTTCCAATTTGTATTCCTTTTATTTCTTTTTCTTCTCTGATTGCTGTGGCTAGGACTTCCAAAACTATGTTGCATAATAGTGGTGAGAGTGGGCAACCTTGTCTTGTTCCTGATCTTAGGGGAAATGCTTTCAGTTTTTCACCATTGAGAATGATGTTTGCTGTGGGTTTGTCATATATGGCCTTTATTATGTTGAGATAGGTTTCCTCTATGCCCACTTTCTGGAGAGTTTTTATCATAAATAGGTGTTGAATTTTGTCAAAAGCTTTTTCCGCACCTATTGAGATGATCATATGGTTTTATTCTTCAATTTGTTAATATAGTTTATCACATTGATTGATTTACGTATATTGAAGAATCCTTGCATCCCTGGGATAAATCCCACTTGATCATGGTGTATGATCCTTTTAATGTGTTGTTGGATTCTGTTTGCTAGTATTTTGTTGAGGATTTTTGCATCTATATTCATCAGTGATATTGGGCTGTAATTTTCTTTTTTTGTGGTATCTTTGTCTGGATTTGGTATCAGGGTGATGCTGGCCTCACAGAATGAGTTTGGGAGTGTTCCTTCCTCCGTAATTTTTTGGAAGAGTTTGAGAAGGATGGGTGTTAGCTCTTCTCTAAATGTTTGATAGAATTCACCTGTGAAGCCATCTGGTCCTGGATTTTGTTTGTTGGAATATTTTTAATCACAGTTTCAATTTCATTACTTGTGATTGGTCTATTCATATTTTCTATTTCTTCCTGGTCCAGTCTTAGAAGGTTATACCTATTTAAGAATTTGTCCATTTCTTCCAGGTTGTCCATTTTATGGGCATAGAGTTGCTTGTAGTAGTCTCTTAGGATGCTTTGTATTTCTGCAGTGTCGTCACTTCTCCTTTTTCATTTCTAATTTTATTGATTTGAGTCCCCTCCGTCTTTTTCTTGATGAGTCTGGCTAATGGTTTATCAATTTTGTTTATTTTCTCAAAGAACCAGCTTTTAGTTTTATTGAACTTTGCTATTGTTTCCTTTGTTTCTATTTCATTTATTTCTGCTCTGATCTTTATGATTTCTTTCCTTCTGCTAACTTTGGGTTTTGTTTGTTCTTCTTACTCTAGTTCCTTTAGGTGTAAGGTTAGATTGTTTATTTGAGATTTTTCTTGTTTCTTGAAGTAGGCTTGTATAGCTATAAACTTCCCTCTTAGAACTGCTTTTGCTGCATCCCATAGGTTTTGGATCATCGTGTTTTCATCGTCATTTGTCTCTAGGTATTTTTTGATTTCCTCTTTGATTTCTTCAGTGATCTCTTGGTTGTTTAGTAATGTGTTGTTTAGCCTCCATGTGTTGGTGTTTTTTACGTTTTTGTCCCTGTAAATCATTTCTAATCTCAAAGCGTTGTGGTCAGAAAAGATGCTTGATATGATTTCAATTTTCTTAAATTTACTGTGGCTTGATTTGTGACCCAAGATGTGATCTATCCTGGAGAGTGTTCCATGCGCACTTGAGAAGAAAGTGTAATCTGCTGGTTTTGGATGGAATGTCCTATAAATATCAATTAAATCTCTCTGGTCTATTGTGTCATTTAAAGCTTCTGTTTCCTTATTTATTTTCATTTTGGATGATCTGTCCATTGGTGTAAGTGAGGTGTTAAAGTCCCCCACTATTATTGTGTTACTGTCGATTTCCTCTTTTATACCTGCTAGCAGTTGCCTTATGTATTGAGGTGCTCCTATATTGGGTGCATATATATTTGTAATTGTTATATCTTCTTCTTGGATTGATCCCTTGATCATTATGTAGTGTCCTTCCATATCTCTTGTAAATTCTTTATTTTAAAGTCTATTTTATCTGATATGAGTATTGCTACTCCAGCTTTCTTTTGACTTTCATTTGCATGGAATATCTTTTTTCATCCCCTCACTTTCAGTGTGTATGTGTCCCTAGGTCTGAAGTGCGTCTCTCATAGACGACATATAGTTGGGTCTTGTTTTTGTATCCATTCATCAAGCCTGTGTCTTTTGGTTGGAGCATTTAATCCATTCACGTTTAAGGTAATTATCGATATGTATGTTCCTATGACCATTTTCTTAATTGTTTTGGGTTTGTTTTTGTAGGTCCTTTTCTTCTCTTGTGTTTCCCACTTAGAGAAGTTCCTTTAGCATTTGTTGTAGAGCTGGTTTGGTGGTGCTGAATTCTCTTAGCTTTTGCTTGTCTGTAAAGCTTTTGATTTCTCCATTGAATGTGAATGAGATCCTTGCGGGGTAGAGTAATCTTGGTTGTAGGTTCTTCCCTTTCATCACTTTAAGTATATCATGCCACTCCCTCCTGGCTTGTAGAGTTTCTGCTGAGAAATCAGCTGTTAATCTTATGGGAGGTCCCTTCTATGTTATTTGTCGTTTTTCCCTTGCTGCTTTCAATAATTTTTCTTTGTCTTTAATTTTTGCCAATTTGATTACTATGTGTCTCGGCGTGTTTCTCCTTGGGTTTATCCTGTATGGGACTCGCTGCGCTTCCTGGACTTGGGTGTTTGTTTCCTTTCCCATGTTAGGGAAGTTTTCGACTATAGTCTCTTCAAATATTTTCTTGGGTCCTTTCTCTCTCTCTTCTCCTTCTGGGACCCCATAATGCGAAAGTGGTCGTGTTTAATGTTGTCCCAGAGGTCTCTTAGGCTGTCTTCATTTCTTTTCATTCTTTTTTCTTTATTCTGTTCCGCAGCAGTGAATTCCACCATTCTGTCTTCCAGGTCACTTATCCGTTCTTCTGCCTCAGTTATTCTGCTACTGATTCCTTCTAGTGTAGTTTTCATTTCAGTTATTGTATTGTTCATCTCTGTTTGTTTGTTCTTTAATTCTTCTAGGTCTTTCTTAAACATTTCTTGCATCTTCTCGACCTTTGCCTCCATTCTTTTTCCGAGGTCCTGGACCATCTTCACTATCATTATTCTGAATTCTTTTTCTGGAAGGTTGCCTATCTCCACTGCATTTAGTTGTTTTTCTGGGGTTTTATCTTGTTCGTTCATCTGGTACATAGCCCTCTGCCTTTTCATCTTGTCTATCTTTCTGTGAATGTGGTTTTTGTTCCACAGGCTGCAGGATTGTAGTTCTTCTTGCTTCAGCTGTCTGCCCTCTGGTGGATGAGGCTATCTAAGAGGCTTGTGCAAGTTCCCTGATGGGAGGGACTGGTGGTGGGTAGAGCTCGATTTTATAATCATTTTGAATTCAACAATCCTAATATTTCTCCCTATGTAATTCTGTGGCTGTAAAAATTGATAAGGATTGTTCTCTTGGTAACTACTAATGTTGAAACTAGACTATAAAACATGATAACCTCAAAATCCAATTATTTATGTGCCTTGGATTTTTTTTCCTAGTTAATAACTGCTTGTTGTATAACCATAAGGTCATATATACCTGCAAACCAAAAGTACATTTTACTTGACACATAGGCATTGTGAACTAAAAGTATCTTTTATTTCCTGCCTTTAAAGTAATAGTCATAAAGAGAATATTAAGCCAGGGTAAATCATTCTTACAGCATTTATATTGCGTCCAGCTTCTCATTATGTGGGAAAAATAATCTGTATAAACTCTCAAAGGGACACACTCCACAGCTTGACAAGGGTAAAGTCGCAGACCCATTGTGGAAAGTGGCACAGTAGTTCTTTATTCGTAATTGCTCCTTCCACTTAATTTAATAGGCACTTAATTTAATAGGTACCTACAATGGGTTTGACCTAAGTTTCTGCTGGCAATGTAAAGCTTAATTGTTACTTCCAAAAGTATTTATGGAGCATCCACCCTGGGCCTGACATTGCTGTAGGTGTTTAAGATACAGTTGAGAATGAAAACAGACAAAAATCCCTTAGTGAGCTTTGAGAAGGTGGTCCCTACCCTAAAGCATCTTAAAACCAAATGTTAAGAAAGCTAGACTATCCATGAGGGAAGAGTATGTCATGTTTTTTATTGCTAACTAAGATTTGTGGAATTGATTGATAAGTCACAAAAATCTTCCCCAGCCCCACCTAATTGTCTTCTAAATAATTCAGTAAAAGATAGGTACACTCCCTGGCATTAGCTTCAAGGGGACTGCCATCCCAGAGAGACATTTTCTCACTGTCCTGTTGCAATATATTTCCCACACATGTAATGAGTGACTTCACTGGAGTGGGCACATTTTCTATCCCAACATTTTACTGCCTAAACCTGAGTGAGAATCAGCTCTGGAAAATTCATCTAAAACCCAAAGAGAAATAATTGGAGAAGAGAGACAACTTCTTAAGTGAAGCAAATTACATGCATATCCTACAGTTTAATATTAAAAATAGTAAATTTAATGCTGCTTTATTTATAATGATAGCTTTACTCTTTTAGAGATGGAGATTTTTGACACTTGATGAGATCAATTTGTTATCTTGGTTTCAAAACTCCCAGGTTATTTTTAATTACTTGATATTTCTTACTTTGTCATCTTGACTTTGATTAACTGCATAACTTTTTCCATGACAAGTGTTTCTCTTCTTCTTTTACGAAACATTAATCCATATCCTGGTATGCATAATAAGCCTTAGAACAATTCTGCATTGAAACTTGTATTCCTTCCTTATTAATATAAATTACAGAACTATTGGAAAATATCATATTTATTAAGTTTATTTTCTGCTCTAATTTTAAATTAATTTTCTTTTCTGTTTAATCACCAAATACCCTTTTGTTCTGAGTAATGACAAGCAAAATGAGTACTGATATTAATGTGGGACCACTGTTTTCACAAATACATTTTTAACAGCAATGTTACTGCCTCGGTCTGTCTGTCTCTCTCTCTAGACAGAGAGAGAGACAGACAGACAGAGGAAGGCAGAGATAGAGAGAGAACCAGTTCAAATTCCTAAATAAGAACAAATGACTCCTTAGAGATTAATTCATAAAAGAATTCAATTCTACATCCCAGATCACAATAAAATTATGATTAAAATATTTTAAAAAAATCTACTATAGGTCTTTTTTCCTATCAGTCATAAGGTAAACATAAACATTTTCCATCTTATATATAAACAAATTTTCCCTATCTTTTTGCACTTGCCTCCTTTGAACTTGATTGTTTCTCACCAATTATTAATGTCATTGTGATTCCTTAAGATAAATACCAACCCACCACCATGTAATTTGCTATCATACACAAATATTGGCACCCTAATCATATATGGAAAATGGTAAATAAATATTTTGGAGTTATTTTCCAAGTTGATTTGACATAGTTCAGGAGCTATTTTATGAGAATTGCTCACAGATTTCTATTTAAGGCACTGACAAGCATGAATATATTTAAGGTGGTTTTGAATATGAAGATGCCACTTTATTTTAATGACTTTCACTTGAATTAAACATTAATATAAAATAAGTGCTTCAGAAGAAATATAAAATATAGAAATGTGCAATTTTAAAAAAAATTTTTGAATGATTTGATATGCATTAACTATTTGAGGCATAAAGTTACATACATATCCATTTCTACTGCTTGCTAGTTGAAGCTATATCTCTTTATAATATACAGTATATGAAAAATATTAGATCACAGGTCAGCAAACTGGCCTGTGGGAAAAATCTAGCTCCTTCCTTATTTTTATAAATAAAGTTTTATTGGAACACAGTCATGCTCATTTTATTACATATTGTCTGTGGCTGCTTTCATGCCTCAACAACAGAGATGAGTAGTTGTGACAGAGACCATCTGGCTTGCAAAGCCTACAATATTTACTCTCTAGCCTTTTGCAGAAAAAGTTTGTCCACCCCTCTATTAGATAGTTGAAAATGTATGTGTATGTATATGTATGTGTTTCTCTTCCTGGTGTCTTTAAAACCCATCACATCCTCTCAACACACTGAAGCCATCTCAGCACTTATTAGATGGTAAAGTATTGAATTTTTTTCCTCCAACACTAGCTAAATATTCCTAATTGGTAACATATTTTCCCATTATGCTAAAATGGACTTAGATTTGTCAGCTTAAGCCCTCATTAGAAAGCCAAAGATTTGGAAATTTTCCTTTCTACCTTGACACTTTCTTAACCAGTTTACATTTCCCAAGTCATTAAGCTCATGATAGTAAAATTGCTGATACTGTCAAGGAAGTAGAAATTGAAAGCTAAAAAGCATACCAGCTGTCAAGAGAATTCCCTTAATATAGATTTCTTCCCCTGACTCTTTTCTCCTTTCATTTCTTTATCATTTCTTTCCTCTTTTTTCCTTTGAGTCAATTAAATATGTTCTTATTTTCAATAGGAAGAACACTGGTACATAACTAAAGTGTCTTATAAAATAAGATTACTTTATTCCGCCTTATATTCTGTATGTGTGTGTACGTGTAGGTGTGTGCATATGTACACATAAGTTAGTCTTGTTTAAAACAAGCTTTGTTTATTGGTCAACATTGCAAAATGTTTCTTCACTATTAAGGGGAGATTCCCGGAAAAAAGGGATACATTACTACTAGCACTTCACCCACAGAGCCCAACTTAGATTTAGCAAGATGTTTTTCACTGTCCAGATATACTGTTAGAAAAGCTGGGGGAGTTTACAAAATGACCACCTGGTGGGCATGTTTAAAAGAATCTGATTAAAATTACTATTTTAGCTACACCTTTAGAACAACACATCCATATCTCATAGTGAAAATGGTAAATCACTGCAGTATCTCTTATACTTTATGTTCTCTCCCTCTCTCTTACTCATTCTCTCACACTTACAGACAACACTCAAACACTCATACTTGCACATTACTGCTACCCCAATCATTAAACTGCCAATACTCTACTTTGACCCAGAGGATGGGTTAAGAGCATCATTCTTAGGAATACATCTGGGTTCAAATCCTGGCTATTTCACAACCCCACCCCACCCCCAACCACATAGCCATTGATCTTGGGCAAGTTATTTACCAATCTCTGTCTTAGTTTCCTCATCTCCAAAATGGAAGAGTACTTCTCGTTGGATTGTTGTAACTGTTAAATAAGATAATACCTGTTGTTATGGACTGAACGTTTGTGTCCTCCCTCCCAAAATTCATATGATGAAGTCTTAACCCCTAATGTGATGGTATTTGGAGGTGGGGCCTTTGGGAGATCATTAGGTTTAGATAAAGTTATGAGGACAGGGCCTTCATGATGAGATTAGGGCCCTTATTAAAAGAGGAAGAGACACCAGAGCTCTCCCTCTCTGACACGTGAGGACACACTGAGAAGGTGGCTACCTGTAAGCCAGGAAGTGCCCTCACCAGGAACCAAATCTGCCAGCACCTTGATCTTAGACTTCCCACCCTCTAGAATGATGATAAATAAATGTCTGTTGTTTAAGGCACCTATCCTATGGACCTAAAGACAGTCATACAAAGTGAAGTAAGTCAGAAAGAGAAAAACAAATATTGTATAATATCACTTATATGTGGAATCTAGAAAAATGATACAGATGAACTTATTTGCAAAGCAGAAATAGAAACACAGATGTAGAGAACAAACATACAGATACCAAGTGGGGAAGGGGGTTGGGATGAATTGGGAGATTGGAATTGACATATATACACTATGATGTATAAAATAGATAACTAATGAGAACCTACTGTATAGCACAGGGAACTCTACTCAATGCTCTGTGGTGACCTAGATGGGAAGGAAATCCAAAAAAGAGAGGATATATGTATACGTATAGCTGATTCACTTTGTTGTACAGCAGAAACTAACAAAACATTGTAAAGCAACTAAAGTCCAATAAAAATTAATTTTAAAAAAAGGCACCCATCCTATGGAATTTTTTATTTGTAGTTTTTCTTAGATAAAATTTACATATCACATTGTGTGAGTTTGAAGTGTACAATATGTTGATATGATATGTTTATATATCGCAATATGATTACCACCGTAGCTTTAGCTAACACCTCTAACACTCACTTAATTATCATTTCTTTTTTGTAGTTAGAACATTTAAGATCTAGTCTCTTAGCAACTGTGAAGTATATAATACAATATTGTTGACTATAATCACTAGGCTCTACGTGAGATCCCCAGAAATTATTCATCTTGTAGTTGCAAAGTTGTATCTTTTAATATCTCCCCAATTCCCCCAGCCCCCAGCCCCTGGTGACCACCATTCTGCTCTTCATTTCCATAAATTTGGTTTGTTTAATTTCCACATATAAGTGATATTATGCAATATTTGTCCTTCTTTGGCTTACCTCACTAAGCATAATGCCCTCATGGTCTATCCAAGTTGTCACAAATAGCAGGATTTCCTTCTATCTCGTGGCTGAATAATAGTCCATTATGTATGTGTGTGTGAGATATATCTCTCCTGTTAGAATGGCTATCATCAAGAAGACAAGAGATAGCAAGTGTTGGCGAGAATGTGGAGGCATCAAGTAATCGAAAATATATCTGCATTCTCATATTTATTGCAGCATTGTTCACAAGAGCCAAGATATGGAAACACCCTGGGTCCATCAACGGATAAATGGATAAAGAAGATGTGATATATACATACTATAGTATTTAGTTATAGCAGCCCGAGCTGAGACAACTGCAAATGACAAGTTCTATACCTTGTATATAGTAATGCTTGGCAAATATTAGCTATTACTAATTCCCTCTGAGAAGTGAAATACCTAAAAACAATTTTAAAACGCTTTTTATTTCTCAACTATCCACTGCATATTTTTCTTCCCTTTTTTTGTGTTCACTTTCATGACTGCTTCTGTATTTTGTTTGTCAATGAGTCTTAGTAAATATTAGTATATGTTTAAAATTATTGTTACTCTAATTCTTCACATTTTGGACTAGGCCAGTCAATAGATTTGTATTGGCTGGTGATAAAATTTTCTACACTCAATCTCCATAATATGGACATAGAATTTAGAAGTATTATTTTTCTTAGAAAAGGGCCTAAAACAATTCAATATTTGAGAATAATTTTGCCTTAAGATTATTTATAGATTTTAGCAGGGAGAATGAGACACATTTAAATAACATTGAATTTCATGGCGTTAACAGTTTAATAGTCCAGACTTTCTCACTTTTCTCCAACTCTAATTTCACCCCTCTCACAATCTATTTCAGAGGAATCTTTCTAAATTAAGTGTTTAGGCAAAATCTCAGTGGTTCCCCATAACCAACAGGATAAACTTTCAACCTTCCCCATGACCTGGTTTTACTCCAACTCTCCACTCAACCTCCAGAATTAACTTCTACGAACCTTGGCTTCAACCAAGCTGGCCCACTACTGAACTTCAAAGGCATTACTTATACCTCAGCAACCTTGCTCATGAAGTTTTCTCTGTCCAGACCACTTTGATGTCCTTTCCATATATAAACTCAGTGTTCATGGAAGTCCTGCCAATGCAATGAAGTCTTCCATGACTATTCAAATATGTGCTAGGTATTCCCTTTCATTAATGAATGGATTTCTTATTTATACCACAAACCTTTGCTCTTAGTCATCATTCATTTATTCTGCAATGGGTATTGAGTGACTCCTGTATGCCCGAATCCCAACTTCTTTCAATGATATATAATATATACTATGTTTTCTATCATTGAGGAGTTTAGATATGAGAAAGTTAACAATTGTACTGCAGGGTAATACCTCCTAAAACAGAGTTGTGTCGTTGGAGCTCAAAGGAAGCGCTTTGTTGAATGAAACTATTCTAAGTATGGACATTTTAAGTGACATGATGTTATAAGAGCTCTTGCTCATAATTGCTATAATAAAGTCCATGAGATGAGATACCTGCCTTTCATTGAATTCTGTAGTAAAACAAGTAATGCTAAAGCAAAGCTCTGGGACCCACAACTACTGTCCAATCTTTAATATCAATGCTTCAAGTACCAAATTATTCTAGATAGATAATTACAAAAATATCTTATTGTGAAAAGTACTAGGACAATTATAATAAATATAAAAATGTAAAATTCATGGATAAACACTAAAAGTCATGTACTTCTTTTGAAGAAATAAATTATTTTGATTACTTTTGGAAGGCAGTTAATGAAACATTCTTTTTTTAATATGAGTTTCACGTAATTGTCTCAATATGAAACTGTGAAAGACAGCTTCACAGTGAAAACTAATCAAGTGGAAATTCTGTTTTTATAGGCAAGAAGAAGCATCTCTTTGGGGGAGTGGGAGGGTTTCCACATGCACTACATAATCAAACCATGTGAACATAAATGAGGACTAGGCCATGCAGTTTGATGTAATAGCAAATATGGACAAATACAGATGGATCATGGTTTTCAAGATTAAAGACTTTTTAAATGCTTAGTTGATTTTGCTAACTTAAATTGAGAGTCCACAATAAGAACAATAAAAGATGAATATTCATTCCAAATCATATCACGTAGAATCTAGTTGTTTTAAAACTATATATAGGACTATAGCTAACATCACTGCACGATATATAGAAAAGTTAAGAGTAAATTCTGAGTTCTCATCACCAGGAGAATTTTTTTGTCCTTTTTTGTTTCTTCTTTTTTTTTCTTTTTATTGTATCTATATGAGAAGATAGATGTTAGCTGAACCTATTGTGGCAATCATTTCACAATATATGTGATTCAAATAATCATGCTGTATGCCTTAAGCTTATATGCTGATGTATACATATTATTTTTCAATAAAACAGAAAAACCCTCAAAAATTTTGTCACGTGCTGGTGCATGTTTAGCAACAGTTTCACATTGTGTGTGGGTGATTTGTACCATCTGTCAGGTCCTGTGAGTTGGTACAAGTTGGCTCCAGCCTAACACTGGTTTTAATGTTCTGAGACCATTCCAAATGAAACTTAGTATTCTGTCTTGTGAAAATGGCTATACTCTGAAAATATAACTGGTTTCTCCTAGGGTGTACTACGTGTATGACTACTTGTATGTTGCTAAATGATGATTAATATGTTTACTGCTATGAACTGTCAGGTATATTAACCCTAAAGAAGCATTCCTTCCAAGTATCATCTTACAAAAAGAAAACAGCTACCTGAAATTAAGGTATGTGTTGTCCCTTAGTCATCAGACTATACTGGCTATATATGGATTAATCAAGACTTAGGAAATATAAGAAATAAAACTGGCTCTTATTTTTAGATGATTAATTAATATAGCGTATATTAGTCCTTTTTTTCCCTAAAAATGGTTTCATTAGCTTTTAAGCAGAATAATGTAAGCACTGGCTCCTACACCTCAATTTAGGAGTCAGAATACATAACATGACTTATTAAAAACAGATTACTAAAAATGCCCATCAAAGTTTTGTGTTTGTTTGCTTATTTTTTTAAATCACAGGTGTAATAAAATGAAGTTCACACTCATCAGGGAGGATTTTAACATTTCTCTATTCTTCAATGTTTAGCCACATTGCTTTTTCGTTTTTCAAGATATGCCATTGTTTTGAGGGGTCATAAATTTCAAAGAGAGTTTTATAATTAAAAAGATATACAAGGCAAAATATCTTGAGAATCATTTGGTACTGTATAATAAATTTTAGATAACTGTACTGCTTTCAACTATTGTTTCAAAGTAAAAGCAGTATTCACTCAAGTGATAGTTATTAGTTATTTCTAGTTCAATTTTCTCTCAGTCGAAACAATTTTCTATTAGTGTATTGAAATTATTAAAAAGATATTTAAGTGGTTTTTAAATTGATTTTGGAATTAATGATTCTTGAAAAACAGCAACTTCATTACAAGAATTATATCTTGGTAAAGGATCATTTTCCCTTTTTAAATCAAAGGCTCATTGTTTTTAACTTTTAAACAAGTTAAAACTTGTTTTTAAACTCAGAAATCTAAACTTTCAGGCCACATGTTTTCAGGACCCATATGTATGAACTAGGACAGAGAATAACTAAATAACTAAAATATCTCACTCACATGAACTTAAATAGCTATTTTTAACACTTGACACTACTGCAATAATTTTATACAGACCAGAATCTAAATATAGCCAGATAATGGGTCAGGTAGAGGTCAATAATAATCTACTTAACTGGAGATTTTCTTGGATAACAGCTACCTCTAAGGAATACCAACACATTTCTCGATGCAATTCCATTTTTAAAAACAAAGGCATTTCTGTATAATGTATAAAACTTCTAACTCAGAAGAAGCAAAGGCCTGACTCTTTTGGTGAAAAGGGAGCTAATGGCTAGGCCAGCGGGGTTCCAAAAGAGATAATGGTGTCCTACTGGTAAGTAAAACTTAATGCTGTTCCAGAAAGTCAGCAATTGATTTTCTGCTCTTTAGTGGGATTCCCTTCTCTTCCCAAGAGTGAATCTAAGCAGAGTGGAGAATGGAGTGTTCACTTTTTTAAAGTCTATTAAATCTTTCAGAACCAATGTGCATCTTTCAGTGCACAGAAAGAAGTATGGCATTCTGTTGACCTCATAGTAAACTCTGTTTCATGAATATGTCCAATTCTAATACTGGGTTGGCCAAAAAGTTTGTTCAGGTTTTTCCATAAGATGTTACAGAAAAACCCAAATGAGCTTTTGGCCAACCCAATATTTATATCTGAGGAATATTCCAGAAAAGAGAGGTTCACATGACTAGGTACAAATGAATTGTCTATTTTTACACAGCATAACTTTATTGGGAATTTACTGGTTCTATTTACCCACAAAGAAGCACAATATGGGCAGTACCAGTGCAATCTTCTAGCAAAACCAATAAATGTACTTCATCTTCAACCCTTGAGGGCCACTATGAAGAAAGGAAAGCTGGAATACATTCCCTTTTCTCCAGTACTGATCCCAATTAGTCTTCATTGTGATAGTGTTTTCATCTTTTGTTTTTTTTTCTCCCAGTGTGGGTTCTTTCACATCAGGAAGTGCATCACATCTTTAATTTACCTCTGCTACAGAACAGCCATCAGGGAAAATTATTTTTAGTCATTGCTATCTGGTCTTAACTAGATTACAATCAAAGGATTGACTGTACATACATTATGTACTTTTCATTTCTATATTTTCTTCAAACTATTTCATGACCCTCTTTTTGAGATCATCATAATTATTAATAAAATGAACTACATCAATATAAATGAAGTGCAGCACCCTGCTGACCTCATTGTATGAACCTGGAACTGCTCATTCACAAACCTGACTGGGGAAACATTTGTTCACATCCCCTTTTGTCCTTAATAGTTATGTTCTATAGCAAAACACCTCAATTTCCTAGATTAGTGTGATAGATAAAAAGGTCATAAATTCTTCTATTTCTGCATGATATCCTTTTTCAGTGTGATGTTGCAACTTCCAAAATGAGGTAAAACCTACTTCTCCACCCCTTGAATCTGGGTTTGGCAATGTAACTTGCTTTGGTCAATGAGATATCAGCAAAAGTGACACAAGGATAGACATGAAAAGTACTTTTGTATTAGGGCTTTCACTCTCTTGCTGCTTCTGGGACAAGTTGGATTCAACAAATTCCTCTTTTGGATTTGAACAAAGAGTCACAAAGGGGAGTTTCCGGTCTATGGTGAATAATAGAGCTGAAAAATGATCCACTTTGACTAGAGTGGCCATTATGGGGCCTTTTGTAAGAAGAGAAAAAGGTCTGAACGAGAGAGAAGAACACAACAGATATATTAAAACATGGAAAAATCCTACTGAGTACTGAATAAGACAACTTGTGACCACTGAGTGAGAGAGAGAGCGCTTCAGTTCCTAATGAATTTCTAGGCCCCAGTTCCACTTTGAATGAGACACATTACACTCTGGTTCCTGCGCAGAGACTTCTGAAAGATTCTTAGTCTTTAGGTTGCAAAGAACAAAAACCCATGAACGTTTGACCATGTAAGGGTAAAGGTTGCTCTTTGCAATCCAAATAGTTAACTAAGGTGAATATTAATTATATACGTAAAAGATAACATGCAAAAAAATTTTGAAAATGGGTATTAAATGAAAATATTATTTTAGCTCTTTTATTATTTTACTCATCAATATTAAGATCAATCACTAGTGCAATATTTCTTTGTTTTAAATTAAGTAGAAACAAAACTTTGGATAAACATAGTCAATATACTAATATTTGAACATTACACTTTAAAAAGCAAGACTAATCTGTAGATTGGTTAATAGTATTGAATCAATGTCAATTTCATAATTTCAATAATTGTGCTATGATTACGTAAGTTGTTAAAATTTGAGGAAGGTGGGCAAAGGATACACAGGAACTCTAAGTGCTGTTTTGAGAAAATTTTTCTAAGTTAAAATTATTTCAAAATAAAGATGTTGAAAATATATAAAATACTGGACTAAGGACATTTATTTATCTTACTTTTTTTCCCCAATGAAATCCCACTGACATGACAAAAACTGGATGAAGGAAAGCTCACACTAAAATAATGGGTGCCATCAGCTAACCAGAAGATGTGAGAATTTTGTGGATAAAATTTAGCAATGGAAAACAAGACGAAAAGACAACCCTCAGAATGGGAGAAAATATTTGCAAACCAATCAACGGACAAAGGATTAATCTCCAAAATATATAAACAGCTCATGCAGCTCAATATTAAAGAAACAAACAACCCAATCCAAAAATGGGCAGAAGACCTAAATAGACATTTCTCCAAAGAAGACATACAGATGGCCAAGAAGCACATGAAAAGCTGCTCAACATCACTAATTATTAGAGAAATGCAAATCAAAACTACAATGAAGTATCACCTCACACCAGTTAGAATGGGCATCATCAGAAAATCTACAAACAACAAATGCTGGAGAGGGTGTGGAGAAAAGGGAACCCTCTTGCACTGTTGGTGAGAATGTAAATTGATACAGCCACTATGGAGAACAGTATGGAGGTTCCTTAAAAACTAAAAATAGAATTACCATATGACCCAGCAATCCCACTACAGGGCATATACCCAGAGAAAACCATAATTCAAAAAGACGCATGCACCCCAATGTTCAGTGCAGCACTATTTACAATAGCCAGGTCATGGAAGCAACCTAAATGTCCATCAACAGATGAATGGATAAAGAAGATGTGGTTTCAAAAAAAAAAAAAAAAAGAAGAAGATGTGGTACATATATACAATGGAATATTACTCAGCCATAAAAAGGAATGAAATTGGGTCATTTGTAGAGACGTGGATGGATCTAGAGACTGTCATACAGGGTGAAGTAAGTCATAAAGAGAAAAACAAATATCGTATATTAATGCATATATGTGGAACCTAGAAAAATGGTACAGATGAACCGGTTTGCAGGGCAGAAATAGAGACACAGATGTGTAGCACAAATGTATGGACACCATGGGGGGAAACTGGCAGTGGGGGGTGGTGGTGGTGGGATGAATTGGGAGATTGGGATTGATATATATACACTAATATGTATAAAATGGATAACTAATAAGAACTTGCTGTATAAAAAAATAAATAAAATTAAATTTAAAAAAAATTTAGCAGGTGGGATCATTTGTCTAAGGAACCAGAGTTGAGAAAATTTCTACCCCAAATAGGAGAAGGTGGATTCTGCTATACAGGGAAGAGCTATTCCTCCCAACAGATCTCTGGAAACCCTCCAAAACTAGCACCAGTAAGTTCAGACACAAGTCATGAAGCAGTAATCATGTCAATTTATTAATCAGGATTTCCCAAACATTTCCACATACCAGCATACATAGACAACGATTACATTCATGTGGAATGGTAAAATGACACAATGAGAAGTGTGCTTTAGGCAGATTTATCTGAAGGAAGTTTCTACAACATATTTAGAGTAGAAATATCCGCAGACAAGAAGAGTGTTTTACACAGTAATACAATAATTTAGGCCAAGATTGCAGGCAGATTTCATACTGTACCAATGATACTGTCCTGATTTTGACTTTCTGATACATGAATTTTGAAGCCATGTCTGGGAACATCAGGAGAGAATGTCAGGGTCAAATGAAATGTCTGCCAAGGAGCATGTATCATGTGCTTACCATTTTTGACCTAGCCATTGGGCAGTAAAAATTTGAAGCAGGTGAGATCAGTGAAACTATGAAGCAGATATGAATTAAGACTACTCACATAATTAACAATAGAAACTTAACACTGAAAACCAGAGTCAAATCTGGAAAAACATGTCAATTTGTCTTTCCCATTAACAAAGGAGATTTGGAGTTAAAGGATAGGCAAGGATCTAAGATACTGGAGATTTTGACATAGGTGGCAGAATTAACTAACTGGTAAATCAAGAGATAGTGAGTTGATTTTTGTTGTTTAATTTGAAGGAAGGGGAGAGCAGAAAAAGGATGGGAAATAAGGGAGAGGATATGCTGAGGCAACATGGAGATATGTCCCAGTGAACACTTCCAGTAGGTAGCTGGAGGTATGCAATGGGTTCTTTGGAAGAGAGGCTAGTGAAGTATATTCAGCGCCATTGTTAAAGTTGTAAAAGTAGATAATGAAAGAAAAAAGGAAAGAAGAGACAAATCAACAATGAAGGAAGATGAGAAAAGAGAAGCCATGACAGAGACATCACTAGAGAAGAATATATCAACCATAGCAACTGTAGACACTCACATCCAGTGCTGACCTATTTTTTATTGCTATATTACAAGAACTAGAAAGTCATTATGGAAAGGAAAATTAGAAGAAAAATAATAACTTTAAAGTTTATTTACTGCCAATATTTCAACTATGTCCCTTTCCTTCCAACTGACACAATTCAAATAGCAATAAACATGTTCTTAATTGTTTCCTTCATTCTTTTTAGCGAAATTTGCTACTTTCTATTTGACAAATATTAGAAAGGTTCTAACTGAATTCTAATTCAGCTGCTTTTATTTTGTTCTAGTGATTGTGTTTCAAATGTCATTCACATGAATACCAATGAACACAAATACTTTTTTAATATGGCTCTTTATTTTGTTTGATATTGTTCTAAGAAAGCTGATAATGAGGCGGCACCTGTCCTCTGGGTTATTGGTTTTAATTCAAATCAATCTGATAAGAAGAGACTGAAAGTCACTACTGGTTCCTTCTGTGCTCAGTAGTCTGTGTTAACGTGTTGGTGGTCCCAGATCAAATCTTGGGGAACAAGTGTCCATATTGTTAAAACCACTACCTCAACTGTAACCAGTTACTATCCTGAATAGACTCTGAGGAACCATTTCCTTTATTCTCTGCAGGTAAGGAAAGTTCTCTGTCACCCGGTGAGTATATGAAATACCAGGTGCTATATGCCTGTTCTGGATTTAAATTAAGAATTCTCTCTCCAGGGTTTTCTTTGTTGTATTTTTAATGACTACTGTGTCTCTTCAAATAAAGTTCAAATAGTGGCCTGAAAAATCCTGGGCAATTATCATCCTATAGGATTCGGTGATGACTATCTGAGAGGTACCAAACAGTCTATAAATTTCAGATTCATAGAAAAATTTTTAAGATTTGCAAAAATAAATGGTAAGTGCAAATGTTTACACACACACACACACACGCGCGCGCGCGCACACACACACACACACACACACACACAGACTCACAGACATGTCAACTGAACTCTATTTTAAGTCTTTGTATTTAGCTTAGCTGTGCAAGCTTACAATGGATTCCCCCCAAATTCTCCCAACCAAATGCTTACCTATAGTTTAAGACCAAAGGAATCAGAGAAAATAGGCTGGATTGGGAGGGGATATGGGGATATATGTATACATAGAGCTGATTCACTTTGTTATACAGCAGAAACTAACACAACATTGTAAAGCAATTATACTCCAATAAAGATGTTAAAAAATTAATTGTCATTGATGTAGTATGAAGTATATTCTAAGGCACTTTCTCATTAGCTTACTAAAGCTATTTCTTCATATTCTCCAAAACATAATATATAGAATTTAATTGTATGTTAAAAGAAATATCCTTTACGGTTTTTAAGTCAAATAAAGATTCCCCACTTTTTCATGTGGAGGGTTAATTTTCATTTTCCTGATCCCTGTAGAAAGTAGAACAGATTCAGAAAGCAAGTCAGAGGTGAACTGGATCACTTCTTCCAATTCTTCACATCCTCACTGTAACAGAATTACATCCATGCCTCAAAATCCATGTGATTTTGAGGTGCCTCCTACTGAAAGAGGAAGAATATATATTTTCAACACATTAGCTTTTGACATTGCTATGACTTCCTTTGGACAATGGAACGATGGACAGTGGAACTGACACTATGAATATTACAAGCTGAGCGTTAAAGAGGTATTCCATGTTTCTGCCAGCTCCCCTGGAGCTTCCACCCTTTGCCATGAGAAGAACATGTTCCAGATAATTACTGCTCTTTCAGCATGGATCCAAAAATTAACATGTATGGAAGAGACTTGAATCTAACCCAAAACCTGGATTTCAGCATAGCTCAGTGGAGCTCTGGCATGAACAGACAAGATCAGTTAAAATACAGCCAAACTGTACACCCTTGACAAGGAAATAAATAATTAGTATTCCAAACTCTGAGCTTTTGGGTTGTTTGTTATGCAGCATTATCATTGTAGCCTGCCTATTAAAATCCTGTGGCAGAGTAACATTGTTAGCTGCTTGCCTTTCCCCTAGAAATTTTAGCAGATGACAGGAAAGGTTGATGAGGTAACAGAAATGAGGATAATGATACAGAAGGTTTATGCAATTCAACAAACCCTTACTGAGCACCAATTATATACAGGGTTAGATTCTTCAGGAACTAGAGATCAAAATCTTCTGACTGGATAGAACACAATCAATCAACAGTATCTAATAATAATTTATAAGATAATCTACCCAAAGGGATCACAAAAGCCATTTTTTAAGTTCCCATGGAACACATAACAAGACTGACCATATCTTAGACCATAAAAACTAATTTGAACGAATTTTATATAATGGAAATCATACAAAGTGTGTTCTCTGACCACAGTGGAATTAAAGTTGAAATTAATAACAGAAATATAGGAGGAAAATACCTAAACATGTGTAAACTATACAACACACTACTAAACAATCCATGGGTCTAAGAAGTCTTGATAAATATAAAAATTGCATGGACCTAAAAAAAAAAAAAAAAAAAGAAAACACAACACACCAAAATTCATGGAATTTGGCCCAATTAGTGCTAAGATGAAATTTGATAGCACTAAATGCACGTGTTAGAAAAGAGGATAAATCGCAAACCAATAATCAAAGCTTCCACCTCAAGAATACAGAAAAGAGGATCAAAGTGAACCCAAAGCAAGCTGAATGAAGGAAAAAATAAAAGACAAGGGCAGAAATCAATAAAAATGAAACAATGAGCTTGTTCTGTGAAAAGCTCCTGAAAACTGTCAAACCGCTAGCAAGACTGACAATGAAAAAAAGAGAAGACACAAAGTATTAATATCAAAAATGAAATAATCACTATCACTACAGACCTTGTGAACATCAAAAGGATAATAAGGGAATACTATGCAGAATTCTATACATATTAATTTGGCAACTTAGATGAAACGGACCAAATTCTCAAAAAACACAAACTTATACAATAACTCAAATTGAAATTGATAATTTGAATAGCCCTATAACTATTAAGGAAATGAAATTTATAATTAAAGCACTCTCAAAAAAGAAGTCTCCATGTCTGGATGATTTCACTGGAGAATTCTACCAAATATTTAAAGAACCATTAGCACCAATTCAACACAATCTCGTCCAAAAAACAGAAGAAGACAGAATGCTTTCCATTCCTTTTATGAAGCTAGTATTAACATGAAACGAACTATTCCTTATGAATACACAAAAGTCTTTAAGGAATTATCAGTTAATATATTCAGCAATATATAAAAATAATTATTCACTATAACAAAATGGAGTTCATTCTCATGACTGGTTCAATAGTACAAATAACTATAATGCAAGATATCAAGAACTGATAGCAAGAATCTCCAACAAATTATAAAACATACACATTTCATTAAAATAGTCAAACATAAAGACAATTTTAAATACATTATGATAAAATATTATAATATCGAGGGTTTCATTTGGGACCTGTACAGAGTAATCCATAGATTTCCCTTTGTTAACACTCTTTAATTCTTGATTTTGCCCTCAGTCACTCCAGGAAATTTTAATTTCACTTTCAAGCAGCATGTCTTCATCTATCAGAACTCATATAATGCAGCCATCCTTAGAAGATGGCTTCCTGCTCAACTAACCAAGGAGAAGGGGAGCTTCCTGCTCCCTCCATCACCTCTTGGGTCTTGTCTCACACACAAGTGAAGAAGAAAAGGGAGGAATGGGAATTATTGTAAGATACCTGTATTCATTTACATTTTTTTTCCTTCAGAATCCTCAAAACTTTGTCAATTACTAGTTTAGCCATAACGGCTTCCTAGGTACTTGAAAATGCATGCAAAAATCATTGTACCTAGTAAAATAAAAGATTTTGCAAATGTCCCAGTAGGAGAATTCCTAAGAAGATGGTAGGAAGAGGCTCATTTTGCCATTAAAAGTAAACGTTTTTGAATAAGATTTTTTGAAAAGAGATTAAAATCATTAAAATAAAATCCAAATCAAGGAGATGGCTTTTGTTTATCAATAAGGAAACTCTAAAACCTACAAACTGTTAGTGTGATTTTTCTTCTCCCTCCCCACCTATATTGGGTTTTTTAAACGTCTTTATTGGAGTATAATTGCTTTACATTGTTGTGTTAGTTTCTGCTGTATAACAAAGTGAATCACTATAGGTATACATATATCCCCATATCCCCTCCCTCTTGCGTCTCCCTCCCACCCTCCCGATCCCACCCCTCTAGGTGGTCACAAAGCACGGAGCTGATCTCCCTGTGCTATGCGGCTGCTTCCCACTAGTTATCTATTTTACATTTGGTAGTGTATATATGTCAATGCTACTCTCTCACTTCGTCACAGCTTACCCTTCCCCCTCCCCATGTCCTCAAGTCCATTCTGTACGTCTGCTTCTTTATGCCTGTCCTGCCCCTAGGTTCATCAGAAACATTTTTTTTTTTTTAGATTCCATATATATGTGTTAGCATATGGTATTTGTTTTTCTCTTTCTGACTTACGTCACTCTGTAGGACACACTCTAGGTCCATCCACCTCAATATAAATAACTCAGTTTCATTCGTTTTTACGGCTGAGTAATATTCTATTGTATATATGTGGCACGTCTTCTTTATCCATTCATCTGTCGATGGACACTTAGGTTGCTTCCATGTCCTGGCTATTGTAAATAGAGCTGCAATGAACCTTGTGGTACATGACTCTTTTTGAATTATGGTTTTCTCAGGGTATACGCCCAGGAGTGGGATTGCTGGGTCGTATGGTAGTTCTATTTTTAGTTTTTTAAGGAACCTCCATACTGTTCTCCATAGTGGCTGTATCAATTTACATTCCCACCAACAGTGCAAGAGGGTTCCCTTTTCTCCACACCCTCTCCAGCATTTATTGTTTGTAGATCTTTTGATGATGGCCACTCTCACCAGTGTGAGGTGATACCTCACTGAAGTTTTGATTTGCATTTCTCTAATGATTAATGATGTTGAGCATTCTTACATGTGTCTGTTCGCCATCTGTATGTCTTCTTTGGAGAAATGTCCATTTAGGTCTTCTGCCCATTTTTGGATGGGGTTGTTTATTTTTCTGATATTGAGCTGGATGAGCTGCTTGTATATTTTAGAGATTAATCCATTCTCAGTTGCTTCATTTGCAAATATTTTCTCCCATTCTAAGGGTTGTCTTTTTGTCTGGTTTATTGTTTCCTTTGCTGTGCAAAAGCTTTGAAGTTTCATTAGGTCCCATTTGTTTATTTTTGTTTTTATTTCCATTTCTCTATGAGGTGGGTCAAAAAGGATCTTGCTGTGATTTATGTCATAGAGTGTTCTGGCTATATTTTCCTCTAAGAGTTTTATAGTGTCTGGCCTTACATTTAGGTCTTTAATCCATTTTGAGTTTATTTTTGTTTATGGTGTTACGGAGTGTTCTAATTTCATTCTTTTACATGTAACTGTCCAGTTTTCCCAGCACCACTTATTGAAGTGGCTGTCTTTTCTCCATTGTATATTCTTGCCCCCTTTATCAAAGATAAGGTGACCATATGTGCCTGGGTTTATCTCTGGGCTTTCTATCCTGTTCCACTGATCTATATTTCTGTTCGTGCCAGTACCATACTGTCTTGCTTACTGAAGCTTTGTAGTACAGTCTGAAGTCCGGGAGCCTGATTCCTCCAGCTCCGTTTTTCTTTCTCAAGATTGCTTTGGCTATTTGGGGGTCTTCTGTGTTTCCATACAAATTGTGAAATTTTTTGTTCTAGTTCTGTGGAAAATGCCAGTGGTAGTTTGCTAGGAATTGCACTGAACCTGTAGATTGCTTTGGGTAGTAGAGTCATTTTCACAATGTTGATTCTTGCAGTCCAAGAACGTGGTATTTCTCCCCATGTGTTTGTATCATCTTTAATTTCTTTCATCGGTGTCTTATAGTTTTCTGCATACACGTCTTTTGTCTCCTTAGGTAGGTTTATTCCTAGGTATTTTTTTCTTTTTGTTGCAATGATAAATGGGAGTGTTTCCTTAATTTCTCTTTCAGATTGTTCATCATTAGTGTATAGGAATGCAAGAGATTTCTGTGCATTAATTTTGTATCCTGCTACTTTACCAAATTCATTGATTAGCTCTAGCAGTTTTCTGGTAGCATCTTTAGGATCCTCTATGTATAGTATCAGGTCATCTGCAAACAGTGACAGCTTTACTTCTTTTCCGATTTGGATTCCTTTTATTTCTTTTTCTTCTCTGATTGCTGTGGCTAAAACTTCCAAAACTATGTTGAATAATAGTGGTGAGAGTGGACAACCTTGTCTTGTTCCTGATCTTAGAGGAAATGGTTGCAGTTTTTCACCATTGAGAACAATGTTGGCTGTGGGTTTGTCATATATGGCCTTTATTATGTTGAGGTAAGTTCCCTCTATGCCTACTTTCTAGAGGGTTTGTTTATCATAAATGGGTGTTGAATTTTGTCAAAAGCTTTTTCTGCATCTATTGAGATGATCATATGGTTTTTATCCTTCAATTTGTTAATATAGTTTATCACATTGATTGATTTGCGTATATTGAAGAATGCTTGCATTCCTGGGATAAACCCCACTTGATCATGGCGTATGATCCTTTTAATGCGCTGTTGGATTCTATTTGCTAGTATTTTGTTGAGGATTTTCGCATCTATATTCATCAGCGTTATTGGCCTGTAGTTTTCTGTCTTTGTGACATCTTTGTCTGGTTTTGGTATCAGGGTGATGGTGGCCTTAGAGAATGAGTTTGGGAGTGTTCCTCCCTCTGCCATATTTTGGAAGAGTTTAAGAAGGATAGGTGTTAGCTCTTCTGTAAATGTTTGATAGAATTCACCTGTGAAGCCATCTGGTCCTGTGCATTTGTTTGTTGGAAGATTTTTAATCACAGTTTCAATTTCAGTGCTTGTGGTTGGTCTGTTTATATTTTCTATTTCTTCCTGGTTCAGTCTCAGAAGGTTGTGCTTTTCTAAGAATTTGTCCATTTCTTCCAGGTTGTCCCTTTTATTAGCATATATAATATAGTTAGCATATAATATAATTAGCATGCTAATATAATTAGTATATAGTTGCTTGTAGTAATCTCTCATGATCCCTTTTATTTCTGCAGTGTCAGTTGTTACTTCTCCTTTTTCATTTCTAATTCTGTTGATTTGAGTCTTCTCACTTTTTTTCTTGATAAGTCTGGCTAATGGTTTATCAATTTTGCTTATTTTCTCAAAGAACCAGCTTTTAGTTTTATTAATCTTTGCTAATGTTTCCTTCATTTCTTTGTCATTTATTTCTGATCTGATTTTTATGATTTCTTTCCTTCTGCTAATTTTGGGGTTTTTTTGTTCTTCTTTCTCTAATTGCTTTAGGTGTAAGGTTAGGTTGTTTATTTGAGATTTTTCTTGCTTCTTGAGGTAGGACTGTATTGCTATAAACTTCCCTTTTAGAACTGCTTTTGCTGCATCCCATAGGTTTTGGGTCTTCGTGTTTTCATCGTCATATCTCTCTAGGTATTTTTTGATTTCCTCTTTGATTTCCTCAGTGATCTCTTGATTATTTAGTAGAGCATTGTGTAGTCTCCAAGTGTTTGTATTTTTTAGTTTTTTTCCGTAATTGATATCTAGTCTCAAACCGTTGTGGTCAGAAAAGATACTTCATATGATTTCTATTCTCTTAAATTTACCAAGGCTTGATTTGTGATCCACGATATGATTTATCCTGGAGAATGTTCCATGGGCACTTGAGAAGAAAGTGTATTCTGTTGTTCTTGGATGCAATGTCCTATAAATATCAATTAAGTCCATTTTGTTTAACGTGTCATTTAAAGCTTGTGTTTCCTTATTTATTTTCATTTTGGATGATCTGTCCATTGGTGAAAGTGGGGTGTTAAAGTCCCCTACTATGATTGTGTTACTGTCGATTTCCCCTTTTATGGCTGTTAGCATTTGCCTTATGTATTGAGGTGCTCCTATATTGGATGCATAAATATGTACAATTGTTATATCTTCTTCTTGGATTGATCCCTTGATCATTATGTAGTGTCCTTCTTTGTCTCTTGTACTAGAGTCTTTATTTTAAAGTCTATTTTGTCTGATATGAGAATTGCTACTCCAGCTTTCTTTTGATTTCCATTTGCATGGAATATCTTTTTCCATCCCCTCACTTTCAGTCTGTATGTGTCCCTCGGTCTGAAGTGGGTCTCTTGTAGACAGCATATATACGGGTTTTGCTTATGTATTCATTCAGCCAGTCTATTTCTTTTGGTTGGAGCATTTAATCCATTTACATTTAAGGTAGTTATCGATATTTATGTGCCTATTACCATTTTCTTCATTGTTTTGGGTTTGTTATTGTAGGTCTTTTCCTTCTCTTGTGTTTCCTGCCTAGAGAAGTTCCTTTAGCATTTGTTGTAAAGCTGGTTTGGTGGTGCTGAATTCTCTTAGCTTTTGCTTGTCTGTAAATGTTTTACTTTTTCTGTCAAATCTGAATGAGATCCTTGCTGGGTAGAATAATCTTGTTTGTAGGTTTTTCCGTTTCATCACTTTAAATATGTCGACACTCTTCTGGCTTGCAGAGTTTCTGCTGAAAGATCAGCTGCTAACCTTATGGGGATTCCCTTGTATGTTATTTGTTGCTTTTCCCTTGCTGCTTTTAATATTTTTTCTTTGCATTTAATTTTTGATAGTTTGATTAATATGTGTTTTGGCATGTTTCTCCTTGGATTTATCCTGTATGGGACTCTCTGCGCTTTCTGGACTTGGTTGACTATTTCCTTTCCCATATTAGGGAAGTTTTCAACTATAATCTCTTGAAATATTTTCTCAGTCCCTTTTTCTCTTCTTCTTCTGGGTTCCCTATAATTCAAATGTTGGTTTGGTTAATGTTGTCCCAGGGGTCTCTGAGACTGTCCTCAATTCTTTTCATTCTTTTATTTTGCTCTGTGGTAGTTATTTCCAGTATTTTATCTTCCAGGTCAGTTATCCGTCCTTCTGCCTCAGTTATTCTGCTATTGATTCCTTCTAGGGAATTTTAAATTTCATTTATTTTGTTGTTCATCATTGTTTGTTTGCTCTTCTAGGTCCTTGTTAAACGTTTCTTGTATTTTCCCCATTCTATTTCTAAGATTTTGGATCATCTTTACTATCATTACTCTGAGTTGTTTTTCAGGTAGACTGCCTATTTCCTCTTCATTTGTTTGGTCTGGTGGGTTTTTACTTTGCTCCTTCATCTGTTGTGCATTTCTCTGTCTTCTCATTTTGCTTAACTTACTGTGTTTGGGGTCTCCTTTTTGCAGGCTTAGGTTTGTAGTTCCCTTTGTTTTTGGTGTCTACCCCCAGTGGGTAAGGTTGGTTCAGTGGGTTGTATAGGCTTCCTGGTGGAGGGGATTGGTGCCTGTGTTCTGGTGGATGAGGCTGGATCTTGTCTTTCTGGAGGGCAGGACCACGTCCGGTGGTGTGTTTTGGGGTGTCTGTGAACTTATTATGATTTTAGGCAGCCTCTCTGTTAATGGGTGGGGTTGTGTTCCTGTCTCGCTAGTTGTTTGGCATAGGGCGTCTCGCACTGGAGTTTGCTGACCATTGGGTGTGCCGGGTCTTCGTGTTGAGACGGAGGTCTCTGGGAGAGCTCTCGCTGATTGATATTATCTGGGGCCAGGAGGTCTCTGGTGGTCCAATGTCCTGAACTTGGCTCTCCTACCTCAGAGGCTCAGGCCTGACACCTGGCTGGAGCACCAAGACCCTGGCAGCCACATGGCTTTTGGGAAGTCTGAGGTCTTCTGCCAGCGTTCAGTAGGGGGTCTTTAGGAGTTTTTCCACATGTAGACGTATTTTTGATGTATTTGTGGGGAGGAAGGTGATCTCCAAGTCTTAGTCCTCCGCCATCTTGAAGGTCCTCCCTCCCCACTCATATTGTTTTAATTATTTTTAACTATTTTTGTTCTCTTGCCTCCAGGGAAGCAAAACATTTCATGAAGATTTATTTATATTAATGACTATCAGTCTAATAGAGTTAATGAAATTTCTAGAGGTATTTAACTTACCCTGAAAGGATGGTTTATATACTGGTATTCTGTAAATACATTTTTCAATGAGAAGCCACTTTTTCACCCCAATGGAATTTCAGGTCAAAGAGGGTTATAAATAAGTATGATTTTTTCCCCATTTTCTGAGCGCTACAAACATTGGTCTTGGAAAGCCAGAGTGACCATTCCATTAACATAGAAATCATTTGTAGAATTCTTTAAAGCCACTTTTGCAAATTCAGTAAAGACAGAGCTTCAGGAGTTGAAAAACTTAATTGTAAAAAGTGACCTAGCTTAAAGTTTAGTACATACTATCAGATCCTCTCCTTTCTTAGAGTTCTTTTTATTTCATAAATGTAACACAGAACCATCAACAACTCCTTGCAGTACGCCACAATATATATAGCATGCTTCAAGATGGTTTAAATAATTTGATATTAGCAATTCCATTTACAAAACCACAGATGCATTTATAACTTTAGCAATTTTAAAACAAATGCACAAAATCATAATATGATCCTACTTTACACTCACTAGGATGGTTATAATTTATAAAATAGAAAACAACAAGTGTTGGCGAGGATAGATAGTGGAATCCTCACATACTGTAAACCTGGCCTGTAGTGTTTGAATGTAAAATGGTACAGCTGTTGAAGAAATCAGTTTGGTAATTGCTCAAAAAGTTACACTGAGTTATGACTCATCAATTTCACTCCTAAGCATATACCCAAGTTAATTCAAAATATGTTCACACAAAAACTTGTACACAAATGTTTATAGAAGAATTATCCACAACAGCCAAAAAGCAGAAACAACCCAAATGTATATCAATTGGTGAATGGATAAACAGTATATATTAGGCCCTTGCAATGGAATATTATTTAGCCATAAACAGTATATATTATGCCCTTGCAATGGAATATTATTTAACCATAAAAATGGAGTACTGTTACTTGCTACAACATGGATGAAAACATTATGCTAAATGAAAGAAGACAGTCACAAAAGACCACCTATTTTATGATTGTATTTATATGAAATGTCCAGAACACTCAAATCCATAGAGACAGAAAGGAGATTACTAGTTGCCAGGAAATGGAGGGAGGAAGGAATTAGGAAGTATGGGCTTAACGGAAGTGTTCTGAAATTAGGCGGTGGTGATGATTGCACAGCATTGTGAAGATACTAAAATGCGCTAAATCATACACTTTAAAATGGTTAAAATGTTGAATTTTATGTTATGTGACTCTATCTGAGTGAAAAAAACAAATGCGTTTATGGACCTAACATATATATTAAAACAATAATTAATGAATACCTCCCAATCCCCCCCCCCATTTCCTGGAAACTAATCTACTTTCTGTCTCTGTGAATTTGCCTCTTCTGGACATTTCATACAAATAGTATCATATAATAGGTGTTTTTTTGTGACTTGCTTATTTTACTTAGTATAATGTTTTTAAGGTTTACCCATGTTGTAGCATGTAACCGTACTCCATTTCTTTAAGAGTTAATGAAATACTCCAAAATTATGTAGATGATTATTTTTAAAAGTCATCAAAACCAAAGCATAATTATTAGCCATCATTTTTATTTTGAGATATGAATTATTATAAACAAAATACTGGGGAAACATGGGAATTTACATGAGCAAAGTATTAAACAGTATCAATAACAACTCTCATGAATAAATGTGGAGAAATGAGCAATAGACAACATAAAACAACGTGCCAACTATGAAAACAGGTATTGCTTCACATGACCAGCACCTAAGAATAATTGGAACAAGCCTAACTGGAACTAGAGCAATGTACACATTAATCTGATATGTTCAGATTCTCCTTATCTTCTTGATATTTATGTTTCCATAAAATCTCTTTTTAAAGTGGTACCTCTTGATAGAAAAAATTCTATATTTTTCTTAGTCTAATGATATTTTTTTAAAAGAGATAAAAATGAAAAGAGATTAAATATATCAGTTCAAAGTGTACAGAAACGAAGTGATTAAGGAGTGAAGGGAATTGAGAAGTTTAAAAATTTCAGTTTGAAAAATTATATTAGAATGTTAGAGTTCTTAAATATAAAAGAGAATTGTCTTCCTGTGATAATGAAGGATCTGCAATTATCTTAAATGTTATTTTTTCTAAATATCTCTGCATAAAATTATAATGAATTATATCTGAAGAATCATGACACGTGAATAATAAGTTCATACACATCAGTGTATCTATAGTTATCAGAAACTTCATTTATACAGAGTAAATTTAGAAGGAAGCAAAATAATTTGTGAAATGAAAGGGCACAGAGCCATATATAGTTCCCACAAGGACCACTGTACTATACAGTAAATTATTGTACATGATGATTATACTTTGGAGAATGTGTTTAAGAAGGAACAAAAAAGGGGAAAAGGAGGAAAATGGCTGAAAGTTCAAGATTAGGGAAACCTTTTTAGAAAATACAAATAGTTGATATTCTTTTAAAAAACCCAACCCAATTACTTATTACATAATAAAAAATTAAAACAATATTGAAGGTTCACTTGTGTCTATAAGTTGAGAAAAGATTTAAAAAATGGCTAATACCCAGTGTTGTAAATAGGCCTCCTCATGCAGAATACGAAGAAATTTAAATTGCTAAAGCTTTTTAAAGAATAATTTGAAGATTTTATAAAACTAAATTAAATTGACATGCCTTTTCATCCAGAAATTGTACTTTGAGAAATTATTTCTAAAAATATCACATCAAATGCACAAATATGATATGGCATGATATTCATCATTGTATTATATGAAATACAAAACAGAAGAAGAATGTATGTCACAGGAAATTGATTAAATTATGGTATATGCTTGAAAGGATGATGTCTATTTATATTAATATGGAATATTTCTACATTGTTATTAAAGCATAAGAACACATGAAAGAAAAATATAAAATACTGTTAGCAAGATATCTGAAAGGATAAGTGTCTAAATACAAGTAGTAGTCACCTCTGTGATGTGGAATTTTAGGTGATTTTTACTCCATGCTTTAATCCATGCATTTTCAATGTGTAATATCATCTCATGGGTGCAAAAGTTGGTTCTCAAGAGGCAAACGAGTCTTAGGTATTACAAAGGTTTATGGCACTCCAAAGGGCAACAGTACATACACAGATATACTGTATATTCATGGTATTGAAATCTCATGGCGGGGGGTGGGGTGAGTAAGAAAAAAATATGTCAAAACGCTCCTTAGAGGGACAATTATGATTTTTAAAACATTAAGACAACACTTTTAATCTACGGTTTTCAGTGTTTAAATTTTCTACACGTGCGCTTTTGTTTTATCACTACCCCACCCCCCACACAGATACACACAAACACACAACTATTTCACTTTGAGAAGCAAAGCTTTCTTCATTTGAGAAAAACAGAAGGCTTATTACTACATTTTAGGACAATTACCATCATGAATTATAAAAGTAGACGAAAAAATGTGGTATGGCTTAAAAGGGTAAGACATAGCGATTGCAGGTAGATAAGGAATTGCTATGCCTTAGAATATTCATTAAGACCCTTTAAAAATCTATTTACATTGATTCAGATTCCTTTACAGTAAACTTAAGGTCTAAATAGTGTCATAGAAAAATTGTACCAGACAGAATTATACAGGCAAGGAAGATTTTATGAAAGACTACTGCAAAAGGGGAGAGACAGAACGCAATTCCATGGAAACAAAAGCAAGAGAGGTCTTAAGCATTGACATGAGCTGGTGAAAAAGTACTGGGGGACATTTGGGGAAGGGTGGGTCAATGTGATTAGGCCACCTGTGTTTGCTAATCATCACTTCTCTCTCGAAGTTAGTCTCCTACTCTCCCATAGAGACTGGGAGATAGGGGCCCTATCTCCCATGATTACATTTAAAAATGATGGTTCTCAGGTCTTTGAGAAAGATATCCCTGAGATGTTAAACTGACAAGAGTCTGGGAAATGATTTACATCTCGAAGGGGTACAAAAGAATTTGCAAATTCAGGTTTTCTAAAGTGAATGCTCTAAGAACATGGAGGTCAGGGGCCTATAGTCATGAAGAAATCTGTCTAAAGTTAGTCAAGCTGAGGGAACATTAAGGCTGTCTTAGTCAATAAGCACTCTGTAAACTGCTTTCATTTATGAGGCCCCTAAGTTATTTTGTGGTTTACTAAAATTATTTTTCATTATTATCCTAGGGCTGATAATTAAGGCACCACCTCAGAGTTGACTACAAAAAACAGCAGTTAAGCTCTCTTTTGAAATAAAAAAAATTAAAAAAAATCAAAAACTGAGTTGTAAAAAATTGCTATAATTTATCAAGAGTAACACAGTATACTGGTGAATTACAAATTGGAGTAAAATACTTAAAGCTTTAAAAAATAGCACTGTATGCACATTTAAGAGGGCTCCTTCTAATTCCCACTAATGATGATTTACTGTGGTAGTATTAAGCATAACATGCCTTACTAGGAAGACTTAGCTGTTTCTTTTCTTTTTTCTTTATCTACCAAACCCTTTGCTACTCTTCTGAATTAAGACAAAAGGAGTAGAAAATAGGAATAATATTGGTAAAGGGAAGAAAATCACAGAGAATTTGAGAGTATTTAAGAGATTTTCCCCTATTTAATCATCAAATGGGTGAAGTATAATTTTATTAATGCTCCAGACATATACTTAAATGATGTGAATCAAAATATCAAGAGAAAAGGAGTGATATATTTTCTTGATTGCAAGTGGGTAATTGAATAACTGTGTGCTGATAATTATGGGCTAGTGTGTTCATCACTGAAAACTACGGGGGAGGGTGAAGTACTTTTAACATGTGTCTCAGCAAAAAGAAATCTATTGGATAAAATCATCATTAGCATATCTTGAAGAATCTTGAGGTTCTTCCTAGTTGTTAGCTCACTATAGCTATTTATTTTCAATATTCTATGGTCTTTCATTGAAAAAAGGAAAATGTTAATATTCTGAAGTAAGAATTACTGTGGTGGAGCACATTCAAGTCAGACTTCACACACTGTACAATGTGAATACTCAAATGCAAAACTGCTGAAAACAGCATTATGAGGCTTTAGGACAGTTCATTATGGTAGGCTTTGCTGCCAATGTGATCTTGAAGGCAGTAGAAAAACTGTGAGTGTGTATTATAATTAAGTGCTGTAAGAGTATATTATAATTATACTGTAAGGGTGTATTATACTGTAAGAGTGTATTATAATTAAGTGCTACTGCTGTGTTTGTGGCTTCCAGAAAATTATTAACAGCACTCAGTCAGATAATTAGAAATGTGGACCACGCAGATATTTCTTTTAATTTGCTAGAATTCACACCCTAGTATAATTGCTCCATTCTCTTTGTATTTGGGGGGATGGTGCTTTTAGTATGAAATTTATAGTATATCTAACATCTTGTTAATAGACAGATCTACACATTACCAAGACTTTGTCTTCTGACTTCCTTAACACCTTAGCCATCAAGTAATGAAAATACAGATTATACACACACATACACATACATATATATGTGAAAGGCATACATATGGATGAAAAATATACATTAGATATATATACACACATTTTACATATCATGTAGATATAGACCACATCACATCTATCACTCTCTATCCCTCCCTCCCTCTCCTCTCTCTCTGTATCTATCTCTATTTATATATATATATATATATACACATACATACACACACACACACAGACATTTAGATAGACAGATACACATACACACAACTATACACATGATAAATCAACTATATCTATACATACATACATACATACATACATACATACAGAGAGCAAGCTCTCCAAGTCATACCACATATCTTACACAGAAATCCACAGTAATTAACCCTCTTCTTTATATCCTTATATTGTGCCTTTGGACAATAAAGAAACTTGAACCCTAATAAAGACTTGTTAGCAAAGTCATCCTGTGGTTTCTTAAAACCACAGGTTTCTGAGGACACATTTTCTCCCAGAAACAAAGTTTTACTTGATGGTTTTGTCTGCTCAGAAACACATTTAAGCCTAATGGAGGAGAAGGGCAATGCCTATACCACTAAAAGCCTTGTTGACCTAGTAAGAATATTATTCTTTGATGAAATGTTTCTACCAATCTCCCCCTTGGATGCAGTGACTGTTCTATGGTATGTGTTCTCTAAGATTCTCTTTACTTGTAATATTTTCGACGGGGCTGTGAGTACGGGTGGTGAGGGGACCACAGGGAGTTTGTGTTATTTTCATTTCTCCATTTTCACAATCCATGCAACTATAAACATTTGGAACAAAATGGCTACATGTCTCCTTTAGCCCAAGCCCTACGCATGTATGCACTTAAACATACATATTCATAGGCTCGAGACAAGATCAAGTCTCTACTTAGACATTAAAAGACAAGTATTTGTGTAAACGAACGACTGATAAATGGTTGGTTTCCATTTCTGAGGAGAATCCAGATAATAGCTTTCGGAGCATTACAACACTAAAATGGAGTCTAGGGATGTGATGGGATTCTTTGATAAATAGAACGATGGGGTCCAAGGAGGTGAGATTTGCAGAAAGAAGAAATTAACTCAATTGATGTCTGAAAAGACAAGAGACGTTCATTTTTCTTCATCCCTCCACCCTGGCTTCCTTTGTTTTTCATTTTCAGAAGTGCTATCATTGAAAATGCCTCCCAGGTTGACTCCAGGGTGTGAAAGTAATGGAGAAGATTGTGGGAGAAATTCCAGATACCAGTGAACTTTGAAGCAGAGAGACAGAAAGAAAGATGGAAATACCAGCCACAGAAGGAGGGAAGTTAATATCCTTCTTAAATAGTTATTTGTAAACACTGCTTGTATTTTAAAATGAAACTGTTGTATTATAAAGAGTCTATTGTTTTTTTTTATTGGAGTATAATTGCTTTACAATGTTGTGTTAGTTTCTGCTGTACAATGAACTGAATCAGCTATATGTATACCTATATCCCCTCCCTCTTGGACCTCTCTCCCACCCACCCCCATTCCACCCATCTAGGTCGTCACAGAGCACTGAGCTGAGCTCCCTGTGCTATACAGCATGTTCCCACTAGCTATCTATTTTACACGTAGTAGTGTATTTATGTCAAACCTAATCTCCCAATTCGCCCCACCCTCTCCTTCCCCTCCTGTGTTCACCTGTCCGTTCTCTACATCTACATCTCTATTCCTGCCCTGCAAATAGGGTCATCTGTACCATTTTTCTAGATTCCACATATATGCGTTAATATACGAGATATGTTTTTCTCTTTCTGGCTTACTTCACTCTGTATGACAACTCTAGGTCCATCCACATCTCTACAAATGACCCAATTTCGTTCCTTTTTATGGCTGAGTAATATTCCATTGTATATATGTACCACATCTTCTTTATCCATTCATCTGTCGTTGGACATTTAGGTTGTTTCCATGTCCTGGCTATTGTCAATAGCGCTGCAATGAACATTGGAGTACATGTGTCCTTTTGAATTACGGTTTTCTCAGGGTATATGCCCAGTAGTGGGATTGCTGGGTTTTTTAAGGAACCTCCATACTGTTCTCCATAGTGGCTGTATCAATTTACATTCCTACCAACAGTGCAAAAGGGTCCCCTTTTCTCTACACCCTTTCCAGCATTTATTGTTTGTAGATTTTCTAATGATGGCCATTCTGACCGGTGTGAGGTGATACCTCATTGTAGTTTTGATTTGCATTTCTCTAATAATTAGTGATGTTGAGCATCTTTTCATGTGCCTCTTGGCCATCTGTATGTCTTCTTTGATGAAATGTCTATTTAGGTCTTCTGCCCATTTTTTAATTGGGTTGTTTGTTTTCTTGATATTGAGCTCCATGAGCTGTTTGTATATTTTGGAGATTAATCCTTTTAAATTCATTCAATAGCTGTTAACTCAGTGCCTATTGTGTGTCAGGCTCTGAGAATTCTGTCCTCAGGTCAAGGGAAACAGACAGACTCTAAATACTTGTTACTTGGTGTGTGCTCTGAGGACTACAGTACTGGCATCACCTTGACTCAGAATCTGCATTTTTCACAAGATCTCCATGTAATTCCTATGCACACTGAAGTTTGAGAAAGACTGCTTTAAATATATGACTATAAAAGTGTGTAAAACAGATGTACCTTGACACTAGGAAAGCACAAAAGGAGGAGCCACTAAATTTGAGGGCTAAGCAGACAGACATTACTTTGTAGCAATAAGTTAGATCTGAAGAATGCATTGGAGTTAATCAAGCAAATGTATATGATGAAGTTGTATAGTGATCTGGGCAGATGGGCTATGCCTGTGAAAGTTCAGTTTGGCTGGAAGTTAAAATGTAATAAGGCAAACAGAGATGGATGACGGAAGGGGGTGTGCATGTGGATTAATGATTGATGGTTTGATAAACCAACTAAGGATTTGAGACTTTATCCTTTGAGTAATGTGGAGTGAGTCACTGATGGTTTTTAAGCATCTGGTTTTTAGGACATGGCGAATGGTTGTTTTTTAAATTTTTATTTATTTATTTATTTATTTATTTTTGGCTGTGTTGGGTCTTCGTTTCTGTGCGAGGGCTTTCCCTAGTCGTGGCGAGCGGGGGCCACTCTTCATCGCGGTGCGTGGGCCTCTCACTGTCGCGGCCTCTCCCGTTGCGGAGCACAGGCTCCAGAGGCGCAGGCTCAGTAGTTGTGGCCCACGGGCCCAGTTGCTCCGCGGCATGTGGGATCCTCCCAGACCAGGGCTCGAACCCGTGTCCCCTGCATTGGCAGGCAGATTCTGAACCACTGCGCCACCAGGGAAGCCCTGGAGAATGGTTTTGAGGCATGCAAGATGGCAGCAGAAAGATGCCCTAATCTCAGCACACAGGACCCAATTTCTTCAGGCCTGGGGTTGCGTAAATTGTATCTTAGTTCTTTTTTTATTTCAAACACACAGTGGAAATCAGTAGAGTCCTTAAACAGTCTTAAATTGTTTTCACTCATCTTGTGTTCTAGAATGGAAAGACATTTTTTTTTTCCAACAAAACAAATATCAGTAGTCATTTGTGTGATCATTTAGTATGAACTGGAGAAAAAGGCCACTGTTTCATCTTTTCTCCTCAACTTCAAGGCAGCAACAGACAAAAGTCACAGCTATATAGAGGACACAGTGGAACTTCTAGATGAAGTTAGTTTAGTCTTTTATATTTAAAGTATTTAAGACCAGTTTCAATATAATTTTCACAATATCCTATGCAATCCCTGTTGCAAGCCTTTAAACTATACCTGATTTATCTACAAGCCATATACTTACCAGAGTATAAAGTTGTCACAAACTCCAAGGCCTGTTTAGAGCCTTTGCTGAGGCAACTGAGCATTTCCACCAACAACCAGACTCACCCCAACCTTGCAAGCTTTAAAGTAACTTTTACTTCAATCTAGATATGAATTCCTGGCTGGTTGCCCCTGCCCTCAGTCATTGCCTCTGGGCTCCCTACACTTAACAGTGACAGACAGAACCTTGGTTTTGTACCTTAGTCCTTCCTCTGTTACTTCTTTTTTGACCTGTTTGATCTCTGATCACAGTTCACACCTATCAACACATATATTTCAGACAGGAAAACTCAGGCTCAGCTCAGACACCATGAATCCCAACCACCATAAGAAGCAAGTAAGTCAAGGCAATGTTGATATCTCCATGTTCCTTACAAATGGGAAATATGAGTAAATATTAACATTTTAGTGACCCTGATTCTTCATACCACAATAATGATAGCAAATTCTTTGTTACTTTTTTTTAGTAAAGACTTTTATTTTTTTAAGAGCAGTTTTAGGTTCAGAGCAAAATTGAAGGGAAGGTGCAGAGACTTCACATACCCCCCCTGCCTCCACACATGCACAGCCTCCCCCATAATCAACATCTCCCACCAGAGTGGGACATCTGTCTCAACCGATGAACCTACATCCACACATCATAATCACCCACAGTCCACAGTTTACATTAGGGTAAACTCTTGGTGTTGTACATTCTATGGGTTTGGATAAATGTATAATATAGTATCATACAGAGTATATTCACTTCCCTAAAAATCCTGTGCTCTGCCTATTCATCTCACCCTCTCCCACCCCACTCCTGATATTTTTACTGTCTCCATAGTTTTGCCTTTTCCAGAGGTCACAGAGTTGGAATCATACAGTATGTAGTCTTTTCAGACTGGCTTCATTCATTTAGTAATATGCATTTAAGTTTCCTCCATGTCTTTTCATGGCTTGACAGCTCCTTTCCTTTATGGACTAAATAATATTCCACTGTCTGGATGTACCACACTTTATTTATCCATTCACCTACTGAAAGATATCGTGGTTACTTCCAAGTTTTGGTAATTATGATCCGTAGGCAGGGTTTTATGTGGACAAAAGTTTTAAATTCCTTTGGGTAAATATTAAGGAACACGATTGCTACATCGTATGGTAAGAGTGTATTTAGTTTTGTAAGAACCATCAGATTGTCTTCCAAAGTGGCTGTACCATTTTGCATTCCCACTAGCAATGAATGAGAGTTCCTATTGTTCTACATTCTCACCACCATTTGGTGTTCTTGTTCTGGATTTTGGTCATTCTGATAAGTGTGTAGTGGTATCTCACTGTTTGCATATCCCTGATGTCGTATAATGTGGAGCATCTTTTCATATCTTACTTGCCATCTGTATATTCCTCTGGTGAGGTGTCTGTTAAAGTCTTTGGCCAATTTTTAAATCAGGTTGCTTGTTCTCTTATTGTTGACGTTTAAGAGTTCTTTATACATTTTAGATTACATTCCTTTATCAGATATGTCTTTAGCAAAACTTTCTCCCATTCTATAACTTGTTTTCCTATTCTCTTGGTGTTGTCTTTCTCAGAGGAGAAATTTTTAATTTTAATGAAGTCCAGCTTATCAATTCTTACCTTCATGGATTGTGCCTTTGCTATTGTATCTAAAAGTCATCACCAAATCCAAGGTATTTAGACTTTCTCTTATGTTTTAGGAGTTTTACAGCTTTGCATTTCACATTTATGTTTGTGATACTTTTTGAGTTAATTTTTGTGAATGGTATAAGGTCGGTGTCTAGATTCATTTTTTTGCACGTGGATGTCCAGTTTCTCCAAAACTATTTGTTGAAAAGACTATCTTTACTCCATTGTATAGTCTTTGCTCCTTTGTCAAAGACCAATTGATTATATTTATCTGGATCTATTTCTGGGATCTCTATCCTGTTCCATTGATCTCTTTGTTCTTTCACCAATATCACACTGTCATGATTACTGTACTTTTATACTAAGTATTGAAGTCCCGTAGTGTCAGTTCTCCAGCTTTGTTCTTCTCCTTCAATATAATGTTGGATATTCAAACCCTCCTTTGTTTTATTTTTTTAAGTTTTCCAAAACCCAGTTGTCAGAGCTGCCATCCTGTCCTCTTAGATAAAATACAAATTTTATTTTAGGAACTTATAGAGGTTTAAAGATAGGCACAAAAGAGATTTCACAATGCATGTTTTTTAAAAAAAATTACATGTGAATTCAATTAAGAGTAAACTAATGCTCCTAATTCTCTGTAATCTTATTTTAATTAAACTGCTAGAAGAGTATGGGGGGAGCAAAGTATATATATACATATATAATCAATCTTGTTCTTGGAGCATATAAAGTCACATTGAGATATTGAGTTTGGCTATTCACTTTGAGTTTTTAAGAAAGGAGAAGCATGGTTTCATTGCCATCTCAATCATTGTCTTCAACCATCATAGCTAACATATAAAAATGGTAGCTATGCATGCCTTTTAAATACCTTACACATATTAACTAATTTAATCCTCACAGTTATCTTATCATGAAGATATGATTGTCCTTACTTTTCAGATGAAGAAACTAAGTCAAAAAGTATTTAAATAATTTCTCCAAGGTTACACAGCTACTAGGAAGCAGAGCTGTTATTGATTAGCCTTGAAAATGGAAGTAATTGATTCAGAATAGAATGGTTTAGAAGATTTTTTAAAGTCAGGGAGCTCTGGCTTCAAAACTTGCCTCTAAGGATTTAAGTACACACTCTTGGGCAAAGTGATTGAGTTGTGTTACCTTTAATTTGTTTGTCCACAAAGTAGAAACCATATCCCCTACAAACAGGTTCCTGGGAAGATGTAAAGAGGTAAGGATGTGAAACTGCCTACCATTGGTCCAGAGGCACAGAATGGGTTCAATAAAGGTTCATTGTTTTTATTATTATATTTCCAATAAAATCGCTGTTGGTTGGAGCAAATAGCATTTCTATATAAACTACTTTTTCTAGATGAACTTAGTTCAATTCTTTACATGTCAAATAGTTAACAATAATTTCAATAAAATTTTCAACCATGTGCCATGAACTCATGGCTCATTAGACCGAATGTATTGAATCACAAGGTAATCATTAGGAAAAGCAATGGTAGTTGTGAACGGCAGAAGCAAATGTAGCTGGTAAAGGGAAGGAGAGATGAATGCCTGTTGGATTCAGCAATTGTCCTTAACTCTGTAAGGCTAAACTGTACCTGGGGGATGCCTTTAAGTATAGCTTAGAGATACTCTTAAGAACTAAAACAGCAGGCATTTTCCACCTACCTCCCATAACTCAAGACCTGCCATTATCTCATTCATAGCCAAAGCCTGGAAACCTGGGCCTACAAAGATGACAGTGTTAAGGCTGACCCTGGACTCCCTCTTGCGAAAACACCAGAATCACAACTAGCTGCTGGACAATCATCGACAGGAAGACACTGGAACTCACCAAAAAAGATACCCCACATCCAAAGACAAAGGAGAAGCCACAGTGAGACGGTAGGAGGGGCTCAATCAGAGTAAAATCAAATCCCATAACTGCTGGGTGGGTGACCCACAGACCGGAGAACACTTATACCACAGAAGACCACCCACTGGAATGAAGGTTCTGAGCCCCACGTCACGCTTCCCAACCTGGGGGTCCGGCAACGGGAGGAGGAATTCCTAGAGAATCAGGAAGCCTAGGGGTAATTGATAGCAGGACTTTGACAGGACTGGAGGAAACAGAGACTCCACTCTTGGAGGGCACACACAAAGTAGTGTGCGCATCGGGACCCAGGGGAAGGAGCAGTGACCCCAGGGGAGACTGAGCCAGACCAACCTGCTAGTGTTGGAGGGTCTCCTGCAGAGGCGGGCGGTGGCTGTGGCTCATGGTGGGGACAAGGACACTGGCAGCAGAAGTTCTGGGAAGTACTCCTTGGCGTGAGCCCTCCCAGAGGCTCTCATTAGCCCCACTAAAGAGCCCAGGTAGGCTCCAGTGTTGGGTTGCCTCAGGCAAAACAACCAACAGGGAGGGAACCCAGCCCCACACATCAACAGTCAAGCAGATTAAAGTTTTACTGAGCTCTTCCCACCAGAGCAACAGTCAGCTCTACCCACCACCAGTCCCTCCCATCAGGAAACTTACACAAGCCTCTTAGATAGCCTCACCCACCAGAGGGCAGACAGCAGAAGCAAGAAGAACTACAATCCTGCAGCCTGTGGAATAAAAACCACATTCACAGAAAGATAGACAAGATGAAAAGGCAGAGGGCTATGTACCAGATGAAGGAACAAGATAAAACCCCAGAAAAACATCTAAATGAAGTGGAGATAGGCAACCTTCCAGAAAAAGAATTCAGAATAATGATAGTGAAGATGATCCAGGAACTCAGAAAAATAATTGAGGCAAAGATCGAGGAGATGCAAGAAATGTTTAACAAAGACCTAGAAGAATTAAAGAACAAACAGAGATGAACAATACGATAACTGAAATGAAAACTACACTAGAAGGAATCAATAGCAGAATAACTGAGGCAGAAGAACGGATAAGTGACCTGGAAGACAGAATGGTGGAATTCACTGCTGCGGAACAGACTAAACAAAAAAGAATGAAAAGAAATGAAGACAGCCTAAGAGACCTCTGGGACAACATGAAATGCAACAACATTTGCATTATAGGGGTCCCAGAAGGAGAAGAGAGAGAGAAAGGACCGGAGAAAATATTTGAAGAGATTGTAGTCGAAAACTTCCCTGACATGGAAAAGGAAATAGCCACCCAAGTCCAGGAAACGCAGCGAGTCCCATACAGGATAAACCCAAGGAGAAACATGCTGAGACACATAACAATCAAATTGGCAAAAATTAAAGACAAAGAAAAATTATTGAAAGCAGCAAGGGAAAAACGACAAATAACATAGAAGGGACCTCCCATAAGATTAACAGCTGATTTCTCAGCAGAAACTCTACAAGCCAGGAGGGAGTGGCATGATATACTTAAAGTGATGAAAGGGAAGAAGCTACAACCAAGATTACTCTACCTGGCAAGGATCTCATTCAGATTCGATGGAGAAATCAAAAGCTTTACAGACAAGCAAAAGCTAAGAGAATTCAGCACCACCAAACCAGCTCTACAACAAATGCTAAAGGAACTTCTCTAAGTGGGAAACACAAGAGAAGAAAAGGACCTACAAAAACAAACCCAAAACAATTAAGAAAATGGTCATAGGAACATACATATCGATAATTGCCTTAAATGTGAATGGATTAAGTGCTCCAACCAAAAGACACAGGCTTGCTGAATGGATACAAAAACAAGACTCATCTATATGCTGTCTACAAGAGACCCACTTCAGATCTAGGGACACATACAGACTGTAAGTGAGGGGATGGAAAAAGATATTCCATGCAAATGAAAGTCAAAAGAAAGCTGGAGTAGCAATACTCATATCAGATAAAATAGACTTTAAAATAAAGAATTTACAAGAGACATGGAAGGACACTACATAATGATCAAGGGATCAATCCAAGAAGAAGATGTAACAATTATAAATATATATGCACCCCATATAGGAGCACCTCAATACATAAGGCAACTGCTAGCAGGTATAAAAGAGGAAATCGACAGTAACACTATAATAGTGGGGGACTTTAACACCTCACTTACACCAATGGACAGATCATCCAAAATGAAAATAAATAAGGAAACAGAAGCTTTAAATGACACAATAGACCAGAGAGATTTAATTGATATTTATTGGACATTCCACCCAAAAACAGCAGATTACACTTTCTTCTCAAGTGCGCATGGAACACTCTCCAGGATAGATCACATCTTGGGTCACAAATCAAGCCACAGTAAATTTAAGAAAATTGAAATCATATCAAGCATCTTTTCTGACCACAACGCTATGAGATTAGAAATGATTTACAGGGACAAAAATGTAAAAAACACCAACACATGGAGGCTAAACAACACATTACTAAACAACCAAGAGATCACTGAAGAAATCAAAGAGGAAATCAAAAAATACCTAGAGACAAATGACGATGAAAACACGATGATCCAAAACCTATGGGATGCAGCAAAAGCAGTTCTAAGAGGGAAGTTTATAGCTATACAAGCCTACCTCAAGAAACAAGAAACATCTCAAATAAACAATCTAACCTTACACCTAAAGGAACTAGAGAAAGAAGAACACACAAAATCCAAAGTTAGCAGAAGGAAAGAAATCATAAAGATCAGAGCAGAAATAAATGAAATAGAAACAAAGAAAACAATAGCAAAGTTCAATAAAACTAAAAGCTGGTTCTTTGAGAAGATAAACAAAATTGATAAACCATTAGCCAGACTCATCAAGAAAAAGAGGGAGAGGACTCAAATCCATAAAATTAGAAATGAAAAAGAAGACGTTACAACAGACACTGCAGAAATAAAAAGCATCCTAAGAGACTACTACAAGCAACTCTATGCCAATAAAATGGACAACTGGGAAGAAATGGACAAATTCTTAGAAAGGTATAACCTTACAAGACTGAACCACGAAGAAATAGAAAATATTAACAAACCAATCCCAAGTAATGAAATTGAAACTGGGATTAAAAATCTTCCAACAAACAGAAGTCCAGGACCAGATGGCTTCACAGGTGAATTCTATCAAACATTTAGAGAAGAGCTAACACCCATCCTTCTCAAACTCTTCCAAAAAATTGCAGAGGAAGGAACACTCCCAAACTCATTCTATGAGGCCACCATCACCCTGATACCAAAACCAGACAAAGACGCTTCAAAAAAAGAAAATTACAGACCAATATCACTGATGAATATAGATGCAAAAATCCTCAACAAAATACTAGCAAACAGAATCCAACAACACATTAAAAGGATCATACACCATGATCAAGTGGGATTTATCCCAGGGATGCAAGGATTCTTCAATATACGCAAATCAATCAATGTGATACACCATATTAACAAACTGAAGAATAAAAACCATATGATCATCTCAGTAGATGCAGAAAAAGCTTTTGACAAAATTCAACACCCATTTATGATAAAAACTCTCCAAAAAGTGGGCATAGAAGGAACCTACCTCAACATAATAAAGGCCATATACGACAAACCCACAGCAAACATTCTCAATGGAGAAAAACTGAAAGCATTTCCTCTAAGATCAGGAACGAGACAAGGATGTCCACTCTCACCACTATTATTCAACATAGTTTTGGAATTCCTAGCCATGGCAATCAGAGAAGAAAAAGAAATAAAAGGAATACAAACTGGAAAAGAAGAAGTAAAACTGTCACTGTTTGCAGATGACATGATACTATACATAGAGAATCCTAAAGATGCCACCAGAAAACTACTAGAGCTAATCAATGAATCTGGTAAAGTTGCAGGATACAAAATTAATGCACAGAAATCTCTTGCATTCCTATACACTAATGATGAAAAATCTGAAAGAGAAATTAAGGAAACACTCCCATTTACCATTGCAACAAAAAGAATAAAATACCTAGGAAAAAACCTACCTAGGGAGACAAAAGACCTGTATGCAGAAAACTATAAGACACTGATGAAAGAACTTAAAGATGATACCAACAGATGGCAAGATATGGCGAGATATACCATGTTCTTGGATTGGAAGAATCAATATTGTGAAAATGACTATACTACCCAAAGCAATCTACAGATTCAATGCAATCCCTATCAAATTACCAATGGCATTTTTTTCAGAACTAGAACAAATCATCTTAAAATTTGTATGGAGACACAAAAGACCCCGAATAGCCAAAGCAGTCTTGAGGGAAAAAAACGGAGCTGGAGGAATCAGACTCCCTGACTTCAGACTATACTACAAAGCTACAGTCATCAAGACAATATGGCACTGGCACAAAAACAGAAACATCGATCAATGGAACAAGATAGAAAGCCCAGAGATAAACCCACGCACCTATGGTCAACTAATCTATGACAAAGGAGGCAAGGATATACAATGGAGAAAAGACAGTCTCTTCAATAAGTGGTGCTGGGAAAACTGGACAGCTACATGTAAAAGAATAAAATGAGAACACTCCCTAACACCATACACAAAAATAAACTCAAAATGGATTCGAGACCTAAATGTGAGACTGGACACTATAAAACTCTTAGAGGAAAACATAGGGAGAACACTCTTTGACATAAATCACAGCAAGGTCTTTTTTGATCCACCTCCTTGAGTAATGGAAATAAAAACAGAAATAAACAAATGGGACCTAATGAAACTTCAAAGCTTTTGCACAGCAACGGAAACCATAAACAAGACGAAAAGACAACCCTCAGAATGGGAGAAAATATTTGCAAACAAATCAACGGACAAAGGATTAATTTCCAAAATATATAAACAGCTCATGCAGCTCAATATTAAAGAAACAAACAACCCAATCCAAAAATGGGCAGAAGACCTACATAGCCATTTCTCCAAAGAAGACATACAGATGGCCAAGAAGCACATGAAAAGCTGCTCAACATCACTAATTATTAGAGAAATGCAAATCAAAACTACAATGAGGTATCACCTCACACTAGTTAGAATGGGCATCATCAGAAAATCTACAAATAACAAATGCTGGAGAGGGTGTGGAGAAAAGGGAACCCTCTTGCACTGTTGGTGGGAATGTAAATTGATACAGCCACTATGGAGAACAGTATGGAGGTTCCTTAAAGTACTAAAAATAAGATTACCATATGATCCAGCAATCCCACTACTGGGCATATACCCAGAGAAAAGCGTAATTCAAAAAGACACATGCACCCCAATGTTCATTGCAGCACTATTTACAATAGCCAGGTCATGGAAGCAACCTAAATGCCCATCAACAGACGAATGGATAAAGAAGATGTGGTATATAAGTACAATGGAATATTACTCAGCCATAAAAAGGAACGAAATTGGGTCATTTGTTGAGACGTGGATGGACCTAGAGACTGTCATACAAAGTGAACTAAGTCACAAAGGGAAAAACAAATCTCGTATATTAACACATGTATGTGGAACCTAGATAAATGGTACAGATGAACCGGTTTGCAGGACAGAAGTTGAGACACAGACGTAGAGAACAAACGTATGGACACCAAGGGGGGAAAAGCACGGTGGGGTGGCGATGGTGGTGTGCTGAATTGGGCGATTGGGATTGACATGTATACACTGATGTGTATAAAATTGATGACTAATAAGAACCTGCAGTATAAAAAACAAACAAAAAAAACAACTAATACTAAACTTTCTTTGGGTTATTTGAATGGAAATATGTTAATATAAATGTTTCAGACATTACATGAAATTTCTAAAAATCTTGTATGTTCTGGTATAATGTTATAAGTCATAATTCTAGTTATTACTTTAAAATGTATATCTCTGAAATAACTAAATTTCCTTGTCAATTGCATTATTATGAACTTTCATCAAATCTTGAACTGTGGTCATTTTTAAGACTTTTGTCATTTATAGACAGTTCTGGGTGTACTCTGATGCTTTTGCAAAAATGTTCCTATAAAAGGGTTTCATCTTCAAGGAATTCATGGAAAAGACTCTGACAAGTACAGGTTTCTGGTAACTGACTATACTGCTGAACTGAATGAATAAGCATTTTCAGAGCTCTAATGGAAAACTGATGAATTCTTAAAAGTACTAACAAAAGATCAAGATGAAAAAATATTAATTACATGGGACTGAGTGAACTGATGAGGAGGACTATAATTTTTGTGAATTTCTGTTTGAATAAAAAAAAAATCCCACAAAAACTCAGAGGCAAAAAATATACAAATCAATTTTCACTGCAAAGTAAAGGAGCTGCTACAGTGGAGGACTACTGGACTGAATGTCAATATTATGACATAGTATGAGTGTGTTTCGTGTTTGGTAATTGCAATCATTGTTGCTTTTGTTGTGGTCATCCATTTACAATGCTTGGTGTCAGTTTATTTATCTCTTGTAAAAATAAAATACAGTGTGTGTGTGTGAGAAAAAAAAAAAAAAAAAGGCTGACCCTGATCTCCACCCCTACCTCTATTCCCACACAAACAAAAACCAGACAAACCAGTGGGCCCTTCTGTCCTGACCGGCTCAGTTTTTTTTTCCCATCCCCTGCATCCAGAAACTTTCCTGTTAACTATTATTCTCTTTTGTCAAGCTCCACTGGCTGCTGCTATTACCCGTGCACCATATCCAAAGTTGGACTTTCTGGTTTTCTATGTTCTTCTTTCTCCTGTGTACCACAACTTCTCCCATAAGTATTCATTGGAGTCCATTTTTTGGAAGGTGGAAAATCAGTGCATGTCCCCTCTCTGTTGCTCAAGCAGTTTCATCCCATCTCTCTCTGGGTTAAAGGAATAGTCTGATGTAATAAAAAGAGGTTGGACTAGCTGTTGGGAGACATGCGCTTTATGAGTTACAGTCCCAGTTGTATTTCTTACTAGCAGTGTGACCAAGTTACTTATCCTCTAGGGGCTTCAAATTCCTTGTCTATAAAATGGGAGAATAATTGTACCTGTATCATCAGATGGTTGTGAGAATTAAATGAGTTGACAGATGTAAGGTACTAGGAACAGTGCCTGGCACTCAGAAAGCTACTACTATTATTTATTAGTGCACTCCTTCATAATATCTACATCCTAGCTAAATGAAACACTTCCTATACACATCTCTTTCCTAAGGAAGTCCTCACTGATTTTTTTCTTCCCACACTCCTGACAATGTTGAACTTTACCCAAATCCGATGATCCTGGAAAATAGCAAAGGTTAAGAAATTCCCCCCTCCTTTTGCGTTCCAGGAAACAGCTTACTACAAGAAACCACCCTTTCCCATATGACTTAGATATGACTCGTGGATGCACCTTTGTTCACCTATAACAAGGCCAGTCACAGACCCTCAAAATTCCCACTCTTTGCCTCATAAATTATCAGCTGTACTGTTGTCCCCACTGATTAACCAGAACAAAGTGCTTGTTAACATATTTTGGTTAAGATTCTCTCCTTCTCCCAGGCCCCCAAGCTTTGACCTACCCTCAGCCTGAGCGAGCATGCAGCCCTTCCTTAATAGCCCTCCTACAGACTAGGCTGGCCTCAGGGTAAAACATTCTCTGATCTTCTGTCCCATCATGCCTCTCCTGTTCATCCCACTTCCTCATGCCCTGTTCTTTCTAGCCTTGTTTTCTGCTCCCTATAAAAGAAAAACTCTTTTTGCCTAACCCTTGAGAGGCTGGCAGATCTTATCCTCAGAATGAACTCCCTAGAGCAACAGTCCCCTCCTCCTATGGCAATAGTCCCCTCTTTGCAATAATCCATCCAAATAAAGTCCTTATCAAGTCAGATTTTTTTTAAGTTTGACACCCCCATGTCCAAATTCTTGCTCTCCTTGAAGAAGGACTTCAAATTCCACTTGTGCAGGAAATTTTCCATGACCATTCCAGATTCCCACCACCCTTTATGACCATCTCTCTTATATTGCACTTCCCATTTTGCATCCGATTTTTGCATAATTTATCTCTTCTGCTCAATGATAACTACCTCAGGAGATCTTTGACTAAATAATTCTTCGATTTATCACAGTGCCTAGCACAGTACACAGTACTTAGTTTTTGTAAAGTGAATGAAGAATAGACTCAGTACATCTACAGAGTCTATCAAATGGAAGTAGACAGTAAAATGCATTCAACAAACAGGACACTTTAAGCTACTAAGTCATCTATGGTACAATTTAAATTAGATAATATATGCAAAGTGCTTAGAATGCTGCATATAGTAGGCATTCAATAAAAGCTAGTTATCATCGTCATCAACATCCTCTTTTTTTCTCATCTGCATTAAAGAGATACTCATTTAATGGAGAACACCCCAACTTATATAATCATTACGGCTGAAATTAACCAGGGAGTATTAATTAATTTTTTCTCTCATATCATTTTTTAAAAATATAATTTTACCACGGTTTGTATCACAGTAGTGAAAATTGACTCTGACAAATTCTGGTGTCAAGCAACCCCTTGAGACCAGAACAGACATATAGCTAACCTACTGTTGCTTTTAGTTTGTGTTTTTTTGTTGTTTTATACACCAGACGATGGAAACAAGCTTTTATTGAAAGTCTATTGCATGCGATGTACTGTACTGGGTGTCTAAATATAATTTAACTCTCATCACAATTTTATGTAGACCAAAAAAATTAACTCCAAAAGTTAACTTGCCCATGGAATTATTTTGGGGAAAAAAAAAATCCTGATTTAGATTGGAACCCAGGCATTTAATTAAACATTTCTTGAAGGAATGAATGTTGGTTTATTGGCTTTTGGAGATTTTGCTCTTTGAAGAATAGCTTACTGCCCTCCCCGATACTATGAAGAGATACACCATTCAGGAAACTTGCTAAAATCAGAATAGTGTAAACTTTTAAACATTTTATTGCATTAGAAAGTTTTAGCTCTGGAAGGAACCACAGAGTTCCCTAGTGTTGGAAACAGGATCATAACTGACGTCACCTCACTCTGACCCAGACTCTTTCCACTATACGGTACTACCTCACATAATTTATAAAATCCTCTCCTTATCATTTTTTGGACATGTGAGTTGTTTCTAGCATTGTGCTGTTATAGATAATACTGCAAAGGGACAGCGTAATGACAACTGCCTCCCTGCCAGCCACCTCCTCTCTCAGGTTAATACTTAGGACACATACCCTCCTCAAGAAGACCAGGGAGTTTTTCCCTTTCACTTTGTCTCCTTCCCTTCTGCCCCCCTTCTCTTATTTATTTATTTATTCATTCATTCTATAGTTCTCTTCGTTTTTCTGTGTGTGTCTTCTGTTAGCATTAGTCTTCTAAGCTGCCTTGGTATTCTTACTTATTTTTCACATTATAGTACTTTTTTGTAGATTCTAACTTTAAAATATTTTGCTATGTGTTTTATGAATGAATTGCCAGACTATGCAAGCTTTTTAAAAACACTTCGGTTGACCCTATATGAAGAAAATATTTTGTGCTGAATTTAAAAGAAAATCATATCATTAGAATTATTGTGAAAAAATAACAGCTGTTATAGCTCATTGGGATTATTACATATTAATTTGAGAATAATGAATGTACACTGATTTTCTAACAAAAGAGTTACATTTTAAATTATTTTGTGAATAAGCTGAAAGCCCTGAAATCATTACTTATATAAGGGGTTTACAATTAAGACTAAAAGCACATTTAGCTGAGTTATTTACAATGGAATATACTCCTTAAACACAAACCTAATTCAGCTTTTGTTTATTCAATAATTTGAAAAGTCCTTATTAATCATCTTCTACTCTGTGTTAAATAATGCAGAATTACTGATAAAACCAAAATAAACGAGTCAAAGTCTTACTTCAAGTAACTCAGAGGCCATTGTGAAAGAGTGTCAATATATTCAAACAACCAAACCAACACATAGGAAACAAAGTGTCAGGAAGCAATCTGACCTCTAGGGAAGACGGGACCATCCTGATCTAGGAGGCAAGCATTGGCTGACTGGAGGTATGCATTTGTGAGCTGGCCTTTGAAAGACAGGTAGACTTTGAACAGGCAGAGATCTGGTGGGGTGCACAGCAGATGGAGGAACAGTGTAGACAGAGGCAGTCAGACAGGAAAGTGGGAGGTGCGTAGTTTAGAAGTTTCCCTTTGAGTCCTTTTGTGACTTGACAATAAATATCTCTTTACTCAGATGACTCTGTATTAGCAAAACTTGCTTAACTGTGCTACTTGCAGTAAGGCTAGGTAAGCCTAACTGCCGTAAGAGTAAACTTCATAATTGCACTGATTTAACTTAATTGATGCTCATTTCTCACTCACAAAAGCATGCAATGACAGTCTTTCTGGTCAGGGATCAGCTTTCCCCCATGATGTGATTTAGAGACCTGGCTCCTTCCCTCCCATGGGGCCTTGGGATTCTCTACATCCAGCAATTGATAATGGAGGAAAGGCAGGAAGAAAGGATACTCATTGCCTCACTATTCTGGCTCAGAAGTGACCCCTCCTCCTTTCCTTTGCATTCACTGGTGAGAACTAGTCAACTACGTAGAAGCAATAGGGGCTAGGAGATATAATTCCTGGGTGAGAAGCTGCTTCCCAGCAACAAACAGCTCTATACTATGGAAGTCTGCTCTGCCATACCGACCCACTTAGGAACTTATTTGGCAAAGTGCAGAAACACAAATGAAAACATATCTTAGACTCCTATGGAGGGTACACTTGGTATGCTTACATTGTGGGGCTTCACCTGTATTGATAACTATGACTCCAACAGCTGCAGTCACATGGAAGACTTACCTACTATTCGTGGGGCATTGTTAAAACACTCTGTCATTATGCTCTAGGATTCTAGATGTCATAACCAGAAAAAAGTAGCACAAATCAAAAACGCATTCTCAGAGTAAATTTAACTGGAATCAGTGACTAGAGATTATTTGAATGATAAGAAAAATATGTCATTACATATGTTTCTAAACTAAAGGGAAAAACAAACAAACAAACAAACAAACAACTTGTAAGTGTTAAGAGGATTCTTACTGATCAGAAATGTAGGGGCTAACTTGAAGTTCTCTGAGGTAGGAAAATTCTGCCAATAACAAATTTGTATTTTAGAATTTAATTGTATTTCTCTCTCTCTCTCTCACACACACACACACACACAGACACAGACACACACACACACATAGTATCTCTGGTTCTTATTCTCCCTCTCTGGAAAATCACCTTCTCTTAACATCTCTGTTAGCCTTACAGTATTTTGCCCTTTGTACACTTCACATTTTACTCTATATATTGTCCCTGGATAATCCCATTCAAGTACCGTATGTGTGCAGATCCCAAATATTTAACATCTTCCAGGCCCATATTTCCAACGGTCTCCTAGACCCTCCTACAGATATCCTGTAGACATTACCAAACCTTAACTGCCACTTCCTGGGTATACAATCTAGTTGCCTATCCCAAACCCATTCCCCATTCCTGCTTCCTTACTATCCTTGATACACTGATATTGTTCACTCTACTCCAGGTTCTCATGTGCTTCATGGGGAAGCTGAGACCCTTCTAAGTCCCAGGGTTGAATCCTGAATGGCCTAAGCCAGTCCTACATAGAGTGGTCTTGGCCCCCTTTCTAGCGATCAGTTTATTCATGGGCAATTTTGGACAATGGGATGTGGGCAAAAATTTGCTTTTGGAGCTTCTGGGAAAGTTGTCCTTGCTCTTATTCAGAGAACACAACACGGGACAATCTTTTTTTTCTGTAGACACTAGTGCTTTCACATGATGCCATTTTGGGAAGCTAGCCTAAGAGGTCAAGTCACTTGCTGACAATGTCAGAGAGGAAAGACAAAAGAAAAAGTGTCCTTCATAGTGTCATTTCAGGTGCTGAATAACCAACCCTGGGCCTGTCTACTTCTAAATTCTTGTCAGAAAATGTAACATATGTCTTTGTTATTTAAGTCATTAGTTACCTGCAGTCAAAGAAAACAAAAACAAAAACAGAAACAAAAAGCATTTTAACGAATACACTCTTCTTCAAACAGGCTCATCTTTAAATCTCTCAAAATTCAAATCTTCCAAACAAGAATTCAGCCCCCACTCCATCAACGTTCACATGTAATTAATCATCTAATTCTTTTGTCCTACCTCCTACATATATCTCAAATCCATTACCTCTTCTTCAAACGCATTCTCTTACCTGTGTTTCAGTCCTTTGTTGTCTGCCACCAAGAACAGTGAGGATCTATCATCAAAGTAAAGAACCACTTTGCTATGTTATTTCCAATCTACACTTTGCATAGCACCAGTCCTGAAAGTACACATAACTTAACTTCACCTAAAACAATAAAGGCAGATCCTATAACTATAGAGCACATTCATTTATACAACTATATAAGTAGCTTGCGCAAGTATACAATTGTTTAGTGTAATTCTATTTCTTACAAAATGTTTATCAAATGATTTTGTTGAATGAAAAAAACAACACATGAAAAGGCAGGTCAACACTATTGAGTTTATTTACCTCAAAGAGAAATTAGATCAACATAAAATGATCTGATTATATACCCCAAATGGAAAACATCAACAAAACTATTTCATTATATTGGTACTCAGCTTTTTTGCTTTAATCTAATTTTAGCAATGTCATAACCAATCAGTGAATAGTAAATAGCTTAGGACCTTTTTGCTGCCCCCATAACATATTGTTTTAATATTATGTGATATTTTTCACATCTCTGCTACTTCACTCCCTTCCTTCCTGTTTGGTGTTGACAACTTTAACAACTTCATTATTTCGAAAGGGTTGTATCATTAACTAGCTCAATAATACCATAGCAACAATATCTAATTAGATACATTCTGCCTTCCAGTTTTATTTTTAATCAGGTATTCATAAAAGTTGATGCATAGAAGAAACATGACATGTTCATGACATCTAGAAGCCATAATTTCCCTTAAAAGTTTAAAATGTATTTTTACTTTTAAAAAAGACGACATATGTTTCAGTGTCTTTCTTTCATCCTTTGACAGAGCAAACCTCAATTTTAAAAAAAGCTCAGCATGTGCTTTGTGATCATAACTGAAGTACTGAAAACCAGAAATTCTAAACAAAGATTAGAAATTACAAGACTTAAAGAAAAGACTTAGAGAATTAGGCATGGGAGAGAAATAGCGTTTATATTTGTGTTTAGAGTATGTTTCAAGGTTTAGTGAAAAAGCAAATGTGCTCTTCAAAAGACAGTAGTATGTAAACAGAGGATAGTTATCTAATGGAACATTAGCAGTAAGTGCTCATTAAAAGTTCCAAAGTTTCTTTTGTTGACACGAGAACAAAGCAGTGACTACAGACAATACTTTTATATTTAAAATACCTCTTAAATGTTAATTTGCACTTGTAAAAATTTCCCTGGTAAACACACTGCACTGCATCATTTGAAACAAAGTCTATAATATTCATAATAAATCTTGGATGCTGTTTATATTCCAGGAGGTCCTGGTTGATATATTGGAGTGAAACTCAATGCTAAACCCAGCAGATGATTAAGAAATATATTGGAAGATCTTCTCGTTAAGGCATAGAGTAAGCTACTACTCTACATCTTACGCAGAATTCATAACATGGCTTTAATTTGCATATTCATGTTGAACTGTCCATTTACAATTCACTGGATTTTTTAAGTCCTCCAGATGGAACAACAGATGCTAACATAATGACTAAAAGCTTTGGTCAAGCATTTTAAGAAGTGAAAACATTAAATCCTCTTATGATGTAAAAGTCATATGTCTTGACATGAATTAAACCAACTCCATTTCCATGCAGTTTTCTCAAAGACAGTTTTAAAAATTCTTCTAAATATGTATTACACAACATCCACATCGATTGCAAATTAAGAGTTACCTTTTGATCTCATCATCAAGAAAGAGCCTTCAACACTACAGGAAAGACCAGTGAAAACCCTAGAACATACTTAGTGGACCTTTTCACAGTACAAAAATAAGAAAAGCGCTTTCAAATGGTCAAAACTTTTTGAAAATAACATCCGTCATTTAAAAATCTTATTATGTAATTATTAAACTGTCATATCAAAACCTAATGTTTTGATTTTCTTAATTGCTTCCTGATTTTTAAACTATAAAATATCTTTGAAAAATATGAGTAATAAAAATGAACATAATGCAAAATCACTAGACTCTCAGTGACCTTCTGCCAGCTTGTCTATGCCTAAACCTATCTGAGGTGGGGATCTATCGTATTTTAGAAACCTGCAAAGAGGACAGCACCAGCAATCTCTCCCAGTATTGAGCAATGAGTTTTTCAGGAACCAATGTCAAATGTTAACCTCATAGAGCTATAAATTTAATCTCCTTACTTGAGATGAAGATGAAGATGAAATCTAGAGAAAGTAAACATACTGCCATGTACACAGTAGACAATTGTTTAAAAAATTTCTAAATCATGATGAAACCTATTACTTATATTTTTAATGCTGTAAATGCAAGTTGCTCTATTATTCTGAATTCTCCCAATTCTTAACATCTTATTATATCACATCATAGGTTTTTAAAAATCCAAATAATAGTAATAAGTAATAGTCTCAGTCTATTTAATCTTTTCTTTTTTCTCCATCTGTAATCATTAGCGAGCGTGCTTTTTTCCCACAGTTCTTCACAAGTTCTTACTGTCCTTCTTAATTTAATATCTAGGAAAGAAGAAATATAAACCTGGGACTCCATTAAAAATAATACACAAAGTTAGGGGCTTCTCTGGTGGCACAGTGGTTAAGAATCGGCCTGCCAATGCAGGGGACATGGGGTTCGAGCCCTGGTCTGGGAGGATCCCACGTGCCGAAGAGCAACTAAGCCCATGCGCCACAACTACTGAGCCTGTGCTCTAGAGCCCACGAGCCACAACTACTGAAGCCCAAGCGCCTAGAGCCCGTGCTCCACAACAAGAGAAGCCACCGCAATGAGAAGCCTGCGCACCACAATGAAGAGTAGCCCCTGCTCGCCGCAACTAGAGAAAGCCCACGTGCAGCAACGAAGACCCAATGCAGCCAAAAATAAAATAAATCTATTTTTTAAAAAAAAAGAATACACAAAGTGAGTATGATAGGAAATTGGCTTGTGGTTTTCATTTTTTCCTTAGTCCTGAATACATTAAGCTGACAGAGTTCAGTTTGTTAACAAAAAATCCCGTAGTGAAGTAGCAGCATGATCATACTGCTTTTGCAATGATTCAACTGCAGACTCTATGTGTTATTGTTCATTTTGAAAAATAAGATAATAGGAATTTATTCAAACTAATAGTGGAATGATGTAATATCATTAAGTCCAGTAGTAACCTACTGCTTAAACAAATCAACTTGGCTTTATTTATACCAAGTAATAAATTTCTTGCCACTAAGTAGCAACAATAAAATTAAGAATATAGGAGCCATGTACAAAATAGGTTTGAAAATTCTCTAAGAGAAAAAAACCATATATATACACATATGTGTGTATGAAGATATAGGTATCATCACACTAAAATATCTAATTAATTTACTGAACCATTTATCTTGCCCAATATCACATAAGTTTTAAACAAGTTTTAGTGTTGACATTATATACCAAGTTTAGTCTTCATATTTTAAAGAGTTTGCATGAAGTGAGGTACTACATGCAATTTAGCATTGAGGTTATAGTCATCTTTACTCATGGTGCTCAAAGACTTAATTACCATAAAATATGTTGGAATATTTCATCAAGATTCTAGATCCTATTATGTTACATTTTACGCCTAACAGTTTTACTTTTAGGTATGCAGTCATCTATCCTCACCAGGGATGCATGATCCTAGAGTTCATTTTCAATCTCAGATTTAATGAGATGGAGATGATGGAGAATGTTGGGAAACAGAGGTTTCCTTAAGCTTGTCCTACTAACGTTTCCATACCAGCGCTTCCATATTGAAATAGGTCCAATGTTGAGTTCTCAGTTAATTTTGCTGACATCAAAACTAAAAGCAGTTAATATTAAGTGCCAACATAATGACTAGAGTTTCATAAGTTTTATGGAAAAATCAATGCCTGTCAAACAGGAGAGCCAACATGAAGTAGGGAAAGGATGCTCTTTTTACAAAAATCTTTGATTTGCTAAGTTTAAAATATACTCCAAAGCAGCCAAGATGTCCTTCAGTAGGTGAATGGATAAATAAACTGTGTTACATCCAGACAATGGAATATTATCCAGCACTAAAAAGAAATGAGCTTATCAACCATGAAAAGACATGGAGGAAACTTAAATGCATTTTACTAAGTGAAAGAAGCCAGTCTGAAAAGGCTACATACTGTACAGTTCCAACTATATGACATTCCAGAACAGGCAAAACTATAAAGACAATAAAAAGACCAGTGGTTGCCAAGGGTTGGGTGGAAGGAGGAACAGATGAAGCACAGAGTATTTTTAGGGCAGTGAAAATACTCTCTATGATATAATGATAGATATCTGTCATTATACCTTTGTCCAAACCCACAGAATGTGCAACACCAAGAGTGAACCCTAAAGTCAACTATAAAAAAATAAAATAAAATAAAATATAATATACTCCAAACTGTTAAGGATAGTCATTTATGTCAAAATGGACTTCTTTTGCGGTAAACTATACATGACATAAAATTTATTATTTTAATCATTTTAAGTAAACAATTTAGTGACATTTAGTACATTCATAATGTTGTGCAACCACCACTGCTATCCATTTCCATAACTTTTTCATCATCCCAAGCTGAACCTCCATGCCCTTAAACAATAACTCCCCGTTCCTCCCTCTCCCAGACATTGTAACCACCATTCTACTTTCTGTCTCTATGAATTTACTTATTCTAGGTACTTCATATAAGTGGAATCATACTCAAACGGGTTTTTGAAAGATGACCCACGAAGGAACCAGTTTTGTAAAAAAGAAGTGATGCTAAAAAGTTATATATATACATACATACACATATAATATTTGCATATAAATATATATACATGTATATATAATCAGATCAAATGCAGAAATGCATACATTCATTATTTATACCACTTCTAAACATTGGACTTCACTTGTTAATAGACTGCATAGAAATAAGATATTTTGAGATGTCTTCACACATATAAAAAATTACTTAGTGAACAATCAATATTAATCAATGATTTGTATTGATGATAATCAGTGTCCTTTGAGAGACCTGGTTAAGATTATAAATATTAACACTCCATTAATTAATAACAAACCAAGGTAAAGATTCACATATCAGACCAAACCATGACAGAGGACACTTCCATTTGTACATTTCTCTATAGCATGCTTTCACATGCACAAGCTAATTTACTCCTCACCATAGTACTGCGAGTGGGTATTTACAGTCTCAACATTAAGACAACACCTAATGAAGTCAGGGGATGTGGACAAGGTCTTCTAGCCCAGGCATGACAGAACCACCAATCGAGCTACACCCAAGGTTCTGGGTCCTGTGTCTTTCCCTTACACTCTTCAAGACTGAGATCATAGTCACTTTCTAGAGCAGCACTGTCTGAATAGAAATATAATGCAAGTCACATATAAAATTTAAAAATTTTCTAGTAGCTACATTTAAAAAATTGAAAAGAAACAGGTAAAATTAATTTAGCAATGTATTTTATTTTACCAAATATCACTTCAATATAAAATATTACAAATGAGATATTTTGCATTATTTTGCTATATAAAGTCTTTGAAACCTGGTCTATATTTTACACTTGAAGCACATTTCAATCCAGTCTAGTCACATTTCAAGTGCTCACTAGGCACATGTTGCTAATGTCTCCTGTATTGGACAGCACAGTTCCAGACGTTTGCCCATTTCTCTAATTAGCTTAACTAATCATTCTATCAAAGAGTATTTATTGGACAGCTCTTCCATTCTCACAATTGAGTTTGTTGGAATGAGTGTAAGAGAATCGGAAGCAGTAGAGTGCAAATAAAAGAATGGAACTTCATTAGAAATGATGATGATGATTTATATTGAAAATTATAAATTCATGCCCACAATGTACTTTGAGTTTCCTCCTTTGTAAAATGTAGATAATAATGCCCATAAATCATTTTGCACAGTGCCTCCATATAGCTAGCAGTCAAAGGAAAAGTAACTGTTCTCTAACAAGGAGGTAGGTATGAGTTCAGTTAGTGGTCTGCAAGCCTAGAAGCAGTACAGCTCTAACACCTGGGTCAGGCAAGGAGGTTGACCGGTGACAGGAATACTGAACCATTCTAAGAGGCAAGCAGTCCATGGGATTGCACCGGTAGGACTACCATAATGAACACATTCGAAGCACTGAGAAATCCAAAGCTATCAAAAGCAACAAGAAATTCAAGGCTAGGTCTTGCTGATGAACTATATCAGGCAACACAGTAACACCAAAATCAAGGCCAGAAAATTCAATCGAATCAAAAGGCACATAGGTCTGGGGTAAGGAGTACTGCTGACCAAGCACTCTTCTTAAGATGTACGCTTTCACACAGCACCAAAAATGGCAGCATTCGTTTAGGTTTTTAAAATATCACTCATCATCTTAAGCAGAGCTAATTTATAGCCTGTATCTATGGACTCTAGTACCTGACATTCTTAGGGGTGTAATATAGGGTTTTTTTTTTAATGCTGTCTTGTCCCAGGCCCACTTGAGGTCCCGGATGGAGGTCAGTCAGTTCCCCTTCTCAAGCAGTCGATTAATGTACCTCAACCACTTCCCTTATTTGGCTCTCACCCTGGAAGGCAGGCACCAAGCACTAGGGACAGCTCCTATGTCCCTGAGTCCGTGAAATTATTCAAATTAGCCAATCGGCAGGGATCCCTCAAAATCCAGCTAACCCCACTCCACTTGTCGTACATCAGCTACTCCCTACAGCTGGAGCTTGCTGCTGCCCCATCCCTGGGTACAATCCCCTGTGTGCCCCTGCCTGGCAGCCTTCTCTCAGTTGGATCTGTAAGTAACAGAGTTCTGCCTTTCCTTTTATCTCAACTCAGTGTGTTGTGTCTCGCCACCAAAAGAATGTTTAAATCTTATAAAACAAGGGTCCTAGTCTACTTTGTATTTTGTCCTCAGACACTTTTTTGTGGCCAATCATGTTCTTTTTCTTCCTGCAACCCTCAGTGGGGTTTCATCCATGGGAATATTATGCAGTATGTGTTGAGGTTCTATTCCTCTAGATGTTTTGCTTTACACTGCTCTTGGATAGTACCAGCCTGGTACCATTTTTATGTAAATTTTTTGACTTAAGGGCTTTCAGGCCAGACAAGTGGTGTAAATTCAAATGCCCAAACACACAAGGCTATGGATTAATAGCCTTGTTTTAAATAAATGAAGAGCTAATGCCAGGACAGGCAAACTGCCTTGTCTTCTTGTGTCAGCGGTTATATTTGTTTTCCTTTTCCTTTTCATGGCAGCCCATTTAGAATCCTTGGTTTATATGGGAACTTCAGTTCCAACTGCCTACCCTTTGAGGGTCCAAGTCCTAGTCTCAACTCGCCATGTAACTAATAAAAACCAAAGCACTTGGTTGCTGATAATTACAATCCCGACGCTCATCTGCTCCCGACCCACCCCCCGACCCCATGGTGGCCTCGGAGTCAGGTTCTTTTAACTGCTCTAGTTAAAAGTTCCTTCTTTCCTTTTGACCCCTGAGATTGTGTGTGTGTGTGTGTGTGTGTGTGTGTGTGATATTTTAAAAAAAATTTTTATTGGGGTATAGTTGATTTAAAATGTTGTGTTAGTTTCAGGTGTACAGCAAAATGAATCTGTTATACATATACATATATCCACTCTTTTTAAGATTCTTTTCCCATATAGGCCCCTGAGATTTTTTAAAAACTCTCTTGCAAGCTCATCTAATCATTTAAAAGGCCTATCTATTCTATTTTATCCAGCATTTCTAGGTGTTTCAAAGCACGGAAGGGGGGTACCTATTCAACCACATTTTCAGAAATGGATATCTGTTATTTTTTAAGTTCAAAGCATCATATGAAGTGGATAATGAAAAAATGAATATTTTTAAGTTCAATTTACAAAATCTAGAAGGAAATCAGGTACTTTTTAGCAAGTACTTGAAAAGTTTTTTAAAGGGTGAGTAAATTGAGGTTACGTGGATTGGATGAGTCATTATAAATAAGAACTTAGAACAGATCCTGGCACAGAACAAATAGTATTAACTACTTTCATTACTAATACTTATTATTATTGCTTATATTGATGGAAATCATCTAAATGAATAATGCCTTGTTGCCAGTATGGCTAGAAATGGCACATCCCAACCTTGCTATTGATATAGTCTAAAATGTATACATTTTTGCTTAAGATAAAAACATCATGCTTTTAATTCAAAGTTATCACATCTTGACATTAAATGACATTAATCAAACACTGCTTGATTAATACATTTTGGATAACTCACTCAATATATTGGAAGGTTAAACAATAATTTAAGGTAATTTGTGCCAGGAGAGTTATCATTAGAAATTACTCATAAGAGAGATCTTTTGCTCTAGGTACCGAACTCCAAATAAAGATTAGACAGCCAAAATGATTAAACTCAGTTTCACTATATTGATCAGCTTTAATCTCTTTGATTTCAAAAGTTTCAATTAATATAAATGATCTTTCAGTTGCAAAATATGATAGACCTTTATTTATAAAATAGCTAAGACTGTAATATGCTCCATTTTATCAAAAATAATATACGTGATGGTTGTTCTTGGCATTAATTCTAGCACACTACTAAACACACAAGGTAAAGTCTAGAAAGATATGCGCCTATTATCAATTTCATCAATTCTTTTTAAGTTACAGTCAGCAAAGCACACTAGAGTCTATGAAATATTTTAACAAAAACAGTTTTTTAAAGGGGGAGATAAAAGATACCAGTTTTTAAAGAAATGGAAAAAACAATAAAAGTAATCACGTCACCCCCAGGCTAGACCACAGATACACCATCTAATTATATCAGTGGCAGAAGAATTAAAGGTCTCATAGTAAAATGTGTTTCAGTTGAACTTAAGAGATAAATCTTTCATAGTGATCAGAAGAGCTAATATGAAAAGTACGATGCCCTGCTATTAATTATCTAGTGTAGTAAATCATAAACTGAAGTTCAGGAAATTAAGTTTTATTCCTAACTTTGTCACAATGATGTTTTGTAATCTTGATAAAGCCACTTAACTTTTCTTTGCCTCAGCTTCCTCATCCATAAAAACAGGAGGAAGATGTACCTTTTGAGAACATAAATTCAGCCTATTGCTGACTGGAAAGTAGTTTAAGTATATTGCTACATTAACTCTGTTAAAAATGTTATACCAAGTATAAAAAATGCTACATTCTTGTAGCAATAACCTCACTCTTTTTGTTTTTTTCAAGTCAGTTTTCCTTTCCTCACTTCATCCCTATTCTTGCTGACTCTTACATTGTGTTGGAAAAATTTTTTCCTGATATAACATTTTCACAATCCATTTTCTTACCATTACTTGACTCTATGATCTAGCCCTAGAAATTAAATGGCTTTCAACTTGTCTGACTCATTCAAAATTTTATGATGAAAATATGGTTGTTATTTTGTTTTGAATCTTCCTTTTTAAAATTAAAGAAAAATGTTTTCATCAGAAGGAGAAATAAGTATTAACAGATAAAAGTGAATAATACATAATTTAATCAATACTTCTGGAAAAATTTATATAGTGTGCATTTTTTTCTTAGACCTAAACAAATCCAAAAGCATGTACCATAAACTAATAATGTCTGTATTTTTTGTCTAAATAGGTCACATTGTATGAAGAGCCAAGGTCATCTAATTCATTTTGGAATTACTTGGTCTCTTATGGACCACTTCTTGACATGTTTTCCCTATAGCTGCACTCCCACAAATAATCTGGCAGAGGGTTAGGGTTAAAGATACAGCTTGGGTGTGAGTTAGAGTTTAGTATAAGGAACCCTAGGATATGGCAATGTATAGCAATACAAACTTGAATATTTTCATCTTTTTATTTATCAACAGATAAAGTACAGAAAATTGTCATATGACCCACAACATAATTTTATGAATATCAAACCACATTTTATAATCTCCAAGAAATCATAATGTTTAGAAGTAGTGAACATCTGTTGTTTATATTCCCTAGAATATTTTTCACTTTCTCTTGGCACCTCAAACTTCCTTTGGATTACTACTCCCCTCCTTCTCTCAGTCCATTTGGTTCGGGTAGGCCCGTGGCCCAAAGCAGCCTAAACAATATCTACTAAATTTGAAAATACACATACTGTGAATAAACAAATCCACTCCTAGGTTAAATCCTCCATAAATTCCTACTTATATGTACAATGAAAAACGTGTGTTTGTGTGTGTGTGCTTGCAAGATGGTTAATGGCAATATTATGTACATTAGCAAAAAAATCAAAACAATCCCAATTGTCTGTAAACAAACTGTGAGATATTCACAGAATAGAATACTATAGTATAAAAGTAATAAATAAACTGCAGCTAAATGGAATAACATAAATGAACTTTTAAAACAGAAATTGGAGTTGAAAAAACCAGACACAATAGAATACACGGTGTGTGGGTCCAAATTTATAAGTTTCAAAAACAGGCAAAATGTTAGCTATATTGCTTAGGTATGCACTATCCACTAGCGTAACTTTTTTAAAAAGACAAGAAAACAACATAAAAGTCATGAGGGCACTAACATAATCACTAGCAGGGAAGAAGGAGTTTATATTCAAGAAGGGTATGTGGAGAACGTCTGTGATACCTGTAATGTTCTTATTTATTTACTTACTTATTTGCTTCTCATTGCGGTGGCTTCTCTTGTTGCAGAGCATGGGCTCTAGGCGTGCGAGCTTCAGTAGTTGTGGTGCGTGGGCTCAGTAGTTGTGGCTCGCGGGCTCTAGAGCGCAGGCTCAGTAGTTGTGGCGCACGGGCTTAGTTGCTCTGTGGCATGTGGGATCTTCCTGGACCAGGGGTCGAACCCGTATCCCCTGCACTGGCAGGCGGATTCTTAACCACTGTGCCACAAGGGAAGTCCTGCCTGTAATGTTCTATTTCTTCACCTAGGTGGGTTCATTTGATAATACACTAAGTAGCTGCATATTTATATTTTATGTACTTTGTTATATTTGACTATTAAATGAAAAGAAACAAGTGAAGAAATATGGGCTGGGTTATGGATTTCTTAGTAGCATAAAAAAACTGTACCTAAAGAGAGGTACATTAATGGGAAAAAAAAAAAAAAGAAAAGAGGAGTATAACAGAATGCTACACAGCTTTATTTAGGACTTTTTTGCATAGAACACTTTAAACAATGATTTCAATCAAAACAGCAATATCATCTGGGTCAAAATTTATTGACACTTGTCCAGAAAGAGAAGCTAATATAGTAGAATACACAATCAAGAATTGAAAACAACTTGATAAACTGGAAGACATGTTAAAAATGAGCATGAAGCAATCTTAATAGGAAAATTCAGTCCTATGTTTATACCTAAAACTTCAACCGTAGGTAGGCACTTGAGTTAACAATTGATATATGGGAGATGAAGTTATTTGACTTAAAGTTCACTACAAAGCAACAATACAATGTAGGAAATAAAAGGGTTGATGTAATACTCAGTAGTGTTAGCAAAAGTGGAGTATGGGATCTGGTTCGAGGGAGTTATTCCTCCACTATTTTTTATACTTTTGGGGTGACAAGGTATCATTCTGCTCAATTGTAAACACAATTTAAGAGCAATTGATTTAAAGAGGAATATGCCCATGATACCGAATTAATTCATTCAAGAATATACATCTGTTTAGTGACTACTATGGGTCAGACATGCTAGATTCTCACTGGGTTTGAGAACCCCAAGACAGAAATGACATCGCTGCTTTTGGTTTCAGCTTCCCCAAGTAAATAGCTTAGAAGTCATCCCTCCCATTGCTACAACAAGAAGAAGCTGAAAAAACTGAAAACCAAAAGCTTTTCTTAGACCTCTAAGAGACCTGATGTTTCAAGGCAAACCACCACTCCAAAATTTGGAAACACAGGTGAATCCAGAGAGTCACAGCTGAGATTTGCTTATTTGGAGAAGACATTGGAGCCAGAAACTGTGTCAGCAACCATCAAAACCAAACCCAGATATGACACAGATATTGACATTATCGGACAGGGAATTTAAAATAATTATGTTTAATATCTTAAGTGCTCTAATGGAAAAAAAGATAACATGCAAAAACAGATGGATAATTTAAGCACAGAAATGGAAATTCTTAGCAGGAATCAAAAGGAAAAGCTAGGAATTAAAACACTGTAACAGAAATGAAGGCTGTCTATGATGGGCCCATCAGTGTACTGGACACAGCCAAGGAAAGACTTAGTTAAAATAGGTCAATAGAAATAGGTCAATAGGTCAATAGAAATTTCATAAACCAAAATGTGAAAAGAAAAAAAGAATGAAAAAAAAAAATGGAACAGAACATCCAAGCACTATGGGATAACTTCCACAGGCAGGAGAAGGAAGAAAAGGAATAAGAAAGAAAAACTGGACCAAAAAAGAAATATTTGAAATAATAATGGCCATGGAATTTCCAAAATTAATGACAGACACCAAATAAGAAACCCATGAAGCCCAGAAAACACCAAGCAGGATAAATAACAAAAATCACTACATCTAGATATATTCAAATTTCAGGAAAGAAAGCACAGACAAATAGAAAATCTTGAAAAATCATAGGAAAAATGCCGTATCTATAAAGGAACAAGGGTAAGAATCAGAGTGAACCTCTTTTCAAAAAACATTCAAGAAAGAAGAGAGGGGAGTGGAACATTTAACGTGGTGAAAAATAAAGGCATTCTAGAACAAACAAAAACAGGGAATTTATCACCACCAGACCTTTACTGCAAGAAATGTTAACATAAGTGATGCAGGCAGAAGGAAAATATATATGTCAGAAATGTGAATCAACATAAAGAAGATAAGTGTCAGAGAAGGAGTAAATGAGGGTAAAATAAAATATTTTATTTACCTTATTAAAAATTGATCTAAAAGATAACTATTTGTCTAAAGTAATAATAAGAATATATTGGATGACTCTGTGCTTCCACTGCAGGGGGCACAGGTTCGATCCCTGGCCAGGGAACTAAGATCTCGCAAACCACTGCGGCACGGCCAAAAATAAATAAATAAATAAAATTTTAAAAGTAAAAAAATAAATAAAAAGAATGTATTGGACGTTATAACATACAGATAAGTGAAATGAATGACAGCAATGTTATAAGGGATGAGAGGGAAGAACTGAGAATACTTTGTAATAAGGTACCTGCACTACACACAAAGTAGCATAGTGTTTTACGAAGGTGGGCTGAGATTGGTTTTTAAAAAAAGTATTGAAATATCCACGGCAACCACTAAAATTTTTTTTAAAAGAAGTAAAATTGATAATAAGAAAGGAGAGACAAAGTAGAACCATATAAATTGTTCAATTAAAACCAGAGAAAGCAGAAGAGAGAGGGAAAACAAAGAATAAGTTCAATGAACTGAAAACACTGACAAACTTATTAATCCAACAATTTCAATGCTCATTTTACTTTTTAACTTTTTGTTTTTGGCCACTGACAAATACATTAGTCCAACAATTTCAAAAATCACTTTATTTTTCTTAATTTTTTTTTTTGGCCACTTCATGTGGCTTGTGGTATTCCCTGACCAGGGATTGAACCCGGGCCCCCAGCAGTGGAAGCGTGGAGTCCTAACCACTGGACCGCCAAGGAATCCCCTCAATAATCACTTTAAATGTAAGTGGTCTAACTACATCAGTTAAAACATAGAGAAAGTCAAAGTGGATTAAAAAAATTAAGATCGAACCATGTTGTCTGCAAGAAACCCACTTTAAAAACAAAGAACCAGATAGGTTAAAAGTGAAGGGATGAAGAAAGCTATACCACACTAACACTAATCAAAAGAAAGCTAGGTATATTAATTTCAGATAACGCTGACTTCAGAACAAGGAGAATATGAATAAAGAGGGATATTACATAATGACAAAGAGATCAATTCTGCAAGAAGACATAATAACCCTAAACACATATGCACCTAACAACAGAGCATCAAAATTGTGAGGCAAAAACTTAGAGAATTGAAAGGATAAACAGAAACATCCACTACTATTTTTGGAAATTTTAACACTCTACTTTCAATAATTGCAATATCAAGCAAGCAGAAAATCAGTAAGGATACAGTTGATTTGAAAAACACTGTAAGTAAACTTGATTTAATTGACATTTATAGAATTCACCATCTGACAACAGCAAAATATACATTCCTCTCATGGGACATTCACCATGAAAGATCACATTCTGGATCATAAAATACACTTTAACAATATTTAAAAAATAGAAATCACACAAAGTGTGTGCTCAGATCACTGAAAATAAACTAGAAGTCAATAGGAGAAAAATAGCTGGGAAAATCACCACATGTCTAGAAATTAACACATTTCTAAATAACACATGGGTCAAAGAATACTTCACAAGAGAAATTTAAAAATATTTTGAACTATATGAAAACGTAACTTATAAAATTTGTGGGATGCAGCAAAAGTAGTGTTTAGAAGAAATTTATAGAATTAAGTCTATGTTTTAGGGAAAAAGAAAACTCTAAAATAAAACCCTAAACCTCTGCTCTGTGAAAATCATTGTTAAGGAAAATCAAAAGAAAAGTTACAGGATGGGAGAAAATATTCGCAAAACATACATCTGATGAGAGAGTTGTATCAAAAGTATACAAAGAATTCTTAAAACTGAGCAATGGAAAAACAAACATCCCATTTAAAAAGGGGGCTATATATCTGAACAGACACAGATCAAAGAAGATATATTAAATGCAAATAGCATATAAAAAGATGGTCAAAATAATTTATAATTAGGGAATTGGCAATTGAAAAACAGTGAGATACCACTACAGAACTACTGGAATGTTAAAATTCAAACAACAGAATTGGTGGAAGGATACAGATCACTAGAATTCTTCATTCATTGTTGATGGAAATGCAAAATGGTACAGCTACTTTAGAAGACAGTTTTGCAGCTTCTCACAAACCTAAATATAATCTTACCATATACTCTAAAAATTATATTCCTAGGTATTTTTTCAACTAATTTGAAAACTTATATCAACAGAAAGACCTGCACAATAATGTATATAATAGCTTTATTCATAATCTCCAAAAAATGGAAGCACCCAAGATGCACCATTCAAAAGATGAATGGACAAACTATGGTACAGCCACACAGCGGAATATCATTCAGTAACAGAAGGAAATGAGGAGCTATCATGAATGAACCTTAAAGACAATATGCTAAATGAAATAAACCATACACAAAAAGACAAATATTGTATAATTCCACTTATTTGAGGTACCTAGAATGGTCTAATTTATGGATACAGAAAATAGAGGGGTGGTTGCCAGGGATTGGTGGGAGAAGGGAATGGGGAGTTACAGTTTAATGGGTACAGAGTTTCGGTTTGGAAAGATGAAAAAGTTCTAGAGGTAGATGGTGGTTATCATTGCACACAATGTGAATGCAGTTAATGCCAGTGAAATGTATAACTAAAAATGGCTAAAACGGTAAATTTTGTTATATTTTACAGCAAAAACACAAAAGATTCTTTGAGCCCAACATCTAGAAATCTTCTTAACCAGCTGCCTTCAGGACTCAGAAACTGGGCTTATATTCTGCTCCAATCATTAACCTTTGTTTTTCTTGTGTTTCTATAGAAATGTCTCTTAATAAATCCCTGATGGCTTGCACCATATAGGCTTAACTTTGGGAGCTCACCTGAAAAACTGCCTCCCGAAATAAGACAACTCCTTAACTGAACTAACCTATTCTCAGGACTAAGAATGGTTCATTGTGATATGAAGCCATCTACCAACTCAGATTCTAGACTATAAAACTTATTGGGGAAGTTTCAAAGGTGGGAATAAAGGGTAGCAGAATGTGCCACCCCAAAATATGCCTCTTTGATATAAAGATTATTTTGAGCTGGTTATTTTGAGAAACTGCAGACACAGGAGAAGCTCTGAAAATAAACTAAGAGTTACCCTTTTGTAAGGGGAATTTACACTTATAAAAAAATCTTCATTTATGTAAGGGTGTCTCCCTCTCTGTACCAGGAAGAGAAAAATGACTAAACCTCCAGAAACTCTTACCAATGGAGAAGGCATTTAGATTTAGATTTAGACTTACCCTTGTTTACTGTGCTTTTCCTGGTAACCCCCCATAACTGGCCTTTCTCCCCCTCCCCCAACCAAAAAAACCTTTCTTTTGTCTTTAGCTGAAGATGATATTTAAGGGAGTGGCTTTGGCCATCTTGGCGAGGTACTAAGTTTCCCTGGGTATCTTCCAGGTACATGTGACATATACATCTTAATAAACTTCTGTTTGTTTTTCTCTTGTTAATCTGTCTTTTATTACAGGGGGTCTTAGCCAAGAACTCTGAAGGGTAGACAGAAAATTATTTTTCCTCCCCTACAAACCTTAATATACACAAAATTTTAAAGACATTATTTAGGAGGATGGAAGATCTCCAGAGGGAATGCAGAATGTGATAAAACAACCTAACTATCAATATATTACAACCTCACTGAAGGAGATGGCAGGAAAAGGTGCTGACCTAAGTAACTTTGGAAATGGGTGGAGTCTGTAAGACTAAAGTCAAAAGAAACTGTATATAAGCAATGTACTCTAGTCTATAAAATTGTTTCTCATAGGAGTACAGGTCAACAACTTTGATCCCACTGCACACCTATTTGGAAATAAACAATTAAGGAAATAGATGGCAGATGGTGGTAACCAGGTTTCTCACTATTGGACAGGAGGTTACACATAAGCCAAAGGAAGAGGCCAGAATGATCCCTATGGTAATGGATTAGAGTTAGAGACATAAGTATGAACTCATGTTTAGTTCAATATAGATACAAATGGTTACATACAGAAATATTTCTAGATATGTGTATATACCTGGGTTAGTATACTCATATTTCCTTGCTCTGTCAACTGACAGGTCTTAGAAGCAACTATACTTGATTAGCAATGAGTACTCCCAATGCCCAGATCTTAGTTTCTAGCACCATTCTCCAACAAAAGGAAAAAGGACTCTTCGGAAGAAATAGCTGACTGCAGGACTAGGCCAGGAAATACATAAGGTGATCCTGGAGCACCTTGTAGGGTCTGAAAATAAAGAAATACTCAAACACATACACACACACACACACAACTAAAAGCGCTCCAAAGGGCCAAAGTTGGAACAATTTGAACAACAAAATAAATAAGGTGATGGTGGATACAAACCAAAGTATAAAAGAAATATTCATGAGTCCATACTGATATAGACAATGATTGAATAAGTAGATAAATGTAGGAAAATAGATATATGTCCCATGCAGAAGAATTCCAAATAATTTAAGCATATACTCTGACATCAAAGAGGTAGGGGCATAACTCCTCACTCCTTAAGTGTGGACTACAGATAGTGACTTCCTTCCAAAGAGTAGAGTAGGGAAAGCTGTAAAAAAGAGTAAGTTTACAGTGGCAAAATCTGACCAAGAAGTGACTAATACTACCAAGTGATGAATGTCAACATCAACAGTGACGCCATGTTGATAGTACGATATGTTGTGATTTTTACCTCTATGGTCTTCCAGGAATATATAACTCAAGTCTAATCATAAGAAAAACATCAAACAAATCACAGTTGAAGGACATTCTACAAAATAAGTACTTGTTAAAATTGTCAAGATTATCAAAAACAAGGGAAGTCAGTAACAGTAACAGCTAAAAGGAGCCTAAGGAAACAAAACAACTCAGTGTTATGTGCTATCCTAAATGGGATCCTGGAACAGAAAAAGGACATTAGGTAAAAATTAAGGAAATCTGAATAAAATATGGACTTTAGTTAATAATAATATAGCAACATTAGTTCATTAATTGTAACAAGTGTACCATACTAAAGTTAGATGTTAATAATAGGGGAAACTGGGTGTGGGGAATATGGGATCTCTCCCTATTATCCTTTTTATTTTTTCTGTAAATGTAAAACTATTCTAAAGTAAAATGTTTATAAAAAAAGAGACATTGCCCTTGACTCTGAAAAATTCATGTTCTTGTGAAAAACCAGGAGTGGCAACAAATAGTTATAATGCAATGTGGTAGAGGTAACATTTTAGCTGTGCCTCGAAGAAAGAGTAAGTCAGCTCTGTGACAACGTGGAAGAAAAAACATTCCAGAGAGAGCACACCAGGAGTAAGGGTCCAGAAGGAGGATATTTGGAGAAGATCAGTAAAACAGTGTGGCTGAGGCGTAGAGAAGAGGGTAGAGGCTACAAACGATGCTGAAACATCTTATGTTTAATTTTTAAAAAACGTTTAAAGTATACCAAAAGTGTCAAGCAGATTTACTGTTTCTTTCACTGTGGCTTCCCTGGTGGCACCGTTTTTAAGAATCTGCCTGCCAATGCAGGGGACATGGGTTCGAGCCCTAGTCCAGGAAGATCCCACATGCCGCAGAGCAACTAAGCCCGTGTGCCACAACTACTGAGCCTGCGCTCTAGAGCCTGCGAGCCACAACTACTGAACATGCGTGCCACAACTACTGAAGCTCACACGCCTAGAGCCCGTGCTCCGCAACAAGAGAAGCCACCACAATGAGAAGCCCACGCACGGCAAGGAAGAGAAGACCCCGCTTGCCACAACTAGAGAAAGCCCGTGCACAGCAATGAAGACCCAATGCAGACAAAGAGGTATCACCTCACACCGGTCAGAATGGCCATTATCAAAAAATCTAGAAACAGTAAATACTGGAAAGGGTGTGGTGAAAAGAGAACCCTCCTGCACTGTTGGTGGGAATGTAAATTGATACAACCACTATGGAAAACAGTATGGGGGTTCCTTAAAAAACTAAAAATAGAACTACCATACGACCCAGCAATCCCACTACTGGGCATATACCCTGAGAAAACCATAATTCAAAAAGACACATGCACCCCAATGTTCATTGCAGCACTATTTACAATAGCCAGGGCACGGAAGCAACCTAAGTGTCCATCGACAGATGAATGGATAAAGAAGATGTGGCATGTATATACAATGGAATATTACTCAGCCATATAAAGAAATGAAATTGAGTTATTTGTAGTGAGGTGGATGGACATAGCGTCTGACATACAGAGTGAAGTAAGTCAGAAAGAGAAAAACAAATACCGTATGCTAACACATACATATGGAATCTAAAAAAAAAAATGGTAGTGATGAACCTAGTTGCAGGGCAGGAATAAAGATGTAGACATAGAGAATGGACTTGAGGACACGGGGTGGGAAGGGGAAGCTGGGGCAAAGTGAGAGTAGCATCGACATATATACACTACCGAATATAAAATAGTTGGCTGGTGGGAAGCAGCAGCATAGCACAGGAAGATCAGCTCAGTGCTTTGTGATGACCTAGAAGGGTAGGATAGGGAGAATGGGAGGGAGGGGATATGGGGACATATGTATGCATACGGTTGATTCACTTTGTTGTACAACAGAAACTAACACAGTATTGTGAAGCAATTATACTCCAATAAAGATCTATTAAAAAAAATGTTTAAAGTATACCAAAAGTGTCAAGCAGGTTTATTGTTTCTTTCACTGTGATCTGTTTTCCTGAACCACTACTTCAGTTAGTAGACACATATACTTTTAATAAACCAAAGATCTCCCATAAAAGCTTACAATATGGCCTGTATGATGCCACTTTATTTATCCAGAAATTTTCTTTTCTCTTCACGTATTGGACTCTTTTTTGTTTTATTTTAAAGAAACATTCTAACACACTTCAAAATATATATTATCAGCTAAGGCAGATCCACTAAAACTAAATGATATCATGCTTTGCATAAGATTTACATTAAGTATAATATGATCATGATATGCAGAAAACCAAGATACAAAGCAGGGATTAATTACTGCTCAGAGAAAATGCCCACCTTCATTGCTTTACTCAGAGTTTAACTTGGGTTCTAAGAACTGCTCTTTAATTTGGCCACAGCCAAAGGAAATGAGCTATAGTGTAACACTATTTAAAGCAATGTTATGCATAAATATATCTTGTCAACAGACTTCTTGTTAAAACCTAAAATGCATTTTAATACATATTATTTTTAACTATGGGATATGCAGCTCTATGATTCAACCAAAATTTCATATATAATCAAATTTTGCTTTATACTTTATTTCCCCAAATCAATGTCACAGGTAGAGCTACTTAAGTTAGAGGTATTCATAATATTCAGTTGAATATAAACTTTCATTAAAACTTTCACTAACTTCCTTTTGGATATCAAGAAATAATTATTCCTCCTTTTTGCATAAAGAAAAGGAGATATTTTTTGGAGAAAATGAATGTACAAAAATATAATAGCCCTGGGTAGCATTTACGAGAAAACAATTCTATTACTGATTGTACAAAATAGCCTCGCTTACATGATTTTACCATTTGGGACCCAGTTTCCAGTCTCTAGGAGACTGTTTTCCAATCACCTCTTACTAGACAGTGTTTTAGTAATCTAGCGTTTCTAGAAAGGGGAAAGATGTGCTTACCAAGAATTAGCTCTACACTCCAAAGAATAAAGACTAGAAGTTCATTCTATTTTCTTTACAGAATAGATATTTTTTCATTATTTTCATTATTTTTTAATTCCTTTGTCTCAGTACCTACTCCTTGAAAAGCTACTTCAGTATAGATTAAGAGCAAAAAAGAAATAATAAAATATTCAATATTTATTGTAAAGAAAACCCAAGTACAGATAGTTATGTTTTTCACTGTTCCATTAAACAGGGAGGTAAAGTGATAAAAGTGTTAATTTTAATTTTCTACACAAAGACCTATTACACACAACAAAGCTGAAAACAAAACTAGTGCAAATCATACATGTGTACATCATAGGTACGTAATGCATGATTAAATGTGTGTTTACTATTCAAGTGTACCATGTATTGCTATTGTCAGTTATTTACTGGGTCTAATATCTATCAAAGGCATTACCAAAGAGTATCTTACTTATTTAACTAAATTTCCTTTCAATCTGAATAATTACTATCCATCAAATGAATTTCATGAAATCAGATTTTGTTTTTAAGTCAAACTATATTATATCATAATTTCAAGATTTAAAGATGATTATTATAAGATGAAGGTGACTACCACAAAACAATTTTCATATACAGGAAAACTATTTTAAGTGAATCAATGAACAAATGGAAATCTCTTTAAAGTATCTGATATCCTTTTCTTACTTTTATATATATGTTTCATAAAAATGATTGTACAGGGACTTCCCTGGTGGTCCAGAGGTTAAGACCCCACGCTTCCACTGCAGGGGATGCAGGTTTGATCCCTGGTCAGGGAATTAAGATCCCGCTTGCCATGCAGTGGGACAAAAATTTAAAAAAAATAAAGATTGTACAAAGAATGTCACCAAGAAGAATCTCTCTTAATAAGATGAGAATAATGTCTTTAACTGCCTAAAGCATTGATCTTGATTCCCCCCCCTTTTTTGTGTTGGAACCACTTTGAGAGAAGTATTCAATAACATGAAACAGGGAATGAATACAATATTTAACATGACATCATTTAACATGACAAAAACCATGCATATTTGGATATAATTCTATGTTTTGCAAGTTGATTTCATAAGTATTAGCTCGCCTCATTCAATTCTTGCAAAAATGCTATGAAATAAACAAGGCAAACTTTACCATCACAATTTTATACACGAGGAAAGTGATATTTTGAAGGTTGTGGTGATTAAAATAAAGTCATGTGACTAGTGAGCTGTAGATTCATGATTACAGACAGTGTTCTGAACCTTGTTCTCATGCCCTTCTACCTTAGCAACCAGGTATGGGAATGAGTCCATGCAATGCACCTCACATAATTATTCAATTATTGTATCTGAAATTTTGTTATATTCAAGTTCATGAGAACACATATATCAGGTTCATAGAGTGATAAATGAATAAAAACGTAATTTTTCTAATTTGGAGCAAGACAGGAAGACAGAGGTAGATTTCATATATTCCATTTCAACATTCTAGGAAGTGTTTCCAAAAATTATACCGCTACAAAATATAAGCATAATTTTCCGAAACTGTAAACTCATTATTTCAAGTACTTTCAAAAGCTAACATTTCTATAATCCCCTAAACCTATTTTCTTTAACCTTTCAAATGCATTTCAGGGTAACATGATTTGAAAGCAAGGAGGAATAAATTTCCCCTATAGGAATCCACTTAGCATTTGGTTAAGCACTTCCTTCATTGCAAAGATTTGAAAAAAAATCAATATGCAGCACAAAAAATGAAACTTCAAATGTTAGTTTCATTACTTGCAAATGAAATATTGAAGACTGTGCTTACCTGTAACAGTTAGTTCAGTAGTTCTTCTCACAACAAAGCCTCCATATTTTAATTCACACGTATAATTTCCAATGTCGTCTTCTCTGACTTCCCTTATAAGCAGGGTATCTCTTTTGAATACAATACTTGGCCTCCATGTTTTTGTCCTACATTCCTATGTGAAGAACACAAAATTTTTATAGTACATATAGTAACTTAAAAATAAAGTATTTAAAATAACTAAACTAAAAGCTTCTAAAGTTAGATTTTAAAAGAGCTAGAGTTTTGAATTAATGCTAAAGATTTTCAAAACTTCTCTATATCTCTGGGAAATCAGGTACCTCAACTTGAAAAAAGCACTTTTAGCAAGAGTCACTTTATTAACGTCTAACTTTAGTGTCTCTAAATCAGATATGTATTGATTTATTAGATATAAGAAAAGGGACATTTATTAAGATTACTCCTGACATCATTTTTAGAAGCATATAGTCTGCATTTGATGATTATGAAATTAACTACTTTGATACTGATAACATAAAATATAAAATGAATTTTTTAGTGGAAAGCAGAAAAACTAATTCTATAGAGAAAAATGCTTTAGTTCAATATTTTAAATCTTTTAATGCTGCATTTAGAAATAACTCAATCTTTTCATAGTATATATATTCTACAGTCCATGGAAGAAATGGCCATTATTTATATGCAAGGTCTTTATAGTCTCACAGTCTACCAAATTATGGTCTCTGCTTTAAGCTTTGGATTATAATGATGTTGACTCAGGAGATTTCTGTTTTTGCCAAACAGAAGTCCATTTTCTCTAGCCAGATTAGAAATTAATGGAATGAGGATAAAACAGCTTTAAACCTTTTAACACTATTCAGAGGCAGTATTATTTTGTTAAAAATTTATTGCCAAATCAAATTTATGCAGACCATTATTTTGATTATGTGTCTCAATGCCTGTGTATAATTGGGGGACAATTATCTGGTTATTTCAGTCCAAAATATACACTTAATATCCTCATATTAGTTGTACAAACTGTCATAGTTGCATAAATTATACACTAAATGTATGCAATACATATTCCCTTGACTATGGAAACATAATCTGAATTGTTACAAGACTTTTAAATTCCACATATACTGCATCTCCACCCATCACTTCACTAATTATGGTCTTTATAGCATAAGGTCACAATGACTGGGGAGATGGTGGAAGCATGACTAAAGGACCAATATGAGGCCAGCCATTTAAAAAACTGAGTGTGTGACTCTGTGTGTGTGTGTGTGTGTGTGTGTGTGGTCTCTACTGTTTCAGCAAATTTTGAGATACTATTTGCAAAAAGTGAGAAAAAGTGCATGACTCTTAAGATCAACTTATTGGCAAACAACAAAGAAATTGCATATTTAGAAGTTGAATGTACACATATGAGTACTAGAAAAATATTTGTACTTGATGACCTTGGGTCAAACTCCCCTAATACCTCTCCCCTTTGAGGAAATCATCAGGGCTTGCTTAGAATCCTCCTGTGGAAAGCAGGCAAACCACAGAAAATCAGGGGGAGAAATATATAATTAAAAAACTTAAAAAGTAAATAAAGCTCACATGCACAGGAACAGAAATAGTGGGGCTAATATTTAAGGGCTATTTAATACTGTCTAATACAGAAATTCAAGGGAAAAGTAGAAAAATATTTCAACAGTTCCCTTGATGTTCTGAATACTCCATTGTTTATTGTCAAGAATCAAAAGCAAGTCATTCAAAGAAGGGCATTACTAATTTTGGAAAAATCCTTTAAAAATGTTAAAGATGTATTTCCTGTTTCATTTCTAACAAGTTTTGAATTCGTTATCAGTCCTGAGGGCTCATATTCTGTATACTGACATTTGTGAATCTAGTTACTAAAAGATCCGGCTTCCTAAATTCCTATTTCCAGTTAGTTGGACAAAGCAAAAGTTTACACCAGGTATCTTTAAATCATGGAAAACATATTCCAGACAAATGTTCATAGCATCTATATTGTATTTTCTTGGGTATGTTCAATAACAAAAGTATCTTTTATGATATAAATAAGTTGAAGAACATGTTCAAATCTTGAAATTCAGTCAAAGTCAATGATGTGACAGGAAGAACAGTGTCTGATTATTCTGCTTAAGCCTAAAGTTGCTTCTGGTTTTTGAAAAGAAGTTAATCTAACACTATTTTTTTAATCGTATACATTTTCATCAGATTTTTAAAAACATGTATGCTTTTATACAAAAGGGATTAGGATATGCACAAAGATACTTCCATTAAACAGAGTATTTCAATAAAACTAGTGTACCATTTTATCACAGAAGCAAGTCAATCCTTTTTCTCCTTGTTTGGGGACATTTTGGACTGCTTATATATGTGAAGAGTTTGAAATGAATGCTTAAGGCATTTTAGTTCCTGAAATTATCAACACAGATTATAATAGACTTGATAGGATTATCAGCATAAACTAGATATAAACATTAACACAGTAGCTTATTACAATGGACTAACAATACAAATATTGACTAGGGTTATCAAAGCCCCTGGTTTAAAAACTTATAATGACCAGCACAACTTGCTGTAGTGTCTTAGGAAGGCAGAACTGAACTATATCACACCTATTTAAATGTTTTTATCCAACTTGCCCTAGAATAAGGTACACATTAATCTATTTAAAAGCGATAAAATCATCCATACTCCATACCTTATACCATAGGATTTCAGGTTCTCTGGATGGTAGTAAAAAATCTTCTATGTCACGGCACGAAATTTCCTTGCTTTTGCTAAGTTCAGCTTTATCAAAGTACTTCATCTTGGAATTGTAGCACAGTCCAGTGTCATTTTCACCCACTGTCAGTGAGATGGATACTTTCATACAGTAAGTGGAGTTTCTGTAATGAAGCAGAATAAATATGGTGGCCTGGTGTGAACGAAAAGCAACTGCTGTCAAGGCAGTGTATTTACTTCACTCAAAAAGGGAGAGAGGGAGAGAGGGATAAAAACTCTACTGATAATTAATGTATGGTATCATGGCTTATTCCACAGGGCTCTATCTTGTCAGCCAGCTAAACAATGCTTGGTTCTGTTAAACCATTTGTATATTTTTCATATGCTAGAAAAAAAATTTTATATTATATAAAAGTTTGGTTTGAAAAACTGTTCAATAGACATTTTTATCTAGATTTTATCTAGGAAAATAAAATAAAGGAAGATTTAGGTCAAGAAAGAAGTCAAGCCTGGTCATAATTATGCTAAAATTGGTAAATTCATACTCAGCCATAAAAAAGAATGAAATAATGCCATTTGCAGCGACACGGATGGACCTAGAGATTGTCATACTGAGTGAAGTAAGTCAGACAGAGAAAGACAAATATCATATGATATCACATATGCAGAATCTAAAAAAAATGGCACAAATGAATTTATTTACAAAACAGAAATAGAGAAAGTCTGGTCGCAGTCAGCTACGTCTGCGCTGGACCTGAGGTGGGTTCTAATTCAAAAGAAGCCATCTATGGACTATTGGAGAGGACTGCGTCTCACCAAAAGATAAAGAAACAGAAGCCTGGAGAGTCTCCACTGCTAGTTTAAGGACCCAAGAAAGCTGAATTCTGAGCCGGAAGTTTTCCTAATAGGAACCATCCTTGGGGAGACATTCAAGACGGCGAAGGAGTAAGACGCGGAGATCACCTTCCTCCCCACAAATACATCAGAAGTACGTCTACATGTGGAACAACTCCTACAGAACACCTACTGAACGCTGGCAGCAGACCTCAGACCTCCCAAAAGGCAAGAAACTCCCCACATACCTGGGTAGGGCAAAAGAAAAAAGAAAACACAGAGACAAAAGAATAGGAACGGGATCTGCACCAGTGGGAGGGAGCTGTGAAGGAGGAAAGGTTTCCACACACTAGGAAGCCCCTTCGCGGGCGGAGACGGCGGGTGGCGGAGGGGGCGGAGCTTCAGTGCCGTGGAGGAGAGCGCGGCAACAGGGGTGCAGAGGGCAAAGCGGAGAGATTCCCACACAGAGGATGGGTGCCGACCAGCACTCACCAGCCGGAGAGGCTCGTCTGCTCACCCACCGGGGCAGGTGGGGGCTGGGAGCTGAGGCTCGGGGTTTGGTCGGATCCCAGGGAGAGGACTGGGGTTGGCTGCCTGAACACAGCCTGAAGGGGGCTAGTGCACCACAGCTAGCCGGGAAGGAAGTCCGGGAAAAAGTCTGGAGCTGCCGAACAGGCAAGAGACCACTGTTTCTGAGTCCGCAAGGAGAGGGGATTAAGAGCGCCACTTAAAGGAGCTCCAGAGACAGGGCGCGAGCTGCGGCTATCAGCGCGGACCCCAGAGACGGGCATGAGACGCTAAGGCCGCTGCTGCAGCCACCAAGAAGCCTGTGTGCAAGCACAGGTCACTCTCCACACCTCCCCTCCCAGGAGCCTGTGCAGACCGCCACTGCCAGGGTCCTGTGACCCAGGGACAACTTCCCCGGGAGAATACACAGCGCACCTCAGGCTGTTGCAACGTCACTCATGCTGGCCTCTGCCGCCGCAGGCTCGCCCTGCATTCCGTACCTGCACCCCGTATCCTCCCCCCAGCCTGAGTGAGCCAGAGCCCCCTAATCAGCTGCTCCCTTAACCCCGTCCTGTCCGAATGGGAACACATGCCCTCAGGCGACCTACACGCAGAGGCGGGGCTAAATCCAAAACTGAACCACACAGGAGCTGTGTGAACAAAGAAGAGAAAGGGAAATCTCTCCCAGCAGCCTCAGGAGCAGTGGATTAAATCTCCACAATCAACTTGATGTACCCTGCATCTGTGGAATACCTGAATAGACAACGAATCATCCCAAATTGAGGCAGTGGACTTTGGGAGCAACTGTAGACTTGGGGTTTGCTTTCTGCATCTAATTTGTTTCTGGGTTTATGTTTATCTTAGTTTAGTATTTAGAGTTTATTATCATTGGTAGATTTGTTTATTGATTTGGTTGCTCTCTTCCTTTATTTTTATATATAGATATATATACTTATTTCCTTTTTCTCTTTTTGTGAGTGTGTATGTGTATGCTTCTTTGTGTGATTTTGTCTGTAAAGCTTTGCTTTTACCATTTGTCCTAGGGTTCTGTCTGTCCATATTTTTTTTTATTACTTTTTAATTTTTTTATTTTAAATAATTTTCTTTTTTATTTTAATAACTTTAATTTATTTTACTTTTTTCTTCCATTCTTTTTTTTCTCCCTTTTCTTCAGAGCCATGTGCCTGACAGGGTCTTGGTGCTCCAGCCGGGTGTCAGGCCTGTGCCTCTGAGGTGGGAGAGCCGAGTTCAGGACACTGGTCCACCAGAGACGTCCCGGCTCCACGTAACATCAAATGGCGAAAGCTCTCCCAGAGATCTCCATCTCAACACTAAGAACCAGCTCCACTCAACGACCAGCAAGCTACAGTGCTGGACACCCTATGCCAAACAACTAGCAAGACAGGAACACAAACCCACCCATTAGCAGAGAGGCTGCCTAAAATCATAATAAGGTCACAGACACCCCAAAACACACCACCAGACGCAATCCTGCCCACCAGAAGGACAAGATCCAGCCTCAACCTCCAGAACACAGGCACTAGTCCTCTCCACCAGGAAGCCTACACAACCCACTGAACCAACCTTAGGCACTGGGGGCAGACATCAAGAAAAAAAGGGAACTACGAACCTGCAGCCTGTGAAAAGGAGACCCCAAACACAGTAAGTTAAGCAAAATGAGAAGACAGAGAAACACACAGCAGATGAAGGAGCAAGGTAAAAACCCACCAGACTAAACAAATGAAGAGGAAATAGGCAGTCTACCTGAAAAAGAATTCAGAGTAATGACAGTAAAGATGACCAAAATCTCAGAAATAGAATGGAGAAAATACAAGAAACGTTTAAAAGGGACCTAGAAGAACAAAAGAGCAAACAAACAATGATGAACAACACAATAAATGAAAGTAAAAATTCTCTAGAAGGAATCAATAGCAGAATAACTGAGGCAGAAGAATGGATAAGTGACCTGGAAGATAAAATAATGGAAATAACTACTGCAGAGCAGAATAAAGAAAAAAGAATGAAAAGAATTGAGGATGGTCTCAGAGACCTCTGGGACAACATTAAATGCATCAACATTCAAATTATAGGGGTCCCAGAAGAAGAAGAGAAAAAGAAAGGGTCTGAGAAAATATTTGAAGAGATTATAGTTGAAAACTTCCCTAATATGGGAAAGGAAATAGTTAATCAAGTCCTGGAAGCACAGAGAGTCCCATACAGGATAAATCCAAGGAGAAACACGCCAAGACACATATTAATCAAGCTATCAAAAATTAAATATAAAGAAAACATATTAAAAGCAGCAAGGGAAAAACAACAACTAACATACAAGGGAATCCCCATAAGGTTAACAGCTGATCTTTCAGCAGAAACTCTGCAAGACAGAAGGGAGTGGCAGGATATATTTAAAGTGATAAAAGGGAAAAACCTGCAACCAAGATTACCCTACCCAGCAAGGATCTCATTCAGATTTGACGGAGAAATTAAAACCTTTACAGGCAAGCAAAGCTAAGAGAATTCGGCACCACCAAACCAGCTTTACAACAAATGCTAAAGGAACTTCTCTAGGCAGGAAACACAAGAGAAGGAAAAGACCTACAATAACAAACCCAAAACAATGAAGAAAATGGTAATAGGAACATACATATTGATAACTACCTTAAATGTAAATGGATTAAATGATCCAACCAAAGACAGACTGGCTGAATGGATACAAAAACAAGACCCATATATATGCTGCCCACAAGAGACCCACTTCAGACCTAGGGACACATACAGACTGAAAGTGAGGGGATGGAAAAAGATATTCCATGCAAATGAAATCAAAAGAAAGCTGCAGTAGCAATTCTCATATCAGACAAAATAGACTTTAAAACAAAGACTATTACAAGAGACAAAGAAGGACACTACATAATGATCAAGGGATCAATCCAAGAAGAAGATATAACAATTGTAAATATTTATGCACCCAACATAGGAGCACCTCAATACATAAGGCAAATGCTAACACCCATAAAAGGGGAAATTGACACTAACACAATCACAGTAGGGGACTTTAACAGCCCACTTTCACCAATGGACTGATCATCCAAAATGAAAATAAATAAGGAAACACAAGATTTAAATGATACATTAAACAAGATGGACTTAATTGATACTTATAGGATATTCCATCCAAAAACAACAGAATACACTTTCTTCTCAAATGCTCATGGAAAATTCTCCAGGATAGATCATATCTTGGGTCACAAATCAAGCCTTGGTAAATTTAAGAAAACTGAAATTGTATCAAGTGTCTTTTCCGACCACAGTGCTATGAGACTAGATATCAATTACAGGAAAAAACCTGTAAGAAATACAAACACATGGAGGCTAAACAACACACTACCAAATAACCAAGAGATCACTGAAGAAATCAAAGAGGAAATCAAAAATACCTAGAAACAAATGACAATGAAAACACGATGACCCAAAACCTGTGGGATGCAGCAAAAGCAGTTCTAAGAGGAAGTTTATAGCAATACAATCCTACCTCAAGAAACAAGAAACATCTCAAATAAACAACCTAACCTTACATCTAAAGCAATTAGAGAAAGAAGAACAAAAACCCCCAAAGTTAGCAGAAGGAAAGAAATCATAAAGATCAGATCATAAATAAATGAAAAAGAAATGAAGGAAACAGTAGCAAAGATCAATAAAACTAAAAGCTGGTTCTTTGAGAAGATAAACAAAATTGATAAACCATTAGCCAGGCTCACCAACAAAAAAAAGGAGAAGACTCAAATCAGTAGAAGTAGAAATGAAAAAGGAGAATAAACAACTGACACTGCAGAAATACAAAGGATCATGAGAGATTACTACAAGCAACTAAATGCCAGTAAAATGGACAACCTGGAAGAAATGGACAAATTCTTAGAAAAGCACAACCTTCTGAGACTGAACCAGGAATAGGAAATATAAACAGACCAATCACAAGCACTTAAATTGAGACTGTGATTAAAACTCTTCCAACAAACAAAAGCCAAGGACCAGATGGCTTCACAGGCGAATTCTATCAAACATTTAGAGAAGAGCTAACACCTATCCTTCTCAAACTCTTCCAAAATACGGCAGAGGGAGGACTGCTCCCAAACTCATTCTACGAGGCCACCATCACCCTGATACCAAAACCAGACAAAGATGTCACAAAGAAAGAAAACTACAGGCCAATATCACTGGCGAACATAGATTCAAAAATCCTGAACAAAATACTAGCAGACAGAATCCAACAGCACATTAAAAGGATCATCACACTCTATTTCTTCACAGAAGCTGGGTGTTTTCCAGAGTTCCACAACCTGATTTCCACTAAGGCTTTGAGACAAATGTGGAAGAGGACAGTTTTATTGTTTACTAGGCAGGTGTGTGCTGGCTTTTATAAATGGAATGAATTTTACTATATAATACATCACTGAGAATTGTTCAATTTACCCTGACTGTCAAAAGCCTTGAAAGGCATTTATGGTTTGGGGGGTTCCCTGAGAACCTGCATCATCAACACAGGCATCTGAAATAAAATGAAAAGCTATATGTTAAAAAAAAAAAAAAAAGGATCATACACCATGATCAAGAGAGGTTTATCCCAGGAATGCAAGGATTCTTCAATATATGCAAATCAGTCAATGTGATATACCATATTAACAAATTGAAGGATAAAAACCATATGATCTCAATAGATGCAGAAAAAGCTTCTGACAAAATTCAACACCCATTTATGATAAAAACCCTTCAGAAAGTAGGCACAGAGGGAACTTTCGTCAACATAATAAAGGCCATATATGACAAACCCACAGCCAACATCGTTCTCAATGGTAAAAAACTGAAACCATTTCCTCTAAGATCAGGGACAAGACAAGGTTGTCCACTCTCACCACTATTATTCAACATCGTTTTGGAAGTTTTAGCCACAGCAATCAGAGAAGAAAAAGAAATAAAAGGAATCCAAATCGGAAAAGAAGGAGTAAAGCTGTCACTGTTTGCAGATGACATGATACTATACATAGAGGATCCTAAAGGTGCTACCAGAAAACTACTAGAGCTAATCAATGAATTTGGTAAAGTAGCAGGATACAAAATTAATGCACAGAAATCTCTTGCATTCCTATACACCAATGATGAACAATGTGAAAGAGAAATTAAGGAAACACTCCCATTTACCATTGCAACAAAAAGAAAAAAATACCTAGGAATAAACCTGCCTAAGGAGACAAAAGACCTGTATGCAGAAAACTATAAGACAGTGATGAAAGAAATTAAAGATGATACAAACAGATGGAGAGATATATCATGTTCTTGGATTGGAAGAATCAACACTGTGAAAATAACTATACTACTTAAAGCAATCTACAGATTCAATACAATCCCTATCAAACTACCAATGGCATTTTTCACGGAACTAGAACAATAAATTTCACAATTTGTATGGAAACACAAAAGACCCCTGAATAGCCAAAGCAATCTTGAGAAAGAAAAACGGAGCTGGAGGAATCAGACTCCCAGACTTCAGACTATACTACAAAGCTACAGTAATCAAGACAGTATGGTACTGGCACAAAAACAGAAATATAGATCAGTGGAACAGTATAGAAAGCCCAGACATAAACCTATGCACATATGGTCACCTTATCTTTGATAAAGGAGGCAAGAATATACAATGGAGAAAAGACAGCCTCTTCAATAAGTGGTGCTGGGAAAACTGGACAGCTACATGTAAAAGAATGAAATTAGAACACTCCCTAACACCATACACAAAAATAAACTCAAAATGGATTAAAGACCTAAATGTAAGGCCAGACACTATAAAACCCTTACAGGAAAACACAGGCAGAACACTCTATAACATACATTACAGCAAGATCCTTTTTGACCCACCTCCTAGAGAAATGGAAATAAAAACAAAATAAGCAAGTGGGACCTAATGAAAGTTAAAGGCTTTTGCACAGCAGAGGAAACCATGCACCAGACGAAAAGACAACTCTCAGAATGGGAGAATATTTTTGCAAATGAAGCAACTGACAAAGGATTAATCTCCAAAATATACAAGCAGCTCATGCAGCTCAATATGAAAAAAACAAACAACCCAATCCCAAAATAGGCAGAAGACCTAAATAGACATTTCTCCAAAGAGGACATATAGATGGCGAAGAAGCACAAGAAAAGCTGCTCAACATCACTAACTAATAGAGAAATGCAAATCAAAACTTCTATGAGGTATCCCCTCACACCAGTCAGAATGGCCATCATCAGAAAATCTACAAACCACAAATGCTGGAGAGGGTGTAGAGAAATGGGAACCCTCTTGCACTATTGGTGGGAATGTAAATTGATACAGCCACTATGGAGAACAGTATGGAGGTTCCTTAAAAACTAAGAATAGAACTACCGTACGACCCAGCAATCCCACTACTGGGCATATACCCTGAGAAAACCATAATTGAAAAAGAGTCATGTACCAAAATGTTCATTGCAGTTCTATTTACAATAGCCAGGACATGGAAGCAATCTAAGTGTCCAGCAACAGATGAATGGGTAAAGAAGATGTGGCACATGTATACAATGGAATATTTCTCAGCCATAAAAAGAAACAAAATTATTTGTAGTGAGGTGTAGAGTCTGACATAGAGAGTGAAGTCAGAAACAGAAAAACAAATACCGTATGCTAACACATATATATGGAATCTAGAACAACAAAAAAAAAAGGTTCTGAAGAACCTCGGGGCAGGACAGGAATAAAGACGCAGATGTAGAGAATGGACTTGATGACACGGGGAGGGGGAAGGGTAAGCTGGGATGAAATGAGAGAGTGGCATGGACATATATTGACTACCAAATGTAAAATAGATGGCTAGTGGGAAGCAGCCACATAGCACAGGTAGATCAGCTCCGTGTCTAGTGAACCCCTAGAGGGGTGGGATAGGTAGGGTGGGAGGGAGACGCAAGAGGGAGGAGATATGGGGATATATGTATACGTATAGCTGATTCACTTTGTTATAAAGCAGAAACTAACACACCATTGTAAAGCAATTATACTCCAATAAAGATGTTATGAAAAAGTAAAAAACCAAAAAACAGAAATAGAGTCGTAGGTGTAGAAAACAAACTTATGGTTACCAAGGGGGAAACGGGGGGACGGATAAATTTGGAGATTGGGATTGGCATATACACACTACTATATATAAAATAGATAACTAATAAGAACCTACTGTATGGTACAGGGAACTCTACTCAATACTCTGTAATGACATATATGGGAAAAGAATCTAAAAAACAGTGGATAGGGACTTCCCTGGTGGTCCAGTGGTTAAGACTCTGTGCTTCCAATGCAGGGTGCACGGGTTCGATTCCTGGTCAGGGAAGTAAGATCCTGTGTGCCACGCGGTGCGGCCAAAAATTAAAATTAAGAAAACAAAAATAAAAAAAGTGGGTATACGTATAACTGATTCACTTTGCTGTACAGCAGGAACTACCACAACATTGTAAATCAACTATACTCCAATACAAATTAGTTAAAAATAAAATTGGTAAACTGAACAAAGAAGGAGGAAAATGTAACTGACCTATTAAGCATAATGGAAGAATCTGAGAAGGGCATTCTGCGGACCTCTGATTTACAGCCAGTCAGTCAGAAGTGGAGGTAATATTGTGGACTAGCAATTGGCATCTGAATTGTGTGTGTCGCGGGTGGGGGCAGTCACGCGGAACTGAGCCCTTAACCTGTAGGATCTGATGCTAAGTCCAGGTAAACAGTGTCTGAAATGAACTGAATTGTAGGACATTCAGCAGGTTGAAGAATTGCTTGGTGTGGGAAAAACCCCACATAACTGGTATGAGAAGTGTTGAGAGTAGAGGAGAAAAACAGAGTTTTCCACTACTGTTAGTTATTCAGCTTTATATTGGGTAACAAAGAAAATTTCCACAAAATTAGAATTTAGGGCTACTGATTGTAGATTTCTCTAGCTTCCTATAATATGTACTCCACAAGTATATCTAAAATATTTAATAGGTGAAACCATCAACCATTAAACAGTCAATTAGTAGCCTGAAGAATGTCCTGAGAGAATGTGCTTAGGGATTTTGCTAGAATGATGAGACATATTCCCTGCCCCCAGTCCCTCACACTCCAGAAGTGATACACAAATAGTTAAAATTCAAGGTGGTAAGTACTACAAAGGGGTATGTACCACACAGTAGTGTCAAAGAAAGAAACAAGAAGACCTCATAAATTGTGATATCTGGGTATCTTAAAGTGTGAGTAAGAATTTGACAATTTTAAGAAAGGTTATTTCAGAGAATAGTATGCACAAAGGCTTGAAGGCATGACACAACTTGGCATATTTGAGTAATTGCAAATAATTTGGTGTGGCTGGGTTATAAAATAGTGAAAAAGGAACAGCAGGAACTGAGACTGGAGATGTGGGCAGGAGCCAGCCTGAAAGTCCTGTAAAGCCACCGTAAGGACTTTGGACTTTATGCTGGGAAATGATGACATTTGGATTTTGGAAAGATTTTTCTGACTGTAGTGAGAAAAATGGATTGGATTGGATTGCAAGGAGGACTAAGTACAGTGAGACAAATTAGAAAGCAACTGCATTCATTCAGGAAAAATAAAAGGCAACTCCAACAAAGGCAATGCCCAGTGAGATAGGAAGGAGGGATCATGTTCAAAATATATTAAAGATATAGAATAATGTGACAGTGAAGGAGTGAAGGAAAGAGAGAGGCATACAAGATGATAAAGAATTTTTTCAGATGAGTATATGAAAGGTAGAGTCAATCTTTTAGCATGCAAGATACTGAAAAAGAAACAGCTTTGAGAGAAAGGAAAGTGTGTTAAATTTTAGCTTGAGCTTCACACTCAAGAGGGAAAAAAAAATCCTCTTTGGGGCTGCCAGCAATATTGCTCATGCATTATTTATTAATTTAACTCCAGTACAGACTGGAGCATGCTCTTCTCAGGCTCATTTTAAGATAATTTTTTCAGAAAAAAATAACTAAGTTATTAACTACCTTAGGATGCATTCAAATGTGTCTTAAGAAAATATTCAAGGTTTTGGAAAAATACTGATATTTGTAGAACACGTTAGAATTCTTAAAGAACAGACTTTTCTAGGAAGTAAATCAGTGAATTCTAAACTTGAACCTCCCACATTAATCTTCTAAATTCAAGAATCTTAGGTTTTCTTTCTATTCAAACTTATACTGTTGTCGATTTCCCCACACCTCCTTGTATCAAATACCAGGCCTTTTTTTTCTACAGGCAGTTGGGTTAAGAGTAAGATCTCTAAAGCCCAACTGCAGAGTTTCAGATTCCAGCCCAATCACTCATTACTTTTGAAATTAGGGAAAGTTACTTGACTCCTTAGGCTTCCATTTCCTCATTTGTACAAGGAGAAAATAATACTAAAGACCTCATAGGTTGCTGTGGGAATCAAGCATGTTAAAACACAGTGTCAGTCTTTTAGTCAGTGCTTTTAGTGAGCACTCAGTAAGTATTAGAGCTTATCATCAGTACTGCGTCCCTTTTTCCTACTTCCTTTATATTTCTATTTTGCAGTAGGGCTAAACAGTGTTTGTTTACAAGGCAGGTTAGATAGGAAATATCACCATGACGATGCCTTCAGATCTGTGGTGTTTAATGACTGTGAAGCGTAAGAATCCAGGTAAGTCCTGGGATACCTGATTGCGTTGGACAAGAATGAGAAAAGTTTATGAAAAACACGACTCTTTACCTCAGCCACCCACTCTTGCTCTACTATAAATGCAACTGACCCCTAATTTTCAGAAAGTGGCTCCAGATGAGCCCCCTTAGATGTTCTTATTTTCCTGTCTTTTATTCCCTAGCTTTGTGAGGTGACTGCTGATTTACTACTGTCTGGTAATGTCTGGAATTCCAGACTCCCCAGGATAGCACTATTTTCAAATTATTTTCCATGTTTTAATACTTGTTTACTGTTTCTATTCATCAGGAGGTGATTTAAAAAGCTAAAAATAAAGCAGCAGCCAATGAATGCTACAGTCCTATTTACTGAGAAGAGCTAACAGGAAGCAAGCAACTTGTGACACATTAATAAACATATGATCCCCCTGAGGGGAATTAGACACTCTCAAAGTAAAGAGTCCCATCCGCCATCATTAAATTTGCAGCATGACTGCTATGGCGCTGTGGCTCTCTGCAGTCGGGGAAATACAGTGGAATGGGGTAAATGGGGAAAGAATGCTCCTCCAGGATTTACGGTAAAAATCATCAGCACATATCTACTCAGCTTCTATTGTTTTAACAGATGAGCTGCAATCTAGGCAAAAGTTAAATCATGACTGCTGGTTCCAATGTTTATAAAATGGGTAGAGAGAGACAGGATATTACAGGTATGTGGACAGAACAGTTGTTCATAATTGAGAGTCAATACTCATCTTTTCCAGTGAAGAAATGATATTAATGTGAAATTTTTTCAAAACCTAGTTTTCTCTGGCAAGGGTAACCCTGCAGGACACACCAAGTACACAAAATGTATTGTACAAACAGTTTAGAGAGAGTTACTTCTTTCAGCCTCCTGAGGTTACAGCAAAGGGACCCAAAGCCTAAAGAAGTCAATGATTTGTCTAAGTTCTACTAATTGGTGGCAGAAATGGGATTAGAACGTATATCTCCTAACTTCTAATTCATTGGTCTCTTCTGTATACTACTGAAGATAAGTAGTGCTGGGTTAGCACACATAAACTATATATACATTGTTTAAAACAAAAGAAAGTTACCTACTCTTAGCCCTGATTTTACATTATTTTATATTCTAGAATAGATGCCTACTGGAGAAAGGCAGAACACGCTCTAACTTAGATTTCTTGGAAAAGTTAGGTCCTTAAGCTCCCAAACATCTAATAAAGAATAAGATGGAGCAAGCAGCAGGTATTAAAGAAATATCATGGTTTCTTCAGCTGTTTCTACTACACACTTTCTACATATATATATATACATACTTGTAAAAGAAATGGCTTCTGAAAGGACTGGCTTAGGGCCCTGTCTTATAAGGAAGAAGGAAATCTAGCCTTAAATCCAGTGCAAATACTGGGGATTAACAAATATTTTTGGACATAATCAAGAAGTAAATCTATGACACAAAAAATAAAGTTAGAATACTTTCTGTAAGTAGTCTCTGGAAATCAGTACAGTGTATCGAAGTTCTCCATAGGTTCCTTAGTGGGGTGTTACTTTGAAAAAGTGAAAGATTCTGAATTGGCATGCATGGGAGCTACCAGAGATTTTATAATTTATCTTTTGAAGGATGACAACATCATGCAGCTACAGATCGAGGTGTGGAAATTTGGGTAGTGCAGGCAGGGGGTAAGAAAGAAAAATATGTGTGGGAAGAGAAATTTTGTATATTGCCTGATTAGCTATAGAGTAAAATAAAAGCCATGTTATGCCATACCTAAGGGTAGCACAGTTTCAATCATTCTGTAATCACACCCCCTATGCATGATAATCCATAGTATTCAGGGTTTCTCTCCACTCTAACAGAATTACCAGTAACATGATTGTTAAACATGTCCTCTAACAGCGGCGCCACTAAACACTTGACCTGTATATTATGTTAATTTCCTGGTCCCTAGGGGAAATAATAACATTTCCATAATGTTTGGAAATCTCTTCCCACTTATGAAGTGCTGAGAAAGACAGGGATTTGATCAATGTTTTTTAAGGATTAAGTTGTTTTAGGCTTCTATGTTTTATATGGTTTACTCTAACATTCACTGGTCTTTTTTCAAGTCATAATCTTTTGTACATAATTTTTTTGTGTGAAAACAAAAGCATAGAGTATTCTTGAACTGTTACAAACGTCTGGGCACTGAAAAGCAGTACAGAGGGATGGAAGATCTGAAAGTTCAGTTACTACAGAATGGAGCAGAACTCCATTGTTTGGAAGGTGACTCCTTAACCATAAATTTGACTGTACTGTTTAATCATTCGTTGTGAAAATAAAATGTTGGGAATCAAAAATGTCAGGGTTAGATTGTGGAGGGAACCTCTTACAGTTTGTTAAGCCTTAAATATACTTTGATAGTTTATTTCTAATCTTAAAGTCTTCCAATTTTTCTATCTGTAATTTTTTTTCTATCAGTCCTTATGGTGATGCCTGAAGCTATGTGTGTGGCCCCTCTATCTTATCCTTCTTACACACACTATGCTTACAGCTACTGACGCTAAATGTGAAATTTGTTTGGATTAGGTTTTCTTTTCAGAAGACTTCTGGAGGACCTATTGATTTAACTGTGGTTGAAATCAGAGCTTCTGAAAAGATTAGTGTAAGAACACTGAGCAACTGATAAGACCTAAAAATGCCAATTTATTGCCTTCTTGTTTGAAATTCTTTCTTAATAATTTAACCTGTAAGTTGAACTTCATCCTCAATCTTCTGCTAACTATAAATTCAAAATAATTATCTCCCACTTTTTGACAGAAAGTGAATAATATAATTTTATCATTTTAATTTTTCTAGCCTAGTATTCCTGGAATATTAGACTTGAGGAGGCCTTAGTGTGTGAAATTCTAGTCTAGTATTTCTCCACCTGAGTTATTCTTGGGCACAAGAACTTTCAAACTTCACCACTATAGACCCCAAGGTCTCCTTCTAGACCTCTTCTGGAAGGAAAGAAAAAGAGAGAGAGAGATTAAACAAACAAACAAACAAACAAACATGTCACTGAAGGAAACTGAGGCTCAGGAAGTGGTCTCAAGGTCATATAAATGACAAATTTCTTCAGAGAAGCTATGGCTGACCTCCTCTATCACTATCCATCTTATCTCTGTTTATTTTCTTCATAACAATCACAAGTTGTAATTACCTGTTTTCCCTTATTTTGCTGCCTCCGCTGTTAATATGTATTCTTCTCATAATAGGTAAAATGAGAGAGTTAGCTGTATGCTGTTTGAATTCTTAAAGGCATATTTTTTTTTTTTTTTCACACACACACACTGTATTTTATTTTTACAAGAGATAAATCGACTGACACCAAGCATTGTACATGGATGACCACAACAAAAGCAACAATGATTGCAATTACCAAACATGAAACACACTCATACTATGTCATAGTATTGACATTCAGTCCAGTAATCCTCCACTGTAACAAGGCATATATTTTTAACAAGGTAAAATTCACACAACATAAAATTAACTGTTTGAAAGTGCACAGTGAAGTGTCATTTAGTACATCCATAATGTTGTGCAGCCATCACCTCTATCTTATTCTAAGACATTTTCATCATTCCAGAAGGAAATCCATACCCATTAGCAATCACTCCCCATTTCTCCATCCCCATAGCCCCTGACAACCACCAATCTGCTTTCTGTCTTTATGGATTTGCTTACTTGGAATATTTCATGTAAAAGAAATCATACAATATGTGGACTTTTGTGTCTGGTTTATTTCACTTAGCATAATATGTTCAAGGTTCATTCCTGCTACAGTATGTATCTGTACTTCATTCCTTTTTTGGCTTAATAATAGCCTATTGTATGGATATATCATATTTAGTTTCTTGGTATACAAGCTGATGAACATTTGGGTTTGTTTCCACATTTTGGCTATTAAGAATAATGCTGCTATGAACATTCACCTACAAGTATTTGTTTGAGTGAATGAACTATTAGTTAATGGCTACGAAGTTCTGATTTATTTTTTGCTTAATCCCTCTAAACAACCCTCACCTACATCCTACTGCACTACTTTTCCCTCCTCTCCCTGTATGCTTCTTTGACATAGCACACACTTCTTGACAGTGGATGTGGTAAGCAAATGTCTCTTCCAGGCCAGGCAAAAACTATAACACAGCTATAAAGACTTCCTGGCAATGAATAGCTACTTGCAACCACCTGATTATCTCTTCCCACCCTGCATACAACAGACCTTCTTTTCAGCGTAGTTGATCTTCTTGATTTGAAAGATATCCCACTACTGGGCATATACCCTGAGAAAACCATAATTCTAAAAGAGTCATGTACCACAATGTTCACTGAAGCTCTATTTACAATAGCCAGGACATGGAAGCAACCTAAATGTCCATCGACAGAGGAATGGATAAAGAAGATGTGGTACATATATACAATGGAATACTACTCAGCCATAAAAAGGAACGAAATTGGGTCATTTTTAGAGACGTGGATGGACCTAGAGACTGTCATACGGAGTGAAGTAAGTCAGAAAGAGAAAAATAGATATCGTATATTAACACATATATGTGGAATCTGAAAAAATTGGTATAGACGATCTTATTTACAAAGCAGAAATAGAGACACAGATGTAGAGAACAAACGTATGGATACCAAGGGGGAAAGAGGGGGTGGGATGAACTGGGAGATTGGGATTGACATATACACACTATTGATACTACGTATAAAATAGATAACTAATGAGAACCTACTTTATAGCACAGGGAGCTGTACTCAATGCTCTGTGGTGACCTAACTAGGAAGGAAATCCAAAAAAGATTTACGTATACATATATCTCCTCTTTGCTGTACAGTAGAAACTAACACAACATTGTAAAGCAACTATACTCCAATAAAAATTAAAAACAAAAACCAAAAAACCCAATACTGTATTGTATACTTGAAAGTTGCTAAGAGAGTAGATCCTAGATGTTCTCACAACAGAAAAAAAGGAAAAGAAGTTAAATATGTGAAGTGATGGATGTGTTAACTAATCATATTGTGGTAATTATTTCACAGTCTGTCTGTATATCAAACTGTCATGTTGTACACCTTAAACTAACACAATGCTATGTGTCAACTGTATCTCAATAAACCTGGAAGAAAATAAAAAAGATAAATAAATTTTAAAAAAAAGATAAGGGAAAGATAAGGGAACAGAAATATAAATGTGTGAGCCACATTTGCGTCAGTTGCAAATCACTTTTTTCTCTCCAAGCGTCACACAGGCAGTTTTTTCTAACGTGATTATAATAGTTCTTGTACTATTAAATCTTGCTCCTAGAATGTTGTGGAGAAGAGGTGAACCAGGATCCAGACACATGGCTAATCCTGCACCCCACCTCTCATTTTACAATGAAAATTCCAGGGAAACCTCCAACAGAGTAAAAGAAAGTCTACACTGATCTTTAAAGAAGACAGAGAACTACCAGAGTTTGCTGAAATTTACCCATGTACAAATAGATTTTTCAGTTATATTAATTTTCTGAAATTTAAAAACGTATCAATATTTTTTCTGCTACTGTGTGTAAACCAAATCTGGACAATGTCAGCAAATAGCTGCTATAAATCAGTGATTTTTTTTCTACTAATACTTCTCTAAATATTTTTGGAATATAATAATGGCATACGTTTTATTCACTTTTGCTTTGCGGGTCAGTATTTCCTGATAATAGCTTGGCTTTCCTTGACTTCAAAATAAAAATATAAGTGATAAGTAAAATTAACTGTGAAGATGGTAAATAAACTTAGTGATAATGGGCATTTATATTGTATACTTAACTACATATAGGAGACAAAAACTGAATCTATTCCATAAAATCGACCAAGGTGCATATTTCCAGACTCTGGAGACTGGTGTAATTTTGAAGACACAGTGTTTACTGAAATTTGCAGTCCGAGTTCTCATGTGGAGTGACTTCTTTGAACTCAGCATATTTAGAAAGTGGGCCAACTTCTACAGACACAAAGAAGATAGAACAGTGTATCTGTATCCGGGAAAACTATTCCTCACTCAAGAAAGGTTTGGGGGAAATGGAAATGGAAGCTAGATATTCTCCTTGAAGAAGAGATTGCAGCCACCTTCCTGAATTTACATGTTCATAGCACCGAGTGCTCCAATTTGAAGATAACATGTGAGATCTTGCTTGCTTTTCCATCGCTTCCTAACGTCATATTTTTCAAGTCTTTCCCCTCCTTTTCTGTTGTTATGGTTTGAGGCAGTTTCCTTCTATGTAAATTCAGCATATTGCCTCTTAAACTTCTCATAGCAAAGGCAAGCCATTTCACAGAAACTAAACAAAACCATTAAGCCCAGCAGGGGACACTCAACATAATACAGGAATGAATATATTAACTATCATTTATTAGAAGAGTGAATTAAATATCATTTATTGAGCATTTAAAATGCATTAATTCAGTCAATACATATTTATTGAGCAAAGACTATGTGCTTGGCCCAGCTGGGGATAAAGCAGTGAATATACACAGTATTTGGTTTTATGACACTTATATTCTACTGAGAGGAAACGGTGGGGGAAAGAACATTGCGCAAAAAGCTTTATACAATACTACTTCACACCCATTATGATAACTATTAAAAAAAAAGAGGAAAACAAGTTTTGGCGAAGATATGGAGAAGTTGGAACCCTTGTGCATTACTGGTGGGAATGTAAAATAGTGCAGCTGCTATGGAAAACCAGTTTGGAGGTTCTTCAAAAAGTTAAACAAAGAATTACCATATGATCCAGCAATGCCACTCCTAGTTATATACCTAAAAGAATTGAAAGCAGAGATGTATACAGATACTTGTACAACAATGTTCATAACAGCATTACTCACAATAGCCAAAAGGTGCAAACAACTCAAATGTCCACCAAAAGATGAAGGAATAAACAAAACATGGTATATACATACAATATTATTTGGACTTTAAAAGAATGAAATTCTTATACTTGTAACAACATGGATGAAGCCTGAAAACATTATGCTAAGTGAAATAAGTCAAGACACAAAAGGACAAATATTGTATGACTCCATTTATATAATATACCTAGAATAGGAAAATTCCTAGAGATAAAATTAGAATAGCAGTTACCCTGTGCTGCGGGGGGGAGGAAGGAATGGGCAATTACTGTTTAATGGGTACAGAGTTTCTGTTTGGGATGATGAAAAATATCTAGAAATGGACAGTGGTGATGATTGAGCAACACTGTGAATGTAATTAATGCCGCTAAATTGTACAATTAAAAATGGTTAAAATGGTAAATTTTAGGTTATGTATACTTTACCACAATAAAAAATTAAATTTTACATTTTATATGGGAGAATCTTATGATATGTGAATTATATCTCAATAAAGCTATCGTTTTAAAAAATCTTTATATGCATTACCTCATTTAATCTCCCTCTATATAATCTCATTTAACCCTCACTTTAAATACCAACTCTCCATTGTGTCCTGTATTTGTATCTCCATCTCACCTCTATATGAACTCTAGATTTATATATCCAGTTGCCTATTTATCATACTCAATTGAAATCTAAAAAATTTCTTTAGATCTAACATGACCCACAAATAAATCTTTACTTCTACCCTCAAATCTACTCTTACCCTAGTCTCCCCTATCTCACTGATAAACACACCATTCACCTAGTTGCTCAAGCAAAATAGCTAGAAGCCCTTTGAAACACTAGTCTTACCCCAATGGAACTAGTGTGACGCCAGTGAGGGGGTGCTCAAAAATTAAGGTAAATATTATCTAAATGCAATTTTGAATAAAATCAAATTAATACAAAAAATCCATGAAAACAATAAAGGCTTATAATTCTTTAGTATACCACTCTATTTTATATCTATCCTATCAATTGTCACTAATTGATATTTTCCTGATTTTATTTCTTTATATAGGTATATATTTTCCCTTCCATACAGTGTAAGTACCATGGGAAAGGGAGTCTTATCTGCTTGTTTACCACTTTATCCCATAAATATGTCCTCCATTTCCCAGGCTCTCCTGCCAACTGACTTCCAGGTTGGATTTTTCCAAGAGAGGATCTGTTGTTTCAGCTTCTGGATTTGGTAACACCACTTCCTTCCTTTCTTCTTCCCTTCAGACATAGGGGTGGTTGCTAACCCCTGGACTGCCTATGTCCTGCCATTTCAGTTCTTCTAACATATTTATAGCCCATTTACCACATTAAATTCTCCCTACTGAACTGCTTATAAATAATTTGGTTTAGCTGAGTAGATCCTGGCCTATACAGTGGTTTAGGAAACAAATATCCAAGTGCTTAATCTACATTATACATAAATTCCTACAAGTCTCCCAGGAGGTTAAAAAAAAAAAAAGAGGTAAACAAATTATATTTCTACATTTGCAAATATTACATATAACACTCTTTAAACATGGTGCATTTAATAAATTAAGCTGCTTTTGCATTTTCCTATCTATGATGAAAGCCTTTTATTTCTATATCGAAAACAAAAACGGGGGGGGGGGATCAGAATTAAACTGTGAGTTAATTTAATTTAAAGGCAGAATTAGATGTTTTTGGGAAGAGACTTCTTTATTCTATATAATTTATGCACATTTCACAGTTGATTTCTTTTCAATACTTTTTAGGCAACTTTAGTATCAATTCCAGTCAACTGCAATTTTTAGATTTTTCTGACTAGAAAGAAGAGCCATTAAGCTGAATCACCTACAGTTCACTAAAAGAACAAATGGTTTAAATAGGCCATTTTCAGAGAAAAGGAAATGGGCTAATGATTTGTATATCTTTATAAATATAAACATGGTAGAATGTGACAATTATACTACAGATTCTTGTCAACAAAGAATACAGGAATAAAATACTTCACACTCGGGTAGGCAGAATGTAATGCCATGGAGTGATATTAGAGATATGATTAAAAGTTAAAAGCAAAATATGAATGGGTCGCCTCTTTATCAAAATGTGATAAAGAATACAAAAAGAGGACATTTGCAAGGGCAGAAGAATCCACTAACAAGCTGTGTGATCATGGACAAATAACTTATCTTCCCTGAACTTCAGTTACCTGATCATAAAATTATAAGGATACTTAACCTCACAGAGTTGTTGTGAGAAGTAAATAACATCCTGATATAAAAACACTTCCTAATGGACAAACTGTTACATAGTATGTTTTACTGATGTTACCATTTTCTGCTCTGATGGTTTAACGGCTTAGATTTTCAACCTCACTGCATCTCTTGAATCTTCACACTTACGCCTGATGTTCTTCCACATCCTCTTCATTCTTCATAATATTTTCACCACTGGTTAAATATGGAATTTATATCAAGGTCACCACTTTTTAAAAGCTTAAGCTCCTTTCCAGCCGCAACTCATAAAAGAGATAAATCCTATAGCTCTTTATATTTAATCTCCTTATCCTACTGCAAATATAGCCCTCCTCCAATTCTGTTCTCCAGATCTAACTTTTCATTTTTATACAAAGGCTCAATATGAATAGAACACTCTTTCTGGGAGTGAAGTCTCATACATTTTGATATTCAGTTACACTTGTCTCATATTATCGCCAGAAAGAGCTGCCATTGATGTGAAGGCCTCCCTAGATGCAGCAGTAGGGAGATAGATAAATGAATGAATGAATGAATAAATAAATAAATAAATAAATAAATAAATAAATAAATAGATCAACACATCACCACGAATGAGGGCTTGTTATTAGCTCTGCTCTCTTAGTTTTAGAGGAATGAATCACCAAGGGGATTCTAGAACTGGATAGTTAAATATTTGCGGATGTCAACATAGAACAGATATTTTGAAATTCAGTATTTTCAGAAGTACGGGTCATATGTAAAACACTTATCCCTAGTCAGAGGGGAGGTGGAATAATTACACAGGAGACTTTGTAACAGTCAGCTGTCAAAATACTTTTCTGCCAATACTATAAGATTATCTCTCATGTTCTTCTCACATGAAACAACTGTTACAAAGTACTGAAAATGGCTCTACTGTATACATGATTTCCAGCCACAAAATCTGCTTTTTCCTTAAAAGTCCGTTATGATAATAGCAAGCAAGAAAACAAAAGGGAGAGAGAACTCTTGTGGAATGGAGGAATTCAACCATGTTAAATTCAATCTTATCAGGATGCAGGGTTTTCCCAAATTATTCTTCATACATACATGAAGAATATCATAATGATTAACTAGACATCTTTTCCTTGAGTGCTTTCTCAAAGCTACAATTTATGTAACAGCACTGTAATCATTCCCACTCTCAAAACCCTTCTGTTCACTAGCCTATTAAATACAACAGTAATTGACCACCTTGGTGACTAATTTGCAAAAGCTATTACATTGCTTCTGGCTTCTAGTTTTCTTTATTAATATGGATTTATTTGTATCCAAATTGTACAAAGCATCGCTGCATAATTTGACTTTGCAGTTACTGATGTCTTTATTTACCATTTATTAAGTCTATAACGTATAAAGCACATAACATGAATAAGTTATTAATCTGAATTGTGGCTTTGGGTATGTTAGTTTCTCATGTGTTGAATAAAAGTCTACATGAGGGCTTACATCCTTCCCCAAAATTCCAAAATAATATTATTGATAATATCATTATGCACGTTATATTTCCGTGATCTATGGGTGCATTATTGACAGATTTTACACAGAGATATTCTATGTTCATGTGCATGTGTGTGTCCTCTATATCTACCTGTGATTTACCTCCTTCCCTTCACTAATAAAAATGTTTCAGTGGTAGTGTGAACTATTTTCCTCACTTTCTCAACACAGGCCCATCCCTTTCTCTACTATGGTCTGAGTTTCTCCACTAGTATTTCTCAGAAAATGTTGTTACTAGAGTTATCAATAACCTGGCTTTCCTCCGTTATCTGGGTTGAGCACAATATGAAAATTTAGTTTTATTTATGTCCATTCATCTTGAGTTTTTATCAGAGGGTATTTTCCTTTTGTGCCTCGATTCATTTTCTCATTTCCCCTTAAACACCAGAATTTCCTTAGGTTTTTGTCCATTTTATTTGCTTCCTCTTGAGCACTTTTATGTTACCTATTTAGAATGAAAAATTGCTGCACCCCACTGATGGATCCAGTTGTGTGCTAGTGGTGTACAAAGTAACAGGGTAAATGTTGCACTTTCTAAAAATAAATTGAAAAGTATGTAAATTGTCAATGAGTACACTCCAATGGTGAAAAATCCCCACCTATGAGCCCCAGCCACCCTGAAGCCAATCCTGGGGGGCAAATCCTATCACTAGGTTCTTTGTTATCCACAGGAATTGGACCAATTAACACCCTCAACAACAATGTTTGAGAGGGCCTGTTTCCTCATACCATTAGCTAACATGGTAAGCTATGAAGTATTTTCATCTCTGGCAATCTAATAGGTAGAGATATGGTCTTTTATTTTTGTCTTAACTTGCAATTCTATTAATTGTGAGGTTGAAGATTTTTTCATATACTTAAACAGCGTTTGTATTCCTTATTTTGTGACCTGTCATCTTGACTTTTTACTTCTCCTGGGTTAATGATCTTATTTTTATTAATCTGTAAGAGACTTCTGAGGTCAAACTCTGAGATGGGAAATACTGAGAAATGATTTGAGACCAGGTATATTAGAGCACTGGTTACTGGGAAATCAAAAGAAAGGGATATAGAAAAAGCACAGGACCAGAGGTGTTCATCCCTTCTTAGGAAGAGTGAGGTACCTTCGAGAGGAAACATGTGCTTCTAAGACTTAGTGGTGAAGGGAAAAAAGGAACTGACTGAAGATAAAGGGCTCTAATGAACGAAGACTGTGACAAAGAATCAGAAGAAATCAGACTTGTGAAAAAATGTACAATTTGTTAAAAATACCACCACAACCACCAACATTAACAATAATAAAATCTATGTATCGTAATGGCAGCAAAAGAAGGTGACCTTAAAATATGAAATCAAGTAAGCCATGCAATCTCCCTACCCTATCCACTTCAAAGTGTCTTCTATTGCTGGTTCAGGGGGAAAAAAAGCCAAAAAATGAGAATCGATTCAGCAGATGAAACCACTGCAGAACACATCTGCACACGTCCAAACCCACACTTGCACAAAGCAGAGGAAAAATTTAACTTGACACTCCAACAGGAATTTTATACTTAAATAAGCATTGCAGAATTGGAATCATAAACTTTTTTTTTAAACTTCAAAGACAAAAGAACAAACAACATGAAGTATGAAACAGGAGCTAGTCAAACTCAGGAGAAACGGGGAATAAATGAGGATTAAATTACAAAGCACCTATGATAGGCAGACTTGCTAAAATGGCCAGTGAAATATGGTCCACTCTAATTCTCAGAACATGTGAAAATAATGAGTTACCACTCCTGTCATTATAGTACATTATGTGGCACCATAACTTAAAATAGGGACTATTATCCTGGATTATCCACATGGGCCCTTAGAAGCATAGAATCTTCTCCAGCTGGTGACAGAAGAGGAAGTCAGAGGTGCGAGAAGCATAAACAGGATTCAACATGCCATCACTGGCTTGAGTATGGAGGAAGACACTTGCCAAAGAATGGGAGCAACTTTTAACAGCTGAGAGTGGCCCCTGACAGACAACTGGCAAAAAAAAAAAAAAAAAGGAAATTTAATCCTATAACCACATCTGACTTTGGCCAACTACTTGAATGAGCTTACAAGTGGATTGTTCTCCAGATCCTCCAGTTAAGAAGCCTAGCCCAGGCAAATTTGATTTTGGACTTCTGAGACCCTAAACTGACACTGCTCTGTGTTCTGACTTGCAGAACTATGAGGGGGAAAACAAACAAACAAAAAAAACAGGTGTTGTTTTAAGCCACCAAGTTCGTGGTAATTTGTTATGGCAGCAATACAAAACTAATACAGTTCCAGAGGGAGAAGAGGTATACCCACAATTAACATAGGATCATAAAGGATAGACCAGAAAAGAGACAGGAAAATAAAGTAATACAAAAAGCTTTAGAAAGAATATGATAGAAAAGGCAGGACGAGATTATCCGACATACTTATAAGTGAAATCCTTGAAGGGAAAAAAGCAAATCAAAGAAACAGAAGAAAGATTTTCAGACAATGATTCAAGAAAACTCTGCTGAAATAAAAGTTCTGAATTTACATATTACAAAAGTAATAACACTGCCTCGATTCCTAAAAAACATTTTTTGCGTTTACCTTGCACAACTGCACAGACTGGATACGGATGCCTGGCCTGACTCTCCAGTAGGAAGTACAGGTAGGAGAACAGTGCAGGCTAAAGGACAGCCCACTGCGCAGGCGCGCACAGCACGCAGACGCCCGCACAGCACGCAGACGCCCGCACAGCACGCAGACGCCTGCACAGCACGCAGACGCCCGCACAGCACGCAGACGCCTGCACAGCACGCAGACGCGCGCAGGCGCACGGAAACCCGTCTAGCCCCATGTCGATTTCTGGCTTAGCCAAGACCAACGACGCAAGGTGAGGCCAGACCTATCTCAGAGGCTGCCGCCCCTACAGATATAGGAGTTTTCAGAAACTCACAAGAATTTTGTGTAGCACTTCCTTGGAGGCGGGTTTCTTGGTGTCCGTACTGAAGTTAGGCTGGTGGTTCCACTGTGGAGTTGGGGCAGCTTGCAGAACTACACATACATATGAAAGACGCGATTTTCACCTGCTTCATCAATAACGCTTAACGTTTTCTCTTCTTTTAGGGCCCCTATTTTGTACCAAAATGCAACAGTCTCTAGAAGGAGCTTTGGATCATGCGGAGTATGTCATTGCAAGTGCCCAACAGAGACCTCCAAAAAGGCAATACTCATCTAATGGGGAAAAGTCTCTCTATGAAAAACTTTATGACATTTATGTTGAAGAATGTGAAAAGGAGCCTGAGGTTACGGAGGAATTAAGAAGCAATGTGAACCTGTTAGAGAAGCTTCTTAGGAGAGAGTCGTTGCCGTGTTTGGTGGTCAACCTGTACCCAGGAAAAGAGGGCTATTCGCTGATGCTCAAGGGGGAACATGGATCGTCTGCAGAGACCATTCGACTGCCCTATGAAGAAGGGGAATTGCTCGAATACTTGGATGCAGAAGAATTACCTCCTGTTTTGGTGGATTTCCTGGAAAAGTCTCAGGTTAACGTTTTTCATCGTGGGTGTGTCATAGCAGAAATACGGGACTACAGGCAGTCCAGCGGCAGGGAACCTCCCCATTACCAAAGCAGGCATATTCTCCTACGTCCCACGATGCAGACTTTAGCCTGCGATGTAGAGGCCATAGCCAGCGATAATCAGAATTGGACCCAGGAGGACAAACTTTTGCTTGAGAGCCAACTGATCTTAGCTACAGCTGAACCACTGTGTCTAGACCCTTCTATATCAGTGGTCTGCACTGAAAACAGACTGCTCTATAACAAACAAAAGCTGAACACTCTTCCCATGAAAAGGAACTTCAAGAGGCATTCTATGGCCTCTCTGAATCGGCAGCAGGAGCTGTCTCGTCCACCTCCTCCTGAGCTAAGAGCCCTGACTTCCTGCAAAAGAATAAGAGAAAGTAAAACAGGTGGGAATCCCGGCCTCAAAACTTTTAAAGCAGGAAGTTGTGTAGATACGTGGAAACAGAGACCCTGTGACTTGGCCGTACCTTCTCAAGTGGACGTGGAGAAATATGCTAAAGGGAATAAGTCTGTCAAATATGATGACTCACAATCAACAGTCTGTCCAACCCATGAGGTACAAGATGGTTCTGTAATTGGGTGTGAAGAGGGCAGTCAGTCCCAGACAACAAAGCTGACCTTGCAGTCGCTTAATGATCCATTTATCTCTGGAAAAAGAAGCTCCCATAAAAAAGTCAGATGTGAGAGACAGCTGTCTCCCCCGCAATCCTCCACAGATGACCATTTCTATAGTTTCGTGCCAGGGCCAAAGACTGATGTGGGGAGGGTGGTCAGTCAGTCCAAGGAATTGGTCCAAAAGAGCGGCCAATGTCCAGTGCAGGTATCACACAGCTCCGGCGACTCAGCTGGTCTCAGGCAACCTTCTCCAGGGAAAGAACCAGAACAGCCTAAGACTGGGTCGGTTCAGTCTTCAGTGCCGAACAAGGGAGCCAAACATCCACCTCCACCCATCACACTTCCCTTGAACTCAGGAAGGAGCTCCAGTGGTGACAGTTTCACTTCACAGCAGGCAAGCAGCTCTCATAAATCTCCATCTCCTGCCCCTGCTCCTAAGCCACCAAGTCCTTCCCAGAAATTCTCTGCGGAGGTGAATCGAGTTAGCTTGCTTCCTGCCACGGCCCTGTCCACTGCGGGCTCATCACAAAGGACCCAAGTTTTGGCCAGCTCATTTGGCCTGAAGAGCATCAGAATGGTGCACTCTGGTGAAGGACGCCAGGCCTCGGTGAGAGGCTCCAAGCCCATGCAGGACTCTACCACCGGGGCCACAGCTCCTGCAGTAATCACGCTCCGTCAACTGCCCACAGGGATCAAGCCTGGCCCCCTGCCCACAGGGATCAGACCTGGCCACCTGTCTACAGAGATCAAGCCTAGCCCCCTGCCTGGAGGAATCACTCTTGGCCACCAACCAACAGGGATCAAGCCTGACCCCCTGGCCACAGGGATCAGACCTGGCCACCTGTCTACAGGGAGCAAGCCCGGCCCCCTGCCTGGAGGAATCACTCTTGGCCACCAACCAACAGGGATCAGACCTGGCCATCTGTCTACACGGCGCAAGCTCAGCCCCTTGCCCAGAGGAATCAGGCTTGACCACCAACCAACAGGGACCAAGCCTGGCCCCCTGCCCACAGGGATCAGACCTGGCCATCTGTCTACAGGGAGCAAGCCCAGCCCCTTGCCCAGAGGAATCAGGCTTGACCACCAACCAACAGGGATCAAGCCTGGCCCCCTGCCCACAGGGATCAAGCCCGGCCCCCTGTCTACACGGCGCAAGCCCAGCCCCTTGCCCAGAGGAATCAGGCTTGACCACCAACCAACAGGGATCAAGCCCAGCCTCCAGCCCACAGGGATCAAGCCCGGCCCCCTGTCTACAGGGATCAAGCCTAGCCCCCTGCCTGGAGAAATCACTCTTGGCCACCAACCAACAGGGATCAAGCCCAGCCTCCAGCCCACAGGGATCAAGCCCGGCCCCCTGTCTACAGGGATCAAGCCTAGCCCCCTGCCTGGAGAAATCACTCTTGGCCACCAACCAACAGGGAACAAGCCTGGCTCCCTGCCCACAGGGATCAGACCTGGCCATCTGTCTACACGGCGCAAGCCCAGCCCCTTGCCCAGAGGAATCAGGCTTGACCACCAACCAACAGGGATCAAGCCCAGCCTCCAGCCCACAGGGATCAAGCCCGGCCCCCTGTCTACAGGGATCAAGCCTAGCCCCCTGCCTGGAGAAATCACTCTTGGCCACCAACCAACAGGGATCAAGACTGGCCAGCAGCCTGCAGGCGCTCAGCCACCAAATGTGCTGCCTGCTGCACCACCGGCTCCTTCTCAAGGAGGTGTTCAAATTATTGTTAAAAAAGCTTCCAGTCTCAGGCCCTTAGCTCTACTCCAGCTTCCACCAGACTCACTCCTTTTGAACACCCAGCAGCAGGCCAAGGAGCAGCCACAGCAGCAGTGCTTCTACCACCTGATTCCACAGCAACAACTTCAACAACCCACAACTTCGCATCCTCAGCAGCCAGTGCCACAGGCTCCTGTACAAGGTTCGGTCAGTCAGAGAGCCAACCTACCTGCTCGGCAAGCGACGGCCATTAACCTCAATGAAGTGGAGGATTTTCTGCAGCCCCAGGTAGCTGTGTTGTCTCAGCTGGGCTCTGCCCAGAGTCACCCCGGGCCAAACCTCCCTCAGCAGGGATCTCAGCTCTCCTCTGCCTTGCAGCTGCAGCCACAGCCTCAGCCAATACGGTTCAAAATCTTGCAGCGCTCAGTGGCTGTGACAACAGTAGCAGCCCAGACAGCTCAGCCCCCTCCACCTAGTGAGCATACAGCAAGCCAGTCAGAAGGTAAAATGAAGAGAAGCACACCAATCCCTCCAAAGCCCTGAGTCTTGCATTACTTTTTAATCTTTTTTAAAACAACACAAGAGCATTGGGTCAAAGGGTTTCTAAGTTTTCACTCCATTTTGGTGTTTAATGTCTCAGTATTTTACATTGGTAGGTGTACAAATTATACAAAAGCACAATTCTATGCGTTTTTTTTTTAAAAAAAACAGGGAAATGATTTACTGAAAAACAAAAAATGGGCTATGGCGCTAACCACCATGTCAGAATCCCATCTCTGCAATTTACTGACCTCAAGCCTATTGCCTGACTTCTCTGAATCTCCATTTCCTTGTTCATAAACATGTAAATCGTTATATCTACTTTTTAAGTTTATTGTCAGGGTTAATGTAAGATATATTAAATATTGAAATTCAAGTTAACTTTAAATTAAATTAATAAAATATTAAATATTTGAAAGAAATAAGCATAAGTACTTAAGCTGAAAATAAACTATAGTAATAATATTAGTGCAAATGATAGTTTTGTTACATTATATAAAAGTCAACTTTATGATCAATGGCAAATATGCCATGGAAGTTTAATTCCTCAAAAAAAACCCCACACACCAGACTTAAAAATAAGCAAAAATATATATATTTATATATGCATTTCTTAGGTTTTCAAATTAAATATATGTAATTAAATATTTATTATTACTATACATTCCTTAGGTTTTCAAATTATATCTTTATATATTATATATTATTATTATCATATGTATATTCTTTAGGTTCCTTATATTTATATATTCCTTATTTCTTTTTTTAAAAATTTATTTGTTTAGTTATTTATCTATTTATTTATTTATTTTTGGCTGCTTTGGGTCTTCGTTGCTGCTTAGTGTGGGCTCTCTCTAGTTGCAGTGAGCAGGGGCCACTCCTTGCTGTGGTGCACAGGCTTCTCATTGTGGTGGCTTCTCTTGCTGCGGAGCATGGGCTCTAGGCACACGGGCTTCAGTAGTTGTGGCACGAGGGCTTCAGTAGTTGTGGCTCACGGGCTCTAGAACGCAGGCTCAGTAGTTGTGGCACACGGGGCCAGTTGCTCTGCGGCATGTGGGATCCTCCCGGACCAGGGCTCGAACCCGTGTCCCCTGCATTGGCAGGCAGATTCTTAACTGCTGCACCACCAGGGAAGCCCTCCTTATTTTTTATAGTTGTATATTTCTTAGGTTTTCAAATTACGTACAAATAATTAAATATATTATTATATATTCCTTAGGTTTTCAAATTATACATATAGGTAAAGATTTTAATCCTTTCTTAATAACAGTAGCTTTTTACTCTAACTAGATGCACTACATGGTGAGTTCTCTCTCTGTCTGATAAAACTAAATGCATTAGGCATTTGTAATTCGTTCTTCAGTAATTGAGGGACGATTTGGATATATAACTCAATATCATTTGCCAGACAATATTCTTCAAATGTATTATTCATGTGGTGCTTATTATTTTGCAAACACTTCATAGTATACAAATGCACCTGCTGTCTGCCATTCATCTTGCTCCTCTATTCTGTCTCAATTATTTTGTCTCCATCACACAGGATAATAATCACAAGAGAGGGTAAAAGTTTCTTGACTTGTAACAGATGAGTGAATAAAAAATAAGTTTAGATAAACTGAAAAAAATGACAACAGAGAATTATAGGGGAAAGAATGAATAATTGTGATATGAAGATATCTTTAAATATATATGCTAATTGAAAAAAATTATTTCTGTAGCTCCTAAACAATATATTTTAGGATGACAATGTAAGGTAAGAAACTAAATGACTGGGGCCTTCCCTGGTGGCGCAGTGGTTGAGAATCTGCCTGCCAATGCAGGGGACACGGGTTCGAGCCCTGGTCTGAGAAGATCCCACATGCCACGGAGCAACTAGGCCCGTGAGCCACAACTACTGAGCCTGCGTGTCTGGAGCCTGTGCTCCACAACAAGAGAGGCCGCGACAGTGAGAGGCCCGCGCACCGTGATGAAGAGTGGCCCCCGCTCGTCACAACTAGAGAAAGCCCCTGCACAGAAACGAAGACCCAACACAGCCAAAAATAAATTAATTAATTAATTAAAAAAAAAAAAAAAGAAACTAAATGACTAGTTCAAATGCCCTCCCCCCAAAAAACCTGAGTAAATTCATACATGTGGAAAATACTTTTAAAATATTTTATATGTAAGTGTAAAGACTTATATCACTCAAAAATATCATCTTCCTGATTTTCTGGAATTGAAGGTTGCTTGAAAAGAATGGGAAATTTGAAAATATCAGAAAAATATATTCGTTAATAGTTATTTTTGTTGAAAGACTTAATTTTATTGTAATGATATTTGCTATTTGAGACATCCCCTTGGATGACCAGTAAACATCTTTCATTTAACACGTCCAAATATGATGACATTCATCTTTTTCCTGATCCTATTAGAACCTTTACTGTTTGGTGTTAGAATAATTCACAAAGTAACTGAATTACTTACCAAGTAATTTTAAATAACTTAAAAAATAGAAAATCTATCTGCATACCCTTCTTATCCCTAACTGTTTCTACTCTAACTTTGAGGGATGCCTAGAGAAATTCTCAGGCTTCCTTCTTAGTAGCTGAATAATCACCCACCTTGAATGAGTCCTGACACTAGCAAATGGATTAATGATAAAATATTTTCATCTGTGACATTTCTGACCAAGTCACACTCCTTTGCTTAATATCCTTCCCTGAATCTGCATACTCTGTGGAATCAAATTCAAACTATTTTGTTTAGCTATACAAGGTCTTTTTAGACCAGGATTTATCTTGTATCTCTTTCCCATCTCCTACTACTTCCCCATTCACATCTGTGGCTTTGGCAGTACCTAACTCTTGGTGCTCCCAATGTGCCATGTTCATCCTCACATCCATGTGTTGGTGGAGACCCTCAAGCAGGAACTCCTTCCCATTCTCTGCTCATAGCTTAGTACTCAGCCTAAGTACCACCCATCTGGATCTGGGTCTACTTCCATATCATCCTTTATTACAGCACAGTTCAAACTATTTCACAGGATTATTTGCGAATCAAATATGGTAGTAAATATTAAAAAAGAAATGAAAAGGTAAATTAATATAAACATCCTTTCCAAATTTTTGTTTATTTTTTCAAACATAGATTGTATGACTTTGCATTTACTTATATAGCATTAGTACTTTTACTTGAACGGTTAAAATTTTACTATATATAATTATAATCATATGTAATGTACATTTATATTCTCTAACTCTGTGTTGAATGTCACAATTGTCTTTTTAAAACATCAGAAGAATACTAAATGAGAACTATTACTTATTTAAATATAATTTAACTTAAAGCAGAGGTTATGATGATGATAAGAAATAAGAAAATTAAATAAAGCTTTTTTTGTTTTCTTGGATTTGAACCAAGAAAATATTCCTGAATTCACAATTCAGTCATAGGTCATTCTGATGAACTATAACATATAAGTTTCCTTCTACAAAATTCCAAGGCTAAACTAAGGAACAAGAAGAAGACAAATCAGTAAGATACTCCTTTTTATTTCAAATCACCTCATTTTTGGTACATTTATGTTTCTTAGAAGTTTTGAATTCTGGGCATATACCAATGTATGCAAATAAGACAATGTTCTCCTGTCTTTGCTTCCCTGTTATTGTCACGTGATAACAGCCTGATGGAGTCTTATTAGATGTTTGGGGTGACAGGACTTAAAAAACGATGTGGTGGGAAAATGGGGAGTTGTTCAGTGAGCAGAGTTTCAGTTTTGCAAGATGAAAAAGTTATAGAAATTTGTTGTACAGCAATGTGAATATACCTAACACTACTGAACTGTATACTTAAAAATGGTTAAGGTGATAAATTTTATGTTTCATGTTTTTTATCACAATTAAAAATTTTAAAACAACAACAATAAAACTGTGGCATACAAAATACTTCATTTTCAGGGTCCTTAGGGGAACCTCAGTCACCTATGGGTTCATAGCCCTGTTGTCAAAAGCACAACCCTCTGGAGCCAGCCAGTTTTCATTTCAAAACATGGCTTTGCCACTTACTAGTTGTGGGGCCATAGGTAAGTCACCTAACTTCTCTGTGCTTCAATTTTTCCATCTGCAAAATGGAGATATTTCATAGGACCCTTTTCACACAGTTGTTATAAGTATTAAAGAAGATAATATTTGTAAGCAGCTGAGACATTCCATAAAGTAAATTATCCAGAATGACTGAAATGGAGGAGTTATTCTCACCAAATTTAGAAGATATGTTTCAGATGATCTAACTATATAGGCTATACGGCAAATGTGAAATCCCTCTGATGAGCAACGGGGGCCACCTGGAAGTGGTGCTAATTCTCCAATGCAAATGAGTGAGATCGGCATTATTGCTGATTTATCAAATGATGTGGTTATCAGTTTTCTGACGCTGTGGACACAGCCAACAAATGGTAGTTGCTAATGCAAGCCCCAAATCAAACATCCCAACAGGAGACCTTCTGAATTGCAAATTAAGTTGCCTCACACATGCCCCACTCCACATAGCCTGCTTCAGTGTAGGTGGCTGAGGACTTTATGTATTTAATGACTGATGATTCACCTATACAAAGAGGGAGGAGGCCAGTGAGCACCCAGTGTTTCAGAGTGGAAAGGAGCCTGTGGGTACAATTGTAGGCACCAATCAAAACCAGCAGTGCCCAACTCCTCACCTAAAATGCTTAACAGTAACTACGATGGGGTTGCCATACTTCGCGTTCATTCATTCACAAATATTTATTGAGCACCTATAACAGGACAGACGATGTCAAAGCCCTAAAGACACAGCAATAAATGAGACAATGCCTTTCAAAAGCTTACAGCCTAGTACATTAAGAACAAATAAATATTAATAAAGTAGAGAAAACTCTAGCTTGGCTTTCAAATCGAATTGATCAAGCACAATTCCTGCATTAACCTTCTAATTTTTAAAATTATATTTCAAGACTCTATGGCATTCAATGGTAATTTTAAGAAACATTGCCAATTAGGATTTAAAATGGAAATAGCAAAAGACTTCCAGATGTAGTGTTGGCATAATATCACTTTTTTATCACTTGCCCTCATTTCAGCTTAATAAACTCTCTTGGCTCTCATCTTTCAGTGTTTAATCCAAAGCAATTAAACTGATATGCAAATGCCATCTCCATTGCTTTAAGAGTGACACTTAACACAATTTCATTATAATAGGCAACTGGAATGTTTGTAGAATGATCAGCTCATTTTTATTTTTAAAAATGTGCTTTTCAAAAAAAAAATGTGCTTTTCTTGCAAGGTATGCTTGTAAATAAAATGTCCACACACACAAATTTTACTTGATAAATAACATGTAGATAATATTTGTTTTGTATACTGAACACAAAGTCCATACCATGTGGTATTTCTATTTAAAAGCCTGCTATTCTTTTGCTTAGTCTCTACAGAAATGAATATTTTAGCTAATGAATTATATTAACAAAAAGTACAGGATAAGCAGAAAATGAACAAAGTGTGTGTGTGTGTGTGTGTGTGTGTGTGTGTGTATTGTTTAAGGTAGTCTGTCTTTTAGGATTCAGTTCTAATTAGGGAATGAGAAGGTTATAGTGGAAATTCCAAATACACTTTATTAGATTCAATTAGTTAAGTATTCGTGGTATTAATAGTCCCAGTTCTTCACTCCTGCCTGTACCCATACCCTTGGACATGTAACCTCCACTCTGAGTCTGAGTCCACCATGTGACTTGCTTGGGCCAATGGGATCTTAGAAATCATGAAGCAGGGGCTTAAATCAGTACTTACACATCTCTTCTCCCTTTGTTGCACTTCTCCTGTTGACATGAGAACATACCTGAGCTAGCCTCTGGAGGATGAAAGTCTCACAGAGTTAGATTCTAGCCACCCCAGTTATTCCATCTGAGGCCAGGCCATCCTAAATCAGTCAACAAGTAGCTGACTTCTAGAGAGGAAGTCAGCTGTAGTTGGCTAGGTTTAGGACATAGTATACTTTCTCATCTCTGAGAGTCATATTTTTATCATCATCAGTTGGAACAAATGCATTATGCTGGATGGTACATATCACTGTTTTAAGAAGGAATAGATTTTCCATTAAGCATTATTGACATATATTCAATAACACCCTTAAACACTCAAGAGGCTTTAGAAATATACTCTATTAAGAAGAAAGATGTATCAGAATTTGAGCATTTCTTAAAAGGAAACATTTTTCAACTAAAGGCCTTAGTCTAGTAGCTGAAAAAATATTTGATAGACAAATTAATATTCATAATTCAATAAATATTTATTGAGAAACTATGGGCTACTCATTGTCCAAAGTTCTGGGATACAAAATAGGATTAGCCTTTGGACTTTAAGTGATATGCTTGGTAAAATCAAATTTAAAAAATCCTAATTCAACCAAATACTATAAACAACAACAACACAAAAATGAGCATTACAAAATTTGTTTTGACAGAAATAATCTAAAAATATTCAATTTGTATTTATGCCCAAAAAGGAAACAAAAATATAAAAGAGTGAAATATGTGAGCTATAATTAATCTGAACTTTATTTTATTTTAATTTTGACTCCTATAATTATTTTGTGACTAATCTACTCCATGGGTAACCCAAGACTTACATGGCTAAGAAACATTTAAGCGACTCTAAAAACCTGCAGTTTTAGCATGACCCCAAGACACACAGTTGTCCAATTTACCAAACCTTAAATCATGGAAACGCTTATCTCCCATTGGGAGTGTTTAGGGGCTAAGGTGAGGTTGATAGGGTTTAAGTCCAATCTCCAACATTTATTAGCTGCCTGACCTCAGGTCAGTTATTTAAACTCTTTAACGTATTACGATAAACATTTTTGAAACTCCAGAGTTGAACTACACTGAATATGACCTTTTCATGTTGGAATTATTACTAGCTAACAGATATGGTTTTGTTCCCACTGATTCTATAGCTCCATGACATACTTTCTTAACTATAATAAGAATCTAAAATGAAAAAAACAATTTTAGCCCATTAGCTTAACAGTTTACCTCACACACTCCTTTTGACTTTGATCATCACACCTAAATTTACAAACAAAAATTTTTCTGACACCCAAAAAGAAATAAATACCTATCTTGGGGTGATAGCTTTATGCTACAAATGTTTCCCGGTTGTAATCATTGGAGTACATGAAAAAGAAAAGTATCTTTAAAAAATGTATCTGACAAAGCTAAATAAATTGTTGGAATACAGATTGCTATTTATGATTATATTGTCTACTTCTTACATTCTTCCTAGAATTCTTCACACATTGTATGCATCCTTTGGGTTCTTCTCATAGCATTAGATATAAGATATACAAATTACTAAATACAGTTACTGGGTTAATAATGATTTTCTAAATCCCAAACTCTGTACAATCATTAAAGTTATCATCATCATCATCACTTATCTTTTAAAGAAGTGTGGCACTGTGGAAAAATTAATACATTGTTTATTAGAAGCACTGAGATTGAGCACCATCTATATCAGTGTGCTGATTGATTTGGCAAGTCTCACTCTCTGAGCCTCTTTGCCCTCATGTATAAAAAGTGAATAACAATATCTGACCTAACTCATAGGCTTGACATGAGGATCACAGTTAAAATGCACATGAAAGTAGAAGTGGAAGACATTCATAAACAATAAAGTTACGCATTACTAATTTTCTATGAGTCTCAGTTTCACTTATAAAATAGCAATAATAATTTCTAGCTCACAGGATTTTCTGAGGATTCAATAGAAAAATACTTAACATATGCAAAACACCATAATGCCAGAGACAGAGGAGTAGCTCAATAAATAATGGTGGTTGTACAACTTTAAACATTTAAAACAACTTAGAAATTTAGAGATAAAGTATTATTTACGTATATTTTTTCATATATTATACTCCATAATATAATCACATATTATACCCTTTTTCATTTGTAGTACAATAAACTGTTCTGAATGAGAAAGAATAGCTGGAGAAAAAAAAATCTGACATGAGAATAATACGGTGAGACTTTCTCAGATTCTTAGACGTTCTCTGATTCTTTCTATTATCTCCAGATGAAAAAAAATTATAAAGTATCAGATGTCATATTATTAACTTTCCATTTCTCTGTTGTTTCTAGGTATTGGTTTGATGAGTAAATGTACCAAAAAAATTCTTTTGAGGTCAAAAGATCCTTTGTTATAGATAATATCTGATAAGTAGTTCTAAGAAAAGAGAAGACTACACAACAGCCCTGATTTATGTGGTCAATAGTGAAATATTCATTAATTGATTTCTTCAAAATCTGAATACAGGTTAGAATTCTCCAAGATTAACATGGGCTCCTGTGCGTCTAATTCCTCCATCATTCCTTCCTGTCTTACCTCTTTTAATCAGCTTATATCCCATAACTCCTTCCTGGCTTCATTTAATTCCCTGACAATCTAAATCTAAATCTAAATCTAAATCTAAATCTAAATCAATCATCTCAATACCCATGAGTGTCTCACTATATCTTTTTATTTCACCCAATTTTCCAAGTCCTGACTCCTTCTTCAAAGTCATGAATTCATTCTTAAATCACACAGCCAAACCATCCAGAGGTTTTATTTAAAGATTATTTTTTTGTAAAATCCCTATCATATTAATGAGAGTAACTATTTCAAGGTGCTTAAGATTGATAGAAATTGTCCAAAGGAGAAAATTAAGTTAAAATGTAGATTAGAAATAAAGCTGACAGTAGCAAGAAAGCAATGTCAGAGAATGAGAATTATGTCCTAGAAATCTGAAATGTTAAATAGAAAATCTGGTTGAGAAAACTCCTATATAAGAAAGAGTGGGGAAGTTCTAGTTCTAGTAATATGGCAAACTAGGTTATTTGGACCAAGAACTGAAAATAAGTAAAAATACTAGATTCTTTCCCTCAAAATGAAATAGTTCATAAGAATCCTAGGCCAAAATCTAAGTAAAACCAGAGCTCAAAGAATTAAGTGGCCCACTGAAGACATTTTCCTGAGGGCATTACTAACACAGTAATCTCAGTCACCACAATCTTGGTTTAATGGTGGCACAGGTCTGATAGCCTAGGGATTGGGGGTTTAGTCAAATCTCAAATTGGAGAGACCCTCATCCAGTAAAGCTAAGGCCTACAATCATTAAGAAAATGATGAAACATAACTAAACTTGACCCTCTCCAACGTCTTATACATCCTTAAGGTAGATCTATAGCACAAATTCATATTACTTATATAGTTCCCAAAAAAACCTCAAGCTATGAATTTCATTTAATTTATAGTGATCCCAGAGTGATCACACCTTAGGCACTTGCCAAGGCAAAAGGAAATCTTTTCCAGAAGAGTTCCCCTTCATCCTAGGCCTCAGAGAAAACCCCAAAATAATATTCTAAGGAAAATGATCAGCTCATTGAAAACACAGACAAACAAAAACCAACTAAGCACAAAGGGGAAATAAAGTGCCTTGAGCAAGAATCATGAGAAAGAATAAAGAGAAGCTATCTCTCCACTCTCTGTAGTGAAACTACAGATTTAAAGTTACCAACCAGCAATTTTAAAACAAAGAAATAAAAGACAAGCATAAGCATATATAGATATTTCTATACCTGTCTATAAAAATTACCTAACCAATTTAAAATAAGGCAACTCTTAGAACTTCCAGAAAAGAAAATATAATAAATAAAATTAAAATCTCAAGGGATAGGTTTAATACCACATTAATTACAGCTGATGAGAAAATAGAAATGAAACATACATGCAGTGATGGAGAGGGGGCCAGTCACTGCAACAGGGGAGTACCCACCATCTCCCAAATATCCTTCTTTACTCAGGGTTAGCCATGACAAATTGGTACTGGAATACTCTTTATAAATGGGAAGGTCCTTGAGGGTCACAGAGGATGCTAGGTCAGCTTTGGTAGTAGTACAGATGTAAGCACACCAAGGCCACATATTTCTAGATTGCATCCTTGGCCCTGATCATCCTTACAATGAATGTTTTGCTGCTTATATAAAGGATAGGAAGAAGGTAGAGCAAATCAAAATCTACTTTTAGGAAAAATCAAAAACAAAACAGATGCTCGCCATATATATGTTAGAAGTTTCTTCCCAAGTATTTAATTATACAGTTTTTTTTCAATATGAAAATGAATGTAAATAGCATAAAAAGTGATTTTTTTAAACTGTAATCAGACTTTCAGAGAAAAATGACAGCCAAGCACTTATTGTGTACCAAACAAGGTACCAAGTGTTTTATGCATATCATCTCCTCAACCTTCACAATACCCTAGAAAGAAGAAATTCATATCCTCCTTTGACACTTAAGGAAATAGATTCAGAGGAGAAGTAAATTGAAAATGACGGAACAGGATTTGAACTCAGGTCTGCTGATTTAACAGCTCAGGCTCTTAACTAAAAATAGTGTTATTTTATATAAAAATAAATTCAGGTTAAAAGAGCAGGGTCATCTTATTTTAAAAAGCACTTTTTACATCTATACCACTTCAATGACATTGCCCCCAAATTCCTTCCCTAACTCTGACAACTTACTATCAAACTAGAAGAACCCTGCTAGGTAAAAGGATTCTATCCTGAATATAAGTTGTTAACCATTCCACAGTGTGAACAATGTCATAAATGGAGATCTAGAAGGCAACTTGATAAATATGATCGATTTCGGAATCTAAAGAATCACGTGGGTTAGAGTAACATCAGCTACAACAAGGCAAAATGTAACATCGCTTAAGGGAAGAGCCACCACTTGGTTTCACAGCCAGCTGCAAAGGATTAACAGACACCACTGGCAGCATGCTGACTATGAGCCAGCTGGGGGATGTAGCCAAACTGATTTCAGCTAAAATTTTTTTTTAAATCACAATATTTAGACCAAGGGAGGGGCTAGTCTTGCTCTTCCCCGTGGTAGCTAGATCAAAGAAGAGCGATGTGATTGGAAACTATGTCATATGAATCATTGTCAGAACTAGAGATGTTTAGCTTATAAAAGAATATAGGAGTGTAAGAAGCAGGAGATGTGACAGAGGCACACATGTGTCCCCAGACATCTGTCCATAGGGAGATCCTAATGATTCCCATCAGAGATTTTAAAAATTCAGTTTTGCACATTAGATTTATTGAGCTTAGAAGCCACTCAAATTTCGTTTTGTGTTTTCTATAAGTTTATTTATATCTGGGGAAACTCTAGCAAGGATCACAGCCAAAGAAGGCATTAAGATATTACATTGCCTCTGAGCACCATTTACACTCCCTGCTTTACTGGAAGAGTAGCCTAAACAGGGATGTTACAGCTTTCTTAATATATCAGAAGAGCTTATGTAAGACTGAAGAACTGCAATTGCTCTAGGGTAGGGTCCAAAGACAGAGAACTTGGCTCAAAAGGAAAGAACTTTGATGAACTCAAAATAAAGAAGGAATTTCAAACTGAATGGTGCAAACAGAAATGCCTGTCTCAGGATGTCATGGACCCAAAGTTCAAATATAGGATAGACGCCCATTTGGCAGATATGGGGAAAAGGCACCTAAGAAGAGTTCTTAGGATTAAATGAGCTACGAAGTCCCCCCTCCCCCATCCTGAGATTATTTTAGACTAAAACTCCCAAATCTCTTCCCTTTCTTTAACTCTCTCCTAAACGTCTAACCTCATTTTCAAATATTTGTTTGAAACAGTCATTCTCAAAATTCTTCTAGTATCTTACATCCATTCAGTTAAAGACCAGAATATATCATCTGCCCAATTTCCTGTTTTTATTCTGCTACCACATTATCCTAGTCATCCAAGCAGGCAACCAGTCATTATGGGCCCCTCCCTTTTCCTTCTCAATCAGTTGCTAAATCATGTGGATTCTGCTTTACACAGTCTCTCACATCCACCCCCTCCTTTCCAGTTCTTTCCCACTATCCTAGTCAAAGTCTTCACTATTTCTCACTTAGGCCGTTTGGTAATGAGCTGTTAACTATTATCCCTCCCTCTGACCTCACCTCCATTCTATTTATCTAATATATGACAGCCAAATCAATTTTTCTTAAAAGTAGGCTGGATGACACATCTCCCTCTTCAAAATTCATCACCTCCTACGGAAGTAATACAACGCCCTCACAATGGGATATGATCTAAAAGCTACATGGAACCTTTCCGTTCTTGTTCTCACTGTGATCATCATAGGTGCAACACGCTCCATTTCTGCCAAAGCTTTTGATTTTACATCCTTGGATGTTCTATCTAACTTAGGTAACACTAATTCCTTGCCTGGAGTGTGCCTGTCTAATTTTCACCTTTGTAGTCAAAACTCATTTCAAACACTACTTACTCAAAGACATCTTTACATGTGTGATTACTCTCATTTATAATCTTTTATAGCCCTTTGTTTACATGTTCTTTAGGCTACAATGTAATCCGTTTTGTATTATAAGTATCTGCACACCCAGAAGAATTCACCCCGTTATACTTCAAAAGCCTCAAGCAAAAGGACTGTTACTCGTCACTGATGCTCTGTGGCATCTGGCACAGTGTAAGTGTTCGATAAATAAATATGAGATAGACCAATTAATACTGCCATTTTCCAGTATATGCATTTCGCTTTTGATTTTAACTTGGTATTCTCATAAAAATTTGACAATAAGTGTATAATGCATACACAATCATCACCGCCAGTGGACAAACCTGGCAAGGTGTATTTCCTCCTGACAGTCAACAGTGGAGGTTTAATATGCCCTAAGGAAAGTAATTCACTAAATCCATCAGCTCTTTTGGTCAAAAGGATATATCACATTTGCAAATCAATTGTCTGCTTAAAACTCCTTTCCTTGTGAACATTTTTTGGGGGGGTTTACTTTATATATATATATCTATATATGTTTCTATATCTATTTATAATGCTTACTCTGCTCAGACATTGTTCTAAGTGCTTTACAAAATATAACTCATTTAATTTTAACATGCAGTTTCCTATGTTAACTCCTTCAATCCTTCAATTCAGGGATGATGCTAAAGGTATCTTTTATGATGCCTGCTTAGCCACATACCCTTTCAAGTGAAACTGCCCCACTGAGAGCACAGATTCAAGCTCAGCTGGAGGCAACCAAACATCCTTCCTATTCCTACCACTCTATTCCCGCCTCCCTTCCCCACCCACAAATCCCTACAAATGAGGACAAGTTGAACAGTGAAGAGCACTGTAGAGGGTAGAATAATGGCTCCCCAAAGATGTCCACATCTTAATCTTCGGAACCTGTGAATATATTACCTTACATGGCAAAAAGGACTTTGCTCACGTGATTAAATTAAGAATCATGAGATGATTAGCCAGGATTATCTAGGTGGACCCAATCTAATCACGAGGGTCCTTATAAGGGAAAGAGGTAGGTGTTAACTTTAATACTGACTATACTGGGTAAGGATCTTGACACCAGTACAAAAGAGAGAAGAAATGGGTCTGTTCTTCACTGGAGCCTTTTGGGGTTTAAATCAAAGTACTGAACTGGCCTCAGTAAACAAGAAGGAATATATTTTGGTGATAACCCAAATAGCCAGAAAGTAACATTCCTATTTTAGAGGAAATATTAAAAGCACAGAGAAAAGAAATATAAAACTCTTGCTAATTATCCATGTAATTGAGTTAATATTCCATAGTTGTTGGACTACGATTTGTAATGTGACTTAATGATTCAAAGAAATTGTCATATATTATGACACACACATATTCATATATACACCAATTTCTACCGTACACCATTCACAAAATAAATTCTAGACGGATTATACATCAAAATGCTTTTTTAAAAAAGCTATAAATGTACCAGAGTTTAGATTCTGAAACTTGGGATAGGGAAGGCTGGAAGGCTTTCTTAAATAACACAAAACAAGGCAGGGGGGTGGGGGAACCATGAAAGATAAGATTGATATATTTAATTTATAAAATTTAAAAATTGTTAACTTAAGCAAAGTAAAAAAGATAAACAACACACTCTAAGAAAATATCTGCAATGTATAAAATCTGCAAAGGATTTAAAAGAACAGGCTATGAAGAGGCATTTCAAAAAGGAGAAAGACAAATGAGCCAGTAAATATATGAAAACCTGAACTCACTAGGAATCAGAGAAACACATATTAAAATAACACAGCAGTAGCATTTTCTCTTTTCAGTGCTTCTAAAAGATAGGGGGCCTATGAACTCTTACAACCTGCTGGTGGGAAAGTCAATTGGTACCGACATTTGGAGGGCAATTTCGCAGTATCTATTAAAATCAACAATGCTTGTACCCTATGACTATCAGTTCCACTTCCTAGTATCTACCCAGAGAAATACTTGCTTATCTGTACACAATGAAGCATAATCATGGATTATAACTGAAATATTGTTTGTAATGGTAGAACATTTGGACAATCCTAAATATCTACCAGTAGGGAAATGATTTAATACAATTTTTGTGTGCTCTGTGAAATATTCTTCATGAGTTAATAAGCCTATATATACTGACATGGGGAAACCTTGCAGATGTATAAAAATGATCTGCAAAATGATTCACACAATTTCAGTAGAAAAACAAACAAACAAAATCTGATTGCTTGTGCTCTGGAGAAGTTAGAGAAAAGAGATGAGTATTGGCCAAGGCAGACTACTACATTCTCTGTGTGTTTTATTTTTTAACTTTCTTTTTTACAGTAGGAATGGATTCATGCTTTACTTGTCTACGTAAAATACATGGAAATTATAAACACTTTCTAAAAAGGAAAGCGAATCAAGGCAAATGTCTATGTAAAATGAATACCTAGATGAGTGAATAGATGAATGGGGCTTTTAAATTTTTCCTTTCCTGTGCACATAAAATATATTTCATGTTTATGGTGATAGAATTTAATTCCAGAGATGAAAATATGGACTTAAGTGTGGCCAAAAATAAGCCACTAAGAATGAACAATTAATTTTATTATTTTTTAATTTCAAAGATATATGGCCTTCTATTTCTATTTATTCTTACTCATTTCCATTGAATTACTTTTCTGGTCGTAATGAAATGATCAGGTCAACCGCAAAAGACTAAGTAAGTGAAATCCCAGATCAGTGAAACTTTTTGAGTAGATTTACAACCTGCATTTGGGAACAACAGAAAGTAATACGTTACCGAATAATGAAAACATGGGCATAAAAATGGAACAGTTTCATATGCATGGCAAAGCTTTGAAAATTTTGCACTTCATGCAAAGTGCGCTAATAAATGTCAATTTCCGTACTGTACTTGGCATCCTGTTCATTTGCATTAACCTACTTTTGAAGTATCCCTAATGCAGAATTTCCTCCCTTGTTCTCCTACCTACACTTGTGTGTGTGTGTGTGTGTGTGTGTGTGTGTGTGAGTGAGAGAGACAGAGAGAGAGAGAGAGAGAGGGAGGGGGAGAGAGAGAGAGAGTCACTAATGTAGGGCAAGAATGGAAGCCCAATTAAAAAGAGTTTCTCACTGATGTTTGTTCGGAAAATTTAGCCCTTAACTAAATGAATATTATACACACACAGACGCACATACATATATGGATATTCTGATGTAAAACCATACAAATCAATCTTTTCTCATAGAATATCATGAGGTTGGTTAATACTTTATGTAGTGTTTCCTTCTCCGGGAATTCATCACAGAATGCTTTTACACTGTATCTCCATCAGATAATGCTATTTCATACTTTCAGACAATTAGGCATTTAATAAAATTAATGAGGTATTTGATTCTTGAGTTTCTACCATGTGCTTGGTTCTATGGAACTTGTACCACTTCTCTGTCCCTGCCCTATTTACTCATGAGCCATTTGGTCTCCACTCATGACATCTCAGCTTCTCCCTGTTAGGCTCATGGGTACAAAACATGGAAAATAAATAGACAAAACCAAAAATTACCTGAAATCCCACCATAGGAGAAAACCATTATTAATAATTTGGCTATTTATTTTCTGTATTTTCGCAATGAGCTTGTATTTTAACAGCCAGCAAAAGTTAAAGCTATTTTCATTTTAAATGATGAATACAGAGGGGAAATCAACAGGTATATTGTTTTGATTACCCAAGTAATTAACACTTGTTGGCAGACAGTTTAGGAACTGTCATCTTCATCAGGCACTTAAGAGAGAGACCTCCAGAAGTAATGACACTGAGCTGTCTAAGGGAGCTTTTTCAATATTAATTTTTGAAATTTGATTCCAGGAAAAAAAAAAAAAAAAGGCTTCATTCTGTTAACATTGGGACCTGTGACCCAGCTACGGTGCCCTGTTAGCCTGCTTCTTTCACACTTTCTAGTCCACTTGCTTTGTGCTTCTTTTAATGATATTTACTTGAATTTAAAGAGAAATGTATTGTTACCATCATTATTTTAAGCTGCATGTTAGCGTAATTAGACAATTCAGGTGATACTAGCCTACATCCTAAGTCATGTTTACAATTTAAACACTGACATTTAATTAGAAAAATAGACTAAATTAGTCTTCATATTTTGATGTGTTTCTGCCTTTCTCTACACCTTCCTCTACTGAGGTCCATGCTTTGTTGTGACTGAGGAAGGTGAAGGCAAAGCTGCCCAAATGCATCACCAATGGGCAGATGCAAATGTACTTGTTGAATGATTTGTCCTCGAGCAATGTTACATTCTTGACCTCTTTCTTCTAATCACACCTATCTTCATTTTATTCTGTGTTCTTACTGCTACATGGAATTAAAATTGGGGAAAATGTGACACTATTACTTTCTGTTCAAATATGCACTTGTTTATCTGTTTACTGCGTTTCCCCACTATAACCTAAGATTAATGGGGGCAAAAGCTATATTTTTTAAATTCACAATTTAATCTCTGATAACTAGCAGAGTCCAGAAACATAGTAGGTTCTCAATAAATGCATTTGAATGAAGGACTTATTCTGGTCCTGAGGTTTAAACCCATACCGCTTACTTGTATCAGAAAGTTTTTCCTGAAGCCACCATAAAAAAAAAAAAAAAAAGAACCTATAATGGAAAAAAATCTGAAAAAGAATATATATATATTCAATATATATATGTATGTATAAATGAATCACTTTGCTGTACACGAGAAACTAACACATCGTAAAGCAACTATACTTCAATAAAAATTTTTTAAAAAATCGCAGCAATCATAGTGCATCTGCACAAATTTTTCCATTTCCTTTAAAGTTTTTGAGCTTATTTTCACTCCTAAAACTGCTCTCAATGCATTCGCTATTTTCACTGGAATACTAGCATACTCCATGTTCCAGTCCCCTCATTAGTTTATCTTACTCATGTCATTGAAAATTTTCCTCCTACCAAAATAACGTTATTCCCCTAAAATTGTTCCAACTAAACATTTCTTCTCAAAACCACTAACTGGCTTTTCATTGTCCTTCAACTTCCATGTTTTTCATCTTCAACTTTAGTCATCATTATTCCAATCTCTCTTTGCAGCTCCAACATTCAACCCATACCTCTATTTTACTCAAGCACTTATCCTATCTTGCCTCCTATGCAGTCTATCTTTTTTATACACTAAGGAAGTATGCTAGGCCTCTATCTCTGTACTCATTTACCATATATTTTAATAAAAGAATCAAAATATTATATACTCCAAAATTATCACACTTCATTCTCTCCTAAGTGGATGTCAGCAGGCAATACAAAGAGCCTCACCCGTTAGTCAGGGCTGCAGAGGTGCCCTTGACATTTTGGGTTTATTCCCTGGAAGTGGAATATATATATGTTTAGAAGGAGTCTACGTCAGTGCATTGTTATCTTACTCTATAAAGCAGCAACCTCCGTTTTCAGACATAACTTGCTCACCTTTTTCTCTCTGCCATATTAGGTGCACAGGAATAGTCCTAAGCTAAGGATAACAATGGTGAAATGATTAAAACATTTATGTAAGTGGACATTTGAATATTCTCTTACTTAGGTTTAATGTAGAATTATGATAAACTCATTGACTGAGAAATGTCTCTAACTTTAACTGGATCTCTAATGCACAGTAAAATAGGTTTTGTCATATCAATATTTTAAAATACATAAGATGCTCATTTCTTTTTCACATGAAAGGAGTCCAGAGTCCAGATTACAGATTGGATATAGCAGCTGCAAGGTTTCTTCAGAGATGTCAGTTCCTTCCGGTTTTCTATTCTATTTTCCTTGTGTTCTGTTCCTTAGATCTAGCGTGCTCGCCATATGGTTATGTTTCATGATGGAAGAAGGGAAAGGGCAAAGGGCCAAAAGGGGGATTGCTGACTGAATCAGCTTCCTGTAAGAAAAGTGCCTGGAAGCCCCATCCAGGAATTCCTACACCTCACTGGCTAGACCAGTGCCACATAACCGCACCTAGGAGCAAGAAAGGGAGGGGAATATAGTTTTCTTTTAAGCTGGGAACACTGCTATCCCAAATAAAAGTAGGCCTATGCCATAAAAAGGAATGAAGTATTTATAAATGCTAAAATGTGGATAAACCTCAAAAACAGTATGGCAAGTGAAAGAAGACAGACACAAGAAGTCACATATTGTACGAATCTGTTTATATTAAATATCATGAATTGACAAATCTATAGAGACAGAATGCAGATTGGTAGTTGTCAGGAGCTATGGAGTAGGGGGAAATGAGGAGCAACTGCTTAATGGGTACAGGGTTTCCTTCTGGAAATGATTGAAAATGTTTTGGAACTAGATATGGTTGGTGATTGCACAACATTGTGAATGTACTAAATGCCACTGAATTGTTCACTTTAAAATAGTTAATTTTATATTATATGAATTTTACCTCAATCAAATAGATATATAAATAAATAAGCAATTTTTAAATTAAATTTTTGTTGGTAAGGAAGAAGGAAAAGTAGAATATTGCTTAGGCAACCAGTAGTCTCTGCCATTGGTTCCATTTTTTTTTCAATTGGCAGATAATTATTTATTTACCTACTATGTGACAGATAATGGTCAAAGCTACAGTGTTGAAAGTGGTGGACAAGTTCCTGACCTTCTAATGGGCCCAGAAACATATGATGAGAACAACATCAACAAACCCCAGTTGAGGGACATCCTTCAAAACACCTGACTGGTACTCCTCAAAACTGTCAAGGTCATCAAAAACAAGGAATAACTGAGAAACAGGCTCAACCAAGAAGAGCCTGGGACATGATGATTAAATGTAATGTTGTATCCTGGATGGGATCTAGGAATAGAAAAAGGACATTAGGGAGAAGATGAGAAAATCTGAATACAGTACTGACTTTAGTTAATAATAATATGTACATATTGGCCTATTCATTGTGCAAATGTACCATATCAATATAAGTAGTTAATAACAGGGGAAACTGGACATAAGGTATATAGGAACTCTCTGAACTAACTTTGTAATAATTCTGCATATCTAAAACAGCTATACAATTAAAAGTTTATTTTTATGAAAAGGGTATAGATGGTATTTCTCCAGATTTTATACCCCTTCCCCACTCCTGAATTCCCTTTTCTGAATCAAAGTGGTTTTGTCAAAGGGCAAGTAACAAGATATATCTAATATATACTGAATGTTTACTATGTGCTAAGTACTAGATTAGGTTCATCTTGATGTACTATATCATTTAGTCTTCATCACAATCTTGTCTATTATCTTTAGTTGACAGCGAGGGAGTGGATGCTCAGAACGTTTTCTGAGTTGGCTAAGAGTACACAGCCGAAATGGAAAGGGGTCAAACTGCTCTGCTTCCTATATCCTTCCAGTATGACAAGCTGACTAGGAGACTGGTCCAATGTTTCTCACAGGATCATTACCATGGTGAGGTACAATATTTGAGAGAGAGAGAAAGAGAGAATATGAATGTATGTGTCTATGTTTGCATTTGACCAGTATATGCTTGGGAAAAAGGATTTCTCAGTCCACGTGGCTCAGGTGGATTGATCCTATCCCTGGCCTTGGGGGTGAGCAAGAGTGGCCAGTCAGAATACTACATCTCCTTGGCCCCTTGGGTAGGTTCAGGCATGGGCATATGATCAAAGCACACAATCAAAACCAGACCAAACAAAAATCTAGAGCTTTCTCAAATGGGGGGCACAAGAGATTATATAAGCCTGAGGCTATCAGGGGCCATTTTAGTCATCAGAAGGATAGAGACTGACTTAGAACGAATCCAACATAGGGATACAGAAGAAACAATATTTAAGAGATGGAGAAACAGAGACAGGCACAGGGAGAGGAGGAGGAGGAGAAGGAGGAGTAGGAGGAGGGGGAAGAGGAGGTGGAGGAGGAAGAGGAGGAAGAAGAGAGGCCAGGTACTGATAGTATCAATTGAGTTTCGGGATTCAGCTATATCTGCAGTCGTAACAGTGACAGTCCTACCATTGGAGTATTCAGTCACTGAGTCAAGATATTTCTTTTGAACTCTTTTGAGTTATATTTCTGTCACTAGTCCCTCAGAGAGTTATAATACAGAAAATGTGTATGAAGAAGCAGTATTTCTAATACACAAGCTTCTCTTTTAAGCCAATTGTTGTCTAAAATTAAAAGCAAATATCTAACAATCTAGCAAAGCAAATTTTTAATAATATCTACAGAGCCTTCCTGAAAATGTAAAGAATCAAAACCCATAATTTAACACTTTTAAACCCATTATAAATATAGCATTCTATGTTCAAATGCATTTGGCTCAGATATATATATATATATATATATATACATACACATACACACAAAGATATATATATATATATATGCTACTTATCATATAATACTAAAAGTAAACATCTCCTGAAGAAATTAAATTCATATGCCATTCATGCACTTTACAGTTAACTCAGCCAACTTATTCATTCACTCAATGAGTCATTTATTCAAGCCTTTAAGGATAAAAATCGTGCTAATTGTTGAAACCAAAAAAAAAAAAAAAAACCAAAAATAAGATATGGTCTCTCTGTTCTCAAGAAGCTCAATCCAGAGAAAGAGGTATCTCAAGAAAAAAATTTAAAAACTAATTTTAATGTAATGTATAATAATCGTAATAATTAATATCTGTTAATTATTTAAAGTCCTTTGGTATAGTATCTTATTTAATACAGAAAACAATCCTATGATACATATTGCATGTATCATTATTATAACTCCCATTTTTCAGATTAGGAAATGACAGTTAATTGAGGTCAAGTTACTTTTCCAAGGTCACACACATCATGAGCATGAACTCAAGGATCATGAACTGCAAGGCATCTCTTTTAGCCAGTACGGTACTATATTCCCTTACTGCTATTGCTTTCCATTTAAAGTTGAGAATACTAATCTTTTTTCCTCTATAAATAAGAAAGTCATTTTATACAGATATGCCCTTTTATCTCTTTGACAATGCTTTAAGATAAAATAATCCATAGTCAGCTTAAAATTTAAGACTGACAAAGTTCAATTGAATTTTAAACTTCAAAAATTATGCTAGTCAGTATTCTGATAAGCATTAAAAATGTATATAAGAAAAAAATGTATATAGTATTTAGACATATATCTTTTAAACCTAGGCAAATCTTCTGTTCTCTTTTAAGGTAATGCAGTAAAATTTCCAAAGCCATTTTATAATATAAGTGTACGTTTGAGATTAGCATTTTACATTTTAGACTATTTATATTCGTGTGTATATCTTTAAAAACAAAAGAAAACAAAGGTATTTACAGATAAAGCTAGAAATCAGAATCATATAGGTATACATATGTTTAATACAGGTAATTGAATATGAAGGTCAGGTTTATAAAAAAAGAATAACCAATATAATTCAGATATCTTTTCATAAACAGGCAAAAAGTCTGTAGCTATCATATACTTTTGGAAGTATTTACACACACATGTGTGTCTTTCAAAACAAAAGAATCAAGGATACTTTAAAAATTAAATATCCTTTTTATTAACTGGTATTTTTTTTTTCAAAAGTTAAATCACCACTGATACTTTTCTAACGAATGCAACATCTATAATTTAAACACATTTTCAAATACAGGGAAAAAATAAAAGACAAAAGTACCCGTCACAAAGTCTTTGCCCTTTGTTCTCTAAAAGGTGCAAGGAACCAACTAGACCTCAAGCCAAGTCTATCACTTTAGAATAATACATAAAATCAAGCATTCTCATTGGCTGACTTCCTCTGATAAGCTGTGGTTCTGCCAGATTTCACACTTGGAACGTCCAGATCTGTGATAGATTAAATTTTCATGTTTTAAGCCACCAAGTTTGTAGTAACCTGTTACAGTAGCCTCGGGAAACTAATGGAGTAACATTATGGTCCCATGTACTTTTTAAAGTTACTTAGTAGCTAAAGTATAGAATTGTATAGTGTCATTCATTCAGTATTAATTGAGCACCTCTGTAAGACAAGTTTATGCATCAAATCTATGTAGATATTTTTGTGATTCTGTGCTCTGAGGAATTCTCAACTGCATCGCCTGCTTCTAAAGACATTAGAATGGTATCCTGAAAAATAGCTTGTGACCTTTCACACTGTTTTTTTTTTCATTTTTTATTCTACTAATGGTTTAATATAGATCTTAATAACAATCATAGTAATAATTTCTTTACATATGTGATGATCATGATAATAGCCCTAGAGGTAGGTACTATTATTACCCTCATTTGACTGGGGATTAAGTTATGACTTCAGGAAGCTAAGTCACTTTCCTAAAGTCATAAATCTAATAACCTTAGTTTTCTGTTTTCAAAGCCTGTGCCACGCTTAACCAGTAAAGCAAAGAACTCCTTTTAACATTCTACTCAAAAATAACTCTCACATTTGCGATGACAAAAAATATATATATATGAAACAAGATGTTGACACTGAAGTTGGAACTAGGCACCAACTTGCAACAGATGTGAAATAGTAATGTGAGTTACAAATCACTAAATAAGAGATTTTTAAAGGAAATGGGTAAGCACCTGTTCCTCACTCTTGAACACTTTGATGACTTTCAGATTAAAAATGGTTTACGAAGATGCAGAGGTAGGATTTGGTGCAGATACTTTTGGGAAAGAGCTGTCATCTATCTCCTTGGGGAAGAATTGGGGATTATGACCCATCATCTCCAGCCAACTAAAGGGCTCTTTAAGGGGACCCCTTTAAAATCTATGGAATATATTCTTTGCAGTTGAGAGACATGGAGGAATGAACTTTACCTCATACCCGAGTGAGGCAAAGCAGCTGCTACAGCAGGAAAGATGAGACTGTGTTCAAAAGTTTGGAGGCCAAGATGTGTGAGTGTTTTTCTATACTTTGGGTGTCTATAAGACTCATCTGCACAGAACAGCCCCATTCTATGTCTGTTATTCCATTGTAATTATTAGTAGTGTCCCCTTTCATTCAGAAAAGTATCTCAGTTTGTATGATGGATTATATAATCATCCTAATGTTGGAACACACAGAAAATAGAGTCAACATGGAAATGACTGGGGTTCTGTCCAGTGGACATCTACAAGAGTAGAGGAACCTCAGTAGCAACAACCTGGAGGTGAAGCCTAGATTTTTAGGAAAGAAGGATATAATCACCAGTCTTGTTCACACAGAATAAAGATGGCTCTATCTGGGTCAAAGAACCTGCAGGGCATGAGGGTTGGGGGAGGGATAGAGAGGGGAGAGAGGGAAGGAGAGAGAAGTAGAAGTTTGTACCTGTTGAGCCTCTTCACCAATACGTACCAAAATATACATTTTTAAAGCAGCAGCATTGAGATATAATTCATATAACATATCATTCATCCATTACAAATGCACAAGTCAATGGTTTTTAGTATGTATTCATAGGGTTGTGCAACCATCACCACAAAGTAATTTTAAAACATTATATCCCTCTAAAAGAAACCCCAACCCATTAGCAGTTATTCTCCTACCCACCTTTCCACATTTCCGTAAAGAGTCATTTTATACAAAACAGTAACTAATAAATAGTATTACCTGGTTAAAAGTTTAATTTAAGAATTAGAAAGAATAGAAAATAGCCTCTAAGAGAAAACTGCCCAAGGTCAGAGAGTTAAATTAAACGAACTGAAAAGAATCAGGAGAAAAACCATTGTAATCGTGATATTAAGAAGTGAGAAATGATTTGATCTCTGTCATTGATAGTAAACAATATAAATCAACTTTAATTTTTTTTAATATGCCTTTTTCACTTCATATAACAGAAGAGAAACCTTGAGAAGATGGCATATATAGCATTCATTCTCAACCCTAGCTATACATTAAAATCACCAAGGAAACTTGTAAAAATACCAACATCCTAGTACCCAGGAAAATTAAACCTGAGCATTAGAGATTCATATTTGGAGCCAGCATTCAATCACTACTATATATTGTCATAATTCTCATGAGGATCATGGGTATTTAAACAGCTGAAGTTTGGGAGGGAAATGTAAAAGACAACAGGTTTAGATTATACATATTACCTTACTTTTTTTCTGCAGAAATTTTGTGTAAAATAATGGGAGTGTGTTGCCATGTAGAAATATGCAAGCAGAAAAATATTGAAAACTACTGCTATAAAAGAAAGAGCATAAATTCTCAAGTTCTACAAAGTTGGTACAGATTCCAGTCCCAGTATGACAGTGGGAAGTCACATAAATTCTGTGAGCCTTGAATTTTCAGCTGGGTATTGGAAATAATCATAGTCTATTTATTTGCAGGGTCATTGTGAGAATAAGGAAAAGTGTAATATCACTATCATTAAAGTATAACAAATGGTGGCTATGTTATTATTCAAATAAGTCAGTATTATAGTTGAAACATAAATTAAATAATTATCTTTTTAGACTGTTCACTTAATGATACAGTGAAGTCTATGACCCTTTCGAACAATGCATTCTCAATAGTACTAATCTTTTCAAGTATTATTAAAAATACATTTACAAAAAAATACATTTAAAAGTAGATGTAGATGCAAGAAGAAAAATGCATCAATGTACAAAACACCTTATACAATTTTCTACAGTGAAAGTACAGTGGCTGCTAATAATTTGCCTCTATTTGGTAGGAGTTAAAACTCAACAAGAAACTTTCTCTTTGGATAAACACTCAGAGTCCTTGGAAAGGCATACAACTGAACTAGAGAGATATTATACTTGACTAGACCTAAGGTCATAAATATGTCTTTATATATATATACAAACCAATTCATCATAAATAAGACAAGGAGATACAGGATCCTTTTTTCAAAGGCAAGTGTCAACGAATTAACAAAATACCTTGAATGAAACCAGGTGTCACTTTCTCTTATCCTAACCTTCACAACATAAAAGAGAAAAAACAGCTTTGGTGTTTCTACATAGCTACATATGTAAGGTTTTCAAAGAGATACCAATATTCTTACATGAAAATAAGTAGACAAATGGGTATTTAAATGACTAAGAAGATAATGATTGGAATGGTCCCTTGTGAAATGTATCAACCAACTGAAACGGTGTCTGATTTTATATGGTGCCTGATTTTTCAAGGAAGTGTAAAGAATATAGATGGCAAAATAAAATACAATCTAGAATTCAAAACAAGTACGAAAAAAGGACAGTGGCAATTCTTGCCAATTAATTTTGAATAACTGCATAAGGAAGAATGTGGAGTATGAACATGAAGATGTGAAAAACTTCATCTGTCCTCTGGAATTACATTCCTGGGTGACCTTTGACAGCTTCATTAATTTAAAAAATGTTTATCTAGTGCTCACTCTGTGACAGATCCCACGCTAAGTACTGTGAGTAGAAACACGATTTTAATAAATGCACATTCTACTCCTGGAAAGGATCATCTGTGTGACTGAGACATATACTCGTACTTTATTCTTTTTAATTGTCTATATCAAAATACTTGACGAATATGAATAGTGACCATAATATCAAGAAATTAACCTAAATATCTGTCAAAATGGAGGAATTTCTGATGCTATGTGAAAAAGAGAGAGGAGAACTGAGAAATATTCATGAGCTATTCCACACAAAGCTAAATATAAAAATGTTAAAACCAATAGCAGCCATTTTTTTAATAACAAGTAGTTTAATCTTTCTGCGGGTTAAAAAAATGTAGAATAGTTTGGTCTTTACTAGCACATTTCACAAATTTAAAATACCACTGAATAATAACAACACTATAAAACTAATTGCATATTATATAAGCCACATGTGTATAAAGCAGTGATGTTGAATTGTTCATATGATTGTATAAGAATTTATGAGGAAATAAACTAATCTTATAGACACTTTAAAATGTATGACATTATTCCAAATCCAAAAATGATATCCTTTTGTAAATGAGAGTATGTATGTCATGTTCAGTGATGTGAAACTCTGTGTACTGTTGTAGGAGACCAAAAAAGAAATAAAGAGAAAATATTTGAACCAGGGCTTGGTGCTAGGGATAAAAGAGAAGATATGGAAAGAAAGAAAATACTTAGTTGACAAAATGTGCAAGTCTTGGTGACTGATTGAATGGGAAAGTGAGGATGTTGGTGAACAAGAATGACTCCACTGTTCCTCACCTAGGTTACCCTAAAGATGCTGTGCTAAGAGAAGAGGGGGAGAGACTTACTCAGCATGAGTTCAGACATGGTGAGTTTCGTATACCTGTGGAACCACTACATGAAAGTGTCAGATGGTGACGCAAAGGGTGGGAGAAGGCATGGGGGCACCAAGACGGTGTGCAGAGTGAGAAGAGTAAAGGAACTGGGATGGAAGCGTGGCAGCACCTATAACTAAAAGGTAACTTGGAGGAAGAGGAGCTCATGGACAATACTGACAAAGTGTCCACAGAAGAATGAGAACAGAGGATGGTGTCATAGGAGTCAAGTGTGTTGAGAATTTCTAAGACAGAGTAAGCAACAGTGTCAAGTGCAGAAGAGAGACCTGGTAAAGAATAACTAGTACATACTCACTAAATTTACCAATACAAACGTCATCACTCATCATAAAAACAACACATTTTGCCCAGTGATGAGTAGAGACTGAACTGCAGTGGCTTAAGAGGAAATGGGAGATTAGGTCACGGAGATAAAGAACTGAGATTACTCCCTTGAGAAGTTTGGCTCAGAAAAGAAGAGAGTGAAATGGCAGTTCCATGAGAAAGGAGAAGATGAAGCTAACCATAGAGCTGAAAGAGAAAAGGAATCAAAAGAATCAAGGACACAGGTGAAATAATTATCTCTTAAGTGGAAGATGAGACCCTCATCCCTGGAGACAGGAAAAAGGCATGAGGTTGGTTGTGGTAATGAATACATTGTACATGTATTCATGTACAATGAATACATGGATAAAGGATAAAGGGAAGGCAAGAGCATTCATAGCTGATGGTCTCAAATGTTTAAAAACTTACCAGATGGAAGAATATAGGCTAAAGGGAGAGGAGGGAAAAGAAGGGTCGAATAGGGGACTTGAGAAGAATAGGTTAGTTTTGGAATTGTCCTTCAGGGGAGTTTTAAACAGAGCTGAGCTCAGACAAGTAAAATACTGATGAAGAGCTCTTACTGCTGTGTAAGACTACAATTAATAAACACAGCAAGAGAAAGCAACTCCATGAACTTGGCTTCTGTTATTTTTTTTTTCTATCACGAAGACCCATTATTTATTTTATTTCATAATGTAATTGGAAAATTAAAGGGTTTTTCCCAAGTATGAATTTCATTATAAGATTTAAGCTTCATAACAGGGAATATCATTCCGAAAACAACGTTTAAAGGTTAGACCATTAATAAGAAAGCCTTATTTAACAATAAATTATTAACATTGATTTGTATTGTTTATATTTTGATTTATGTCTCTGCTTACATTTCTTCCTTCTATTTGTAGGCAAAGATCTGTCCTATAATTCACATAAATACCTCTTCCATGACCCTCCACGAAATGTACACATAGAGTAGTTGCCTAGTAAAATGTAGAGTGACATCCTATAGGATTCTGGGTTATTAAGCTCAAATTTAGAGAATTATTATCTGAATTTATTACTCCTTCCGAAAGTAGAAAAGTGATATAACCTGACCTCCCTTTAAGAAACAAATATCTTTTTGATAATTCTAAATATGTGTGCTAAAAGAAAATATCACAACAAGACTCAACACACACAGACACACACACAAACACACACAGAGATACACACATTCTATATACTCATACACATGTTGGTATTTTTCAAAATATAAAAGGCAGTAATTACAATGAATTACAGCTTAAGATCACCATAATGGAAAAGAATTTTTTAAAAAGAATGTGTGTGTGTGCATATATATATATATCTGAATCGCTTTGCTCTACGGCAGAAATGAACACATCATTGTAAATCAACTATACTTCAATAATAAAAGAGATCACCTGTTTTGTAAATAAGTTCATTTGTATCATTTTTTTTTGACTCCACATATAAATGATATCATATGATACTCATTTACAAAACAGAAACAGACTCACAGACTTTGAAAACAAACTTATGGTTACCAAAGGGGAAACTTGTGGGGGGGAGGGATAAATTAGGAGCTTGGGATTAACATATACACACTACTATATATAAAATAGATAATCAGCAAGGACCTCCTGTATAGCACAGGGAACTCTACTCAATATTCTGTAATAACCTATATGGGAAAAAAATCTGAAAAACAATGGTTATATGTATATGTATAACTGAATCACTTTGCTGTACACCTGAAACTAACACAACATTGTTAACCAACTATACTCCAATATAAAATAAAAAATTAAAAATATTAAAAAATAAAAATGTAAACCAAAAAAAAAGATCACCTGATTTAAGGCATTCAAAATAAATGCATTTATTTGTGAGACCCATTAAAATCAGTAATGAAATTAATAATGTTTCCATTAACGTGTTTGTTCATCAGGAGCCAGAAAATGAGAGAGCATCAAAATGGCATTCATACCAACTTCATAATACAACCAATAGGAACACCCATTGAGCTTCGTGCTGAGGTGCTTAGTTTGCTGTTTTGTTGTTTTTATGTACTTTACTCATTATCAATAAGAAGCATACTTGCTAAAAAAATGAAATAGGCAACACTTTCAAACTAATATTTAAATTTGTGTACTAAAAAAATACAGCAACTTAAAAGCTGATACTTGTTCTTTTTAATTTGCCTTAAAAGATGACAAAAATTCTAAGATGAGATTAGTCTAAGAACAATTGAGTTATCAAAATAATTGTTGCTCTATAATGATGAATACTTCCCTGAAAATATTTTTAAAAGTGGGAAAAATCTTGAACATGTTTTACAGGCTCTTTGAAAATTTTCCTTTGCATATTTTGCCACCAAAATTAGAAAAAGTGAGCAGCATAACATTATCACTTATGGTTATCACAGTTATTCCTGACATATTATGATTAGCCCTGATTGAAATGACATTTCCAACATGTACCAAATTTGTGAAAATGGTAATTGCATTCTGCATTTACATGAGGTTATTCTTTTAGCCTGCCGATTGGTTATACAAGTTTTATAGGCATCTTTCTGTGAAATAAACTCTATGCATACTTAGATCTTTGGTGTTATTTCTCAATAATTCTCTTTTACTTTATGCTCACCAATAATTATTAAAGATAGGCAGGTTTATACTAATAAAAACAAAGGGAAAATACCCCATCAAATTCATGTGAAGTAGTTTTGTATTAAAATGTTTTGCTTCTTTCCAAATAATACACAACATGCAGGTCTCTTGGCTCCTTAAGCCTATATTATGGTGTGCTTTCCCACATTAGTGAAATATCTATATGGTTCAAATTAGTTAAGTAAACTCTTCCTGACGATACTTGGCTACAGAGAAAACCTCTCCCTGGGATATAATAATCCACGTTTTCAAAAGAAAGCCAAAATTCGTTGCGGTAGTGATATGCTATTTCTATACAAATTATGAATTAAACTTCAGGTATTTACTGAATCTTTCTATGAATCAAGCACGGTGCTAGGTTAACAAGCCTTAGGTTTGAGTATCAGTTCGTTCTCAAATAGCTTGTTGCTGGTTGCTAAGTGTCTTATCCTGTTTGAGCCTCACTGTCTCATTATTTAAATTGAGATAATATTACTTACTTCTGGAGCTCGTTGTCTCAAAAAAGATACTGCATGTCAAAGGGTTTTGTTAAGAGTATTGCGTATATTATTGTTACCTTACAGGATTACTGAGGGACTGAAAAGAGAGAATATATCAGAAATGCAATGAAAAAAATCTTTAAAATATCATGCAAATGGAAGATGGTATTTTTATTATTGAATAAATTCACATACACACACATACACAGGCACACAAACATGAATGCTGCTAAAACTGAAAGATTTCTCTATCTTCCCAGAAGACACATTGTATTTAATGTGCAATCATGTCCTCTTTTACTTAAATATTCACTACTGATCCCTCAGGGAATGAAACAAATCAACAAATATATAGCATGGACTCAGAAGCATAAATTTTGGTAAATTTTATGAAGCTCCTTAAGGTTTTTCTTTCTGATTGAAATTGCTGTCACAGCAACAATTTTTATCTATGGTGCATCAGTAGATGCTATCCTAAACACGCCATTATGTATAAAAATATTTTCCAACAAATAATTACCTATGAACCATATTCTTCAAAATAAAAGAAAATGACAGTATTTATGAACTACGTACCTCTGATTTTAAAAGCCAGAGGTGGTTAATTTCCTAGATGAATTACTAGAAGATATCAGTCCCTTGACCTTTGAGGGATTAAAAAAAAAATACAAATTTGCTTTTGTTGTCATGTTAACACCACTGTTTTTGACAGTCATTTTGCAAATTTTCTAGTGTTTTTCTTGACACCAGTAAAAAGCTGGCAGCCATGTTATCCTTCTCCTAAGCTTGGAGTTAGGGTTTCAGCAATTGTGACACAAGATCCTAAAATGTTTGGGGAAGATTAGAGAATTTTTCCTAGAATCCCATAGACAACACCATCATTGATCCTACGTAGTTATTATTCTCACTTTATAATTCAATCACAAATCAAAATACACATGGTTAGGCTTTCTGTTTGCCTTTAATTTTCATTTTTCATAATGTGCCCCAGGACCTTTGGTAATGGGGCAGGTGGACTGTTTTGCTTGACCTTGAGGTTACCTAGGAAGTTGACCACATTTGACTTTTTTCATGTTCATCAGAAATAGTTCATGAATACTGTCATTTTCTGTGGCTCTGGGATGCTAACTATAGCTCATTTCTCGATTCAAAAATAATATAAGATCTACTATAGCAAAAAACCAACACTTAGAAGAGTAGAGGAAATATTTTGGAACTGAGAAAGCAGTCAGAGAATGGCTTAAGGGCATTGGGGTTTTCGACAAAGAAGGAGAGACAGCAGGCTGTTAAAGATTTTCTGAAAGAGGAGGGACTACCCAGTTGCACCTGGGTCTGGAGTAAAGTAATGCTTGGGGAAGTAGTCATGATTTATTTGGAAGCCCCTTACACTCAGCCTTTTTGAATGTGCTATCTTCATCTCCATGCCCATACCTGCTACTCCTGCCCCTATAACTACAACCCTTGGATTTTTCCTTGACTGAGCTCCCTCTCTCTTCTTTATCGCAACATCTTAGTTTAATCCATCATTTACTTCTTTCTTTTGAGTGCATCTCATCTCATGTATACTAGCTCAGCTTTAGCCTATGACTCCGATATCACTGGGAAGACCTGAAGAACCTCTTTCCATTTCTTCTTTGAAACCAAGCTCCAGGTAAGCAGGAATGACTGAAAACTCACTCTGCTCGAATTCAGTCTCTCTCTACTGCTAGCATCACCTCCTAAAATGGGTTATCATGGGATGGCTGCACTAGCAAACCTCTCTTGACTCCTTGTTTACAGAATGATGCATGTGGACCTTAAGGCTACTGCTTCAATGACTCATACTGGGCTTCTGACTATTGGTCTTGGCCTGTGACTCTTTACTGCAGGCAGTTTTTCTGTCTTGCCTATACATTAGAATCACTAGGGGAGCATTAAACAAACAAGCAAAACACAAAAACATTTAAAAATACAGATTCCCAGGCTTCATCCCAGCTCAATGAAATCAGAATCTCTAGGAGGTTTTAGGCATAACCTGGACAATTATAAAAGTCTTTCCATGTGACTCTAGTGTACAAACAAAACATATTTGCTAACCACTAGAGCATACAGGACAGAAGCCCAATTCCTTACCCTGATTAAAACAAACAAACAAACAAGCAAAAAACCTTGACCCTTTGGTTGGAATCAACTTATGTTTATTGAAAACACAGATTACTGTAATTATATATTGAATTTATTATTATTTATCACACTGTTCTTATCCAGACTCATCTTCTGCTGCTCTATCTGGACCTTTATCTGGAATCTCACCTTCTCCTCATATCTGGAACCCAGCATGGAAATTAATAGCTCCTACTCTTTGTACTTTTCCCTTAGCCTGGAATGATCTTTTGACCCTGGGCTGTCTCACAGATTACTCTTCATCCTTCAAGGCCCAGGTCAAAGATCAACTTCACTAGGACAGTTTTTCTGACTTTTCTAAATGTCCTGGGCTGCCTCGGCATGTCAATTCATATTTTTCCCAGAGTGCACTCCATGTCACAGGGTAACATGTCTATTAGTGCAAAGGTTATTTGAGCGCATGGTCCTTTCATCTCTGTGCCTCTACACATAGCAAAGGACATATATGGATTACGGTGGATGCTCTAGAATGAGTGAATAAAAGAATGAGTTGCTACATTAAGAATACTTCATTTAAAAAAGAAGATACTTTACAGTCTTTGTACGTCTGCTAAGTGACAGGTATCCTACTAAGGACTTCATTCACAGTATTTCACTGAGTTCTCAAAATAACCACAAGAAAAAGTTCCCACTGATATCCCCTTTTTACAACTCAGGACACTCAAAAAGGTTGTTACCCAGACAGTTGAATCTTCAAGGTCCCTATATCAGTATGACTTTACTCTTTGTTCCAAGAAGTCTTTTCCCAGGAAATAATGCTGTAAACTAATATATAGCTTCATTGGTGGCTTCAAGACATTCCTGAAAATACATTTATCTGAACTATAGAGTAATCAACCAGCTCTGCCTCAAGACACTAAGTTATCTTGAGGGAAAAAACCCTTTATTGGACAATGGATTGTTCAGCTGGATGAACCCTCTCACTTATCAACAGCTCTTTACTCATTAAGACTTACTCCGAAACCCTTGATTCACTGCATCCACCAATCCTTGTCTATATCTTGGATTTTGCCCAATTTCATTCTGATCTTTGCATTCAAAGACCTGCTTTAATCTACTTGAATCCAACTCTCCCCCCAACCTATACATATCTACCCTCAACCTCCATCTTCTGAGAATCTACTAAGAACCTCTCAAGCTGTTGGTCTCTTTTACTGCACCAAGTAATCAGCTCAGCTTTGCTTAATCTATGTGTTATACTGGTGGATATTTTGGGAATCTGACACTAATTAAAGGGACTCACTTCCAGAGTCAGGAACAAATCCTTAACTAAATCTGTGTTTGAGATAACTACCCTACATTGTCTCTGTTAATAAAATAAAAGTAGTTTTAAAAATTCCAATCAGTCTTACAGGACCTGTTTTTTAAGTATCTATAAAAAATGCTTCCTAACACTTACACTTTTTAGGATAAGAGAGGGTCTACAATATTGTTTTAAGCATACATTGTTATGTGAAAAAGGTAAAGTTTTGATGTGAATGGAGACACTTCATCCTTTGAAACTATAAAGTATGTAGGCTGAGGGCAGGGTTAGAGGAGTAGATTAGTGTTGTCGGGAACAGTGAGTTCTTAGTAACATTTCTAGGATTTGCTTTTTTTTGTACATTTGCTGCACTTTGAGTTGCTTCCCTAATCTTACAGTGTGCCACCTTTTTAGGCTTCCTGGACAGAGAACCATTTCCTAAAATAATTGTTAACACTGATTGAGTGTTTACTATGTGCTAGGCACCTTTCTATGACATTTAGTTCTTAGGGTCCAGGAATAAACTTACTACATCTTACAGGAATTTTAAACTACTCTAAGGCTACGGAATTTGTCTTGAAAGAAACTGAGATAACTCTTGAAGAGTATAATCTGGGAAGAGGCTTAATGAGATTTACATTTTAGAATGTTTCTTACTTTGCTGAGAATAGATTAGGAAAGAAAGGAGGATACAGAGAAATCAGTTGGAAGGCTGCTGGAAGTGGGAAAAGACAGAGGACGTGAGCATGTGAGTGTATGAGTGTGTGTGTATGTGTAGCTATGTGTGTGTGCCTGCATGTGTGTCTGTTCTATTGGAGACTAAAAGATGGGAGACCTGTCCCTGCACTCAGGTTAAAATTTTGAGAGTTATTTTGAGAACACTGAAGATTATACACAAAAATTTAAACCTCTCTGTGGCTATTATTTGCATTATAGCTTTTAATTTTTGTGATTAGCAGTAAAACTTTTTTTTAAATTTTTTTAAAATTTTTATTTATTTATTTATTTATTTATTTATTTATTTATTTATGGCTGTGTTGGGTCTTCGTTTCTGTGCGAGGGCTTTCTCTAGTTGTGGCAAGTGGGGACCACTCTTCATCGCGGTGCGCAGGCCTCTCACTATCGCGGCCTCTCTTGTTGCGGAGCACAGGCTCCAGACGTGCAGGCTCAGTAGTTGTGGCTCACGGGCCTAGTTGCTCCGCGGCATGTGGGATCCTCCCAGACCAGGGCTCGAACCCGTGTCCCCTGCATTGGCAGGCAGACTCTCAACCACTGCGCCACCAGGGAAGCCCAGCAGTAAAACTTTTAAAGTTAGAATGATCTCTGTTTCTTTGGTGTGTGTTGGAATGTGTAGGGGTTGGACAGGGAGAGTGGATGGAGCGGCAGAAAGGAAGCATAAAATGTTTAGTGCATGTTATTCTCAAACCAGCCTGCAAAAACTGGTTTAATCCCTCCGACTTAAGGGTATAAGGAAGCAAGCTTGAAAAAAACAGGTTAAGTGGCAAACTGTGGGGAGGGGAGTCAGAGAAATAAGAAATGAAAAAAGGCCCTCTTTTTTATCAATGCCCTACTTGTCCTCCAGTCTCCCTCTGGAAAGTTCCCCATGACAAATCTCGATGATGTGTCCACCTCTGTATTCCCATAGCCCTCTGTGCTTTTGGAACTTACCAGACTGCATGTACTGTAGTTATTTCTTTGCTAATCAGTCTCTCCCATTAGAAAGAGCTTAATAAACGAACAAGACTGTCTCACAACCGTGCCCATTACATAGCTCAAGAGATGTTAGTTGAGTGAATACACAAATGAACAAGCAAATAAAACAAGGAATAATGTGTAAATGGTCCTAAACACCTTATCACTTTTTATTGTTGCTTTAAAAAGAAGTGTACCCCAATGTTCTACTCAGATGTAAACGAGGGATTCCTTGCTCAACTAAATCTGGGAACTACTAGGTTAAGCAGGGTTTTGTTTTCTAAAGAAAAAAATTTAAACATTTTTCTTTATTCTTGAAGAACACATCAAAGAAGATTGTGTTCTTCAGTATGGTAGCCATCAGCAAAATATGACTACTTAATTTATATGATATAAAATAAAAAATTCAGTTATTCAGTTTTAATAACCATACCTCAAGTGCTTAACAGTCACATGTGGTTATTGGCTAATGTACTGGACAGCAAAGATAATAGAATGTTTTCCTCTTTACACAAAGTTATATTGGATAATGCTAATTGCACTGACCCAGAGATAGTATTACTCCCGTAAACGATCTTTGGGAAGCCCTGTTCCTGAGATGTCACTATTATAGGAATCTTTAGACTACAAAATGTAATGCAACTCTGCCATGTTCTTTACTGCTTATGCACATTGATTACATGTAGAATGGAAAGAAAGCAGGTAGTTGTTTTTAAAATTTAATCTTCATTTATTGAGTACATTTTATGTACAAAATGTCTTTTATACTTGGGACTTGGTAAAAATAATTATGAAATATAAGTAGTCAAAGCAAAAATATTTATATATCATCATCCATGAGCTAGTTTTAAAGCCATTATACACTGCTTTGATCTCTACTTTTGGCAACTTCTAATTGGGAAGAGTCCCTCTAGAAGGCAATTTGCCACGCTCCATTTTACTCCAATCATTTGGATAGTCCTAGAAATTTCATGGGGAAAAATAGTAATTTAGGAAACGGAAATTAGGTTTTTCAGTTCATTTTCTCAGACAATGAAAAAATAAACTTAGAGTAACATCAAAGAAGAGGACTTTTATAAATTTAAATAAATAGGAATGCCTGGAAGGATTTAAATAGATCAAGATAAATCTTTCTCCTGGCAATAAAGAAATAAATGCTGCAAACTTCATTTATGTCTGAGTCAGAATTCAAGTTAACTTTTGAATTTACAAAGAAAATTTAGGAAGAGGATTCGAAGCTACTTAAAAGGTGGTAATAAATTCTTTATTCTCTGATTCTTCTGAGCTCTCTCATTATTTTTGTTATCACATACATTTCTTATGATTTAAAATGGTGTGTTTTCTTTGTTTTTTTGTTTGTTTTTGTGGTGTGATCTCTCAACTGAGCATCTCTTGGGACAGTGACACAATATACTTAACACTCTCATGCTTCTTATTCACTGCTCTCCATTATGTTAATGTTCACATTCCAAAGACAATTATTTCCATTTATTCTTCTCCTTACTCCATTAGCCTCCCCATGCTGTCTCATTAGTCAGATTCCAGAAATGATTTTTTTGCCCTTTCTAAATCTGTGTTTTAATGTGTCTTTTTGTTGTTATTTTGTTTTGTTTTCTGGTTTCACTGTCTGATTTCTGCTAGTTCTATCAACAATTATAGGAGAAAAAGAAGTCACAATATAATTTTCAAAGATGTAAAAAACCTTAACCTCACACAAATATACCGTGAATATATGTGAAAGGTTTAGAGAGAACCAGAGGATGACAAAGTTCGTTCTAAAGGAATACCATCGACTGGTATATACAATCAGTGAAAATGATCAGAACTGCCTTCACATCTCCCTCAGCTTGACTAAACTTCAGACAGGTTTCTTCCTGATGACAGCCTCCCACCCACCACCTTCCTTTTCTTAGAGCACTTACTTTGAGAAGCCCTGTAATTGTAGAGTCTTGCTCTGTCTCTTTGAGATGTAAATCTTCTACAACCCAGGAATGTCTTTCTCACGCACCTGGGAGCCATCCTTTTGAAATGTAATCAAGAAGGAGAGCATCCCTGTCTCTCAGTCTCTGTGGGAGGGTAGGAGTCCAACTTTGATAAGTACCAATTAGCATAGGTGGTCTAACACACTGCCCAATCTTCCCTTAATGCCTTCCAGTACTTTTTCACTAGCTCACACACTGCTTAAAAACTCCCTATGGGACTTCCCTGGTGGTCCAGTGGTTAAGAATCCGCGCTTCCACGGCAGGGGGCACGGGTTCGATCCCTGATTGGGGAACTAAGATCCCGCATGCCTCGCAGCCGAAACAAACAAACAAAACAGAAAAAAAAAAAAAAGCACACACACACACACACACACACACACACACACACACACAAAACGCCCTATGTTCAATCTCTAGTCCCTACTGCATTAGTCTTGAATGAAGTCTTCTTGCCATTTGTAACAAGTGGCTGGTGCTATATCTCTTTGGCAAAGGAAAGAGTGCTGGAATAAGATTGTAAAGTTAGATACAAAACTGGCTAATGTCCTACAGGGCAATAAACTGTGACCTTTGGGGTTTGGTTTTCTTCTGAAGAGAATTAATTTGCATCCCTCTCAGACGAAAATAATTTACAACTTATCAGTTTGCTACAAGTTAACATCTCACTTCACAGAGTCTGGGATAATAACCCTCGTCATGTGTTTGGAAATAATTAACATGCTTAAGGTTTCAGAAACACCTTGTCAAATACTGGTCAGGCGGTTTTAGTGAATTTTTTAAATTATTTTTTTCTAAAGATTGTAAGGCCATGGCTTGATTTCCTCTGGAAGTTTTCTATTGCCACATATTTAATCGTTTAGTTACTTGTCTGTTTTCATCAATTTCCAGATTTCATCAATTCTAAGATGCACATTTTGCTCACATTTTATCATCTCTGAAACCGGAATGTCTTTTACAATTGCTGTGATAAGAAAGCATTGTGTCATAGTTTATTGGCACAGATATTGATTGTGTCTCTTACAATATTTGGCGTCTTACATTCACTGAAAAAAGATAAGCGTCTGCAGAGAATTTATGAAGTTTGCTATCAAGGAAAAAAAATGTACAAATGATGACAAAGCTTTCCACTTATCAAAATAAACGCCTGCGATTGTGTGTCCAGTTACTTCAAGCCCACATAATGACTCAAATTTTACTCTCTTACATTTCCCTTTTAGACTATGTATAGCTCTTAGTTCCAAATCACACTCCCTGTAGTTTTCTATATATTTTTCTCTGCTGCAATGGCTTTTCATATCTCCTATTTTGTTTCCTTCATCTCCTTATTTCATCAAAATGTATTTAAATTCATCGAGCTGTTTGTATGTACCATTGTTATTTTAGTGGTGATCATAAATAAAATATTGAAAACTTCCAAAAGACATAAAATCATGCTTTCCCAAATTTCAGAAAAACAATTAAAGAAAAAAATACTGAAATAAGTTGATTTACCAGTATTTGACAAGGTGTTTCTGAAACTTTCAGAGAGTTAATTGAGTAACTTCAAAAGAGCATTAGAAAACACATGCAATGGGTCATTATGTCAGACTATAGTCAGGAGAAGTGTTAACTAAACGAAAAGGGCAGGATAGAGACTGCAGATACTTTAAACAGCAATAGATACCAGCACAACAACATGAAACAAGGAAGCTCTAAGAAACTTAAAGTAGTTCTGAGCGGCTGATGTAGGGGAAAGTGGCTTGAGGGTACACTAGGGTAGTAGCTATAGGAGAGATGGTAAAGAATCTTTGTGCTTTAACAGAGTTTAAATTTTATCCTGAAAAGTTGAGGCATCACTGAAGGAATTTTAAACAGGGAGTAACAAGTTCAGGTTTATATTTTATAAATATCACTTTATAAACAGTGAGGAATAAAAATTTCTAATAGCTGGATTGTAAGTAATTAAACATGTGAGAGTTAACAAGAGATGAGATTAAGGAGTAGCAACGGACCCTGGGGACCTGAAATTCTGGTTCACCATCAAGCTGGCATTTAAAGCAAACGGATTCAATGGCCTCCAGGTCTGCCTTCACCTCAACCAAGTGAATCATTCTCCTCAAAGAGACAGTAAGATTGAGGTCACCATGTCTGTCATCTCCAGTTTCATGAATTGATGTTAAAACTGTAAGCATCCCCCCACCAAGACACACATACCTTTACTGCACACGCATCTCCATAATGGTCTGTATTCCATTCATTCATTCATTCATTCATATCCAGTGCCCACACATATCCCATGTCTCAAACTCTTTCTCTATACACTCTGGTATAATATTTCCGTAATCACATAACTGCCTTAAATCCACAGCATGCCCTTCTCTTTCAGGCAGGAACCCAATAAAATGCAGCTCTCCTCTGTGATTATCACTTCCCCTGCAGCCATCTCAAGTGGTGCCTATTTATTTCCTCACAGTCTGCACTTCAGAGACAGGAGCTGGGGTTGATGTTCTTGCTTCTTGCTATGGCTCCTAAGTAAAACTTATCCACTCTCTTCTCTAAAATCCTGCTCCTTTGAAATGTATACCAGTTGGCTCTATAATCTTTTGCCCTCTCTACTCTCATTTTCCAGCCTCACTCAAGGAAGGCTTAGGTACCTGGTTTTAAGATTTCCTGCTTACATCAAGTTCTGCCGCCAGTCAACCTTGGTGTCTTCAAGACATTGGAGGATGACCCATCATAACACCATGTATGTTCATCAAGATAGGCTAGACTATCAATGAGCCCCAAATCTTACAGTGACATAATAATAAAGGTTTATTACTCACTCAAGCTACATGTCTGCCATGGGTTGGTTGAGGGTTATGCTACATCATCTCACTCTGCAGGTCTGATCAGTTAAATCTTTACAAACTCAGACCTGATTATAATCTCCCATAATATCATCTTTCCTCTTTAACAGCTGTTATAATTGTAATTTTCCATGTATTTTGTGATTTCTGATTGTATTTCTTGGCCTGTGCTCTGTAAGGCCTATAAGGACAAAGGCTGTGTCTGTTTTTGCTGGTCTTACTTAGATTCTTCAATAATTAGCCCAGTGCTAGCCACATAATAGGCATTCAATAAATGTTTATTGAATTCAATAATGGATAGAGGGATGAATAGATGAATGAGTGGATGATAATGACATTGACTGGAGGGAGGGAGGGAGGAAGGGGGCGGGGAGTAGAAGAAAGTTTTAGGGAAGAAGTAAAAAACCCTCTGGTCATTGAATGGGAAGTGTTTATGGGCGATCAAAGAGTAGGTGACCAGTAGTCAGGTTAAAGCTGGAGAAGAGTTGGGGGTAGACATACAAATTTGTAAATTATCAGAATGTAAGTAGTGGTTGATTTAAAAGCAAGAAATGCTTACATGTTAGATTGATTGCATTGATGGCTACGATTTACCTGTATCCATGCCTCCAATGCAATGTCACTTTGTAGCTCCTTCCAACAAGAACTAATTTTCTTTTCTACTCCTTGAATCTGGGCTGTCTTTATCACTTGCTTTGGCCAACAGAATGCAGCAAATTATACGACAGTGTGCCAGTTCTGAGCCTAGGCATCAAGAGGCCTCAATGCCTTCATTCTCTTTCTTGGAACCCAGCCCCTCTGGATGGAAAAACATGAGTTAGTCTGTGGAGGATTAGAGACCATGTGGAGAGGCCAATTTTACCAACTGAGGCCATATTAGACTGGCCTATACGTAAATAATCCCAAAACATGTAGGCCAGGCAAAATGAGTAGAACTTCCTATTGACCTGCAGTTGACAGCAGATACATGAGAGAGCCCAGCTGGTCTGTAGAGTCATGCTCAATATCAAATGATTATTGTTTTAACTCACTGGCTTTTGAGGTGATATGTTACATAAACATAGCTTACTGATACACAAAAGAGATAAATGCTACAAAAATAAGATTCTGAGAGCCATTTAAATTTTTTGTGTTGTTGATTTTTTAATTATGGAAAATTTTAAATATATGCAAAAATAAAAAAACACTAAATAACTCCCATATACCATCACCCAGTTTCAACAATTATCAACATGTTCCTGATTTAATTTCATCTATATCCTTACCCATTGCCCCAAATTCCTGACACCAATTATCTCCTTTTTCAAAGTAATTTTAAGTACACATTTTGGAAAAGACAACTTGAACTCTTTGAAAAAGAAAGTAACCCAATGCTCTGGTAGAAGCTTGCTAAAGTGATTAAAAGATATTTTCAAACAAATTCATTTAAATTAATTCTTATATAAGCTTGAACTTCAAAAGTTAGAAAGGAAAGAGAAAGCTGGAAAAGAAATCTCTTCTCGACTGATAACGGGGCAGTGCTGGCCCTGTGTCGATTCCTATAGGGATTGCAACTTTTTTCTTTAGAACCAGAAAAATGAGTCCCCTCTCAAGCAGAGAGAAGGAAGAAGAGCTCTAATGCTAACCTGACTCCCAGAAGAGATTCAAGGATTTCCTGGAAAAAAGTAAAGAATAAAGGTTATTCCCTCTAAGATAATTAATACACATACTGGAGGGGGTGGGGATGTAACTCAACATTGAGTTCCAAGGACCTGAGGATTTTGTTACAATCAAGTGTCCTATAAGTACGTCCTGTGGAAATTTCTCTTTAGCACAGATAAAGAGAGGTTTACTAAGGCAGAAATGAAAATACACTTTTAACTCTTCTAAGTATATTTTTCTCAACATATGCATGTAGAGTTATTAAATGATTTAGTTGATTGAAATGTTATAACAAAGACACTTTTTTTTGGCAGAGAAAGAAATAGTATATGAAGTATGTACTAAGTAAAGATATTTTAACAAAGCACTATCACTTAATGGCAGTGGCAGTTGTCCAAATACAGGTATGGGAGAAATAAAAGTTCTTTCACCAGATCCACTCATTCATTAAAAATAAACAACTTGATTTGCAGCAACATAGATGGACCTAGAGGTTATCATACTAAGTGAAGTAAGTCAGAGAAAGATAAATATCATATGATATCACTTATTTGTGGAATCTAAAAAAAATGATACAAATGAACTTATTTACAAAACAGAAACAGACTCACAGATTTTGAAAACAAACTTATGGTTACCAAAGGGGAAAGGGAAAAATTAGGAGGTTGACACTAACATATACACACTACTATATATAAAATAGATAAACAACAAGGACCTACTGTATAGCACAGGGAACTATATTCAATATCTTGTAATAACCTGTAATGGAAAAGAATCTGAAAAAGAATACATACACACACACACACACACACACACACATACACACACACACAACTGAATCACTTTGCTGTACACCTGAAACTAACACAGCATTGTATCAATAAATCAACTACACTTCAATAAAAAAGTTTTTTAAAAATAAACAACTTGCTAGGTCCGAGGGCTAAAATACTTGAAGTGAATTCTATTTTAAAGTGAAAATTTTGTACAAGGCTTCCTTACACTTTGGTTCATGTAACCTATAAAAAGATGCTTTGATGTTTACCTCCATTTATTTTTTCATAAGAGGCTCTGCGAGATTAAGAGTATCATTCAAGTTTCACATTTAGAAATTTGAAGATCCAAGAACTACTCCATGTCTTCTGGTTCCTAGCCAGTGTTTATAGTGCTATAACATAATACTTCTTTAAAATAGATACAATTATAAAGAGGCTTCAATATTGGTTTCACACATACACTAAAACCTTTTGGTTGTTAAAAAGAAACACATTTTACAACATCTTCAATATCTATCTACTTTCTGGGAAGTCATCATCGATGATTCATCCCTAGCATTAAATCCATAGTCAAATGCTATGAAAGTGATGGCCAAGTAGCTCTCCTGGTCTTCTCTGGATTCCCACTATCATGGCCTAAGTCCAGACTCTCAACACTTCCCATCTGGTTAGCCCGTGTAGCCCATGGTGCCAGATCCCCAAATAAATGGCTACCATATAAAGGCTGCTTCCTACAAACACCTGAAACCCTCAGTCTGAGGGCTTTTGTCCGGCCTTGTGACCAAGCTAAGTTTCCATGACTGGCAAGCCGGCAATGCTGGAGAGCTAAAGCTTCTAGAAGAAGCCCTCAATAAGGAATAGATGGAGAGGTGGTGGAAAAATAACCTGTCTTCCTCTTCCCTTGGGTATGATAACTCTGAGGGCATATCTACATTTTCTCTGAGTCTTCCAGTGGACCTAATGTCCAGTTGCTCACAGAGTAACTCGCTTTATAATACAAATTTTATTGGCTTCCTTCTCTTCCCCATATTACTTCCCCATTTCTCTAGTGATGCTTCCTTGGGGTCCACTTCTTGGGGTGCCCAATCTAAGACATCCCTGTAGTTGGGTGTTACTCTAAACCCTCCATTCAACTTTCTCACACACTGCTGCCAAATAAACTCCCTAAAACTCAAATCTGATTTTGTCATCCATCTGCTTAAAATCCTTCAGCAGCTCCCTGCATCTTTTAGTGAAAAGTTTTCACCTCTTTAGTTTTGCACCCAAGTCCATGAACTGATACCTTCCTACTTCCATAGCTACATCTCTGAACAACCCAAATCACAGGCACTTTGCTACAGTCATAGACAATCAGAAGGCATGTATAATGATTCTATCCTTGTACTATTTTCCCACCTCCTCCAAACCTCCTTTTCATCTAAGTTTTATGCCTGCATCAGAACTCAACACATATCTTCATGAAGGCTTTTCTGATTTTTATTCAAAATCACACGCCTCATCTATATACCCATTACACTCTGTTTTTCCACTCTCATAACTTTTGTCATATTAGACATTAATTGTTGACTAAATTAATTTTATTCTTCAAAAGACTGTAAGATTCTTGAGGACAAAGACTTGGCTTTGATTCTTAGCCATCACCTGGCCAAGAGGAGCTCTCAAAGAATGGTTAAATAATTATCTAGATGACACAATAACCAGAATAATTTTCTCTATGGCATATAGGCCATCCTGGATCACTGTCTCCATCTCTTAAGAAAAAAATGAAACTCCTGAGCCTGGTATTCTATCCACAGACACGTCTCATATCTGCCCACAGCTTCCTTTCTAGCTTCTTCTGTATGCACTATTGTGCACTCTTCACTCTAGGCACATACATCTGTTGGTCTTCCCTTCTCAGAGCACCTCTTCCCAAATCACCATGGCTGGCATTGTGCTACTTCCACTGTGTGATATAAAATGTCCTTTCCATTTCTCTATCAGTAAAAATCCATGTCATGTAGCTTCAATGCACCGTTTTGTGTATCCATCCCTGAATCTTCCTGATTGCAGTAACACCCTGTCACCAGATCTCTAACAGCATTTGCCATTCAGTGATACAGATAATTCTTTATAAGTCCATCTACGCTGGTTGACTGTGGTATCTTCAGACAATGTGTGTCTTGTCCATTTTTCTTTCTATCCTCAGAGGACTGCAGGTCTGATGCTTAGTAGGTGTTCAATAAATCTTGTTGAAGGTACAAATAAACAAAAGAGAACAATATTCCAGTTGAGGTGCATTTATTAAAAATAGTATATGCATGTTTATGTATACATGTATGTCTGTGTGTATACTGTCTAAAGAATTTAAAAGTTAAATAGTGATAAACAATCTGAACATATAGCTTGATGTTTGCAGATCCGATACTAGCAATGAATCGATTTTAAAGAAAAGGATAGCTATCCTGTGGAAAACAATATTTTCATGTGAGCAACAGAGAAAGGGTCTGGAGCAGTGGACATAAATCTCACCTAATAAGAAAGTAATTCCAAAGGTAATGATTAAATCCTGTAATGACAAAAACAACTTAAGTCCTTCATCATGTAAGGACACCAATAAAAACTGTAATTCTTTTAAGATCAGAGGTCTAGTTACTGCTCAGAGCAAACAAGTCTATAGGCCTCACACTGAAACAAAAGAAGGAATTCAGAGCTGCCAATTTTATAGCCTCATTAAACCAGGGAAGCCACAAACAACTCTTGCTGATGAGGAAATTATGGCAATTACCAAAATTGTCAAGGGAAAGGTATGACAATATGTAAAAATTTCATGGCTTGACTTTAAGATCAGAAATTAATATTCATGATAAACATCCGAGTCAAGGACACAGAGCTTTGCACTCCAGAATTAAAGGTCTTAAACTCTAATTTTAGAGTAGTCTTTAAGTACTGTTTAGACAAACAAAAATGTTATTTCCTCCAGGGGGGCTATTAGGGTAAAGAGAGAGCTGTCATATTCACCTAATTAATGAAAACAACATTCAGAGATCAAGAAAGTTTGATATTTTCAAATCTTTACTTTGTAAACCAAAGCCTTTGAACAGACATTCATAGTGGCAATTTTCATTAGAAGTACAATTACTTGGAAATTGCGATTTAGGAACTAAAAATTTTCATTCTTTTGTACAAGATATCTACATGGGATTTCCACATCATGTCAACAAAGTTAACACACAGGCTGTTACTCTGCACACTACTGGCTTCCCTAATTAAGAACTTTTCAGAAGGTTGAATAATCTGCAGTGCTCATTCATTTGAAGATCACAGCAGTGGAATCTGGAAGGCACCCTGCTATGTCTTTCCTACCTGTGATTCCATTTGTAAATTAAATTTAGATGGAGAAGTAAATAGTCTTTGTAAGAAATTAACTATGCAGTACATCGTTAACATTTTAGAAGGAAGATGTATAATTTATATTTAATTAGCTAATATTTTAGAAGGAGGTATATACCTTGTATTCACTCACTTTCAATCTACTACCTGCTGGGTGCCATGCCAAGCACTGGGTCTCCTCCATCGAGAGACTCTTTACATTCCTACGATTTTATAAAGCACCCTGCTGTCCCTGAATCTGTATGGGATATGATTCCCTTAAAAGGATCACTATTACCTGAATATCAATTCTCAAACTTACTGTGGATAAGAAAAACCTGGATGCACATTGAACCATCAGGTTCCCAGTCCTTGTTTCCCCAGAAATTCTGATTCAATAGGTATGTGTTAGGATCCAGGAATTTTTTTTAAACTAGTGATTTTTTAAACTGGTGATTATTAAAATCTAATTATACATCAGATCATAATTTGAGAAACAGTGGGTAGCAGTTTTCAACTTTTTTTTGTTACAATTCCCTTGAAAGATCTTAGAAAAATCCTGGGTGTTTTAAGTTAACATCTATTTTTTGTAAGTTTAAAGAAGTTTATTTATTTGCTTAGTAGGAGGGAAGAATATTAAATATTATAAATATCAAAAAGGATAACTGGAAAAAATACATCATGGCATGATTTGATGAAACAGAATTTTCTTTTTTTAAGAAAACTATTTTGGGGGGGGCGATTATGTATATCAAATATATGAAAAACAACAAATAAAATTTACCCCTGGGTTTCATCAAATGTATCTTGAAAATATGATAGGTCTATAAAACATTCCAATTACATTTAATTTAGTATCACTACTATATGTTGTTTTGGCTGTTCTGAATTGAGAGTATACCAACTTGGATTAAGCTTCAAACTTATCAGAAATACTGTAAGACAGAGAAGATCTCTGAGTTTAAGTGGCCTTGATTTTTCAAACTAATATTTCAGACTATCCTTTTGTTTGACACCTAAGTCCATTTTGCATACAATACATCATAATGCAATTTCACTTCTGTAAAGTAAAAGAAGTGCTACTGTGAGTTATCAGGCAATTTTACACAAGAGTACATATGGAAGTTGAGGTTCTGGAGATGAATTTCCTTCAAACTACCTTTGTGGCACACCCCTTGGGAATTCTTTGTGCAACCCCAGAAATATTTGGATTTCAGTTAGAAGAGTGCAGACTTTGAGAGTGAGCCTATACACCAAGTAGGCTAGGTTGGCCTGTTAGCTGATCTTAAGGCACCCTAATCTTTTCCTTCTTAAAAGCCAGGGCACAAGTAATTACTCTGTGAAAGACTCTTCCAAAACAGACTGCCAGCCTAGTCTAGGAAGAATCTCATCTGGTTTAATTCACTGCTGTGCTCCCAATGGCTAGTCCAGTAGCTGGTGTAGAGTAGATACTTAATAATCTACTAGAAAATTCGTTCAATTCAGAATGAATACAGTATCAAAAATTCCTAGACATTTCAATCATATCAACTACGTGCAACCAATTCCAAAGCTTCTTCAGTAACAGAAACAGTATTCCTGTTTTAATGTAAAATAATGGTTGGTTTGCCATTTAGTGGATTGGTTTACAGTGTCAAGACCAGAAAGACAGCCTAACCCTCAATATTAGGATAGATCAAGTGAAAATTTGTTGCCAGGTTATTGTAATCATTCTTCAAACACAACGCCATCGAAGTTAATTGAAATGATAACTGTGTATAAACTTACTTACTTGAAGCAAATAAAGGAAAGTCTCCCTGGAATATCAGGAAAATAAATAACTTATAAAATCTTTAAAAAAAAAACTCTATTGAGGAGTAACTGACAAATAAAATTGTACACATTTAAAGTGTACAATGTGGTGATTTGATATACATATGTACTGTGGAATGATTACCAACATCAAGATAATTAATACATCCATCACCTAATTATAAATTTTTTTTAAAAATGAATTTTTATAATCGTCAGTGATTATGGAGTCGGAGGATCCAGCTTGATTTTCAATATTTCTAAATATTAGCTTTGTGTTCTAATATCCTTTCCACATCTACATTACAGGACTCTAGGCAAAATGTAAATGTATAATATAAACATATTATAGGAAAGAGCCAATAATCGTTTGATGTTACCATTTCAAAACAAAGGCTAAGAGCTACACGTGGCTATTTCAAATTAAATAACATTTAAAATTCAGTTCTTCTGCTGCACTAGGACCATGGGATAACCTTGTGAATGGAAGTCACATGCTAAGCACTGCAGTCTGGGCCTTGACAAACCCTGAAACTATCATACAAGTTCAGGAATGCCTATCTTTTACTTTACATGGGAGAATAAACTATCTTACTTAAGCTACTTTTCTATAATATGAAGTATAACTAATGATGTGATATTGCTTTAAAGGAGTATTTTCATTTCTTTTTCTTTTTCTCTTTTTTGCTTTTCGGGCAATGTAAGACATTTTCCTGAAACCACTGGACCATACTTCAGATGTTACTCATTCACTCCATAACCCTGACTCTTTTATAGGACTATCTTTTATGACATTCATGGGAGAAAATGGGGATCTGTAACTGAGAGAGATAATGAAATCAGTTAAGCGCTTGTTCAATTACCTCTTTTAAGTTTTTGTTTCATAATCTCAGATTCTATATCATGAAGCTGTTACTAAATGGAAACCCTCCTGAAAGCCAGAAATGCCACTGTAAAACCTGCATAAATCTAGGCCACAGAGACTGATGAGAAAAGTCTTACTGATTCTTCACCTAAGCTTTAGAGAAGATGAATATATGGAGTTTGTATGTAGCCTAATCAGAGTAAGCTGGTTGTCTATTTATTTCCTGGACAATGAGAAATTTTCTGGGAACCAGAACTAGAAATACTTGAAAGAGCAGGGATTTGTCCAGCCAATTCTTCTTCAGGAATGTTGATGAGGTAATTCTATAATTGGTTGTGAGTGAATCTGGGCAGAGGGAGAGGCTACTGAGGGCAGGATGCATATGCATATGTATACGTTGGGGACAGGTGTGGTAGTATTGAGAATATTAATATTTCTTAATCCTTTCGGGAATTTTAAAGAAGGAAGGCTGTGGAAATAAAAAAATAGAAGTTTGTTCAAGAATATGCATTATTGGGGCTTCCCTGGTGGCGCAGTGGTTAAGAATCTGCCTGCCAATGCAGGGGACATGGGTTCGAGCCCTGGTCTGGGAAGATCCCACATGCCGCGGAGCAGCTGGGCCCGTGAGCCACAACTACTGAGCCTGCGCATCTGGAGCCTGTGCTCTGCAACAAGAGAGGCCGCGATAGTGAGAGGCCCGCGCACCGCGATGAAGAGTGGCCCCCGCTTGCCGCAACTAGAGAAAGCCCTCGCACAGAAACGAAGACCCAACACAGCCATAAATAAATAAAATTTTTTTAAAAAAAGGCTTCAAAAGGAGCCAGAGTTTAGTTAAAAAAGGAAAGAATATGCATTATTCATTCAACATGTACTGACAGAGTGTTTACCGCATGCATAGCAAAAATGATCTATTGAGTCATTTCAGTATATGTGGAGGGATGCTTCTTGGCTGTGCCAAAATTGGCTACTAATTTCCCCTCAATATCTGCTTCCTCTTCTTCCTCAGTGTAGCAGATACTTTTGGTATCCCACTCAGAATTTCTTCACCAGCTGTTGTACCCATACCTCAGCTGCTGTGGGTGTTGACTGGACAAAGCTCACACCTGTACCCTTTTCCAGAGACTCATCTTAGCATGACAAGAGCCACCTGGATAGAGATGACTGTGAAGTCCAGGCCCTGCCCCCTTGCTTCAAGGGAGGATAAATTCTGTGGTGCAATTTATGTTCCACAGCTCCCTGTGGGATCAGGATGAGTCTAGACTTTTGAAAAGTCACCATTTCCTGGCTTTTTCTCTTGAGTGCACTCCACAGTAGATCACTTGCACAAGAATCCCTGTCTTGGGCTTTTCTTCTAGAGAAACGAATTTAAGATCCTCAGGAATAGACCTCTATGTTGTAATCAGGCACATGGGTACTAATAATAAAAACCACATATCCCAGTCACCACTACAGTTTCATGTTATTATGTGAACAAGTTCTAGCCAATGAGATGTAAGGAGAAGTGACATAAATAACCTCTGGGTCTTGTTCTTAAAAGTGGAAAGGACAATGTTCTTTGTTCCTTTCATTACATATTGCTGCTTATACTAACATGGATATGGTGGACAGAACTTCATCTTGGAAAATAAGGATGAGGACCATACCCCAGGGGAACGGAGTGGAGACAGAAAAGAAACCTGAGGCTTAGACAATTCACAATTAGGCAGACATCATATAAGCTCTGAACTACTTACATTTGGAATTTTCTTTGAGCAGAAAGCTTCTCTTGTTTAAGCTACTGTTACTTCTAAGATTTTTGTTATATACAAATAACCTGTCCCCAAACCTGACAACTGATCAAAACATTTTTCTTTGCTCAGATCTCAGTGGTCATATATGCATAATTGGAGATGCAAAGATAAACAAGATGTTAAATCTCTGCCATTAAGGAGCATCAGCTCCTTAAAGGAAAAGAAATTTGAGCAAAGTATGGACTTTAGTTAATTTAAAAAAAAGAAAAAAGACTAACAAGTAGACTAACATAGAACCTAGAAAGGACCCCAGACCTCTTCCTTTATTTATTCAAGTGCTGTGTCAGGGAGCTATGGTGGGAACTCTATTTAAGGCTTTCCTAGAGTGACGGCTTAAAGTCAAGGCAACTTTATTTCTCAAGACCCTCAGATTTTGTGGTGAAAAAGTTTAGGTTTGTACTGGAAAAGTATAAGACGTGCCTCTTGCTATTTTTTCCTTTTATTTGTTTCCCATAGCAACATCCAATCAGGCTCTCAACATCCAATCAAGCACCATCTCTGATGTATTTTTGACTTCCCAAAGTGATCTTGAATCTTTTTTCCTTGCTATACCTACCATTAATACTCTAACCGTAGCCCCCATCACTTCACACCCTAATTATTGTAAAATCCCCTTGTCTGTTTTCCACATTCCAATTTCTGTAAACATTCATATACTTGCTGGAAGATAATTCCAGAAAAACTGCTTTCAGCTTTCCATTCCTTGCTTTATACTTAGCTGCCATTTAAGTCTTAGCATCTGTTTTACCCTTCTTTACAGCCATCCCTCTCACCATCACCTACAAAACCCCATTTTCCATCAAAACTGATCTAGTCACTCTATTATGAATAGACTGTGGTTTTTTTCTTTGTTAATAACAATAGCAGTTTCTACTTTTGGCTTACCTATTTGCAGTTTGCAAGGCATTTTCTAGATCAGAGGTCAGCAAACTTTAGCCTGCAGGCCAAATCCATCTACCACCTATTTTTGCAAATAAAGTTTTACTGGAGGACAGCCGCACTCATTCCTTTATGTATCGTCTGTGCCTCTGTCCTGCTACAACAGCAGAGTTGAGTATTTGCAATAGAGACTATATTGTCTGCAAATCTAAAACTTTCACCATCTGGCCCTTTACAGAAAAAGTTTGCCAACCCTTGTTCTAGATCATTTTAAAATTTTTCTTATACTAGTCTTCATGAAACCCTTCTGACAGGGAAAATTTTCTCCATCACACTTTCCCTAGCTATGTGTTTATTTTTCAAAGTCCTGCTCAAATCACAGGCTCTTCGTGAGCCCTTCTAAGAACAGTCTCTTTATTGTCTTCCCTACAGTCATTAGGTTATTCTTATTTTTTTCTTGGGAACCACATACAAAATTAGACTTAGAAAGAACCTTGGATAACCGGAGCTTCATAGTCAACTTTTTCACTTATCCTAAACTTTGTTGATCAGCTGCTATTACTTTAGTAGGCCTATTCACTTTATCTTTGCTTACTGCACCAACATTAGCAGTTAGGGGAAGGGGAAGCTGGGACAAAGTGAGAGAGTAGCATTGACATATATATATACACTACCAAATGTAACATGGATGGCTAGTGGGAAGCAGCTGCAGAGCACAGGGAGATCAGCTCGGTGCTTTGTGACCACCTAGAGGGGTGCGATAGGGAGGGTGGGAGGGAGGCCCAAGAGGGAGGGGATATGGGGATATATGTACACACATAGCTGATTCACTTTGTTGTACAGCAGAAACTAACACAACATTGTAAAGCAATTATACTCCAATAAAGATATTAAAAAAAATAAAAAAATAATAGAGTACAAAAGTATGACCACCAATAGTCTTGCTGGATTGTCAATGGTCTCTCTGCCTGGCACATATATTGTCTGCAATTTTAAAATTTCCTCGAGGTAATTGCCATTTATATCATATCATAGACATTCAGTAATGTTTGTGAAATATGATAAATGTACATGTTACAGCCATGACTGAAAAGGGCTCATAGTAATTCATTTTACCTAAAATAGAAAAAAAAAAAAAAAAAAGGATACGTAAGAACTCAGCATTTACCTTTATGTGCCTAATTATTTTACAAATGTATATTTCAGCAGCCAACCTATTCCATATTAGTTTGATACTTTTTGGAGAAAATTTATTAGTCTCTGTCTTCCCTGAACCTGCCACCATTGATTTCAAAGAATTTTCAAAGCTTTCTTTCTTATAAGACTTAGAAAGATAAGACAAAGCCTTTCTCAGTCCAGTGATCTAAGAAACTATCCCATCATCACTTGAGCAGAATTTATTTCATCTTCTTAGTATTTAGGAAAAAAATGGCTGTTATGTTGCAGACATGTATTTTCAGGATGATTAAAAAATCAGTAAATTGAATAGCCAATTCACACAGCTCTAGGCTTTTACTTCCAACAATTGGGTTTGTTGTTTCTGAAAAGAAAGCACTCAGAAAGACAACAATCTGGCTAATTATTGCCCTGTTCAAAAATAGTTCAGTCCTTTAGAAAACACCTTCAAGTCTCAGACACGGAAAGAAGGGTAAACTTTAGTATCTGTCCTAGGTTGATTTACCACCTCAGCATGATCTCCAAGAATTATCAGAATTATGAAACTGGAAATTCTCTTTGAGGCCTATTATGGCAAGAGACACATGTTCCCACCAAAAGATTATAGAAAGAGTAACTGATATGCAGTTCTATAATTTCAGTTTATCATCCGTATAAGACACTGCACCCAGACTTGAAACCTTAAAGACTTTCAATTGTATTTCAATGGATTTTTTAAAGGGCTACCTTATGTAGGCTTAATTGCATTTTTTATAGCCTATAAATTACAGCTGATATTCTCAAGGGTATACTGTAGTTTCAATTAAGAGAGGTAGTTTAACAATTAGGAGACCAAGACCGTGAAACTACATTAGGTCCTTGAAACACATATGCATATGATCATTAAGATTTCTGGGTAAGATATAAAACACTTATATGGGCTTTGATTGTCCTGAACAAATGGAGACTCCTTGGGGCATAAATGTTTAAGACTTTCTAAAATGATGCTGACATTATTTATCCTTTGATCTAAGAATGACTTGATCTTTAAGCAATAATCACATAAAACAATAATAAATATTAAAATTATCATCTATCATACAGATTAAAATGAATGAAAACTTATTTCTACTACACCTATAGCTGTTACTTGTTGGTCTTTTAGGCCTAACATATTATTACTGTTTACTTCCACCTGGTGACAGTGAGGGTATATTACAGGGAGAGAATAAAACAGTGTTTTGGAATACCAAAGGTCATGATGGAGGATAAGCAGTTCATAACTGGCGTTAATTTCAGATAAGAGCTGTCATAAGAAATGGAATTATTATTTTTTTCATGGAAAATGATAGGAATCAGAAAATGGTATAATTTTGGCTATGCCAACGTTTTCCACAAGGCATTCTAAGAACATTAACCCCAATCACTATTTTATTCAGTAACTATTTTGTGGGTGCATTCTCACTAACAACACTATCTCACACTGACTCTGAGGGGAATCACATCAGTGATAATAAGTTTGGGATGCAATGCATACTGTATCATCCAGAGAAGGTTGCTTAAAAGGTCTTGGAGGAAACCTCTGAGATACTTAGCTATGAAGGTATATGAGGCATACACTAAGACTAGCTAAGCAAAGGGGTGTCTAAGAATCTGCTGCACTGTCTTCCAGCGCCCTGACTCGAAAGTAGAGAGACAGCAGTCTTAAATATACTTGTGGGTGTGGCCTCTACTTAATGGAATAGATTACAATTTAATACATAAAAGGCTCACAAGCATTTTAAGAAATCATCCTAGTTTGTTGATAAAGTTCCAATTAAAAAGAGGCCTCTGGGCCCTTAGCTTTCCACAGAAAAGAAGAGGATGGACCCAAAAGCCACAGAGAACCACTCCCAGTAAGCAGAACTGGGCCCTAATCAAAAAACTGCTGACGTGTGCCCAGCTGGGTTTTAGAATTGCTATGGGTCAGTGACTGCTCTGTATCTCTCACACATTTTGGATAGGATTATTTAGCTTAGTTATTTTATTCCTGTCTGACCACAGAATGTTGGGTGTGTAAGGGTTAGATAACAAGTCTTTCTAGCTCACAGACCTTTGGATCAAGAGGAACCACTCCTGAGCGGTTGTACTCAAGGAACTAAGCATGAAGAACCTCATTTACACATAGGTAATGAGATCCTGGACTTGTAGCCTTATCTTGATGTCACAATAAGACTTTGGGGGTCTTAGGAATGGGGTGAGTGTACTTTGCATGTGTAAGGGCAGGGATTACTAGGGGCCAAAGGGCAGACTCTGTTGTACTGTTATTTTGGTGATCCCACCAAAAAAACACATCTTGTGGAATTCAGGCTCTTGTAAAGTCTCCTCCCATATTAGCTCTAGACTCGGCTAATGGGCTATTAGTAAGCATGATGCAAATAGATGCTTGTACAGATGTCTTCATACATTCTGAGTTGCCATATAAAATGTCTGGCCATCCTGCTGGAGAGACAGTTGGAAAGACCACGTGGAGGAAAGGAGACCCTGAGAATTCATGGAGAGAAAGAGGCTCAGCCAATCCTGTATCCTAGTTGATTCCAGCCTCAAGTGACTATGGGCAAAATCAGCAGAAGAACAACCAAGCTGAGTCCAGCCCACACTGCAGAATCATGTGTAAATAAAATGGTTGTTGTTTTAAGCCACTTAGCTTGGAGGTGTTCCCCCCCATAATAGATAACTGAAACAATTGTCATTGGAGCAGTTTGATAAAAGTAGAAAGATGATAAACATATACTGGATCTTCTTCAAGAAATATAGCTCTATATTTTTCAGATAGGCAGTGAAAAATGGAATTTCAGATGAAGGAACAAAGAGTAAAAGAGTAAGGAAAATTCATACTGTAATCTGCAAACAGCAGACAGGATGGTGAGAACACAGCACAAAGTGCCTATGGAGACAAACACCCAAGATGAGTCTAGAATGAAAGGTTGAAGCTGGGTTGTAAAGGGACGTGTACACCAAGCAAAGTCTTCAGACTTCATACTGGGTGATAGGGCCCATTAAAGACTTTTAGGTACAGAAATGAAATAATATCTCTGTTGTGGACATATAATTCCACAACAGTGTGGAACAGTAACTAAAATAGGAAAAATCTGGAGGCAGAGAAACCACTTGAGAGGACATTGCAATCACTTGGAGAGTAGAAATTAGTATGAACAACAAAGAATGAATTCAAAAGACATTTCTAAGGGTACATTGGACAGGTCTTAGTAGCAATTAAGGCAAGGTAAAGAACGTTAAGGAAACAATGATAAGTGATAATTTTCTAGCTAGTGTTACTGGAATGATAGTGATTCTATTTATCAGAAAAAGAAAGGAAACATCTGAGGAGGAGATAGCTTTGTTGAGGTAAGTATCAAAATAGATTTTGGTACATGTTGAAGTCAATGTGTCTTTTAGACAAATAGGAAGAGGGGACTATTAGGAAAGTGCAAATATATTTCCGGTGCTTGTGAAAATGTTTGGATTTAGTTTCTGAGTCATTAATAAGTATTTATTAAGTGAAGCTACTGGAATAAATAAGAAGGATCGGGGAGCAGTGGTTCACAAGCTGACTGCACAACAGAATCATCTGATACCTGGATTTAACAGATCTGAGGTGGTACACGGGCATCAGTAGTTTTTACAAGCTCCCCAGTTAATTCAAATATGCAGCCAAAGTTGAGAGCAACCGATGCAGAAGAATAAAGGGAGAGAGTTGAAAACAAAATTCTGGTAAACACTAGCATTTAAGGAAAATTCAAAGAAAAGGTGTTCCAAGGAAATTTACTAAGTCATATATCAGAGAGCTAATAGTAGACATGGTAAAGGCCAGTGTTAAAACCAAGAGAGACCCAAAGGATCTGGCAATTCGAATTTCTTTGGCCCTTCCACATAAAATTTTAATAGAGTAGCAATGAAGTCAAACAGTCTTTCATCATCTCCACTCTACTCTTAAACTCTTCCAATCAGTTTTTATTTTGGTTACTGTATTTTTCAGTTGCTTAATTTCCATCTGTTTCTTTTTATAACCTATTTTTCTTTGCTGAGATTTTCCATTATTTGCATCGGTTTTCAGAGATTTTGTAGTTACTTGCTGAAGTATTTTTATGATCATTGTTTTAAAATCCTTGTCAGATTCATCTCATTGTTGGTATCTTTTCTCATTAATGTTGTAATTTTCCTGACTCAACGGTCAGGTCAGTGAGTATTTTTTTTTTTTTAACTCTATCCTGAACATTTTAGTTATTATGGGGATGTGGATCCTATTTCATCTTTTTTTCCTTTTTTTTAATAAAGGCAATCCTCCTGTTGAAATGTAACATGTGGGCCAAGTGGATATGTATGTTCAGCTTCCTCCTCAGCCATGCTGACATCTTCCTGCCTTGTCGCCTCCAGCTCACTTCCTACTGGGCTCCACTGACACCAGAGGAGGGAAGGTCGAAAATTGGATGCCAACTAGCCCTACCTCGCACCACCTCGTCCTGCCTTTTTGATGGTAGAAGCTTTGCTCCCCACTGATACCAGAGAAGTGGGGTGAAGACTAGCAGTGACTAGCCCTGCCTCCCAGTGCCTCGTAGATTCTCATTGCTGCCAGCTGGGGGTGGAGACTCAGGTCATCACTAGATTCCACTGACACTTCTCTTGCAGAAGAATTCCTGCCTAGTTCCTCTGGGTGAAAGATGGAAGATCAGGACCCCACTCATGTGTGCTGACTCTACCATAGCATGGGGATCATATTATTGCTGCCTGCTTCCGCCAGGCAAGGGATGGAAGATTAGCTCCCTGCTAGGCCCTGCCAACATCACCTGGTGGGACAAGTGGAGCAGTGTGGTCATGTCATTCCTCAAGTCCTGAGGTTCCTAGACAATCCTTCTTTCCACCATTCACAACACTTGCTTTGCTTGTTGGTTGTGTTCTATCCAGCCTTTTCAGTTGTAAGGGGAGGACTGGGAGGAAGGCAGCTACTCCATCTTGGCAGAACCCCATTCTGTTTTAAACTGTGGCCACAGTATCTATAACAATTCATTGCACACTTATTTTCTCTGATGCAAATGATTTGAAGGTAAAAAAAAAATGTTTTTTAAAAGTCTTTGTAATTCTAGCATTAGCATATTACCTAGCGATCAGTAGTTATTTCTGAAATGGATGACTGAGTAAATGAATTTAACTGAGTACCTTTTGATAGATGCTTAATATGTGCTTTCAATGAGAAAGAAGAACTTTTTAGTCTCTAAAGAGAAAATCAAGACTTGAACAAAGGAAATAGATACTAGATAAAATACATTCTATATATGTAATTTGAAAAAGTATGCTTTTAGAAAGAACTTAACACACAAAAATCAAGCATACTTCTAACAATGTTAACAATGTACATGTTGAAAATGAAATTCAAAAGGCACTATGATTTATAAACACACCAAAGAAAATGAAATAATTCTGTATAAATTCCACAAAATGTGTACAGGATTGTATGCTGAAAAATACAAAATGCTGATGAAGAAATCAAAAAAAGAAATCCTAAATAAATGGAGAGGCCTACTGCATTCATAGATTAGGAGTTTCAACATAGTAAAGACAATAATTTTCCTCAAATTGAGCTATATAGGTTTAATGCAATGCTTACCAATATTCCAGTATAGTTTTTTGTAGACATAGATAAGCTTATGCTAAAATTTATATGGAGAGGAACAGGCCCTACAACAGCTAAAAGAATCTTGAAAAAGAAGGATAAAGTGGGAGGACTCACTCTACTTGATATTTAGTCCTACTATACAGCTATAGCTACACTAACCATGACAGAGTGGTACTGGCCAAGGGACAGACACATAGATCAAAGGTATAGAATACTGAATCCAGAAATAAACCCAAGCAAACATGCCCAACAGATTTTGAATAAACATGCAAAAGCAATTCCATGGAGGAAGCTAAACTTTTTCAACAAGTGGTGCTGGAGCAACTGAACATCTATCGAAAAAGCTAAACCTTGACCAAAATAAACCTTATACCTTATATAAATATTAATTCAAAGTGGATCAGAGACAAATATAAAATGTAAAGCAATAAAACTTTTGGCAAAAAAACAATAATTTTAAAAACAAGAGAAAATTTTCAGGATCTAGGACTAAGCAAAGAGTTCTTATATTTTTGTACCAAAAACACAATCCGTAAATTGAAAAAAAATAATGAATTGAACCTCATCAAAATTAAAAACTTTTGCTCTTCAAAAAAGCCTGTTAAGAGGATGAAAAGACAAACTACAGATTGGCAGAAAATATTTGCAAACCACATATCCAAGAAAGGATTAGTGCCTAGAATATACAAAGAATCCTCAAAACTCAACAGTAAGAACACAAATAATCCAGTTACAAAATGGGCAAAAGACATAAACAGACATTTTGCTGACGAGTATAAAGATGGCCAATCAGCACACGAAAATCCGTCATTAGCCATTAGGGAAATGCAAATTAAAACCATGAGATACCATGATACACTGATGGGTACAATGGAAAATGATGACAATACTAAATGCTGCAAGCATGTGGAGAAACTGGGTCACTCACATATTGCTGGTGGGAATGTAAAATGGCACAGATACTTTGGAAAATAGGTGGGCAGTTTCTTATATGATTAAACATGCAACTGTCATACAAGTCAAATTCACTCTAGGGCATTTATCCCAGAGAAATGAAAACTTATGTTCACTAAAAATGTACATGAATGTTCATAGAATATTTATTTTCAGTAGCACAAAATGGAAACAATCCAGATGTCCTTCAATGAGTGAATGAACACTGTGGCAATGTCCATACCATGTAACACTACTTAACAATAAACAAGAATGAAAAACCCAATTCCAACATTTTTTTTTTTGGCCGCACCGCACAGCATATGAAACTTCCCTAACCAGGGATCAAACCCATACCCCCTGCAGTGGAAGCTCAGAGTCTTAACTGCTGGACCACCAGGGAAGTCCCTCCAACATTCTTCAATTGAAAAAAATAGATATGGAGAACAGATTAGTGGTTGCTGGGGGTTTGGGATTGGGGTGGGGAGGTGGATATGGACAACAGAAGGGATCCTCGAGGTGATGGCATTGTTCTGTACCTTGAATGTATCATTGTCAATATGCTGATTATGATTTTGTACTATAGTTTTGCAAAATGTTACCAGTGAGAGAAACTGTCTAAAGGATTCATGGCATCTCTCTATATTATTTCTTGCACATGAATATGAATCTACAAAATAAACTTTTAGTCAAAAAATAGTGTGCCAAACAACTTAGTGTGTTACAATTTAGGGGACATTAAATTACTTACATAAGCACCAGCTAGCTACGCATATGAAACTGCTAATAGGGCATAACTCGGAAGAGGAGGATTAAAAAATCGGGAGTCAAGAGGAAAGGAAAATTTCATTTTTTTAAAAGTAAACTTATTCTTTTAACTGGCAGTAAAGGAAAAGAAAATAGTTACAAAGCTCTCCTTCATTCACTTTTTCATGTAAAAATAAAATAAACATTCAAGAAGGAGAAGATTGAGTAAAAAGCCAGGTACCATGGAACAAAGAATTATGTGGTATTATTCTATCCAAAATAGCTACTTATAGATGGGAGTAGGAAAGCTCTTGTTCATTATACTGAGAGTAATCTTAGGTGTTTCTGTTATTTACACCATTGACTTGTACATACTTAGGTGTAAACACTGTACATGAAAACACTTGTTAAAACTTTTCATTGATAAGTTAATAACCCAGAACACTTATAAGAAAGACTAGAACCTTTGAGTAGCAGCTAACATTTTCAAACTTCTAAAACTCTTTGTAAGTGGATTATTTAAAAACGAATGGTGACAGTTTTGTGGTCTGATAGCTAACAACATGCCAAAATGTCAGTGACTCAACGAACAGCCCTGGGCTCCCTTTACGTCATCAGCACCAAGACATCCTATTTAAACTGCTGTTTATAATGATTTTGAGTCCCGCTTTCCAAATTGGAACAGGAAGCCGGATCAACACTAGCTTCAAATCAATTGGAACACTCGAATTCCAGTGACAAAAGCATCTTTCCCTGCAGTTTATCGTTTTCTCTAGAATACCACTTGACACATATAAAACTTTAAGGTGTTTGTCTTTTAGTTTCACCTTCCATTAAAATATAGACACACGAACATATGGCAAATGTCACTGTTTTTGAAATTTTGTGACCTTCATTCATTATTGCAACTATAATTTCAGAGACATTTTAACGCAATTTCTCAGAGCATTGGATCACTGTGTATATTTAAACACATAAAAGAATTGCAACTTCAGTGCTTCAGAAATTCAGACTACTAACATAAACACATCCTTATTTTCCCATCAACAATAAATAACGAAATTAAGTGTTAGACTATGGACATTCAGCTCAATTCTAATCTCAGATAAATGAGGACATACATTTGCCTATCTTGAAGAATCACCTACACATGCATCAACAATCAGAAATAATGCTTTTTAAAGAAATGCAGCAGATATGAAATTAAATCTAATAACTATTTGTCAAGTAAGAATAGCCAGTCCAAACAGTACTCTCTAACTACATTAGTATGGCAATTATTTATCAATGCACCTACAAAAACTTTACTTCTATTAAGAGTTATGTTTCAACATAAAAGGGTTGGATTCCCTTTTTTAAGGGAAAGAACAAGAGTTGGCAAAGGAATAGTGCATTTGTTCTTTTATAATTCATTCCACATTTTCCCCAAGCAGAACTTTATTTGCATTCATTTATATTTTCCAAAATGAACTCTAATTTATATGATGTTGTCAGTGTTAAAAAGATAAAGTTATGTTTAACTTTCATCTGGCTTTGACCTATTTTAACATCCTAACACACTTGTAGCCATAACCCTCCATAAAGGTTATTCTTATAGGTTGATGACGAGCGGGAGACATAAACCTTATGATAGAGGAGTAATAACTGCTAATGAGAATTTCAGAAGTGGAAGTCGAATTTTGATTTGAAAAAGACACTAGGTGATTCTGAGACTTTCTCCAAATTGAGAATCAACTGCTTTAGATTTGGCTTTATATATAAGTCGAAATAGGGACACAAAGAAATAGATTTAAACACACCCTCTATACGCCTATACCCTGCTTTGCCAATGTTCTTATAGTCTAATGACATCCACAGTCATTCACAGTCCATGAAGGGCTAAATGCTTAAACTGAGCCTTTTAACTGCTAATGTGATACATGGATATTGTCTCAACGCATTATCATTAAGCAAAGTACATATATCTCTTCCAAAAGCAGACAAAGATATGTAGGTGTGTGATGGGTTTCTTTGTGGATTAAGGGCACAGGCTTTGTTATTAACTTTTGCATTGGCCCTGAGGGACCCAAAATATTTTTGTATTGACTCAGCATTTTTAGTCAATAAAATGATCTGGAACATAGCCTTTGCATTCCCTAACATGGCAAGGCTGCTTTCCTCTTCCTGTGCACATACACGTTACCTAAATCATCTTTGCAGATGTGTTTGAACCAGAGGTATCTGTGCTCTATCTGTCTGTGAAGGGCAATAACAAAATGTTACAACCCATTTAGCAATAAACTATGCATCCTTTCTGCAAGTCTTTGCTTACATTTTATTTGCAACATTTCACCTCCTCTATAAATTTTATTTCATAGTCTTTAGTAATTTCTGGCAACATAAGTAGATACCCAGATGGTACCTCTTTTCTCCATAAGCCAGAGATAATGTCTCAATATAAATTCCAATGCCAACTTTTTATGATTTAGATTCTAAATTTTAGAAAGCAGCAACACACACAAATATTGAGACCATACCTTGAGGTGAAAGGGATAGCAGCAAAATTTAGGTATAAGAAAGCAACATGTGATATAATTGATTCAACAGTAACAAAATTAAGAGGATACCTGATGACACAGGCGTAAAGACCACTGTCCTGCAGTAATGTTGGCCGGAACCAAATGGAGTCCTCTTCCTTGCTCATTCTACTTCCATCAAAGGCTATTGGCTCTTCAAAGTCTCCAGGGCCAGAGCTTTTGTACCACATCAAACTGAGTCCAGCACTTTGGGCTAGGGAGTAATTGGCTCTGATATAACCATAAAAGAGTGCACATTTGATTCGAACAGGCTCTCCCACCAAAACTTGGTATTTCTTGATATCGACAGACCAATCTGTGCATCCATCAGCTGTAGTTTAAAAAGACAGAAAGAGAGAAAGAAAAAACATTAGAGAAAAGTGGAAGCAATTAGTTCATTCATTCATTTATTCATTCAACAATATTTATTGAGCATCTATACTGGACAAGATTCTTCTCTAGGCACAGACTATGCAGCAATGGATAAAACTCAGAAGGGCACTGAAAAGTAATTTATCCTACTAACAAACAATATATTCATCACTTAGTTTGCTTCTGCTGATATTTATTCTTAGTTTAAATCAGTGTCATGGTTATTGGCTTATGGCCTTCTCATTCTAAATCCACATGTTTGCCTGTTCTTTGAAAATGGATCTGGACCTGTGAAATAGTTTTCCTTTGCTAGCTGGCACTGACGCTTTGTTAGTAAAGTGTTCTGGAGAGAGAGAAAGGAAAGGGTTTGCTCCCTGGTTCCAGCATGCTTGCTTGGAAGGCTCTTGCAGTGTGCAAGGCTCTTCCAGAACGTGGCTCCTGCAGTGGGTGCTTCTCCAGGACGCAGGTCCTGCAGTACACGGTAGCAGCTTGGTAATTTTTTAGCAGGTCCTCAGGTGAGACACCTTCTCATGAACAGCTTTCCCAGATACCTTAGAAGGCAAGTCCCTGTCCAATTGCAGAGGGCAGACTTCCAACCAGTTCTACCAGTGTGCCACCTCTGTGACTTCTGCCATTCAGTAAGCCGTGAATCTTCCCAGTAAGGTTTGGCTCTCACTCTGGGAGTGGGAGGATGGGAGCTTTTCTTTGGGTGCTCTCAGTTAGGGGTAATGGCAGCCATTCCTCTATTCTTTACAGTTATCTTTTGTTACAGACTGAATGTTTGTGTCCTCCTAAAATTCATATGCTGAAGGCTTAATCCTGAATGTAATGGTATTTGGAGGAGGGGCCTTTGGGAGATAATTAGGTTTATACGAGGCCATGAGGGCAGAACCCTTAGGAAGAGAGTAGTGCTCTTAAAAGAGACACCAGAGCTTGCAACCTTTCTCTTTCTCCTTGTGAGTACTTATAAAGAAGATGCCACGTGAGCACACAGCTAGAAAGTGGGCGTCTATAAGCAGGAAGGAGGGCCCTCACCAGAAACCAAATCAGCCAGCACCTTGATCTTGAATTTCTCAGCCTCCAGAACTGTAAATTTCTGTTGTATAAGCCACCAGTCTCTGGTATTTTGTTATGGCAGCCTGAGCAGACTAATACATCATTCCTTCTTACTAGCCAATCCTTCATTACTCCAATAACCTATTACATTGAAAAAATCTTTATATAAGCTTTCCTTGTTCAAATTAGTGTATTTTTTTCTCTCTGATTGGATCCACACTGATAAAATGAGGAATAAGTGCTGTACAGCCAAACAAGACAGAAAGAAATACAACAAAAGCGGGTCATGCTCTAGTAGTGATTCACAGCCAGAGACGCAGGTAGATGGTTACTTTGCTCTGATTTCTGGGAGCATCAGGGGAAGTGTAAAGTAGAAACCACGGTGGGAAATGGAGCTGATGGGATGGGAACTAATTGTATTTTCTGAGTTTCCTGGAAGTACCATCTTCCAAATGGCATCTTGGCACCATTTTTATCACCTCTCCCCCCTACATACACACACACACACAGACACACACACACACACACACAGACACACACACACACACAGAACAACAGGTCACCACAGGGCAGGTACATCACCATTATTATTATCATGGAGAAGTTGTGGATTTCCTGCCTAGAGAGGGCAGTTGCTCAACCCCTAGCAACATAATCAATCTGACATAGCTCACAGTATACAAATGCTGAGCAAAAGGGCAAAAACCAAGAAAAGAGGACCTCTAACAGCAGTAGCATCTGAGTACTGCAAGCAGGGTTTAACTCACTAGAGATTAAAAAGAGGGCAACCTGAAGGATCTGAGAACAGGAAAATTCATGTAGAATTCAAAAGAAGGAAAATGATCAAAATGAAAAGGAAGATGTATATTAGAGCAAAGAACACACATAATTATGGAATTATCCAAATTTCTTATCTTAAAATATTATCTAACATCTGATGAGCACTTAATTATGTGCTGAGTTTACAAATTTTCATTCCCCTTTCACAAAAACATCCATTCAGGCTTTGGACTCATTGTTCCCTCTACATGGAACTTTTGTCACCAATCAACTGCATGGCTTCCTCCCTCCCTTCCTCCATATGTCACCTCCTCCAAGAGTCCTTTTCTAACTGCCCTGCCTGCAATACCACCTCCCTATCCTAGTCGCTTGACCCAGATTGTTCTTTAATATTTTTTCACAGGACTCATTGCTATCTGACGTTGCATCATATACCCAATTTTTGCTTGCTTTCTGTCTCCCCAGCAGAATGTAAGCCCCTTGAGGTCAGGAACTTGGTCCTTCTAATTCACTTCTTTAACCTCAGTGCCTAGAACTGTGCCCGCTAACCAGCTCAACACACATTGACTGACTGACTGAATGAATTCTTGAGTAAATAAACAAAATAATGCCAAGATTTACAATTGAAGAAACTCAACACCAGCTCATATGTGGAAGTTCTGGTAGTCTCATCCAGCTACATATGACCCTAGAATTCATTCTCTCTACCACCATAGTATTCTGTTTCCTAAAAAAGGTAATTTAAATTTCACACCATTCTTTAATTTAGTTTACTTTTTCTACCAAATTTTGGTCTAAGATTCCTAATGAAGGGCCGTATTGAGGTACTGTCTAGAGTAACTGTGCTGGAAGCTTGGTGGACATCAACATCCAAGTCATTACCATCACTCCTGCCAATGACTGCCACAGAGCTGGCTCACCACACTAAATAGGATGACAGAACTGTACACAAACAGAGATGTCAAGGTTACATAATTACACGCAGTATTTATCAACACAATTTTGTACATTTGTCCCATTGCATGAAATGAATCCTAGGTGGGATTTTATTTTAAACAGTTATAGTTCTGGCAATAAGCATGAAATTACCTCGTTTTACCACGATATGAATTATAATACAATTCTAGAATTACGTTATTGTAACTGAGGCCATCTGTCACAGAGGATATCACTGCCAGTGCAAAAGGCTGGTACACCTTCAAGGTAGCAGTATAAACAGTAAGATGAAATTATTCAAACTCTCAAAAGATTTGTAAGGTAAAGCAAAATGCTTGAAGCTAAAAGCAAAAATACTTAGCCTAGAAATTTCTAAAAAGTTAGTAACAAATTAGATCAAGAGAACAGAAGGAGAGTTGTGTTTTGGGGGATAGATAGAGATATTACTACATACTTTCAAAATATGCTTACTGATTATTATAGTGTTGCAAGAAAACCATAAATATTACTGAAAATTAGAGTTATTTAGTATCTATTGGGAAAAAAGTTTCAAACAGCTCTGATTCACATGCCAAGGAAAAGGCAGAGGTGAAATTAAGAAATACCAGCACCTTGGATATCAGAGACACTTTATGTTAATTTTAATATGGAAATAAAATGTAGGATCTATGGCTTAGGAAGTTTTACTACCATTAGACTAAATGTATGATGTTCAAAAGTAAACTATAAATTTATTAACATGTTAATACTTTTTTGGGGAAAGATGGCAAATAATATACGGAACAATTCAAGATATCTTCAAATTATTTTGATAAACACATTTAAATAAATGAACACATATTTTTTCAATAATTAAAGCATTTTATTAAATAAGTGAGGAGTGCTATTTTTTCCCTTTGTTAACATTTCACCACATTTGCACACATTCTCACTCTGCACGTATCACAATTTTTTCCTAAATGATCTGAAAATAAATTAAAATAGAGACATAATGACATTTCACTCCTAAAATACTTCAGTATGCATCTCCTTTGAATAAAGACATTTTTCTTATATAGCTGCAAAGAATGTTTTTCTTAATCTTGTCCAGCGGGACATCTCAAATCTTAAAAGAAAATGTGATAACTTAAAACCTAATTCTTGATGACAAGAATTGCCAATGATATGTTCAGTTTTTCCTTACTTCAGTATACAAGCTCTGTTGGCTTGGAAACAGTCATTCCAAGCCAACATACTTCCATATTTCTAGACACTGTTAATTCCATTATGTAAGTTACCAGGTAACCTTTATTATTTTTAAATTATCATTGGGTAATTCTGCAGGACAATAGTATTTAATCGGTTTTTCTGTCTTTCAGAATAAAATACCCTTCTGTAAGTCTCTCTCAGAAAGTTAGCTATTGGTATTCTCTTTCCCTGATGAGAAGATTCCATGGAAATACTCTAGTTCAATGTCTCCTATACAGCACATACTCCTTCACAGTCAATGGGACTTTATAAAGCCATGAAGTTGCATTGGGGGGTGGGAGTAGGAAGCACCATATTCATTTATTTTTGTTACCACCCATAATATTGTAGGAGATTATATGAAGACGGTGATGGAATTAAGATTCAGAACTAATTCCTTTACAAGTAGTCCATATTGATGTACTATTTCATGGACAAAGGCTACATAGATTGGATAACGTAAATAATATATTTTCAAATGAGGGACTTTCCTCGCAGTCCAGTGGTTAAGACTCCCGCTTCCAATGCAGGGGCCTCGGGTTCAATTCCTGGTCGGGGAACTAAGATCTCACATGCAGCGCGGTGTGGCCAAATTAAAATAAGTAAATAAATTAATTAATTAAAATGAGATTAGGGAAAGCATTGTTGATTAGGTCACTATTACTACATATATAAGAGTGCAAAATATGTCATGGTAACAAGCTTGAAAGTTTCATTCTTTACAAAAAAAGTCTAATCATAGAGCTCATATATAATGCACCCTAATATGAAAATGTAAGACTTTACCTATAAAAAGGCAAATTATACTACTCTTGAAGTATCTACTTGAGTAGGTACATTGGAATAATGATAAAATAATTAAGGCATCTGTGATAGTGTAATACAGATCCCCCCATCCTCTTTACTAAACAGATCTATCCATTCTTCAGCAACTTTGAGTATTGCCTGCTAACAGTTCACAATTGTCTCCTTCTCTTGAAAATAACCCTTGATTGACAAGAACCATCTTGGTGGGAAGTTTACATCCTCTTGGGTCTGCCTACTGCCAATAACTGACTGATGTGAGTGTAAAGAAAAAAAAAAAAAGGCTGTTCCTTTGCCTGAAGTAGAGACAATTGTACAGTGCAGTTCGTGTTCCAGAACTCCTCTGTGTGTGGACCAGGCTGAGCTTAGAGGTTAACTGTGACCTCCTCACTCAGCTCTCTCCTCTTTCCTGCCCTGCCTTCCTCCCTCCCTCCCTCCCTTCCTTTTAAGTTTTCCCTGAAGAGCACTCCCTCTATCAATGGTGTGCATCAAAAATCCTGTCTTAGGCTCTGTTGTAGGAAACCTGATCTAACACAGATTTATATATTCATGTAGCAAGAACTACCTTCATTCCAGTTTCTGTCCTAGGGACTGGAGACATGAAAACATACAAGACATAGCCCTTGTTTTCAAGGAGCTCACAGTGTAATCCAAGAGACAGACAGAAACTGAAAGCACAATGGAAATGCAATGATAAAGAAATGCATAGGGCTAGTCAAGAATATGTTCCATGAAGAGAAAACATTTGAGATGTCTGTTAGAAGTTAGCCATTCAAAGAATTGGCAGACAGATATTTAATTTGGAGGTGAACACAAAAGCAAAGGCACAGAAATAAGAGATAGCAGAGTTTTGCAGGAACTACAAATGGCTTTGTGGTGTAGAAACAACAAGTTTAGAGCAGGAAATAGCAAGAGATGGAGGGAAAGAAGTGGGCAAAGACAGACTGTGGAGGTATTTTTATAAGATGTAAAAAATGTTTGGCTTCTTTGTGAAAGCGATGGGGAAATATCACAGACTTTCAGTCAGGGAGATGATGGAGACAGTCTAATATTTTCAGATATGCTATGCTGACTGAAATTTTAGGTAGACATATAAGGTAGAAGGCTTTAGCCAGGAAAGTGATGTTACTGAAGGTCTGAAGTTGGGCAGTGGTAGTAGAGAAGGAGAAACGGGGAAGACTTAGGAGGTAAAATTGGCAGGAATAGGTGAACGACTGAATACAAGCATCAAGGAAGAGGAATGATGTTAGTTTACTCTGCAAGTCATATCTTTTGTCACAGACTGAAATATCTTTCACATTCAACAAGAAAATCAACCATTCATGTCAAGGGGTGGGCTCTGTGAAAAGTTTTTCTAATTTCTTCATTTAAAATCTTTAGGCAATGAAAATGTAATGAATTTTTTTAACTTTTTATTTTATATTGGAGTACAGTTGATTAACAATGTTGTGATAGTTTCAGGTGCACTGCAAAGGGACTCAGCCATACATATACATGTATCCATTCTCCCCCAAGCTCACCTCACATCCAGGCTGCCACATAACATTGAGCAGAGTTCCCTGTGCTATACAGTAGGTCCCTGTTGGTTATCCATTTTAAATACAGCAGTGTGTACATGTAATGAATTTTTTAAATGACTCACAGATAGACCTGAATGTGTGCATATATATATATATATATATATATATACTCATATTCATATTTTTTTAAAACTTGCAATGATCAAAAATAAATATCTGGCATTTTGCTATCATTTGTCTCTACCCCTAGTGTGCTTGGAAAAGCCAAACTTGAGACATGACCGTGGCTAGGGAGCGTAGGCCATGCACATCAGCTATCATAGACATGGAACAAAAAGGCTGAGGCTAGATTTCAATGAGGTGAATTCTGCTCTTTGTCTGCACTAGCTGCTACTCTTTCCACATATGAACCTCCTAAATGAAAATTGGTGATGCTGGAATCCTTCCAAGGAGGAAACAGAGGTGCCCCCAAATTATCAGCAGTAATGATTACAGCAAAATATGACATAAGTTAATGTTTATAGTATATGTTGGTTCACACAACATTTTGTCTTCATCTCTACTTTCTGGATTATGTTTATCTGATGTGGAATATTGCCAGATTCTTGCCTTTAAAGATATATACAATGTGACAATCCTGGAAGAGCTCTTTCAAATATTTTGGAGAGATCTGTGTGGGTGGTAAGAACTGAGGTTAACTCAAGAGACTCTGCCAATTATCAGGAATCCAGTTTCTAGAATACCCTTTATCTGACAAAGCCTGGAAGTTATCATCTGCCATGTACTCAATGTAGGTCATCTCCAGGTGGGTGCAGGCCTTGCTCAGGTGTTATCAAATTTCTTCTAAGATATGGTTCCCTCTTTATCAGGAGACAGGTGATGCCAAGGCAAATAGGATCCTGGTAGTATAGTTACCCCTCCATCATACCTTAGACTCCACATTCTAGCAGGTATCCTAGATACTAATACACAAAACCCCATGCATTACATAACACACACTTGGTAAGGATTTATTCTTAAAAGTGTTTGGGGGCTTCCCTGGTGGCGCAGTGGTTGAGAATCTGCCTGCCAATGCAGGGGACACGGGTTTGAGCCCTGGTCTGGGAAGATCCCACATGCCGCAGAGCGGCTGGGCCCCTGAGCCACAATTACTGAGCCTGCGCGTCTGGAGCCTGTGCTCCGCAACAAGAGAGGCCGCGGTAGTGAGAGGCCCGCGCACCGCGATGAAGAGTGGCCCCCGCTTGCCACAACTAGAGAAAGCCCTCGCACAGAAACGAAGACCCAACACAGCCATAAATTAAAAAAAAAAAAAAAAAGTGTTTGTATTCTTATGATAAAAAAAGGGGGGACTTCCCTGGTGGCGCAGTGGTTAAGAATCCGCCCACCAATGCAGGGGACACGGGTTCGATCCCTGGTCTGGGAAGATCCCACATGCTGTGGAGGAACTAAGCCTGCGCGCCACAACTACTGAGCCTGCGTGTGGCAACTACTGAAGCCCGCACGCCTAGAGCCCGTGCTCCGTGACAAGAGAAGCCACCGCAATGAGAAGCCCACGCACCGCAACGAAGAGTAGCCCCTGCTCACCACCACTAGAGAAAGCCCACGTGCAGCAACAAAGACCCAACGCAGCCAAAAATAAAAAAATAAAATAAAAAAAAGGAAACAACAGGAGTAGTAGTTTCATAGTTTCATAACCTATCCTTTTGTTTAGTTTCTTTTCTCAGTTGAGATCATAATTCTATAAAAAGTTACATCATGACGTTTTACTGAACATTTTATAATAACTACATAACAGTCCATAATAGTGTTACATATAATTTACTTAGCCCTTCTGCTGTTAGCCTACCTTAAGTTTTTCCCCTAGATTTGACTGTTCTAAATAATTCTGTGATAAAATAACTTTATATACAATGTTCCACAACCATCCCCTCAAAAAAAAGTATAATTTCCTCAGGAAATAATTCCAGAAGTAAAATTCCTGGATCAAATAATACATTTTTAAAGGCTTTATACAAAATTTTAAAGAGATTTTCAAAAACTGTCTCATAACCTCCTTTCACAATAGCCACCTAAATAAGTGCACTTTTTACTTCATGTGCTAAGATTGTATTAACTCTTATGCACTATTTCTTAAACTGAGCACCAAGTATAGTTTGCAAACTTTGGTGTCTTAAATTACAAAAATATAGCATCATCAGAAACATCACTCATGGAAGTCCTAACCACGGCAATCAGAGAAGACAAAGAAATAAAAGGAATACAAATTGGAAAAGAAGAAGTAAAACTGTCACTGTTTGCAGATGACATGATACTAAACATGGAGAATCCTAAAGATGCTACCAGAAAACTACTAGAGCTAATCAATGAATTTGGTAATGTTGCAGGATACAAAATTAATGCACAGAAATTGCTTGCATTCCTATACACTAACAACAAAAGATCAGAAAGAGAAATTAAAGAAACAATCCCATTCACCATTACAACAAAAAGAATAAAATACCTAGGAATAAACCTACCTAAGGAGGTGAAAGACCTGTACCCAGAAAACTATAAGACACTGATGAAAGATGGAGAGATACACTATGTTCTTGGATTGGAAGACTCAATATTGTGAAAATGTCTATACTACCCAAAGCAATCTACAGATTCAATGCAATCCCTATCAAATTACCAATGGCATTTTTTTTAACAGAACTAGAACAAAAAAAAATCTTAAAATTTTTATGAAGACACAAAAGACCCTGAAGAGCCAAAGCAATCTTGAGGGAAAAAAACGGAGCTGGAGGAATCAGACTCCCTGACTTCAGACTATACTACAAAGCTACAGTAATCAAGACAGGATGGTACTGGCACAAAAACAGAAATATAGATCAATGGAACAGGATAGAAAGCCCAGAGATAAACCCACGCACCTATGGTCAACTAATCTACAACAAAGGAGGCAAGGATATAAAATGGAGAAAAGACAGTCTCTTCAATAAGTGGTGCTGGGAAAACTGGACAGCTACATGTAAAAGAATGAAATTAGAACACTCCTTAACACCATACACAAAAATAAACTCAAAATGGATTAGAGACCTAAATGTAAGACCGGACACTATAAAACTCTTAGAGGAAAACATAAGAAGAACACTCTTTGACATAAATCACAGCAAGATCTTTTTTGACCCAACTCCTAGAATAATGGAAATAAAAACAAAAATAAACAAATGGGATCTAATGATACTTAAAAGCTTCTGCACAGCAAAGGAAACCATAAAAAAGACGAAAAGACAACCCACAGAATGGGAGAAAATATGTGCAAAGAAATGGGCAAAGGATTAATCTCCAAAATATATAAACAGCTCATGCAGCTCAACATCAAAAAAACAAACAGCCCAATCCAAAAATGGGCAGAAGACTTAAATAGACATTTCTCCAAAGAAGACATACAGATGGCCAAGAGGCACATGAAAAGCTGATCAACATCACTAATTATTAGAGAAATCGAAACTACAATGAGGTATCACCTCACACCGGTTAGAATGGGCATCATCAGAAAATCTACAATCAAAAAATGCTGGAGACGGTGTGGAGAAAAGGGAACCCTCTTGCCCTGTTGGTGGGAATGTAAATTGATACAGCCACTATGGAAAACAGTATGGAGGTTCCTTAAAAAACTAAAAACAGAATTACCATATGATCCAGCAATCCCACTACTGGGCATATGCCCTGAGAAAACCATAATTCAAAAAGACACATGCACCCCAATGTTCATTGCAGCACTATTTACAATAGCCAGGTCATGGAAGCAACCTAAATGCCCATCGACAGGCGAATGGATAAAGAAGATGTGGTACATATATATACAATGGAATATTACTCAGCCATAAAAAGGAACGAAATTGGGTCATTTGTAGAGACATGGATGGACCTAGAGACTGTCATACAGAGTGGAGTAAGTCAGAAAGAGAAAAACAAATATCATATATCAATGCATATATGTGGAATCTAGAAAAATGGTACAGATGAACCAGTTTGCAGGGCAGAAATAGAGACACAGATGTAGAGAACAAACATATGGACACCAAGGGGGGAAAGCGGGCGGCTGGTGGTGGTGGGGATGAATTGGGAGATTGGAATTGACATATATAAACTAATATGTATAAAATAGATAACTAATAAGAACCTGCTGTATAAAAAAATAAATAAAAGTTTAAAAAATAAAATCCACAATAGTATCCAAATACCATATTTATTTTAATAAACATAAAAGAAACATCACTTATCTGATAACTGAATGGCAATGGTGTCATAGCCATTATGTATCAACTCTGAACCTCTGACTGAATTCATCACACACAGTTTGCTCTATTTCAAGCTATTTTATTCACTATTATAATTGGACCCATTCACTTCTGTATACATCTTCAATGAAAGATATGGTTAATTTCACTTTTGTATCTCTACAAAACCCTCTAGTTGGGCCACTAAACGGATAAGGGTATGTGCATACAGATAGGTCAAAAAGTGTTGCCAGCTTCAGGCATTTTATACCTTTGGGACACTTGTTGGACACTGGATTAAATATCAACATGATGAGCAACAAACCAAACAGAGATCAAATTTAATCTGTTTCCCGTTTTAGAGGCACCTCACAGGAAAGACCTGTTGGATGGCAGGACACCCACCCTGCAAACTGATCCTTAAGAGAGTAACAAGGTTTAAAGTGCATATTTACTTTCATTTTGTTTTAGAGCATATAGCAGAATAAAATTCTATTTTTCAAGCTTACAAGTAATAAAAGTCTTTAAATTTTAGAGCAATTCCAAGTGGGCTATTGTTTGCAGCAATGAAGACACAAAACTACATATAACACAAGGCAGAATGGAGAGATTCCATGAGTAAAGACAGCATTGCTGAGGAAACACAGAGCAAGAAGTTTTGTTCTATCTCAACCCAGAACTATTTTCTACTTTTCAAGTAAACTAATGGAGGAGAAATATATAACTGGGAAGAGCAAAAAGAATATAAGAAAGAGATGGAATTTCAACCGTATCTCAATTCAAAACTTGGTAATTGTGAAGAGAACATTCCAAGTCCACGGGATATCCCAGTTAGATAGTACAGTAAAGGGTAATGTTGTAAAACAGTGGGATGGGGTGAGGAGAAAAGCATAACCAGGTAAAAATGAGATCAGAAAAGTGGGATGGACAAGACACCAGGCCAAGAAAATTGAACTCAGCCCAGTAGTTTACCAATTTTAGTGTGCATCAGCATCATCTGGAGGAGCTGTCAAAAGACAGATTATTTCGCTTCACCATCAGAGCTTCTGATTCAGGTGTTGGTTGGCACCTAAGAATTTGCATTTCTAAAAAGCCCCGGGGTGACACTTTTGAGAACCACTGCTCTAGTCAATGGAGCAAGTGGAAAAAGTTCGTCAAAGAAGTGGTATTTGATCTACATTTTAGGAAGATCACTCTAGTGGCAATACCAAGGCTGGATTGGAAGGAGACAGGAACAGGGAGATCACTTAGAAAGCTCTTAAAATAGTAGAGATGAAGTAAGAAGTGGGGGAGATTGTAGAGGTAGAATCTACAGGATGGGGAGACTGATCAGACAGGACAGATGGAGGAAAGGAGTAGTCAAGGATGACGCTGAGGTTTCAATCCAGGATTCCTGAGAGGATTGTGACATCATTAAAGGAAATAAGGAGCAGAAGCAGGTCGAGGTGGCAGATGACAAGTGTGGCTGGGGTAGAAGACCCATTTGTTATCCTATAGCACGTTTTCTGCATTTATCACAGGTGTTTATACAGCAGAACGTATTGCTTGCCTTGTCTAGTCTGTGCAACGAAAGCACTGCTGTGTATCTTCTTCATATTGTGAGTTCTGCAGGGCATTAGAGTCCCCTAGAGTTAGAGAAAGATTCAAGGGAAATGGGAATGAAGTCTGCTGTGTATTTTAATATGCATTTGTTTTCATATGAATAATATCACAGAGATTAATTGTCTATTTGATTAACTTCTTGCAGAGATTGTGGGTGAAAATTAAACACACACAGTTTGTGTATTGCTCCTTCAAGTGAATTTCTAAGTGAGAATTTTAAAAAAGGTTAGAGCCATTTTTTTTTAACTGATGCTGAGTCTATTTTTATCACCGTAGAAGTCTCATGAAAATACATAATATGCTATATACATATTAGCTTTACACACAACTATTTGGGTATTCATCTGCATTTACACATGCAATCATATATCTATTATGATGGGAATCTACTGACATACTGTATTTTGTTCAGGGTATTATAAGCAAGTATCTATGTACCTCCTGCGTGATCTTTGTTTCTCATTTTTGTCATGTGTGTAAAAACAACAGTTCCATTTTATTTGGGTAGAACTCCTTCATTTACATAGTATTTTCATAAACACTATCAGACTGCAGCAAGAAAAAAAGTGGTAATAAATTCAGAAAAAAATCATGGGGAATTTTTTGTATTTTTTCATGTGTACTTAAAGAGCCAGGAACAGAAAAAAAATCAAGTGTAGAACGTTTCCTTGAACCTTAAACTCTGCTTTCCAGAGGTTTTGTTGACACGCTCTCAGGTATTCTTTAAATAATCAAAGCAAGTAGAAATCCATGTTTAGACAGTAGACAATTACATTGATTCAGATTTTGTCATTTTTGGCTTTGTTTTCCCGTCTTTGAGAGTGCAGCCTCTGGGTATGGGCTGATAAATTTGAGATGATGCACTTATGTGAAAAACTGTACTGGACAGTAGTTAATATGGACATCCACTAAATTCAAAGCAAATTTAAACAGTTTCAGTGTTACTCAGCAATTAAAAGATCCAAGTGCTGGCTTAAGTGAGATTATCTTCATAGTCTCTTTATTAATACTGATTAAACTCAAAACTAGAGGAATCTTCTGGCCTAGCAGATGCTGCTTCATGATAATGTTTATCACAGTTAGTTATTATTATTTACATAAAAGTTTAAATTCTCAAAGAATGGCAGTTTGCTTTTTATTTAGTTAACTAGTAAATACTTTTAAAGAGGAACATGTAGCATATAACTTTTCATGGTTCATCCAGCTCAATATCCCTTCTTCGGCTGCGGTACCAAAAAGCCATAGCTAGGTTCCTTCATGTACCTCTCAAAGGTTAAAAACCTAGACCCTTAGCAGTCACACCATTGAGCCTTTCCTTTAATATGTTTCAAAGAGAAAATATCTGAATTTTGGGGAGAAGGAATGGTTCAACCGTATTTAGTGTGAGCCACCTGTGGAGGGAGGCGTTCATTGATTCATTCTTTATTGCAACAAATATTTATGTAGAAACTGTTATCTTAGGCACTGCTGGGGCTGGAATAAAGCATTTGGTAATCTTACTGCATATCACATTAAGCAGGGTTCCCTTCCTTTGTTCTAAACTTGTAGCTTATATTGTTCCCACTGTATTGTCATAGGCAAGATGGGACATTTGTCTCAAACCTTACTTTATTTTTTCAATCTAGTATTCATGGATATTTTCAAAGCTAAACAAGGCACTGTTGTGGGTCCCTTGTAGTGATCATTCATTAACGTGTTTTTAAAAATATTTTTTATTTTATTGTTCCCTAGTTTTCAAAGGCAAGTTCTTGTCTTTGTATTTGACAGCAAGGGTCACACTGGCCTATACAAAGACCCACTTGGGTACCATGCAATTATGAGAAATAAATATGTACTGTGAAATGTATCAAGCCTGTGCATTCTCTTTCTTTATTTCCATTACTGTACCATGAAAGCGTCAATCACATTATTCTTTTATTCTATAAATTGGAAAATACTGAATAATTCAACAGCTCTGAAATTTCAGAACTTCATTCAATGGAGGAGCCATAGTCCCTGATCTCTATTTTAATATGCTGCCAGTTATTGCAAGTCATAATAGTACAATACAGGGCCCGGGATGAATATCACTCACTCAGCTGTTTCCTTGAATGGCTTCGGGGTATGAAGTAAACTATATTACATCACTGTCCTCATAATGAGATCGTTCTGCTGGATAAACAAGCTCCCTGCAGGCCCTACCTGCTGATAGGACCCAGTGAACCAAATATTTAACACTTCACAGAGGCTCCTCCCTGCCATTCTTCAATATTGCATGCATCATTTTCAAGAGTAAATTTGATGCAAAGAAGTAGAAAATTGAGCTACTGACTCCTGGGTCCATTGCTACAACCTGGCTTAGTAACAAAGCTTCGATTCAATTTCTGGGTCCTGTGAGATAATAAAAGTTTCAAAGTTCCCAATAAGATTGTTGAAATCTAAATTCTTGTTCTATCTGACCAACTTACATATGGCATTCAGTGAAACCAGTCCGCCCAAGGAAACCACTGAAACAAAGCATGGAGTTAATGCAGTGTTAGTTCATTTGCTTGAAACAGTCACTGAAAAAACTGACTCATGCAGAAAATGGAAACTTTTTATTCCAGTGTTTAAAAGATGACACCGTTGCCTCAAAAACACATCTTCTACCATTAGAACGATGGCTCATGCATGAGAAAAACAACACAGCTTAGAAATAATACTTTGAGAGTTTTCACACGCGAGGATGTTAGAACACCAAGTTTGGCTGAGTTGTGTGTGTGTGCAGTGTGTGTGTGTTGCTTTCCCCCCTAAGTTCAGTGTTACAATTTTAATAAACTTACTGTCTCATAGTTTCCTTTCATAAACTGCACAACAGAATGATGCAAAGGCATGTCCTTTTAGTCAGTAAGTCATGTACATCACTCTCATAATGGAAGTACAATGCTGTAAGTTCTTTAACACAATCATGAAAAGAGCACTATGAGAGTGTTAGCTTTTTCTAGAGGAGTCAGAAAAGGACTTCATGGGGGCATGTAATAGACGGGGCTTTGAGATTCATCATAAATTCAATGATGGCAACTCTAAGAAGTGAAAAAAGGCAGGCTAACAATGTGAGTAGTGAAATAGTGGGGTTATTTGAAAAGAAGTTTGGTTTGCCTACACTACAGAGTTTGTAGTCCTAGGACAGGCAGTGATGGAGGAAGTGGTTGAAGAGGAGGGCAATTTCTTTATTTATCTATCCTCATGCCCAGACCAGCCATGACCAATTAGTGCAAAGATGACCTTTTAATCAAGGGCTGTCAATTCCTAGGCAGGCAAATAACCCATGTCTTGGTTTCTTCAGAAAAAAATGAACTGGTCCAATCAAATTCCTTCTCTCTGAATAGAAACAAAGGGCTTAAGACAGATTTAGGCCAGAGAAGCTGTGACGATCACATGTAATTCAAAGTTAAAACAGAAAAGCAACTATGAATAAATAGAGAAAGCTAGTCCTAGAAGGTAAGAGTGGCGACAATGCACAAAAAGAAGCTTAGAAAAAGCAGAGAGACAAAGAGACCCATTAAGGAAAGGACCAGAGACCAAACAAAGTCCCTAGAACTTAATTCTTGACTTCTTTTTAGTTCTGAACCTAAATCCCACACACCTTTATAATAAAAGGCTTTTTGAAATAATTTGAAAGGGTTTTGAACTTTGCACCTAAAGAGTCTCATTAAAATATTTTCATAATTGGAACAGTACTACAAGAAGCAGGATTTCATTTTCTGCCTTATCCATTAATATAATATAATATGAATTGTTCTTTAAATATTATTTGTAAAGGTTATTGCTAGTGGCTGCATATATATTCATTCCATAAATGTATATTATTAGATATTTAATTTGTTTTAATTTTCATTTTAATATACAGCACTGTGATCAATATCATTTTATATACATTTTGTTTGAATTTCTGATTTTGCCTTCAGATTGAATATCTAAATCAAGATTACTGGGTCAAAAAATATCATGTTTTGCCAAATTGCTTCTGTAGAGTTTGTGTCAATTTATATTCCTGTATGCAGTGCATGAGAGTATCCATTTCACACCTTCCTAGCTATATGTACTTATTTCTGTATCACTGCATTCTCCCACATTCAGTGCCCATTCTATTCTTTCCATACCTGCTTATAAATCCACAATCAGTGGTGATCCTGAGGAAGTTTTCTCCACTGTATGTATCTTTGTACATTTTTCCTTCAACTTCCAGGTATACAGTGATGACTCTGAATTTACATATCTATCTGTGCTCCTCTTTGGTGACCTTCAAAACTGTCATCCACTTATTAAATTTGGTAAGCCCTAAATGCAATGAGTTTTTATTACGGCAGTTGCTGATGGGAGGAGAGCTTGATTATTTCTGTATTATCTTACCTTATGTGCGCCACCTCAACCTGACAGGTCATAAGTGGCGAACTCTTCTAATACAATTAACCTTTATTGCTAATGAAAACATTTTGATATCTACCATGTTTCATCAGTACACACTGATAAACAATTTTAAATCTTTACAGTTACCCATTGACACAAGAATAAAAAATTTTAAAAGGATCCCACATTTCCCTTTTCCTGAGAATTTTCATATAATGGATAAAACTAAAATCTAACAAAAAGTCTAATGTTAAAAAAGAAATCAATTCTAGGACTTCCCTGGTGGCGCAGTGGTTAAGAATCCACCTGCCAATGGAGGGGACACGGGTTCAATCCCTGGTTTGGAAAGATGCTGCGGAGCCACTAAGCCCGTGCACCACAACTACTGAGACTGAGCTCTAGCGCCTGCGAGCCAAAACTACTGAGCCCTCACACCATAACTACTGAAGCCTGCGCACCTAGAGCCCGTGCTCCGCAACAAGAGAAGCCACCACAATGAGAAGCCCGCGCACTGCAACAAAGAGTAGCCCCTGCTCGCTGCAACTAGAGAAAGCCCGCATGCAGCAACGAAGACCCAATGCAGCCAAAAATAAATAAATAAATAAATATTTAAAAAACTCAATTCTATTTCAAGAAAGGTAAATTAAAATCGCTCTCCAAAAAAATTTTTAGACATTCATTCACAGAAAGAGAGACAAGATGAAAAGGCAGAGGGCTATGTACCAGATGAAGGAACAAGATAAAACTCCAGAAAAACAACTAACTAAATGAAGTGGAGATAGGCAACCTTCCAGAAAAAGAATTCAGAAAAATGATAGTGAAGATGATCCAGAACATCAGAAAAAGAATGGAGGCAAAGATCGAGAAGATGCAAGAAAGTTTAAAAAAGACCTAGAAGAATTAAAGAACAAACAAACAGAGATGACCAATACAATAACCGAAATGAAAACTACACTAGAAGGAATCAATAGCAGAAAACTGAGGCAGAACAGATAAGTGACCTGCAAGACAGAATGGTGGAATTCACTGCTGCGGAACAGAATAAAGAAAAAAGAATGAAAAGAAATGAAGACAGCCTAAGAGACCTCTGGGACAACATGAAACGCAACAACATTCGCATTACAGGGGTCCCAGAAGGAGAAGAGAGAGAGGAAGGACCCAAGAAAATATTTGAAGAGATTATAGTTGAAAACTTCCCTAACATGGGAAAGGAAACAAACACCCAAGTCCAGGAAGCGCAGCGAGTCCCATACAGGATAAACCCAAGGAGAAACACGCCGAGACACATAGTAATCAAATTGGCAAAAATTAAAGACAAAGAAAAATTATTGAAAGCAGCAAGGGAAAAACGACAAATAACATACAAGGGAACTCCCATAAGATTAACAGCTGATTTCTCAGCAGAAACTCTACAAGCCAGAAGGGAGTGGCATGATATACTTAAAGTGATGAAAGGGAAAAACCTACAACCAAGATTACTCTACCTGGCAAGGATCTCATTCAGATTCGATGGAGAAATCAAAAGCTTTACAGACAAGCAAAAGTTAAGAGAATTTAGCACCACCAAACCAGCTCTAAAACAAATGCTATAGGAACTTCTCTAAGTGGGAAACACAAGAGAAGAAAAGGACCTACATAAACAAACCCAAAACAATTAAGAAAATGGTCATAGGAACATACATATCGATAATTACGTTAAACGTGAATTGATTAAGTGCTCCAACCAAAAGACACAGGCTTGCTGAATGGATACAAAAACAAGACTCATCTATATGCTGTCTACAAGAGACCCACTTCAGATCTAGGGACACATACAGACGGTAAGTGAGGGGATGGAAAAAGATATTCCATGCAAATGGAAATCAAAAGAAAGCTGGAGTAGCAATACTCATATCAGATAAAATAGACTTTAAAATAAAGACTGTTACAAGAGACAAGGAAGGACACTACATAATGATCAAGGGATCAATCCAAGAAGAAGATATAACAATTATAAATATATATGCACCCAACATAGGAGCACCTGAATACATAAGGCAACTGCTAACAGCTATAAAAGAGGAAATTGACAGTAACACAATAATAGTGGGGGACTTTAACACCTCACTTACACCAATGGACAGATCATCCAAAATGAAAATAAATAAGGAAACACAAGCTTTAAATGACACAAAAGACCAGCTAGATTTAATTGATATTTATAGGACATTCCATCCAAAAACAGCAGATTACACTATCTTCTCAAGTAAGCATGGAACATTCTCCAGGATACATCACATCTTGGGTCACAAATCAAGCCTCAGTAAATTTAAGAAAATTGAAATCATATCAAGCATCTTTTCTGACCACAACGCTATGAGATTAGAAATGAATTACAGGGAAAAAAACGTAAAAAACACAAACACATGGAGGCTAAACAATACGTTACTAAATAACCAGGAGATCACTGAAGAAATCAAAGAGGAAATCAAAAAATACCTAGAGACAAATGACAATGAAAACACGATGATCCAAAACCTATGGGACACAGCAAAAGCAGTTCTAAGAGGGAAGTTTATAGCTATACCAGCCTAGCTCAAGAAACAAGAAAAATCTCAAATAAACAATCCAACCTTACACCTAAAGGAACTAGAGAAAGAAGAACACACAAAACCCAAAGTTAGCAGAAGGAAAGAAAACATAAAGATCAGAGCAGAAATAAATGAAATAGAAACAAAGAAAACAATAGCAAAGTTCAATAAAACTAAAAGCTGGTTCTTTGAGAAGATAAACAAAATTGATAAACCATTAGCCAGACTCATCAAGAAAAAGAGGGAGAGGACTCAAATCCATAAAATTAGAAATGAAAAAGAAGTTACAACAGACACCACAGAAATACAAAGCATCCTAAGAGACTACTACAAGCAACTCTATGCCAATAAAATGGACAACCTGGAAGAAATGGACAAATTCTTAGAAAGGTATAACCTTCTAAGACTGAACCAGGAAGAAATAGAAAATATGAATAGACCAATCACAAGTAATGAAATTGAAACTGTGATTGAAAATCTTCCAACAAACAAAAGTCCAGGACCAGATGGCTTCACAGGTGAGTTCTATCAGACATTTAGAGAAGAGCTAACACCCATCCTTCTCAAACTCTTCCAAAAAATTGCAGAGGAAGGAACACCCCCAAACTCATTCTATGAGGCCACCATCACCTTGATACCAAAACCAGACAAAGATACTACAAAAAAAGAAAATTACAGACCAATATTACTGATGAATACAGATGCAAAAATCCTCAACAAAATACTAGCAAAGAGAATTCAACAACACATTAAAAGGATCATACACCACGATCAAGTGGGATTTATCCCAGGGATGCAAGGATTCTTCAATGTACTCAAATCAATCAATGTGATACACCATAATAACAAATTGAAGAATAAAAACCATATGATCATCTCAGTAGATGCAGAAAAAGCTTTTGACAAAATTCAACACCCATTTATGATAAAAAACTCTCCAGAAAGTGGGCATAGAGGGAACCTACCTCAACATAATAAAGGCCATATATGACAAACCCACAGCAAACATCATACTCAATGGTGAAAAATTGAAAGCATTTCCTCTAAGATCAGGAATGAGACAAGGATGTCCACTCTCACCACTATTATTCAACATAGTTTTGGAATTCCTAGCCATGGCAATCAGAGAAGAAAAAGAAATAAAAGGAATACAAACTGGAAAAGAAGAAGTAAAACTGTCACTGTTTGCAGATGACATGATACTATACATAGAGAATCCTAAAGATGCCACCAGAAAACTACTAGAGCTAATCAATGAATTTGGTAAAGTTGCAGAATACTAAATTAATGCACAGAAATCTCTTGCATTCCTATACACTAATGATGAAAAATCTGAAAGAGAAATTAAGGAAACACTCCCACTTACCTTTGCAACAAAAAGAATAAAATACCTAGGAATAAACCTACCTAGGGAGACAAAAGACCTGTATGCAGAAAACTATAAGACACTGATGAAAGAAATTAAAGGTGATACCAGCAGATGGAGAGATATACCATGTTCTTGGATTGGAAGAATCAATATTGTGAAAATGACTCTACTACCCAAAGCAATCTACAGATTCAATGCAATCCCTATCAAATTACCAATGGCATTTTTTACGGAACTAGAACAAATCATCTCAAAATTTGTATGGAGACACAAAAGACCCCGAATAGCCAAAGCAGTCTTGAGGGAAACAAACGGAGCTGGAGGAATCAGACTCCCTGACTTCAGACTATACTACAAAGCTACAGTAATCAAGACAATATGGTACTGGCACAAAAACAGAAACAAAAATCAATGGAACAAGATAGAAAGCCCAGAGATAAACCCACGCACCTATGGTCAACTAATCTATGACAAAGGAGGCAAAGATATACAGTGGAGGAAAGACAGCCTCTTCAGTAAGTGGTGCTGGGAAAACTGGACAGCTACATGTAAAAGAATGAAATTAGAATACTCCCTAACACCATACACAAAAATAAACTCAAAATGGATCGAGACCTAAATCTAAGACTGGACACTATCGAACTCTTAGAGGAAAACACAGGAAGAACACTCTTTGACATAAATCACAGCAAGGTCTTTTTTGATCCACCTCCTTGAGTAATGGAAATAAAAACAAAACTAAACAAATGGGACCTAATGAAACTTGACAGCTTTTGCACAGCAAAGGAAACCATAAACAAGATGAAAAGACAACCCTCAGAATGGGAGAAAATATTTGCAAACGAATCAACGGACAAAGGATTAGTCTCCAAAATATATAAACAGCTCATTCAGCTCCATATTAAAGAAACAACCCAATCCAAAAATGGGCAGAAGACCTAAATAGACATTTCTCCAAAGAAGACATACAGATGGCCAAGAAGCACATGAAATGTTGATCAGCATCACTAATTATTAGAGAAATGCAAATCAAAAGTACAATGAGGTATCACCTCACACCAGTTAGAATGGGCTTCATGAGAAAATCTACAAACAACAAATGCTGGAGAGGGTGTGGAGAAAAGGGAACCCTTTTGCACTGTTGGTGGGAATGTAAACTGAAACAGCCACTATGGAGAACACTATGGAGGTTCCTGAAAAAACTAAAAATAGAATTACCATATGACCCAGCAATCCCACTACTGGGCATATACCCAGAGAAAACCACAATTCAAAAAGACACATGCACCCCAATGTTCAATGCAGCACTATTTACAATAGCCAGGTCATGGAAACAACCTAAATGCCCATTGAGAGACGAATGGATAAAGAAGATGTGGTACATATATACAATGGAATATTACTCAGCCATAAAAAGGAACAAAATTGGGTCATTTGTTGAGACGTGGATGGATCTAGAGACTGTCATACAGAGTGAAGTAAGTCAGAAAGAGAAAAACAAATATCGTATATTAACGCATATATGTGGAACCTTGAAAAATGGTACAGATGAACCAGTTTGCAGGGCAGAAATTGAAACACAGATGTAGAGAACAAACCTATGGACACCAAGGGGGGAGAGCCGCTGTGGGGGAGGGGATGGTGGTGTGCTGAACTGGGCGATTGGGATTGACATGTATACATTGATGTGTATAAAATTGATGACTAATAAGAACCTGCTGTATAAAAAAATAAAATAAAATTCAAAAATTAAAAAAAAAAATTAAAAAATCAAGTTATCACTGTACAATAATGGCAAGGTGTTCATGAATTAATATAAGTTAAAGATAGGTTTGTATCTTAAACTGTGAAATCCACACACACAAATGCAGCAATTCATCACTTATTGTTTTGAATTTCACCACAGGAAAAATCATATATACATACACACATACATGTATATATATATATATAGAGAGAGAGAGAGAGAGAGAGAGAGGGAGAGAGAGAGAGAGAGAATATGTAATATTCCATATCAAATTCTACGGCTTTGCTTAAACAATTCACAATGAGAAGAGAATTATGGCAAAACCATGATGAATATATTTGCTATTTGGTTTCCTCCTCATGGCTTCTCGCCTCAGACCAGTCGAACATGTGCAACAAAAAAAGACAAATGAGTAAATTCATGCATTACCTTTCTCTTTCAACTTCAAGTCCCTACAGTTGAAATCTGCTTTGTGTCAAGTTCAGCAGTGCCTTCATTCCTATTTTTTTCCCCTTAGAATTAACCTGAAAACTTTTGTATCCATCCACTTCTGTTCCTTTCTTGTTGAGGGCAACTCAGAAAGATAGAAGAACAGGGGCTTGTTTTGTGTGCCAGGGATTTGGATTCATGGTCTATTCAAACAGGCTCTGATTTGTTTTGACAGGAAGGGAGCAGTAATTCCCCAGAGCTATCTGAGGGTTCCACTCCCAGCTCCCTTGTATCCCTGCACACTCTGATTACTGGCATGCAGTGCAAGGGTATCAGCATTAACAAGTTCACTGAGTCTGGGATCAGTGGGTAAAAATGGGGCCAGTCTGAGAGTGTATTATAAACAAGGTCCGCAAATCTTTGGCTGCATCATGAGAAGCTCATGACTATGGAACTTTAAACAGTTTTGGTAATTCATGTCCACTAATGGCCTCTAATTAAGGCACAACCTTTTAAATAAACTGACAATTAGTTTTGTGAAGCGTAAACAAGAAGATAGTTCTGTAACGGGCTGTTTAGTCCTAAAGATCTTAGACATTCTGTTCAGTCCAAACAGTCACATGTATTAATTGTTTGTTTATTTCACATTCACTTAAACACATATATACCTTCTACTGCAATTTTGAATTGACCCTCTTATTAAACTGTACTTTAAAAAAGCAAAAGAAATGGGGATAAATCGTATTTTTAAAAGATAACTATTAGTAACAATATCAATTTTATCTCCATGAAAACTTGCTTGTATATTCTCCTGAAAGAGACAAACTATACAACTATAAGAGACAAACTATACTTTCAAAACCTGGTTCCGTGATACAGATTCTCTAAGCATATAATGAATGCAGTAAAATTCCCATTTTAGCGTGCCTGCCTAGATATTCGATAAGATTATGATGTATATCTGAATTATTTTCTCTGATATATAAGCATGATTGTATGCTCTATTCTCCTTCTATATTGTGGAAAGTCCTTAATTCACTTGTATTCTACCTCCACGGTTCTAATTTGCTCATTGACTATTATAAAACGTAAACAACAAGTGCCAAATTAAGTAACAGAAAATAAAAATATCAACAACCCCAAATAAATGCAACACTTTGGGGTCAAGCCAACTAAGACTGACTGATTTTAAGGGAAGATATTCTTTGCGTATTAGCATTAACGATATGTCACATTTCCGAAAAACTGTATGGTATTTCACTTCTAATTAAAGAGCTTTGACTTACAGACACATATTAATTCATGGTTATTTAAATGTCTCTAAATAAGTGAAAACTATGCAGCTTAGACTCCATTAAATACACTTTAAACAATCGGTAGGAACAGAGTTCTACAATAGAGAAAATGAAGCCAAAATCTGGTTCTTTGAAAAAAATCCAAAAAATTGGTAACACTCTAGCAAGACTAACCAAGAAACAGAGTTTAATAAAATTTGCAGTGTAATAATTATCAGGACTGGTGTGTATTTTATAAATAGGTACAGGTACCTGTAGAGTAACTGAGACTCTAGTCCCTGAGAACAAAGTATACTTTTTCAGTGCTTAAGTCAATGTTACATAATACATTTATAATTAAAAATTATAAATGTATATATTCATATAAAATAAATATTATATTCACACTCATTTTACGGTTCTGTTACAAAGGATCTATGGGAGGCGGAACAAAACAAGGCGCTGTAATTCTTTCCTTGTCTCTTACTCACTTCTGCTTCTGAGAATGCTCACTTAAAGATGGAACTGTAACCAATTCAGTCTTCAGTCTGCAACCACAGATGGCTTCACAACTCTTATAAAAGAATAGCTTCACAACTCTTATAAAAGAATAGTAAAAGGTGTATTACTTACAGAAAATTCAAGTACACAAAAATGCTAACATATATATTCCAGAGACTATGGGGAGAATATGCCCCCACCCCAGAAGGTCTTAAAAGAAGATAATTCTGATTCTTGTCTCTATTAAAATCGTAGTAAGCTTAGGAAAATTAGGCACACTTTTGATATAGTATATTTTGGGGCCAATTTGTCTTGAGAGCGTCAACACAAAGTAATATAACATACTATAAGCACTACAATAGCATGAGCAAAGGATAAAAAGGAAATTTTATCACTTTCATTATAGAATGTGTATATGTGCATCTAAAGTAAACTTAACCCATACGTTATTAATTACTTTAAAAGATATTAGAAAATCTCAACAGCATATTTTCTGACTCTTCCATAATTGGGAGGCTAGAATATGTGAGAACATGTTTAATTTGGAAATCTATAACTTTTAAAAAGAAGAGCACACTGTTTTAACTTTGCTTTATTGGGAGGGTGGGGGGAGAGAGAGCCAGAGAGAGGGAGAGGGAGAGGGAGAGGGAGAGAGAGAATGGATAATGAATAAGATTATAAATAAAAAGGAATTAACTGGTGAGCCAATTCCAGGGTAGTTTTAACAAAGGCCAAGTACTTACAGCCTGGACTACCTCTTATTCCCTCCTCCTCTAGTGTCTTTTCTATCCCTTGCCTAATAGTGATGGGAGGATGTGATAAGGAGACTTAATGCCTTCTTACTTCAGGTGAAGCCACAAACATGACTTATCCCTGTAAAATAAGCCTATGATTTGACTAGGGATTATTTTATTTCAATTCTGTACTTTGCACAGCATGCCTGAATATATTGAAGGACAGTCAGAGTCAAAGCAGCAAAATATTTTAGGAATAATCAAGCTTTGTGATCTGGATTCTTCCCTCCTGAGAGAATATTTTCGCCATCCTTACTGAGAATTATGTTAAAGACAACTGAGACACATACACTTCTGCTTCATCCTCTTCATGGTAACTGAGTATTGACTGGTTTGCTACGGATGCTTTCCCAGTCTATGTTTACTAAAATTACTTTATTTGGGGGAAAATAAGACAGCTAATAACATTCATAACAACTGTATGATATTCAATGCCTCCTTCCAGATGCATAAAGAATAAAATATAATTTCTGTCCTCAACGAGCTGCTCATTCTTTAATGGGAGGGACCAACACATAAATGAATAACTGTAATATAATATGAATAATTACTAATGGTGATATGATATGAACAGAATATTTTGGGACCACTGATAACAGAGGAAAGGTCACTGACCTCTAATCTTACCTAAGCACCTGGTAGAGATATTAAAATTTCCAAATTGATAATAAATTATTCATCAGCAAAAGATTCTCTTAATAGCCATTCAACCTTTTGGTAACTGATATTTGATTTACATTAACATAAGACTTGGACTCTATGTAATGTAGTTATTTTTGGAAAAAAGTGAATCTGGGTTATATTTCTGACTGCTCTGACTATTGAACCTGTTGGGCACTGCATCGAACAGATTTGGAAACAGATAACTCCACAATTTAAATGTTAATGAAGGGAAACGGAACATGGATTGTTTTCTAGAAACTCATGCAGATGGGAAAAGGTTCTACCTCTAATAATCAATAATAATGAAGTTAAAACCATGATGATGATGATAATAATGATGATGGTGGTGGTGATGTTTCTGCCTATTAGTAACTTAAAAAAGGACACTCAGTGAAACAGAGATGCAAAATGGCACATTCATATACTGAGGAGATGATTACCTACTTATTTATATCATAAAACAAATTCATTCTTTCACTCACTCAACAAATATTTAATGAATGCCCATTAGAACAACAACAATAGTAACTAATATGTACTGAAAACCTATACTGTGACAAACAGTAGGCTAATAACTATATATGAATAATTTAATTTAATCCTTAGAAAATCCTGTATGTTAGGTGTTATTATTGTTATGCCCATTTTACACTTGTATCCAAGGACAGCCGTTAATACATGTCAAAGCCAGGGCACAAACCCAGACAGTCTGAATTCCTATAATTCAAAGTGCTGGGCAGTATGTTTAGAAGGGCATATATACAGTGATAAGCAAAACAGACACAATAGCGACCTTCCTGGGGTTATATTTAGTTGTGAGGAGACAGATTTATCAAGTTAACCAACAAATTCATATTTAGTCATATTATACACTGCAAAAAGGGCACCAAAGAAAGGAACAGTACTATGTGAGGGAAGAATAGCTACTTTAGATTGGGGAGCTGGGGAAGACCTCTCTCAAACTGGAACGTTAAAGTTTACCCCAAAGGATAAGAAGAAACCAGACATGGAAAGTGTAGGGAGAAGAGCCTTCCAAACAGATGAAACAGCATATATTAGAGAGTTTGCTTGCTCAGCAGGGCTGAGAGTTAGAGAGTTACAGAGAAGTGGGCAGTATTTAGATATTAAAAAATGTGGATTTTATTCTAAGTGCAGTGGAAGTCACTGCAATGAAGCAGAAGAGACAAAACTTAATTATGCTAAAAGGGAAGAAAATGGGGGTATGGAAGAGGGAGAAAATTGTAAACCAGGTTTTTAATTTGAACAACAGGGTGGGTAATGGTACCACTGACTGAGTTGAGGAGGTCTGAAGGAAGGACATGTCTCCAAGGAAGATCAAGAATTTAGCCTAGGACATGCAATTGGTTGCACCTCTTCTGGAAAGTTAGAAAAAAGCATTTGTAAAGAGGCTGAAAGGTTATCTTTTGGCCTACAATTTGTCCCCAATAAATAATTCAAGCACTGAAAATGCTATCTGCACACAGATGGTTGGTAGTTAAAATGTCAAAGCAATCTGAAAGGCAATCGTGGGGAATCATGGAGTGACGTGCATTTACAGCCATTAAAACCATACTCAGGAAGGCCCTTTTCGAGTTGGAAAAAAATTGGGGTACTTTAATGAAATAAAGATTCATTTACATATTATATTTTATATTTATTAAGTATATATTTTACCTATTTATACTGCTTTATTCCAACTACAAAAATTAGCTGTGTACATGGAGTAAGAATGGTAGTTGTAGTACCATACACCCACAGATATGCAGACATACATACATAAACTAGGATGATGGGACATTAAGGGTGATGTTTTTCATCTTTGCTAAAATCTTTTAATTCTGTGATTGTGCTTATATGTGGGTGTGTGTACACATGCACACACACACACACATACATATCCTCTTGCAGGGCATTCTCTTTGGAGTGAGCACTATCCATTTTGGTACATTTTTTGGTCTTCCTCCAGGCTATCATCTTCTAGTGGCAATCTTGTTAAGTCAAAGGGTAATTGTACTTTCAACGGACAGGCAGTTTGAAAAATCAAGAAGTCTTAATTCTTAATTTAATGTCTATATCTTGGCATGTAGCAAAAGGATGAAGGACTAAACACTGCACAACTGGATTGGAAACCTCGTCATCCTCCCACTCGGTTTTCTTACCTACGCTCTAGTAAATTAGGTTAGGATGTTGTTCACTCACTCTTATCTATGCCACTGAAGTCTGCCAAATTCGAGTTTTATCCTCAGTTAACTCTTGAAACCTTATGCCAGTTTTGACCATGTGTTCTTCATTTCTGTTTCCTCTAACATATGGTAAAATAGATTACCCCAGAATTTAAATCCCAAGTAGAATGAATTGGGACAAAGAGTAAAAAATAAGGAAAGTTGTTGTAATAATCACAACTCTCCCCCAAAGCAATAAAGTCTAGGTCTCAAGAATTATGTCTTAAGAATTTCAAACTCTCTGTTAAAATCTGTGCCAATAAGAATATATACTAAATACCTAAGAGAAGAATTAAACCTAACTTATAAATAACTGTGGCTTAAAGAAACATTTATTTTATAGTGTATCAAATGTTTTATACTGTTTCTGCCCAAAATTTGACGATAAAGTCAGGGTATGAAAAATCTTAATGAACACTTTTCATTCAAACCAATTCATTTTCACTCAAAATTTACTGATTATTCAGTACAGAAACAGTAGAAATCATTTTTTAAATGAGCTCAGAAAGTATGGTGTCATTTGGGAAAACGAAACTTCAAATAGAATTCACTACTAGAAGGCGGATATGAGCTCTGCTTTTTGTTAGAAATAGAAAAGGCTTACACCATAAGCCCTTTGAAGAGCTGCCAAATTAGGGTCATAGAAGTCTGAGCCTAGAGCTGACAGCAAAGGAAATCCAATTTGAGTCTGACAAAGAGAAGCTGAGGTCTGATATGTGTAAATTTATGGGATGGAGGATGGAGAAGGGGAGAAGCAAATTATTTTATATTTACCATCAGTATATTGCAAATGGTGTTATGACATCAAGTACCTCCTGTGTTTGCATTCCTGCATTTATTAAGTCTCATGGAAGAACTTTAAGATGGCATCGGTACCATGACCAGCATAGTTTAATAAAAATAGACCATTTGCAAACCTGACATCTACTTATGCTATATCTTATAATAGGAAGGAAACCCAAAGAGTACCTCTGGAATTATGCCCACATGTGTTTATTAGCTCTTCTTAAAATAGCCCATAAATGCTAATAGCTTCTCTGTGGGGGAATGTTATTACAATTAGAGTACTTGATTGGAAACAGGGTACATAGATGTAGGAACAACTTAATTTTTAAAAAGAAATAACTTTGGCTTTGTTTTATTTGATTACTTAAGTCAAGTAAAGCTTATAGTGATGCCTAATTAGTAAAAAGTCAAATATCAGGGGGTCAGAGTGGACCCCAGCCTATCTGAGTTTACTGAACAATGTTCTGTAAAATGAATTAAAACTTCAAGGGCATTATTGGGATTTAAAACTAAAGCACCACACAGGGGAACATGAAGGTAATGCGATCTTAATTCTTGGGGTAAAGTTTTAACCTTCTTTTCTTTTAGACTTCAAAATTAGTTCAAGCTGTCTTTCTTTATCTAACAGCATTCATTTATGAATAAAAATGTTTTTTTTAAATAAAAATGTCACGCAAGAAAAATTCTTAGGGCAGTTACATGCAGTTTTTCTGTCACTTGCCGTAAGTCACGTGTACTTAATATTACTAAAAGATAATTTTTCCCCTAAATTTGCTCTTCTGCATAAAGTGCTCTCATTGACAAGTGACATAGGACACAAGAACTATTCCAAAATTGACCCTCAAATGATCTGGGAAAACCCCAGTTCAAGGACTGAATTTAAATGCTGAGTATAATAAAGGCTTTCACAAGTGCTGTCAAAGGAATTTCTGTTCTATTAAAACAACTGAAGGATACATTGCTTTCTGGAAATATTTCTATCCTTTTCCGTCACCATTAAGCATACTGCTCTCAAAATAAATTCCCCCAGGACTAATTTTCCTTATAAAAATTACAGCTGGAGAAGTTATAACAACATGTTATAAAATAAACCATAAAGCTCTCTGCAAAGGAATAGTAAGTCAGCATTCTAGCAGTGAAAACTTGGCAGCAAAAAACGCATCCCCTGAGGAATTGTGTGAGAAATTTTGATGGGATTAAAACATGCTGCATGACATATGGTATGTATTTTTAACACATATAATAGGAGAAATAAATTGGAAGAAGCATCTAAGCATTAATCCCCTAACTCCCATATCTGGTCCCATCCATTAGGGATTTATCTCTTTCAGTTTGTCATGGTGATGTAAGCATGAAAGGATCTTTCCTACCTTCTGGAATTCAACTTTAGAAAGGGAGATAAAATGTCACTATTATTTATCTGCATCATTTAAGATGCTGTTTTTGTACAGAACAGAGAGATGTAAATAGATGCAGCAACCTCAATGTACAGGCTATTGAACTCAGTTTTACTAATATTTCTTATCGGTGCTAATATCTTTCTATGCACTCAATTGATGTAGTGCATTGGGGCAGACTTTGCTAAAAAGAAGTTACTTCTGAATACACTGATACTAACAATATAACTAGATAAATGGCTAAAACTTTCAGAAACATACTATGCTTGCTCTCCTAAAAGGAGGGAAATTTTTTAAAAAGGTGTTTTGCTCTCTATTTTGTTCAAAGTATTTCTGTAAGCAGTTCAGATTTTATTTTATATGTTGCAAACATGTAACTTTGTATCTTCTGAATTTACTATTCTCACGTTTCATTCAATTAATAACTTATACTAGTGGGAGGAGGTAAGGAAACAGGGCAATTCCCCCATACCTATCATTATGAGGACAACATACCCCATATATAAACACAGAGCAGATTCATTTTACACGTGTGGACATGAAGTCATTCAACCTCTCTAAGGTCTCAAAAAGGGAATTGAAAAAGTACCCATCTCACAGGGTTGTTTTCAGGATTAAAGGCGTTAAACTTGGTGAATACTTAGCATAATATCTAGCATATTATAAAAGTTGCCAATAAACGTTAACTATTATCACCATTAACACATCACCACCACCACCACCACCACCATCATCATCTATACAAGCAAGGCCTTATGGAACTGAGCTCCATCGAAGAGGTTACCGCTGGATAAATGGCTGAGTGTTCAGCATGCAGAAGTGTTGGAGACCAAACTATCAGATTACTTATCATAGTGCTGCAATGTCAGCATTATCTCCATTGTACAGATGGAAAAACTGAGGCTTTAGAATGAAAGGGTTGGGTGGAATTGAGTGAAATCAGCAACTGACATACCTTCCTCTCTGATGCTGAGTCTTACATAGGAGGCTGTGCATGGCCCTTTATATTCACTACTAGAAACCTTAAAATAATATTTAGAAAAGCACTCACAACAAAATGGTTGTCCCTTTTAGTTGATTTATTTGCATCATTTTGCCCTTGATATTATTGTTGTTTACTATTTAATCACATGCGGTTTTAATTTAAGCAGCCAGAAATCATTTGTGAAAAGGGGGAAAGAATAAATTAATTCATTAGCTAATCAAATAATATATATATATATTTTATTAAATTTATTTATTTTTGGCTGCACTGGGTCTTCATTGCTGCGCACGGGCTTTCTCTGGGTGCGGTGAGGGGGGGCTACTCTTCATTGCAGTGCGCGGGCTTCTCATTGCGGTGGCTTCTCTTGTTGTGGAGCTCGGGCTCTAGGCACATGGGCTCAGTAGTTGTGGCTCTTGGGCTCTAGAGCACAGGCTCAGTAGTTGCGGCGCATGGGCTTAGTTGTTCTGTGGCATGTGGGATCTTCCCAGACCAGGGATCGAACCCGTGTCCCCTGCATTGGCAGGCGGATTCTTAACCACTGCGCCACCAGGGAGGCCCCAGTCAAATAATACATTTTTAAAGGAATATTATGCTGGCCTATAAAGTAAAATGTAGGAAGCATTTAAAGGAGAAGAGACCATGAAAATAATTAAAAGATTATTTGAGAAAGTTTAGCAGGTTGATATGAAAGTAGGTAGGCTGGGAGTCGTGTGAGACCCTTCAAAGGTGATGAATTAGTTTTTGGAACATTGTGGGAGCTTAATAAAAGTTTGGTGAAGAAAGGAGGGGAAGGAGGGATGATTCAGTTAGGTGATCAAATGGGTCAGGAAGAAGGAGAAAAAATATTCAAAATAATTGTATTTCTCCTCCTAAACAAGGGAAATATAGAATTCTGCTCCCAACTAAGAAAACTGGAACTGAAGAAAATAGCCTTAGAAAAGCAAACATTATGAGTGTTCCTTAATACACAAACACACACACAAATATCTTAGTTATTGAAAACTCAAAAGGTTAACTTCACTTCTTAAGAAAAGCAGTGTTCTAACAACAAAAGCATCTCCAATAAGTTTTTATCTAATGACATAATCTCAGAGGGCATTAGGGTCGTGCTTTTAAAAAGCTGACATCCATTTTAAGAAATAAAATTAAAGATAGATTCAACTAGGAAATTATAATACTTTTATTATTATTCTCAGTATGAGGGTAAAAACTGAAAATCAGCCAAGTCGGACATACATCAACAGATACACTTTTATTTTTAAGAACAATTCCTAGTTTCAGGCTTTTCCCTCAGATATGATATTTTCAATAAAATATCTGTTGCATCTTTTGTGGTTTCACAGCAGCATAAGCTCTTGACTCCTGTCACTGTCGAACTACCAACATCAATCTTATATTTATTTCAAGGTGACTCTGGAATATTTCATCTGTCTTATTTATGATTTTCTGTCTTCCATTCAAGTGTTTTGACTTGTCCCCAGCCTCATCATACTAATCCGTATAAATGCATACACCTAGAACTGAAACATTTCCTTTTTCCATTAATATCTCATAACTCTCCTATAGTTCTAAAACACTTAAAACGTGTGCTCTCGCTCTTTCTTTCTCTCTCCCTCTCTCTCTCTCACACACACACACACACACACACGTATACACAGGCACCAAAACACCTGTACATGTATATTCCATTTTACAATGTACGTGATAATTGTTTCATATAAGATGTCTCTTAGTAGAATATCATATCCACAAAAATAAATCGTAAACTTGAAATTGTTGCTTGAAAAGATTAAATTTTGAAAGATGGTGGCATTTGTTCTATTTACTGGTTTAAGAGAGGCTTAAGAGAGGACTCCTGTATCTTTTCCCAGGAAATATATCCAATGTAAGCAGCTATTCTTTGTTCAGATTCATTTAAGTTTTTGGTTCTTTAGTTATTGAATTTCCTTTCCTACAGTGTCTCTGGGTTCATGGTAAACTCTAGAGAAATACTCATGGGTCTATCTCCCTGTTTCTACCCTTTTATATCCAGCCTAAGTGCAATGATACAGTTGACCCTTGAATAACATAGGTCTGAACTGTGCAGGTACATTTACATGCAGATTTTTTTAAATAGTAAATACTACAGTACTATGCAGTCCATGTTGGTTGAATCCCGGGATGTGGAACCTTGGATATGGAAGGCCAACTATAACTTATATGCAATTTTTGACTGTGCTCTGAGGGCTGGTGCCCCTAACCCCCTACCTCCCACTGTTCAAGGGTCAACTGCATTTTCCCATTAGGTGAGATTTTTATCATCCTACCTTTTAAATTGCTCACTAAATACAAGCCCAACTGCCTTATATCAAAACATTACTGTGATTTTCACTGATATCATAGAATCAATAGGTTCTTTTCACCCATTTACTTTCCATTTTTCAGGTTTCCTAAATAATTTACCTCCCACCCTAAATCCATAGTTTCACTTTTAATCCCTGATAAAGGTCCTAGTTGTGCTCATCTGGATTTTTTAATCATCCCTTTCCTGATCTCCTGACTGAACCCAACTACTGTAAGTGATATGAAATGATGTGCCCAAATGATGTGTGATGATCTCCAATTTTACCAAACACTTTAATTACTTAACACCATAGATTCTATTGTCTTTGAGTATTAGGATCCAGTCAATCCTCTTGTTGCTCTCAGTTTCCTCATGTGTAAAATGAAAATAATAATACCAATCTCATGAGGAGTTTGCATAAAATGCTTGTACTGGTTCCTGCCACACAGTAAACACCATATGTATTAGCTGCTATTATTATTATCTTCTTACCATTAGTTATTCTGGGCTTCCTTAACAAGTTTCCATAGACAACTAGCTTTCATTGTCATGCCTGTACCTTCTTTTGCTTTAATCTGTCTCCTGTCTTTTGTCACCCATATCTTAACTCTTTCCACGCAGTATGTTTGTTACTATTGCATTACTTTAGACTATTTACAATCTGCTTGTTTAGATCACTATCCATTTTAGAATATAAAACCCAGAAAATTTTTGAAATCTCACTACCTCATTAGCTAACATGACTGGCTTTAATCATAAGGGCAATATTTTCCTCTTATCTATCTCTTCATATAATTCACACTTTTCTATATTTCTATAATTGGGTTTATCCACTTTTATAAACATTAGATAATTCATAACCGTCTTAGACATGTTAGTTCACTTTCTTGTTGCTTTTCAGAGAAGTAAGCTCTCTTGGATGATGGATAATGATGGTCATTGTTTTTTAATTACTTAAATTATGATTTTGGACTATAAAATATAGTACATTTCTGTTGATTGCAGGGCATTTTAACCTGAAATGTTACAGGACATAAGAAAGTATTTACTAGACCCGTAAAAAACTGCATTCATCCCAACGTAAGGGTCTGTAAAATGACTTACAAAAGAGGTAGTGAATATAAAGAGATAATCAATATACACAATGAAATAAGTTTCTTCTTGGCACATGAATAATTTAATATTATTTCTATTTAAAAAACTCACTGGTTTATAACAAAGTGAATCAGCTATACATATACATATATCCCCCAAATTCACTTTGTTATAAAGCAGAAACTGGCACACCATTGTAAAGTGATTATACTCCAATAAAGATGTCTGATGAATTGGGAGATTGGGATTGACATGTATACACTGATGTGTATAAAATGGATGACTAACAAGAACCTGCTGTATAAAAAAATAAATAAAATTAAATTAAAAAAAAAGACCCAACACAGCCATAAATAAATAAATAAATAAAAATTAAAAGAAAAAAAAACTCACTGGATTTTCCAACTTGAATATTGGGATTGAAATAAAAACATATCAAAATCATGAAAGCTTCAGTATGGCACTGGATAATTTTTAAATGACGTAAGATTTTATAATCTAAAACCTTGTTTAATATTGGATAGAAATACACATCAAGTGCATCAAGTATGGAAATTCGTTTAATAAAAAGTAAAGAACCAAAATGATAAAAAAAATAAAAATAAAGAAAAAAAGCATGTTTGGCTGACAAAGAAGACAAGCAAGGGCAACGTTTTTTGAGTAATTTTGTTTGGATTTCCCTAAATAATTGGTATACTTGATCGCTTATTTACTTATTTAACCAGAGCTATGAATTTTTTATTTCCCTTTATGACCTGGCTACTAAGAAACTCAAAGAAAAGTCTGGTGCTCAACTACAGAAAACACATTAACATTCTTGTACACTATTTATGCTTCTTTATGTATACGTGTTTAAAAGAATCCATTCTCAAATCATTCCAGAGTCACCAAAGACCTACCTGACCTGTTCCACCCCCACCCCATCTCTTTCATCTTCTAGCATTTCCGCTCAACCCATATCACTCTCTGCTGTTCCTTAGACACAAAACATGCTTTCACCACAGGACTTTGCATTTGCTGTGTCCTACCTATAATTCTCTTCTCTCCATAAGGCTACATGACTCGCCTCCTCACTTTTTAAAATTTTCTTAAAAGTCATCCTATCTCATACAGATGGCTGACAGGCACGTGAAAATATGCTTAAAATCGCTAATTATAAGAGAAATGAAAATCAAAACTACAATGAGGTACCACCTCACACAAGTCAGAATGGCCATCATTAAAAAGTCTACAAAATAACAAAAAATAAATGCTGCAGAGGGTGTGGGAATGTAAGTTGGTACAGCCACTATGGAAAATAGTATGGAGGTTCCTCAAAAAAACTAAAAACAGAGCTACCATATGATCCAGCAATCCCACCCCTGGGCATATATCCAGATAAAAACTATAATTGAAAAAGATACATGCACCCCTATGTTCATAGCAGCACTATTCACAATAGCCAAGACATGGAAACAACCTAAATGTCCACCAACAGATGAATCGGTAAAGGAGATGTGGTACATATATACAATGGAATACTACTCAGCCATAAAAAAGAATGAAATAATGCCATTTGCAGCAACATGGATGGAACTAGAGATTATGATACTAAGTGAAGTAAGTCAGACAGAGAAAGACAAATACCATATGAAACCACTTATATGTGGAATCTAAAATATGACACAAATGAACCTATCTACAAAACAGAAACAGACTCACAGACAGAGAATAGACTTGTGGTTGCCAAGGGGGAGGGTAGGTGGCGGAGGGATGGATTGGGAGTTTGGGATTAGCAGATGCAAACTATTATATATAGAATGGATAAATAACAAGTTCCTACAGGAAACTATGTTCAATACCCTGTGATGGACCATGGTGGAGAGGAATATGAAAAAGAATGTATGTATACGTATAGGTGGGTCACTTTGCTGTGCAGCAGAAATTAACACAAGACTGTAAATTAACTATACTTCAATAAAAAAAAGTGGGCATGTTAAAAAAAAAAAAGTCATCCTATCACAGGTGTCATCTTTGACTTCCTCTAATACAACATACAATCTATATCCATGTAGATATATACGGATATGGATATAGGTACATTATATGGAATATAAATTTATCTGCCCCATCTCCATATGTATTATTATTATTATTAGTGTAGAAGAAAACACTGTAAATTAAAAAATAGCAAATGTTCAAGTGCTTTGTCTTTCAAGATACAAATTAACATCAACCTAGTTGCAAAACAGAGGTTATAAAATCCAATTTAATTTTGTCTCCTTGCTATTGCAGCCTAATTTAACTTCCTTTCCAATTTTACTTTCCTGAACTTTGAATCATTCCAGAAAAGAAATGATCCAAAATAAATGTCTCCTGGTTTAGAATTAGCATGGTTGTTAGGAAAAGTAATGCATTTCTCACAAGTGAGAAGGGATTTAGGTGGCACAAATCAAGCCAAAAGCTAGGTAAAATGAGGGATTTTCATTAAAAGGCTTGTTCTGTCTGATGGGGGATTTTGGAGTCCTGAGATTCCGTAATAAGTTTATCTGGTATAGGAGATTAGGCAAACGAGGGCCAATTAAACTCCTGGACAACAGCCAAGTTACCACTGCGGACACAAACAGGAGTTTACTTAAAAGAATCAAAGGAAGCCCCTGGTCTCAGCTGAATACCTTTCTTTTTCCTTGTGGAAAGATTCTTATTTTTAATGATACAATGCAGAGAAATAAACCTTAATATTTTAGATATCATGCAGCAGAAGAAATGAGAGAACAATACTTCAGAAGAGACTGAAACGATGATGAAGTGGCCTCTGGTGTTGAGGAGAAACCATTCTCTACTTTGGATTCCAAATGTTAAAAGGTAATGAGAGGCCTCAAAAGAATAGCATTCTCAGCACTCAGTAAACTAGCTCTCTGAAATCTTATCCACAAGCCACAGCCTAATAGTTTAATGCTTTTTTCGCATTTCCAAAAGGTGAGAAGCACTGAATGATGCCCATCCTACTCTTAAACAAGTTTATTAACTTGGACATCACCAGGATGCTTGCCAAATATCTTTCATTATTTAGCTAAATTTTTGTTGTTGTTTCGATTTCTCAATTGTGGTTTTCTTTTTTCCTCCCTTTAGGACATCTGTCCCTTAAGCAGCATGGTGAATGCAAGTGGCAAGTGTGGTAACGAAACGAAGTCCAATGGAAGAGGAAAATGTCATATTCTCATTAATAAGTTATAGGTTGAGGTACATTGAGGAGAAAATTGAATCAGCAATTCTTATGGACAACTTGAGTCTACATATCTAAGTTATGTCACTTGTGCAAGATTTTCTAAATTATTACATGAAAATAATCACTTCAACACCTTAAGGAAAGAGATGTCATATAAAACGATGTGTAAAATTTCCGATACAGCATTTAACACTACCAATTAAAGTAACATTTTCATGTAAATTGGGTAATAAATGGGGATTCCTTTATTTCTTATGTCTTTTCCTTATTTCACTGTTTTGCATTTGGTACCTTAAGTTATACATACTTTTCAAAAATATCATTCAGCAGTAACGAGGAAAATTAGGCCATCAGGGCATTCTAATTATAACAAAAACGTTCTCTCCCATTCATGTTACATTTTGACTTGTTCTCCACCCTTCATACTCTGAAACCCATTTTTCACTGTTGTAATCTATAACTGCTATAAGAAATACATATTTTGATCCTTGTTCTGAATACAGAATGTGAGTCTGATTCATATATTGCTTAATAAATGGAAAACAGTTAAATAACTGAGACTCTGATGCAAAAAAAAAATTTAAAGGTAACAGAGTGCTGTCAGTGGTAATGGGATGTAAGCGAGATACTGTAACGAATGATTGCATTTCTGGGTCACAGCATCCTCTCCATAATCATTTAAGATATATTAACCAGGCAGAAACTATCAAATGATCTCAGTATGATGTCAAAATATCTGTGAAAATTTTTCTTTCTCCTGATTTGTGTTCACTATTACCAGATTCCTAATATAGCAAAAGTAGTTCAAGCTAAATGCCCACTTTTTTTCTCAGATAGACTGTGTCTTAGAACCCATACTTTCCTCTAATCCCTTTAGTTTTTAATTATTTTTAGTACAAAGTCAAACAATAAGATATAAAATGTAAAAGGTATGAAAGTGTCTAAATTGAAAAGTTAGTCTTCTTCCCACTCCAATCTCCCCAACCAACCAGTCTTGTTCTCCGGAGGCAACTTCCTTAACCAATTTCAAGTACAAACAGGCCAGAGATATCCTATGGTCATTATAGTGTGTGTGTGTGTGTGTGTGTGTGTGTGGCTGTGTGTGCCTGAGCATATTCTTTCCCCCAACTGGTAGCATATTATATCCATTTTTTTTGCACCCTCTATTTTTTCATTTAACAATACATTTTCGAGATCTTTCCATACGAGCACATATAAAATTGTCTCTTTCTTCTTCATACCTGAATGGTGTCCACTGTGTGGATGAACTACAATTTTCTTGACCAGTCCTCTGCTGATGCACATTTAACTAATTTCAAATCTTATGCAATGCAAAAGATAATGAATGTACACACACACACACACACACACACACACACGTATGGCATGGATGAGTGTAACTGCAAGATAAATTTGAGAACTGCTGAGTCAAAGAGTATGTGCCATTTTCGTCTTGATAGGTATTGCTAAATTGCTGTGCATATAGGCTGCATCGATTAAACTCCTATCAGCAATGTATGAGCATCTGATTCTCTACACTCTTGCCATTTTTTAACTCTGTTAACCTGGTGGGTGAAATTGTTGTTTCTTTAGATTTCTTTTATTATGAAGGAGGTCGAATATTTTCACGTATTTCAAAATCAGTTGACTTCCTTTCCTATGAGCTGCTTATTCATATAATATGTCCATTTTTGTGTTGAGTTGTTGGTCTTATTGATTTGTAAGAGCCTTTTATATGCCTTTTATATCGTGAGATATGAGTTGCATGCAACTTTGTATTTGCTTTTTGCTTTTGTTAATTTACAGCAAATTTGAAGCATCCAGAACTATGTCACCTCTTCAGACCCCACCCTTATTCCTCTACCTCTCCACAAAATTACCTACAATATGAAAGTACCTTCCCCAACTAGAGATAGTGTCACGAATCCTAGCGGTTCCACTAACTGCTCAAAAGGCCACACCAAAACACACATGGCCTTACATGTCCTGTTTTTAATCTCTTCATGTCATTACTGTCACCAAATAACCCCTCCTTACCATGATGTCTAAATTAGACTCCAAAGAGGACATTCTAAATTGTACATCTTTACTATACAAAGGACATTCACTTTATGTTTTCCCAAAGCTTCTGATTTTTTTTAATGTGTTTACGTTTCACCACTGTTGGCCCAGTTCTTTATTTCTCTCTGTGTATTATTAGAGTATGGTACTGTAGTGTCTTTAATACCTGTGTGACGTGTCCCTAGGGCCAGGTGAGTGCAGTTTCATCTGTGTAATAGTCCTTGAAACTCATGGGATCCTACTGATTTTTTTTCTTTTTTCAGCATCTAATCAGACTAAAATAAGTAAATTAATGAATATGTGTGTTTTGTTTTATAAGCCCCTTTCCCCAATATCTAATACATTTTGTGGTATAGAGTTCTGATGAATTTAAAAGTCATATATGATTTTAGAAAATTAAAGGTTATAGCAAATATCTAGGCATAGCTGACAAACTTACAAAGCTAATTTGTGTGCTCCAGGTAAAACAAAATATATGAACCTAATTTAGGTATGATTACATCATTGGTTGTTGATTTGCTCTTTCACGTTTGATCTAAACATTTTTTTTAACATCTTTGAGGCAGTGGTACCTTTCTGTGCTTCACCTTATGTTAAAAATAAACAGCATGTCAAATTAATTTAAGCATATGCCTACTACTAGCCAAGACTGTAAGTGCATATGTACACACATATGCATACACATTACTCTCTTCCCTGCCTAAGGCTAAACTTTCAGAACTCTCAAACTTGGAGAACAGCTCTAGACTTCAGAACAATTGTGGTTAGAGAAGGAGGAGGTGCAAACCTTTCCTCCTTGGGAAGAATGAAGCGTTCTCTGTGGATCCAAGCAATAGACCAATAACATAGAAAACTATAAAAATAGCGCCCACCATGCTGTGATTATTTGATTTTCCACTTGAAAGGATATACATTCTGAGGGCTTGGTAATCTATACATAAGTTAGCTTTTTACAGAAAATTTGGAGTAGCAACAGAAGGCACAAGAAAGAAAAAGGGGATGGTGGGAACTTAGGGAAAAGGAAAGAGTTCCATGGCAATCATTCAGAGCAGCCCCACTGGCTGTTATGGTAATCCTCTCATCAGAGGCTAGGCAGCATGGTGGTGATGAGAGGTAGGTCAGCTATCAGGAGTAGGGTGGGGAAAGAGTTACCTGTACCTCATCAACGTGGCACCTGGAGGCATAAGACATTTCTACTGTATATGGGAATAGAGTTTTGGTGTTGCTAAGTGCGGGGTCTAAGGTGGGGCTTAATTAACCACTTGCATTTGGCTCAGTTGTCCTTCAGGCATTGATTGCTAAAGGCATCTTGTGGAGTCACATTCGTAAAAAAGGGAAGAGGTTTTAACAATTCTTATTCTGTACTTGTACCTACACTAAAGCACCAGCAGATCACAATAACTAAGACACACAGATATCATAAAGAATCACCAAGAGAGAAAAGGAAATTTATATTTGAGATATTTTGTATATTAAGACAGGAAGTACATCTTTGATGAATTCTATGGGGGCTAAAATATATGTGAAGGTGTTCTTTTATAGTATCTGAAGAATGCCAAGTTTGGTTCATGTATTAAAGACAGAAGTTAGAATGGTTAGAGGAACCTCAGTAATCAGAATATGCAGGTAACTCACTCACCACTTTTAATGCTTGCATACATGTAGTGAATGAAAGAACATATTCCTTGATACAGAAAATGTGAATGCAATTGCATATTAAATGCAAAAAAATCATCATTTAACAGTTTTGCAAATGTTTATTTGCTGACGGTTAAACCTTGACTTCTGAAATTTTATGCCACTTTTGATTTAGGGATGGAAGATGAGAAGCTTAATTTTTAAAAGGTACAAAATGAAATCTTTAAATCACTTCTCAGGTGAGCTGCATGCTCTGGATAGAGTAATTCTCCCATCAAATGCTATTAACATCCAAAGAAAGTCTTTTCAATGAATTTAAGAATGCCAATGACCAATGTCTTTTCTTTTTCTAAATAGTTACTTTGTTCAAGTGCTTTGAGACTCAAGTTTTGAGGATCTAAAAGGGTCTATATAAAATGGCTTTCTAATTTATTTCACTTTGTGCGTCAAAGATTCACCAGACATATCCCTGAGATGTCATATTTCAGTACAAAGTCACTCTTGCATTGGTTTCTATGGCAGCCAATTGCAAAAATTTTAATGCAGCTCTGAACTTCCTATTCCAGTGTTGACTACAAGCATCAGTGTCAGGGAGACCGTATTTGTCTTGACAAGTCTCCATCTGAATATAACATATATACAGTTACACCCCTAAGCTGTGAGTCACCACAATACCGAAAAACAAATAAATAACAGGGATACACACGGAATTACACAGTGCTGACGTGCATGTGTGAAGAAGAAAGAGGAGAGAGGGAGGAAGAGAGAGAAAAACTATTTCATAATTCAAGACTCTCTAAATGGTAGAGATGCAATCCTCTTTTCAAGAGTGTCACTCAATAGGCATAAAAAGCTGAAACCACATCATTATTTGGAGAAAGGAGAGAGACTCACTGCATTTCCTATATGAGTGCCTGAATCAGAGGAGGCTCCAGAGCTTAGGAAGAGTAGATCTTTAGAGGTAGACAAGACAAACAACACGGAAATAATGGGAAAAAAGTAAAAGAGCAGCAGGAAAGGGGCAAAAGTCATCATTATTTTTTAAGTTAAGATCACAGATTTAGAAAGTTAGTTGCATATCTCTGTTTCTATTCATTCCATCACTCAGACTCCTAAATACTTTGCAACACTCTGATCTTAAATTTAATTGGTGAGCAGAGCCTAAATAGAAAGCCTGGAGATGAACGCTATGATTTCTCCTCACTACCATGTGTGAGGAGATGTTGAAAACCCCCAGGAGCCTCTAATATCTGGGCAAAAATGACCCGAAAGATTCTAGCCAAGCATTCAGAAGTAACATCTTCCCAGGTGGGCCTGGACAGCAGTACTGCACGCTCCTTCCTTAGATTCGGAGCAGAGTAGTAGAAATAAAATGGGATCATCGCTCACACAGATCTAGATTTGGATGCTAATTCTGCTGCTTTGTGATCATGGCTAAGTTGCTTACCTATTCAGGTCTCAGTTTCGTCACTGATAAAAACTGAGAAAATGACTTGTTTTAAGGGGCTGATGGGAAAATTACACTAGAAAATATATACAAGGCATTTGGGACAAAGTGTGGCCTATATTTAATATGTAAAATATGAGAACTGTTGTAATGCTTTTATTAGACTTTGAATGATACTATTTTACCACGCATGCTATCATTTTGAACTACATTATCCTTGTAGCCCCTAGAACACTTGGTAAGGTCCTGTACATACGGTAGATGCTTAATCATTACATGTGAATGAATGACAGCCTCGATTAGACAGAAAAATCATATACATAAAGATCCAAGTAATAAATTGTTTTGCCTTATTTGATTGCAGTCATAAAAGAATCCATGTCCAACCAAGTAGTTTAATTTTTCTTAAAGCATTTACTTTCTAAAATTAATTAATTTATTCATTTTTGGCTGTGTTGGGTCTTCATTGTTGCATGCAGGCTTTCTCTAGTTGCTGCGAGGGGGGGCTACTCTTCCTTGCCGTGCGTGAGCTTCTCATTGCGGTGGCTTCTCTTGTTGTGGAGCACGGGCTCTAGGCACGCGGGCTTCAGTAGTTGTGGCTCGTGGGCTCTAGAGCGCAGGCTCAGTAGTTGTGTTGCACGGACTTAGTTGCTCCGAGGCATGTGGGATCTTCCCGGACCAGGGCTCGAACCCGTGTCCCCTGCATTGGCAGGTGGATTCTTAACCAGTGTGCCACCAGGGAAGCCCTTAAAGCATTTAAGTTCTGAGGTGTTAAACCATAATTGAGAACACAGCGTTTTGAGCCAAACTGACTGGGTTCAAATGCCATCTTTACCATGTATTCAAAGTGTGAACTGGGGCACAGCTCCCCCTCCTGTAAAACAGGAGTAGAACGAGAACTGTCTCATAGGGTTGTTGGGATGATTAAATGAGTTAGTAAAACCAAATGAGTCAAGCATCTAGAACAGTGCTTGGCAGTTACAAAGCACCACTGAAGTATTAACTCATTCAAATTAGTGACTGATGTTGAGTATTATCAATATTTAACCCCACAAACCCCATTTAATAGTATATATTATCATATGCAATTTAAGTATGAAAGGTTGAACATAGGTAATGTGGGAAAGAGTAGATCCAGTCTCAATCCTGACTCTGTAACTAACTGGCTTCATGACCTTGAGTGAATCATGGAGCCTCTCTGCATGTCTGATCAGTTAAATGTGGGCATCGAATAGATTGTGTTTGTGGCCCATTCCTATCTCTACTACGATAACATTCTCTATTTTCACTGCATCTTGTAGGGTCATTTGTCTTCCCCTAGGAGTGCAACTTCAATTCTTTAAAAGAAGTCAGTGGGGAAAAAAATCTTCTACAGAGAATTTCACTTTGCTATCAACCTTCTAGCATCAAGTCTATTCCATACACAATAAGGCAAAGCTATAGTAAAACATCCTTATGCTATTTCTTTTTAAGACCCCTTCACATTTACCAATGCCATTGGAACTGAACTCAGGAAACAGTAAAGTATCAAGGAGACGTGCGAAAGAGCCCTTTTTAGCTCTCTCTCAGCATTTCAGTGAGCTCTTTGTTTCCCATACTCGTAGTTGCAATATCTTTGTGATATCACATCTAAGTGCTGTATTACTTTTTTTGAGCCCAACCCCCTTTCTTCCATGAGCCACCACAGATGATATGAAGCATATGGTGGCCATGTAAAACCGGGGTTATAGGGCTTCCCTGGTGGTGCGGTGGTTGAGAATCTGCCTGCCAATGCAGGGGACACGGGTTCGAGCCCTGGTCTGGGAAGATCCCACATGCCGCGTAGCAACTAGGCCCGTGAGCCACAACTACTGAGCCTGCGCGTCTGGAGCCTGTGCTCCGCAACAAGAGAGGCCGCGATAGTGAGAGGCCCACGCACCGCGATGAAGAGTGGCCCCCGCTTGCCGCAACTAGAGAAAGCCCTCGCACAGAAACGAAAACCCAACATAGCAATCAATCAAGCAATCAATCAATCAATAAAATAAATCTTAAAAAAACCCAAAAAACCGGGATTATAACACAACATCCCAGAAGCTTTGAATGATAGAGGACTTCAGCGATAATTCCACCTCAACTCATTTTTAAAATGAGAGAAATGACGCCAAAAGATATCTTTTAACTTGTTCAAAAGGATATGGATAATGAGAGATACAGCCAGGACCAGAAACTAAGTCTCCTGTATCCTAATCCACCATTTTTACCACGGTATCATGGTGCCTTTGTGTTAAGAACTACTTAGCTCAGCCAGCCCAAAAGGGAGTTCCCTAAATCAATTTCTTACCTCAATTGATGTCACCGGACAGTATGCTTACCTTAAGAATATGGCCATGTACCTTATGGCTCTACTAGTTCCTATTTCCACAGGAATCATCCAAATTATCACAACTCCCACACCCCAAACACAAAACATTCCTGCACTGCACACAAAGTTTCATGGGTACTCACTCTAAGCAGCAATGCCAAATGAATTCTGGATGAGAGTGACTGAGAGCTTGCTCTTAATCCCTCAATTTAGGAATTTAGAATTGGGTCTGAAAATGCTTCCACTTGACAGAATAACAAAAAAAATGTTTTCTTCATTTGTTGACTACAGTATCACAGAGACATCAGCAATGGTTAATGGCTTATAGGGAAAAGTCTGGAAATGTTAGCAATTTTCTGACTTCAGTCTCTTGAGTCAAAGCACACACTGTATCATTGGGTTTATTTTGTTTCATCCTATAGGTACAAATCTAGTGCCAAAATAACAAACTAAAAAATATTTTATCTATTCTACTGATGTTTGTTTTAATAGGCAGACTTTGGAAAAAATATATTTACATAACATACATATATGTTTACATAACATACACAGGTATATTTACATACATACCACTATGTGGTAGGCAGAATAAAGCCCCTCGCTCGCCCCCCAAGCGGTCCAACATCCTAATCCCAGGAACCTGTGAATTGGTAGGATAACATGGCAAAGGGGCATTAAGGTATCAGATGGAATTAATATTGCTAATCAGCTGACCTTAAAATAGGAAGAGTACCCTGTATTATCCAGGTAGTCCAATGTAATCATAAGGGCCCTTAAAGTAGAGGAGGGAGGAAGAAGAATAGAATCAGAGAGGGAGATACACCACTGAGGAATGGTCAGAAAAATGAGACATTGCTGGCCTTGAAGATGGTGAAAGAGAAGCATGGGCCATGGAATGTGTACCACCTCTAGAAGTTGGAAAAGGCAAGCAAATGGATTCTTTCCTATAGCTCTGCTGACAACTTGATCAGTAAGACCCATGTCAAATTTCTAACTCCGGAAGTGGAAGGCAATAAAATTGTGTTGTTTTAAGTCATTAAGCTTTTGAAAATTTGTTTCAGCTGCAAAGGAGATCTAATGCACACTACTCATTTTTTAAACCATTGAAAACCATTTAAACCAATTAAACCATTTTTTTTTTACCATTGAAAACTGGAAATTGAATGTGGTGTGATATTCAAGGTCTTTATGTAAAAAAAAACCTGATTTTTAAAAAGTAATGTAATTTAGTTATAATGATTCTCTATCACATAAGAAAGCAGGACTAATGAGAAGGAAAATAACTATCCCACCTTCTGCAACAGAGATTAGACTATAAAAGATAAATTCTAAATAGATTACTATAAATGAGTAAGACTATACAATTTTAACACAGACCACGAAGAAATGTTTTCCTATCAATACTTCCATTTTCCTAGATTACTAGGCATATATGGTATATAAATTTTAATTTTAAAGGCTGTTATCTTTTTGAATGATAAAATTCAAAATTTTATCTCTTTGTAAAATATAGAGAAATATGAAAAAGAGTGTTTAAATTCAGATTTTTTAAAATCCTCTTTAAATCATAACTTACAGTACTAATTCAGTAGATATTAAGAGGTCATTGATAAGGAAAAAGGGGATTACACACATTTTTGTTTCGAAAATGAAGTTCTAGGCCATGTTCTAATAAAACTCTACTACTGAAGACAGCCACATCTGCCTCTGACCTCAGTGGCATTCTGGTCTTCAAATTCCACATACCCACATCTATCCTCTACAGTTGATGACTGTATGTGACTGTAGGTTCTTGGTGAACAAATGTGAGTCACTAAAGATATCGATAAAATGATGTTTCTACCCTCCCAAACCCAATGGATGACCAAACTGAGTCTTGGTGATCTCTAATGGCTAGAAAGAAACGGAGACAATTAGGAGATAAGGAACCATGTGAGAGGCTGTTGTCATGTAGGATAAGAAGGTAGCTCCCAAATTCACAAGTGATTGAGTAAACAGTAAAGCAAAGATGGCCTTAAGAAATGGTATGTGAACAGAAATTACACAAATTGTGTAGTTTGTGAAATTGTAAGGAGGACGGCAAACAATGGCAAGCAATGACAACAATGTGTCACAATGACTCCAGGTAACAGGCCTCTAAGGCCACAGTGATAGCTTTTAATAGATGGTGAGGGAAGAACAGAAACTGTGAAGAGTATGATTAAAGGTGTTGAAAATATCGTATTACCTACAACTTTCAACCAAAATCACCTGCTCCAGTTTCTTTTTGTTTTTTTAAGTATTTTAAAATTTATTTATTTATTTATTTATTTATTTATGGCTGCGTTGGGTCTTTGTTCCTGCGCGCGGGCTTTCTCTAGTTGCGGCGAGCGGGGGCTACTCTTCGTTGCGGTGCGCAGGCTTCTCATTGCGGTGGCTTCTCTTGTTGCGGAGCAGGGGCTCTAGGCGCACAGGCTTCAGTAGTTGTGGCATGAGGGCTCAGTAGTTGTGGCTCGTGGGCTCTAGAGTGCAGCCTCAGTAGTTATGGCGCACGGGCTTAGCTGCTCCGCAGTATGTGGGATCTTCCCAGACCAGGGACTGAACCCGTGTCCCCTGCATTGTCAGGTGGATTCTTAACCACTGCACCACCAGGATAGTCCTGCTCCAGTTTCTTGAACACATGCTGCATGGTATAACAATTCCAGGTGATATTTAGATAGCCAGATAATCTACCTTCTTCGACATATAAGGAAACATTAGCAGAGAGGAAGGAAAGGCTATTTACAAACTCTGTAATCATCATACAGCTTGAGAATAACAGAAGCAGGTGTGTAGGTCTTTCTCTAATACTCATGAGCAATAGGGATCTACTGTACTGAGAAAACACAGCTTGCTGCCAAATCTGTTGCACTGTGCTTCTGCATTCTTTTCCATTCTCAACAATAAGGAAGGCTCCACATCATAGCTATTGAGTTCATTCAGCTGTTCTCCTATCGTTTCCTCCAGTCTCACCATAAATTTCTATTGTGCCAACACGCAGAGAATTGATTACATTCTTTTTCAGTCTGTCTTTGAAACTTGTAATCAAATTATTTTATGCAATCACAAAGTGCATGAATATTTTCTTCTTTACCAATACCTCACCACACACCCCTCCTACCTCCGCACTCTTGTCATCTCCTGCTCCACCCTCTTCAGAGTTTCTCTACTACTGGTTTAGAATCCACTGAATGTGTATACGCTACTGCAGCAGTGTTACCCACTGCCAGTTTAACATTTGTTTCACGATAACTAACAGCCACAAATCATGAAGTCAGAGAGGATGTTGGTAAAGGCATGGTGATTATGCAAAGTAGTAGTATTCAAGTCCCTTAGATGCAAACACGAAGAGATCCAAATAATTACCTGCCAGTGTTTCTACAAGTTACATACTGAAAATGTTTGCAACTCAAACTCACACAGTAAACATTACATTAACAAAATTACTTATCAATTTGTAGTTTTTTCAGGATGTGCCATATGCAAAACATGGAGCAAGGCACACTTTTATAACTGCATACAAATTTGGCTCCCACTTTGACATACCAAAGTATACCCAGATCAAGGATTCTGGATTCTGGCATTTCATAGCTAAGAACACTATAACTATGCTTGCTGCCGTTTAATGATTGGGTGCCGTATCTAATTAGTTCATGCTCTTTTCCCATTAGCAGAGCCTAGGGTGTCTATAAACCTAACTTAAGTGCAAGAGAAATGAGTACTTTTTCTGCAAGACTGACAGGACTCTATCTGGTAGGGCTACTGGTAGTTTATTAGATAAGCAGCAATTCTAAATTAGGTTATGCTGGTTTTGACAGTTTCTGCAAACTGACATTTTCATTTGCTCAGTTTCTTGGAACAACCCATCATGCAGATATATTACTTGTTGAAATCTCATAAAAACTCTGTTTTTCTCTGGGCTGTGAGCATGAATTTCTAATGAACTTGGCTCTGAGTGAAAGGCAAGTTCTCACCCATTACTGCAAGGGATGGTTTTATTTTACTGAATACCAATTTAACAATATCAATGCAATACAGATGTCCTTATTTCTAATGTTGGATATATGAGGTGTTACCGTTGTGACCTCAAAATGGGAAAAAATAATTAAGAAATAGAAGGATAAGGATCATAAGAGGCCTTGAGATTTGCTGCTTGTACCTATAGTTTATCTTTCCGGTGCAAGTCAGTGATGGCTGGCACAAATTACAGCCATTCTAAGCTAACCAGAATAGAGCTCAATCATCTTGTTAATGATCTCAGAGCATGGTCAATCTCCCCAATCCAACGTACAGCATGACTACCGCATCTCTGCTCAATAAAGTCACAGGAAAGTTATTTCCTTTTAAGCCTGCAAACTGAAGTAGTGTTTAAATATCTTGAAAGAGAGACTGCATCCACAAATGTAGTTTTATTTCAGTCAAACCTTCCAACTATTTTTCCATGATGAAGCGTTAGCCTATCTCCATAGAGAAGCATGTTTATTAGAATACAGTGACGCAAACAACTGAAAAACCAGGAAGTTCTCAGTCAACTGTTTTTGCTGGAGAACGATAGAGAGGTGATCTGACCAGTATTTCCATTGATGTGTCTGGTTGTTTAGTGCTGCTTAAACACATCAATAGAGCACAGAAATCTTGCTGCTCAACACTATGTTCAACCAGGCAACCGAGATGATTCACAAACTGACTTTCAAACAGAATCTGGTGGAAAAGTGGCTGGCTAACCCATGGATTCAGCCATACCTCTGTGAGGGGAGAGAGTACCAGTTTCAATACCAACATCAGTTCATTAAATCATAGGCTGCCTAGCACATGTACTTCCTTATGCTACAGCTCAAGATCTTTTAACCAAAGGAGTGATGTAAGAATTACTGTATTTGCATTTTTATGAATTGCATCCATGATCTATTCAATGGCAAGAAATGGGACTCATTTGACAGGATTTCTGAAGTTGCTTTCTTATCTGTTTCCCTATATCAGGTTTTCTGATATTATCTATTAATTCTCACCAGTAAAACACTTACGCCTACACTTCTAAAAATGGCACTTGAATAGTGCTTGTTACATATATAACAACCCTGGAAGATATTTATATATTTATTTTTACTTTTTCAAGAATGAATTTAAGGTAAATTACCTAAATATAGCAAGAAAACATAAATTAGAAATTGGTAAGGGGAAAAAAAAGGGAAATAGAAGGATACAGAGCAAGGTTTCCACTAAAGCGAGGACAGATTTTTTCAGTTAGCAGCCAACTGAAAGATGAAAGCCTGGTCAGATGAAAACAACAACAACACGTGGACTCAGAGCGACACAACTACTTCCAATAAAATGAGAAAATGTTTTCTGTGGTTCTTCAACATGTTGAGAAAAAACATCCATCATATCATCCTTATAGTAGACGGTCTCACTGGCCAGTTTTAGCTGTTGTTCGATGTGACTGCTTTATGTAGAGACAGAGTTTAGACAATTTCTTGAGCTATATGTTGCAATTAGCTCCACTCCACAGAGAGACAAACTAAGGGCTGTGAAGAATCTTGCTCAAGGTCATACAGCCAGTTCAGAGCCTGAAACTGAACCAGTATCGATGCATTTTACTCTCCATCATGCTGCAAATGCAGGAGACACAGGGGTGCCTGCTCCATATGGCTGGACCACAGGAGAAATACAGATAGTAGAGGGACTTAGCTGTTATAACCATAACCAACATTTATTGATCTATTGCATAGGCCAGGCACTGTGAAAATATGTTAAATGCACTGTCTTAGTTAATCTTCAAAACCACCATGAGTGGTAATAATTATTATTTATCATGTTTTACAAATGAGATAACTGAGGTTTAGTGTGGTCATGCAATTTCCAAGAAGTCACAAAGCTAGGAAGTATTAGAGCTGGAGAGTATTAGAGTATTAGAGTTTGAATCTGAATGCAAGGTCTTTAACTCTAGAATCCATATACTTAAGCACTTTATTATGCAGCCTTCTTATATCAGAAGGATGTCTCTCTGTACATAATGGGGGACCAGCAATGGTTTCGGTGTGTGTAAAGGTGGATAGATGATATTTATTCATTCACTCCATCACTCAATATTTGTAACCTGCATACAATGTCTTAGCATTCTTCTAAGATAAAGTATTCTTCTAAGATACATACAATATTCTAGTTTTCTTCTAGAGATACAGCTTTGAACAATACAAACCCCCTACCTCATTGAGCTTACATTTTTAAGGAAGATGACTCTGGCTGTAGTATGTAGGATTTCATGGAGATAGATAAGAGAGATTAGTTTGAAGGTTACTGCAAGATCCAAAGCACAAGATAATATATTAGTTACCTACTGCTGCAGAGTGAAGAACCAAACATTTCCTGGCTTAAAACAACATACAATTTATTATCTCACAGTTTCTGTGGTTCAGAAGTCCAGGCATGGTTTAACTGGGCCCCTTGCTCTGGGTCTAACAAGGCCACATCAAGGTCTTGGCTGGACTGCATTCTTTTATGGAGCTTGGGTCCTCACCCAAACTTATGTGGTGATGGGCAACAATAAAGCTACAGTAATATTTAGAAGGTTTTAATGACATAGGAGTAGACAAATGGGTTAAAGGAACACATTTGGTTCCCTGTGGTTGTAGGTCTCTTCTCTTCTTGGGAGCACTCGCAGCTCCTAGAGGCCACTTGAAGTTCCTTGCCACCGGCCTGGCTGCTTAGTTCATCAAGGAGTACTTCGTTTCCAGCAGAGAATCTTTCTCTTGGGGAAGGGCTCAGTACCCATTTTAAGGCTATTCTACTGATTAAGTCAGGCCCACTCAGCATAATCTCCATTTTGATTAGCTCAAAATTAACTGACTCGCCACCTTAACTACATACGCAAAACCCCCTTCACTTTTGCCTGTGAATGTAACTGAGTCAGGGGAGTGGCATCCATCATATTCACAGTCTCTCTGACGCTACAGAGGAGGGGATTATACAGGGCAGGTACACCAGGGGGGAGGGGGAATCTTGGGGGGTCCTCTCAGAGGCTACCTGCCTTCCACAGGATCTGACTTCATAATCCCCATTTTGCAGTGTATCCCAAATGAATGATGCCAGATATATTTTCGAATATAACAGGAGAAAAGTGGGAAGAGGATGAGAAAGAAAGAAGAACTAAAGAGGACTGGAATCTTTTCTTCTTGTGGACTTTAGAAACTTTTAATTGAAATGCACAATTAAAGAGCTGTAGTCCCAAGTTTACTAATTTGATGTGGGGATGTTGAGGTGCTGGAAGAATATCAGGAAGTGATGTCCAGGAGGCATTTGGAAGCCTGCATCCTGAAGAGGGGAGGGGAAAAAAGCAGCACAGGGGGAGGAAACCTGGACATTACCTGAAGAGCAGAGTCAGCTATAAATGCATGAGCTCCCAGGAGTTTGACTACCGGAGAGGGAGATATGACCCAGCGTAAGAACTTGATACAATGTAAGCTGTGATAGAATATTTTCAATTTAATTGAAAATGGTAAACTTTTAAAAATGCTTCCTGTGAAAATACCCTGCAATTAAAATGTGGGCTTAGAAAAATGAATGCCTTGGGCATCTTGTTCTTCTATAAACTTGTTTTTCTCTTTATGTGTAAAAGACAAACACTGTCACTCAAATGTCGAACTCATCATGACTGCATTATAAAAGTAACATGCACAAAACCAGGAGGATATTTGTTTGATGAATGAATACCTGGTGGCTGTAAATGATTTGGTAAGTGGCATGATGTCTATTTTTTTGGCAAGGCCCTAATCAGCCCAATGCATGTGTTATGGACTGTTAAAAACTTCAGAGTATAAAAAAATGGTAATGTATCTTAGACTGTGAATCCTTCACACTATGTCTGCATTCTCTAATTGCATAAACTATTTTTAAGTCCTAAAATCCCTCTTACATTCAAATCCAAGGAACATTTAGTGGGAATTATAAAAATACGCTTTAGTTACTTGCATATTTTTATGTCCTTACAAATAGAATGTGTTTTATTTCATGAAAAAATCATTTCTTATTCATCTCTATATCCATGTTTCATAAAAGGAGTAGAACTACATAAAATATAGAATGCTATTTATAAAATGATGAGAAATTATTTTTTGAAACAAAAAAGTAAAAATCCATTACAATTTATACTTAATTGCATACATATTTAAATCTATATTCTGATAAAACCCATAAGGTAAAGAGCTTAGGACAAGATGCCACAGGTCTGTACGCTTAACCACTAGATGGCTCCCTTACAATTCTAACTTTTAATCTTGTTCAAAGGAAAACTCAAAATTCACTCAAAATATACTATGCCCAATCTTAACAACTGCTTCCAGCGCCATCCATACCAGCACTATTGCACCAAATAGAAACTTGAACCAGCTGACGGTAAACCAGAGGGGGCATGTCTTGTACACCTTCATTATTTAGCAGAGTTAGAAAATGACTATAGTGTATAAGACAGTATTTCTAAACATGAGATCAATAGATTCACGTGGGGGAGACACTTGGGGTGCTTACTGACAATGTGAAGTTTGCTTATCTGTATCATATCTACTGGATCAGAATCACCTGGGGTGAGGAAGAACCAGTATTCTGTACTGTTAGCAAATTTATGTACAAAGTTCCAGAATGACAGTGTAAAAAATATACTTTTTAAGACACGTTTGGTTTTGCTTATTCCTGTGTGGACTATATGTACTGATCTAATATGCTTGTCTAATTCAATTAATACTTTTATTTTTAACTCCCAAGATAGTAAAAACAATAACCAAGAGATTTGTGAAGAGATTAGAATCATACAATCTTAGAACTGTAAAGGACTTCAGAAATCACATAATCCATTGGTTCTTAACCCTGGCTGCACATTATAATAACTTGGGGAGCTTTTAAAATCTGCCAGTGCCCAAGTCTCACCTCCAGAGTTTCCTTTTTTAATTGATCTATGATGGGGCCTGGTTATTGGTATATTTCAAAAAGCTCCCCCAGAGATTTTAATGTGCAAACAGGGTTGAGAACCACTGAGCCAGGAAAAGCTCCTCATTTTATATATAAAGAACTGTGGTCACAAATAAGTTAAGCATATTGCTGTAAAATATACAAGTTATTGGCAAAGTTGGGACTAGACTCCAGATTCTCTGACATGCAGGCCATTCCTCTTCCCACAATTCCTGTTTATTCGGAAGTGAGGGTACTCTTTTGTGTCCCTAAAAGGTGCTCCAAGTATGATAATAGTACTTTCAGAAAGAAAATGTATTCAAATATTTTTAAAGGTATCACATATATTGGCTATCACACTATAAAAACCGTGTTGCTATATCATCCTTTCTTTGCAATGTTAGAGGATGAAATTTAAACAGAAGACTTAACAGTTCAGAGCAGATAACAGACATGTAATCTGTTCATCACAAAGCAGTTGTCAGTGGCTCTTGATATTGAATGAGAGAGATGGAAGAAAGGCATCCACTGGGCCTACATGAAACAAAGACTAGAAAGGAGGCAGACCATGCCCAATATCGATTAAAAGGACACCCAGGGGAAATATTATCCTTTAACTGAAACAGATGCAAATTCATTATAAAGTTAGATAAACCACCTACAGAAACCACCTCAAAGACTGAAGGAAAGAGATACGAGAGCAACTGACAGACACAAGGCTTTGTTGTAAATAAAATCAATTTTATGGTTTCACTCAGTCCTTAATTTGCCAAAATGTTCAAACTAAAACCAATATACAAGCTTCAGCAAACTCAGCGGGGTGGGTACTTTTTGTCGGAAGAACTGGTTGCAAACTGCCGAGCAACAGGGGATAAAAGCATTTGCACGGCTATACTCTCACCCACAGAGATCTTGTTCCTCATTTTGAAGGTCAGGCCATACATCACTGGCCCAATCTCAGGAAACATGCATCGCCTCTGCCTACACTGTGCCAGGTCAGTTAGAAAATAAACAAGAGCAACTGCACAGAGCAGCTACCCCCTCAACTGCTCCATCCTCCTTCTCAACCATTCCATCTGCAAAGTAGAAGCCAAAGGGAAGAAGCCAGGCAGCAAAATTCAAGTCTTTTGCTTAAGATGCCAGTATTTCTAATACCTTGCAGCAGCAGATTCTATTTTTTGCTGATAAACACAGGACAGACTGAACTGGTAATACTAGATTGTTTACAGCAGATCTCTTAAAAATGTCACTGGGACTTTACAAGGCTTTGCCTATGTCTATTTCAGACTGCCGTGAGATAGAGGCTTTCAAATTCCTTCTGCTACCAAAGGTCTCATGTATCAGTCATCAGCCTCCTCGGGGCCCATCAGCCATCAGGCTGTCATCCCACAAAATTCTAAACTTTAAATTCCAGTCACCAGCATTGCCTATGGAGGATGACTGCTAAATTACAATTAGAGCCTGAGTGGTTGAAGAATGGCCTTGCCTACTGGTCAGTCACTTCTCATTAACAGTTTAATAAGAATCTGTTCATCAGATTAGCTCGTGGTCGTTTGACAGACTAGGAAAGAAATTTTGGCAGGCCTGGAGATCCAGAAGAGAATGGGATGTAGTTTTTCAAGTTTCCAGTGGTGGAAAGGATTGTAGGAAGATGTAGAGGTGAAGTAGGCTGACAAAAATCCCTGGTTGTCTAAAAGATAACTAGACATAGATATAGATATACATATACATATATTTTAAAAGGAACATAATGATAGAGTACCTAAAGGGACCACAGTAAAGGGAGTGGGCTTGAAAGAAGGTTTGATATTATGGGGAGCAGACGGCCTGGGAATGCTGAAGTCATATTATCTAATTAAGAGTGCTAATTTTTCCATAGGATTCAAAGTAAACTTTCAAATAATATTAACCTTCCATATGCTCTGAAGCTCCTAATTTAGTACCTCTATAGAACACAGTTCTAAGCCCTTTCACACATATTTTCTCATTTTTACCAGTTGGCTTCATCCCATTTCCTTAAAACAGACTTACTGTATACAGGCATGCTTTGAAATCCCTGGGTGAGGCTGTCTTGCTTTGAAATGAAGGCCTACCCTCTCAAAGACATTACAGCAAGTAACTTCATAACAAATCAATCTCATGAGGACTAAATAGGTGAGCTGTACGGCCATTATAAATTTCTTCTGATGGGTTGAGTCATTTAGCACGAGGGCAAAAAGACCTGGAGCAACAATGCCATGTTATATTCAATGCCATGTCAGCCAGTGGCCATGGACACTCGATAAACAGCAGTATGCTGTGACTGATTGTGTACCACACAGTTTGCAAGTACTGAAGATGTAATAAGCTAAGTCAGGAAAGAAAGGGAGTTTGGATTGCCTTTCTTCCACAAATATAAAATATCCCAGATCACACTAATATGTTTGCTGAGAGCACAGGCAGAAGTGGCTAATTTTTAAAATAATTTCTGTAATTCAGAACATCTTCCTCAACAAGCAAAGCTATTTCTGTGCTAAGAATTGATGCTGGCATTGCAGGCAAGGCATGGACTTTCAAGACAGCAGGCAGTGTGAATGGAAGCAATCTGACTGAGGAACAGATCCAGAAATGTCCATAGGAGAATTACCTAGCCACCTTTCCCTCCATGAGATAAACTTTTAAGTTTCTTGTATAAAAAAAGGAATGGTGCTTTTTTCTTTTCCATAAAGGGTACAGCAGTTTAAGTGGTGAACTACATTTGAGATAGAATTTGAGTTTTATTCAAAAGCTTAGACAAATCACAGGTACCTTTCTTCAAGACTGACTTTAGAGAGAATTTTTTTCAAATTTTTATCAAACAGCATTGGTTCAGAGCAATAATTTCTTTTATGAAAATTAAAACCGTAATTTTCGGCAGGACAGTTAGGCTAAAGTAGTGTTTCCAAAATTTTCGAATTTTGTCAACAGCATAATAAAAAAGAACGAAGACTGACACTGTGTTTTTATTTCATCAAAATAAAAATATAAAGAAACAACAACAAAGGGAAAAGGATAACAATAAAACAGGACAATTGAAATTTCACAATAAAGGATACTTTTTTTTTTAAAAGAATAAATTTAACTTGAAGAAAAAAGTGTTTCTTATTTTTCTCATTCTACCCTGAACTCATATATCTGTCATCCCTGGAACTTGACCTTGGATGGGCATTTAGGAATCAATGCCCAGAGCCAAATACATGTGGGCTCATAGCTCCTACTGGAGAAGCGAGTGATTGCAGCTGAACCCTGTTAGCTGTCACCAACCTCTAGAGTGAACCAGAGTGCCACGGAAGCCGGGCAGGTAAGAAGAGCTTGAAATTGAGTGTAGACAGGAAATACAGAGGACAGTGGAACAAATTAAACTATATCACAAAAGCACAGGCAGCAAAAGCCAGACCACGGAAAACTTTATAGAACAAACAATACAGCATCTTCAACAAATAAACCCCTTAAAAATGATAGAGAGGTATGATGATTAATTTTGTGTGTTAACTTGACTAGACTAAGGGATGCCCAGATAGCTAGTAAAACATTATTTCTGGGTACGTTTGGGAGGGTGTTTCTGGAAGAGATTAACATTTCAATCAGCAGACTGAGTAAAGAATATCTACCTTCACTAATGGGGGTGAGAAGGGCATCATCCAATCCATTGAGGACCCAAATTTCACAAAAAGGCAGAAGAAGGGCCAATTCCCAGTCTCTTCTTGAACTGGGTGATCCATCTTTTCCTGCCCTTGGACACTGGAGCTCCTGGCTCTCAGGCCTTCAGACTCCAAGTGAATATACCACCGGCTTTCCTGGTTCTCCAGCTTGAGGACAGCAGATTGTCAGACTTCTTGGCCTCCATTACCTCGTGAGCCTATTGCTATAGTAAATCTCCTATTATATATCTATATCTATATCTGTCTCTCTCTATATACAGCCTATTGGTTCTCTTTCTCTGGAGAACTCTAATACAAGGGGGAAACCTATAGATTGAAAGAGACTTAAAAGATTTTAAAAATTAGACAAGACTTAACTACAGTGTTCAGGGATGTATATTCCGGTGATAAAACTAAGAAGAAAAGCAAGGATGCAATTCTAGAAAAGTCATTATTGTGTTTACACTTGTACATTTGTGTGTTGGGGGCACTGGTTAGGAGGAGGCACGTGGAAGGCTTCAAGAGTGGTTGGCAAGAGTCTACCTCCTGACCTTGAGGATAGTAATAAGGGTGTTTGCTTTAATTAGTAACTAATTAGACATTCATTAACTATAAATTTGTTTTACAAATATTTTCAGTATTTGTGTTACCTATAAAAACACAAGACATATACATTTTTTAAAATGAAGGTTCTGGAGTCAGACTACCTGGTTTAAGCCCAAATTCTGATACTACTTATGTGTCCTTGGCCATAGTTTGGCCTCAGTTTTCTAATGTGGATGTTGATGATCCCAATGGTACCCATTTAACAGGGTAATTCTGAAGATGAATAGATGTAAAGGTTCTAGAACACTATGTGGCAGATAGAAAACACTTTGTGGGTGTTAGCTATTATTACAGGAAATGGTTCTGTCCAGGAAGCAAGCAGAGGTAGAAAACTAAGAGATTAGGGGGCAGTGATGCAAAGTGCTGCAAATGTATGACAGTCTTAGAGATGTTCTGCATCATAATTCTCTCTTTTTCAATTTTCCACTTAGTTTATTCCAGAGAGTGATGTTTGCTGTATGGAAAAGAAAATCTACAATTTTACAATGAAAATCAATGGAAAATAGAATTCGCTTGATCGATTATTACCTTGCATCCAAAATCATTGGAATTCATCCATTTCATTAACCGAGGCAAACTAAAGAGGTAGCTCTTTGTGTTAAAAAGGAGGCTGCCAAATTAAATATCTTAGTCTGATTGAACCTCTCATGAGTGCAAATTAAAATGTTAGAGACTTTTTGTTTGAATCCTAAAACTTGGATTAGGCTTTCAGTGGATTAAAAACTCCATTCATGTAAAGCTAGTCTTTTAAAAATCACATTTTTGGCTTTTTAGCTTTTTATGAAAAGAAGGCAAAGCGTTCTTAATCCTATTAATTCATTGATGTATTTTCTTCAATTTTAATTAATTGTTTTTTTTTTCTGACCTTTGGATTGGGTTATCACTATACACTTTTAGTATTAGCAATTTAAATCTTGTTTTTTGAGTGCATTTCAGATTTCACTATTTTCTATATAAAATATGTTAATGAATTGCATTTTAGAATGTTGATAATTCTAATAAGAACACTTTAAATTACCACATCAAATTTAGTAGAGTTAAAGCCAGTGTCCACACAGGTTACTCAAATGTCTTAAGAGTCTTTTGACTCACATTTTTCAAAAAATCCTCCATTCTTATGCAATTAGGAAAATTAGTTTACAATAATGTCCTTGGGAGAATTCAATGTTTAAAAAGTCCCCACGGTATTTTATTATTCTGTCTTTAATGATTTTCTACAGTTTTGGCATATCTACTCTAGTTTAGCTGATTACTTAAGAGGTTGACTTTATCAGGTAATAACTATTTGCAGAATTGAATTGTACTTTTTGCACTTTCACTGACCAAAACTGACTACATTTTTTTTTTCATCTGTTAAAAACGGATGATGTGACCTATTTGCTAGGGGCTTAGAGAAAGTAATTAAAATATACCACTGGAACTTCACTGTAACACTCTTTTACTCTTACTGAAATGAGGTCAATGTCAAATGTGTTCTGGACCCTGGAACCTGCCTTATTCCAACTTTCATCTTGTGAGGAGAGACTCTCAGGCATTTTTAATAGGCCATCTAGAAGGACAATGGTATTGACCATTTCAAATTCACACATCTATACATACTCTTGGAGCTAAAAAAAAATATGTCAACACGGTTCATCAGAATTGAATATCTCCTACGTGTCAATGCAAGAGTGCACTCATGTGCTACTCAGTGCGGTTTGCAGACCAGCAGCATTAACACGACCTGGGAGCTTATTAGAAAGGCAGACTGATCAAGATCGCCTTAGTGGTCCCCTCAACTTGACTGAACTTGACACAGGTTTCTTCCTGACTGTAGGATACTAACCTCTCTTTTCTTAGGGTATTTACTTTAGAAAAGTTGCAACTGTAAATCGTTTCTCTGTCTCTTTGTGATGTAAATCTTCTACAACCCAGAAATGACTTTCTCAAGGACCTGGGAGCCATCCCTTGGAAATGTAATTATCAAACAGATAGGGCTCCTGTCTCCAGCTTCCCTCCCTCAGTGTCCTCCAGTACTTTTCCATTAGTCTACCCCAGCTGATAAGAATTCTCTCACCTTTTGTTTCAGTGGAGTTGAGTTCAACTTCTCTCCCCTATTGGAATAGTCTTGAATAAAGTCTTCCTTGACTATTAAACTGGTCAGGTGCATTTTAAAAATAAGATTCTTGGCCTTGTCCCCTAACCAGACAACCCATTTTAACAAGATCCCCAAGTATTCCCAGTGTCCAATAATGGTTGAGAAGTGCTGCTCTAGACTGTAACACTGATCACTCCTTGCTGGTACTTACTGGGGCACAGGTACAAATAAAAAACAACATGCAAATGTTAGATAAGCACCACCCAGTTCAACAACATTATAGTAAAAACCATTCCTATTTCAATTACCTGATCATTTTGTTCTGTCTTTACTTGAGTGTTCTTTTTGAGTATATTCTGAAACAGTCTGGGTTTTATTTACGTTGCTTGTTGTTTTCAGTTAAAAAAAAAAGTGAATGTTTTCAAGAAGACATGTGTGAACCAATCCTTCACACCATTATGGAAGACCACAACACTAAGGGTGCACAACCCTGTATCTGCTAGATGCCAGGCAGTCAACTGTGTGTACTAATATTTCCTTCATTCATTGAACAAATACTAAGTGCCTGTTAGGTACCAAGCATTGTTCTAGAGGCTTGGGATCAGGGAAGAAAACAGTCATAACTCCTGCCTTCATTGTTCTTACCATCTTGAATCCTCACAAGAATTCATTGAGGCATTTAACAGTATCACAATTTTATCAATGAAATTGTTAAGGCTTACAAAATTTAGGCAGACATACGATTTGAACTAAGTCTTGTGACCTCAAAATGAGTACTATTTTTGTGGGTGTGTGTTTCGGTGACACATTCTTTCATGCATCCTTAATAGTGGCAAAAACGAACCCTTGCAGGTGAATTCTCTATTGGAAATAGGTCTAGTTTTCTTGTACCAAGTGAAAATGGTAAGTAATAGAGCTATATGAAAATGGTAGGAGACTATTTAAGACAACAGTGTTGCTTTGCTTATACATATATTTGGTGAATATATATACATGTGCAGCTTTTGTTAATATTTTATAGTTCAGATAGCTGAAGAAGCATGGCATATGTATATGTGTGTATGTGTATATATTACTCTTTTGGCATAATGGCTATAATATATGTAATCTATAATCCCTTGCTTTAGGGATTTTAGGGTTTTCAAGATAAATGTTCCTCTGATATAATTTCAGCCATGTCTTATTTATGAAACCTTCACAAGGTGTATAAAAATGCACTGCCAGGATGATTCGTTCTACCGAGCATTAGTAGTCCTACTCAAGCAAATGTGAAATCACAAAAGACAGAGTGATACACACTTTTGTCTGTTTTGGGCTTCATTTCATTTATCTTTGGAAGATTTGTTTGGCCAGTTTAATCATGAAACTGCAGGTAGCCAACTTAATTTTTGTTAACGATTAACACATCACTGCATGATGGTTGTAGAAAAAAAATTCTGATAAGATAGGATAAATTTGCTACCTTTATTTTTATTACTGAAATATATGAAACTTTATGTTCATCTATGTCAACCAGTGATTCTCAATCCGAGTAGAATTAGATGCAGCAGAATTAGATGCAGACCTTATTCTAAAAACAGTACTAATGCCGAAGCATCATCCCAGACCAACTGATGCAGAATACCTGCCAGTGGGGCCCAATGTGTGTTGATTATAAAAGCTCCCTAAGTGATTCTAATGTGCAGCAGGGTTGAGAAACCCTGATTTATACACTGCATTTTAACCTTTATTTTTCCTACAGAGGATTTTAATTCATGCTTTTTTTAAAAGACAAGAATCTCAGAACATCTAAGTATTACTTCTATTATGTTAGATTTTCTGCTCTGCCAATATTTGCATAGCTGTTTAATACTCAGAATGAGCTACCACATATTTCCACCACAATTAAACTGAGATCTGACATTTACAATTTCCACGTAGCCACAATCAGTTCCCAGATTCCCTGGTGCAACCAAGAGTAGCACACTCATTACCGTAATGAAGCCATGTTTGAAAAGTTCTGTATCAGAAATGATTCAGCATTATTCAAAATTATAATCTGATTATTCAATTTCTATCCTGTATTCAATTTGAACTGCACCTGTCACCTTTTAGAAGATAAGGTAAAGAGTCTCCAAAAATTTACTAACATTTTACGCAATTTTTAAGCTATTTGGATATGTCAGACATGTAAATATCTTTTACTTCATGTAGATTTTTAATTGTAGAGAATTATTGTATCAAATTCCAGTGGAATAACGTGAATAGTAAGATACATCAAATGACAAAAATAACTGTCTTTAAGATCTAATAGTGCTTACTTTTCAACCATGTGAGCAGTTTGTAAGGTGAGCTTCAAACATATTTTTCAATTAACTTAGTTGTCAACTTATAAAAGATTAAAGCCATCATCAAATAAACTATAGTCTCTTTTAAAAGTATGTTGTTTCAAACTCCCTTCACACATAACTAAAGAAGAAGAAGAAACTACCAGGAATCAAAATAGTCCTTTCTTTTTAATGTTCCATTGAACTACCTCAGTTTTCTTTTTATGCTGTTAATACTGAACTGGTCAAAATGAGTTTTTAATAATATGAAGACCCTTTTTTTACACCCAATTAATCATTTAATCTCTAGAAACCTAGTAGCAGATAGCAGTAAGCAATTTATTATATTAAAAAACCTTCAAGTTTTCAAGCAAAAACAGATTTGTCCCTAAAGGATAAGAGAAATGAAAGAATCCTTAACCCTAACTATATCTTATTCCTGATTGACCAGCGGTCCAGAAGGTCCCATCTCCCTATCATCTCAGTCACTGTTGTCAACTTTCACTTTTCCCATAGGCCTCTTACACTGCCACATTCCCTCTTATTTTCTAAAGATTACTTTGCTTCAACTATCAAAGGTTCTTATGTAGGCAAGTGTTCTGATCAGATTTCAGAAATTCCACCCAGGCAGCAATATGGAGGACAGATCTGGAGGAAGGTCAAACTGAAAGTGTAAAGATCATTTAAGAGACAACAGTCAAGAAAGGTTGCAATTCAAGTGAGACCTGCACCCTGTCAACCAGTCAAAGGTACTAGGCAAAATCCCAGTACCCTTTGATGACTTGTAGCACAACCATTATTACCACATTCTACCATAATAATGCTGTCTTCTTCTTTCTCCTATTATTAGCTCTCTCCCTTGCTAAACCACAATCTCTCTAAGAGGCAGACCACTGTCTTTTCTATTTTTATCCTAGCACAGGGCGTGGCACAATGTAGGTATTTGAAAATATTTGTAGAATATTCATATGAATGAATAAACATAACAATGATTTAAAGGATGTTTCTTTGTATAGTGGAATACATGCTTTATCTACATTTAAGTCTTTGCTTTCTCAACAGCTAGTTGGAAGACTTCAGCCATTTCATTTATTTCCCACTTTTTTAAAAAAAAAATTAATTTTGGCTGCACTATACGGCAGGCAGGATCTTAGCATGCGGGATTTATTAATAGTTCCCCGACCAGGGATTGAACCCATGCCCCCTGCATTGGGAGCACAGAGTCTTAATCACTGGACTACCAGGGAAGTCCCTATTTCCCAGTTTTTTTTAAATCTGTTAATCAAGGGGTATGGATTAAATTATTTCTAATATAGGTTTTGACCCTAATATGTTATAGGACTTAGTTTCTATTAAAAATGTGTCACACACAGGCAATTATAAATTGTCACAGGTTGACTCAAAGACTGCATTTCATATAATCAACTGTTTGTCACCCGTGTCCATTTTAATAGGTTCAAAATGATTTCATGTCTACTCAGAAATATTAGAAGTATGTGAGGTGACACACAGATGGAGTGTCAAATCAATATTTCTTCCATATGAAATCCCAGATTGCTAAAATATGTACTTTTGTCATTAAATGATTTTATTTTTAAGTGACTAAAGTGCAGGAATATTAAAATTTTATAGTTTGATGCCATTAACATGACTACTAATGTTGAATCATATTTTTCCTTAATATTCTTCAATATTCTTTGCCTTGTTTGACATCAGCACTGCTTCCTGAATAAAGATGAATAACCCAAGTGAATATACAGTTGTACAGTATTTTTTACTTATTTATGTATTTTTTGGCTGCGTTGGATCTTCGTTGCTGCACACAGGCTTTCTCTAGTTGCGGCGAGTGGGGGCTACTCTTTGTTGTGGTGCACGGGCTTCTCATGGTGGTAGCTTCTCGTTGCGGAGCATGGGCTCTAGGCACGTGGGCTTCAGTAGTTGTGGCACGGGGCCTCAGTAGTTGTGGCTCGCGGGCTCTAGAGTGCAGGCTCAGTAGTTGTGGCACACAGGCTTAGTTGCTCTGCGGCATGTGGGATCTTCCCGGACCAGGGCTCGAACCCGTGTCCCCTGCATTGGCAGGCGGATTCTTAACCACTGCACCACCAGTGCAGTGGTTAAGTGGTTATTGCTTTCTTCTAATAATGAAAACTTTTTGCCTCCACTATTTTCATAATGATCTTCATTTTATCTTTAGGAAGGAGTCAATAAGGAGTCAAAAAGGTTTATGTTTCTGGGTTTTTAAAAGTTAAGACCACAGACATATTGAATAGAGCAACAGGACTTAATTGCTCATCTCCAGTTGCATAGTAACCCCCAAATTGTGTAAACACAGGATGCTTTAAGTATTTCTCAACAAGATTTAATATAAAGAAGGGTTTTATTTTATAACACTTTAGATATGCCTTACCTAGGAGATATGAGAAAATAGCTATTTTTTATATTTTAGGCTTCCATATTTTTCCAAAGGCTACAGAAACAAGCTAGCATAAACATTTAAAAGTGATAACAAAGATAGTGTACTAGTTAAGCCAAACATTACAAAATAAAAATTATAGCCAGATGTGTTATAGCCAGATTGATATTCACATGAAAGTGTGCCACACCAAAGAACTTTTACTGGACAGTAGTTTCATGTACCATCCAACGTGACCCTACACTATAAAATAAACTATATTTATTTCACATTGTCATGGTGCTCAAATGGTAGAGGAGACAAATGAGATTCATTTCTGTACAAAGAAAAGCAAATATGCTATTTGATTGTCTTTAAAGATTTTAAGTGGAAAATTGGTGAAAAGTAAGTACTATTAATAACACAAATTTATTTATTTTTAAATCTCTGAGTTGTTTTGTTTGTTTGGTTTCCTTTGGGCTTTTGCTTCACTGGGCTTCAAGTCTATTTTACATTCCATTAACTGGTTAGTGCATAGTACAAGTGTGTGTGTGTGTGTGTGTGTGTGTGTGAAAAAATAAGTAAATTCTGGGTATACATGATTTGTGTTTTCCAAGTTCAAGAGTTCAGTCAATAATTTCAATTTTCATGCAATTTCTTAGAGTAGCTTTTCAATATTTCCTTCTTTAACTCATGCATAATTTTTCACTGCAAACAAATCCACGGAAGTCAGATCATTTAAGACTAATGCCTGGTACCTACCAGGCATTTTACAAGGCGCTTTACCTAGAATATCATGTTTTAGCTTCACAAAAATAAAATAAGGCAATAAAAAAATGAAGTACTAAACAATGGCTAAATATGTAGCAAAATGGGAACTTAAACTACTATTAAACTACTATTGATAGAAAGCCTATGATCCCTCTGCTATAACACATCGTATATTGAGCATGGAACACACCATCCGGCAAATATTTGGCATTTAATAATGGTTTGTTTAATCAGAATTGCAAGGCATTTACTAGGTACATAAGGCAGTGATTTTCAAACTGTGAGTAGGTCATGAAATCAGTTTATTTGGCCTTAACCAGAACTTTATCAAAATGGGATGAATTAATCGATACCATTCCACATTTCAAGTTTTCTGGGAAGAGCAGTCTGTCATGGGCAACACCTATGCACGCACATCCTTTTTTTTGAGTGTGCCAAAATGCAAGCCATAACATCCCCTGTGTGGCGATTAATTAGGTGAAAGTTACCGAAGCATGACTACCATGAGACTGCTTGATCCTCAGGGCTTGGGGCGGGGTGAAGGCTGGAGGGACTATCTTGTTAGTTGTTTGCAACAAAGGTGCTGAGCCCTTGGCCCTGGTTTCTTCAGCGATGGTGCAATCCACTGTGTGCGTAGTCGACATCTCAGCATACTGTGTCACTTCATGGTACTTGGGGTAGAGAAACTCGTGCTACCATGCTGATGCTCCTGCTGTTTGCTATGCTGTGAATATGAAACAGTCATGCTCTAACACATGGAATCTTACTGTCTACTTTCAGCACCTATGGGATGGTGACAAGGCAGCCTCGTACTTGCTTAGTCATCTCCTGTGGAACCTTGTTACTCCTTGCCATCCTCTAGGAGGTTAGGGTTCTTCCCTGAGAAGGGAGTAAAAATAAGTGCAGGTTCTGGGAACCTGTGTTTGAGTTGTGTAAGGATGTGCAGGTTAAGCACGGCACAAGTCCAGGGGGCAGCACATACATAGGCAGCAGGCCAGTTAAGGTGTCAAGGTATCAAAAAAAAGTTTGAAAACCACGGATTGAGAAAATGCAAAGAAACAAGCAGAAAGTATTGGTTGAGAGAATTTGTGTTGAAGGGAGAAGTGATCATTTCTAGTTGAGCTCAGGTGAGAATGTGGGATTTAATCCGTCTTTGAGATGAAAGGAGGGACCAGAAGATGGCATTTAGTGTGGTCCAGGGGGTGGGGGCGGGGGTGATGAACAAGACCAAGCTTCAGAAACCTTCAGGAGATTATTTAGAGAACTAAAAGTTTATAAAATATAAGTAAAAACATAGCAAAAACAAAAAAGCTTGAGACCATGAAACAAAAGTGACAATATAAAACTCAAGAAGGTGTTCACCGTCTCTGATTTTTTTTGAACTAATTTTGCTGCTCCATATCAGGATATTTTCGCATATCAAAAGGAAGCAACTTCATGGAATCATGGTTAAATTAGTCAATTAACTGTGTCTTTTCCTTATCATTTTCCCTAGATTTTCAAAGATTAAAAATCCAAATATTTGTGCCAAATCCCAAATATATTTTCTTCTGCCAAATCCCAAATATTTTTTCTTCACCTGGCTTATTTATAATGTTCTGCTTCTCTATGTTGTATGGGATGAGACCATTGTCAAAAAAGTTATATCCATGATCTCATCTCTTTCTCCTCTATGTTTTATCAACACAATGACTCATGATTCAGAACTTATTCATCTAATGGTGTTTCACTGCTTGAATACACAATTATGTATTTATTACAGTTTATATCTAGACCTATCATGCATACAGAAGATAAATAATCCTCCTTTTAAAAAATCTTGACAGTCTTCAGTATTTATATTTGCAATGATACACATAATACACAGTTTAAAAGTTAGTTTATTGCTCAAATTGTATAATTATTGCTATAAATAGATTTAGTAAGGATTTATTTAGAAAAAAGAATGTATGCTCCATTCTGCTAATGGAATTGCAGGATACTCATTTGTACAATTACTAAATGTGCAGACATAATTTACTCATTTACTTGCATTAATTATTCACAATGAATGGAAACTGGGTTAAAATTCTTTAGATAGAATCACATTTTGAACTAATATTTTTTATGGTTGAAAGTTAAGTTTGGTTTATAAATGAGGTTATATTGTATTTTCTGTCTTTATGTCTTCATGTGTTTTTTTAAAATAAATTTATTTATTTATTTATTTACTGATTTATTTTTGGCTGTGTTGGGTCTTCGTTGCTGTGCACGGGCTTTCTCTAGTTGCGGCGAGCGGGGGCTACTCTTCGTTGCGCTGCGCAGCCTTCTCACTGCGGTGGCCCCTCCTGTTGCGGAGCACAGGCTCCAGGCGTGCGGGCTCCAGGCGTGCGGGCTCCAGTAGTTGTGGCTCGCGGGCTCCAGAGCCCAGGCTCAGTAGCTGTGGCACAGGGGCTCAGTTGTTCCACAGCATGTGGGATCTTCCCAGGCCGGGGCTCGAACCCGTGTCCCCCGCATTGGCAGGCGGGCCACCAGGGAAGCCCTCCTTTATATTTTAGTTATATTGAGGAATGACCTTCATTTGTCTTGGGGACACGAGTGAGCCTCTTAATACTGGTGAATCAAATGATCTACTTTTAATATTCTGGCTCCAATGAAAGATACTTTGAGTAGGGGGGGATTTCAGAAACCACACACTTAAAATTTTTATTATTGAAAAATGCAAATATACACAAAATAAGAGAGAGTAGTATAATAAGCCCCATGTGCCTATCACTTCACATCAATAATTTTCAGTAATTTGCCAATTTTTTTGATGTACTCCTTTTACTTATTTTTTTTCCTGGAGTATTTTAAAGAAAATCTTGTATCTCCTATCAGGTCATTTATAAATACTTCATTTTGCATCCCAGACAGGTAAGCCCTTAAAATTTTACCAAAATAAAATTATTACACATATTGATATTAATAATTTTTTTTTTGGCCATGCCCACAACTTGTGGGATCTTAGTTCCCTGACCAGGGATTGAACCCCGGGCCCCTGCAGTGGAAGCGCCAAGTCCTAACCACTGGACCGCCAGGAAATTCCCTAGTGATAATTTTGTAAGACAATGAATATCAAACTACGGTCAAATGTATTCTGTCTCATGGTTTTTTTTCTTATTTTTTCATTTCTGCATCTTGATCCACACAAGATGCATACATTTGCACTGGGTTGACTTGTAGAGACCATTTTATTTAATCTGTTCAGTTTGTGCCACTTGAGGTGCGGAGAAGGCAATTCATTTACTCAAACGTCACTAGGCTTTTCACTTTATCTGTTCATTCCACAAATATTCATTCGGCATCTAGTAGATACTGTTTCAGGTACTTGGGAATTATCTATAAGCAAAAATGACAAAGATCTCTGTCCTTATGGAGTTTCTATTCCTATTGGAGGAATATAATATAAATATTAAAAGAAATCATGTGCAGAGTATATTTGAGGACGACAAATGACAGGGACCAAAGAAAATTATAGGTCTGGGTAAGTGCTTTGGTGACAGTAGGGAGAAGGGCTGCTTGAGTTTTAAATGGACCCCCATTGAGAAGGAGACATTCAAGCAAAGACTTAAGGTGAAGGAGTTAACTTTGGGCTATCTGGGAGAAGAGTTTCCAGAGAAGAGAGAATAAGCAATGTCGATGTCTCAATAAATTTTCCTCTGAGTGAAATAGGAGCCAACAATGACACATTTTGGGTTCTGCTTTAAGAAGAACATTCTAGCTAATATATGGAGACTAGACAGTTTAAAGCATGGATAGGGAGCACAGATTTTCAGACAACTTGGGAGGCCAGTACATTAGTTGAAAAAGAGATAATGGTAACAATGAAGATTAGTAATGGAGATTAGAAGTCGTCTAATTCTGGGTATATTTTAATGTTGGGGCTGACTGACTAGAGGTGGGGTATAAAAAGAGGCGAAAAGTCAAGATCACACCAATTGGCCTGAGCAAGCATAGGATGAAGTTGCTATCTATTAAGAATTACAAGTCACTGATATGGGGCTGGAGGAGAGCAGGAGTTCCGGTTTGGACATGTGGAGATGTCCACTGGCTTCCACTTAGAGATGCTGAGTAGGAAGTTAGATATCCAAGTCTGGAATTGAGTAGAAGGGTTTGGGCTATAGATGTAAATTTTGGGGTCATCGGCATATAGCTATTTTATTTAAAGTCACAGAAATTTTCTAAGAATACAAGAATGTCAGCATAAAGAAGAGCAGAGAGACCAAAGGCATGAAAGATTAAGCCCAAAGCTGCCAATATATAGAGATCAGAGAAACCAGGAAGGTAACAACAATGCTCATCACTATTGTAATGATTTATTCCTTCTCAAATTTCATATCAAAATTCTCAATTTTGGCATGTTGAGATCAAGTCTCAGCTAGATTAGGAATTCCATCTCTACTTCGCATTCTCCCTACCTTTGAATCATTTTACTACCGGGTTCAGCATCATATAGGCTTTACTCCTTCGGGTTATATGGTTTTCCTCACCACCTTGGCCACTTTTCAGATGCTTTCCAATGTTTCTGCATCAAGTATAGAGGCTTTCTGATCCCTTAAGTCACCATGGTGGTAGGGAATTTAAAAGCTATTCTTTTTTTTTTTTTTACGCTGGAACTTTATATTTTATTTTTTTTTAACATCTTTTATTAGAATATAATTGCTTTACAATGGTGTGTTAGTTTCTGCTTTATAACAAAGTGAATCAGCTATACATATACATATATCCCCATATCTCCTCCCTCTTGCGTCTCCCTCCCACCCTCCCTATCCCACCCCTCTAGGTGGTCACAAAGCACCGAGCTGATCTCCCTGTGCTATGCGGCTGCTTCCCACTAGCTATCTATTTTACATTTGGTAGTGTATATAAGTCCATGCCACTCTCTCACTTCGTCCCAGCTTACCCTTCCCCCTCCCTGTGTCCTCAAGTCTTCTCTACGTCTGCATCTTTATTCCTGTCCTGCCCCTAGGTTCTTCAGAACCATTTTTTTTTTAGATTCCATATATATGTGTTAGCATACGGTATTTATCTTTCTCTTTCTGACTTACTTCACTCTGTATGATAGTCTCTAGGTCCATCCACCTCACTACAAATAACTCAATTTCGTTTCTTTTTATGGCTGAGCAATATTCCATTGTATGTATGTGCCACATCTTCTTTATCCATTCATCTGTCGATGGACACTTAGGTTGCTTCCATGTCCATTCTTATTGATGCTTCCTGAGGACAGGGCCAGCGTATGTCTTGCTTTACCCCTGTTGTCAACAAAATCATTGATAGGGCAAAAAAAATGCCCCAGAATGCCTAATAAATTTCATGGTCATCTCTTTAAGAACACTCATGGCCAAGTATAAGCAACAGCACAGAAAACAGGATGCCACTGATTCTTTACAACACAGAAAGGTTTACATCAATAGCATTGAACGAATAATTTGGAAAAACATGCTCACTCTGAACAAATGATTTATCGCTGTTTTGCTCAATTTTTATGTTTACCTCAGTCCTGTCCCCATATGCATTCCCAAAACAGCTACTAAGATCAGTTATATATATATATATATATATATATATATATATATATATATATATATATATTTAAAAGCGAAGAATGTGACAGAATATTTCACTTAGGACTGGTGTGTCTGTGTGTGCATATCTGGCAAAGCATCAAAAATAAAGAAATCATTATAAGATGGAACACAACTAATCTTCCACTCTTAGATTATATTCTTTGTTAATATAAACAGCTAGACAAGGAAAATGAGACAAGAGATGACATAAAGTAGTGTGCATACATACGAGTACAAGGCTGAGATGTGGCAAAACATTCAATGAATATCTGGCTTCCATCAAGAGTTGAAGAAAAACAGTTCAAACAGATTATAAAGCAGAAACTACCACACCATTGTAAAGCAATTATACTCCAATAAAGATGTTAAAAAAAGTCTAAAAACACATTTAAATGACACACATTTGAATCTCTCTTCACTAGGAAATATCTAAAATATTATCAGATCATTGACAGTATCTCTTTACCATAAAAATCAGACCTCTGAGCTCAGAGTGACAACAAATATTTTAAGAAGAGCCTCACTATTTCTATTACAGTAACTTCCCAAACTGCAACAGTAAATCCTCATGGTCCATGGCACTCATACTGGACAGATTTAGAAACATCATATTTATTTTCACCATTTTCACTGTCTTAGTAACAAAAGCAAATAATGGGTAAAATTAAATCATCACATATAGTTGGATGGAATAAAGAAATAAACCAGAGATAAAATCAAACCAAACTATAACAAGCTTAATTTGGGTCTGACGCAGAACACTGCTTAACTCTAAAGACATGAACTAAACACCAAATGTATCTAACAAGACATCTAATTAATTGGAACCAGTTTGAATGTTGATTGATTTTTACCTGTAGGATTAAAGTATAATCACTGCTAGTTTAATAATTCCTAGGATTTCTAATTTGGGCCATTTTAAAAGTATGAGACTTGGTCCTTTCCTTCAGTATAGCTGGGGAGACAAGGCAAGAATACATGAAATATAAGAGAAATCATATGGATATGGTGATAAAGGAGCCTTGGTGCTCTGCTGGTGGTAGTGTAAATGGTAGCAGCAATCCGCCTAGCCATCTGTTATTACTTAGTCAAATTAAGTATATACATACCCTTTGACACAGCAATTCTACAACTGGCATTTATCCCAGGGAAATTTTCACACAGGTCCATCAGAGATATATACCAGGTTATTCAGTACACTGTTATTTGTAATGGTGGGAGTTGGAAGTAAACAGGATATCCATCAAAAAGAAAGAGAAAGGTAAAATGTTCTGGATACAAAATCATGGCCCTCATTGCACGTGTGCACAGATGTATAACTTGTACCTGTACAAGAGCACCTAGCCAAAGGGTTGCCTGGCAAGGACATGGATAGCTGGGAAATTAGCTGTTCCTAATTATCATAAGGGTTCATTATGTACACACCCTAACGCTAGAAGTTGTAGAATAGAAGTATACCCAGTAACATGAAAGATTCTAACAAATAATAGTGCTTAGTGAAAAAAGGATAAACAATGAAATAATAACAGCATGCATTTTATGGAAATGATAATTCACAAACAGAAAACAATTCACATTTTGAAAGGACACCATTCAGATAAAAGGATACACCTTAAACACAATAATTGTACTCAGTAGAAAAGGGAGAATGGAATGTGGATATGGAGATAAAAGGGAATATATATGTGCAGTCACACATAGAGACATTAAAGAGACTAACACAGGTCACGTGTCATGGATAGTATGGTTACCTCAACCCACTGTACCTTGCATCCAACCAATGAAAAAACACAAAAATAAATAGATTTTAGGCAGTGCTATCAACATGGTGTCTGGGAAAGACTCTTGATTAGAAGGCAGGAGAACCAGGCTCTACTTGCAGTTGCATTTATTTCTTACTATATAACCTTCTTAAATTATTTAACACTTCTGGGCCTCAACGTTCTTCATTGTAAAATGAAGGAATGATGATGACTTCTTTGTCCTAAAGCAGGAAGTAAGCCAGAAAATATCTGGATATCTAATGTGATATGACTACTCTAAAAACTTCACTCCACCTCTTACACCCCACTTGCTTGGAGCTTGTAATGTATTCCTCCTGTACTTGGGAAGTACTAATGGAGAAAGATTAGCCAAGATTTAAAAATCTCCAACTAGTTGAAAATGATCACAAGTCAATAGGCTCTTTCTCTTTATGCTCAGTACTCTTTCCTAAGGCTTTGTTCCTTGTTGCCAAATTCATTTTGGGTTTTGAGGTTAAAGGTATTATATTGACTGAGATTGCTGGAAGACTCATCACCAGTTCAGAGAGATGTTATTTCATGAGAGATTTGGGAACCTCTCCATTACCCTGTGTACTGTGTTTATGCCACTGGCAAACCAGAATCGAGGCACAAGATTTCTAGCATGAATCTTATTTTCATGATTCGTTCATATCCTGTGTAATCTTGCATAACATATCCCTATTGCTTATGTTATATATATATTTATTTTGTACCAGATATAAACCAATAAAAACCTTAATAGTCCACTGAAAGGCCAGCAAATGTCTCTTGCATTTCCAAAGGGAACAAATGTGATTTAAAAATCAGTTGAAAATAGCCAGCTAGATAAATATTTATAAATGTGTATGTATTTACTACACCCAAGTTTCACATTCTTAAGTTGTTTTAATTGTTTTAAAAAAAAATTATATTGCTCATGTATTAACTGGAAGTTTCGCTTTAATATTAACATGTCCCCTCATTTGTAACATAATATGCTAGCATTTCACTATTCTTTTTGGCAACGAATTGTTTCCTTCATATATGCATGGTTTTTCAGTCTACGTAAGGTATCTAGATCGAAACCAAAGTGGTAAAATAGAGACAAATATGATTAAAGCATACTTTCTTAGACAAGTACACATATTCTTCCAAGATATCCCATGTTAGATCAGTATGGGTAGAAAGGTTCTCTTGAGAAACCAGACTAGAAATCACAAGAAAGATATTAGGGTAACAAAATTATCCACTGAAACATTAAGGGGCATTTCTCAACAAAGCATTAGCCAAATGTAGTGGAACACTATACAGTGCAAGAAAATAAAAAATGATCATTGCTCTTTCCACTTTAATTGAGTTAGAAAGCAGACAAACAGGTCAAAATTTAGATTTTTGACTAACAGCAGAGTTTACAAAGAGTTTAGATCCTGAAGGACACATTTATTCTGTCTTCATGACCCAGGATATGGCAAAATGAAAAGCAAGTTTGTTCTTTTTGCAGATACTTCAAACTCAATCATTTAAATTTAATTTTATCTTATTTTTGGTGACTTGAGAACAATCTCTGTAATTTTAAATTTATTCCAGAAAATGGTTTATGCCATCTCTTATTTCTTGGATTTTAGAAAATGCAGAATACATTAAAACTTCTACTTTCAGAACAAAATTTTGAAATTTAGCCATGTAGTACCATTCCCTCTTTCAAACCTGAAAACAAGCAAAACTCCATAAAAATACATTTCCAGCCCACTGGATGAGAGGTGGGGAACACAAGGAATTTTCTCAGTTTAGATGATATCTGAATTTGGAAAAATGTTTTAGATAAGATAGTTTCTGATCCATCGATAAAATTTATGTGTCTATTAGTTTAAACGCATATTGGCCAACTGGAATAAAGTTTACAGGGCCTTATGGCTTCTATTTTGTGTATAATTCACCACTACTTTACCTTATTTTTCTAAAAATTATTCCTTTCAATTTGCACATATATTTTTTAAAGTTTTTACCACATATATGTATCCTTGAAGGAACAGACCCATTTGTTTGGTAATAAAACAGGGTACAACTACATACATATATATGTACATAGTATTGTTTCCTTCAGGGAGAAAATACGTTCTATTTATATAACAAGACTTTTGTCACAATACAAGAAGATAATCCATGCAAAATTATGTCCAAGTATATTTTACTCAGAGGAAATATAATTACTACCATCATTATTCCTCTAAAAAGGGAATAAAATCATTAGAGTTGGGTATTAAATGCAAAATCTAACAGCACTTGACAAAGAGTTTGGAACTGTATGCAACCCAGCTGCTCTGAGCCCAAGATTAACACTGCCAAATGTATTTGTTTTCTTAAACTCTGTTCAATCATAATTTAAAATAAACGTCAGTCCATATGTAGGTTATATATTTTCAAAGGTCTACTCTCTCAGGTGATTTAACTATATTTCTTGGCATTGTTCTTGTTAGCAAAAAAATAAATATAACCCTGGAAGTCGAGCGAGGGCTTGGGAGGATATTAGGTAGAATTATCACTCACAGCAAATGCCCCTAAACATATGTTTTCTCAAGCCTCTCATGATAGAAATCAGAATGAAAAAGATTTTCACCTGTTGTTGAAAACAACAGAATTCATATTTAACTGATGAATGCTTGGCTTTTAAACAGGACACATTTTCAAATAATTCTCCTTTACACAGAGGAAATAACAAAGAAAGGAAAATGAGCTAAGAATAGCAAGTATACAGAGCAAATGATAGAGAAAAATGAAAAATAAATATTTGAAATCTCTTATTGCCACCAATTTTCAAATAAGCTAATGATATGGATCAGGCAATTTCTATCTCCACTTGTACGTATTCAATACTAATGATATATAATAAAATTCACAGAAATTCGTGTTTATTGAGTCCTTCCTCCTTGCCAGGTATAGTGCCAAGCACTTGTATCATTTAATCTTCACAGTAACCTCATGCAATAGCTATTATTTATTATAGTGCCCATCGGACAGATGAGGAAACTAAAGTTTAAACAGTTTACTGAACTTGACAAGACATATAGTTGGTAAGAGAGAGAGTCAGTTTTTGAGACCATGTAGTATGAAACTAGAATCCATTGCATCTATCATGCAGAATGAAGTTGAAAATGCTATAAGTAACATCAGTATTTATGACCAGACTTGCATTGCAACTGCATACATTTGGGGAAAATCTCACAGAATAAAACCAAATACTTTGGTCTAAATTCTTAACTCTCTAATTCAGATGTTTGAATTGCAACTGTAAGTTTTGGAAAGTAAAGCATTTACAAAATTTATGTTCACAAGTATAACCCAATACTTGTAGACAATTTTCCCAAGATCAGGGGAAGGGTGACAAAGACTCTCCTACTGACCAAACTTTAGTCAAGTTCCTCTGAGTAATCCTTTCAATTACACCTTAACTTTAGCCTATAAAAACTGCAAATTTCAGCACAAATTATTTTATCCACCCTCCACTCTAAGAGAGTCAAGCAAGCATTAGTATAATTTCTAACAGGTCAAGGCCACATCCCTAAGATGTTGACCCCACTCCCTTAAGTTCCTCCCTGAGGAAGCTCAACACTGCCAAAAGAATGTACTGTTTGTTCCAACCAAAACCTGACTGTAGGTCGCCAACCTCCCTTTTCTTAGAGCATTTACTTTAGAAAACTTGCAGTTGTAAATCTTTTTTCTGTCTCTGAGATGTATCTTCTACAACCCAAGAATGTCTTTCTCAAGGCCCTGTGAGCCATATCCTTGAAATGTAATCATCAAGAACGATAGGGTCCCTGTCTGCCAGTCTCTGTGGGAGGGTAGGAGCCTAAGGGGCCAACTAGCAAAAAGAGGTGGCGTAATCACATGGACTAAACACCCTGCTCTCCAAAAAGGCTCCATACTTTTGTTTCAGTGGAGTTGAACTCCACTTTATACTGAAGTCTCTCTCTCCTACTTCAGTAGAAGAAATCTACTGTTTTGCTGTTTTTAACAAGTGTTCCGTGAAAAATGTTTCTTTTACAGGAGAAGGGGAATTTAAATAATCACATTAAATCCTAGAAACTTAATGAAAAAGAAATTGTAATGACTATAACTAAAGTCAAAATAGTTTGATGCAAATTTAACTGCCTATAAATATGTCCAATAAAGAAAGAAAAATAAAAGTGCTAGCTTGACAATGGTTCTGTGTCATTTGCATATGCACAATTTTTTGCTTAAGTATGTTACTGAAATGGAGGTCTCTCTGGAAGGGACTCTTTATATTATGACTTTTAAAGAATACAAATTCTTATAGATGGATAACATAAATTGTCTTAAGATAAATTACAGATGTTATATTTTTACAAAAGTGTTACAATGACTATAAAAATTGTCATAATTCTCCAAAATGTACAGAACTGGCTATAGTGAAAAATACAGTTATCAAAACAAATTTTATTTTAGAAATTTAAAAAATTCAATTCCAAAAGAGGCAAATGGAAAATAAAAAACAAAAAAAGTTATTGAAAAGCGTACTAAGTCAAAGGTATAGTTAATTATATTTGTAAAGTAGTTGATAAGATATAAAGTTTGTAAATAACATAATATTCCATATTGTGAAATGAAACAGGATTCAAGACACAATTATAGACTCTAGCAAATGAAAACTATCAGATAGAAAGGGACATTACCTTTATTTTTCCTTGTTTTTATTGCTCTTAATCAAATACCACACATCATAAACTAGGTAAGAGAATGAATGAAAAATCCACATGTAGTATACGATAAAACCAGCATAACTCTCATATTGTATATTAAAATTAATATGAGCTTAATAGTATGAATATATAAGTATTAATATGAGCTTAATGGCTTTTACAGTAGAGAAAATCATTATTACAGTTCTAGATATTATATCCTGCTCATATACACTATAAAACTGTCACTCTCAACACACATTGAATTTATGGTAAAACATTTTTGGGAAAAAAGTGGTGCTTCACCAGAGTACCCATAAATGTTCAACTGTGGCAGTCTTCTCTCCACTTTTCAATATGATTTTGAATTGAGAAAAATAACCTGTTAAAGTTTCAGATGAACCATTTGCAATAGTCATATATTCAAAGATGCCAAATAATGTATTATTAGGAAGAGTGATCATTCCATAGAGTCGAAATTTATTGCTGCATCATTTTTCTGAGTGGAAAGTGCTAAGCCCCTAGTCGGAGGATGAGATACTAAATGCAATCAAGTGGGGGACCCGCCAGAGTGAGAGAACCACCACACCCTCAATTTGATAGTTTTAGCCAAATACTGCCTCTGAATGGCTCTGCCGAGGAACACAATGGCAATGATAACGTCCAGGCAATGTAAAGCAGTACAATTTTCAGGGAATGTTTTCTTTATTATAAAACAGAGTTGCTCTTCAATTGTTAGAGTTTGGTTTCTTTTAAACAAGCATTTTAATCTCAGTTCTATATTCTAAACATACAACTTAAAACTTAGAACATTATTTCTTTAATGCAGAGGCTCTTAAACTTACATCATTACAGCAAGAAGCTGTACGCACATCCTGAGCAAACAGTAGGTGCTTAATGAAAGGAAATGGAATGAAAAAGTGTAAACTGTACTTGCTTCAGCAATGTTTTAAAAGTAAAACTTGGAACATATGATTTAACAATTGAATTTTATGACAGTCTGTTGAGATCCAGAAATAATTTCCCCTAAATCTAGTCTGAACTCACTTCCAGTTCCTTTCATATATTCATTCCTTGTATCTGCCTATTTTAGGAAAGATCATAATATTGTTTACCATTTGGAGTATACTTTATTCTTTGAGGTAATGGGTAATTTCCTGTTTTTTAATTAATGTTGAAAAGTAATTTAACTGAGAGAATATTCAGAAAAAGAGGATATTTTGCAAAAAAAAAAGTGATTATAATAATATTATCCAAACAAAACCACTCATCACTGTGGTGCATTTTCTTCTGGTACTCTTTAATGTGCATCTTGGCTTTCGACATTGATAATAAAAGTATTTGTACACTTTTATACCGTAATCTTCATATTATATTTTACAAACATTTTCCCATGTTGCTATTTGATCTTCACAACAATTTGTTAACTGCTAATCAATATTTATTGGATATTCATGAATAACAGCCAAATAAATAACTATAATTTACTTAATTGTTCAATTACAAAACAAATCTATGAAGGCCCTCTGAGCCTTCTTTTGTCTAAGTAAAAATGTTCTCGCCATACATTCCTCATGGACATGATTTAGTTCCCCATTTTCCTAATAGTTGCTTTTTTCCTGAATGCAGCCTACATTCCACATCTCTCTTAAAGTATAAGAACAAGAATAGAACACAATTATCCTGGAGTGATAAAACAGTATAAAACAGAATAGTATCATAATTGCCCTTAGTCTATTTCAATGGTTAAAGTTTAATTTACATAAGCACTGCATAGGGATTTTTTTTTTTAATGCAGATTTTTGGGCCCCAACCTTAGAGGTTCTGTTTCAGTGAATAACTTGTTGGGTCCTGGCATGTACACTTTAAAAACCTTACAGGTGATTCTGATGCCATCGGCCACACTCTGAAAATACTGACCCAGGTAATATATTTATATTAAAGTGGCCAAAAATTGTCATTGCCTTTTTAACAGTCACATCAAATGGTCGACTTACACTGAGCTTACTGGTGCATAAACCCCCTAACATCTTGTTTGCTGAATCCAGCTGTATCTTCCTTATTCTTTACTTGTGCAGCTCATTACTGTGGCCCAAGTAGAGAACTCTTTGTGTACCCTTATTAATTTTCATCTTGTTACACTGGCACTTCCTTTTAGTCTGAGGGTATTTTATAAATCTTCATTCTGTTACTTAACTTTGCATAATCCATAAATTTGATAAACAAGCTTTCTATCTTTATCCAAGTCACAAACCAAAACATTGTACCACAAGAGCCAAAAGAAAAGGGTAGAAGCATAATCATTACTGTGTTTTACAAATGGAATGTTTTACATTCCAGCTCGATTATTTTTATCTCAGAGAAATATACTGTCATCTTTTGGACATCGTTATTTACTTCTAGAGAGACTAAAATAAAAACAGCATTCCTACAATGTATTTTGGTTTAATGTACATAGCAAAATTTTCTTGATATATTACAATAATTTGACCTGTAATGAATATTTATCAAAGAATCTCTTTTTTAACTTTTAAAATTTCTGCTTTATACCCTTTGATACAATAAACCAAACAAATGCACTGTCTGTGATGTCTCAGTTCTAAAATCTTTAAATCCTTTACCATTAAAAAATTAAAATATTAACACTGAAAATATTATTTGATTACAGATTTCATTCATCTAACCTGCTTTATACAGAAGAAATACGTTAAATACCCATTTCTGTTAGGTTACTCTTATGGTTCAATGGATTTGCATTATTAACATTTCATGAGGAAAAAGCAATAGAACCTCAAGCGCTATCAAATAATCTCCTACCACTGTCCATTCAATAAGTTGTGAAATTCTCTTCCCATGGATTTCATTATGGCACTTTTTTCACTTTCTTCAATCCTATTTTTTTCATTACTCCTTCTCTATCTCTGACTTCACTTACCTGGAACTCTGTTATATTTTACAGACCCTCAGGATTTACTGGCCCTGGGCTTCTGCCCTCAACCCTTTTTATCATATTATGTGTTCTGTATGTTTAAGTTTCAACCAAGTAATACATCTTGATCATTCCCAAATCTATAACTACAATTTAACTCCTAAGCTCCAAATTCTTACATTCAACTTCCTACTGAACTTCTCTACCTGGAGGTACTTCAGGCACCTTAAACTCAGTATGTCCCAAAGTGAATATGTTATTTGTTCCTTCTCTTTTATTCCCCATTATTATCCTAATTCTCCTACTTCCATTAACCAATGGCACCATAACCCAACTAGTAAACTATTCTAATAGTCTATACATTATTCTAAACTCCTCTCTTTCTCTCTCATTTGTTACGTCCAACTCGTCACTGAGTATGTTGAATCTGCCTCCAACTTCTTTGTTGAATTTAGTTCATCTTCTCCATTCTTGACCTGCAATATTTAAGGACTTCTTTATGAATCTCTGTTTCCAATTTCAGCTTCTCCTAGTCCTCCTTCATGCCAGAGTAATTGCAGTGGGTATAGACTCAAGTTTATCAAAGTCAAAACTTAACTTTTATTTTTCTACAACTAAATGAATATTCACTGGGCACCTGAACTTGAGACCCTCTCTCACTTGCCCTAGGCCTGCATCTAAATTCCAAAGGATTTAAATGGTGTCATGTGAAGCAGAGTTTTTTTTCGTTATTGAAAAATCATCTATCCATACTGAGGAATTTCCACTGAAATACCTCTCTAAAGAACTATGAAAACATAATGTCAACACTCAGTAATATTATAATTTAGTGACGGTCCAAATTGCCCATTTTTAAAATTGGAAAGTCACTCACATGCCAGGTGATACAGGAAGTACTCCAAAGATCAGCAGTGTTTCTAAGAATGGTTGCCAAGAATGGAGAAGGCATAGGCATAGGTGGAGAGCACAGAGATTTTGGTGGGCCATTTGTACCACTGGGTAGTGATGCATTCAACAAAACCAGACTTGACTTTCATTATAATGTGGGCTGGCAGTGGGGTTTGGAGCTGGGCAGCATGAAGTCACACATACTAATTCCTTTTTTTTCCCTAGAAAACCAGAGATAAATCCCCAAACAGAAATCAGACAAATAAAAAAACTGGAAAAACTTTCTAGTTCATTTTTCTCGAAACCAAGCCCTGGTTACAATAAGACACTTGCTTTGAAAATGACGTCTACATTTCTAATACTTAAAAATACTAATACTAAAATGTAGAAATATAAAATACTAATACTTAAAAATGTAGAAATCAAGAATGAGAACTTTCAGGCAACCTTCAGACTTGACCTAATGTGTTTTTTTCAATTTTATTTAACAAAATAAAGGTAAATTAAATAACTCAGTTAAGTAAAACTCACTTTGAAGAACTACAGTTTCCTAAAAGCATAGGTTTAGGCTTACTATTTATAGACTGTAACCTAAAGGGCCAAAAAGACTGAAGGGACACAAACTAAGGGAACTGATGGGGCTCTAACCTCTAAGAATTCTAAAATAGTGTCTAAAGGGGAAAGATGAAATTGGGCTTCAATAAGACCGGCACTGTTATCCAAGAGCCTATTCCATGATTAGGAAAATATACATTAGATAGAAAATCAGGAAGGATGAGTTTTGGAGCAATACCATTTCCATAAGCCATGAGTTGGTGCTTTAAGGTATATGACCTCAGCGTTCCCAGGAGAAGAAACTGGCCAGACCTAAGCAATGAGTCATGGCTCCGCCAAGCAAGAGTGGAGTTCCCTGCAGTTCTAGTTAAAATGGGAGGAGGTGGGAGAGGAATACTACACAGCTAATTAAAAGGGTGAGTGTGCTGCCAGGATGTAAGGACAAAGCAGTCATGATGGGTTAATGAGAAGCCTTCATCTAGTAATTAACAGATTATCCTGTTCTCCAACCTCCCCCACTGTCAGGCCCATAAACGAACAGCATCTGTAGGGATAAGACTGAATATAATCTAGGCATTTGTTTTTTTGTGAGTCTAGATGATGTTACTTGCATGCACTGCCCATCATCCAAGGCAGCTTCACGTAGGAAAATGTTATCACTTTACAAGGATGGGGATTTATCTGAACTTATATTTCAGTCGATTCTCCAAAGGACACACTACAATATTATTGTATTACTGAGCTAGAACAAATCAGTTGTAGACTGTAATTCTCTATTGCTAAGGAGAAACATTCTCTGGATAGCTCATTCTAAATGGGCAGACACGTTAGTTTTAAGTTCTTCCACCTTACTTGTCCCTTAATATTCTTCAAAGTCCAAAATAAGTCTGAAACCTCTAATTTTTATATAAAAAATCTTACAGGATGGGAATTTAAGCACTTCTGAATATGATTAATATCTACTGATCTAGAAATATACTGAGATCATCATGGTGATGGCATGGGATAAATGTGGATATTCTGGCAGCTTGTTATTTTGATGGTGCTATAGCATTGACAAGTTATACTAAAGAAAACTTGGTTAGCCGTATTATTGTGTAGGATATTTAATAATCTACTGAACTGTTTTGGAATATAAATTTATAGAGGAATTTGGAGGTTCAGGGATTCAGACTTAGAAACTAGTTAGATGAATGGGCAAACTATTTTATGATACTGGTATATTTACTATATTGCAGAGTTAGAAGTATTTAACCCAAGTTCACCGTTGGTTCCACTGTCACAATTCTCCCAACTCAGTGCCTAAATCAAAAGCCATTCTCTTTGGGAAATCTTCCTGGGACTCTGGAAATGAATGTCATTGGTCTTTACATCATCTTCCACAGCACTTTACCTGTGCTTCCCTCATAGCATTGACCATTTTCTATCTTCTACTATAAACTGTTTGTGTACATGCCTTATCTCTACTCCAAAAGTCAAGAGTTAAGTTCATAACCTAGGTCTAAATTGTCACAATATCTCTGTCCTTACTCCCAAAACCTAGGAACCATGCTTTGTAGAGGGTGTTCCATAGATATTTGTAGAAAGCATATATTGATTACTCTGGGACAATGAACTTGAGAGGGTTGTGCTAGAACTATTTCAAAAGATACTGATAATTATTAGTGGACTGAAAGTGCTCTGGATTTGGAATCAAAGGACTATAAGATTCATCTCTGCTACGTATTGATTACATGGGTTGGGGCAAGTTAACTACAGATCAGCTTTCTTGTCTATAAATTGTGGTGTCTGTTGTGATCTAATCCCCAGTGCTGATGGGCCCATTTCAATAGGAGCAGTGACCAAAAAGATCAATAATAATGCATTCAAATGAAACATAGAGAGAACTTCCTCTGGTAAGCAAGTGTGGGGCATATGGAACAAAAAAGACAATATGCAGACCCTACCTTTGAAATCTTCCAAAGACTGAATATAATGTTAACACTACATTTCTGGGCTCTAGTATTAAATATGATTACTATAATTTTATATCTAAGTAATTCCTCTTCCATCTTTATTAAGTACTAATGCCTTTAAGGAAAATTTTTATAGATCACATATCCTTATTTTAAATATTTTTGTTTGAAACATATGTATTTACTTTCCTATCTTCCCAGAATAGAAAGCAAGCTCCTAAGGACATGTTTTTTCACCCTCAGTGCTATACCACTAGCATCTATAATAGTGCCTGGCACATGGTAGGTACACGTTAGATATCTGTAAATGAATGAACAAATAAATTTGGATCTCAAGCTCTTATTTGCTAGATAGCCCATAAATATAGGCCTGATCTTTTAATCAGTTGTAGAAGTTCTTTTGTGTTAAAGATTTTTTTAAAAATTTGGAGTCCGTAAAAAGAGAGACACTGGCCGTTCCTAACAATGACACAAATATAAATGAAGTTGTTCATGAAGAAATGAAGCACTTATATGGCCAGATTTATTTTTTAAATCATCATAATAAACTTTTTCTAATTTGTATATGATAATATCTCTCTTTCATAATTTGATTCATAATATTCCAGTGCAGTGCTTTTTAAAACATGCTCCTTCAATCTATTTTAGTATATTTGACATTAATGTTGTAACTAATATCCCAGGTCATTATTTAATTTTAAGCAATCCTATCGTGGAAAACACTCAGATCTCTTAAGGGAAATAAAAACTATGACTTTGGTTAAGTGCAGGAAACCCTAAACATTCAAGAGGTTATTCTTTTTTAACTTTTTATTTTTAAATAACTACAAGAATTCACCAAAATAATACAGAGAGGTCTCCTGTACCCTTCACCAAGTTTCCTCAATGGCAACATCTGATATAATTCTAGTATAATATCAAAACCAAAAAATTGACATTGGCATAATCTACAGACTTTATTCAGGTTTTCCCAATTTTTACATGTATTCATTTGGGTGTAAGTGTTTGTGTGTGTGTGTGTATAATTCTATACAATTTTATTACATGTAGAGTTTCATGAAACCACTACCACAATCAAGATACAGGCTGTTTTATTCCATCATCACAAACTAAATCCCTTGTCCTATACCTGTATACTCGTACCCACCTCCAACCTGCCCTTATCTTTTAATACACTATATTTTATAAAAGAATTCTATATTTTAATTGGCTTGTTTTTCCATAAAGGAACAATTTTTCCTAGATTCCTGATACATGTATTGTTTCCCTGTATTTTTTTTTCCTAAAAGGCTGTTTGTCTTGTTCTCCCCAAATCTTAAATGAAACAGTTATTTAATGCTCTATTTTCTGTCACACTTTCTACTGAGGAATATGACTTTATAAATTAAAAAACAGAAAGTTTCATTTTAGAAGATGGCAATGTGGGAGTTCTGAGAACTTGTGTTAAATAAAATAACAATCACTAGCAATTTAAATAATTAGTGGGAAATACTAATGCGTTTTGGTAGTTCAATTTACCTCTAAGTTTCTACTTGTCAATATCAACACTGTTGACAGTTAAGAAAAAAACTATTATAAAATTTGAAATAGAAAATCTGATTATCAACGCCATTCATGTAGCAAGGATTATTATAGCAAAGTGAGCTATAAACAAACAAAAAAACAAGAAAAATTATCTTTCAGTCACTCAACTTCCCTTCTAACTGCTGTATAGGATGAATGTTTATAAGTGTGCTATCTTTTACAAATTATATCATATAAATGTAGAACATGCAACCAAAAATAATCATCATCATTTTTGGTTAGCATGCAGACTATTCTTGAAGCTAGGTGTTTTACATTTAAATAGCTATTGCTGTTAATATTATAGGCATTTAGCATATTTACCTTGTCTAGCTAACTTTCACTACAAATACTTTTCCAATCATTTCTCCATATGAGAAAAATTATAAGTACAAACTTGTGTCATTCAAGGGTCAACTGTAATTTTTGGGGTTTTTTTCTAGTTTATAGTTCTTTATACTACATTACAAAGGAAATGACAGTAATTACTTAGTTGTAATAAAGAATTCAAAGACTAGGTAAATGCTTATCTGTTAGAATCACTCCATCTAGTAAATGAGTTCACTGGAAGGAAATTTTGGTCCACCAAATGCATGTTACAAAAGCCAGATGTCTTGTTTCAATAAGTATGTGTGTTTTTTTTTTTAAATACATGATGAGTGTAACACAGCTTCCCATCTTTGCTTTTTTTAAAAAATTTTATTTATTTATTTATGGCTGTGTTGGGTCTTTGTTTCTGTGCGAGGGCTCTCTCTAGCTGCGGCAAGTGGGGGCCACTCTTCATCGCGGTGCGCGGGCCTCTCACTCTCGCTGTCTCTCTTTGTTGCCGAGCACAGGCTCCAGACGCGCAGGCTCAGCAATTGTGGCTCACGGGCCTAGTCACTCCACGGCATGTGGGATCCTCCCAGACCAGGGCTCGAACCCGTGTCCCCTGCATTGGCAGGCAGACTCTCAACCACTGCGCCACCAGGGAAGCCCCAGTATGTGTGTTTTTAAGAGATAACATATAAATACTAAAAAATTATATAATTTTTTAACATCTTTATTGGAGTATAATTGCTTTACAATGGTGTGTTAGTTGCTGCTGTATAACAAAGTGAATCAGCTATATGTATACATATATCCCCATATCTCCTCCCTCTTGCATCTCCCTCCCACCCTCCCTTATCCCACCCCTCTAGGTGGACACAAAGCACCGAGCTGATCTCCCCATGTGATGCAGCTGCTTCCCACTAGCTATCTATTTTACATTTGGTAGTGTATATATGTCCATGCCACTCTCTCCCTTCGCCCAGCTTACCCTTCTCCCTCCCCATGTCCTCAAGTCCATTCTCTACACCTGTGTCTTTATTCCTATCCTGCCCCTAGGTTCATCAGAATCTTTTTTTTTTTTTAAGATTCCATATATGTTAGCATACGGTATTTGTTTTTCTCTTTCTGACTTACTTCATTCTGTATGACAGTCTCTAGGTCCATCCACCTCACTACAAATAACTCAATCTCGTTTCTTTTTATGGCTGAATAATATTCCATTGTATATATGTGCCACTTCTTCTTTATCCATTCATCGGTCGATGGACACTTAGGTTGCTTCCATGTCCTGGCTATTGTAAATAGAGCTGCAATGAGCACTGTGGTACATGACTCTTTTTGAATTATGGTTTTCTCAGGGTATATGCCCAGTAGTGGGATTGCTGGGTTGTATGGTAGTTCTATTTTTAGTTTTTTAAGGAACTTCCATACTGTTCGCCATAGTGGCTGTACCAATTTACATTCCCACCAACAGGGCAAGAGGGTTCCCTTTTCTCCACACCCTCTCCAGCACTTACTGTTTGTAGATTTTTTGATGATGGCCATTCTGACCAGTGTGAGGTGATACCTCATTGTGGTTTTGATTTGCATTTCTCTAATGATTAGTGATGTTGAGTATCCTTTCATGTGTTTGTTGGCAATCTGTATATCTTCTTTGGAGAAATGTCTGTCTAGGTCTTCCGCCCATTTTTGGATTGGGTTGTTTGTTTTTTTGATATTGAGCTGCATGAGCTGCTTGTATATTTTGGAGATTAATCCTTTGTCAGTTGCTTCGTTTGCAAATATTTCCTCCCATTCTGAGGGTTGTCTTTTTGTCCTCTTTATGGTTCCCTTTGCTCTGCAAAAGCTTTTAAAGTTTCATTAGGTCCCATTTGTTTATTTTTGTTTTTATTTCCATTTCTCTAGGAGGTGGGTCAAAAACGATCTTGCTGTGATTTATGTCATAGAGTGTTCTGCCTGTGTTTTCCTCTAAGAGTTTCATAGTGTCTGGCCTTACATTTAGGTCTTTAATCCATTTTGAGTTTATTTTCGGGTATGGTGTTAGGGAGTGTTCTAATTTCATTCTTTTACATATAGCTGTCCAGTTTTCCCAGCACCACTTATTGAAGAGACTGTCTTTTCTCCATTGTATATTCTTGCCTCCTTTATCAAAAATAAGGTGACCACAGGTGCGTGGGTTTATCTCTGGGCTTTCTACCCTGTTGCATTGATGTATATTTCTGTTTTTGTGCCAGCACCATACTGTCTTGATTACTGTAGATTTGTATATAGTCTGAAGCCCGGGAGCCTGATTCCTCCAGCTCTGTTTTTCTTTCTGAAGATTGCTTTGGCTATTTGGGGTCTTTTGTGTTTCCATACAAATTGTGAAATTTTTTGTTCTAGTTCTGTGAAAAATGTCATTGGTAGTTTGATAGGGATTGAATTGAATCTGTAGATTGCTTTGGGTAGTATAGTCATTTTCATAATGTTGATTCTTCCAATCCAAGACCACGGTATATCTCTCTATCTGTTTGTATCGTCTTCAATTTCTTTCATCAGTGTCTTATAGTTTTCTGCATACAGGTCTTTTGTCTCCTTAGGTAGGTTTATTCCTAAGTATTTTATTCTTTTTGTTGTAATAGTGAACGGGATTGTTTCCTTAATTTATCTTTCTGATCTTTCACTGTTTGATATTACATGGGGCTGGGAGGTCTCTGGTGGACCAATGTCCTGAACTCGGCTTTCCCGCCTCAGCAGCTCAGGCCTGACACCCGGCTGGAGCACCAAGACCCTGTCAGCCACACGGCTTAAACTGCTCATCAAGAGAGTAAACAGGCAAGCCACAGACTAAGCTGTAACAGGCACAGCAACTGAATGGACACTAAATAATATCCTCCTCTTGTGCCTGACTCTGCTGTCTGAGCTCATCACTTCCTCCAACCTGTACAAAACTGCCAGTGGAGGAGTTTCAGGGATAAAGCATGACTTTCCCGGTACAAACGAATGAACATGAGGCTGGCAATGGGCACGGATAAGAACATAGGCTCTGAAGTAAGACTACCTGGGTTCAAATCTTCGTGTGAACTTGGTCAAATACTTAACTTCTTTGTGCTTCCCGACCCCCTGCGCTGAGCCCAGCCCAGCGTCACCGGTCACCAGATTGAGTGGAGCTGAGTCCAAGATGGCAACTCTGCCCCCACCCACTCCGCACTCCCCACCCCCTCACGTGGCAAGCTGGCACCCTAGGGCCGGCTAAAAATCTATAATAAGATTTAAATTTTAAGTTTCAGTTGAAGAACAAAACATATTCCAACTGCTATGTCTCTTAACTACTCACACATGTGAGGGAGTGAACATATAAAAAGCTGAAGAAAGCTTTTGGAACCAACTGTCTGTATGCCTTGGAGTCATGCCACTGTTGAGGGGCTGAAAATGTTTTCCTCTTCACCCTGAATCAACAGAAAACCTTCACCCTACAGTTTGCGGAGAAAAAAAAAAAAAAAACAGAATACACTGTTGTCTGATTGACAGCTGAGTAGACTGGCCAGCTGGGGACATATATAGCCAAATTAAAGATAGTTGACTGTTGCACTGCACTGATCCCAAATTTTATTGGAACACGAATGGAAAAGAGGTGGGCTGTGTGTGATAAAGATGTGGTGTAGGTTTATCTTAGGTCCTGACCAAGAGGAATATCTGGGAAGGCTACAGACCTCAGCAGGAAGACTTGAGAAGACCTACTGAATGCCTTGAGGCTGGGGGAGGAAACTGGAATAAGCTAAAATGGAGCTCTTTTGCCCAGTGATGGAAACCACAGGTGAAAGGTTTCACTAAGGGGCAGGTAAGTGCTATCTCTGAAGGAGTCTGTGGACCATCACCACAATACCAGTGAAGTCAACATCTACTGCTCCCCTTAAGTCTTTTCCCTCCCTGAACTCTAATCATGAGGATCCAAAACCAAGTTAGCAAGATGTTGAAAAATATATAAAAGTGCATGGCAGAGAAAGAAAGAAGAAAACAAACCACACCTTCCAGCTTGCCACTGCGACACACTAGGAGATAGAGGAGATATGGAGAAGAAAGCCACTACTTTAAAATAAATTTAGAGTTTTAGATTATTATTGGACACATTAATTACTGAGAGGAAGGCCTTTTACCTTCTGAAGGTGATCCAAAGGGTCACAAGATATATATTACATTTCATGGAGACCCTGAGGAACAATAGCCCCATACTCTTAAAACTAGGAGGTAAGGTTGATTTATGATCGCATTATATAAGTAGTGTTTGTTTATTTAATCTTTACAACTATTAAATCATTACCTTAATAGTTAATGTACAGCAGAATTAGTTATATAAATAAACAAGGAAGCCAAATACGTTTAACCTTCTTCAATAAAGGCAAACACAAATATATATCATATAGTTAATACAGGCAGAGCTTATCAAATTTAAGTGTGGTTGAGTCCAAAACCCATGCCCTTTACATGACTGTGCACTGGAAAATGCATATACACATGGTCTATTTTGCTTTGTCTTCATGTCAAAGAAGAAGTTTTGTAAAGAAATTCAAAAGAGGGTGGACTTGTTTCACAAGTTAAAAACACAGGCTATCTAAACTCAATTAATCCTGAAAGGAACTAAAGTGGAAAAAAACCCCACAATTTCTAAATTGCTCCCTTCTTGTGGCTCACAGTTGTATATTAAACCCATTATGAGTAATAATACTTCACAAGCAATATTCTTAAGTTTCAGGACAAAAAAAAGTGCTTTAGGAAACATGACGTGAAATACTGATTCAACTAGTGTATTTTTCAACTCAATTATAGTACTAAACAGCTCTTTCAACTTTTAAGGAAATTTACATTTTGCTGCACCCCTCTTTCTCACACAACCCTATTCATTTCAGTTTTATTCTCCACTAGATTTCTGTTTCAATTCAATAATTTCAGCATTTCTATTTTGAGAAATTATAGATAATTAATTACTCTCTGTCCTTCCAGATTGATTTAAATTATTACAGAAAATGGGATTCAAAGTTTTTAATGTGCACTAGGGGAAAAAAATCACATTGGCAGTAATTATTAGTAATTAAATGCTTTTAAAATTAGGAAGATAAATACAGTGCTATCCTGCCAGTCAAATTCCTCAGAGTCACAAAGGAGGAGACTTTAAGAGACTGCTTAAGGGAATGGAAGTTTACTGTAAAGAAACAGGTAATTCTACTAAAGGAGAATGATTCCAATCACATGCATGGAGGCTGTAAGCATTGCAGGCTCCTGGGAAAGTTGCTCTAATCTCCACAGGAGCTGGATGACCCATCCCTTATTTTGCACTTACTTCCCATTTACAAAGAGAGGAATGTGTACGGGAACTCACATAATTGGTTTGATTTAGCACTACACTCTAGAGGGCAGGTTAGACCGCCTTTTCAGAAATGGCCACAGTCCCTTTGCGCAGTACATATAGGGTTTCCTTTCGGTTTCAGGCTGGTCAATGTCAGTATGCCTGTATTGCAGCTAGAGTTTCCCATAAGGAAGCAAACTGGAATCTAAGCCAAAAACTATGAGGATAGGGAATTATGGGAGAAGATGGGATGGGTTGAGGCCCTGTTCCTAAGAATACATTTATGCAAATGAAAGGTGTTGGGAGACATTCTCCACAGGTCTCTCACATTTCTGTAAATCTTGTGAGCAGAGGTACTTTTTCTCAGACTATCTTTTTAAAGATATCTGTACAGGCAATATCCTTAGAAGATAAAAAATAGTGTCTCCCTCCAGAACAGTGGGCAGGCATGCTTATTGTTCAGTGTAAAATATTTGGTTTCCATTAATACAGCGTTCCCCTCAATACAGGGTTCCCCTCCTGTAATGCAACTCACTGTGCAAACAGGTATCATCTGGCCTTCTTCATACCACACTGAGGGAACTGCGGTTTGGAGAACTGCTATTGCCATGAGTAATAAGGCCCTTAGTCTCTGACCCCGGAGCCTGTGTCTTCCGTCAGTAACCATAAACAAATGGCAAGCCTATTTGCCATTTGTTAGCTTGCAAATAGGACCAAATCTCAGCCTGGTCAGACTTTGTCACAATTCTTAGGAGAAGGTTGCAAAGATCAGTAAATGTTTTCATAGAATATTCATTCACTCTTCAATATATAAGCCAAGCACCATGTTAGACCCCACAGTGTAGAACAGTGAAATGGCTGAATGTTTTCTTGCCATACAGAGTAAGTCTCAAATTCTGATTCTGTCATTTATTTGTTGTCTGAACATCCTTACCTACGGAATGGATATTTTTTAAAAAATCTACACAGCAGTGTACACCATGTATACAAATATCTAATACAGTATCTGTCATATACTCATCAATCGATAACTATTATTACTGTTATTAGTCATAATACAAACATATATTAAATATATGATATTATACCTTATTAGTATATGTCAGTTTGGAGATGAATTTTCTTTTTCAGGTTACCATGGTAACATAATGCCACAACAATGGGAACAGGGAAGGGGATGATAAATACCACTGTCTTTCCTCCTCCTTCTCTTCCTTATATTCTCTCTTTTTTCCTTTTTTGTTGGGCCACTTCTACAAGAAGCTGTCTTTTTTTTTTTTTTTGGTCCAGAGTTTCCCAACCTAAGATGACTCCTTAATATTTTCACCATTGTAGAGTTCCTAGCCTTTGTCACAGACTGGACTAAAGGATTGTACTCATGGTGTCAACCCATTTTCTGGCATACTAATATTTCATTTCTGCAAAACCAATCATATTGGCCAGGCATTCTGTCCAACTTGGTCATAAAGAAGCTATATAAGGCCAATTACTTCATTTTTCATTCCAGTATTTTTGTTATGTGCTTTCAACTCTGCTGCATGTACCTAGCTTTTTAAACAATAGATATGCTAATCATTCATTTTTATAGCATCATTATATTTTCTATGTGCCATAAATTTTTGTGAATGAAAACAAACATTTCACAACCATCAGAATGGGAGAAAATATTTGCAAATGAAGCAACTGACAAAGGATTAATCTCCAAGATTTACAAGCAGCTCATGCAGCTCAATAACAAAAAAACGAACAACCCAATCCAAAAATGGGCAGAAGACCTAAATAGACATTTCTCCAAAGAAGATACACAGATGGCCTACAGACACATGAAAGAATGCTCAACATCATTAATCATTAGAGAAATGCAAATCAAAACTACAATGAGATATCATCTCACACCGGTCAGAATGGCCATCATCAAAAAATCTAGAAACAATAAATGCTGGAGAGGGTGTGGAGGAAAGGGAACACTCTTGCACTGTTGGTGGGAATGTAAATTGATACAGCCACTATGGAGAACAGTATGGAGGTTCCTTAAAAAACTACAAATAGAACTACCATACGACCCAGCAATCCCACTACTGGGCATATACCCTGAGAAAACCATAGGTCAAAAAGAGTCATGTACCAAAATGTTCATTGCAGCTCTATTTACAATAGCCAGGACATGGAAGCAACCTAAATGTCCATCGACAGATGAATGGATAAAGAAGATGTGGCACATATATACAATGGAATATTACTCAGCCATAAAAAGAAATGAAATGGAGGTATTTGTAATGAGGTGGATGGAGTTAGAGTCTGTCATACAGAGTGAAGTAAGTCAGAAAGAGAAAAACAAATACAGTATGCTAACACATATATACGGAATCTAAGGAAAAAAAAAAAAAAGGCCATGAAGAACCTAGTGGCAAGATGGGAATAAAGACACAGACCTACTAGAGAATGGACTTGAGAATATGGGGAGGGGGTGGGGTGAGATGTGACAGGGTAAGAGAGTGTCATGGACATATATACACTACCAAATGTAAAATAGATAACTAGTGGGAAGCAGCCGCATAGCACAGGGAGATCAGCTCCGTGCTTTGTGACCACCTAGAGGGGTGGGATGGGGAGGGTAGGAGGGAGGGAGATGCAAGAGGGAAGAGAAATGGGAACATATTGTATATGTATAACTGATTCACTTTGTTATAAAGCAGAAGCTAACACACCATTGTAAGGCAATTATACTTCAATAAAGATGTTTTAAAAAAAACAAAAAACAAAAAACAAACAAACAAAAAAAAACCAAACATTTCCACATGGAAACCTGAAAATACATTTTAAAAGTTGACTGCAGTCTGCTAAGAAAAAGTCTATTAACAGTGAGTTTTTTAAGAGAGGTGGGTGGCAAAAATGCTAAAACTAACAGTAGGGTGACCCTTTGGACTAAAACTATAGCTATTTATTTCATTTAAGTACTCCCACCCTCCATCTTCTTAGTCATTTCCTGCTCCTTGCCTAGAATACCTCTTTAACACGTTAGTAAAATTAGACCCATTCTTAAATACTTAAATAGAGCCTTTTCTTGCCACCATCACCTTGAGAACTGAGCCCAGCTTGTGAATGTCATTTCTCCTTTCTTTATACACCCATTTTACATTCTCAAGCAATTAATAATATTCTTCCTTGTAATTAGTTGTAGATGTGTAATATCTCCCTCTGTTACACTGTAAATCACCCTGAGAAGAAGGTTTACAGTTTAATTATGTTTTATGACTTAACAGTAGCAAGGAGTCAGCAGTATTCATAGGCTGTGTCCTAAGTGAAGAGCATTACCTTATAAATAATAAAGCAATAGGGAGCCAGAACTAATAATGATACTTACACTAATCTTTATAGAGAATTTACTTTGAGCCAGGCATTGTGCTATGTGCTTTACCTGCATTTTCATTTGACATTCACAACAACCCTTTGAGATTACCAATATTATTATTCCCATTTTAGAGTTAAAGAAAGGGAGGCTTAGCATAGGTAAATAATTTCCTTTAAGGTCATACAGCAAGTTGGGGATAAAGTGAGGTTAAGAGCCCTTGCCATTAAGTTCTTTTGTCAATATATAAGAATACAGACACCAGAAGGACCTTCAAGATGGCAGAAGAGTAAGAAGCGGAGATCACCTTCCTCCCCACAAATACATCAGAAATACATGTACATGTGGAACAACTCCTACAGAACACCTACTGAACGCGGGCAGAAGACCTCAGACCTCCCAAAAGGCAAGAAACTCCCCACATACTGGGGTAGGGCAAAAGAAAAAAGAAACAACAGAGACAAAAGAATAGGGACGGGACCTGCACCAGGGGGAGGGAGCCGTGAAGGGGGAAAGGTTTCCACACACTAGGAAGCCCTTCGTGGGCGGAGACTGCAGGTGGCGGAGGGGGGAAGCTTCGGAGCCACGGAGGAGAACGCAGCCACAGGGGTGCGGAGGGCAAAGCGGAGAGATTCCCGCACAGAGGCTCGGCGCCGAGCAGCACTCACCAGCCCGAGAGGCTTGTCTGTTCACCCGCTGGGGCGGGCGGGGGCTGGGAGCTGAGGCTCGGGCTTCGGTCGGATCCCAGGGAGAGGACTGGGGTTGGCGGCGTGAACACAGCCTGAAGGGGCTAGTGCACCACAGCTGGCCGGGAGGGAGTCCGGGAAAAAGTCTGGAGCTGCCGAAGAGGCAAGAGACTTTTTCTTGCCTCTTTGTTTCCTGGTGCGCAAGGAGAGGGGATTAAGAGCGCCACTTAAAGGAGCTTCAGAGATGGGCGCGAGCCGTGGCTATCAGCGCGGACACCAGAGACGGGCATGAGACGCTAAGGCCGCTGCTGCCGCCACCAAGAAGCCTGTGTGCGAGCACAGCGCACTCTCCACACCGCCCCTCCCGGGAGCCTGTGCAGCCCCCCACTGCCAGGGTCCCGTGATCCAGGAACAACTTACCCGGGAGAACACACGGCGCGCCTCAGGCTGGTGCAACATTATGTTGGCCTCTGCCGCCGCAGGCTCGCCCCGCCTCCTCCGTACCCCTCCCTCCCCGCGGCCTGAGTGAGCCAGAGCCCCCGCAGCAGCTGCTCCTTTAACCCCGTCCGGTCTGGGCGGGAACAGATGCCCTCAGGTGACCTACACGCAGAGGCGGGGCTAAACCGAAAGTTGAACCCCGGAAGCTGTGGGAACAAAGAAGAGAAAGGGAAATCTCTCCCAGCAGCCTCAGGAGCAGCGGATTAAATCTCCACAATCCAATTGATATACGCTGCATCTGTGGAATACCTGAATAGACAACTGAATCATCCCAAATTGAGGCAGTGGACTTTGGGAGCAGCGATATATATATATATATTTTTTCCTTTTTCTCTTTTTGTGAGTGTGTACGTGTATGCTTCTCTGTGTGATTTTGTCTATATAGCTTTGCTTTTACCATTTGTCCTAGGGTTCTGTCTGTCCGTTTTTTGTATTTTCGGTTTTTTTAAAGTATAGATATTATCACTTGTTATCACTGGTTGATTTGTTTGTTGTTTTGGTTGCTCTCTTCTTTCTTTCTTTTTTTTTATTACTTAAATTTTTTCTTTTATTTTTAATAATTATTATTATCTTTTTAATAACTTTATTCTATCTTATTTTTTTCTTTCGTTCTTTTTTTTCTTTTTTTCTTCCTTGTATTCTGAGCCGTGTGGATGACAGGGTCTTGGTGCTCCAGCCAGGCGTCAGGCCTGTGCCTCTGAGGTGGGGGAGCTGAGTTCAGGACATTGGTCCACCAGAGACCTCCTGGCTCCACATAATATCAAACAGTGAAAATCTCACAGAGATCTCCACCTCCACACCAAGACCCAGCTCCACTCAACGACCAGCAAGCTACAGTGCTGGACACCCTATGCCAGACAACTAGCAAGACAGGAACACAACCCCATCCATTAGCAGAGAGGCTGCCTAAAATCATAATAAGGTCACAGACACCCCAAAAAACACACCACCAGATGTGAACCAGCCCACCAGAAAGACAAGATCCAGCCTCATCCACCAGAACACAGGCACTAGTCCCCTCCACCAAGAAGCCTACACAACCCACTGAACCAACCTTAGCCACTGGGGGCAGACACCAAAAACAACGGAAATTAGGAACCTGCAGCCTGCGAAAAGGAGACCCCAAACACAGTAAGTTAAGCAAAATGAGAAGACAGAGAAACACACAGCAGATGAAGGAGCAAGGTAAAACCCACCAGACCAAACAAATGAAGAGGAAATAGGCAGTCTACCTGAAAAAGAATTCAGAATAATGATAGTAAAGATGATCCAAAATCTTGGAAATAGAATGGAGAAAATACAAGAAACGTTTAACAAGGACCTAGAAGAACAAAAGAGCAAACAAACAATGATGAACAACACAATAAATGAAGGTAAAAATTCCCTAGAAGGAATCAATAGCAGAATAACTGAGGCAGAAGAACGGATAAGTGACCTGGAAGATAAAATAGTGGAAATAACTACTGCAGAGCAGAATAAAGAAAAAAGAATGAAGAGAATTGAGGACAGTCTCAGAGCCCTCTGGGACAACATTCAAGGCACTAACATTCGAATTATAAGGGTCCCAGAAGAAGAAGAGAAAAAGAAAGGGTCTGAGAAAATATGTGAAGAGATTATAGTTGAAAACTTCTCTAACATGAGAAAGGAAAGAGTCAATCAAGTCCAGGAAGCACAGAGAGTCCCATACAGGATAAATCCAAGGAGAAACATGCCAAGACACATATCAATCAAACTGTCAAAAATTAAATACAAAAAAATATTAAAAGCAGCAAGGGAAAAGCAACAAATAACATACAAGGGAATCCCCATAAGGTTAACAGCTGATCTTTCAGCAGAAACTCTGCAAACCAGAAGGGAGTGACAGGACATATTTAAAGGGATGAAGGGGAAAAAACTACAACCAAGATTACTCTACCCAGCAAGGATCTCATTCAGATTTGATGGAGAAATTAAAACCTTTACAGACAAGCAAAAGCTAAGAGAATTCAGCACCACCAAACCAGCTTTACGACAAATGCTAAAGGAACTTCTCTAGGCAGGAAACACAAGAGAAGGAAAACACCTACAATAACAAACCCAAAACAATTTAAGAAAATGGTAAAAGGAACATACATATCAATAATTACCTTAAATGTAAATGGATTAAATGCTCCAACCAAAAGACACAGACTGGCTGAATGGATACAAAAACAAGACCCTTATATATGCTGTCTACAAGAGCATATGTACTACAGACCTAGGGACACATACAGATTGAAAGTGAGGGGATGGAAAAAGATATTCCATGCAAATGGAAATCAAAAGAAAGATGGAGTAGCAATTCTCATATCAGACAAAATAAACTTTAAAATAAAGACTATTACAAGAGGCAAAGAAGAACACTACATAATGATCAAGGGCCCAGTCCAAGAAGAAGATATAACAATTGTAAATATTTCTGCACCCAACATAGGAGCACCTCAATACATAAGGCAAATGCTAACAGACATGAAAGGGGAAATCGACAGTAACACAATCATAGTAAGGGACTTTAACACCCCACTTTCACCAATGGACAGATCATCCAAAATGAAAATAAATAAGGAAACACAAGCTTTAAATGATACATTAAACAAGATGGACTTAATTGATATTTATAGGACATTCCGTCCAAAAACAACAGAATACACTTTCTTCTCAGGTCTGTCTGGACCTAAAGACACTATAAAACTCTTAGAGGAAAACTTAGGAAGAACACTCTTTGACATAAATCACAGCAATATCCTTTTTGACCCACCTCCTAGAGAAATGGAAATAAAAACAAACAAATGGGACATAATGAAACTTAAAACCTTTTGCACAGCAAAGGAAACTATAAAGAGGATGAAAAGACAACCCTCAGAATGGAGAAAATATTTACAAATGAAGCAAGTGACAAAGGATTAATCTCCAAAATATACAAGCAGCTCATGCAGCTCAACATCAAAAAAAATCAACCAACCCAATCCCCAAATGGGCAGAAGACCTAAATAGACATTTCTCCAAAGAAGATATACAGATTGCCAACAAACACATGAAAGGATACTCAACATCACTAATCATTAGAGAAATGCAAATCAAAACTACAATGATGTATTACCTCATACTGGTGAGAATGGCCATCATCAAAAAATCTACAAACAGTAAATGCTGGAGAGGGTGTGGAGAAAAGGGAACCCTCTTGCACTGTTGGGGGGAATGTAAATTGATACAGCCACTATGGAGTACAGTATGGAGGTTCCTTAAAAAATTAAAATTAGAACTACCTTATGACCCAGCAAGCCCAAGACCTGGCATATACCCTGAGAAAACCATAATTCAAAAAGAGTCATGTACCACAATGTTTATTGCAGCACTGTTTACAATAGGCAGGACATGGAAGCAACCTAAGTGTCCATCAACAGATGAATGGATAAAGAAGATGTGTCACATATACAGCATGGAATATCACTCAGCCATAAAAAGAAACAAAACTGAGTTATTTGTAGTGAGGTGAATGGACCTAAAGACTGTCATACAGAGTGAAATAAGTCAGAAAGAGAAAAACAAATACCGTATGCTAACACATATATATGGAATCTAAAAAAAAAAAAGGTTCTGATGAACCTAGGGGCAGGACAGGAATAAAGACGCCGATGTAGATAATGGTCTTGAGGACATGGGGAGGGGGAAGGGTAACCTGGGAGGAAGTGAGAGAGTAGCATTGATATATATACACTACCAAATGTAAAACTGATAGCTAGTGGGAAGCAGCTGCATCGCACGGGGAGATCAGCATGGTGCTTTGTGACCACCTAGAAGGGTGGGATAGGGAGGGTGGGAGGGAAACACAAGAGGGAGGGTATATGGGGATATATGTATACATATAGCTGATTCACTTTGTTGTACAGCAGAAACTAACACACCATTGTAAAGCAATTATACTCCAATAAAGATGTTAAAAAAATAAAAATATAAAATAACATAACATAAAATAAATAAATAACAGATCTTAAAAAAAAAAAGAATACAGACAGCATTAGAAATTTACCACCATGCCTATTTAAGAAGAGAGCTCTGAAGAATGTTTTCAGTCCATTAAATATTCTGTAATTTTATGAATGATAAATGTAAAGGTTTACATAGTTACTCACTTGACATAAAGGTTTTCTTATTGCTTTGACACCTAAAAATATAATTTTTTAATTCACAAATTATGCACGATGATTTAAAAAGTATCATTAAAAGTGGTAAAGATGACAGGTTTCTAACAGTGTACAATTAACCCCATGAATACTTTATTAGACCTTCATGGGATAATAAAAATTATCATGGCTTTGGGAACACCATAATATATCTTACATAGATTAACGAAATTTTCTTCTGTGTTAAGGCCAGTGGAGTAATAGAAGGTGATCTATATAATTCATTTTGACACGAGAATATTATTTTATTTGCATTTTCACAAAGTACTCATCTAGAAACTTGGAAAAGAATAGGATCACTGTCCCTATGAAGACTACATAACTTAAATGGCTCAATTTGATTCTACAGGGGTATGTTAGGTGGTGCTTTGAAGAAAAGAAACCTTAACTTGATAATAATTTAAATATCAATTCTCAATCAAATGTCATCATATGGGCTCAGATGAGCAGTGATTAATTTAATTTATTCATCAAATCTTTATTAGGCACGTACTACCCTCTGAGATAATTTATTAGTTGCTTGGAACACAAAGACTAGTAAAATACCATTCCTGCTGCTTTGGCACTCATGGTCTAGAAATAGGAACAAGAAGTGCAAACAAGTCAGGGTGATGGTGTGTATTTTATAACAGAAGTATATACAGGCTGAAATGGGCTCCCAAAAAACATGATCAGTTCTAACTGGAGGAATAACAAAGTTTCATTGAGCTAAAATCTTGAAAACAATCTGAGTCTTGAAAACAGGGGGAGAAAAGATTTTTTTTTAAGGGAATGGGGTTGAGGAGAAGGGAGGAAGGCATTTCAGACAGTAGGAAAAGCTTAATAAGCAAAGAGACAGAGACTAGAAAATACTCTCCCATGTTCTGGGGATGACAGATTGGGCTACAGGATGTGAGAAGGGTTAAAAGTGTGATAAGGGGGATATCTGGAAAGATAATCAAGAACCAGATCATGGAGAGCTTTGTCAAAGAAATTATCATGCTTGAACTTTATCCTATAGATATTTCGGAGGCCATGAGAATGCTTATTAGGCAAAGGAGTAACAGAATCAGATTTAGATTTGAGAGAAAATATACTGTTAATCCAGAGTAGGGAGGCTGGATTACAAGTATGAAGATGTGAAGAATGGGGAAATGCTAGAAGTCTACATTAGCCCAGATGGGAGCTGAGCAGGGTGACCTGAGGCAGCAGCAGTAGGGATTTACAAGAGGGGAAAGACCAGAGCAGTGTATCTCCACAGTGCACACTTTAGAAATATTTGATTTCTTTTGTGTTGTCTTGTTGACTGGAAGGTTATACTGACATTTAGTGGGTGAAACATGTTATTAGTCTCCTACTGCTGTTGTAACAAATAACCATAAAACTACTGGCTTAAAAGAGCACAAATGTATTATCTTACTGTCCTGGAGATCAGAAGTCTTGAATAGGTAGGAAGGCCTGCATTCCTTCTGGAGGCTCTACAGAAGAATCCATTTCTATGTCTTTGCCATGTTCTACAGGCTGCCCACATTCCCTGCCTCATGGCCCTGCATCATTCTGACCTCTCCTTCCATCACATCTTCTCTGACTCTAACCCTTCTGCCTCCCTCTTATAAGGACCCTGGTGACTGCACTGGGCTTACTCTGATAATCCAGGATAATTTCCCCAGCTCAAGATCCTTAATTCAATCATATCTACAAAGTCTCTTCTGTCACATATGGTAACATATTCAGAGGTTCTGAGCATCAGGATGTGGATATCACTGGAGGACCATTATTGTGCCAGGCACAGGGCATATATGTTAAAATTTTGTAATATGTAGGCCATTCCCAAATGGCAAAGCATTGTCCCACAACTTGCAAGACTTTGGAATGCTCCCTTGGGCACTTACAAAAGTGAAAAAAAAAACTGTTTATAATTACATGAACCTAGAGCCTAATGTCATTTAATATGATCATGCAAAATATTTTTTCAAAGTTTAATATATATTTATTTTTCTTGTCATTCAACTATGTGCAGTTCAAAGAAAGATATTGCTTCATTTTCTTTGCAATTTTACAAAGGCTTTTCCACCATTTTCGAAAAATCACATCACCTTAGCTCTGCCACTTCTGGAATGGAATCACCAGTGCTATACACCTGTCTGCAAATCAACCAACACAAAATTTTCTGCTTTGGGTGTTACATAATGGAAAAGCACAGGGGTGGGTCTAGCTTAAATCAGAGGCATAAAGCAAGGTGCCAGATTCAGTTTCTCTGTCTCTGGGCTTGGCTGAGCTCTGCTTTCCTTCGTGAGTGACTTCATTCTCACATTATATAAGCAGCAGCAGCTCTAGTTTCACAGCCCCTCAGTTTTAAATCCAGCTGGAATTCCTATCACTCAAACAAAAGCAGGGAGGTAAACGCCACTGATCCTCACTGGCCAATCTAAGGCACATGCTCCTCTCCAAACTAATCAATGAGGCTTGAGGAATGACTGTATTGAGTAGCTTAGGCCAAACTCAGGTGGCCCATGCCCAGTCCCAGGATCTAGCCAGACTTGATGCAAATAAATCAGAAGTGGGGGCCCTGGTGGATTCCAGGAGGAAAATCTGGGCTCTATTAAAGGAAGGTGATGGATACTGAAACAAAAGTGGCTGATGTCCGCTGCACCAACTAAAAACTCAAAATCTGTCATTTAATGTGTTTGGGATTTTAGATTTCAAAAATCACTTATAGCTAGCTTATTAAAAATGGTAAAGAGCCTAGATAAATTGTAAAAATGAATGCAATTTTTCTTCAGTTTCACCTGCTTTACGTTATGAGAATTAAAAAAGTAGCATTTTGTCAAAAATCTGAAAAAGGGATAAAGTTGACTTAGTTATATAAATATAATTGCAATTATTTATTTTATGCACTTTTGAGAGCAATCAATCCACTAGAATATTAATGTCACAGGGGCAGAATTTTCTTCTCTGCTTGGTTCACTGCTGAATCCCCCCCAAAAGAGGATGTGGTACACAGTAGGCACTGTATAATAATTTCTTGATTGAATGAGTCAATAAACTATTCTACCTAATTCTTTCTAAAGTCTGCCACATCAATGAACTTTAGCTGAAATGATCAAGATGTTCAAAGTATAGGTAGAGAAAGTACGTTTCAAAATGAAAAGTTAGGGGCTTAACATCCACATCTATGTTCAACAGTAACAGTATTACCTAGACATATTACCTAACATATAAACATTAAGAGGTTAAGATTCTGAAGCAAAATATTCTCAGACTCAAAAGATTCATTTGGGGCTTCCCTGGTGGCGCAGTGGTTGAGAATCTGCCTGCCAATGCAGGGGACACAGGTTCGAGCCCTGGTCTGGGAAGATCCCACATGCCGCGGAGCAACTGGGCCCGTGAGCCACAACTACTGAGCCTGCGCGTCTGGAGCCTGTGCTCCGCAACAAGAGAGGCCGCGACAGTGAGAGGCCCGCGCACCACGATGAAGAGTGGTCCCCGCTCGCTGCAACTAGAGAAAGCCCTCGCACAGAAACGAAGACCCAACACAGCCAAAAATAAATAAATAAATAAATAAATAAATAAATAGAGTAGCTATTAATTAAAAACAAAAACAAAAACAAAACAAAACAAAAAAAAAGATTCATTTGGAGCTCTATAAAGACACAATGGTGTTATTTTACAAATACAAGTAGTGAGAACATAGCATTAAATAGTTGAGATAGTAATGAGTAACTGTTACGAAAACAAAATGTGCTAAGAGCCTTACAAGTATTATTTCATTTAATCTTCATCAGAACCCTAGGATGGGGCAAGTATCGTTTTCACTACAGGTGAGGAAATTGAGACTAAAAGATCTTAATTAACCTCCTTCAGTTCACATGTTAGCAAGTGGCAAAGCCGGGCTCTGAAAGCAGATGTTTCCAGAGCTCATGTACTTAATCACCATGTAAACTGTTCTACTGAATTTAAATAGCTTGCACAGTGAAATTATAATATGGAAGGTTTGGGTGGTTTTTGTTTTTTAGTAATAATATTTGTCCAAAGAAGGAAATACAATGAAAACATGGATACATTTACCATGAATTAAGCCTCCCTTATTTTGCTTCATACAATTTGATACATACACAGATGCACTTGAGTATGTGTGTTGCACACCTACACACGCACATATAAAGATACAGGAATCTAAGACTCCACTGTAACATGTAAATTCTAAGCAATATAGCAAAGTACAAGAAAGGAAATATGCTTGTTTTGGGTAAAGTGGATCAATTGGTAGAGCACAAGATTTAGAAACAAGGAAAAACAGCCTAATTGAGGTCCCACTGCTCCCTTAAAAAAATAACTTAATCTCTTCTTGAAAAAGAGGGATAAATAATACTTAAATCTTACCTATCTCAAAGAGATGCAAGAGGATTAAAATATTTAAAAATAAACCTTAGATATATCTGCAGATTTTCAGAGGTTCTTCATATAAAATGTTACCCTTTGTTGCTCATTTTATTTCCTTTCTTAAAGACAGTAGTTCTTATGGCACTGACAACGATCGTCCTATGTGAAGTCCCCCATTGTAACGTGTTATTGAATGAGACTTTTAAGAAAGGGCTTTTGAGAGAGAGAGAGAGAGAGAATATGAATTGTTTTATTGTTGTTAACTTGATCAAAGCCCAAAAGAGACATTTTTTTTATCAGCTTCAAAGATGAAATGCTGTTCTAGACCACTAGTACTCATGAGTGGATTACACAGTCCACTAATTCTCAAACTATAGTCCCCAGATCAGAAGCAGCCTCAATCTGGGAATGTGTTAGAAATGCAAATTTGTGGACCCCACCTGGACCTAACTGCAACAGAAACTCTCTAGTTTTAGCAAGCGTTCCATGTGATTCTGGGGCAAAATAAAATTTGAGAACCACTCTTTTACTCAGCAGTGAGGTAGAAACATCATTCTCCTTTTACTCAGTCTAATAGACCCGGTACTGAAAGCTAATAAGAGAATTCCATTCATGGTTTGAGGTTGTTAAAAAAGAGGGGGAAAGTCACAACAGATCCTATTCAAATTCTGCACGCATTCAATAACACTGATTACCAAAGCCTTACTTACACAGAGTTCCTTCTCTGCCTCTCTGTCTCAGACTCTCCTGCATCCCTCTTACAAGGACCCTTGTGATTATATTAGGCCCTCTCAGATAATCCAGGGTAACCTCTCCATCTCAAATCCTTAACTTAATCACATCTGCAAACTCCCTTTGGCCATGTAAGGTAACAGTTCAGGTTCTGGGGATTTGGACATCTTTGAGGGGTCATTATTGTGACTACTACACTAACTATCCTAGAACGTGCAAAAATATAAAACAGACTTCTTAGGGAGAGGGTGTTTTTTCTTAAACTATATTAATTCAGTTAAACAGTGTAATACTTTTATTTTAAATGTTGCGTTTTGTACAAATGTGTTCATATGTGTAAACAGTTGGCTACTGTATTATAAGAAAAGTACATATATTACAAATTAAAAATTAACCACTTCTGCTCCATAAAAGAACAGAATCATTTGGTGAAAATTTTGCAGTTTAAAAAAAAAGGTCTATTCCACTGGAGACAGCACTAGAGTGTGTGGGAAAAGTACAGTGTAGCAAGGAAACATCATTTGTTAAGAATATGTTTTAATTCTGAAGGTACTGAAATGACCATATCATTCAATACATCTTCATAACGAGTCAGTAAAACAAGTAATTTAAGGCAAAACAACTTTGTTCTTTCCGAAAAAAAAGAGAAAGGCTCTTCTAGCCCCATAGCCAGCAATGGGCCATGTATCATGGAACGTTCTCCAATCGGCAGAACTGGCTTCTCCTCTTTTTTTTTTTTCTCCACTGAAGCAGAATTCAGCTCAGTTGACTGTACAGTCATCTCTCTTTTCAGGCAAGGAGAGATGCATATTACTTGACAGAGCCCCAGTTTCTCTGGTGCCAGCCTTCAATTTAATTGTAAAGAGAGTAAAATGCTGTAGAGACTGATGAGTCAGGAACTATCAAGACCATTATACCCAAACCCAAAGAAGAAAATGGTGACTCATTTTGGAGTCCGGAAATGGAATGCTTTCTGGACTTCACCAACATCATCTGAATCACTGTCCAGCCTCCTTCTGCTGGTCAATGACAGAAATCTGAAGGCATACACGGACCAAAAGATTGATGACTTCGACAGAGGGGGAAAATCACAATGCAGCAGAAAGTGTGCACATTTTCAAACTCATGCCCATTCATCATATAGAAAAGACAGAACTGTAGTGCCTGTGCAAGCCCAGATACGATCGTCAGGTTTAAGCATGGATCCTTTACCTAGTTAAATTGCCAGAGACGAAAAAATAATCAAATGAAACAAAAGTTACTCTTTCGATAACGCCCATAAAAGTTCAAGATTTTCCATTAAAAATTAAAGGTAATAATTCATAATAAATACATTTATAACAGTCGAGGAATCCATCCCTTTGAAGCTGCCTTTTTTGTTTTGGTTTCACACTTGCTTATTGAAAGGCTAGGACAGTGGTTCTCAAAGTGTGGTCCCTGAGCCAGCAGCAGCAGCATCAGCATCACCTGGGGGCTGGTTAGAAAAGCAAATTATCTACTCCAGACCTAACAGAATCAGAAATTCCAGGTCTGGGGCCCAGCAAATTGGGTTTATCTAGCCTTCCAAGGAATTCTGATGCAGGCTAAAGTTTTAGAACTGTGAAGATAAAGAAAAGCATTATATGAGGTGATATACTATTTCAAGAAAAAAATTTAATGTTCCCATTTCTACATGGAACATACACTGGAATCTTATTAAAAGAAGCTGCTCACATGTAGCTTCCAAATTCTAGCAACTATCATTTTTCTACTTCTCCCTCTGCATGGGAAACTCCAGGGGACAATATGTGGCATTTTCAATTACTGAATTGCATTTTGCTTTTACTTGTAGCTACTAAGCTCAAGAAATAATAAACTGATTAAGCTCAGCCCACTCATAACTCATTGTAGGCTTTCCAAAGCACTTGGATATATATTTTATATGACATATTTTGCTTAGCAATAAGGCAGTGAAAAAACAAACAAACCTGAATTCAAAACATAAATAAGTAGTGACTTGTCACTATGACAAAAGGATCACCATCATTTTTCTTTAAAAATTAATTATCCTAGAACATTTTAAATACAATATGACAACCTGTATTAATTTTGAATATGAGGTCTTTACTTGGTACATAAACTGAGATTCCTGGATTTTTTCATGCCTCCTTACGCTTAGTACAGAGCTTCATCTACTGAATTTAGTAAATTCACCACAATTTAAATAAATCAACTCTCATATGCATTTTCAACAGAGAGGTTTTTTTCCTGTACTTTACCCGAATAAAACATCCAGTATTCTATACCATTAAGCCACATTTACTATAAATCTATTTCTGGAGTTTCGTGACTTTTAAATGATAGTAAAATAGTAAACAAAATCGTCCTCTGTCAACTTCCCATGTAAAGATGATTATTTCTTACTATAGTTCAGAAGCTTTCATTTGCTATGTACTATAACTTAGCTATGTCTTCATAAATAAGGCAATTTAATCTAAAAGTCACATGTATTTTAAAATAAAAATTTTAATATATTGCACTTTTCCTCTTGATATATATTTCCCCCTTGGCTCTGAGTCATATCACGAGTTACTGGTTACTGTCAGCCACGCCAAAACCATTTTGTAAACAGAGTATATGTCATTATAGCTCCACATCTGCAGTATACCTCTCCACCACCAATTTATTCTCATAGCTTAAAAATGATAATTGAAGTAGCCTCAGCTTCCAGGCTGCTTGAGCAAATTTACAAGAAGAGAGTGGCCTTGTAATCACCATTAGCAATAATAAGGAAAGAGTGGCCTTGTAATCACCATTAGCAATAATAAGGAAAGTGTAATCAGATCAATCAAAAATCAAACAAATCAATCTAGAAAGACTTCACTTAGGATAGCTAGTGGACCTAAATGTAGGAACTTTCTGTTTCTTTCATAAAGCAGAACACTAGAAAACCAAGGAGGGAGAGCTATTCGTTCATTGTTGTTAACAATTTAAAAAGTCCTTAGGTAGTGATTCTGTTTCATTCACTAAGTGGGTGAAACTAGAAAGTGACAAAAGGAATTCCCCATATGTGTCGATTCCTAGAATAAAGAGCTTTCTTGAGAATAGTTTTATTTGTTTATATTTCTTATTTATTTTTTAAATAGTTGCTTTTCACCACAATGCATAATACTGACTTGCATGGAGAATCTGAGTAAAACCCTCTGCCTACCCAAAATCCTTTAGCACAGTTTTTGTTTTTTTTCTTTAAGTGTGGTCCTTGGACTTTTTAAGTCACAATCTCTGAGGAAGTGGCTCAGGAATATGCATTTGAAATAATTACTAAGGGGATTATTAAGTACACTGGAATTTGAGAACCACCACTCTTTTCAGATAAAAGCAACCTCAAGCCAGTTGCCATGGTTGGGTTTACCAGCCAACCCAAGACCTCTTTTCTTTGCAAGGAATATGACACTGAAGGACACACAACAATTTCCCTTTTCAGTTTGTGGCTAAATAAATGCTCTCATGTCAAATCCACCAGTTCTTCTTTCAGTGCCTCCCTACTTGGTCCTGATTCTCCATCCTTTAAATGAGTTCTTAGAGAAAGTTACCCAATAATTTTCCAATGACACCAATCATTGTTTTTTTTTTTTTTTAGTTTTTGACTTTTATTTTTTTATACAGCAGGTCCCTATTAGTCATCAATTTTATACACATCATTGTATACATGTCAATCCAAAGTCTGAATTCATCACACAACCACCACACCCCCGGCACTTTCCCCCCTTGGTGGCCATACGTTGGTTCTCCACATCTGTGTATCAATTCTATCCTGCAAACCGGTACATCTGTACCATTTTTCTAGGTTGCATATATATGCGTTTATATACGGTATCTGTTTTTCTCTTTCTGACTGACTTCACTCTGTATGCCAGTCTCTAGATCCATCCATGCCTGTACAAATGAACCAACTTAGTTCCTTTTTATGGCTGAGTAATATTCCATGGTATATATGTACCACATCTCCTTTATCCATTCGTCTGTGGATGGGCATTTAGGCTCACACCAAGGAGTACTTCCCAGAACTTCTGTTGCCAGTGTCCTTGTCCTTGCGGTGAGCCACAGCCACCCCCCGCCTCTGCAGGAGACCCTCCAGCACTGGCAGGTAGGTCTGGTTCAGTCTCCCCTGGCTTCACTGCTCCTTCCCCTGGGTCCCGCTGCCCACACTACTTTGTGTGTGCCCTCCAAGAGTGGAGTCTCTGTTTCCCCCAGTCCTGTCGAAGTCCTGCAGTCAAATCCCACTAGCCTTCAAAGTCTGATTCTCTAGGAATTCCTCCTCCCATTGCTGGACCCCCAGGTTGGGAAGCCTGACGTGGGGCTCAGAAACTTCACTCCAGTGGGTGGACTTCTGTGGTTTAAGTGTTCTACAGTCTGTGAGTCACCCACCCAGCAGTTATGGGATTTGATTTTACTGTGATTGCGCCCCTCCTACCATCTCATTGTGGCTTCTCCTTTGTCTTTGGATGTGGGGTATCTTTTTTGGTGAGTTCCAGTGTCTTCCTGTCGATGACTGTCCAGCAGTTAGTTGTGATTCTGGTGCTCTCGCAAGAGGGAGTGAGAGCACGTCCTTCTACTCCGCCATCTTGGTTCCTAATTCGACGCCAGTCATTCTTAACATGATTCCTCAACTCTTCTGGCTTGTTGCCGTTCAATCACACGAGACTCATTGCTCTTCTCAAATAAGATGTTTCACCTCACAAGTTATGCTTCACTGCTGTCAACATTACTTTATGACATTAAAGTGCCAGATATGAACTGGATATATTTTTAGCAGGTATTTTAGCAGGTATTTTAACCACCTACAGGAGAGGAAGAATTTACATCTCCAACAAATTCAGAGGTAATTCTATTGTTTCTGGTCCAGGAACCACACTTTGAGAACGATTGCTTTAAGTATTGAGCTGAAAACCATGGATATAGTTTAAGATCACACAATTGCCTTTACGAACAAATTGTGTAACTAGACTTTAGCTATACCTATATAGTATTAAAGAGACTTTAAAGTTGAAAAACTTCAGTCATACACCTAACAACCTTTTGAAAAGAAAAACGTAGTAATTTTCTTGATGCTAAAAGGAACCACATGTGTGCTATTAAACTGAATTTAGTCAAACTACTTGAATGGTTAAAAAAACCTTGAGTTATTAAACACATCTTGAGGTTATTATTGGCAAAATGAATCATTATTTAGAATTTGGTAAGAAACTTAAAACAACTTGCACTATTTGAAAAGCACTGTTTGAACACAAATTCATATTCTCTCAGTTAAGAAGACTCTATTTTACCCACAAAAAACACACACAATCAACATTCAAAAGCATGCGGTGCTATGCTGAAAGCAAAATAAATGTTTTTTTCCTCTCCCTCTATGTGCCATTTGTACTGACATTTAGAAACATAGAAATGATATTTAGTTTGCTCTCAGGTAATTATTTTTCTATGTCTACAGTCTTAATTTTGCATGCCTAATAAATTACTGATTGAACACTTTATTTCCCAAATTTTCACTAACTTCACCTCTATGCATTTCATAATTATTGACAGTGCTCACTTATAGCTATAGGCTTCATCTTTACCCTGTTTTCAAAAATGTCATTTGCCTTATGAAATGTTTCTTTTTTTACTTTTAATCATACTCACATAAAGGCAACTGAATTAATTTTAACTTAGAATTTTGAATTCTCTAGATATTGTGGGTACATGATTTATATTTTTTGACTTTATGACAATCATGACACAATTCCTACCACTTGCTGGGAAAGTAGGAAGTCTAACACCCACTTAACATGTGAAAAAAATTAAGAGCCAGAGTAGCTCAGGTCATCCACACAGACCTGCATTTTAATTCTAGGGCCCATGCTCTTTCAGTTTTACACTATGACTTCAATATAATGGATACAATATTAAGGAACAGTAAATAAACCATGATCCACAGAAAATTCAAATCATAGTCATACTTTATTAAATATAATTTCTCACCAATGACTTAATAATCACCCATATTTTTGTGTCCTTAAAGCATCTAGTACAATGGATGGAAGAAAGGATTCTTTTTAATAAGAGCATTTTCCTGAAGTTATCTGAGTTCAAATAAAATTAAAATATATATTTCTAATACCAAAAGTAATTATATGGTCATACTGATTTTAAAGAAATTTTATCAAGGTGTTGGAATGTTATGCATTTCTTCTTCATAACTTATAGTGGCTTTTCAATTTGTTTTCTTAAATTGCTATAAACATTGTGTACCAATCACTTCTACATATACGTTTCATATTCACTAATTATATTTCTCATTTTTTCTACTAAAGAACACATCCAAATAATTCATCAAGCAACACTGGGAATATTTGTATAATCCAAAATCATATAGTTATATTGAACTTCTAAACTGAAAAAGAAAAAATACAGTTGCAAGTCAGTTCAATACCAGCCTTCAACTTCATATCTCGTCTTTGTCAAATTCCCATAGCAAGCCTAGAAAACATATCTACTCCATGTCTTTCTGATGAATAATAAGATGCATAGGTGATGTCTAGTTTTTTCTTGTCAGATAAGGAAGGTCCTGTACAGCACTGCATGAGAAAACACCAAGAAATATTGGCTATTTTCAGATAGGCATATATTACTAGGAGAGGTGATTTCTATATGAATTGGACTTTAGAAATATTTTAGAAAAGAGGGATTCTGCAGCAAGTTGACTTGAAAAAGGAAAAAGGTCACTGTTGATAACATAAAAATATGACTATCCACAGTGTATTGATAAAATGTTTTATTTCCATGTAGGAATCAGTATTATCCAATACTTTATTGAATTGTACGTAATCTGTGCAGAAATTTGTTCTAATATTAGGGTATAAATTTAGCACATTCCTTATAGAATTTATATTTTATAGTAAGATAGTTGCTTCAGGTTACATGGTTTAAATTGCAACCTATAGAGCATAAGAAGGACTCCAAGAGTAACTTACATTGTTTCTTTTATAGTTTAACCAGTATTATTATAGGAACAAAGTTTCAAAGTGACATTCGATTTTGCCATGGACCACATGTAGATATAAAATAGAACTATTTTATAACATATTTTCTTCCCATTTATTGCTTCATTTAAATATGTAAAATTCCATTAGTGAAACTTTGGGACCCCGATAATGTTTTCAAGTTAATGATCCAGTTTATTTACTCAGTTTCTAGACAACAGAAATTTGGTAATTATTTTCATTAAACTTAAGGGAGGCAACAATGAATACTCTTTTAGGAACCATGGTACGAATAATTAAATCGTACCAGGTAGTTTGAAATTGCTTTTTTAACTAAATGACCATCTATTCTTTCAAGAGAGAGTCATTCAGGATTTATTATTTTTTTCTGATGAATTTTTCTGTCTCCGTTTTCACATGTGGTTTTGGCTTTAATTGTATTTAAGGAAGTCCTGAAACTCTAATTTACAGAAGTCAGGCAAATAAATAAAGCTGCTATAATATTATCATTACAAATGACTTGTTGTTGATTAAAACACATCATCACAAAATGAGAGTAAAATAACCTCTATAGTGAGGCAATGACTGTAGCTTAAGGCAATGCCTACAGAATCCATTAAAAAAATTAAAAAGAAATAAAACAGCCACAGGAATATAAAAGTAGCCAAAAAACCACACTTTGTTGAAGATTTTCAATTTAAAAGATCAGAGACAAATGTGATATTTAGGTAAATTTGTACCATTACATCTAATAATCCATTTGGGCATTTGCCAGTAAGCTAATTTCTTGGTCTATTTCATTTTACTCTACTCTTGATAAGTAGGTGAGGTGGGGAGGTTGACGTTTAATTTTAAATGTATTTTATTCACCCTATATTAAACACTTACACCTGCTGGCATATGCAGCACAGATTAGGTAAGACAACAGAGCAAAATTAAGAGTAACATGGTATCACAACACCATCCACTTATTGTCTTTAGTATGAAACCGTTACTGTTTTGTCCACTAGCCTTCATTTGGGAAGTAAAATAAATGTTTTTTAACAAATTACAATGGGGCAATTTTAAATATAGGGTAGAAATTTAGGCCAAGGAAAATGCAATTTAAAAGGCATGCTCATCTCTGCTTATTAAATAGAGGGTAAATATATATTAAGTAAAAAACAAATCAAGCTCTTCTACATCAGTAGTGTCCAGAATATTTGATCACGTAATAGTTAAAAAAAGAAAACAGGAAAAAAAAAAGATGGTGGAAGGACGGAAAGAAAAAGAGAACAGTGAATACATATTCTCTCTCTCCATTTATCTCTATATAAATTGTATACTTGTAACACTCTATCAATACTTTATGTGAACTATAAAATAGGCACCAAAAAATTTTAATGATAAAATAAAATGAAGAGATGGTCCAATATTTTCTTAGTAATAAATTCTTTTTGGGGTCCCTTGAAATTCACAACACCATGTTGAAGACCACTCTCCCACAATGTATTTATGAACCTCAGGTTCATCAAGCCTAGTAGGAAATTGAGCTCTGATAAGCAATAGCTCAAGAAATATCACTGAGAACCCACCATGTTCAAAATAGTATACCAGGTTCTTGTGATGCAATGGTGAACAAAAGATATCTGGCCACATTTAGCATGAAACTAAACAATTACTACAACACAAATTTATAGTAGATTACAGACAATTAATTAAATGTATCCGTGACCATTGCTACAAAGCAGAACTGCACAGCGTTAGAAGTTATATATATAATAAGAAGCTCTAACCTAGTTTCTGAAGTGAGAAAAAGCGTACCTAAGAAAGTGACATTGAATCTGAAAATTCATGCATGAAAAGGAGAGAACTCGCTGAAGCACTGCCAATAAATCGGCAAAGAATATTTTGCAGATACGATAAACAGCATATACAAAGGCCAAAGCATGTCAGAGGTGACAAAGCCAAAGCATGTGCTTTCATGGAGGGTAGAAGCTGAGAAAGTGAGAGGGAGAGGAGAGGTGGATGGGGTGAAGATGGGAGAAGGAAAACAAATCAGGCAGCCATCTGCTGGACATAGTAAGGATTGGGGAGCAACGGGAAGTTACTGACTGGTTTTACGCCAGAGAATAAATGGATTGGATTTGTATTTTTATAAATAGCCTTGAATGTTGAGTAGACAATGGACTGAACAGGGCAAGAGTGGATGCAGCTGCAATTGCTCAGGTTATGATGGCTTGAAGTAGCTTGTTGGTAGTGGAAATGGAAAGAAGCATAGATGCGAAGGAGATTTAAGAGGCTCTGGATTCTTCAAACCATTAATATTACTTTATGACAGTAAGTAGGTAGAATTAAAGTCAATGACATATTGCATGATAGCCTCCTTTGAAAATGGAATGAAATAGGCTGTGTAAAAAGTTGCCTCATTCAATCTGTTACCGCCAAGAATGAAAGTATTAAAAGAACCATGTGCACTAGCCTTGCATTATCCGTCATTATCCTGTGAAATACTATAGACTGTGAGCATCAACAGAAGTTGTATTCTACATACCAGTGACCGCCCTCCAGTGTAAAAACGCATGATAACACAAATCATAAACCAATTTTCAGAATTTGTATTTAGATCAACAAACTCTCATGCTGAACTGAACAGTAAAATCCCCAAGAAGATTCAATGTTATTGTTATATGTAGAAAATGTGCAGTGAAAAAATTTAGAACTGAAGTATCACAGGAGTAAATATTGCTCTTATTGACAAAGCTTAGAACAATGAATCTAGAAATTTGGTAAGTCTTTTGGGACACCAATAAACTGGGAGGGTTTCAAAAGATTGCAATCCAAATTTAAGATATATGCTGTCTTATAGGAAGTGCTTCTTCAAGGTGTCTTTTGCTTTTATCATATCTAGGTTTCCAACAGATCCAACGAATGTTAACTATGAATCATACTTGAACATTAAACATAGCTTCTATGTCGCCACAGGGAAACTATAAAACCCTTTAATGATGTAGCACAGCATAAGAGAAAATCACTGTGCTGGGGACTTGGGGGATTTTCATTTTTACTCCATTTTTGTCAATAACCAGCTATGTGTCCTTCGCAAAGTGACTTAATTTTTTATTTTACCATCCCTACCACGAAAGGATTCAACTGGATGGTCTCCAAGGCTCTGCTCCCATCTGTGATTCCTGAAAATGTAACTATTTAAAGAAATAGTGAAAACTAATTTAAAACAATGTGCTAGAACCCTAGAAAGTTTGGAAACAATACAGCAGCCTGAGTAACTAACCTTTTCAGGTTTCATATACAAAAACGAATCTGAATGTAAGGTGCCTTTCAACGAAAACTATGGGTCAGCTGTTAGTTTAAGAATTTATGTCCTGTTGACCTAACCACAGTTACAAGCACAAGTCAGAGGCTGTGCATGCACAGTACAGAAAGAACTGAGAGGTAAAATCCTTTGTCCAACCATGTTTATGCTCACTGATACAGATCCCCAAATTACACTACTGAGGATAGTAACAAAATGGCCACCAAAGAGGTCAGTGTTTTTCCTAACACACATACACAACAATAACGGAGTATAAAGAAACTATTTTTTAAAAAGAAAAATGGGAGGCTTGAAAGGATGATGAGAAAGTCGATGTGAGTGAAAAATGGTAAATTAATCTGATGTAAAGAAATGTAACATATTTAAACTAGACTATAATGCAAAACACATTAATTTTGACCTAAACTAAATAATAAATTTAGAGTTAGCCTTCTGATTTCAGTCACCATATAAATTAAATCTACTTATAGAATGTGGGCATGGATGAGCGAAATATTGATTGCATACTTTGGGCTGAGTAAGATTGGTACTTATCTAGCAATAAAGAAAACAGAATCTGGAAAATGGCCATTCTAAGGACTAAGTCAACAGTCGTTCTTTCACTCACCCACTTATTCATTCATTCCAAAGGGAATTTTCTCTGTGCTCACATCTGTTTTAAGTTCTGGGATAACTCATTCACTCAAAACAGTTTATGCAGCATCTGTGCTGGGATCTGGGGATACAAAATGAGTAAGCCACAGTCTTGGCTGTCAAGGAACTTTTCATCCAGTAGGAGAAGCCAGACACATGCAAGGAAAATGAATGTAGTGGCCTCTATGACTGATAGTATGTGCAGCATAAAGTCAGGTGACAAAGGAAGAAGTGGCCAAACAGCAGAAAACAGCTATGGAAATTCGGAGCCTACAATGAAAATACATTTCTCCCTGTCACCTGCACCCTGTTAACGCTTCAAAAATTTCAGGGATTTTTATGTGGACATTAATGTTTTTCACCTGGAGGCCGATCAACAGGAAATGTTTGCTCAGTACGAATAAAGCACTATTTACAATCACTGTGATTTACTGAACTTGTTTGGACACGTATTGCCAGGATAAGCATTTCCTTCTGGAAATAAAGATCAGAGACGATAAACACATTCGAAGCCAGTTGTCCATTTCTGGCGCTTTGATTTTATTTTGTGATCTCTTCTACTAGACATTTTCCTGTGGTTAGCTCAACACATAATTTATGCATATGTATTCAAATTTATGAAAATTCATATTTCCAAATTACTAGATGAACAGAAGAGGTCAGATTTCTCATTAGTTTCTCTAGCCCTTGATTTAATTTGTTTTATATATTATACCTGTGTTAGTTTGTTATCTCTCTTCTCAGGTTGATTCTACCTCTATAATGTCCTTCAATGTTATCTTCTCCTTCCTGTTTCCACTGCCAGTGTCCTAGCTCAGAGGCGTTATTACCTCTCCCCTGTACTATTGTAATTGCCTCCAGACTTATCTCTCTTCTTCCAGTCTCAGCCTGCTCCTTTCCAATCTATAAATTATTGCTAAATGAATTTGCCTGGAGTTGAACTTGATCATGTTGTCCCCAGCTGGAACACCTTTAGAAATTGCCGACTGCCTACCGTATTAAGTACAAACTTCTCACCTGATATGTGAAAGTCCTCTAAAGCCTCACTCTTCAAAGTTTGATCTGCATACCAGCAATACCAACATCATCTTGGAGCTTGTTAGAAATGCAAACTCCCGGGCCTCAGCTTGGATCTCCGATTGATTCCAGCACACTAAATTTTGAGAAGCACTCCTCAAAAGCACCGCCGAGCTCCCTTCCTGTCTTCGTGGCCCATTACCCCCTTTGCTTAGCCCCAGTGTACGACTAAATTAGTCCTGAAAACACCTTTCTGACTTTGAACTATGATGGCTCCAACTTCAAATACCACAGAGCACAGCATTCTGTTGTGGTGAACTTGTCTTACTATCATTCTGCTACCTCCTTGAAGGTAGGCGTTAACAGATTATTCATCTCTGTCTCTCTCAATGTGATGGTAAGCAAAACAAGTTCCCACTCCCTGGGTGACACTCAACACTTGCTCAACTGGGCCATGAGAAGAAAATCTGCAACTTCTTTTTCTATTTATTTTTATCCCATTCTTTAATTCTCTATGTTATTTAGGTTTTTAATGTGTATTATCTATTAATATAGTAATGTATACCAAGTCCTTGTTAATAGATAAATACTGCTTGTTCAAAAATATTTTGACTGATATGATAGCATGACCAAAAACATTTGCAGATCACTGCCTGACACACCAAGTATATGGTGTTCTGCAGGAATTAAAGAGCTATTTGTGAACTGAATTGAAACTCTACAACTGACTCCACTACAGCATGAATAAGACGATTTGATGCAGGTGAGATTTTAAAATTTCTTCAGTCAGATAAAAGTTTCCAAGTTTAGAAGAAAGCTGCTGCAAAGTGTTAAAAATTAGCATTTTCATTGACTTACTGAATAAAAGTTAAGCCTAAAGATGTTTGTGAAAGTTCAACTGAGGAAATCATTTTAACCCAGCAATAGGAAACATCTATTCAAAATATATTTGCTTTAATAATCATCAAGCAATGGGAAATGACAACTTAAGATTGTTTCCTGGATTATGATTCCTATTTTGAACACAGCCTTTCTATAATTAAGTATGCTCTTAGAATATAGGTTAATTTTCTTATGATGGATTAGAGTTCTCTATACAGGACCTTCTCTCCTGCATCACTACTAGCTTATTGCACACTCCATAGCTGCCTTAAGCACCTCCACTGACCTGATTAAGTCTTTCATGAAGAGGCTACCCTTGCCCTCTCTCCTCCCAGGTTAGGGCTCCCTGATGCTCATATAAGAACTTCCACTGGTTATATCAAAATACTTATCACATTTTTTTGGTAATGCTTTGGCTAACTGTTAAATTTTCTCAAGGACTAGAAGCGCTCTGAGGGCAGGGGTTATGTCTATCTTGTTAAATGTTAAATTCAAGGTCCTTTGGCACATAGTAGGCACTCCATAAAATTTGTTGAATAGATAAATGAACCAAGGAATACATTCATTACAAAATTTATAATGGAAATTTGGTCTCCTAGCTTAGCCTTAAGATTGGTTATCTGTAAAATGAGATAATACTGACTTTGCAGGATTTTTTTATGATTATACGAAATTAGGTATGCAAATCATACTTCAGTGCTTAGAAATGGTACACATTAAGAAAATGGTAGCTACTATTATTAGTATTATCATCAGTATATTCTTACTATCAGTTTAGTAAAATTAAGAAATCCATTCACAATGCTTTAAAGAAAATACATCAATGGAACACAAAATTATAAAATAAAACATAAAAACCATCCATCAATATTAAATCAGAATAAAACTGCCATAGCTAATGAATAAATTTACAACAATAATATATTATTCATTAAGAAAAATGAGATGCAGTGTCCATATCATAGTAAAGTTATTTTCACCTCTACCTCACTATAAAGATGACAGTAATTTTGCTATGAACAGATCCAAGAAAACTAAAATAGAAAAACAACTCCATCACACTTACCAAATTAATAAGCAATCTTTCAGAAAATGGAATATTCTACTAAATAAGGACATTCAGTCCCAAGAGCAATGCTGTGATAATTTTCTTGAGAAAGACTTATTTAAAGAGAAAAGAATGTTGAGGTACTTAAAAATGGAATCTGGAAATTTGTCCCAGAGTAGATTTATGGAGGGCCTCACTGATGAGCTATGCCATGTAAATCATATAAATATGCTTGGCTACCCAGTTGAAGTGCTATCCATTATAAAATGGCAGTTTCATTTCAGAAATGTACGTCACTTCAGAAATTCTCAGACATTTCTGGACTGTCTGACCCTTGGATATTAAATTATGAACACATTGACCTTTGATCTGGTAAATAATGCATCTTTTATATAAAGCACTTAGCCACCATCTACCCAAAATCATGTACACTTTGTCACAAGCTGTAGATTGAATACTTGTAGAGGAGGGCTAGAAAAGAATTTCCACGTAAATTGAATTATAAAATGAAGACATGCCACATAACTCATCCAGTGAAAACTGGGAATGTTTACATCATTGAAACAATTTTACCAACTCCTAATTATAATTTTAGTGGTTAACTAATACAGTTAAACTTTTGGAAGGGACTAGATTGCCACTTTCTTTGTAGTAGGCGCTCTAGAAGCATTTCAAAATGTATTATCTAGGGACTTATCTGGTGGCACAGTGGTAAAGAATCTGCCTGCCAATGCAGGGGACACAGGTTCAATCCCTGGTCCGGGAAGATCCCACATGCTGCGGAGCGACTAAGCGCATGCGCCCAAACTACTGAGCCTGCACTCTTAGAGCCCGTGAGCCACAACTACGGAAGCCCACATGCCTAGAGCCCGTGCTCCGCAACGAGAGAAGCCACAATGAGAAGCCCATGCACCGCAACGAAGAGTAGCCCCCGCTCACTGCAACTAGAGAAAACCCACGTGCAGCAACAAAGACCCAAAGCAGCAAAAAAAAAAAAAAAAAAGAAACAAAGAATGAAAAGTATTATCTAGTTAAAATCCTGAGGATAAATCTGTGAAGTACACATTTTTATTCTCTTGTTACAGATGAGAAAATGAAGTGAGAGATTAAGTGACTTATCCAAGACCCCAAAGATAGTAGAAGATGGTGCTCATTCTCTGGAATACATAATTTTGAGATGAAAGAGCAATGGAAAAACACAGATTTCTAAAAGATGTGTGCCGAGTGTGATGAGGCTCCCTTAAGCATCATTCAGAGGATTTTTTTCCATAAACACTGACGCCGCAGATTGCAATATTGGTAAATATCATTACCAAATTAAAAGTGCATATTTTCTAAATACGGATCAATGCTAGCTAACTGATAAACGACATATCCCTAATGCAGTCGGCAATCAGCATCGTTTTCCAGTGACTCAGAATTGAGTTTGGGACACAAAGTATCCTTTCCTGTGTTTTCCTATAATTAGACAAAGTGCAAGTGCTTGCAAGAGATATACCCAAGAGTCCTTTAAGGTGGGAGTAAGGGGGGCATAAATGCTTTTAAAAAGTGTAGCATTGTTAATGAAATAAGGAAAAAATTCCTTGGGGTCATGCTAAATAAAGGCTTCAGGGACAAAGTAAGAAATTAAAGTCAAGAGCACAAATGTTCTGCTTTTAATCCTTTATAGGGACTTGGGTCATTATAATATTACATATCTTTTATTTCAGAAAATAACTGAACGCATTACCCTTTGACTTTCTTTTAACTCTTCATATTAACCTACTAGGGAAACTAATTTTTTCTAAAAAAATGCAATTTAATATAAGTACAATAATAACAATGATAGCTAACCTTTATTAAGTATTTACCACACCAGGCACTCTACTAAACTCTTCATGTGCATTATATCGTTTAATTCTGACTACAATCCTGCGAGGTAGGTAATATTGGTGTATTAATCTCTTAGAAGATAAATCTGAGGCTTAGTGAACTAATATGCCCAAGATCATGCAGCTAATAAATGGAAGACTTAGAATTCAGATCCATTTCTGCTATGTTATCAAAAAAGATTTCCCCAATAATAATCCACTAAAAAAATGACACCATGTTATTCCCTATACTAAGACTTATTAACATCCCCATATCAATATATTATTCCCTATGTAACGCAAGTATTGTGCTTGCTCTTGTTTTGATTTATTACAAATCCTAGTTACACTCACCACTGATCTACAGAAATGATATTGGGCACACCTACACAAACATGACAACATTTAGAAATTCATGTGTTGACTGTATTTTTTTGTTTGTTTTCTTACCATTGAATAGATTTGTTCAAATATTTCAGAACACTTCAATGAATTATGAGAATAAATACTAGAAGGTGGAGATAGAGAATGTGTTTTCCTTCCTCCCAATTGTTTCTTCTAAATGAATTGTCCTCTTCTTCCTCCAATAAACTCAGGTGGTTTGAAGTTCATGCCATCAGACTGCATCGCCCACCTTCCATCAAAGCTAGAGTCATGTGTGGACCTCCTTGTCATTTCCCCTTCTTCAGTAAGAGCTGTAGAGCATGAGTCACTGTCCCATTCTCCCATCCACATTTTGGTTATTTCAACATACACAAAGGTACTCCATCTCACACCCTGGCTTCTCAGTTCTTTTATCTCCTCAAACGCAAGGATCTTTACCTTCACCCAAAGGTCATACCCAAGATTTGGTCATACCCAAATCTTGTCATCTTAATAACAGAACTAATCCCAAAATCTACTTTTCAAGACCCCACTCCTTAATGATTTTAGGTAAAGAGGTACTAGAACATTTTGACCTTCTGCATTAGAATTTGATATTTGATTAACTTTCCAGTTCTGATCCTCCGGAAACAAATAAAGGCAGTATATCAAATACGTTATAACGCCACTTGATTGTGGTAGAAATGAGTTCTGATTGGTAAATCTCACGTGGACTGGAAGAAACTGTAAATGAACAATAAATGCCTGATGTACGTGTCATATCTTTGGACTTCCCTAAGTGCGATGACTTGTAACTGAGCATGTTCCAGAGGCTATGACTACAGATTTGATACAAGAGATACTGACTACTAAGGAATGAAGCTTTTAAGCCTGGGTGCTTCCCATACATGCCCAGTGTGATTCTAGTTCCATGGTATGGGGAGTGGGGGGGATGAGATGGTTAAAATGTAGCACTCTCAGATGGCTGTGGGGACTGCTACACAGACTGCTTTAAGTCCAACTCTCAAGGGAGAAGGACACTTGATGGTACTTCCTGTTTTATATCCTTCTAAGTGAATACAATGCCAACTGTGGCTTATGGTAGGCTTCTGAGTCTAAGTCTTTGGTTCTAAGAAGATACTTCAATAGGTGTTACAATCACGGTCTTCTCTTGCTGTCTCATTTATTGTCATATCTCTACTCCAAAATACGCTTCAACTCAAAAAGGTGCACTGTGCTAGGCTTATGGAAAATTACAAGTGGTGTAGCACACTGAAAAGGAATTATATCTACCTTTGGAGTCAGATCAGGGTTTGGATTCTGCCTAGCTGACAGCCCTTTGGCTTATTTGCTTACCTTCGCTTAGCTCTGATTCCTCACTGCAGAAATGCTTTAGTAACACATAACTTGCAATATTGTTGAGGGGACTAGATTAGATGCATTAAAAAAATTAAATAATAACTAATTATAAATATATAATGTTTATAATAGTAAGATATTAGATCTATATTTTAAGGTACATATAAAGTATTGATTTATAATTAAATTAATACTTTGGGTGTGTTCATCACATTATGCTAATAAATGTTAGAAAAATAAAAACAAAAATAAAATAACGACTTAAGAAGAAGCTAGAAATATAATACATGCTCTGAAATAGTAACTACTAATTTCATGTTAGAGTGAAGGTAGAATATAACAAAATCCTTGCTTGCAAGAAACTTACAATCCACTCAAATGCATGCATATTTGAAATTACTGTATTCAATGTGCTATTTCATATTTAAAGGAAAGACTCATGAGAAGGATCACTATGCCCAATTTAATAAGAAATCACAATTTTTTTATAATTCAAAAATCAGCATAAGTCAAGTCATCTACTTCTTTTTGGTGGACATACTGTTGTATGAATAGTGTTTCAAACAAAGGCAGTTAATGAAGACAATGTATGTACCTGAAGGCTCCTGTTAAACTGGGCTTTTAGCCAGTCATGGAAGAATGGACTTATATAAAGACAACAGTGGAACTTTTGCTATAGAGGGTCCAAGTCTAAAAACAAACAATGCCTCATTCAGTTAACTTCAACTTAACAAAAATTTTGAACTCTTTGTCAATTAAGAATGAATTTGATTTTACATGTATGCTTTTCTAGCACACCTCATCTCAGAAAGCATTTAAGATTGCTACAAAAGTGGATAGAATTTACGAAATGAAGGAGAACTCTTTCGGCACCAAGTGGGTGAACGATAGGTAGATTTGGCGAAAGCTATAACATTAACGTCAGGGCCACTGGAATAAGGACTTGTCTTCTCAAAATGACTGCTTTGAAAACAAAAACACACTAATATTACTGTTTTAAGTTCTAACCTTTTTGGTGTAAAAACTTAGCTTAATCACTTTACAACCACGCTTCTCTGGAAGGCAGCTGTAATATGCATTCTTCATATTGTCATAGAGAGGAAGAATAGGACAAACTATTAATACTTTTCGCAGATGAATTTTCCAGATTAACTAGTAACAATTTTGATTGAGAGAACTAGAAATATCCAAATCATGAGCAATGACCGGAAGATGAAGACCCAGGTGGGCACCATAGAAACCGCATATATGTAAGGCTTTGTTGGGAAGGGGAGTGCAAAGAAATTATAGAAAGTAAATCTCCTGGAATAGATGTGGATCATGAGCATGCAAGGCCTAACAAGTGCTGTTTCTGATGAAAAAAGCAGAGAGTTGTGGGAGATGGTTTTCAAGCTTGCTCTCTAATTGTTCTATAGTGTATATTTCCTTATGTTCAGTTTACATGCTTATCCTATGATTCAATTTCTGCATTATTGTGTAAGATCTCAGTCTGATGATGAGCAGCATATCCTTCTAATTTCCCTTAACCATTATTGAAATCAAGTACAAATGTAATAGCCACACTCTATGATAGATATCCATAAACTAAATGATTGAATTTGTTCAATGTGCTCAGTGTAATTTACTTTATAATCAGTTATGATAACGACAAAAATGACAAGTTTATTTTGGAAATGCTAAAAGTAGGCCAATAGCTGAACCTCAGGTAGCAGAACTATTATGCATACGCTCACAGAAGTTCTAATTTTCTAAATTAACTTTTCTCTTTCAAAATAAAATATCCATATTGTTTTATGATACATGAGGTTCCATCTGTTAAAACCATAACTCAATTTCTAGCGTCAAAGGCCTTTAGATTACATCTTAAATATTTTACCAGATAAATTCAAATGAATAGGATTATTTTATTGAGTTACCAGGAAAAAGGTGAGACATACCAAATGTGGCAAGCAGAATAATGGCCTCCCAAAGACATCCACATTCTAATCTCCTGAACTTGTGACTGTTACCTTACATGGCAAAGGGGAATTAAGGTAGCAGATGGAATTAAGGTTGCTAATCAGTCAACTTTATGATGTGAAGATATGCCTAGATTACCCTGGTGGTCCCAATGTAATTCTCCTGGCTGGTATCTTTTCTGTGCACTCTGGCCTGACTTCCAACTGTCAGACCTGAGGGCTTTCCCTGGCTGCCTGAGTGGCTCTTTCCACTTGCACTATAAGCAGAAAGAACTGAAAACTTAAGGCCCCTAGGGAATAGCCCTAAGCCAATGACTGATGGGAGCTGGTGTATGAATGAAGTTCCTGTGACACTCAGATAAACCAACTCTGAGGCAGATGCTCTACACTGGTTCCTAGGGTCCTGCCCCCATTAGGATCTCCAGCTGTCCCCAGTGGTGACTTTCTTGGTAACACACCCTTTACTGGTTGACTTCGTTTCTTTCAATCATTCCAAACCACTGGTTCTCATGCTTCAAGATGGAGACCTTTGAGAGGGCATCCTAATTATTGAAAGGATTCCAAAAATCTAAACAGACTAGATGAATAATATGTATTAGTATTTTCTGAACATATGTACATGATGTAGTAATAAAGCATACTAGATCTTTCATTGTTCATTTCTTACCAATGGCTACCACAAGTATCATAATTATCCTGTGAGAAGTCTACAAAATATTTTGATCACATAAAATTGCCATCATAGTTTGGTATCTTTTAGTCTAAATGGATTCTTTGTTCTGTTCCTAAGTAAAGCAATGATAAAGAAATTCCAGAGACAAATGATTATCAAGCAGGGCAAAAGTTTGAGTGCTGGATTGATAGGAACGAGACAGCTGTAAGCATCTGAAATTAAAGTATTACATCAAAACGAATTTGGAATTATCCAGTTACCTGGAACTATACAGCCTGTTCTTTTCATGAGAAAGTTAGGTCTGCACTTAGAATAAATATAACCACTCCAAAGGCTTCAGAAAGTCACTAGCTTGGAATAACCGACATCGTAGTTATCCAATGTATAATTGCTATCTCAGGTTGTTGGAAAAGGTTGATAACTCCAAAGATTTCATCTGACTCAGACTGACAAAAGGAAATATGATTGTTTAAAATGTATGTTTTTTGTTGCTAAGTGGAGAAGGTATCCTGCTAAGAGAGTAACAGTGTTTTCATTGATTCTACAAAGAATATTCTTCGAAAACAAAGAACCACTCTTTGAGTCTTTGGATGGACAATTATATGAGAGATCCAATTTTTAAACCATTTAGATATCGAGTAAAACATTTTTGCTTAATGACTGATGTCTGTTTTAACCCCAAATAAGTGATTTGATTGACTGTGTCTTTGCCAAGGCGATTATGTCTTTACCTTGACAACAGATGTGGCAATAGTGAGCTCATCTGAGAATATGCCATGCTTTGCTGACTGTGTATCACTGAAATACTCTCTTATTTGCACGAGAATAGAGGAATGATCAGTGATTCAGAAACTCATAATTCTTCTAACAATAAACCTAAACAGTCACCAAAACAAAATAATGTGAAAATCTGGAGAGCCCTATACCTTCCAGAGATTATACAGAATATACAAATACTATATATAGAATATATGTGTATGTGTGTATATGTGTTTATATATGAGCATATGCATGTTATACATACATTATATATACTTTACAAACATATTTAATATATGCACATATCACAGATTTACATACATGTACGTAACTGTGTAAATACGTGCACATATCACACAGATTTACATACATGTATGTAAATGTGTGTACACGTACGTAAATGTGTGCATGTGTGTATATGTGTATATACATATTACGTTGGGGGGGATATATACTCTATGACACAAACTCTAAAATGAAGGAAGGAGTAATTGAATAACTGAATAGCATTATAAAAATCTCTTACAAAATTCTAGCATCTGGTAATTCATTAATAGGTACCTTCCATTTGTTGTGTGACTTACCGTCACTGAATATAAAAATAGTACTGCATTGCCCCTGGAAAGTTCTGCTCCACTGGCAGTGATCATATACTTCAAGAGACGTCTGTTATGGCTGTAGTATAGATCAGTAATACTTAATATCTGTTTTTCTATGTTGGTAGGATTAATAAAAATACTAATTGGCCTCTTTGAAAAAAATTCTCTATATGTGGTAGAGCAACGTGAAAGCCTTTTGAGTATGCCTACTATTTACAGTCTTATGATTCTGAAATAATAAAACAACTTAGGATTGATGAAGTCACAGGGCCTAAAGAACTTGTGCAGAATGTTGAAGAGAATAAATTATGGCAAGAAAGCATAGCAATGATGAATCTATCCAGGCATTTTTTCCCCTCTGAGGTAGAGAGGGTACAACCATTATTCTTATAAATGGGAATTTCATCCTAGTTTTGGTCACTGTGGTAATATCACCCCACTCTTGGCAACAAAACATACTTACACCCACACATCGCAATCTCAATCCTCTAGGAAAAAGTGACCAAGAATCCTAAATCAAAGATTTCTTTATTAATATAGACATAAATTCTAACTGGGTATACAACTTTTGTGTGTGAGCATCTTTGCCCTCCCTTTTATATCTATAGATATTTAAATAAGAATAATCCTGACCTGCAAATAAAACATAAATCTCTACCTTAAAATGCTCAAGAAATTTCAACTGCCTGTGTTGAGATGGGCATGTGACCACAACCATAACACCCAATTTTGTTACTTCACAGAATCCTTGGGCTGTGGACTGATTCGGAAGAAAATGAAAGAGACAGAACAATTGCTGCCAACGTATTCTCCTTCTGTGTCCCCCACACTCTAGGACATTCTGCTTATGGGAACGAACTGCTGAAACTTCAGCCCGACGAACCATAATTAAGAATTGTGCCAAACTTCCTTGGAATGGCTGCTTGTCAAGGATTGTGACCCGCCTTATAGAAAACCATCTAAATTGGAAAAAGAAAGGTGAGTTTATTTTACAACTAAGATCTCAAGCAGAACTGAAGATTGCAGCCTTGATAGTTTTTTCTTCTTAGTTATGGGTTACTTCTGCAAAACCAGTTAACAAGTTTGCTCTGCTGCTTCTACAGGGTAGTGTTGGCAGAATAAACGTAAGATTAGAGGCTGAGAGATATTTTCCTGCTAAAACTAGAGAGCAAAACCCCAGATTTTACCTTTCCTCTTATAACACTGGACTATGAACATCTTTTTTCATGACTGTTCCCGGGAACCTAAGACAACTTTAAAAGCATTGTATTCTTAGGCCCATGTCCAAGCACATAAAAGGTGTTCAAAATATTTTGTTCAATGAATACACAAATAAGAAAAGCAGGAATGGCTCTAGGTAATACTTCCTATTAAATTCATTCAACAAATACTGATTTACAATATGGTGTTTAGTTGATTAAAAAACAAAAATTGTTGCCTTAATGGAGTTCACATTCTAAATGGATAAGTGTGTGAGAAAGAAAAAACAAAATACATAAGCAAAAACTATATAAAGTGTGATGGTGAAAACTGCTCAAGAGAAAATGAGAGAAGGAGAATGGGACTGGGAGTTGCTTTCAAATTTTAGAGTGGCCTGGAAATTCCTTAACTATAGAGTGATTTGAGTCAAGACCCAAAGGAGGCGAAGGAGTGAAATATAAAAAAAAAATACTTGGAAGAGGAGTTCAGCTAGAGAAAACAGCGAGGGCCAAGTCCCAGAGGCAGGAACGTTCTTGAAGTGTTTGTGGAAGAGCAAGGAGGCCAGTGTTGCTGAAAGAGAGCAAACAAGAGGGAGAATGGGAGTGGAGGAGATCAAGCCAGATCAAGACTTTGTAGCACCTTATAGACCCTTGTAATTTGGTATTTTGGCTTTTTCTCATTGTAAGATCAGAGGCCTTTGGAGGTTTTTGAGCAAAGAAATAGCAAGCACTAATCTCTATTTTAACAGACTCACTTCACCAGCTGAGTTGAGAATAAAATGATGGGGAGCCAGGCAGAAGCTGGGAGTCAGAGGGCTCTTGCATTCATCCAGGTGAAATATGATGGACCAGGATGCTAGCAGCGGAGCTGGTGAGAAGTGGTCACATTTTGCATATGTTTTGAAGGTAGAGACAATAGGATTTCTTATGGATCAAATGGTGGGTGAGAGAAAGAGGGAAAGAAAGGCATCAAGAATTACTTTCAAGTTTTTCTCTTGAGTAACTAGAAGAATGATGATGCAATTAACTGAGACGGGGAAAGAATGGTGTGATAGGTGGTTTGGGGGGATGATCAAGAGCTTGATTTTCAACCTGTGAGGATGAGGTTGAGCTACCTATTGAGAGTCCAGCAGGCAGTCAGGCATATGAATCTGGTGCTTCTGAATTACCACCATTGTCTCCTCTCTGGTTTCCTGGCTACCCATCCTGCCTCCCTCTAATTTTCACTTCATACTGCCATTAACTTTCTGAGGCACAGAACTAATCATGTGGCTTACTCGATCAAAATCCCTTGATCAGTTAAGACTGACTATACAATGAAGGGTAAATGCCTTAATAAGGCATTAAAAATTTGCCATAATTGGATTAATTCCAGACTTATTTCCCTATATCCATACCCAAGAACTCTAAGTATGACTTATTAGTCTCCATGATCATATCAATATACCATTGTTCCCCCCAAGCCCCCAGACTAGAATAAGATTCTCCTCAACATGTTGTTTCTGTGGATGTTCTAAATTCTGCAACCATGAGTCTAAGACTCAAAACCTCTCTTTGATCATCATATCAGATAGCGTGACTGCGTCTTTCAACACTTGTGTTCAGATATTGCATAAGTTTAGAGTTTTACAAATGTCATCGCTGGTACTTGTTAAAATGCCTTGATAAAAGCATTAAAAATTAAGTTTTCTCTCTCATACAGCACCTTGCAGGATGTCTTATATAGTAGACACTAAGTTTGCAGACATAAATGTGCTCCACAGAGGTATAAACATCTTCAAATAAAAATGTTTCATTTTTTTCTGATTACACAGGTTGTAGTTTTATGTTGTTCCCCAAGTTAAATATATTTCGTCAGCCATTTTTAAATTACTTTAGATTTACAGAAAACTTGCAAAAATAGAGAATTCCTGTATACCCTGCACCCAGCTTCCCCTAACGTTCATATATTATATAACCACAAAAGAATTATTAAAACCAGAAAATCACAGTTCATACAGTATGATGAATTGATATGCAGATCTTATTCAAATTTCACCAGATTTGCCACTAAGGTTCTTTTCTGATCCAGGGTCCAGCTGATCCCACACTCCATTAGTTGCCATATCTAGTCTCCTCTAGTCTGTGACAGTTCCAGAGTCTTTCTTTGCCTTTCCTGACCTTGAAACTTTTAAAAGTCCTGGTCAGTTATTTTGTAGTATATCCCTCAATTTGGATTTGTCTGATGTATTCTCATAACTAGGCTGAAGTTACACATGGTAGCAAAATTATCACAGAAGTGATGTTGTGTCCTTCTACGGGCGTCATATGAGAGAATCCAATCTATTCTTCAGTTAATTATTATCTCAATAAAAATTGCTTGTTAAAGGAGGAGATTAGACAAGATTACTAGATAAATTATCCTAAATCATTTAATGATTTTCATATGGTATAAAGCAAAATTGACAAATTAGGGGCTTCCCTGGTGGCGCAGTGGTTGAGAATCTGCCTGCCAATGCAGGGGACACGGGTTCGAGCCCTGGTCTGGGAAGATCCCACATGCCGCGGAGCAACTAGGCCCGTGAGCCACAACTACTGAGCCTGCGCGTCTGGAGCCTGTGCTCCACAACAGGAGAGGCCGTGATGGTGAGAGGCCTGTGCACCGCGATGAGGAGTGGCCCCCGCTTGCCGCAACTGGAGAAAGCCCTCGCACAGAAACGAAGACCCAACACAGCCATAAATAAATAAATAAATAAATAAATAAAAATTTAAAAAAAAATTGACAAATTAAATACTGTTCATCCATACTCTGTCAGAGGCAATTGAAATAAATAAATCAATCAAAACTTTATTTATTTTAAGGTCTCCTGTTCTGGCTGAAACAGGAGTCATACAAGAGTTTTAAAAAACTTACTAAGATTAATATTTCTGATACAAAACTAAAAAAAATCTGTAAAAACTACCAGAAATAATCTCCCTTCACCATACAGTTTCAGTTTGTGAAATACTAGCATATCCTCTAATGGTTTTGTTAATTTATTAGGTTATGACTGTCTGCTGTCTTTCAATACGCACATTTGGTCCTTTTTAAACAATAGAGATATAACACTTGCAAATTAGAAAAGAGTTTACTGCTTTACAACAATGGAATATTTACAAAAAGACCCCTAGGGTAATAAATACATAACTGAATAACGATTATTTGTACCACAGTTTTTGCTGTATATTACATTTTTCACATAGAAGATACAATGCCCCAATTTTGCTCATTAACAAAGCATTATGTAGAAATCTTTGTTTCTTATTTTTTCCGTTCAAAATTCTACCCTTCACTCATGTAAAGGATATAGGCAAAGACTGAAGGCAGATTCAACAGGAAATAATGATAGAGCTTTGCTTTAATGGTAAAAATAAAAGTAATAGGGTACCAAAATATTTGTTCACACCGTCAATAGTCATAATGTTTTATTTTCCCCCAATATTTCTTATAAAGAAATGTCACATCTTATCAATTGATTCTACCCTTTCTAAGTTTTATTGAGATTGCTTTGCAAATAGCCTTTGATCGCATCTGCTGGAAAATGTCTTGAGCTTAGGCTATGGGAACATTCACAGTGTTGCAAGAAAGCAAGCATAGAAACTTTTCTAAGTTTTATATACACACACACGCTAATATTAACATAACAGTTTTACATTAATTGAATATAAACACCTTTTCACTCTTGTGCTTCACTTGATCCACCCATGCTCAGCAGACCTTATAAATATTGGGTTGGCCAAAAACTTTGTTCAGGTTTTTCCCATAAGAGCGTATCGAAAAACCCGAACGAACTTTTTGGCCAACACAATAATAGTCTCAGTATGTGTCTGTCTTTATATTCTTATCTGTAAAATGAGAATAATAATTGTACATGTCAAACATTTATTGTGAAACTACATTAAGCTTTTTAAAGTGCTTGATTATATAGTAAATGCTCAATAAAAGCCATGTGTTACTACATCGTCTTTACTAGTATCATCATCTAACAGATTCTCACACAGAAACCATCCTAAACTTTCCAGAATTCAGTGGTTGAAAATTTATCTAACTCACACTTTTGGCAAAGTAGCACCTCTTTTATTCCTGAAGAAAGCACTTATCAGTGTATACATGTATATTAGTTTTATGCATTTTGCTGCATTCCTCATTGAAATGAGAGCATGTTAAATGTAGCCTACAGGTATTTATTAATCTTTGCTTCTTTCTAGTGTCTTCTGTATCAGATGCTCGATAAGAATTTAATGAATTAAAACCATCCTTACCACTGTTTATTGTTTCCACCTTAATGGTATCCCTTTATACACATCAGTTTAAAGTTAATGTTACTACGAAACTGAGTTATTTGTAGTGAGGTGGATGGACCTAGAGTCTGTCATACAGAGTGAAGTAAGTCAGAAAGAGAAAAACAAATACCGTAGGCCAACACATATATATGGAATCTAAAAAAAAAAAAAATGGTCATGAAGAACCTAGGGGCAAGATGGGAATAAAGATGCAGACCTACTAGAGAATGGACTTGAGGATACGGGGAGGGGGAAGGGTAAGCTGGGACAAAGTGAGAGAGTGGCATGGACATATATACACTACCAAATGTAAAATAGATAGCTAGTGGGAAGCAGCCGCAGAGCACAGGGATATCAGCTCAGGGATATCAGCTCGGTGCTTTGTGACCACCTAGAGGGGTAGGATAGGGAGGGTGGGAGGAAGACGCAAGAGGGAGGAGATATGGGGATATATGTATACGTATAGCTCATTCACTTTGTTATAAAGCAGAAATTAACACACCATTGTAAAGCAATTATACTCCAATAAAGATGTTAAAAAATAAATACATAAATAAAGTTAATGTTACTATACTACACCTTATTCCAGAAACGATTTTAGTGGTACAGTAGATTATATTGATATTATTTTTTCAAGTCATGCCCAAGCACAGATTTTTGAATCCATTTCTTGTTTCCACCATTGTTCTTTTCCCTATGCCATGAAAATGCCATGTTCTGGATAGTGGTTATTCCTTTATCCTGGATTCAAGAATGAAGAAGACATATAGAACATCGCCACAGCTGCTACATGGCAAATAACACGAGAGAGACGTAAACCAATGCCATTAAAAGGCACTGGGGTTTGGGAGTTGCATATTATCGTCGTTTAACTATGCAGAAGCTGACTAACACAACTGGCTTACAAAAATCTATTCAACAGCATAAGAATAAGAAGAGGAAAATCAAGGTAAATGGACAGCAAAGATGAAAGCATAAGCTAAAGCCAGGAGAAAAAGAGTATGCAGAGCTGCATATTACTGAGTTCTATTAAAAAATTACAATACTATTCTTCTGTTTAACGTTTGTCTGCTTTTACGTTTTACCATTTTCTATTATTTTTCTCATTAGTAACTCTTGAAACTATTGCTCTTTCCTTTCCACCAGTCATTCTTCCCTCCTGGCTATTATGCTGCATAAAATATTCTCTGAAGGCTGAAAGATAGTTTTAAAAGGACCTCCCCTGTGACGCCAGGATTTTTAGATACCTTTGCTTTCCTCTCCCTCATACTGCCAATGGACTCTGGGGAAATGGGTTACCACAGAAATCCACCACTGTTGCCTGCCCTTCTGTAGCTGGCTGCAAGAGACAGGCAACCAGGTTCACTCGGAAAATACTCAACACCCTTTCCAGAGTTCCTCTACACCGTCTTGAGACTGGAGCCAGTGCCAGGCTGGGAAATGATTCTCCTCAATTTTACATTGTGTTTAAAAGGCTCCTACATGATGCCTCTGGAAAAACTCCTATGGTTATTATTCAACATAGCCTTAATAATTTAAACACCAAAATAAGTTATAATGTTAAAAATGTTAAAGATTAAGTGATGACATTTCAACATTTCTTAATTCTCCTATAGTCTTTTTAATGTCTTTTAAATGTTAATCTGGCATTATCCAGTTACTGCAGGAAACTGATATAGTTTTACCCAGCTGTCAACTGTCAATTCTCCTATTAAATACTTGAAGGTGATGCTAAAATGCAATTTAGCAACTGGAGAGTTATTTGTGGACCAGCGAGATTTAACCACTGACATTTTTTTCCTAGTGAAATCACGAGTGTCATTCTGACATCATGCACTGAAGGATGACAAGTTCTCTTCTTACAAAATCAAAGATTACTTTTAAATGGGCTGAACCAGCTTTGGAAGTAACAATATCTGGCTGAAGGGATGTTTAAATGCATTCTAGTTACCTCAGGGAAAAACGTAATAGCTTATGGATTCAGCTTCTTGTGTGTGTGTGCTTGAAAATGTAAAGTAATAAGATATGGAAGCACATGAAGGAAAATACGTATTCAAACGTTAAGAAAGAGTTACATGTACAAATTAAAATTGCTTCAGTGATTTTTATTGAAAAAGCTAAAAGCTAAAAGAAATAATACTTCACAGTTGCTTTATAGAGTTCTTGTTAAAAGTCAACAAAAACATTAGGCTAAGCTATTCAACATACTATGTCGATTCTGGCCCACTTAATTTCAAAGGGCAAAGTGACTTATAAAAGGTCACAAATTACATCAACATTATCGTCATACATTTTAACATTTAGCTTTGGCAAGCCAATAAAGTTGCTTTTGCTAATCATGCGTATGACATTTAAAAAGTTACAGACAGGAAATTATTTATTTTTCAAACAATTTAGGATTTTAGATATGTTAATTAACAAAAAAAGTAAACAGTCATTAAATAGAACAGACATTTAAAGTTAAAATATCCTCACTTTAAAGTAGGGGAAGTACTAAGGGAAGATTCAAGTAGAGGAAGAGTAAAGTATTGTACATGTATCCACTACCTACTCAGGAAAACTTAAGTGAAGAAAGAAGAAAATCTCCAGAAAATTTTAGAACACTTTAAGCTTTATTCTGCTATGGTACCAGCTGATAAGTGTAGTTCAAAGGGGAAAAAAAAAACCCTGTATGAAGTGCCTTTGTAATTTTTACCCAAATAGTAGTGGATGTTATTTCCATTACTTAAACTTTACCCCAGAGAATTATGCCTTAAGCATAATGTAGGTATCAACATTATAACATCTGTGCAGAGGAGAAAAAAAGAAACTTTATGTGATATGTTTTGGCAAAGAGCTTCTCCCCCCCCCCCATTTGTGTATGTATATATGTGTGTATGCGTGTGTGTGTGTGTGTGTGTGTGTAACTGTTTTTAAACAAAGCAAACAATCTTAGTCTAGCTGAGGCCAAGGTAAGCAGTAAGCCGTCTGGAGCAGCCTAACGGATTTTATGGTTGTGTGCAATTGACACTGTGAGCGTGATCATCAGCTTGAGATTCAACTCACCACCTGCTCCTTCCACATAGCCTAGACCTAAGCAGGTTCCTGCCTCCACAATTTAAGGGATACTTAATGGGGTCAGCTCTGATACAAGCTCTTATGTTAATAACAACTATATTACTTACCAGCTATGTAATATTAGGCCAACCCCTTCACCCCATCTCTGCCTCAGTTTTCTCCTAACAATTCTCCCCTTGCCTATAGTCCCCAACATTATAGAGCATTTACTGTTATACCCGAGGCATTGTACTAAGCATTTTCAACACATTATCTTTACTGCACAATCAAAACAACTCCAGAAGGTCGTTACTGATAGAAATTCCACCTGACAGGCAGAGAAACTAGGCTCAGTAACTTCTTCCAGATCACACAGGAAGTACCCTAATCAGGATGCCTATTTAGAAGTGAAGAGTCCAAACGCTTTAACTACCAACCTGTATGATTATGTAGTGACAGTACAATTTAAAACCTACAAAGAGGCACGCTACTTTCACAAAGCTCACAGAACGCTGAGAGGGAAAGGGGATTTGAGTTAAATGTCTGGAGTCCCGCGTTCTAGTCCACCCATCTCATTAATTAAATGTTCATCACTGTGAAAGTCTTTACATAATTCATCTAAAACTTTATTAAGGATTTCAGGATTAGCACAAACTGACATGCTGGCATGCCCTCTAGAGCTAGGTTAGGAGAGAACCCATAATGAACTGGCATTAACACAAAGCAAAAATTAAGTTATAGTAGTCACGTCAAAATAAATCAAACTTGTATAAAGGTTCTATTGATTTACAGGAAATAGAAAGTACAGAGAAACATGTTAAACTACATCTCATGGATGTAATCAGTAAAAATCAGATTATGGGAAACTTCACTGAACAAATTATTTTGATTCTTCAACAAACAAACTGCAAGGGGGCAAAAAGATGGAGTGGGATCCTATCGATTCAAACAGACAAAATATAAATCAACCAATCATCATGCATGGACCTTATTGGATCATAACTTAAATTTGAATATTGTCTATATATTTGATGATAAAAAGAAATTACTGTTATTGCTTTAGGTGTGATAATCACTTTAAGTTTATGTTAGAAAGATTTACATTTATATCTATGTGTGAGATAATATGATAGTATCTGGGATTTGCTACAAAATAATACAACAGTGGGAAAACTGAACAAGGGAAAGGATGGGGCAGGACTGGCCATGGGTTTGTGATTCTGGTGACTGTTGAAGTGTGTGATAGGTACATGGTGGTACATTACTCTTTACTTATTTTTTTTGTATGTGTGAAATTCTCCATAACAACAAAAAATTGGCAGTAGACCCAGAGAATTAGAAAAGCATTACTAAAGAAGCCTAAGAGAGGAGCCTCATGTAGGAAAACGGAGTTACAGTAGGGCTCATTGACATCTTAATGCCACTTTTTGAGTCTTGAACTGAGGGAAAGGAACATCATCTTGCTAGACACTAGAGAGGCAAACCCAAGAACCGAAAGTGAATGTGGGAGTACAGTGAACTGGCAAGACAAGCATGGCCACCCACAGAGACTTGTTGAGAGAAGAGAGAACAGTGAAATCTGAAGGGGCCTAAGATGGGTAGAAAAAGAAGCAGGGCAATGATCTTATGTAACCATGTTGGTATACATTTGTCAGTAGTGGAAATATATGTTGTAAACACAAAACTGCTATTTGTTAAATGTTAAAAGTGAAGCATGACACACCTATTAGGATTGCTATTAGGATGGCTTAATTCCCAACAGTGATAACACCAAATGCTGGTGAAGGTGTGGAGCAACAGGAAATTCATTCATCGCTAGTGGGAATGTAAAATGGTGCAGCCATTTTGGAAGACAGTTTGGCATTTTCTTACAAAGCTAAACATAACCTTACCATACCATCCAGCAACACACTCTTTTTTTTTTTTTTTTGAAAACTACCTTTTAAATGATTCTTTTTAATTATTATTTATTTATTTTTGGCTATGTTGGGTCTTCGTTTCTGTGCGAGGGCTTTCTCTAGTTACGGCGAGGGGGGCCACTCTTCATCGCGGTGCGTGGGCCTCTCACTATCGCGGCCTCTCTTGTCGCGGAGCACAAGCTCCAGACGCGCAGGCTCAAGAGTTGTGGCTCACGGGCCCAGTTGCTCCGCGGCATGTGGGATCTTCCCAGACCAGGGCTCGAACCCGTGTACCCTGCATTGGCAGGCAGATTCTCAACCACTGCGCCACCAGGGAAGCCCCCAGCAACACACTCTTAAGCATTTACCCAAACGAGTTGAAAATTTATATCCACACAAAAACCCGCACACAAATATTTATAGCAGCTTTTTTCATAACTGCTAAAAATTGGAAGCAACCAGGATGCCCTTCAATATGTGAATGTATAAATAATCTGTGGTACATCCTTGCAATGTAATATTATTCAGTGATAAAAAGAAATGAGCTATTAAGCCATGAAAATATATAGAGGAAATTTAAATGTGTAAAGTGAAAGAGCTAGTCTGAAAAGGTTACACACTGTACAATTCCAACTGTATGACATCCTGGAAAAGGCAAAACTATGGAGACAGTAAAAAGATCAATGGTTACCAGCAGCTGGGGTGAGTTGAGCGAGGGATGAACAGGGAAAGCACAGAGGATATTTAGGGCAGTGAAACTGTCCTGTATGATATCATATTTGACATTATACATTTGTCAATGCCCATAGAACTGTACAACACAAAAAGTGAACACTAATGTAAACTGTGGATTTTAGTTAATAATAAATCAAAATGGTACAAATAAACTTATTTACAAAACAGAAATAGAGTCACAGATGTAGAAAACAAACTTATGGTAACCAAGGGGGGTAAGGAGGGGGATAAACTGGGAGATTGGGATTGACATATACACACTACTACATAAAAAATAGATAACTAATAAGGACCTACTGTGTAGCAGAGGAAACTCTTCTGAATACTCTGTAATGGCCTATATGGGAAAAGAATCTAAAAAAGAGTGGATATATGTATATGTATAACTGATTCACTTTGCTGTACAGCAGAAACTAATACAACATTTTAAATCAACTATATTCCAATAAAAATTTAAAAAATAATAATATATCAATATTGGTTCATTCTGTGATAAATTTACCATATTAATTCAAGATGTTAATGGGGAAACTGTGGGGCGGAGGGAGAGGAAGTCTATAAGACCTCTCTGCATTTACTGTCCAATTTTTCAGTAGACCCAAAACTGCTCTAAAAAACATACTAATCTTTTTTTTTTTTTAAGGAAAGCACAATAACTACTGAAATATACAATCAGAACTGTTTGCAATCCAGGCTGGTAATTCAGGACCTGAGGGAGAACTCAGTGATCTGTCACTTGTCTTCCTCCTCATGCTCTGAGCCAGGGATCTGGGGCAGGAAAATAACACCAAGTATGAGTTTTCTCTTTGGGATCCTTGTATTCCCCAGAGGAGCTGGCATTGCTCTTGAGGGTGTGTCGCTCTTCATACAACCACTCACTGCAGAAATAACTGTTAGAATCAGAAGCACAACTTAAAAGTCTGAAACTCTCCAGACTAGAGGAATTTAAGTGTCTTTGGTAGGTGGATGCTCCTGGAGACTTATTCAGGGAAGCAGAGTGTGAGATTGCTAATATCTGGTCTGCCACCTACTAGGAATCTGACCTTGCAGGAAATATATGCTCATTATTTCACCAGGAAACTTACCCTCAGAATTAAAGGTATTTTATTATGGAGATAAAGAGAGATGCAATGAAGGCAGTTATGTCAAATCTTTCCATAGAGAATGCCCCAGGACCAGTAATTAGAGTATTTATCTATCTTATCAGTCTATCTATCCAACTAAAGGAAGAACTAATTAATTTATACACATTCAAACTAGTCCCAGAAAGTAGGACTACAAAATGCATTCAACAAAATAATTACAATTGATGATGATGATAATTATAATAATAATAAAATGGATGATGATATCAAGATAAATTTAAAAAGAGAGACTTAACAGTGAATGTAGAATAACATTATAGAGCTGTTGATCAAGGAAGACCGAAGGCTTGGCTTAGAGCTCTCCAGCCCCTGCACTTACAGGAAGCATGGCCAGTGAAGTCATTTGCAGAGTCCATGGGATAAAAAGAAGCCAGTTCTTCAGAAGAAGCACAGTATTATTTTTTTTTTTTTTTAACATCTTTATTGAAGTATAATTGCCTTACAATAGTGTGTTAGCTTCTGCTTTATAACAAAGTGAATCAGTTATACATATACAATATGTTCCCATTTCTCTTCCCTCTTGCATCTCCCTCCCTCCCACCCTCCCCATCCCACCCCTCTAGGTGGTCACAAAGCACCGAGCTGATCTCCCTGTGCTATGCGGCTGCTTCCCACTAGCTATCTATTTTACATTTGGTAGTGTATATATGTTCATGACACTCTCTTACCCTGTCACATCTCACCCCACCCCCTCCCCATATCCTCAAGTCCATTCTCTAGTAGGTCTGTGTCTTTATTCCCGTCTTGCCACTAGGTTCTTCATGGCCTTTTTTTGTTTGTTTGTTTCCTTAGATTCCGTATATATGTGTTAGCATACTGTATTTGTTTTTCTCTTTCTGACTTACTTCACTCTGTATGACAGACTCTAACTCCATCCACCTCATTACAAATACCTCCATTTCATTTCTTTTTATGGCTGAGTAATATTCCATTGTATATATGTGCCACATCTTCTTTATCCATTCATCTGTCGATGGACATTTAGGTTGCTTCCAGGTCCTGGCTATTGTAAATAGAGCTGCAATGAACATTGTGGTACATGACACTTTTTGACCTATGGTTTTCTCAGGGTATATGCCCAGTAGTGGGATTGCTGGGTCGTATGGTAGTTCTATTTGTAGTTTTTTAAGGAACCTCCATACTGTTCTCCATAGTGGCTGTATCAATTTACATTCCCACCAACAGTGCAAGAGTGTTCCCTTTCCTCCACACCCTCTCCAGCATTTATTGTTTCTAGATTTTTTGATGATGGCCATTCTGACTGGTGTGAGATGATATCTCATTGTAGTTTTGATTTGCATTTCTCTAATGATTAATGATGTTGAGCATTCTTTCATGTGTCTGTAGGCCATCTGTATATCTTCTTTGGAGAAATGTCTGTTTAGGTCTTCTGCCCATTTTTGGATTGGGTTGTTCGTTTTTTTGTTATTGAGCTGCATGAGCTGCTTGTAAATCTTGGAGATTAATCCTTTGTCAGTTGCTTCATTTGCAAATATTTTCTCCCATTCTAAGGGTTGTCTTTTGGTCTTGTTTATGGTTTCCTTTGCTGTGCAAAAGCTTTTAAGTTTCATTAAGTCCCATTTGTTTATTTGTGTTCTTATTTCCATTTCTCTGGGAGCTGGGTCAAAAAGAATCTTGCTGTGATGTATGTCATAGAGTGTTCTGCCTATGTTTTCCTCTAAGAGTTTGATAGTGTCTGGCCTTACACTTAGGTCTTTAATCCATTTGGAGTTTATTTTTGAAGCACAGTATTATTAAGCACACTGTTCATCATCCTTATCTGAAAGCTTTGGGACCAAGATATGTTTAAAAAGCAGGCTTCCTGGATTTTGGAAATTAATACAGTATATATACCAAATATTTTGAAAAATCCCCAGGACATCCTGGGGAAGCAATCTAGACTTAAACATACTAATATTTCTGCACTTAAACATACAAATACTGAAACTTCAGGAAATAAATGTTTAGCTCAAGTTATCCTCAAATGAACTTTGGCATCAGACTTAGAGAAAGTATTGTTTTGAGAGATTTGTGGATTTGTGGATTGCAGATACTAGGAGGGCTGTTTCTCATACAGTCTTCCTCCAGTAAAGCCAGAAAGCCCGAGGGAGTTCAGTAAAGCTCTACCGCTATGACTGGGGGTCAAGGACAGTGGGCCAAGTGGACAACTCCAGCTCCCTGAGCTTCTATTTTGTCAAATAACAGATCTTTTTTGCTTGAATACCCAGAGCCGTGGTTCTCAAATTCTAGGATATATCAGAATTCCCCACACTGGAGTAAGAGAGCATCTGAGCCTTTGGGATTTTTACCAAGTTCCCCAGATGACTGATGGCCACCAAATTTGAGAGCCACTGATCTAGAGGAATAGAAAGAAAGCATATTCTTAAGGCCATCCTTAAATCTTATTATTAGAGACACCAAATTCTAGGTTATAGGGCCAGAACGGTCCCTGAAGTGCTGATACGCTGCACCATTGGTTAAAAGTAGAGGTTAAAACAGCCACCAATTAAGTTTGCCTTCTGTCTTTAAAAAAATTGAGAAATTTTAATGAGCATGAGCCAAAAATGTCCCTTCTCACACTTTGGGGGAGGTATTACTCTACAGCAAAGTAAAGAAGAGACAGAAATAATCACACTTCCAAAATATTAGATGAGATTCTTTGATTAGTCTGTCCAGGATGGTCAGCTCATCCATACTGCCAGTGTATACAGGCACATAAACCAGAGAGTGTGCACAATTTAAAGCCTTCCATGAATTCAAATTCATTCGATAAAATGGAAAACCGTATTTTTTTTCTGCTACTATGAAAAATGTCAAGAGTCCCGCACTGAGATTTACTGCACTGAGTTGGCACTGGGCAACTATATGTAATGTGAAATGCGCTAACATATCATGCAGCAGCTGAATATGCATGCAGAACACTGCTTTCTTCTCAGCAGTGGCTGATATGGCCACAGTCAAACCCTGCTCTTAATCATCACAGACTCCAATGGAAAGGTACATCTGACTAACGGCCACAATCCCCAATTACCACCAAGATAGGGTCAAATTGACTTTACAAATCTGTGTTATTAATGCTTTGACATTTTCAGAATAAAATGTATTTTAAAATACTGGTAGCCAAGTAAATATTTTTTTTTGAAACTCTAAGTAAGCAAAGGAGGTAAAGGGGGGCAAAGTGGGAGAGAGAAAGGAAATTAACATCCACTGAGCATCTGTGAAGAGTGCACCCCTCTAAATGCTACACACATAATAGGCCTCTTGCTTCTCCCCAGTGAACAGGGGAACGTCCAGTTGATATGGGTCACTTACGATGGTGAACGCCACATTTAACTGGACTCTCTACCTGAGTCCAAGAGGTTGAATCATGGCGCTGGAACATCCACTGAATGTCACTATCAAGTGGCACAGTTAAAAAGAAGGGCAGTGTTTAATTATATGAGGAGTAAAATGGCCTGGAGTTCTGAAATTGCAGAATGTTTGGCTAGGTGAACAGTGACCTCCTCCATGCTAAGCCAAATAAGAAGTATAATAATTTGGCTATATTCTTAGTCAGTTGTTGATAAGTGACAATGCCTTGACTCAGTAACAGTTTTTTGCCACTGGATCTACATAGACAATTAAGGATAAAGGACAAATGTATTCAAGAATAAAAAAAATCCAACGACAAATCAACTTCAAAATGAAATCATAACTGACGTCTAGAAAGTTTTCAATGCCCTAAAAAAAGAGTCAGCACTTCCCCGCTCATGATGTATCAGCATTTATGTACAAAAAATCGAAAGAATGCACTGCGGTGTTTTGGGTAACTAGTATCTCTAAACCCATTGTTTTCTCTTTAATGCTTGCAAGCACAAGAAGCTATTGGAAGGGCAGCCTCCCTGTAATATCTCTAGTAAAAACAGCAGAGCTTAGAGTGGTTAGTAAAGTTTTCCTGATGATTTTCTGAATCAGTTCAATTTATAGTCACTTTGCATCTGAATCGGAATTGTGAATCAATTCACTTTACAGATGTAATGACGGTTAGTATGAAAATCTTCCCTTTCAAAGAAAAACAGAAAGCATGGGTTTTTTTTAGAAAATCACATTAACACTAAACCTTGGCTATTAAAAAATCCTCAATTATTTCTTCATGTAAGTTAATTTACATCACTTACAGAAAAGTTAGAAAAATGAAAGAGAAGATTAATTCCACAACCTAGATATAAAATTTTATTATACATATCCTTTTAGTCATTCTCTATTAATTTTCCCTAAACATACAAACACAAAATCATGAGTGTGTGCATTTATGCCTGTTATTTGAATAAAATCGATTAGGTAATAAATTAGTTATACATATCTAAAACATTCATATAAAAAGATCCTAGGGGCTTCCCTGGTGGCACAGTGGTTGAGAATCTGCCTGCCAATGCAGGGGACACGGGTTCGAGCCCTGGTCTGGGAAGATCCCACATGCCGCGGAGCAACTAGGCCCGTGCGCCACAACTACTGAGCCTGCGCGTCTGGAGCCTGTGCTCCGCAGCAAGAGAGGCCGTGACAGTGAGAGGCCCGCGCACCACGATGAAGAGTGGCCCCCACTCGCCGCAACTAGAGAAAGCCCTCGCACAGAAACGAAGACCCAACACAGCCATGAATAAATAAATAAATAAATATTTTTAAAAAAAGATTCTATATGAAAATAAACTATATCCTCCTGAATTTTTGTAAACCACCTTAAATAGTGGAGCAGAAAAGGTCCCCTAAGTAGGGGTTTTGAACTGCAAAAGAGATGAAAGAACATGGGACAGAGTCAATTGTCTCTCTCCAGTACTGAGTGCCAAATATAAAACTAAACATTATTGCTCATTTCTTAAATCAATGTTCCACCAAATAAAAATGAAGATTTAACCATTGATGTATGGCATTTAAAATTTCCCCATCCATTCATTTATTCAGTATTCTCATTAAGATGCTATTTCTTAACTAATACTGTCTAGGAACTGAGGAAACAAAGATGAATAAGAGTTCCCACCCTTCAAGAACTCACAGTCAAGCCAAAGATACAGAGAAGTAAGCAGGAAATTATAATACAGTATGATAAATGCTATGAGAGCCCTAAGTGGAACACAGCTGCTAAACTATCCATGAAAGGGGACTCAGCAGGGAAGCCTTCCTAGAAAGGGTAATATTAATTTTAGTCTTGAAGGACTAGTTGGTTTTAACTAGGCAAAGAGACAGAAGGTGCTTAGGGAGAAGGAAGGGTGAGACAAGCAATGGGAGCAACAACAATAAAAAACCTAAAGCAAGAGAGAAACTGGCAGGTTCTTCACTATTCAGGTAAGTTAGTTAAGTGGGAGGCGGGAAGAGGAGAGAAGTGAGGCCAAGAAGTTAGACAGGGGCCTTATGTGCTAGGCCATGGGTTTGAGCCATGGTCAAATGGTAATGAGGTAATATTGTGGGCTCAGACTATCTCACCTGTAAGGGCACAGTGTTCATTTGCCTTCCTTAGTGATGGTATTTTTGATCACCCTACTCAAAGTGTTGTTAAATTTCTCCAATGTATATTTACTATAATGGCTATTATTTTTCCTTTGGAACTATAAATAATTTGTGGGGAGATTATTTAAGACCATATGTTATAGACAGAGTGTTTGTGTCCCTCAAAATTCATATGTTGAAGCCTGAATCTTCAATATGATAGTATTAGGGGGTGAGGTCTTTGGGAGGTAATTAGAAAAGGTCAGGTGGGTGGGGCCCTTATGATGGGATCAGTGCCCAAAAAACAGACCAGAGAGCTTGCTCTCTCCTTTTCTCTCTGCCATGTGAGGACACAGCAAGAAGGCCATCTTCAAGATAGGAAGTGGGCTCTCACCACATACCAAATCTGCTGGCACCTTGATTTTGGATTTCTCAGCCTCCAGAAATGTGACAAATAGATGCCTGTTGTTTAAGCCACACAGTCTGTGGTATTTTGTTATGGTAACCTGAACTGACTAAGATAGCATGCAAATAAGCTCTTCACGAAAGCTTGATGATTCTTGAGTGAAACAATCTTTGTGGAGGTTGACTTATGAGTTCCAATTTAGGCAGGTTAAATTTAAGGAGCCTGTGGGAACTCCAAATGGAGATGCAATGTAGTAATTGCTACATTGTACTGACACTCAAGAGAGAGATCAGGGCTGGTGATTTATTTGGGGAGTCCACAGAGATTTAGACAAGGGGATAGATAAGGAGACAGAGGCATTTACTAGAGCAGTGATTCTCAAAATGTGGTCCCCGCACTAGCAGCATTGGCCTCACCTGAGTACTTCTAAGGCCCCATTTCATATCTACTGAACCAGAAAATCTGGGGGTGATGCCCAGCACTGTGTGCTTTGACAAACCATCCAGGTGATTTTGATGCTACTAGAGGTTGAGGACCACTGAACTGGACAATGTATGTAAAAGTACTTTGTCTGTATCTAGTAAGTTTAGATGATGCTAAAGATGAAGAAGAAAGAGGAGGAGGAGGAAAACAAAACCACCACCACTTCCACCACCATACTGTAGGATAATAAGCCTAACTTCCAAGTTGCTTTAAAAACACTGTTTGTAAAAAACAGCATCAGCTTATGAAATGAGTCATTTGGATTATCCATGTATTATACTGTATTGTACAACAGGTGTGTGAATTACATATTAGAGATTAAGCTGATCTTGAGGACCCACAGATAGTAATTACATATTGCCATGTGTGACCAAAGGTACAGCTTAACTATTGTTCTTCATCCTTTAAAAAACCATTATCCAGAATTACAACTTGCTAGATATTTGTAATTTGCCTATTTCATGTGAGAAATGAATTATTAAAAGGTTCACATTATAGCTGAGGTACTTTAAAAATATAAATTTACTACTCAATAGATACAAGCCATCACTTACTAATTATATTTTCAAAATGCCTCTAATTTAAATTCACCAGTGATTGATGTAGTAAGACAAGCAGTAAGCACAGGAGATAATTTAATCAACAAATGACCCTGTGAAAAGTGATGAAGGTAAAAGTTTCATTTAATTTTATGTCACTTTTTCATTTCTAAATTGTTAACTTAGGTACTGTTCATAGGTGGGCATTCAATTTGTTACTCGCATTCATTAGAAAGTAACTAACCACATTAAAAGGTCTTTTAGGGCTTCCCTGGTGGCGCAGTGGTTGAGAATCTGCCTGCTAATTCAGGGCACACGGGTTCGAAACCTGGTCTGGGAAGATCCCACATGCCGCGGAGCAGCTGGGCCCGTGAGCCACAACTACTGAGCCTGCGCATCTGGAGCCTGTGCTCTGCAACAAGAGAGGCCACGATAGTGAGAGGCCCATGCACCGCGATGAAGAGTGGCCCCCGCTTGCCGCAGCTAGAGGAAGCCCTCGCACAGAAACGAAGACCCAACACAGCCAAATAAATAAATAAATGATAATTAAAGGTGCTAATAATTTTTAAAAAAAAGGTCTTTTAAGGACCATGAACAGTGTTTCACTATCTTCTTATCTTTTCATTTTGCCCTGAGTTCTCGACCAGCTACGAAATTTAACTTTTCCTGCATAGCTAAGTATGTGAAAGTGAAACTCCCAAGATACCTTATGAAATTCTAATTATAATTAATGAACACGTTATTGAGAATAAAAATTTTAAATGGGAAAAATTAATCACAGATTTTGTGAAAATGTTTTTAAATTATGAAACCCAAGAGTAGTTATAATCAAACTTTTAATCACCTCTAGAAATTATCTCTCTGCAAAAACATATTTTCAACTAAAATGGGCACTCAACTCACAAAGCCATATGTGGAAAAAAATTATATCTGAAACCATTCCATTTGTTCTTGACAGTCTGTGTCCATGTCATTATACTGTAAAATTAGCTGTTCCTAGAAGCAGCCACTCTAACAATAAACTGAGCATTAAATATATGCAAGGCACTTTGTTAAGTCAATTAAATGTATTACCTTTAATTCTTCAACCAACACCAAGACGTAGGTAGAATTATCCATACTGTACAGATGGCATATTTGAGTAGTAAAAGGTTATGTTGTGACTCCAAAAATCTAAACTCTCAGCCACCTTGCTCTGTGTACATTAATTAACTAATCTCTGACTCTTTTTTAATATTCCAGAAATTTGTTTAAAAGTAAGCCCATATACATTTCTCAAAGGTCTTTCTGAGTACCTTTTTGCTTGATCTAATCCCTGTCTTCCCTTCCACTCCTTACCAAGTGATACACAGCAAAATGATGGCGGTCAGAACAGAACAAAAGCCCAAGTCTCTGAACTCCTGGTGTTCTACTCTGCAGAGTAAGATGACCATGCATTGCACAGCCCAAACCTGATCCCCGCTAGCAAATGGCGAATAAGGGACTGCAGAGAGACTTCCTGAATCTATTCACATGTATTTCTCAATTAGAGTAAGTTATCCTTCACATGCTCAAAAACAAAATAGCAAAATACATCGTTTATTCCTTGCTACATCTTTTCTATGCAATTTAGTTTTTCATAGGGGAGTCTAATGATTTCCTACAATCTATGAGAGTAGTATTATTTATTAGCGATACAGACTTTTCTGAGTAGTATAGGCTGGAGGGCAGGCTCTCACACACAGAGCTCCAGTATTTTTTATGCCTCACTCATTTTTGATTGGTGGACAATTTGTAAATATCCTTTGGGTCAATTCTCTCCCACATCTTGACTGAAGAATTAAATTCAATAAAAATTTTTGAAATGCTAATTTTAGTATTTTAATATGTTACCATATTTTAAAAGTATATTTATTTATATTTCTGTAGTTTAATCATTAACTTGTAAATTAAAATTCCATCCCCGAAAACAATGGACGGGGAATAGCACAGTAATTAGGAAAGTCTGGAACAACAATGTCTATCACAAATACCACGCAAGCCACAAATGGGAGCCACGTATACAGTTTTTAAATGTTCCTGTAGTCACATTCAAATAGGGAAAAGAATAGCTGAAATTAATTTTCAGAATATATGTATTTAATGCAATATATCCAAAAGACTACCATTTCAACATGTAATCAATATTAAAATATAATATTTTACTTCTTTTTCATATAAAGTCTTTGAAATTCAGTGTGAGTTTCACACTTACAGCACATTTCAGTTCAGACTAGCCACATGAGGACAGTGGCTACTATACTGGACAGCGCAGCTCCAAAATTAACCTTAAATAATTTTAAAATGTATTCGTAATATCAGTAAAAAAGCACCACATTTTCTCTTCCTTTCTTGACATAGTTGCTCTTCCTTTGCATATTATAAGTAAACATAATGCTATAAAGACATAGCCAATAGTAATGAGATATCCCACAAAATCACATCAATACACATTGCCCACAATTTACTATGGAGTATGTCATAATGACATTTATCACAGAGAAGTCTTAACCATGTTTTACAGTTGAATATTTTCATATGTATCATCTGAATATCTTATCAAATTTGGTTTTAATCTGTTTACAAAGTTTCCTTCTAAACTAATTAAATTTTCAAGGATCTTTCTTTTCTTATGTTTCCCGAATATAAAACCACTCTAGAAATGTGCTGTTCTATAAGCGACATTATCCCTTTGCATTTATAATCCTGAAATGTGAAACTACACATATACTCCCAATACTGCCTGCTCTTCTATTTTTACATTGCCCTTTAGAAATTTCTAGTGCTTAGCCCAAGGGCATGGCTAGACAGTAAGAAAAGAAAGCTCTTTCTGAGCATGTCCTTCAGCATAATGTCAGAGCTAGGATCCATTTATTTCAGAAATGTTTCCAAGCATCAAGCCAGAGTAATATCAAACACGAGGAAGGCACTGCAACCAGTAGTCTCTTGCAGTGATTCTACGCCATGTTCACCTTAATCCTGACACCGTTTAGTCTTTCCACTGTTATTAATTGCTACCTTTTTCTGCCTTTGCTAATCTTAAATTCATAAGTACAACCAAACTTTGGAAAATAAATACTTCAAAATGCTTTCTTAGGAATCTTAGGTAATACAAACATACAATGGTTTCCCTTTAGGCTCACGATGAAGTATGGAAAAGCACCCAATGTACAGCCAAGCAAGAGACAGCTTAAAAGCTAAAAATATTTGAACCAAAGTAAACTAATTTTTAAGAATATTTATTGTGGAATATTCATAGCAATTAACTTTTACGACTAGAACATAATATTTAATCTAATCTGTTAATACAGGTTCACATCATAAGTGACACATATTGCTTTCTAATTAGAAATGGAGATTTTATTATACTGACAAAGACACATATGAAGATGCTAATTAATGCTGACTTATAAGAGTTTAAATAATGATAGTCCACTTCTCAATGGGTCATATTTCTTTTTTTTTGTAACATCTTTATTGGAGTATAACTGCTTTACAATGGTGTGTTATTTTCTGCTTTATAACAAAGTGAATCAGCTATACGTATACATATATCCCCATATCTCCTCCCTCTTGCGTCTCCCTCCCACCCTCCCTATCCCACCCCTCTAGGTGGTCACAAAGCACCGAGCTGATCTCCCTGTGCTATGTGGCTGCTTCCCATTAGCTATCTATTTTACATCTGGTAGTGTATATATGTCCATGCCACTCTCTCACTTCGTCCCAACTTACTCTTCCCCCTCTCCGTGTCCTCAAGTTCATTCTCTATGTCTGCGTCTTTATTCCTGTCCTGTCCCTAGGTTCTTCAGAACCATTTCTTTTTTTTGTTTTTAGATTCCATATATATGTGTTAGCATACGGTATTTGTTTTTTTCTTTCTGACTTACTTCACTCTGTATGACAGACTCTAGATTCATCCACCTCACTACAAATAACTCAATTTCATTTCTTTTTATGGCTGAAAAATATTCCATTGTATATATGTGCCACATCTTCTTTATCCATTCATCTGCTGATGGACACTTAGGTTGCTTCCACGTCCTGGCTATTGTAAATAGAGCTGCAATGAACATTGTGGTACATGACTCTTTTTGAATTATGGTTTTCTCAGGGTATACGCCCAGTAGTGGGATTGCCGGGTCATACAGTGATTCTATTTTTAGTTTTTTAAGGAACCTCCATGCTGTTCTCCATAGTGGCTGTATCAATTTACATTCCCACCAACGGTGCAAGAGGGTTTCCTTTTCTCCACACCCTCTCCAGCATTTATTATTTGTAGATATCTTGATGATGGCCATTCTGATTGGTGTGAGGTGATACCTCATTGTAGTTTTGACTTGCATTTCTCTAATGATTAGTGATGTTGAGCATCCTTTCACGTGTTTGTTGGCAGTCTGTATATCTTCTTTGGAGAAATGTCTATTTAGGTCTTCTGCCCATTTTTGGATTGGGTTGTTTGTTTTTTTGATATTGAGCTACATGAGCTGCGTGTAAATTTTGGAGATTAATCCTTTGTCGGTTGCTTCATTTACAAATATTTTCTCCCATTCTGAGGGCTGCCTTTTCATCTTATGTTTTCCTTTGCTGTGCAAAAGCTTTTAAGTTTCATTAGGTCCCATTTGTTTATTTTTGCTTTTATTTCCATTTCTCTAGGAGGTGGGTCAAAAACGATCTTGCTGTGATTTATGTCATAGAGTGTTCTGCCTATGTTTTCCTCGAAGAGTTTTATAGTGTCTGGCCTTACATTTAGGTCTTTAATCCATTTTGAGCTTATTTTTGTGTATGGTGTTAGGGAGTGTTGTGATTTCATTCTTTTACATGTAGCTGTCCAGTTTTCCCAGCACCACTTACTGAAGAGGCTGTCTTTCCTCCATTGTATAGTCTTGCCTCCTTTATCAAAAATAAGGTGACCATCTGTGCGTGGGTTTATCTCTGGGCTTTCCATCCTGTTCCATTGATATATATTTCTGTTTTTGTGCCAGTACCATACTGTCTTGATTACTGTAGTTTTGTAGTATAGTCTGAAGTCCGGGAGCCTGATTCCTCCAGCTCCGTTTTTCTTTCTCAAGATTGCTTTGGCTATTCGGGGTCTTTTGTGTTTCCATACAAATTGTGAAATTTTTTGTTCTAGTTCTGTGAAAAATGCCATTGGTAGTTTGATAGGGATTGCACTGAATCTATAGATTGCTTTGGGTAGCAAAGTCATTTTCACAATGTTGATTCTTCCAATCCAAGAACATGGTATATCTCTCCATCTATTTGTATCATCTTTAATTTCTTTCATCAGTGTCTTGTAGTTTTCTACATACAGGTCTTTTGCCTCCTTACGTAGGTTTATTCCTAGGTGTTTTATTCTTTGTGTTGAAATGGTAAATGGGAGTCTTTCCTTAACTTCTCTTTCAGATTTTTCATCATTAGTGTATAGGAATGCAAGAGATTTCTGTGTATTAATTTAGTATTCTGCTACTTTACCAAATTTATTGATTAGCTCTATTAGGTTTCTGGTGGCATCCTTAGATACTCTATGTATAGTATCATGTCATCTGCAAACAGTGACAGCTTTACTTTTTCTTTTCTGATTTGAATTCCTTTTTTAAAAAATTAATTAATTTATTTATTTATTTTTGGTTGTGTTGGGTCCTCATTTCTGTGCGAGGGTTTTCTCTAGTTGTGGCAAGCCGGGGCCACTCTTCATCGCCGTGCATGGGCCTCTCACTATCGCGGGCTCTCTTGGTGGGAGCACAGGCTCCAGACGCACAGGCTCAGTAGTTGTGGCCCACGGGCCTAGTTGCTCCGCGGCATGTGGGATCTTCCCAGACCAGGGCTCGAACCCATGTCCCCTGCATTGGCAGGCAGACTCTCAACCACTGTGCCACCAGGGAAGCCCTGAATTCCTTTTATTTCTTTTTCTTCTCTGACTGCTGTGGCTAAAACTTCCAAAACTATGTTGAATAATAGTGGTGAGAGTGGACAACCTTGCCTTGTTCCTGATCTTAGAGGAAATAGTTTCAGTTTTTCACCATTGAGAACGATGTTGGCTATGGGTTTGTCATATATGGCCTTTATTATGTTGAGGTAAGTTCCCTCTATGCCTACTTTCTGCAGGGCTTTTATCATAAATGGGTGTTGAATTTTGTCAGAAGCTTTTTCTGCATCTATTGAAATGATCATATGGTTTTTCTCCTTCAATTTGTTAATATGGTTTATCACATTGATTGATTTGCGTATATTGAAGAATTCTTGCATTCCTGGGATAAACCCCACTTGATCGTGGCGTATGATCCTTTTAATGTGCTGTTGGATTCTGTTTGCTAGTATTTTGTTGAGGATTTTTGCATCTATATTCATCAGTGATATTGGCCTGTAGTTTTCTTTTCTTGTGACATCTTTGTCTGGTTTTGGTATCAGGGTGATGGTGGCCTCGTAAAATGAGTTTGGGAGTGTTCCTCCCTCTGCTATATTTTGGAAGAGTTTGAGAAGGATAGGTGGTAGCTCTTCTCTAAATGTTTGATAGAATTCGCCTGTGAAGCCATCTGGTCCTGGGCTTTTGTTTGCTGGAAGATTTTTAATTACAGTTTGAATTTCAGTGCTTGTGATTGGTCTGTTCCTATTTTCTATTTCTTCCTGGTTCAGTCTCGGAAGGTTGTGCTTTTCTAAGAATTTGTCCATTTCTTCCAGGTTGTCCATTTTACTGGCATATAGTTGCTTGTAGTAATCTCTCAGGATCCTTTGTATTTCTACAGTGTCAGTTGTTACTTCTCCCTTTTCATTTCTAATTCTATTGATTTGAGTCTTTTCCCTTTTTTTCTTGATGAGTCTGGCTAATGGTTTATCAATGTTGTTTATCTTCTCAAAGAACCAGCTTTTAGTTTTATTGATCTTTGCTATTGTTTCCTTCATTTCCTTTTCATTTATTTCTGATTTGATCTTTATGATTTCTTTCTTTCTGCTAACTTTGGGGGTTTTTGTTCTTCTTTCTCTAATTGCTTTAGGTGTAAGGTTAGGTTGTTTATTTGAGATGTTTCTTGTTTCTTGAGGTAGGATTGCCTTGCTATAAACTTCCCTCTCAGAATTGCTTTTGCTGCATCCCATAGGTTTTGAGTCGTCATGTTTTCATTGTCATTTGTTTCTAGGTATTTTTTGATTTCCTCTTTGATTTCTTCAGTGATCTCTTGGTTATTAAGTAGTGTATTGTTTAGCCTCCATCTGTTTGTATTTTTTACAGATTTTTTCCTGTAATTGATATCTAGTCTCATAGCGTTGTGGTCGGAAAAGATACTTGATACGATTTCAATTTTCTTAAATTTACCAAGGCTTGATTTGTGACCCAAGATATGATGCTGGAAAATGTTCCATGAGCACTTGAGAAGAAAGTGTATTCTGTTGTTTTTGGACGGAATGTCCTATAAATATCAATTAAGTCCATCTTGTTTAATGTATCATTTAAAGCTTGTGTTTCCTTATTTATTTTCATTTTTGGATGATCTGTCCATTGGTGAAAGTGGGGTGTTAAAGTCCCTTACTATGATTGTGTTACTGTCGATTTCCCCTTTCATGTCTGTTAGCATTTGCCTTATGTATTGAGGTGCTCCTATGTTGGGTGCAGAAATATTTACAATTGTTATATCTTCTTCTTGGACTGGGCCCTTGATCATTATGTAGTGTTCTTCTTTGTCTCTTGTAATAGTCTTTATTTTAAAGTCTATTTTGTCTGATATGAGAATTGCTACTCCATCTTTCTTTTGATTTCCATTTGCATGGAATATCTTTTTCCATCCCCTCATTTTCAGTCGGTATGTGTCCCTAGGTCTGAAGTATATATGCTCTTGTAGACAGCATATATACGGGTTTTGTTTTTGTATCCATTCAGCCAGTCTGTGTCTTTTGGTTGGAGCATTTAATCCATTTACATTTAAGGTAGTTATTGATATGTATGTTCCTATTACCATTTTCTTAATTGTTTTGGGTTTGTTATTGTAGGTCCTTTCCTTCTCTTGTGTTTCCCGCCTAGAGAAGTTCCTTTAGCATTTGTTGTAAAGCTGGTTTGGTGGTGATGAATTCTCTTAGCTTTTGCTTATCGGTAAAAGTTTTAATTTCTACGTGGAGTCTGAATGAGATCCTTGCTGGGTAGAGTAATCTTGTTTGTAGGTTTTCCCCTTTCATCACTTTAAATATGTCCTGTCACTCCCTTCTGGCTTGCAGAGTTTCTGCTGAAAGATCAGCTGTTAACCTTATGGGGATTCCCTTGTTCAATGGGTCATATTTCTAATAAAACTCATAGAAAAAATATTTCCCTAATAAAGGATGAATACTTCTCACCTATTGAATAAGTACTTTGTAGAGAATTATTGTATAGAAATGCAGAAATAAGTTACTTCCTTTAAATAACATGTGGTAACCCACTTCCCCATCTATGTTTTTTTTAATGCTTATATAACTTAATTCACAGGATAGTTTAAAGTATTAAATACCACCTAGCCTGGCAAACATCAAGTGCTCTGTAAATCAGATTGTAAACTGGAAGTAACTGAATGGATGTGGTACACAGAATACCACCACCCAAAGATGTTCATGTCCTAATCCTGGGAACCTGTGAATATGCAATCTTACATGGTAAAAGGGATTTGCAGATGTGATTAAGGTTAAGAATTTGAGATGGGAACATCATCCTGGATCATCTGTGTTGGCCCAACCTAATAACATGAGTCCTTAATCTGAAGACCCTTTCCCACCTAGGATCAGAGAGACATGTTATTATAGAAAGACGGGTCAGAGACATGTGACTTTACTGGATTTGAAGATGGCGGAGGGGGCCACAAGCTAAGAATTATTCTTCATGACCTGTTTGGTCACCCTAAAGTATCGTTTGGACTGTAAGGAAATAATACTTTAATTCTAATCTTCATTTACTGGTATAAAGAGGTAATAATTTGGCTCTCTTGCATTTTCCAAAAACTTCCAATTTTTTTAAGTGTTTTTAGGAATTTATGGTATTAAACATATTTTACGTATTTAATTTCATTGACGATATCAATCTTTTTAAAATTTCTAACTATTTCTGCAATTGGCCATTGTGAACCCCTTCAGTTTGGCTCCTTAATTTTTGTCAATAAATCCAATAGTGTTTCATAGCTTTCCTGCTTTCTGATATGGCCATATGTCCTAGATTTATCTTGACTATTCCCTGCTGTATACCTGGAATCAGCCATTCCTCCAAACAGATAAGGTATTTTTTTAGTAGTAAATACTCTGGTGTTGTATGGGGGCTTCCCTGGTGGTGCAGTGGTTGAGAATCTGCCTGCTAATGCAGGGGACACAGGTTTGAGCCCTGGTCTGGGAGGATCCCGCATGCTGCGGAGCAACTGGGCCCGTGGGCTGCAACTGCTGAGCCTGCACGTCTGGAGCCTGTGCTCCGCAGCAAGAGGCCGCGATGGTGAGAGGCCCACGTGCTGCGATGAAGAGTGGCCCCCACTTGCTGCAACTGGAGAAAGCCCTCACAGAAACGAAGACCCAACACAGCCAAAAATAAATAAATAAATTTAAAAAAAAAAAGCACTAGGCTTCTACTTTCTTAAAAATAAAAAAATACTCTGGTGCTGTATCTAAAAGGACACTGACATACAGAAGGTCATCTAGGTTTTCTCCTATGTCATGTACTAGGAGTTTCATAGTTTTATGTTTTACATAGGTCTATAATCCATTTTGAGTTAATTTTTTGAAAAGTATAAGGCATGTGTCTAGACTCACTTTTTTGGCATGTGGATCTGAAGTTGTTCCAGCACCATTTGCTGAAAGATCTTTGATCCACTGTATTGACTTTGCTCCTATGTCAAAGATCAGTTGACTATATTAATGTCGGTCTATTTCTGGGCTCTCTACTCTGTTCCATTGAGCAATTTATCTATTATTTCTCTAATACCACACTGTCTTGATTGCTGTAGCTTTACAGTAAGCCTTGTAGTTGTGTAGTATCAGTCCTCTGACTTAGTTCTTCCTCCTTCAATACTGAGTTGTCTATTCTGGATTTTTTGCCTTTCTGTATATATTTTAGAGTAAGATTGTTGATATCCACAAAATAACTCACTGAAACTTTTATTGGAACTGCACTGAATGTAAATATCAAATTGCAAAGAACTGACATCTTGACAACATTGAGTCTTCCTATCTGTAAACATGGATTTATTTACTTGTTCTTTGATATCAGAATTTTGTATTTTCCTCATATAGATCTTGTACATACGTTTTTTAAGTTTTCCTCAGTTTATTTTTTAATTTTTTTAGGCCACACCCTACAGCATGTGGGATCTTAGTTCCCTGACCAGGGATTGAACCCATGCCCCCCGCATTTGGAGTGCAGAGTCTTAACCACTGGACCACCAGGGGAAGTCCCATACATGTTTTTTTTTAAATATATACCAAAATGTATTTCATTTTGAAGGTACTAACTTAAATGGTAATTTATTTTTAATTTCAAAGTCAACTTGTCAATTGCTGGTATATAGGAAAGCAAATTACTTTTGTATATTAACCTTGTATCCTGCAACCTTGCAATTATCACTTATTAGTTCCAGGAGGTTTTTTTGTTGAGTCTTTTGGTTTTTCTATGTAGATAATCATGTAACCTGTGAACAATTTTGTTTCTTCCATTCTGATCTGTGTACCTTTTACTTCCTTCTTGTCTTACTGCATTTCCTAAGACTTAGAGTCTGACGTTAAAAAGCAGTAGTGAGAGAGGACATCCCTGCCTTGCTCTTGCTCTTAGCAGGAAATCTTTCAGTTTCTCATCACTAAATTTGATATTAGTTGTAGGTTTTTTGTAGATATTCTTTATCAAGTCAAGGAACTTCCTCTCTATTCCTAGTTTGCTGAGAGTTTTATCATGAATGGGCATTAGATTTTGTGAAATGAATTTTCATCTATTAATATCATCATGTATTCCTTCTTCATTAGCCTGTTGATGTGGTGGATTACTTTAAAGGTTTTGCAAATGTTGAACTAGCCTTTCATACCTGGGATAAATGCCACTTGGAGACAGTGTATAATTCTTCTTATAACACTGTTGGATTCAAGTTGCTAATATTTTGTTGAGGATTTGTCCATCTATGTTCATAAGTAATATTGGTCTGTAATTTTCTTTTCTTGTAATGTCTTTGTCTGGCTTTGGTATCAAGGTAATGCTGGCTTCCCAGAATGAGTTAGGCAGTATTTCCTTCTCTTCATTTTTTTGGAAAAGTTTCTGAGGAGAAGTTGGATTTATTCTTATATTTGTTCCTCTACAGGTAAGAGGTCTGTCCCCCTGGTTTCTTTCATGATTTTTATTCATCTTTGATTTTCTGAAGTTTGAAAATGATATGACTAGGTGTAATTTTGCTGGCATTTATCCTGCTTGTTGATGATTTAATTTCCTCACCTTGGTTTGGTGTCTGACATCAAGTTGAGGGAGATTCTTAGTCATTATTGCTTCACATATTGCTTCCTTTCCTTTCTCTCTTTCTTCTCCTTTTGGTATTCGCATTACAAGTATGCTACACCTTTTATAGTTATACACAGTTCTTGGATATTGTTCTATTTTTTTTACCCAGTCTTTTTTCTCTTCACTTTTCAGTTTTGGAAGTTTCTTCTGTCATATCCTCACGCCTCAAGCTCAAAGATTCCTTCCTCATCTGTGTTCAGTCTACTAATAAGTCCATCAAAAGCATTTGTAAGTGCTAGCACTTTTTTTGGATTCTTTATTAGAATCTCCATCTCTCTTCTTACATTACCCATCTGTTCTTGCAAATTGTTTACTTTTCCATTAAAGCCCTTGGCATATTAATCATAGGTTTGTTTTTTTTTTTAAAGTCCTGGCCTGATAATTCCAACATTCCTGCCATTTCTGTCTCTGGTTCTGATGCTTGTTCAGTCTCCTCAAACTGTGTATTTTGCCTTTTAGTAAGCCTTGTACTTTTTTGTTGAAATGTGAACATGATACAACGAATGAAAGGAACTGTGCTATGTGGGCCTTTAGTAATGTAGTGTTAAGATGTCATGAAAGAGAACTATTCTATACTTTTATAATTCTCAGTCTTTCAGTGAGCCCCTGCACTGTGAACTTCACCAGTACATCTTAGTTTTATCTCCCTACTCCACCTTAGGTGGGACTGGATGGACAGAAGGGGCTGGAGTTTGGTATTTCCTTGTCCCCACAAAGACTTAGATAATATCTCAGCAGGTTAGGCTCCTGAGGGCAGGCTTTGTTAAGAATAACAAAATGCCCTGGAATCTTTCAAAATGGTTAGTTTTCCCTTCCCCCTACCAGAAGCACAGGGGGATTTTTCTCTGATATTCACTGTGAGGATCTGGTAGTGCTCCTACAGGTAAAACTCACAAAAGCTTGGGAGCCCTCAAGACTGAGCCCTGCTGGAGTTTTTAACTCTCAGATTTGTCCACACTGAGTCTCCAGTAATTTGTTAATTGCAGTTTAGGTTTTCCTACCACAGCACTGGTTCCAGTGGAGGTTTCTCCTTGGGGGTTTCTACTCTGGTAAACTCCTATTCTCTATATCTGCCTATTTGTCTAACTTTGGAAGCAGCATGTTACCCTGTGACTTACTTCTCTAATGGTTTCTATGAAGAGTTGTGGGTTTTTTCCCAATTTATTAATCTTTTTACTTGTTGTCATGACTGAGTGGAGACTTCTAAGCTCCTTACTTGCAATTCCAGAAACTGGAAATCCACCTAACTGTTGGCTAAGTTTCTTTTAAGTGTGCCTATAAAATGATCTTTTAATTTTGAGGAATTTTGGTCCATAAATGACCTTGACAAAAAGATGGATCCCACTCCCCGGACATGTGTAGAATACAGAATAAAATAAATGTACACATAATGTTTGCCTGGTGTTCTTTTATTATTTAAATATGATAAATGTATATTTATTCATCCTTTAGATATATATATATATATTTATGTATATATGTGTACACATTTGTATTTTACTGTACTTAGTATATATTTAATATATTTACCTACATGTATGATTAAATACAACACATTTTTTGAAATGGTTCCAAGGACTCAGATTTGGGTTGTTTCTTATATAAACTATTTTCTTATTTTTGGATTAACACTTGTACTCTTAATATCTAAACATAATGCTTAATGACTCTTGATCTATATATTTTAAGTAATCCATTATGAACTAATTATAAAATATCACTTCATACATGCTAGCATATAATATACATGTGTACAGTCAAAGCTACCGGTACTTATTATATTTTGTTGCAAGCCTAGGTCAACATATGTAAAAATTTCTTGACAATTTTACAGTTTTCCTCAAAACTAATTCATTTTTTTAAAAAATGGAGAAATTCCACTTAAAACATAACCTTCCAAATAATGTTAACTACCCACCTGAGCATAGTAAGTATGTTATTCCAAACTATATACATTAGAGTTTAACTTACTTTTACAACTTAGCAGTATAACATGATATATACTCTTGGCTTACGTGACTATTTTCTTACGATATAATCATAGGAGAGGAAATTTATAGATTTGCTTTTATTCACAAATATAAATGGGTAGGGACAGGAACTCTTCTCAAAACTTCTGCATCTCTGGATTTCAGCTAATATAATATCACAATAGAGTCTGTTGATTAGAAGGTATATGGTGGGGTGGGCATGCACAGCTTACAACTTCAGCTCCAGAATTTCCTGGTTTTGTTATGAGTAAATTATTTGAACTTCTCTGTGCCTCTTTTTTCACCCCCCCCCACTTTCTGTAAAATAGAAATAATGCTATCTTTCACATAAGATTATCCGAGTGTTTTGTACAATTATACCTACAAAGTATTGTGATCACAGCTTGGCATGTAGTAAGCAGTCAATAAATGTTTCTACTATTATTATCAATATCTCACTGCTACTGCATTTATGTAAGCATACAGAAAACACATTTTAGCCATTCAGTACTTATACAGAAAATAAATATGCATGCAAATATGTCATACTGAGTATGACAAATGTTTATGCAGCACACATTTTAGTCTTTAGATGAAAATGTAAAAAAGAAAAATATTTTGGCATGATAGCCCATTTTGCAGTTGTTGATATTTGTTCCATCCCTTGTTGGAGAGAAAGCCATTTACATGTGTCAACAAATTCTTATCTTGCTAGTGAAATCACTTTCAATAACTACTGCAATGCTGAGATAGAGAGAAATCCACCTGGACAAAAGCGCTTTGGGGACTTTAAAATCAGCAGGTATATGAATGTTTAAGTGAACAACAAATAACAGTCATGTGGGATCTGCATGGAGTGTTTGGTATTATGATTGAGGAAGACATGTTTTGAAAGCCAAAGATAAAAAGAGCCTACTAACATTTGAGGTGAATTATAAAATGCTATATTAAGAATACCTCTTCTATGTACCTACATACACATGTTTTCAAATAAAAATCTTTTATCCAAATTCTTCTCTCTTTGGCCTTTTAAATATTAAATGCCAGTTGTTATTGATAGCAAGTTGCCATTTCTTAATACTTTATCAGCACTTGTTTTATTTTCCTACACTTACTGTACATTTAAAATCATGTACAAAAATCACAAAACATCCAAAGCTTAAGCTTTATCTGTGCAATTTCACGAAGCAGTGTTTCTTATAGATATTGTTGGAAATTTTAAATCACAAAACTTATCAATTCAGTAACTTTCAATTGCTTATCTGTCCTTCCCTCTGGACCCTATTTTTCAAACTCTGAACACAGTTTTTCATTCAAAAAACATTTGTTGAGTACTGATTATGTATAGACAGTATGCTTGTCATAGAGCTCATCTATTCTATTTTAAGTCAAAAGCATCTTCTCTCAGCTTTGCTACAACCCTTCACCAGTGAATTATTAAATCTTGTTTGCATTTCAATGTTCCCTTGCACAGGATTCATTCTCATATTAAGTTCTTTCAGTTTTGCTTCCTTCTCTTTTAATTGGAACTGATTCTCTGCAAAATTCATCGATTACATTCTAATGACACAATCCCTCTTCTTTAATTCTCATTCTCCTCTTATCTCTTCTGCATCATTTGACATTGCTGAACACCTTGTTCTTTTTGAAACCTTCTCCTCCACTGATACTATACCACCACCTCATTAGATAACTACATGAGATAATATAGATATGAAATACCGATCTCAGTACCATATACAGATGATATTCCACAAGACTGAATTCTTCATGACCTGAATTCTATATATCCAATACTGACTCTTCTTGGTTTTCCAAATGTGAACATCGTCTTCGGGGCATATCTATGACCAGTCTGACATGAAGCACTTTCATTTGGCACATTCACCGTCTCCCATAACTGTCTCCATTTAGTACATGTATATACACTTACCTCTATAATGTCTGCTTCCCCAGTTTTAATGATCTCCCAATTACTCTGCTGTATGTGGAACTCTGTGAGGAATATATATCATCGGCATACGCTATAGGCATTGCCATTTCTTTCTCCTCAAAGCAGCTATTCCCTCTGTCTTTCCTACTTGCTAATATTTTTGCCAACCTTTTAATAACCTGGATTCAAAAACCTCATCATCACTTTTTTCTTCACCACTTCACATCAAACCAGTTGTTAAATTCTATGTATTCTCCTTAACCATCACACCAGCTCAGACCGTTCTTTCAAACTGCTGAACTGTTGAAATAGCCTTTTATTTGTGTTTCTGTTTCTCATCTCTTCCTCCCTCCATTCTTTTCTTGACTCCATGAGATTAGTTTCCCTAAAGTATCATTTTGATCATGTCTTTCCCCAGATCAAATATGTCCATAATTTCCTCTGCCTACTGAATAAAATCTCAATTCTTATCTAAGCGTTCTAGAAATGGTACACAACGACTGTGGTAAATATGTGAGTATACAAAATAGAACAAAACACCAGATAATGAGAGCAAGTAAAATGAAAAGAAGGTGGTGGATCATATGTGGCACATATATACAATGGGATATTACTCAGCCATAAAAAGAAACGAAACTGAGTTATTTGCAGTGAGGTAGATGGACCTAGAGTCTATTATACAGAGGGAAGTAAGTCAGAAAGAGAAAAACAAATACTGTATGCTAACACATATATATGGAATCTAAAGAAAAAAAATGGTCATAAAGAACCTAGGGGCAGGACAGGAATAAAGATGCAGACTTACTAGAGAACGGACTTGAGGACATGGGGAGGGGGAAGGGTGAGCTGGGACGAAGTGAGAGAGTGGCATGGACATATATACACTACCGAATGTAACATGGATGGCTAGTGGGAAGCAGCCGCATAGCACAGGGAGATCAGCTTGGTGCTTTGTGCCCACCTAGAGGGGTGGGACAGGGATGATGGGAGGGAGACGCAAGAGAGAGGAGATATGGGGATATATGTATATGTATAGCTGATTCACTTTGTTATAAAGCAGAAACTAACACACCATTGTAAAGCAATTATACTCCAATAAAGATGTTAAAAAAAAAAGGTTCTTACTTTACTTGGGAGGAAAAATTAGACAACTGATTATTTTTTAGTTTGTAAAATAATCCATAGTAAAATTTTAAGGGTAACAACTAAAATAATAAAGAGTGCATAAATTCCAAAATGGAAGAGGAAAAATTAGAATAAGAATATAAAACTCAAACAATCCAAAAGAATGCAGTAAAGAAGGGGAAAAAAAGGAGCAAAGACAAAGCAACTAGATAGCAGAAAATACTATACTACATGTAAGTTCACGTACAGTTAACCCTTGAATAACATGGGTTTAAACTGTGCAAGTCCACCTATATTCGGATTTTTTTTTCCATAGTAAATACTACAGTACTACACAACCCACGGTGGGGTTGAATCTGCAGATGTGGAACTGCTGATATGGAGGGCTGACTATAAATTATACTCAGATTTTTGACTATATGAAGGGTAGGCGTCCATAGCCCCCTCGTTTTTCAAGGGTCAACTGTATAAAAGTAATTATGAGAAATATACGTAAAAATATGAGTGAAATAAACTCTCCAGTTAAATGACAAACATGGTCAGAGTGGATATCTATCTAGACAGATACACGTAGTTTTTAACCTAGCAATATAGTGTTTATAAGAGACAGAAGGAGACATACCTGTATATATACAAGGAACACAAAGCTTGAAGATAAAATATAAGGGTGTGCCAAACAAATACAAACCAAAAAAACCCTCAGATAACTATATAATAATATATCAGATAGAAGCCATTTTAAACTAAATGCATTACTAGCAAGAAAAGGGTCACTACATAATAAAAGGACCAATCTCAAGGTGAATAAAATTGTTCTAACCTCTGAGTTTCTTAAAATAGCCTCCATATATATAAAGGGTAAACGGACCTGAAAGAATTATAGGATAAATGTTCAAATCCACAAGCTTAGTGGGAGATTTCAACACATACACGGAAGTTCCCATCAACCCAATTAACAAGCTTGATTTAATGAACATGTAAAAACCATATTCCCAAATGTGTGTCTAACACATTCTTCTTAAGCTAATATAAAACAGTCACAAAAGGTTGCCATGCACTGTGCAATAAAGAAAATCTCAGCAAATTTCAAAAATCTGACATACAACACAATCAAGTTAGAAATAATGAAAAGATAATTAGAAGATATATCTGGACATTTTAAAACATCATTCTAAATAATTCATGGGTCAAAGAAGAGATCATAATGGAAATTTACATATACTTAGAAATAAACAAACAAAATACTTGATGCACTTGGAGGAATTTTTTGTTAATAGTTATAGGAGAAATTAACCTAAATATACATAATAAGCAGTTAGAAAAAGAACTAAATAAATTCTAACAAAGTAGGAGTAAAAAAAAAGTACAAAAATAAAAACAGAAATTAATCGAGAACATCAAAATAGCCAAGATTTGAAGAGAAGAATAAAATTTTAAAACTGCATGGAAAATTGATCAGGACAAAAGGAAAGATGACACAAATAAAGGGAAGAGGCATGCATATATTCACAAAAGAGATTTTGAATGATATTTTAAATGTATGCCCATATACTACCTAACCAAACTTAAAACCTTTTGCACAGTGAAAGAAACCATCAGCAAAACTAAAAAGCAACCTACTGAATGGGAGAAGATATTTGCAAATGTTATGTCCAATAAGGGTTTAATATCCAAAATATATAGAGAATTCATACAACTCAATATCAAAAAACAAAACAAAAAACCCAACCCGATTAAAAAAACAGACAGAGGACCTGAGTAGGCATTTTTCCAAAGAAGGCATATATATGGCCAAGAGGCACATAAAAAGATGCTCAGCAACACTAATCATCAGGGAAATGCAAATCAAAACCACAATGAGATATCACCTCACACCAGTCAGAATGGCTATCGTCAAAAAGACAAGAAGTAACAAGTGCAGAGAAATGGGAACCCTCGTGCACTGTTGGGAGGAATGTAAATTGGTACAGCCACTATGGAGAACAACAGTATGGTGGTTCCTCAAATAATCAAAAATAGAACTACCATACGATCCAGCAATTCGACTCCTGGTACTTATCAGAAAAAAACACTAATTCAGAAAGATATATGCACCCCAATGTTCATAGCAGCATTACTTACAATAGCCAAGATATGGAAGCAACCTAAGTGTCCATCAACAGATGAATGGATAAAGAAGATGTGAGATGTATATATATGTATGTGTGTATATATATATATATATATATATATATACACACACATACATATATATAATGGAATAGTACTCAGCCATGAAAAAAGAAAGAAATTTTGCCATTTGCAACAACATAGATGGACCTGAAGGGTATTATGCTTAGTGAAATAAGTCAGACAGAGAAAGAGAAATATTGTATGTTATCACTTACATGTGGAATCTATAAAATAAAACAAATGAACAAATATGAAAAAAAAAGAAACAAACTTACAGATATAGAGAACAAACTTGTGGATGCCGGGGGGAGAGGGGTGGTGGGAGGGGCAAAATAGATGAAGGGGATTAAGAGGTATAAACCACTAGGTATAAAATAACTAAGTTACAAGGATGTAACGTACAGCATAGGGAATATAGTCAATATTTTATAATAACTTTGCATAGAGTACAACCTATAAAAATATTGAATTACCATGTTGTACTCTGAAAACTAACACAGTACTGTAAGTCAACCATACTTCAATGAAAAAAGTATGTCCCTAAACTTAAAAGCTAAAATATATTAAACAAATTTCTTGAAACTCAGAAGCTATAAAATCTTATCTAAGAAGAAATGGAAAAAACCCAAAGAGTTCTTTAATCATTACAGAAACAAAATCAGTAGTTAAAATATCTCCTTAACAAAACACCAGCCTTACACGGTTTTACAGGTGAGTTCTACTGAACTTGTGAAGAACAGATGATTCCAAACTTATAGAAACTCTCTTAGGAAACAGAAGTGGGAAAACATCAACCCCAAAATGAAGCCAGTAAAATCTTGATACCACAACTAAGTAGGATAGTATGAGAAGAAAAAATCATAGCCAATTTTACTTGTGAACATAGATGGAAAATCCTAAACAAAATATAAGCAAACAGAATCCTACAATATATTACAACAGATACAAAGTATCATAAGCAAAAATCTATAGCAAACATTATATTTGATAAAGAAAGGTCAAAATAATTTCCTCTCAAGTCAGGAACAAATCAACGATGCCTGTCACCACTTCTATTCAGTTAGACAACCAAAGAAAAGATAAAAATGAGAAGAAAAATAAATCCTATAGTTATTTATATATAACATGATTTCCACATACAACCCCTTCAAAAAATCTGAACACAAATTATTGGAATTAGTAACAAATCAAGTCAAGGAAAGGCTTAAACAAAATTTTGGAAAATGGTTTATAATATTAACAAAAATAATATAATATTAAAAAATAAAATCCCTAAAAATAAATCTAAAAAGGTTGTATATGACTTTTTTGAATAAGATTATAAAAGATACTGAAAGACATTTAAGCCCATGCAAGTAAATACAGAGATACAATGCTAATGGATAAGTAGACCCATTATGCAAATATATTGATTCTTTCCAGAATATTCTGTAGATCCAATGCTTTCCAATTAAAATAGCCAACTTTTCTTTGTGATACTTGACAAAGGGACAAATGATAGCTAAGACACAATGGAGGATCATCAAGGTAGAGGGACTTGTACTACTAGAGAGGAAGAGACCAATGCATACAAGGAAACCTGAAACAGCTGAGATAGCCAGCTAAGCACCACAAAAATCATACTCTTCCTTACAGGAGAAATGTCTCTGGGAAGCAGCTGTCCACTAGAGAACCATGTTTCCCTGCAGCTTTTTCATTTATGTATGGCCACATGACTAGTTTTTGCCAATGGAATATGAGTGGCAATGAGATAGTTTTCTGACCAAGTTGCTTAAGAAGTTGGCAGGCCTTCTCTACCCTTTCTTCCTCCATCTTCCAGCTGGATACAGAAGATTATATAATGTCCTAGTGGACGGCAGAGACACAACAGGGAAGGAGCGTGGGTTTCTGAACAATCAAGGGGAGGAAAACATTGACCAGAACTTCTTACACTGTATGAGGCCCCTGACATTTGGGGGACTATTTTTTTCATAGCAACTGGCTTTATTCTAAAACATTTGCCATAGGATAGGGGTTACTACTGCAGTTCAGTGAGGATAGAATATATTATTCAAGACAAAGTGCTGGGATAACTGACTACTCATATTGAAAAGAAAAAAGAATTCAAATCACGGTGTCACACCATTAGAAGACTGAATTCCTTATGGATTATAGATTTAAAGGTATAAAGAAAAATTTTAATAATTTTTGAAGAAAATACTGGAGAATATTTGTGTGATTTCATGGTAGGGAAGAATTCTTTAAACAAGACTCAAGGACAAACCACAAGGAAAAGATTAATAAACATGACTACATTAAAAGTAAGTGCTTCTAGTTTACAAAACATACCATTAATAAGGTAAAAATACAAGTTACAGAGAAAAGATATTAATCAGCACAAAGCTGACAAAAATCATTATACACGATATGAGGGACAGATAGTTAACTCACACAAAAAAAGACAGGAGTGATAAATGTAAAACGTTATTCAACATCACTATTAATCAGGGAAATCTAAATTAAAAGAGACAGCATTTTATTAAGGCGTTATACAATACTAAGGGTTAGTAAAAGTGTGGAAGTATGTGAACTTTTACACACTAATGGTTTTGGGGTTATTCGTGAGTCATTTTGGAAAAGAATATTGCATCATCTTGAAGTTTGTGGACATATAAGATGACCCATCAACTTCACTCCTCGTCACTGGCTCTGAAGACATTCTTGCTCATGTGCGCCAGGAGACATAAACAATAATTTTCACAGGAGTGTTGCTTGTTAGAGCAACTCTGAGATCAAGCCACTTCCCATCAACAAGAGCATAACTACAAAGTGTCATCTGTTTATACCATAGAATACTAAATAGCAGTCTAAAGGATGGAACTACAGCTGTACTTGTTCCTGTGAGGAACCTCAGAGAAACTGTTGAATTACAAATGAGTCAGAAAAGATTACATGCATTATAACATTTATATACAGTTGAAAAACACACAAAAACTACTCAGTGTACATGTATGTGTGTATATATTTTATATATGTGTGTATATATACTGAAACTTTTTTAAAATTAAGAGGATGATCAATACATCATTAAGAAGAGCAGTTATCCTTGCAAGAGAGAGAAAGGATTAATATTTCACAGGGATACATGGGACTTCAAAGCATCAGTACTATTCTGCAAAGTCAGGTGGTGGTTATTAGGTGTGTTTATTTTATTTTCATATCTTACACATGAATATATATTACTTTCTGTGTATAAAATATTATGTAACAAAAATATTGTTTTAAAGTGAGTTATAAAACAACCTGTAAAGCATGATACCATTTTAATTTTCAAAATATGTCTATGTATAGAAAGCATATATGCGAAAGATATACTCCCAAATGTTAAGAGTGGTTATCTCTGGAATGCAGGCTGATTTTAATTCTGTACAACTCAGAAGAAATTAAACACAATAGAACTCTCCTTACTAAATAAAAACAGTATCAAATGAGGCTGTTAGAATCCTGGCAAGAGATAACAGAAGAAGGTATAACTAGAATAGCAATGAAAGGAACTTAAGATTTTTGGCAAAGAACTCGGGTGTCTCACAGCAACTACACAATAATGTCCCATGTGTGCATTGCATTCCGCAGTAGTTAAAAAAAAAGTAGAAATATTTGTTAAATCACCGCTAGAAAAACTCGTTCTGAAGTATGCGAAACTCCAAGTCAGCTCAGCATTACAATTTTAGCAATATTAAATCAAGGCCAAGTTGATTTGGCACCTTTGGAAGAACAGACACTAGGAAAATGTCTCAAAACCACCTTAAAATACCTAAACCTAATCCAGTCTTTACAGCATTTTAGTGCAATGCTCTCTGAGGACCTGCTGCATAAAAACCGGCTTATCAATGTTTAACAGACTTCAGTACAATGTTGAATATAGGATTACAACCAAATAGAACCACATGAGGTAGAATCATTAACTTCCAGACCAACAAAAGTAAAAATGAAGACTCTTTATAAATCAGAGCATATATATAAGATTTATGTCACATTATTCTTTAACCTCATTTTAGAAAAGGATTCAAGAAAATGGCTCACCAACATAAAGGAGAGCGTAAGCGGGGTTGATCATTACATAAAGAAAGGCAGCAATATTAAGTACTTTGTTGTTGTTGGGGCCTAAATTCAAATTTAAAGAATTTTACTAAAGGCTTTTTTAAACAAAGACTTCTGACAATACAGCCCCAGAGTACAAAGCCTAAGACAAACGCCTTGAGGTTTAGAAAGTTGCTTAAAGGAACATCTTAAACAAAACGGAATAGTTTTATAATAGTTCCATGAAACCTTAAAAGGATAAAAGGCAAAGATCTTCCAGTAAAACTCTCTTCTATATTTCTTTTCAGTCTAATCTAATATTGGAAATTATTCCTCCTTCTCATCAAAGCAAACTGAACTACAGTTTTCTTCAAGCCAATGTTTCAAAATACCATTTGACTTTCTCACTTAAAATGACATGGAAGGAGACTTTTTGACAGTGAGAAATAAACTAAAAGAATACCATTGAACTAAGATTCGTTTTTGAAAAATTTTAGCTAAATCAATTTAAGTACTTAATAATATTCTTAAAACTTTTAAATACTATGGTATTAGCTGTTATTCTAGGAAGATTTTTAATCAGTAAGTATTGAAAGCATTAAGATTTGTCGTATGCATACAAACTAAGGGCCCAGGTAAAAATGAAGATTCAGTTATGTCCTTCAAAGTCTGCAGACCATATATTTTATTATGTTTATGTTTGGATCATATAACAATATGTGTATTAATAATTATTGTTATAGTTAGTGATTATGGAAAGTTTACAATTTGACAAGCAGTGTGCAAAACACTTTATGGAAGTTAGCTTCTTTAGTGCTTACAACAACATTACTAGCTAGCAAAGCTATAATTCTCATTTTCAGATGAGGAGACTGAAGCCAAGTTTCATAGGCTTATCAGTGGCACAGCAGGGATTTAAAGCCAAGTCCATCTGATGTTAGAGCTTACGTTTGTAAGTTTCATTTTATACTGTCTTCCTTAGTGTATAATGTACAGTTAGGTTCATTAGTTGAAGTAGCAATAAAAAAAAAACATATCATAGTAGCAAATTCTCATCTGGGAGTTTGAGATTGACATGTACACACTGCTATATTGAAAATAGATAACCAATGAGGACCTGCTGTATAGCACAGGGAACTCTGCTCCTCTACACACAACACAGAATTAGTTTATACAAAATCTACTAAAAATTACATCAAAACCTTGTATCAAGATCAGATATCCTGAAACAATTGAATATTATTAAAAACTGAAATATAGGAAACTTGAATATAGCTACAAATATTTTAAGTTAATAATTTAGAAAAGAAGAAAACAACAGTGTTTTGGTGGCTAGAGTTATCTCCTGTGATCTGCTCCAAGTTTAATTTTCATGTTTTATAGGTGGATTTTATTTTCTACCAAAAAAAAAAAGAACAGGTATGCTTTCTGAAATGACAAGTATTTATTTTCCCCTCAATGACCTATAAGATTCTTTAAAAGGGAGGAAAAAGAAAACTAGGCCACTTTTCAAAAACCTGGCTTTATCCTTTTTAACTCTCTAATACAGCCAAGGTATAGTTGTTTGCTTTTTTGAATATGTTCTTTTGTGAAGTAATATAAATATACTCTCCCCCCGCGTAGTTTTCACATCTTCACTTCCAATTAAATGCAATTCATTGCCCACATGCTTCAGTTTATATTTTCCCCTTGATGATTGGAAAATATATTTACAAAATTTAAAATATGATCCTCAGAATGAGGAAAAAGATGTCTTGCTCTGGAAAACTGGATGTCAGTATTTACTGAAGCTCAATATACGTATGCCTTATAACTAGGTAATTCCTCTCTTACATAGATATCAAATAGAATTGTGGTCCTACGTTTACCTAAAGACATATTAAATGTTCATATATTGAATGCTGATATAGTATTATTAATAATATCTATAAACTGGAAACTACTAAAACAATAGAGTTCATATAAATTACAGCGTATTTCCCACTCTGTAACATTACACAGTAATGACTACAATCTTATGTTACATGCAACAACACGGGGTAAATCTCACAAGCATAATGCTGAACAAGAGAAGTCAGACACAAAGGAGTACATCGTATATGATACCATTTATAAAAGGTACAAAATTGAGAAAAATAACCTGTTGTCAGAAGTCTGAACAGTGGTGGCCTTTGAAGGTTAAGGACTATAACAGAGCAAAAAGGGAGTTTCTAGGGTCTTGGTAAGATCAAGTTACATGCTAATTTTCCAGATATCTTCCATTTGTGAAGAATCATGGAGCCGTCTAACCATGATATGTGTTTCTAACCATGGAAACATCTACCCTCAAGCTCCTTGTAAGTAAATAGTAACCATCCTCATGATCTAAACCTCTAAGAATTGATTATTATGTGAAGCCAAATGCATCCTGATAGATTCACATTCTCTGTGAAGGATCCAAGCAGTCAACCAATGGCCGACACTGCAGCATTAAAATTAACACTGTGTAATAAATTTAGTCTTATTCTGACTGTAAGTGGATCAGGTAAGATGGAAAGAAAAGTTTCTTGAAGAAGACTACTAGATTTTCAAAGAGACTAGGAAGAACCCTCCTTCTGTGGATCCTTAAAAAAGGAAGAGAGAATTTTGTAATGTTGCGTTCTTTTAAAAAAGTAGGCAAAGGTTCAAGGTTGATGCTGTTGTTCTTTTTAAAGTACCTACTGCTAAATCCTACTGAAACCTCTTTTGGATGGAAATGTTTTCTTTCTTTTCCTACTGATAACTATAAATTGAGTTGAAATGTCCCAATAAGGCAGGGAAAGTCTCTCAAATGCAAAGTGTTTTCAATGCAGATATCACAAGGAACATATGCCAAATCAAACAGCATCATAAAAGCTTGAATTCAGTAAGAACATTCCAATTTGAAAAGTTTATTTTTAAAAATGCTTTCAAGCCAAATATAAGTTTGCATACATTAAATGCTTTCAGCAATAAGAGAAAGGGTTTTGTAATTCCAAAGAGTGGGATCTTTGAGCCAAGACAGAACAAACAATAATTTAAGATTCAAACACTCGCTAAGATTCTAACTTCTTGGGAGACATTACAGATCACTGAAAAAGATTACCTGACTATGGAAGAAAAAACGAACTTATTCTTAAATAAGATGAAAAAAATTCATTTAGAGTTTAACTTGAATAATTAGATGTTCATGTAAAAGAATACATCATGAGCATTCAGTTTTCATCCAAGGGTGTAAAAGTGAAACTGAGTCCCCCTAAAATTGAGTTCCCCTGCTGAGTTTACGATTAATCTCTCTATCCAAAATTTATTCCCTTTCTTGTCCTGCCCCTGTTCCCCTTGGGGTTAAGGAGTATCAAAGGATGGATTGAAACCAAGCAGGAACCTGTGGGACCTTCCCGAGTACAAAAGCTCCCCATATCCCCCATTTCTTGTTTGTAGAAAAAAGGCTTTAGCCTCCTAGGCCTTCCCTGAGTTCCAGAGAACAGACTCAAGCAGTTAATGATCAGAACAACAGAGTCACAGGACTCCTAGTTCCTCCTCAAGGGATATACATAACAATCTGATGCATATCTTTGAGTTGTTCTGCAGGAACTAAGACCCCCACCCAATGGAGGATGGTGACTCCATGCTGACCACAAGCAGTAGACCCCAGACTGGCTGGAACCAGAAGGTTGATGATTGATAGTCCCAAAACATTACCCTGTTACCTCACCACCGACCAATCAGAAGAAGATCCACAAGCTGATCATGCATCCTAAGACCCTCTCCCCTAACACTGTCTTTAAAAACCCTTGCTTAAAAGTCATTCGGCAGTTATGTCTTTTGAGCATGAGCTGCCTATTCTCCTTGATTGGTGGCCTGCAAATAAACATTGTACTTTCCTTCACCACAACTCAGTGTCAGTAGATTGGCTTTGCTGTGCATCAGGCTAGAGAACCCGAGTTTGGTTTGGTAACAAAAGGAGGTATTCTTTATGTGTGTTTGACCATGAACTGAGATACTGAGTTATATCTTTCTTATGGTACCTAATACCCTTCAGTGAGCGAAAAACAATGTAGGCATAATAACTGGACAGTGCAAATATGTGTTTCAAACAAAAAAACCAAAGATAAGATGTTGCAAGAGAAACAAGAAAATATAGAATAATAAAATTCTGGAGAAATAGAAAAAAATCAATTATTACTTATTTACATTTTTTGAGAGATTTTGAAAAACATGGTATACTGGAAGAACACAGAACTAGGATTAACCATCTTTTCTCTCTAGTTAGATTATACTCAAATTTCTAGTCTGCTACCAAGTAGCATAACAGTACCACACTACATACATACAAAGGGGGAAAGATTCTTAATGTCCATTATTTTTAATTTCCAAATTTTAATAATATATTTTTTCCATGAATCTTCATTGAATCACATTATATGATATTTTCTTATGTTATCTTCTCACAAGTCAAGAAAATATTTATCCTTACCTCACTCCATCCTAATTTTTTCAGGTATTTCCCAGAATATTTTAGAAAACCTAATTTTTATTAGAATCCTATTGTATACATGTGGTTGAGGATGTAATTCAAAAAGAAAGAAGTAGAATGAATCCCTCTTTACTTTAAGAAACTTTCATTTCAGTGTGTGTGTGTGTGTGTGTGTGTGTGTGTATTTGTGGGGGAGATAGAAGGGGAGAGTGAGGGACTTGATCAACTACAGCTCAAGACTTCAAAAAATTAGAGGCTATCCTAATAGTAGTATAAAATCATTCTTCCCCAATAGATTGTAATCTCCTTGAGAACACAGCCTAAATTCTTTATTTCCATAAATATTATGTTTAGCAAAAGGTCTGGCACACACAATGCTCCAAAAGTATTTGCTAGTTAATCAGTGAATAAATCAACGAATCAAGAAAGACATGTTGACAAGGAGAAAAGAATGAATAGAAAAATTTTAAGTGGAGTCAGTTTAGTTCAGGTCATCTTGCATTAATGAAACAATATAGGTCAAGATTATCTCTTTAAAAGTAGAACGAGGAATACTTTTTTGTGGAGATAGAAAGGAGAGGGTCTTCATGAATGTGAGGCTACTAGGGTATGGAAAGGGGAAGAATAGTTAGATCACCCTGCATTGGGTATAGCTTGTGGAGCACTTTCAAGATTAAAAACACAACAAAACAAAAATCCATGGAAGATAACTGAGGCTGGGGTGGAAAGCATATGGCAGCGTTATCAATGGATGAGTTCAAGGAGGACTGGTTAAAGACAAAGAGGTCGGGTAACAATTTCCTGAAATCACCCATCCACAATTGACAAAAGTTTGGGTGCTTACAGAGATGGAAACCGTGATAACTGAGCTGTCACAGAGACTCTACAAAGAAAGAAGCTACAAAACGTGACAACAAGACTATGGAGGTTAAAAAAGAATCAAGATCTCTCCAACATTGCAAAGAAGGGGAAAGATTTGTATTTATCCTTTGCACATTTTAATTTCTGGCAACTCCTATGATTATCTGCAGCAGCAAAAACACCTCTGAGTATTTGCTAAGAGCAGTTTTTTTCAGGGACTGCTCTAGGGACAATTTTTTTTCCTGTCACCATGACAATGCTGCCAAAATAAATTATCTGTGCAAAGTTTCATTCCTTACTTCAAACACTTTAGTGGCAAAATACTGGATAAAGGGAATCACCATATTTAAATATACATATGGATTTCATTTTATATAAAAAGGCTCGATGCATTCTATTTAAAGGGTTACATGTTGACTTTTTTCTTTGGTTCATTGAATGACCAATGAGTACTATAGTAGATCTTTTGGATCAGTTACCCTGAAGGCATTCAGGACGCTCTTCTCCATTGTTTTCCTTTATATAGGGGCTAGAAAGCTAAAATATTTACCTTCCTAGACTCACTTGCAGCTAAATGTAGCTAGATATCTCATTTCTTGCCAAGAAGGTGCAAGCAGAAATCCTGTGATAGGAATATAAGGAAAGATTTTAGCATGGATAGATTCAGCAAGCATTCTTCACCCAGCCTTTTCATTTCTTCTTTTGCCCTTTTCCCTCCTATCTTTCTGGAATGTGAACACAATATCTGGCTTACAGTAGCAATTCTGTGAACATGAGGATAAAACACACAAACTAAAAAATGGTGATACAGAAAGATGGAAAAAACTTGAATTCTTAGTGGCATATCAGTACTCAAATGCATGCTTCCGGATTTCTTTTTATATGAGAATATATCTTTATCTGTTTAAGCTACTGATAGGTTTTCTGATACTTACAGCTGAACCCATCCCCCAAATTACCCATCATATACCAGAACTGGTATATACAAGGATGTATATGATAAAATCTCTATTCTCAAGACGTGAATATCTAATAATATTAATAGATATGAGTGCTTAATTTACGTACAGCAATATGTTAAGCAACTTACATAAATTATCCAAAATAATCCTCAAAGCAAAACTGTGAGATAGATGCTCTTTTATACCCCCATTTTAAAGACGAGATCACTGAAGTAGAGAAGACTAATATGCATGAGGTCACATATCTTGTAATCATTGAAACCCAGATGAGAACCCAGTGAACTGAACTCCAGAAGTAAGTGTCTAACTACCATGTTATACTAGGAGGGAGAAAAACTAATACATAAATAATTACAAAGTTATTTTAAAATATATTAATAAATAGCAATACATGAGTGAAATGTTTTGAGGATTTTAGAAGTTAATTTAGTTTAATGTAAAAAGACTAAAATAAAGGGAAATTACTGATTCCACCATGATTATTGAAAGAATACCAACTTTTCATTGTAAAAACTTTACAGATGTCTAATTTTTAAATTTTTATTTTATAGGAATATAGTTGATTAACAATGTTGTGTTAGTTTCAGGTGTACAGCAAAGCGGTTCAGTTATACATAAACATGTATCTATTCTTTTTCAGATTCTTTTCCCATTTAGGTTATTAGAGTATTGAGCATAGTTCCCTGTGCTATACAGCAGGTCCTCGTTGGTTATCTATTTTCAATATAGCAGTGAGTACATGTCAATTTCAAACTCCCAGATGAGAATCTGCTACTATGATATAAGGTTTTTTTTATTGCTACTTCAACTAATGAACCTAACTGTACATTATACACTAAGGAAGGCAGTATAACATGAAGCTTACAAACGTAAGTTCTAACATCAGATGGACTTGGCTTTAAATCCCTGCTCTGCCACTGATAAGCCTATGAAACTTGGCTTCAGTCTCCTCATCTGAAAATGAGAATTATAGCTTTGCTAGCTAGTAATGTTGTTGTAAGCACTAAATAAGCTAATTTCCATAAAGTGTTTTGCACACTGCTTGTCAAATTATAAACTTTCCACAATCACTAACTATAATAATAATTATTAATACTCAAACATATTGTTATATGATCCAAACATAAACATAATAAAATTTATGGTCTGCAGATTTTGAAGGATATACCTGAATCTTCATTTTTACCTGGGCCCTTAGTTTACATACATACGACAAATCTTAATGTTTTCAATACTTACTGACTAAAAATCTTCCCAGAAAAACAGCTAAAACCATAGCATTTTAAAGTTCTAAGAACATTGTTAAATACTTAAGGAGAATATCTCTGTCCTTACAAAGCTTTCATCGCAAAAGAAGAAAAAAGACTATACTCTTTCAGCATTTTTCCCCGTTAAATTACAAATAACTAACACTGTTTTGTAAACCCTTTCTTTAAATGCTACTTTACTATATAGAAAATGTATTCTAACGCAGTGCTTCTCACACTTTCAGGTACATTCCAATGACATGGGGATCTTGTTGAACGGGAGATTCTGATTCAAGGTCTGGGGAGGGGCCTGAGGTTTGGCATTTCTAGCATGTCCAAGCTGCTGGTTCATGGATCATACTTTGAGTAGTAAGTCTCCAATATGAAACTTGGTAATGAAAGCTTTAAATGATGACACATTACAATAATTTAAAACTGATGAATTCATACCAAAGGTAAACAGGATAACCAGGGAGAATACAGGTTTAAACTACAACAACATGAAAATGTAGGGGACACTGGGAGTAATTGGAAGATGCAAGACAAGAAAAAGAGAAGAGCAGGGAAAGACAGAGAGGTTGTGGTGGTGGGGAATGTGGAAGTGTAGCTGGATTCAAAGGGAATAGAGCAGAGGTTTACGAGAAAAAGAAAAGATAACATAGGGGAAACAGAAAGAAGAGAAAGATGAAAGAACTGTAGGCTTGAGTTCATCCATAGATGGTAAGTTCCTCATTCTCCTCATTAAGTACTAGTTGGACAATCGTGAGGTTTCATTAGATCTTTCAAACTTTTCTAACAGACTATAATTAACCAGAAAATTGGTGTCCTTTCTAGTAAAGTGGATATAGAGGTTTCAACTTTCATTTGACAAACTTGTATAAATCCATACATAGTTATATCCCAGAGCAAGAGCCTATCAACTCTGCCCACGATCAAAAGAAGAATTTAGAAGGCAGCCAGGTCATTTAAGTCTAGGCTATTCATCTCCAGCAGGTTTGCTGTGCCTATGATCAGGTTTGAGATGGTTTAAGGACATAATTAAGTCCATCCCATCTGATCAGTTCAAAGGCAATTTCATGTAAGAGATGGTACATTATCAGTAGAAATTTTTAAAAATAATGAAAATGGTGGAAAAAACTGCTACATATCTAGTCTTTTGGTGAAACTGCTTTTGCTGACACTTTTCCACAAGTCATAAGTTCAACACCCATTCAATTTGTACAACACCCATGTGAGAGATGAGTTGAAATGTGTGTGTGTCAAGCTGTACAGTAATTGCTGAAATCAGCTTCTGAGTGTTGTGGGATAGGATGCTTAGCTCCAATCAAATGATTTTCAACGTAGATGGGAAAGTTCTGGACCTAAATAACCAATAAAACATAGACAAGCAAGGAAGAAATGGAGATGACTAGTCTTAACCCCTGAAATCACTAATTCATATATATTGGATAGAAATGCATAAAAAGCTGAAAGCTGAACTCCTTGAACCCCTTGGGAGCATGAACAAATGGTCTTAACAATAGATTTTTCCTCTTGTTCCCAAGTGGAAAAACTTCAGTACTCGCTCTGCACTTTTGGCAAAGAGACTTTGTCTTATGCGTGTATTTAAGACATTTAAGTGTGTCTACAGTTACTAGACTGTAAGAATGAGAACTTTCCTTTTAGTTCTAAGAGTCCATCTAATACTCCTATGGGTTTGTGATACCTTATGAAAGAACACTCAAAGTGGATGTGAAAACAACAAAAGCAAGAAAAACACAAACTTTGGCAGGCAAGGCACGATTACCTGGTTGATTATCTATTCCTCTTCTGCTTCCTAGGACACACTGATGACAATTACTGAAAGAAGAGTCAAAGTGTGGGTGGGTGTTCCAATATTTTCTCAGTCTTAGGGAGAAGTTATAAAGTATATTACTGATACTCCAACTGAATAAATTAACATATCAAAGTTATACTTAAAGATGAGCTTATTGACTAAGTTCATAGCTTAAATTAGTTGTTTCATATTTATGTTGCACTGATCCCTTTTGACATGGAAATCATGGCATGGAACGATATGCCCTATCTGTCCTTTCCTTTCCTTTATTTTTTTGCATAACAAATATTAGAGTTGAATCATTCTCACCATGGTATACTTTTCTGTATGATCTTTGAATAATCTCAAACAATTGTGACATAGCCAAAGTGTATGCTTTTGAAGTTAAACAGTGAAATATCTTACCCTTCAGCATGTGTAAAGGCCTAAAACCTAACACCCTAACACCTTGAAAAATCTTAATATATTTTATTGCAATATATATTACACTACTATATATTATATTACATATGTATTTACTCTCTAAATATATGTATATGCACACATTTCTTACATGTTTTTCTTGTTCAAATCATTTACTTCAAGGACGTGTTTACTTTCAGGTAAGGAATATTTTAAATTGAATATTAGCATCTGAATAAATTATTAAGAAACAACTTGATCAAATGTCATTGTGCAAGCACAAGTAATGACCACAGTGGGTGAATACTCTCGGTTTCCATCTAAACAATGATTTTTATAATTGGCAACTGTCCTTACATTACAGGTATTTTCCTTCAGGGATTGGCCAGTATTTGAAAAAAAAATCATACAAAAATTAGATTCTTTATGGGTAGGCATGTCTATAATGAAATAATATTGACATTAATACACATAGACTAATTTTACAGCTATCTTGGCTATACCAATACACCCCTTTAGGCAGAAGACTTATATGAACAGTTGGATTGTAAAAAAAAAAAAAAAGGACATATTTGATGGTGTTTCATTAAACTTTTTCTGGGTTTTTTTTTCCAACTTAAAAAAAAATCCCTTACCAGGGGACAATTAGATAAAGCAATCACAGGACTGTGTATTTGTATAGTACTGCACTGAAGAGTATATTAATAAGCAGTGTCTGGCATTCTAGTTTCAAACAGACAAATATATTTCAAGTAAATCCTAAAAACATTCATGGTGATTACCAAGGGGAATTAAACATTCAAAGAGCACTGATACCTCTTTAAATGTAAGAGAATTAAAGTCTGCATTTCTTAATCAATCAATCCCATTTCAAAGTGGTACAAATGAAGTGCTTGAGGCATTCACTTGCCAAATAAACCACCAAACTTTTATCAGCTATGTCTAGGATTTTTGGATTTAATTTTTATTGCCACTAAAAACAAAATAAAAACTGCTCTCAAGGTACTGGCGAAAATACAAAACACTCCACTTAAGTTCTTATCTCCAGGCAGCCTTCTCCAAAGATACTAAAAGATATGGCAAATGCAGTATTGCCATGACTTCAAATTATACCTAAAAGCTCATAGCATAAAATCAATTGTTTTGCAAGGGGATCATTATTCTTTGAGAAAACTGTGAGCATTATATAATTCATTTCTGTACAAAAGATTAGGGTCACCAAATAACAATGTTCTACATGCTTCTTACCCATCCTTTACATGAGTAAATCTTGCCAGAATTCTATTCATTTAAAACATATATATTTATCAAGCCTCCTGTGTGCCAGGTACTTATGATATAATGTGGGCTGGGGTTGGTTCAATCAGGAAGTTCTCAACCATGAAACATTGGGAATATCTTGTAGACTATGGCTGAGGTGGGGCTTGAACATTTGCTGTCTTTAAAATGGTAACCCTTTTAATGATTCATTTATTCAGCCAGTTTTGAAAACCACTGAATTGCATCAATGCAAAACTACAAAGAGAGGGCCTCTGGATTTGCAAAGACTACCATCAGGTGACTGATATGGTGAGAATAGCCTTCTTTACTGTGACTCTAGCTGTTAACAAGAGCAACCTAGCAAAAAGGGAGAACCAGAATCCTCCTAAAATTTAGGGGGAGAGAAAAGATAAACAAGTCTGTGAGAGCAAAGAAATAAAAGAAAACATTTACATCATTTGCATGGAAAATAGCATCATATGTTGTTGAAATATACAATTTCCATACCTTCTTGGGGAAGCAAAAATACTCTGTCTCTACTATAAATTAAAAAAATGATAACATGACCCATAAGAAATAAGGATTTTTAAGAGGAATGAATATAAAATTCTCAACTAAGATAAAGAAAATTGCTCCCTTAAAGCAAAAGCCATGAAAAAGAAATGGAGTTCTCGTTTAACCAAAATTAAAAATCAATGCGAAGAAAGAAAGATATCTTAAGTTATTTTCTAAAATTTCTCAAAAAACAGGCATTTCTCTTAAGTAGAACAAAAAAAATCTAGAAATGTAAAAGAAAACCAAGAAGTTGTTAACTAAGTTACAGCTAAGAAACCACCCAAGTAACCATAACGCCACAGTGAATGGATAGGCGTTCACTGTAATTTTCAGAAATGTATTACATATTTTAACATTTTCAGAGGACGCATTGCTATCATATTTTTAAATGGTCATATATACACAAAAATATATAAAATAGCTATATTTTTAAGGAATTCAAACATTTCCCAGAAGACTTATAAATTTGGAACTGGTTTTATTGGTCAGTGTCCCTGAAATGGGTATGTACACTCACAGTACAAGAAATAATTTTCAAAGTTATCCGGACTAAAGTGTAGGTACTTAGGCTCTGAGGGCTGGGTGAAGGGGAAGACTGCACCAAGTGGAACAGACATCAAGCAAGAATTAGAGAAAGATTGTCATTATTTCTTTCCCTGGCTAATCCTAATCACACACATCCTTGATCAGACTCTCTGTCACCGGGTATCTAGGGAAGGGGTGGGCGGGAAAGGTTGGGTGGATACTTGGGAATGATCCCTCAGGACTGGGCTGGCCTGCATCCTGGTTCCTGGGGAAAACCCATAGGCCAAGTCTGGAGCCAGAGACCAGGTCCTTTGGGCACAAAGACAGAGCTGTAGCATGCAATACCTTGTCATTGGCCACCAAGGCAGCGAGTTTAGCTAAGAGACTTCGGTCAAATTGTCTGACCCTCAGCTTGTTTAGCTACAAAATGGGAGTAATAATAGTACCCACATAGGAAGGCTGCAGTGAGGTTAAATGAGATAACTAATGTGAAACATTTAGCGTAGTGCCTGACACATAATAAATCTTCCCTTCTAGAAGGTGATCATTCTGCATTATCTCAGCCAGCATACTGAGAACATGTCTTCTTAATATTCATATATTCAATCCACCAACAATTATTGATAGCCAGGGTTACCTGACTGACCTCATTATGGAATCATCCGAAGACTCTACTGAAAATATTCTGTACAGTATGAAGAGATGGTTAAACAATTTGATATCAATTTTTGTAAGTATTTTCTAAGCAACATGGCAGCAATCAGTGGTTAATCCAGATTCTTTCTGAGGAAGAGGAGATGCTCTTCAAACGGCTTCTTCTTGTTTGTTTTGTTTTGTTTTTCAAGTACAATTGACCTGCTCTTCAAATGGATTCTTAATGCAAAACACAAGGTTTGTTGAACCAAAGTCACTTACAACATGCTTAGGATTGATCTCAGTGTCCAACACTATCAGAAAAACTAATTAAATGATGTTTACCCTTCCCTAGAACTTACATATGCAAGTTGTGATTCTCACTACTAGTTAACATTAGAACTAAAAGATAGAAACATCCTGTTGATGCCAAGAACCTTACTTTATCATGAATTAAGCCAGATATGCCATTATTGCTGACTGATGAAAAATTGTTCAATTTTTCTCCCTGAAAAAGTTATTTCATTTTTGGCAAATCAATTAGATGTAATAATGGTTTACTTATTATATTAATTAACACAGCAATATTATGACTTTTCCCCATTTTTAAAAGTGATAACCTACTATTTATGGAAATTCTAGTTTTTCATTTATAGAAGTATTATAAACTTTCCTTTAAAAATATTTTTTAGTAAAAAAATGAGAGTCAGTTTAAGGAAAGATATTAAGTATGTAAAGCACAGATAGTAATCAACATGGCCAACATAGACAAGCTGGGATTTATAGCACTCAAGTTTGGGAAACAATGTGCTATTTTGTATTTTTACTCAGGCGATGGCAACAGTACAATAGGTTCCTATTTTATAACTCAATTTTTCTTTCAAATGAGCCACAGTATGCAAATAAATGTTTGTTTGAATAGAGTCTTATTAGTGTAAATGTTTTAAATGAGAAAGACTTAGTCTATACTACCCTAAAGTAAACACTTACGTTGCATAGCAATAATTACAATTTGACAATCAATTAGCCAAAGTACTAATCAGTAGGAGTCAGTTAAAGTGCTAACTAGAACCCCCAAGAGCTAAAGCAAGTGATCAAATTGATGAAAATGAGGGGAAGGGAATTATTTAAATAAAAATGTTACTTTTTTAGTGCAGATTTTTCTGTTTACAATTGATCAAAAACTTTATTATGCATATACAACTATCACCATAAAATTAAATATAACATAAGAATTCCTTGCATCAATTATTTTGTTATATATATTTTCACCATCATTGAGGAAATCCAGGAAAAACACATCCTAATTTACCGCATGTCAAGGTCCTTATTCTTTTGCACTTTCTCAATATTCTTCAAGAACAAAAAATATTGAGAATTAATTACTTCGTTAACTTCTAGCTCCATTTTAGGTGGACTATTTTGATATCTTCAGTGTTTTTAGGTTATTGCACTTCTGAGCCCCTTAATATTAATATTATTTGAAATAATATGCATACTCCCTGTGTATTTCTGAATCATGTAAATATCAGGCATGTGTTTATTTTATAATCAAGATGCTATCTTTCAAAATGATCACATATTTTTACAACTGATTTTATAGGACATGACTTTTAATGAACTTTAAAGGCAAAGAAACTAAAACAGCCACAATCAAATGTTTTATTCTTTCCTCAAAGGAGCCAAAATTTCTCTTTTACACGCTGGATTATAATATCTGGATGTAGAACTGATCCAGCTCAAGCGAGAGAAGGCTCTGTCCTCTATGCTTTTTCTATACTAAGTCTGCCTACAAATCACAGTAACTACTGGAGTTGGGAGGGGTGGGAGGCTAAGACATGAGTAACACACTGAAAAAAGGAGAGTGCTGTCGGTTAAGATAAAACCGAATCCTCCGTATGACACCTGCTAGTCCGTAGGTAGACAAAACCCAACTACTGTAAAAATATAATGATAAGAAAAACTCATCATCTAGCATGAAAGAGAGGGTTGTTGATGATGTGTGAACATATTCATATGCGTTATGTTTTTATGTGTGGAGTATACACATCACATATAATTTCTCATTCAAAAGCAAAGCACATGAGAAATGGCACCTGTTCTTTTAATGAGCTTCTATTCACAAGTTCCAAACTACTCAACTCTCCCCTTTTCAGACAGTCAAAACAAGCTATGGTCAGTGCCATTCCTTGGAAGCCGATAGATGGCATTGTTGTATCAGGCAGCTCTGTCCTGCCTTCAAAACATAAGATTTTCCAACATTATCCAGGTCTCTGTGAATTTCCCCAACATCTTTATATAAATCTTTGAAAATCCTTGTAGAGAAAGTTCTCAGCCTCTATGGTTTTGACTTGCTTTTCCACTGAAAGTGGAGAGGAATTGGGTTATTTCCTTCCTGAGTTATGTAAAAGTCACAGGATCAAATCTTTCAACCTTCAACATATTCTAATTTTCCAGCTTATTCTTTTCATTTTATTTAAACCCTAAGCACAATCTTTGCACTAGATATAAAGGAAAGTTCTGGCTTTCCATAGCCTGGTTTCTGACTGAGAGAATGGCAGCCAGTTCTATAATGCTGCAGGTCATTTAGACTTGGTGAAAAACCAATTTCTGTTGAATTAAATATAGTTATCTTTAATAGCAAATGTATGGTCAACGTTTTTGGTCATTTTTGCTTTAATGAAAGCAAGATGTCTTTTTTTCCTCCCTAGAGATGGAATCAGATTTTATAAGTACATAAGTTTCAAAAGTCATCAAACTTTTAAAGGGTTGAATTCTCATTAATTAATGTAAAAGTTTTCCTCTCAGTTTGAGTTTTATAAAAGAGCATTTAAGGGCTTCTCCTACTTGAATTGTTTTCTTCCTATGAGTATAATTTGGGGTGGGCAGTTTTTAATAATCTAGGGTGGTGGGGCATAGGCAAAGAAAATACTAAGAAAATTTATGGATTTCAAATCCCTTATTTCTTCTAAGCTTTCAAACCAGCTTTAAGAAAATCATATTTCAAACCATCTTGTTCCCTGATTAACAGGCACTACTGAACAGTAAAAGAGCTTAAATAGATATAGAGGAAAAAAGAAAAATAAGGAGCTTGAGATACACACCCCAGTATGTTACAGAATGCAGTAGAGTTGAGATCACCTGCAGGCCACTTAATTACAGTTGTACTTTCATAGTGACTAGTCCTGTTGACACCTAGCCTGAAAACCTAAGCCATGCAAAGGTTTCCATCTCCCTAGGATGAAATGAGTAAGAAAAAGATCTCAGAAAACAAAGCCACACCACTTGTTTCGAGCATGCTAAACTGAATCTAATGGGTTTCCCCTCATTTTCCAGCACAGCAGTTCACTAACAACTTAGGGCAAAACATGGAATGCAGAAAAGCAGAAAGAAGCTGCCCTTTATATGTATATATACACTCACATTTATCTACTTTCAAGTAGAAAAACTAATAATGACCGTGAAGAAACTAGAGGAAAAGATTTCAACTTTAAATGGAAATATGCTTTCGAGTGATCCAAGCTATGTCTGCCGGCCCTAAATCCAGCAGTGTTTTGTTTCTACCTTTTCCCGCTGCTCTCCTCTTTACTGCTCCCTCCCCAGGCAGAATAACTGGAAAAAATAACCAGTTAAAGCAATATGATCCAAATCAGAACATTAATAAAATGCAGGTGCATTTCTAGGACAAAAGGCATCAATATCAATTTGCTTACAGGTAAGACTGGTCTCATTTTCTCCAGGGTACAAACATTTTTCCCTGACAACTGGTGAACAGTGAAGCATGACACAGTGAAATCTGTAAAGAATAATAGTAGCGACTACAATTTTCAGGACCACAGACAAAGACTACAATGCAGTCTATGTTATTTCTTCGTAAGGATATTCTATAACCCTTTGTTGCATTAAATATAATTGGGGATTTATTTCAATTTCATTTGCAAAGCACTATGTGTTAACTGGTAGTTATTTAAGATCTGCTTCTTCTGAAGACAATTATTAGAATTTTCTACAATAGCCTAGTGTTTTCTTAAAGTAAATATGCAACAAAAACCACTTAAATGTCAACATTTACTTCCCAGTCACTTGGTAATACATGCCAATCCAGACCTGTACAGTGAAAGCAAAGAAACAACTGAACATTAACCACATAATTTGAAATTTAAAAAAAACAATTTTTTTCCTGGAGTAATCTTTTTCCTAGAAAACCATTGCCACCTTTTGATAAACATTGGTTAATATAGTGAGGCCAACATATTCTGAACAAACTATTACTAGGTACAGAGTGTTGAAAAGCAGACATAATGTGCATGTATTTTCATAGCTTTGTGGAAGACCCAAGCAAGGAGAAAGTGCTATGAAGAGTTTTTGAACTTAAAAATAAGATCATCTGATGTAACTCTTCAACTTATAATGTGTGAAAATATATGGCAGAGGGGAATAGTTCTGGAAACATTTTGATGTTTTCTTAAATTTTCTCTAGTGTCAGTTTTGTTGCTCAGTTATTTGTTGTTCATCAATGTATTGAGAAAATAAGCTCAATATGACAAGAGACTGTAACATTCATTCATACTTTTTACAGCAACAAACTTTGAGTTTCTATTAAAGTCAATTTACGATGTAATCTGTTTTGATGTTTATAGTTAGTTTAGAGTAAATGGTATCCTCTGTAATATCATAGAAATCATCTTAAATGATGGCATTACTATATATTAATAGTTTTTCTCTAGACTTCTTGAGGCAGAGCACACATTTAGAGGTCAATTACTTCTGCCTGGCAATTCAGGAACCTGATACCACTCTTAACTATTTTTTGAGGTGTCCACTACACTACTTAGGTATTTTTACAGATAGATAATTTCATTTATTAAGCTAAAATCAACCTCCCATAGCTTCCACACTTTCCAAGGCAGAATAACCTTTCAAACTAGCTAAACACTAGATTTTCATTGCTGACCTGAATATTTCAAAACTGCTATCATATTTCCTGTAGATTCTTTTTTTCGCAACTTATTTACGTGTTCCTCATAAGGTATGGTGTTGACACTCTTCACCATTTACATCACTCTACCGAGGACATGTTTTATCTTCTCAATATGTTTTTATAATTTCAATCCTTTTTGTTGTAAAGTAGTACCTGGTGCCAAAACAATCAAGTTATGATTGCATTAGAGGTCAAGGATAATATTAAGAACCCAGAAAAGACAGAATATGAGCAAACTGGGTGGGGACAAAAGGGAAAAAGGAAGGAAAGGAGTAACAAAGATGAACGCAAGCAAGACAGCAAGCAAGAAAATACCTAGTATATGTGTCAATTCTTTTTTGAAACAGTTCATGGCATTTGATACTGTCAGAAATATGAGCCCAATTCTACTTTGAGATTGCCAGATAAAAGGATTTAATGTTGTCATATGGGTTTCTAACAGGGCTTTATAACTTATTCTTCTGAGATAAGACTTTTCTTTTTTCCAGTGATCTTCATAATCTGGTATAAGAGATGTGGACTGAGACAGCTATAGCTCATGAGAAGTTAATCAGAGGAAACACAGGGATGCTCCCAATCTTGGAGCATAAATGCTAAGGCACCAAACTAAAAGTATGTTGCTGAACTCTGATTTTACATGCTCCTATGTTTATTCTTAAAACAAATATTTTAGCACTGAAATCAACTCACTAAGCAATTAGGAATATTAATATTGAGTGAAAGTGCCTTTTAACTACTGTGTATTTTGTTCAGAGTTTAGACTACTAGAAACTTGGGAAAGTCAGTAAATGCTTCTGTATAAGGATGGAACAGTGTACTGATGGCTCTCAGGCCATGGGGGCTCAGTGATTGATGTGTTCTCTGGAGCCCACCTAATATTTTATCTTAAAAAAATCTTTAATTAACTTCCAAATATTTAAGAATTTGGAGGTTTCATTTTCCAAATACTTAATCTGGAGGTTTCCCTTATGAATCCAGATTTGAGACTCTACAAACTTGGATGATTTGATAACATTGGTACAGCATTGCTAGAGGGCCACAGTCGGCTGGGGTTCATTCACCACATGTACTGATGGATGGGTTTTAAGTTCTCCAGTTTACCATCCATCTTCTCCAGTTTGCCATATCATCTACCCATCCTAGCTATGGAGCATATTATCCACATCTCTATTTGGCCACTGTAGATATTGGAGTGAAGTAAACCATCAGCACTTCTCGGTCCTTCTCTGGAATATTCATATTCACATTCCATAGGCATACCCCAATTTTAACAGCAACCATACACTTAACTGTGTGGCCTGGGGCAGGCTAACTCCCCAGTCCCTGAATTTCCCTAACTGTAAAATTGGACTAATAATAATACATATTTCTTTCTTTTTTTATAAAGTCATACTCACAGTTTATTAGAGTGAAAGGACACAAAGGGGAAAGTCACATGGGAAAAATCAGGGGGAATCCCGGTGCAAGGCAGCAAGAGTTCTCTCCTGGTGGAGTCACACAGGATGCCCACAATCCCTCAGCAACAAGATGGGACAACATATATAAAAATCTACAAGGAAACTCATTAGAGACTCAGCACCCATGGTTTCTATTGGGGGCTGGTCACATAGGCACCCATTTATCTAGCATGTACCAAAATCCCAGACTCTCAGAAGGAAAGAATTTTTAGCCTAAACCATATTTCAAAGGATCATTGTCGTTAATCCATTTTGAGTTTATTTTTGTGTATGGCGTTAGGGAGTGTTCTAATTTCATTCCTTTACATGTAGCTGTCCAGTTTTCCCAGCACCACTTATTGAAGAGGCTGTCTTTTCTCCATTGTATAGTCTTGCCTCCTTTATCAAAAATAAAGTGACCATATGTGCATGGGTTTATCTCTGGGCTTTCTATCCTGTTCTATTGATCCATATTTCTGTTTTTGTACCAGTACCATACTGTCTTGATTACTGTAGCTTTGTAGTATAGTCTGAAGTCCGGGAGCCTGATTCCTCCAGCTCCGTTTTTCTTTCTCAAGATTGCTTTGGCTATTCAGGGTCTTTTGTGTTTCCATACAAATTGTGAAATTTTTTGTTCTAGTTCTGTGAAAAATGCCATTGGTAGTTTGATAGGGATTGCATTATCTGTACTTCCTTTAGTTATATAAACTTAACTATTCAGACTCCCTAGGTGCTTGTTAAGCTAATACAAAAGTACAAATTATCATGTATGAATATTCTAAAGTAACATTATATTGATTTAAAAGTCTTAGGCTGAATAAGAGCCCAATTCTTTTGCTGTCTTTAATTGCATATTTTCCAAAGCAGATTTCTTTATTTTGGAACGTGGGTCCAGTCATTTTTATAAAATGTGATTCTTTCGTTATATTTAACCTAACAAGCTCACTGGTTGTTAAACGGTTTTAGCAGTTAGATACATTTTATTTCATTGATAAAAATCATAGCTCTATTCATCCAAGGACTGTTTCATCCTATATTTTGTTCTATAAATGAATAATCTAATGAGACAAGTTGATTATCTACTGTATACCCCTTTTTATTGGATTGACATGTATAGGTTTGTAAAAAAGTATTATTTTCCCACGGTTTGGGAGAGCAGAGTCGGTAATGAAATGTGCAGTCATGCCCCAATTTCAGTGCTCCCATTCTGAAGTCAGCACATAATAGCTCAAACAGAAGCGAGGGCTGAGATGCAAGCCTGTCAAAGGCTAAACCAGGGATTATCTCACCCATGTGCCCATCCCTTTGAAGAAGGCTCCCTTTGGTGGCTTTTCAAGCAGTTACTTGGCTACCTGTTTCCCAACAATGTAAGTCTGTCTGGTCTCTCTCTTTCTCTCTGAAGACATAAGCACTACCTTGGAAGGTTTTATCTCTGTAACTCTTTGCTTTCATATAATTTTTGTCAATTATTTCTTGAAAACAAATTCTTAGGCTGTTTGCCGTACATAACCTTTATCTGAATCACTCACTATACTCTATACACCCACCACCGGACAGGGTTATCATTTTCTTTACTATTATCCTAGTACTAAACTAATCAAATTGTTACACATTAAGAACACTGGAAGTCATTTAGTCCAAGTCTCTCTTCTCATAGATTGTTGTAGTACCGGGAGAGCTTAAGGGGTCTTCCCGAGTTCCCTTAGCTGATTGGTGGCAAGGCAAGTCCTCAAACTTTCAAGCACACCACACTAGCCACCACTGCATAGACATGGAGTGCTGACTAAAAACATGCCAAGCAGCAAAATTCTGACGCTCCAGGTACATGCTTCTATATTTAACTTGGGCAGCCCCTCACTTTGATGCTGGCCACGAATATGTTTAGGGATTTATTAGAGCACCATGATCTCTTACGCATTGTAAGTGCATGCTAAATGGGTTTCCAATTTGGACAACCAAGATGCGAGGGCTGGCTCTTTTATTATCAAAGCTTGCAAATGGAAGCCCTACTTGTTAAAGAGACTGTGCATCTTCTGATCTTTAGAGTTTTATTCCCTGGGATTTTCAGGAGGTTAAATTTGAATATATGCATCACTAGTACATATAGAAATTAATACAAGTTTTTAAAATAATATCTGTATCATTCCCAATGTTTCCACCCCCTAAATACTTTCCAATTTCTTTTAACTGATTTCCATGTAAGTAAGCAAATGCAAACCAAAAACCTTCCCAAAGAAAATTACATACCAGCATCTACAAATACAAGAGCAGTGATTATATGAGAGTCATTTTCATCCATATCTATAGAGGATTTAGCACTGCTAGGTGCATATAGATAGTTTAATACATAACTGTCAAATATATATATATATATATATATATATATATATATATATATATATATATATATATATATATTCAACAATGTAAAGATAAAGAGCATGTTACATTCTCTTTGGGTTTAATTTAGCCCCAGATCAATTGTGCTGAGGCTTTGAGAATTCAGACAGATATTTATTCCCACAGCTACACAGAAACATCATGATGAGAACACTAGGGAGACAATCATACAGCTATGTTTACAGCTGTGTACTGACTCATGACACCTGCCCCAATTTTTACACATGACAGAACAGGATTCCAGGTATAGGTAAAAGCAAACTGACCAAAATTTCATGTTCTTTGGGTATCTGATTTGACCTACACAGACTCTAGAGCCCTTCAGCGTTACGCCATGAAATGGATTACAGAATTTTCAATTTAGGGTATATGGCTGCCCAAAGCCAGACAGTGATTTTGTTTCAGCTGAGTGATAGGTAACAACTGCAATATGGTCAGTGTGCCCCAAAGTAACTTTTTATCAGAGTATACTTTAACCCTTTTCCGTACAAGTTTATTGGGTACATATTTTACTTGGCTAAACCTAGCAAAAACTACTGCAGCTTCACTGTAAATGTTCTCATATTTTTAAAAGTAAGAAAAATCTTATTTTGGATTTTCTGCATAATATCTGAACTAGAACAAAAGATTATACAGTCACCCTTTATGTACGGGGACATTATGAATAGCCAAATATTATAGTAAAAGTCAAAGGCTGATGATTACATCATTATTTCCAAATAAACTTCACGTAGAAACTACTAACAATGGGTTCATAGGAGGACTCATATTCAAAATTATATATATGACTGTGACATTGTGAAATCAACATTGTGTTTTCAGAAGGTCATGTTAATGGTTGTTTAGTAACATTCTATTTATGAACACATTGATGATAACATTATAATCAAGAATTTAAAGTTTGGTGAAACCTCCTACAGCAGAGGTCCCCAACCCTTTTGGCACCAGGGATCGGTTTCATGGAAGGCAATTTTTCCATGGACCTGGGGGGGTGGGGTGACGGTTCAGGCAGTAATGCGAGCAATGGGGAGCCGCAGATGAAGTTTTGCTCACTCACCGGCCACTCACCTCCTGTTGTGTGGCCCAGGTCCTAACAGGCCACGGACCGGGGGTTGGGGACCCCTGTGCTATAGAAATTCCATTTCAGAGCCTCTCCTATAAAAGACCTCTTACGGGTCCTCTTACAAAGAAATGATTTTGAAAGGATTTATTATGAATAGGTAGTCTGCACTTTGGATATCCACAACAGATTTTCTGTCTCCTATTTGGACTCCCCAAGCCAGAGTTAGGACATATCATTGCCAGTAGAAGGCAGAAATGGTGTACTAGATCCACTTCTTACATGGTAAGAATATAGATGGAGGTTTGAAATTTTTCAGAGGCAGATGAAACTTCTAAAATCAGAACTAAACAATTTAAAACCAGAGCGATAATCTTTTCAGTATGTGTCATTCCTAATTGCAGCACTATTGTACATTCTCGGAAACAGCCCAAAGATAATCAATGATTCAAAGAAATTAACAACTTCCTCTTTAAAAAGTGAGCCATATTGATCACAAAAAACTAACATGTTTCTAATGTCTTTTCCTAGGGAGCAAAATCCTGCTGGTGCCTTGGACAATACAGATTAACTCTTACACTAATTAGGCAGGATATTCAAGCCAGAAAGTATTGCTCTGAAGAATGATAACTGAGGAAAAACAGTTTTTTTTTTTAGTGCAATAGAAGTACATTTTAATGTTCTTTAGTGACTTTGCTTTAAATGTCTTTGATTGTGATTTGACATGAAAAATAAGGTTAAGGACTCTGCACGCATTGATATTAGAACTCACCCTTCCCTCCATCCTTCCTCCTTCCTGCTTCAGACAAGGGTGAACTCTTTACCTCATTTATAGATCAAAGCCACTTCTTTGCTCTTAATCTGATTCCTCTTTCTTTCTTTCTTTCCCCACCCCCCTGCTGGTTCTACCATATATAAACACTCTTCCCTCTAATATGTATAAACATGCTTAAATATTTACCACGGGAAACATAAACTAAACCACACAGTAAGAAACCTAAAGCAAAAAAAAAAAGACCCTGAACACCACCCCTCCCTTCCTTCACTATGAGAGTTCTTGGAAGAATTGGTCATAACTGTTTTACTGGCCTAGCCACCTTCTCCTCAAGTTGGCTTTCATCTGTTTGCAAATCTTTACTAAACATGCTCTCAGCAAAGTTGCTCATGACTTAATTTTCAAATCCAATGGACATTTTCACTTTCATCTTACTTGACTTCTATGGAACACTTGGCCTTTTCAACAATTGCCTTCTTGAATCTCATGTTCTTTACATTTAGATAAAACATGCTTTTCCTTTTCTCCTTTTCTGCCTTAACTATTCCTTCTCATTGTCCTCTTATAGTGCTTTTTCCTCTGCTGATCACCTAAATATTGATATGAATGCCAATGGACGTTTTTGCTTAATCTCCTTTTCAAATCATATCCTCTGTAGATAATTTCACTACTGCCTGTGTGTTGATAACCATTAAATCCATGTGTCCAACCCACATCTTTATTCTAAGCTTCAGATCCATGTATCCAACTTCCTCTGAAATATCTTCACTTAATATTCTCAGACAACACATAATCAAATATCCCAACTTAATTTATTATCTCCTCTCCAAATGCACTCCTTTCACCCTATTTTCTCAGTGAATAACCTCATCATACATCTAAGCCAAAAAGCTGGGAACCATCTTATTTCTCCTTTTCCCTTATCCTCATATAAAATGCATAACCACATTAAAGATGCAAACTGGAAACGAATGAAAAGTTCTCATATTTTTCTCAGATTGTTCATTGGCCCTTTGATTTTCCATTTCAAATATTCATCTTATGATACTATAATTATTGATATATGAAAAAATCAATAATAGATTTCAATCTAAGGCCACGTGATAATACCTACTTCACAGGGTTTTTTTGTAAGCACTAAATTGAACAATACAAGTGAGCATGAGCAGAATGTATGACACATAGAACATGTCCAATACATGTTGGTTATTATTCATTTATTATTCATACACTGATGGCATGGTTTCCTTCCCATTATTGCTAGAGTAATCTTTCTAAAATAAAAAATTAAGTCACCTTCTAATTTCATGTACTTTTAATACCCCTCTACTTATACAAGCACAACCAAAATCTGAAAATACGGTACAAAATGTTCCTAATGGTCAGGCATTTGTCTTTTTTCCTGGCCTTATCCTTTGCAGCTCTCTGGACATAAATAATTACTTTTATGCCAAGATTCAAACCTCCCAGCCTTTCTCACACCGTTCTATCTTCCTAGAATGATGAACCCTCCACATGTGTGAACACACATATGCAAGTTCACGTGTGTGTGCACGGACACACTCACCTATAACTGGTTGCCTAATAAACATATTAAAACTTGGGTCATTCCAAGTAACTTTTGCTCCACCACTCATATAAACCTGTGCCCTATATATATTTCTATCATAACACATGTAATACTTGTAAAACATTTCACATTTTACAACAATGCCAATGACTCCCCAGGAACAGTGCAATATAATGACCCTTAGGACTTAATTTCACACACTTATTTATTTGTCTACCTCTGCCTGACGGGTGGAATGTAATGGTAGAACATGTGCTTCATTCAGCTTTGTGGTCCCGAAAATTTAGCCCCATGGATAGCACATTTTTCGTCCTGAATAAATATTCATTGAATGAATGGACAGATGATGATTTCCTTCTTCCTGAAATTTTAGATCTCTGGTTATAACACTCATATACCTCCTATGATGGGCCCTTGAACAACAAGGAAAAAACAACTATGACTCAGAAAAGCTTATGAGAACACCACCAATTCATTCTGACCATTCATCCACAACAGTCTTCATGTATGCCATATCTGATCTTGGGTAATATACTATAGCAGTATTTCTCTTGCATGCAAGTAAAAATACTGTAAAAATATCTTTAAACTCTTAAGTCTGCCTTATAAAAATACATTTTAAATTCACTTGAAATATTCATCCTCATTCTTTTGGCAAGTATTGCTATACCCCTCCTGAGTTCTGAAAGTGACTGTTTTGTGAAGGACCTGTTAAACTACTGAGTAAATAACACGGCTTTTGAAATTATCATAATTACACATATTTACATAACAGACCACGATATCTTCAAGGAATTGTTACCTTAATTGCATAAAATCTCACATATAGGGTTTCTATTTTCTTTATTCATGAGCTATTTTTAATCTTCATAGTCTATATTCAGTATAAAATAAATAATGATCTATTATCTCTCCATGGAATTCTGAAAGGAAGTAAATTACTACCATGAATAAAATAACACTTTGAATCTTCCTAGAACAAAATGTGCTTCCAACTAGCTAATCTATGGGATATTGATTTTATAACTTTTATTGGCCTTCAATTCTATGTCATGGCCTTACTTTTCTCTGGGCAACCAAACTGATCTGGTTGTAACCATACGAGATTAGGATTTTATTTGCAAGTGTATGAAGAGATGGGGCCACTTTCAAATCGCTGAAATATGAGTTATGCATCCTCAGTCACCTTAACTTTTTAAAACCATGACTGACAAACCTCCCTCTTTGCTTGCTGTTCATTATGTTGAAGTTCTGCAGGGTCTTATGTTGGGGTGACTTTTCTTTATCTACATGCTTACTCTCCTACTCCCAGCTCAGATCAACCCAAGAATAAGTCTATACCTCAGTGACTCTCAGATTTATGACTGCTAGCCTCTCTTCCTAAATGTTCAACACTCCTCTACTTAGGCACTTCAAATGCAGCATGCCTCAAACTAAGCAGGACTGATTCCTCCCTAGATTTGTCCTCTCTTGTAATTGCTCCAATATTGTCTGTTGTCTCCATCAGCCATCAAACTGGCTACCTGAGCCTCTCAATATATTCTGGTTTGCTTAGTACTCTTTTGTTTCTTCTGCACTCACGTGGTAGGCTTTCTTATCATTTCTCACTAGACTATTACAACAGCTTTCAAATTGGCCTTTTTCTCCATTAGTTTTTTTTTCACCCAGACAACTCTGCACACTTCCACTAGAATAACCTAGCTGTGCAGCTGCTGAAAATCCTCCAATAGCTCTCCATAATCTGTTAGGATACAGTCCAAATTCCTTCATGTGGCCTTCAAGGCTATTCATGATCATCTCTATATTTACTGTTTTATTCACTTATCTCAACACTTCTTTTTGGAGTCAAGATGGCTTAGAAAGTCTCAGAACATGTTACATTTTTGCAAATTCTTTTCACATTATCTGAGCTATTCTTGCCCCCCTCTGCCCCTCCACCATTAGCCACATGGACTACCCACAGTTCCTTCAGGATCATCTCATCCATGAAGTCTTTCCAAATCTACAACACAGCTGCAAGTGGTCTCTCTCATTTTTTGCTTTTCATTTCCCTTTCATACGCTTAAACAATCTAACTTATTGCACTGTAATTTACATATATACTTCCATCCTCTCCCATGAAAACATGCTTCAAGGGACAGAGAATGCTATGGATTTTTATATTTCCCATAACTAATAAAGTTTATGACCTACTGTAGGTGAGTAGTAATGTTTGTGAATGAATGAATGAAGCCCATCAGAAAAACATAATCAGAGTTAGAGCTCCAAATATAAAGATGAGATTTCACAAGGGACAGGAAGGAAAGTTTTCCTTTCTCAGTTGAAAATCATACCCAGTGATTAGAAATAAAGGGAAGTTGCTTAGCTTAAGTTATAAAAATATAGTACAATGCACCTTAGGAGAAATACTGAATTTGTGACAGAAATCACATGGCTTCATGCCTTGATGATGGTAATAATTGTTTGGAGTTAGGTATACATTGAAATTCTCTTTTGTCTTTCTGATCTTTTCTCCTGTTGTATCTTCGTAGTTAATTTTTTGAATAAAGGAGAGTTGTATAGAAGAGTAAAAAAAGACAAATTAAAAAAGACTATCAGCAATATACTGTGTTCATGTCAAATATTAAAATGGAGTTAGAAATAGTTGGAAACAATGAATATGAAAGAAGATAAAGTATTGTCTTTTCAAAATCAGGACAGGAAGAGTAACACTTTTAAACACTTCAATATGATTTTAAATTAATCATTCTAACTGATTTAATCTCTTTAGTCTTATTAGGCACTTTTGAGAAGGAACCATTTCTTATACAAGCAGTAGCCACATGTTTTAATGGAGTAAATTATTGAGTAACTGTATATTTAGGTATGTTTGTTAAAATACTTGAGATGTACAGTTTCAAGTACACTCCGGTGAAAATAGTTTTTAAAAAGATATTAGGAACCATGAACTTTTTATTATAGGTGCACCAAGAGACAAAGGGCCCTAAAACACATACATCTCAGATTTTCCCTCTATGTATCAGTCCTGGGTATTGCCCAACTCAAGGATAAGTGCACTTATTTTTTTCTTCTTTTTAACAATAGTAAAACACATTTCAAAGATGACCCTGTGTACCCAAATATTAAGATAACAGGCTCACTTATACCCCTTTTCTATATAGAAATTGAACAAGAACATTTCATGCTTGAGAAAATATTACCCTTACAATACTCTCAAGGTTGGTTTAAATTTGATGAAAAAATGGCAAGCCTATGCCATAATTTCAACATTTAGTGAAGTGTTTTTTTCTGGCATTTTCTTCAAAATCTTTAGTTTAGTTTAGAGCTAAAGAACATCTTATTCCAAGGGTGGACAATTAAGTATTCCTTCTGTATCATTGCTCTTTTTCAACCAAAGTAATTTCTGAGTACAGTGGTTACCCCCTTCAACCAAATAGATATATTTCTCTTGCTTTCTTCATCCTAGTTTGTGAGGTATTTCTATTTAACAGTCTACAGAACTTCTGAAATGCAAAAAGAGATTACTCATTACTTTCATTGTTCAAGAGGCTAAGTGTTTTCCATGTCTAAATATGTCTGCATGCTACAGAGAAACCTAACTTTTGTTAAATTAAGCCCCTACTAACTCTAGTACACAAATTTCCCTAAGGAATCTGGCAGACTGATCATATAGCCACAGACTATAACAACTAGAAAGAAACAAGACGTCACCCAAACCAATCCTCTCATCATATACACACAAACTCTAAAGGTAGCGTTAAGTCTAAATCCTTAAAATTTTGTAAGAGAAGTATAACATGGCTATTAATTGAAATAAAACGCCTTGATTATTTACAGAATCCACCATGTTTGCCTGGGTTGAAATCTCTGATGAACCATCTGTTCTAAACAACTCTAGTTTTACTAGATTTATATCATAGCTTAAAACTGAATAATGAGAAACTGAGAGCCTCTCTTCAATGATGAAATATAAATATGAGAGAATAATCATGGTCACAGTTGAGAAGCAGTATGTTGCAAATATTCTAAGTTAATGTAGATAAAATGTTTGGAAATCAACACTAGAAATACTGCTTTATGATTAACTGCAGACTTACTGGTGTTTCTTAAATAAAACTTTGCACAGTCTAATTGTTTGGATCACAATGTAATTAAAGTACAGTACTGGTGAACTCAGTTTTAAATTACAAGAATAGTACATGATTATTAATGAGAACATAAAAAATAAATCCAAAGAACAGCATAAAAAAGCAATATTTCTATGATACAAACCCATGGTTTTTTTTTGCATGTGCTTTTATTTTTAAATTCCTACTCAATTTTGTTTTAAAGAGTAAATACTTAGGGCTCAGTACTGCCTATTAGACATTGTGAAAGCTGAAGAAAAACATGATTCTTTGTTTAAGATGTTTACATTTGAGTTATGAGGAAAGATATGTACAAAGAAAAGAGCGGTCACCAAAACTTACAATGTCACTTCAAGATATGTTCTACAGACTAAATTCTTTAGCAAACCTATGGAAGGAAGTGCAGTTATGCAGGAAGTAGGTTTCACTCAGGTGGGTCTAAGGCTAGGCTCTGAAGAAACAGTGTATGGACGTCTTATTAGTAAGAGGTAATATGATAAACAAAGGCAGCATGAGGAAGAAATAAGTCTAGAGATATGTCCTAAGGAAATTACAATAAGAAGAAAAGGGTCTTAGGACTCATCAGGAATAGGACTGAAAGAAAACAGTGGGTAAATGAAGATATATAATTCTAGAGTATCTTAAAGAAAAAAATGGTATAATCAAAGTAGAGTGATCAGAAGAACAGCCTGGCAACGGATTGCAAAACAACTTAGAGTGGGAAGAGAAAAAGAGGCAAGAGACATGTTAAAAAAGTATTGCAGGGCTTCCCTGGTGGCGCAGTGGTTGAGAATCTGCCTGCCAATGCAGGGGACATGGGTTCGAGCCCTGGTCTGGGAAGATCCCACATGCCGCGGAGCAACTAGGCCCATGAGCCACAACTACTGAGCCTGCGCGTCTGGAGCCTGTGCCCCGCAACAAGAGAGGCCGCGACAGTGAGAGGCCCGCGCACCGCGATGAAGAGCGGCCCCCGCTTGCCGCAACTAGAGAAAGCCCTCGCACAGAAACGAAGACCCAACACAGCCAAAAATAAATAAATTAATTAATTAATTTTAAAAAAAAGTATTGCAATAAATCAAACATAACAGAATGAAGCCTTAGTGAAGGTGAATAAAAGATAAAGATGATAGATACCACAAAGAAAAAACTTAATAAAATTTCTATAATTTTTATTATCTACTGATAATGTAATACGATTAAGATTTTTAAAAACTAAGAATGCAAGTTTTTTTTTTCTTTTTACTGGAGGCTTGTAGAAAGAGGACAGGAAATAGACATAGGTGAGGCAGATGCATATCTGTATTTCCCCTTCCTTATGCTTCGGTCAAGAGGAAGACGTATGTTCCATAAATTGTGAGAATCAGTGAGGACCTTTCTGTTTCCAGTTTGAACACTAAGAGGAAGTTGTTGTGCAGGGTAACTGTGGAAACACAAGAGCATATAACTCAGCTCATGAAGCTGACATGATTAGGCACAGAGGTGACTCAGTTTGCCCTCCCATGCCTTCCGCAGTTTTTGTATGACAGCCACTGAGCCCATTATAAAGAGGGTCTGGTAATCTCACAGCGGAGAAATAGCCTGTACCTGGAGAAAGATGGAAGACAAGGCAGACGATTTTAGGGATGAGTTTACAGTGGCTAAAGAAGCCAGGGATCTTAAAAAGACCTTAACCAAGTTGAGAGAACTTGGACTATGAATTTCACCAACTGTCAATTTCAATCATCACATACTAGCAGAGCACCCACTAAGTGGATTCTGCCATTAATCCCCCAAGAACCAGCATGAGAAGAAGAGTTCCGTTTCCTCTCATCTACACAGTGTCATGAGAGCCATTTCTCCATACTTCAGATGCTATTTTAGGGAGAAATACAGGAATCTCAAATAGAAAGCTATCTTCAAATGAGACTGAGTTAAAGCTAAAGAGACTGATTGAATTATATAGATTAGAATGAGTTTAAATCAAATAATATCAAAATTAGTTTACCTCAGACCCAGCAGGAATGGAGATCAGAACAGTTTCTGAGAGTAAAGGACTCTACATTACCCTACTCACTTATAACTGAACTGTCAGTAATTTGAGACTCCATTGCAAAACTGTGTTTTCCTTTTATGGTTAAGGCATGCTGATATCATGAACGAATGATAATAAGAGGCTATAGAACAATTTTCTTCCTTTAATGAGGAGTCAGAGAATCCATGTAAGGTGGGCCCTTTGAGCCAAGTAAAGTTCTACAGTTTTTGTCCATAATACTTACATGAGTTAACTATCCTGTAGCAGGTCATTGGATGGGAGCCGTACTTTTAAAAAGAAGTTGGGTGGGAGCAGAGAAGAAACTTTAATAAATAGACTCTCAAGTTGGTGAGACCCAGCATCTGTATCTTGTTAAACTACACTGAAGATAATGGAAAGAAAAGAGGAGCACCACCTAAGGACAGAACTACGAAAACTGGTGAAAGTACTTCAAGCAAACAAAACAACAAAAAGACGTAGTTTCCCTTCTTCAGTGTTGGAGTGACCAAAGAATGTGCCTACAGTGCTAGGGTATCTATAGCATCTTTCCAGCTCTAACAACGAAAATATTACACTTATCCATGTCATTCTTTCCCTTTCTAGTATCACTGTCCTATCTACGTCTTCATCTCCACTCACCTAGAATACTATGGGAACTTCCTAACTCGGATACCAAGCTGCAGTCTCTCCAACCAGATAATAATAATTTCCATAAGGGATGGACCACATTACATTTGTCATCTTAGCCCCTACAGTGTCTAGAACAGAAAATGAAAGTGTGTGGGAGCTATATGCATACTCCCTTTCTTCAGTCATGATAGATGATGTTAATTGGTTCTAGTGCTCTTTCCCTTGTTTCCTTTCTCACAAGGGAAAAAACACTATAAGCCTCTACTGAATCAGGAGTTGGCACATACGATAAAAAAGCCTATGATTTCTGGACTGACACATAGTAGGCCTAAATAAATGTTTATTGATTGAAGTACTGCACAGACCCAGAACTGGAATTTGAGGGTGCATGAAAAGGAACTCTTAAAGATAGTTAGGAATCAGATTGAGAAATAGAACAAACATCCAATCATTTCCAACCTTGATACCAACCCAAATATACCTCTAGCTAAATTATTTAGATTAATCTCATTGAAATAAAAGTAGATTCCTAGGACACAACCTAACAATTCCAGTAGGATTCACAAAGCAAACAAAGAGAGGAACTGAGATGACAAGGCATATTAGCATCATTTGCTTGTTTTCTGGGATGATCTCTTGCTTCAGTGTATAAATTCCTGAAAATACAAAATGACAAAGTGTTCGTTTCAGCAGGGAAGAATTTCTGTATCCTGCTCCGTTTGAGGACATGGAGAAAAGGACTCAGCAGTTGGAAAAGCAAATAAGCAAACAAGGACAAGCAGTGCCTTTTCTCAATGAATGGGATCCAGGTGGTAGTGTCAACCCCCGTGAGACTGTTTATAAAACTCTGATATTGCGCTGCTTAGAAATGTCCTTCTTCTGTCCATCCTTGGGGCCTATGAAGGATAGCAAACAACTATGTGACTGACGCAATGTCCTTCTGTTATATTCTCTCTCCTTTATTAAGATAGGCTGAGTCAAGTTCTCTTTCTTACAACCCAAATACAAACACTGACAATACAAAGGAGGACTCACTGATGATGGAGACTTCACTAGGATTCCCTTGTAGGAGTTCTCAAGACCTGAAGAGTTTTAGCAGTTCTTTTTCAATCTTCATGTAACTCCAATCTTTACCACATGGTGATTTGATTTTTAATATATTTAGTTGTTTAAGTAACAAAAAGTATATTTTATGGACTGATACTGATTTCTAATCATATCTGACATATATAATAATCTTCTTTATAAAATTCTAGGACCCTGAGTTTTTGGGAAACATAGTCAGAAAAGTAAAGAAAGGCACAAGTAAAAGTCCTGATTAACATTAAGCTATTATTACCTTCATGAGTCAACATTTTAAAACTTTTTTCTACACTAAAATCATTTACAGCCTATTTTCCACTATCTTTAGAAATTATCAACTCCTTATTTTCCAGAGTGTACCAAATGTATAGCAAAAATATTAATAACCCCGAAGTGTTTGCATAACTTTTCATACTTCTATCAATTACATTCTCATCCCACATTCAATATATCAGGAGGGCCAGACTTACATGACCACTTGCTAATTTTGGCTCATGATGTCTCAGGCTTGAGCAATGAACATAGGAAAACATGCCATTGGAAGACGGGAAGCAGGATCTGGGGGAATTATTGCACAAAACAAATCTGGAATTACCCAAGGTCATACAAGACAACGGATGTCCATCTGTGTCAGGTCCATGTTTAGTGTCCCAAGCCTCTGTTTCATTTGTAGTGCTGCCAACTTCTCAAGTACCAGGAGAGGAATGGTGGAAGGTGTTAATTAGGGTGCTGATATCTGCTGCGTTGAAGAAAATTGTGAACACTCTAAGGCTCATATAATAAAGATAAAATTATGGCTCTTGAAGCACAATGTAAGCCAGATAACACTGTACTCTGTCTGGAAAGAATCTACATCATTTTAGTGCTTTTGACAATTAAAAGTAGGGATGTCAAAATGAAAACCATGTTTTTTAAAAAATTCTAACCATCTTTAGGAAACATGAGGATATAAAGAATATAAATGTGTTTTGTACTACTGGGCATTCAAAAGTATTTTTCCAAGAGAACCCCATATACGGCAAAGCTTCTAGGCATAGTTCACATCCCATGCATTCCAAAAACACTCATTCCTGAATTATAAGAGAAATGAACTGATATGCGACCAGATGGTCATGGGGTGATCTGTTCTTGAGCAAAGTAAGAGCTATTATCTCTGATAAAATTTCATTCCTACTTGTAAATCTACACACCCCACGTGTTAACTTGATAGCAACACCAGCAACGGCTGGTGGGGCTGTTACTGTTAATGTTCAGGAAGAAAGAACAATTTCAAAAGCACCTTCTAGCATGGGAACAGAGGTTAGAAATGAGAATGAGTTGCTGCAAAAAATATATGTCTTGATAGAATTACATGACAGAGGATCATGGGTTTCTCTGAAAAATAAAAATAATGGCAAGGAGGTAGGTATATATATGTATATATGTGTGTGTGTGTGTGTGTGTGTGTGTGTGTGTGTGTTTTCTGTATGAAAAACCTAAAGAAGGGCATGGTGGGTGAACATGTTTAGTGTGCCATTTAGTGACCTTTGCAACAATCTGTAGCTGAAGATAGCAAAAGAATGAATTAGGAACAACCACTGGAAATCATTTATAAAAGTCATATATAAATCTCAACTACCAACCAAACAAGTGATTACCATATGTATAAATCAATATATTTTTCTCATTTAATTTCCTCATTTGGAAGAAAAGAGCTCACTTTAAAACAACCTACACATCAGATTAAGTTCCCAAATACTTAACATTTTTCTCTCATCATTAGGGCAGAAGAAACATAAAATTAACTTTATTTCTGCTAAATGTACATTACATTATGTAGGTAGTAGATAATATCATTAGTAACAACATTTCAAAACATTTCACTATGTACTTCAATTTCTTCATTGCACTAAAATGCACAATTTCAAAGGTATCTGATATGTATTTCCCAAATTAGAGTATGCTTCCCTTACAACATGGACATCATTAAAGCCATTCACCTGAGCTGGCTAAGCAAAGAAAACTGGGTGGTTGTATCTTAACACTTTTAACAGTTTTATAAAACAAGACTAAATGCATTTTCTGGGGAAGAGGAGGGGGTTAGGAAGGAAACACTCTATTGCACAGAACAGAAAAGCTGTCTTGGATCTAGCTATTTTTATCCAGCTCTGACCTGCCCTGACCTAGACCATTACAATAGAAATGTAAGCACTATGCCCTTCAATCATTCACAATGCAGGCAGAGTTAGTGTTCTAAAGACCTAACTGACCATGTCATTCCTTCTGGTTAAAATTCTCCCTGGCTTCCCTTTGCCTATAGGATGAAGCCCAAACTCTTTGAAACAGCATAAAAGTTCTTTACAACCTGGCTTTGACTTGCCCCTGCTGTCCCATCTTATTATCCTTCCTATCCCATCCACTGGATTCTCCAAATACCTGAACTTTGCAGCATCTTTTGAACAACACAACACTTCAATTATTTCATGCTTTCATATCTGTTGCTCTCTGTGCCAGAAATGGCTTTCTTGCATCTCACCATACCAGGAAGATTCTTCATTGGCTTCTATAAACAACCTCAGATGAATGACCTTTCCTGTCCTCTTTGAAGCTTTTCTAGGGAGTCTTTGTTTTGTGTGTTTCTACAACACTTTGGAGGTATGGCTCCAATAGTACCTATCAAAATTTATCCTAGTGGTTTGCTTTCATGGCCATCTCCCTCTTTCAGCTGAAGAAATCATTTCTGTCTTCCAAATGCCTAGCAGAGTACCTGGCACAATAGAAGGAGACTGGGTAAAAGCTACTGAATGAACAGCAGGTGGAAGAAAGCCTCGCATAAAGATTCGTCTCATTTCAGGTACTACATGGTGGGTGTACACAAAACAATTTGAGTTCTTAAAAAATTATGTGACTGAAAGGAGTGGAGGATATAAAAACATCTGTCATCAATAGTTTCATTGTTTAGTTTATCAACATTGATAAAACAATTTTATGTGGACTAGGCTAATATTTAATAAAAAGTATTATGTATTCTCACAGAGAAGGTATTAACAGAAATATATAATGTTTAAGAAAATCCAGTAAAATGAAACCAGAGATTATAAGAACAAGTTAGAAAATTCTTCTCTATTACTCAAATCTATACTTCATTAAATAATAAGGTTTGTAGGCTTCAATTTTTATTGATTATGTCAAGTTGCTAAGAGGATATTTCACTAATGAACTTACGATTTCTTACTTGTATTACCATGTTAAGCTTATTATTATACATTAGGATTAATACATATATGTATTATTATTAAACATTAGGGATTGCTTACTACTTTATAAGAATGATCAATGCCTATAATCCTCATAACAACCCTAAAGTATGTTCTATTGTCACTTCAATTCTTTAAATGGGAAACTGAAGTTTGGGGTAACTATTTCAAAGTCTACAGCACATAGTGGTGAAACCAGGGTTCAAACCTAAGCAGTCTGCTTCCAACACTATGCTATGCTCTAAGAGTGAGAGTTGATGAGGGCGAGAAAATTATATAAATTGTTGTCCCTCCCACCCTACAATCTGCATTATAAACATTGTTATTTGCATTCATCTTAAATTCTAGCTAGGCTCTTAAATGGTATGAAATAAGCTGTATGGTGGAACATTTCAATGATGAAAAAGTTCTAGCTTAACAATGAGAAATATTTTCTTTCACTTAAACAACCAAGCCCACATCCAATTGTGACTGAGAAGCTAACATCTGCCTCATTTCACCAAGACATTAATGCTTTGTTTCGAGTGTGTACTATTTCTTAATCTGAGTCACGAATGTTTGGAAAATCTTGCTTTACTTTTCTTATTAGTAGCATGAAACATACAAAGAAATATTTAACACTTAAGTGTTTTAAATATTTAAGCAACAAGGAGCCTAGAAGGCCTTTAAAATACACCATGGAAGACTTCTACTTCTGGAATGGCAGTATGAGGAGTTGCATAGTCTCACTCCCCAGGAAACAACCAGAACTGATAAAAAATTATGAAAATGCACACAAAAACCAACTATTTAAATTTTCCTAAGGGCATACAGCAAATTATCCTAAGGGAATATAATACAGCAAATAAAAGAACACTTATTCAAGAAACTCTACTAAATCTCAATAAGAACAGGGACAGTGTGTGGCACTTGAGTTATCACCGGCTCCCTCCTTCCCTCCACCTTCCACATCTCAGCAAGATGATGGAAGCTCAAATCTGGGCAGGTGTTGCCAAAAAAGTAGGGCTCCCTCTCTCCCCAGATCTGAGTCAAGGGCTATGGTATCTTCCCAAGATGGGCAGGACACCAGCATTTCTCATCTGCTGCAGTTCCATGTTGCAGTGGCTAAATTCCTGATGAATGCAACTGAGAAAACAGGGTTCTCTTCCTCTACTCAGCCCCCACTCATAGGCAGAGGCCCTACTCCAGGTGTGATATGCTGAGAATACTGGAGTTGAGGCCTGACCATCCTCACCACATCTCATTCACAGGGCAGAGGTAAGCTAAGAAGACAGAGGCTGCAGATCCTGCTCATAAAGCAGGTGTGCCAGTCCAAGAGAATCAGCCTACTTCCCCTGTTCCCAGTTTGGAAGCAAAGACTCAGAGATTTTGCGCAAGGGAAGAATCAATCAATAAGAGAGACCCAGCATTCTCCACAGGAACAGACTTTATCTGAGAGTATGGGGGAGTTCAAGCCTAAGGGTACTCTTGAAAACAATGGAGAGTTTGGTGGTAAGCAATTAGGAGCAACAAGATAAACCACAGGATAGCTAGTTTACCCGAGAGAATCAAGGAAAGAGACAGCTAAAAGCCCTTCTGAGGTCAGGAATAATTCAAAGATGTGCCTCAAAAACTGCCTGGCAAAGGAGCATGAGTTTAATGGTATCAGATTGTGGAGTGATTTATACCCCCAGGTATCCTCCAAAACAATAGAGCAATCAGCAGACAATTAACGAAGCCAAAAAACTGGGCCTAACACCAGCAAAGGCAAACAGCCTAATAGAAAGATCAGGGAAAGAGAAAGTCAGAGAGCCTTCCTAAAACTTCTATCAACCCAGGGTGGCTATGTGCATGACTAAAGCTGCACCCCTGAGAAGTGGCATCAGAGGCTTCATACTGTGGGGGAAATACACTTCATTAAAACAGTTCAGCCAATCACAAAACAAATAAACAATGAAACAACAACAAGGATCCCCAGAGTGTATATGTGTGTGGGGGGGTGGAACGTCCCTATTCAGAGTTGCTATATTATCAAAAATGTCCAATTTTCAATGAGAAAATTATGAGACATGCAGAAAAACAGAAAAGTGTGTTCCATATAAAGGAAACAAAGCAGGCAACAGAAACTGCCTGTGTAAAGGAATAGATGGCAAATTTAACAAAGTACTCAAAGCAGCCATTATAAATATGTTCAAAACAATAAAGGAAAATATGTTTAAAAAAGTAGAGGAAGCTATGATGACAATGTTGCATCAATTAAAGATATCAATAAAGACAAAGAAATTAGCATAAACAACCAAATGAAAATTCTGGAGTTAAAAATTACAATAAATGAAATTAAAAATTTGCTAGAGTGAATCAATAGTAGGTTTGAACTGGCAGAAGAAAGAATCAATAAACTTTAAGTAGATCAACAGAGAATATGCAATCAGAAGAACAGAGAGAAAAACAAATGAAGAAAAATTAACAAAGCCTCAGAGAAAGTTGGGACACCATTAAGCACACAACATACATGTACTGGAAGTATCAGAAGTAAAGGAAAGAGAGAAATAAAGGAGAAGAAAAAATATTTGAGGAAACAGTAGCTGAAACTGCCCAAATTTGATTTAAAAAATCAATGTACACATCCAAGAAGCTCAACAAACTCCAAGCATGAAAAATACAGAGATCCACACCCAAACACATTATAGTAAAAATGCTAAAAGAGAAAATTTGAAACTAGCAAGAGGAAAATGACCCATCACTTACGAAGGAACTCCAATACATCAACAGTTCACATCTTAACAGAAACCACATAGGCCAGAAGGCATTGGGAAAACATATTTAAAGTGCTGAAAAAAGAAAGCATCAACCAAGAATCTTATATCCAGTAAAAATGTCTTTCAAAAATGATTAAATGTGTCTTCTCTCTTTCTGCCCTATTCCTGGGTGTGGAGTAATGATTCTCCATGGAGCTGGTTGAGTATATGTCTTCCCCATTCACTCATCTTTCTATGGGTGGATCTCAAGGATCAGCAGGGCAGGCTGTAGGAAGCCAGACTGTGGCAGTAGTTCCAACATTACAGGGAAATAGGCCTATATACTAACTTTGGCGTTTACATAGTAAAAAATTACCAATGCCTGAAATCCTATCCCCAACTATCTACTTAAATATACATTTTTAAAAAGCATTGGATTTTTAAAAATCCAATAGGGACAAATGCCAAATTTGGGGGGAAATTTCATCATCTAAAGTGTTTACTAGGTTAAATTGAATGCATACAATTCTGGACTATGCATAGTTTATGCCGTCTGGACAGGAACTACCAGGATATTGTCAAGAATGTAAGCTCTATTACTCTGTTATACAGCACTAGAATAACTACAAATCCAGCATTTACAGTAGGTCCCTGCTTATCCAAGGAGGATATGTTCCAAGACTGCCAGTGGATGCCTGAAACCATGGACAGTACTGAACCTTATACATACTATCTTTTCCTATACATACTTACAATAAAGCTTAATTTATAAATTAGACACAGTAAGAGATTATCAACAATAACTAATAGTAAAATAGAACAATTATAACAATATAAGCAAAGTTATATGAATGTGGTCTCCCTTGCTCTCTCAAAATATCTCATTGTACAAATTCAATGCCTTTTCCATCTTAACTAAGCAGTTATTATGCACTGTGGCCATAACTTTTGCAGTTTGAGGATGACAGCAAAACTAGAATGAATTTCTTTTTCTTTCTTCACAATTTCACAGATAGAAGATTCATTCCATCTGTGGATCTTAGCAACCTCAGCATATGATTTTTTTTCTTTTCCTTATTAAGTCCAGAACTTTCACTTTATGACTTCTCTTTGGCATATCCGATTTGCCAGCATCACTGCTCTTCCTCTTTGGGCCTATTATTAAGTAAAAGAAGGGATACTTGAACACAAGCACTGTGATACTAGGACAGTCCATCTGATAACCCAGACAGTGCCATTAAGTGACTAATGGGCAGGATATACTGGGCAGGATACACTGGACAAAGGCAAGACTGATGTCCTTGGAAGGATGGAGAGGGACAGCATGAGATTTCATCACCCTACTGAGAATAGCACACAATTTTAAAATTATGAATTATTTATTTCTGGAACTTTCCATTTAATATTTTCAGGCCGCAGTTGACCATGAGTAACTGAAACCGTGAAAGGTGAAACCACAGGTAAGAGGGGGATTGCTGTACTTCCCTGGTTCACTAGAACTACCAAAGTCTGTCTTAGCTTTTTTTTTTTCCCTTTTCTTCCTTTGGCCTTTCCATATTAGCTTCTCTCTTCCTACATTGATTCCAATATTCTAACTCACAGATCAAAATATGGTTGGGGAAAAAAAAAAGTGGACAGTCGATCATATTGCATGCTCAGATAGGTAGGTATTTCCAGAAGAGCAGTGTAAGTGGGTGTAGAGAGGAGAATCTAGAACAGGGCATACTGGAGATCAATACTTCCATGTATAAAGCCTGTACAGAAAGTACAAAGATTGGTAAAATGCTTATACTTACTGAGATTTGCTTATGGGTATATGAGCCTTCATTGATTATTCTCTATTTTGTATATATTTCAAATTTTCCATAATAAAAGTTTAAGGTAAAATGTCTAAGTACAGAATGCTTCTGACTTTCTAGTACATTTAGATGATATGGTAGTTTTATTTGGAGAAAACTCCACATGCATCCAAAAAGCAGCACTGGGTAAAGGCTGACTAGGCACCAGAAACGGGTTTAGATTGTGTACATGAATCTCCACTCATGAAGACAAAGAAGAGAAGAAGGTCCAACCACACAAGCTGTTACCAAACGCTGGGCCTAAACACTGGGTCTTCGTATTTAAGGTTCAGGGAGCAGTATAAGAAGTTGCCTATAGAAATTTTCCTAATCAATATCAACACACTAATCCTGAAGCTTAGAAAGTGAACAGGTCTTTGGAATTTCTTCCACAGAAACCAGAGAGAATTTTAGAAAACATCCTGATGCCATTCATGAAATACTAAAATGAATGGACATGACAAAAGAATCTGGGGTCAAAGGAATCATAGTAAGAGGATAAAAATGAAGGTAAAAGTTAAGGGGAAGCTCATAGAAATAAAACAAAAATATGGTAAAAATCCTAAATGTAACTGATAAAAGGAAAAACATAATAGGGTTGTAAAGAGAATTTATGCAACATACAGTCAAATCAGTATGAATTTTTATTGTTTGAAATTTTATTGCTTTTACTATTTCTTCACATTAAGCACACCTCGGAGTACTGCTAATTATTACTTTAAGAAAAATGTCTCTACATATTTTGTTTTTGATTTCCTTTGCAATATCCATCCTCTAGAATCTCACCATCTCATAACTGAATCACTGAGGCAACCATTTACCTGGTCTGAGACATTACTGTTTAATTATATACTACCTTATAGTATTCTTTAACTGATTTATGTTTATCATTACACATAATTTTTCCAGAAGAAATTTCATTATGACACTCTTCAGTGTTAAGAAAAATTATCCAACTTGGAAACAAGGCCTTTGCAGGAAAACAGAATGCAGGCATAGCTATTCCGTGTCACTTCATAATGCCATTCAAGAAGTATTTAATTTTCTAGGAGAATATACCTGTGCTTGACTTTGCACTTTTACTGTTATAGTAAAAAATATTCGAATTACCTATAACCAATCAGGTAAATTGAAGTTTCCTTCTACAATTGAAATGCAGTTCCTTATCACTGCCTTCAACTAACTCTAGTGCAATAACATTCTCATGTCTGAAAACATATTAATTCAATATGAATTACATACAAAAAACATACACAGCACAGACTACAGAATGGAAATAATTTTTCCTTATATCACATATCCCTCATATTCAGAATTTCTGCTATTAAATATCTAAACTTCAAAAGGGCTCAATTTTTGAAACTGAAAAAGTTCTAGTACTTGGCTATATCTGAATCCATAATGCTAAAGCTTTGTGCACAGATGAATTTGATTAACTTTCTTTTTATTTTTCTGGTATAGAGTTTAGCTTCAATTTTGAAATGACAACTGAAAAACAACCACACAATACTACCAACGAAAGGCACTATGGTGTCATATCCATTTTCTGAAGGCTAGTTTATAAATAAGATTTAAAATACATGAAATTATACAGTTCCTTCACTGGCAGAAGTAGATATAGCTTAACTACCTTCACTATATGACTTGTAATTGCAAGGATATCCATTAACTCATAACTTTAATGTGGTATATCATCACACCCTGCATCTGTTCAATTTAAAACAAGCATGCTCATTAGACCAGGTGCTATGATTTCCAAATTGATTAGTAAAAGCACTTTATAGTTTGGCACAGTGTTTTATAGTTGGTAAAGCATTTTCAGAATTATTGCTCAACAGTTCAGTCAGTAGTAAATAAACGTTTACCTATAGTGTTTGTTAAGTATTATATTCTAGTAATAAAAATATTGTATTAACGAATAAAATTAAAAGTATGGACTACCTTTCTTCAGAGACTAAATTAAACCTGTACGTATTAAAAAGGAGCTGCCCTAGTAAAACATTTCAAATATACAATATAAGGACTTGACATATTTAACTCCATTATAAAAATATGGAACACACTCTGAAATAAGCCACTCTTTTACATTTCATCCTAAGTGAAAATAACCTTATATAATAGCTGTCTATTACAAATAGTTAATTTTTATAAGTAACCACTACCAAACTCATTTTAACAGTAATAGTTAATATACACTATATATTTAATTGAGAAATACCAATAATAGCAGGAGAATGCCAAGGAAACCTACAGCGGCTGACTGTGCGGAGGACACAGATGAAGGTGGTGACTACAATTTACAGGAACACTACATTTCACAGTTGTATGGTTTTTCTGTGTCATTATTCAGCTTCCAGGGTGTAGGCCTGGAAAAGTAAATAAATCCATTTGACTTGGGTTTACACAGACAGGTGCAAGTCCACGTGATGGGAGAACACGGGCAACATTTTAGAAAATTTGTTTTGAGGTAGTTGCTCAAATGACAAAGATAACATAGAAAAAAGAACTTGAGACAGTGTCAAAGGCTTTGAGGAATGAAGGCTACCACCAGGAGGTTAGCACACCACAGCAACAAGGAAGAGAAGAGATGTGAAGAAATTCAAAGTAGAATGGGCTACTGCATGCTGGTGGGAAAGAAACCGAAAGGGCAGTGAATAAACCACAGCTCCCAGGCCATTTGAGGACAAGAAAGAATAATAGACATACACATTATCAAACAGCCTCAGAAGGCGAGGACCATAAACAACCACCGTTTCATCAGTTGAATATTTTGAAGTATTCCCTGCTTATAAAGAATCGACTTTACCTTTCCATACATCACCTTATTTTTTTTTTTTAATTAATTAATTAATTTATTTAATTTTTTGGGGCTATGTTGGGTCTTCGTTTCTGTGCGAGGGCTTTCTCCAGTTGCGGAGAGCGGGGGCCACTCTTCATCGCGGTGCGCAGGCCTCTCACTGTCGCGGCCTCTCTTGTTGCGGAGCACAGGCTCCAGACGCGCAGGCTCAGTAGCTGTGGCTCACGGGCCCAGTTGCTCCGCGGCATGTGGGATCTTCCCAGACCAGGGCTCGAACCCATGTCCCCTGCATTGGCAGGCAGATTCTCAACCACTGCGCCACCAGGGAAGCCCCATCACCTTATTTTTACCCATGCTGGCACGTCCAAAGATTTAATCATGTGTTACTTCTTTTAGCAAGTTTGGCAAAGTAATTTTACTTCATATTAAGGAACAAAAGCTCATACAGAATTTCATAAGTTTAGACTTGAAAAAAGTCTTTTATTTTTTCCTTACTATAAAATTCTACATTTCATTATATTTTAGCCTGTCCAAACTGTTTCTATAGTTTGTCTCCAAATTTTAAGTGTCTAGCATTTCTCTGAGTTCTAAAAAGTCTTTAATTGTTTTTCATATATTTACAATATCAGTTAGTAAATTTACTTTAATTAAATTTGGAAATTTTACATGATGTCTAGGAGTTGGTATTTTAAAAAAAGATATCTCAACATGATGAAAAAAGACAGTTTCCATAGTGATTAATCAAGATATTTAAAAATATATTTATATCATTTTCATCTTCCCTTGCCTAATTATTGTACAGTAATAATACAGGTGCTAGAATTCCTATATTAGGTTAACAAAAATGAAGTATTTTTAAAATGGCTTATTTTTAGATAAAACTCTTAAGTGTATTATATTTTATTTTTAAAACTAATTTTTAATTTTGTTCATAATCTTAGATTCAAAACTTCAAACAAATTTAGTAAATATTTTCAAAATATGTTTAATTTAAATAGTTGTGTTGCTTGTCTTGGCACTGTACATGACATTAAAAAATTTAGAATGATGTTATCATCAGTCATGCAGACATATTTATCATGTATACTCAAAAGTAAGCAATTTATAACCACATTTATAAAGAATATGTACACGCTGGGTAAAGCTGATCAAGTTAAAGACATGGTTTTATAATGTTGGTCCAACTACTTCCAACAAAATTATAAATATGAAGAGAAAATTATTTTGGCCAAATACACTGATCATAATTTTGTATGCCTCATGCCATCCATATGATTAGATTTCATACTGAAATCAGTGATAAATGTTTGTAAGTGATTAACGATGCATACACTTCCTCTACATAGTTTTTATTGACAGGCTAAGTATAACTGCCTGTGAATTTATTTAAACCTACCTCTGAAATATAGTCCGTCAAATGAAATCAATTTGACAAGCACATATAGGAATCTCTCCTTTGTAAAAGGAACTTTACTTAGTACTGGGGATAACAACATGAATAAGACCACTGTCCAAGTCATCACATATTTCACAGTCTAGGAGAGGAAACAGCCAAGATATAATTGTTCAAGGCAAACAGTGCACCAGAAGAACAGGCAAAAAGCTGAGACAGCATAGAGAAGGGTATAGACAATTCTGACTTAAGGAATTGGGGCCTCTAAGCTGAAAGAACATTGTATTTTGAATGAGGAGAAGGAAAAGAAAAAAAAAGGAAAGGGGGGCTCTCTCTCAGTAGCATATGCTGAATAACTGTGATATAAAGTAGACTTGTAATGAGGACAAAAGTTATTTAAAAATGAGTATTTCAAACTTTCTCCCATTTCCAACTTTGATAGAGAAGAGCTTTGCTTGTAGCATCAGCTTATGAGTTTTCCTTTATTGTAAAAAACAAACCAAACAAAAAACTGAGTAATGAGTGAGGTAGATAAAATACAAAAGAAAACAGGCTAAATTTATTTACAACTAAAATGTTGAGGCAGGTAGAGTAGAAAAATAAAGCAATTACTGCAGAGTTTCAGAGAGTGGGAAGAGTTGCTGCGGAAGAGAGAATGAGAGACTGTCCTTCCAATCAAGATAGCACCCTGAGGAGACACGAATGGTGGGCAAGAATATTTAAGATGTTAGCTGTGAACTAATAATAGTTCCCCCTACCACCTTGGTGTTTCATTGTGAGACAGATGAAATAATTTTGAAATACTTTTATTTACTCTTTGAATGTCAGATGTTTCCATGAACTTGATACCATTCAAAAATTGGGCTTCATGAAGCCTGGTGATTATAATGGGTTTCATAGACTGGAGAGGCTACAAAGAGGAGTGACAGAGAAAAGGATGAACATGTAAGTGTGGAACAGGTTGTACAATTTTGAATGCCTTTTCAAGAAGCTTATATTCTATATGCAATGGGAAATCATGAAAATTGTTTGAGCATTAGTAATCATATGACCAGGTACGGGTTTTAAAAAGAGAAATCGAGCAGCAGTGTGTAAGATACTACAGAAATAAGAACAATAATGGAGGTAAATATTAGAAATAAAAGCTGATAGAGATTCTAGATACATTTTAGAGATATAAACAACTGGTTATAGTGACAGGTAAGACTTAGTTGATGAGGGAGAGAGGGAAATAAGAAATGACTATTTCAGTCTCTCCAGGAGTGGAATCTTGCTTTTAAAAATAATAATTAAATAGAAACCTTAATTTCCATTAATAATAGCTCTTGGGTGTAGAAAATTATAGATTGAAACTTTAAATCTGGACATATTTCAACATATTCATTTCAGCCATTTCAAGTAGAAATAACTTTATCATGTAAGTTATCTATATGCCCCAACCCTCATGTTCAGAATTTCTAATTCTCAAGAGGTTAAAAACCTAGTTCTTATCAATCACAAAGGTTTCTTTGGTACCACCGGTTAGATTTCCTTCCCCTACTCTATATTAATAAATGTTTACTTTGCATTCTTCCATGCATTCATTTGCTCATTAATTCAACAGACACTTAACTGCTAATATTTGACACCACCGTGGAGTGTTAGTCATCAAGAAGTCGTATAGTAATGGAAAGACATGTGAATAAATAAGTAAATGCAATTAATTATGTGAACAAATTAAGAGATGGGATCATAAGATTTGGTGCCCAATTGAAGAGGTCAATGGTGGGGAAAATAAGAGAGACTGAAGTTAAAGAGATTATTAAAATATGCCCAGGATTATTGAGACTGAGAACTTTAAAAATTTTTTTTTAATTGGGATGAATTATACCATTACCAATTTTCCTGTGATTTTAGGAGATAAATTAGGGTTGAAGTTTCCCAAAAGATATTAAAATCATTAATTTTAATTCTTTGGTGAACTTTCAATGCAGAGTAAAACTGATGTAACCAAAATCAGTTTCAAGTTTTTGGGGCATTTCTAGAGAAAATTTCTTTTTGAAGTTTATTCCTAAAAATGAAGTAGAATATGATATAACACAATGAAAAATGAATATTTAAATGTGAGAACTTTTTAAATTTTTTTAAAAATTTATTTATTTTTGGCTACGTTGGGTCTTTGTTGCTGTGCACGGGCTTTCTCTAGTTGTGGCGAGTGGGGGCTGCTCTTTGTTGCAGTGCGTGGGCTTCTTATTGCGGAGCATGGGCTCTAGGTGCGTGGGCTCAGTAGTTGTGGCTCGCGGGCTCTAGAGCACAGGCTCAGTAGTTGTGGTGCACGGGCTTAGCTGCTCCACGGCATGTAGCATCTTCCCCGACCAGAGATCGAACCCGTGTCCCCTGCATTGGCAGGCAGATTCTTAACCACTGCACCACCAGGGAAGAGCAAGACTGAGAATTTTTTAAGCGTATGGGTCATTTGTTAATAGATCCACGTTGCTGTAAATGGCACTATTTAGTTCTTTTTTATGGCTGAGTAATATTCCATTGTATATATGTACCACATCTTTATCCCAGAATGACTTACTTTTGATTGTTATACTTATTAAAAATGAGTGTGTATATTCCTACTTGAATATGGCTTCATGAACTCAAAAAATTATAGCTATAATGAAATGTGCAATGGTTCTTAACTACTCAAATGGTCAACTGCTTATTCATTTGCACTTCCTATCAAGTCTGTAACTACTTTACTTCATCTGCCTCTTCCTTCTTCCATTTCAACTAGACATTAGTTTGAAGGTGCAATTCTGTATGGGAAGTTGAAGTATTCTAGTGTTTTTGCCTTTGAGATAAAACATCATCAAGTAACATTTAGATGACTTCTAGGTTTCCACAAACAAGGTAAAAGTTGCTACCAACAGAGCCATATGAAATTCAAGGGTATAACATACTAAAACCAGGAGTCAAACACCTTTGTTTTTCATGTTAGTTTCCTTTAAAAACCATTCATGCTGTTGGTGATAGGAAATGTTTAAATAACCCTCCCAAATCCATGAGCAGGTACACTGAGGTTTCATTTACACCATTCATGGAGTGGTAACTAGTGTCTTTTGATTTTGGTAGCTGTTCTAATTAAAGGCAGAAGCTCAATACTAAAATCTTACCAAATTATGTAAAGGCATCCCAACATCATTCTTTCAACTGGATAATCAAGTTTTTAGATGCTTGATCTTTCCATTGAAATCCTAGAAGTTCAAGTTCAAAAGCTTTATTATCTTTCCCCAAAAATGTTTATTCAGCAAGCTTCAGGTAATACTCTACTATTTCTTCAAAGATGTTTTGCTTTATCTTTTTACATTAAGATCCACAAAAGCTCTATATTTTTAGGTATGAATGAATCAGGTTGCCATTTATAGAAATGAAAGTTTCTTGTATTCTGAACCTGTTTTCTCCCATTTTATTTATTCTACATGTTTTCATTACAGTGAAGTTATTGCAGCTAACATTTTGGGTTTTGCGGAGGTTCTAAAATACACAGAAAAATTCTGTTGGCTCTGGAGTTAATGTATAATAGCTGTTCTGGCTTTCCATCGTATAATATAATAATACAAGTACATTAACCTGAAAAAATATTTTCCAATATAAAATCTGCAGACTGTAAACCAACCATAAAGAAGAAGAAAAGGCAACCTAACCCTCATTAACATAAAACAAAAAAGACGGTAGCCTTTCATCACTGGGTTGCACAATGAAAATTTCCCTGGAGAAATCTTTTCATAAGTAAAGTTTCTGCCCCATCCCTGCTCTTCAAACAGTTCCTTAGCATCATTATTGATGTAAATACTTCACCCATCAAAACACTCCTGGACACAATTTCTCTCATTCTAAAGTTTCCAGATTCAGGACTGGCCACTAGCAATATTCCAAGCCCTAAGGGTCTTGGGCAAATCAAAATATTAAAGGAGCTATCGACTGTCTTTTTGACAGGGACACAAACTATGAGTCAAAGGGAGTCATGTTCTGCCTAGAAAGTGGAACAGCTGTAGGAGACATATGGAGCTGCTGTGGAAGAGAAGCTGCCTGGTTCGTGGAGTGAGACCCTAATCAAAGTGATTGATGCTGGATAAGAATCTGCAGAAATTTAGCAGATTCTCTTCTGAGGAGAGTGGCTCTGCAGATAAGTACAAAATGTCCTAATGAATGGGACAGGCTGTAGTACCTAGAATGCCCCGGGATAAATGTTAACTTTACTTAAATGTTAAATTAGCCACAAATCATTTTCTTCTAGTACTAAACATGAAGCGCAAAGAAAAAATGATTTTTTAAGTTTGCCATATTCAGAAATGTATACACAGAACTGCAATTCATAATGTTTTCATACAAATAGGCATTTCAATTACAGATGTGACACTGTACCTAGGAATGGTGTGAGTCTACTTTTTTTTCATATTTTTACCATTAATATATCGGTAATTTTTCATGGACAGAACATGCTTAATAGCCAGCCACATTCAGGAAGACAATAATAAATATAACTTAGAAGTACTGGTCATATATATACAATGACCCTGATTAACTAATACGCAATTGTATCAAAGCTAAATAGAGGGGACTTCCCTGGTGGCACAGTGGTTAAGAATCCGCCTGCCAATGCAGGGGACATGGGTTCGAGCCCTGGTCCGGGAAGATCCCACATGCCGCAGAGCAACTAAGCCCGTGCGCCACAACTACTGAGCACGCGTGCCACAACTACTGAAGCCCGCGCGCCTAGAGCCCGTGCTCCGCAACAAGAGGAGCCACTGCAATGAGAAGCCCACGAGCCGCAACAAAGACCCAATGCAGCTAAAAATAAAAATAAAAAAAATAAATAAATTTATTGAAAAAACCTTAAATAGAGAATAGAGTTTTGAGAATTATCAGGTAACACCAAATGTTGATTCACAGTGTTTATTTTAAATATTTGTCGGGCTTCTACTCCTATTCCTAGAAGCTGCCTCTGCTGATACTCTCCAACTCTCTATTCGAATCTAAGCCATTCTGAACTAGCCATCCAGCAAGGACCTGCTTAATAAATGTGAATCAGTCATAAAATTAGGCTAAACAAACACGATCTGCTTCAAACTATCATAATCCATTCCCAAGACTCTGGGTTTAGCCACTTCATTAGATTATATTGCTACCCTTGCAGTCCATTAGTATAGATTATCAAAAACTAAAAAGTATATAAGCCCAGGAGACTTGACTAAACTAAATTAGGCAAAAATAAGTTATAAATCAAAAGAGAAATGGATAACTGTGCTATGTGAATAACATGATGAGATCATCATTTTTATTTTAATCATTGGATCCTGAACAGATCTCAATAATGTGCCATCAATATCCTTAGACATAATAACCAAGAGATAAAATGAGAATCCTTTGGCACTTTAATTGTCCTAATATGCACACAGCTGTCAGGATAGAAATTACCCCCTGGGTGTAATTTTTGGAACTTCAATTACCGTTTTCAGATCAGTAGGGTAACACTTCTTATACCAACATGATCATTTAGGTAAATGAATCCTACCTGCCTGAAAGAGTTAATGTGATAATTTCATCTAATTTATTTTTAAAATGCAAAATAGAACTTTCTACTCATGTGTTTGGCATTTTGGAAATACTTTCACAGCCTAAAAAGTAATTAGTTATTTTTAAGCTTCAAAGTGGTTAAACTGCCATGACTACTGATGTTTCCCCATGTCTGATAATGAAGAACAGGTCACAAAGAGAAGAAAAATTATTTAGTGGAAGTAATATGCATTCTATTAACAGGTGATATAAACAGTTACTTTTCTGTTAATATAAGTGCCCAGCATTACTCAAAGAAACTTAGTATAAACGCCTATATTAGAAATTTAAACCAAATCAGAACTAGTATTTTATTGACCTGAAAGGTTGCAGTAACTACAAGCTATAGAAGAATGCACATGACAATGCACAAATCTCTTGTTAATATTATATACGACTATTTAGATAACTATAGTCATACATAACACACATATTAGTGACAAGATGTCTCCCGTTCTGTCAGTCTGTGATTCAAGATCAACTATAAATTGACCCAAATTTTCAATAAGATTAATTATTCTCAGCTATGAGCCTGAAAAATATAGATAAAAGCAATTATTCTAAGTAGAGACTGATCAAAATTTCATTTCTAATGAACTCATGCCATAGACTCTAATACAGTACTCAATATACTAAAGACCTCGATTAACAGCAAAGAATGACACATAGCTTACCAACAGATTTTCTTCTGGATGGAAAGAAAAAAAGATCTAGGTCAAATGGCAACACAGAGTAGTAAAGGATTCCTTGAGACAAAGTTCTTATTTATGTGACCTAAATTAACTCCTTGAAACGCCTAAATTAATTACTCAAGTGAGTTTACTCTAATTTGCCCAACGTAAATCATTTTATGATTAAATCTATCCTAAAACAGACATGAGGGTCATACACATGCATCTAAATTAGAACACCAATATCCAGTAAGTTAAAAAGTCAATCTAATAGCACGATGATTTCTAAGCTACATATTGTGTGTATACAAAAATATGAGTCTTTAAGCTTCAAATATGTGTCATGTCAGTTTTATTATTTTTCTAATCTTAATCATGTACACAACTTTAAAAAATCATCCTCTTACAAATTTTAGTTGCTTTAAGAAAAGTGAAGAAAAACATGGAAAATATATTTTTCTACTCAAAACAGACTAGGGCATATCTTCGTTTTCTCACTTGTCTAGCCCATGTTTTTTTTTTCTCCTATTGAATGAAATGACTATTTTTAGCATAGCACAGTCAATACTACATTGTGAAAGAATGTTACTATCAATCTAATACCATTAAGTGTTTTTGCTAGTTCTACTGATATGCATTTGACAATGATGACAGAAGCAAGTAACAGGAACATCGCTACACTTTCACTTCCAAATTTGCATGACATCCATGATAATGTGAACCATAGTCTTTGACAGAGAAAACACATTCTGGAAGATACTGAATTATATAGATAGTATTATAGGCCCTGATCTATACTATAGTTAGACTTTATAAATTAAAGAAAAAACAAGATTTCAAAACTGCGGTAAAATAGTTTTAAAAACTGCACTGAAGAGAATGTTCAATAAGAAAAAGAGATATTAGATCTAGAGAAAAAAACACAATTGATGAATAGTAAAAGTTCCATGTAGTTTCTCAAATGCCAAAGGAGTTAAAATAATTGACATCATTCCCTCCCATAGCACTAAATATTTATAGTTAGGGAATATGAAAATATGTTTGAAGACCAGATTTGAATATGTGTAAATATAAACCATGCTATATATTCTACTGAAAGTTGATCTATACATGTGTTTGGCCTAGTCCAATTTAATGACAGTCTGTCTTTAAACTATATTCATTCAGTAAGTATTTATTGATCTCGTATATGTGCCATGTACAATTCTACACTTGGTGATAAGGCAACAAAACAAACAGATGCATCTCTGCTTTCATGGAGCTTATATTCTAATGGGGAGAGACAGAAAATAAAATATGTTAGGTGGTGGCAGGTGATATGGAGACAATGTACAGGAATGACAGAGAGTTAGGAGTGGGTGGGAGGTGGTGGCCTTTGGTTTGAGGTAATCAAGAAGGGCCTCTCTGATGAGTGAAATAGGGAACAGAGGCCGTGAAGAAAGTAAGGGAGCAAACCTTGAGGATGGGTATCTTGGAGAGGAGCATTTTGGAAAAGGAAAACAGTAATTTCAAAAGTTCTGAGTGGGAGAGTTATGGTGTGTTCAAATATAGCAAAGCGGGTGGTGTGGCTGGTGTGGAGAGAAGAAAGAGAAGAAATGATGCTGTCGGGCAGATAAAGGAAGAGAGATTTTCTATATTTGGCATGGAATTTGGATTTTGATCTGAGTGAGATGAAGAGAGACATGATTTGACTTACATTTTAACAGAATCACCGTGGCTACTTATGGAGAACAGAACACAGTTTGGCAAAGCTGGACTCAGGCTAGGTAGAAAGTTCTTAAAATAATCCAAGAAAGAGAAGATGCTGGCTTGGACCAGAATGCTAGTAACAGAGATGTGAGAAGTGATAGGATTCTGGACATATTTTGGAGATAAAGCTAACGGGATTTGCTGATTTGGACGTGGTGCATGAGAGAAAGAGAGGAGTCAAGAATAAGCCTCAAGAGAGGCTTTTGCTCTGGCTAACTGAGAAAATGGAATAACTTCTTTGACACAGAGCAGACTGTAGGAGAAGCAGGTTCAGCAGTGAGAAATAAGGAGTTTCAGTTGATTTTACAGAGCAGAAAAATAAACATGCTTGATTTGATATAATCCATCAAAAACATAGAATGAAAGCCTTGTGAAAGATTAATAAAGGGATTAGAATCCCATTTAAATTTGGACATATATTTCCTTCCCCTTGATATGAAGGGAACACAGGGCAGGTAGCTATAGAGTCTCATTCCTTTATAGACATAAAGATATGATTTTATACACATGCAATGAGAAATCCAGGCAAAGAAATAATGCTTTCCACTGCTTGGCATCACTGAGAGAAACCTAAAAATACGAACTGCTGGACAAGTGTCAGCTAATCACAACCACATGCATTACAGCCACAGATGCAACATCACATGACACCAAGAAGGTGGCAGTTTTGAAAAATCTGAATCAAGCCTACTTACTGATCCTTCCAAAGTATTTTTTAACACTTCCAGCAGGAAGTCTGACTTCCAAATCTTTGAATGATGACAGAGGTTTGTAATCACAATCAGGTAGCTTAACATTAGAAAAACTCAGGATTTTAGAGTTGGAAAGCACAAAAAAACTCACCAAGTCAATATCCCACCCAATGAGGACATCTGCTGTGTGATCCCTGGCCAAACTGCTTTCTATCTCCAATTTGGGCATTTTCTTGTGATTTATGAAGTTTACCTTTCAATACTTTAGCTCAAGAGCATCAATAGTCTCCTAAGAGAAAATATTCCCTCTGTTACATCTGAAAAATACTTTTCCAAGCATTATAGCCTTTTAGCAGAAAATTCTGTATTAATTGTACTATGTGATCTAGGACATAGCACCAAGGAAAGTGCCCTGCCCATAGCAGGAACTCAATCTATGTGAGATTAGAAATAAGCATAGCACTATTTACAATAGCAAGGACATGGAAGCAACCTAAGTGTCCATCGACAGATGAATGGATAAAGAGGATGTGGCACATATATACAATGGAATATTACTCAGCCATAAAAAGAAATGAAATTGTGTTATTTGTAGTGAGGTGGATGGACCTAGAGATTGTCATACAGAGTGAAGTAAGTCAGAAAGAGAAAAACAAATACCGTATGCTAACACATATATATGGAATCTAAAAAAAAAAAAAAAAAAAGGTTCTGAAGAACCTAGGGGCAGGACAGGAATAAAGATGCAGACATAGAGAATGCACTTGAGGACACAGGGAGGGGGATGTGTAAGCTGGGACGAAGTGAAGAGAGTGGCATGGACATACATACACTACCAAATGTAAAACAGATAGCTAGTGGGGAGCAGCCGCATAGCACAGGGAGATCAGCTCGGTGCTTTGTGACCCCCTAGAGGGGTGGGATAGGGAGGGTGGGAGGGAGATGCAAGAGGGAGGAGATATGGGGATATATGTATATGTATAGCTGATTCGCTTTGTTATACAGCAGAAACTAACACACCATTGTAAAGCAGTTATACTACAATAAAGATGTTAAAAAAATAAAAAATAGAATGTGAAAAAAATTTTTTAATAAAATAAAATAAAGAACTTAGCAGCAAAAATGGAAGCAGTTCATGCATATGAAGTACCAGTATCTCCATTATTGAAAGGTAGATGGTACTTCTCAGTTTACATTTTACAAAAATAAAAGTGCACAGAATGTTAAAAAAAGAAAAGAAAGAAGCATATCTAATTTTAAGTTGATAACACCATTCTGGAGTAATTTTTTTTCATGTTTTCCTCAATAAATGAACACATCTCATAGCTATTTTATTTTCCCTCAATTCTTACTCTAGAGAAAGGCATCCACATTTTTATACACATGCTAACCTATAAGACATTTTCCAGTTTGAGAGGGAGGGATTTCCATTTAACATTACTGGCATAGAAATTCTGGTACTGCTAAATGCTAGAGTATGAGCTTCCAAGGAACATGCATAAGCATATGTACAGACAGAGTCCGCTAAAATAACATTTTTGGAATTTTCTCCAATGTTATTTTTTTTCTATAGCCTAACTCTGAGAGCCGTCTATTCCTAGAAATTTTAAAAGTTCATTTGGAAAGTGGCCTTATCCTTTTCATCAATTCCCAAACTTGCAGGGACTATTAGAGTATCCACGTTTTCCTCCTCTGTACATGGATTGCTTTGCAGAATTCACAGAGTACTTTCTCCCTACAAATAAGGCACGCAAACAGAGAGCCAGCACACTTCCTTTGAGAAGTGAGATAAAGGGTGGAATCAACAAAACCTATGATTTCAAATCTCCTTCAGGTTCACAGAATTGTGATTATGCAACTAAAAAATTAGACAGAGCCCCCTTCATAAAAAAATAATTGCAATACTAACAGCGAACATGGTCCAGAAACTTAGTAAACCCAAATAATGTGGTGAGCATCAGCATATTAAGTACAATTATTATTATTGTTTCACAGATAATCTGTGATTCACAGTAATCTGAAGCCAAAAAATACTAGAGAGATACTAAGGAAGTAACGATTCCAATTTATAAATCCTGACTCAATATAACATAGTGTTCATGAGTTCAGGGTTTGTAACAAGACTTTCTGGGTTCAAACCCAGACCCTCAAATTACTCAACTGTTCTCTGCCCCAGTCACCTCACCTCTAAAATAGAATCATAACAGTATCATCTTATAGGTTGAGAAAAGTGAATTAGATACCCATAATCCCAGTCTAATCATGGGAAGAACAGCAGGCCAACCCAAATTGAGGGACATTCTACAAAATACCCAATGAGTACTCTTCAAAATAGTCACAGTCATCATGCAAAACAAGGAAAGACTGAGAAACTGTCACTGATCAGAGGAGGTTAAGGAGACATGACAACTAAATGCAACTTGGTATCTTGGAATGGATCCTGGAACAGATAAAGGGCATAAGTGAATAAACTTGTGAAATCCAAATGAAGTCTAGAACTTAATAGTAATGTATCAATGTTAATTTCTTAATTTCAACAAATGTACCACAGTTGTGTAAGATGTTAACATTTGGGGGAAATGGATGAAGGGTATATGAGAATTCTCTGTACTACATTTTCAACTCTGCTGTAAAACTAAAATTAATTGAAAAGATAAAGGCTATTTTTAAAGTAAATCAGTTACATTGGTTAATATGTGTGAACTATATTCAATATCTTATAATAACCTATAATTGAAAAGAATCTGAAAAAGGATATACATATATAACTGAACCACTTTGCTGTACAGCAGAAACATTGTAAATCAACTATACATACATATACATACATATATATATATGAATGACAGAATATTGCCAGGCACATGACGATTGCTAAATATATATGAGCTAGTCATAGTAGCAGTGACAGTAGTGGTTGTAGTGGTGGTGGTAGTAGTAGTAGTAGTGGCAGTATATGCTAATCCGCTTCACCCATAGCAGAGATGAAGATAAATACGGGAGATAAAGGAGACAAGAAAGTAATGACAAAGGATCACAGGAGTAGGCTCGAGCAGTTTGCTGTGCTGCAATTGAAGGACTGAAGGTCAAATATGTGTAGAATGGACAATAGCAAGGCCAAGGCCCCCCATCTTCGCTGTCCTATTCCAACACACCCTTCTTACTTCACCCTTCTTATTCTAATTGCTGAGATTTGTACTCATACTCTCTTTGACTGCCATTAAAACGTAGGGGGAGTGTAAGAATATGTTTGTTTTGTTGCTAGCTAATTGAAAGTCATTATACTAATGTTGGTGAAAGTTTTTAATGTTTAAGAATATTTAACTTTCTGAGTACAACAAACTGCTTTGAGTAAGCCTGCCATAGTATAGGCCAAAGAATGTCACAAAAAGTACCTAATAAAAGATTTGAAAGCTTCGTGGGATAGATGTTACCTTCTGGAAAGCTGTGGCAACACACGCTTTAAGTTTGTATGTAAGAATCTGAGAGAGTGAACAGACCTTCACACATCCAGAAATTAGAGTTGCAGTGACAGGTCTTGCAAAGCACAGTAGGCTTTAGACAGTTTCCTAGAAGAGTAAGTGTCATGAACACCCTGTGTATCTTCACCCTTCAAAAAAGAAGGTTATCAATGTTGAAAGTATAGAGCATTGAATACACACTATATAACTACTTACTGAAAAAATACCGTATTTCATCTATTCTAAGAACCACACATTTAATCCATTTTAATATCTCTGAAATCAAGATATAGCTTAAAATAACACACATTGTTTAATTTGGCAGCATTTTTTTCTTCCTCCATGGTTCATAAAATAGTGATGCATTTTGAAATTGATGGCATCTTACATTTGAAAAAAACTGGTGACCAATTCTTTGTGTTCTTCATATGCAAGTTGGTACTATTATTATTTAGCACTAATACAGAACCACTTGGGAGAAAACAACTGATGCAAATTACACTGTGAATGACTTCCACTTTTGTCCTGCACATGGGATTGGCATCCTTCCCTAATTTTCCCCTCTACCTGAATGTTAATAGAGCAGCAAAGTAGGAATTGGTAAGATATTATGTAGAATATATTCAAGAAATGCTATGAACACTCTATTCCCTTAACCAATAGGCTAAGTGACTTGACAGTAAGTAAAAGATCTGTATGCTAAAATTGGAATCACATTGAGAAGCATATGTAAAAGCCTGGGAAAGGCTCCCCGAGCACCAGGACACTAATATTCAACATCTGATACTTACACTTGGAGATTTGGGGTAATTATCATTGAAATAAATCATTGATGAGTGGAAGTTTTGGCATGAGATGCTAACAAAATATACAAAATATTTGGCCAGTAATTCTACCACCTTTATGCAAGAAAAAAAAAACCCCATATTATTAGTAGGATGGTGATTTTGATTCAAACTAAAAAACTTAGGGTGGATGGCCTACTTTACTTGGTTCCATGTAGTGAGCTAAACTACATCACCCATTTAATTCACTCCTCATTAATTCATTTCTTCACTCATATAATGAGACACTAATATGAGACAGACCCATTAATATATAACAGTAATATGTGCTAGAGGCTGATGACACACACATATACACATAAAAATTGCATGAGCCCTTCCCTCATGGAAAATACAGTTTTCTTAAGGAATGGGGTAGAGAAGGGACAGAGGAGTAAATGGGAAAGTATGATACATAAATAGTTCCAATACAAGGGAAGAATATGACAAATATGTAAAAAGATGCAGGGCACATTATGTAACAGATAAGAGGAGAAAAAATAAAAGAGGATGTCCAATTAAGTGAAGGGAAGAAGCTTCAGGAAAAAGGTTGGATTTATATTGAAAAAGGTTAAAATTAAAAGAGGGTGCCTTCATTAAACATGATTCAGGCTCGATGGTCACAAGTAGTGTCAGGTGTTCACTACTCACACCCTGTCTAGTTCAAGAAGTGTTAGCTAACTTTAGCATTAATCCCAAATTCCTCCTTCCCATCAGAGACTGTTAGCAACAAATGTCCCTGCCATTTGGAAAATGTCAGTAATAGATGCATCTGTAACTCTCAAGAGGTTCATGCTAACAGATCGAGAGCAAATGAGAGGTTTTCATCCATAGCAGCATCTGACAATGTGCTATCTGTGTTACAACACTGTTATAGATCGTTAGTGCACTTTTTAGTCATAAGTACAAGACACGCCAGTGACTATCTAAAAACCTGTAAAGTCAATTAATTAGGAGTAGTGGCAGTTGTGTGATATCGTATTGTCATTCTTCAACCAGCTGTAGTTTGGCTTGAAAAAAACTTCCCTAAAAGGGTTTTTTGTTTTGTTTTGTTTTTCCCTGCCATTCTTCATTAACACATCATGTAGAAACAAGCCTTTATTTAGAATGTCCCTTTTGATGGATTAAGAATGTATCTGAAATGAAAGATATTCTGAAAAATATCCAACCAGTTTTTATTTTCTATTCAAAGGTATTATCAGCCAAGCAACAACTACAAGAGGCTCAGGCCATCTGGACGGGTGGGGATTACACGGCAGTTACCATCAGAGCATGTGGATTAAATTCCAGACTGTGCCACACAAAAGTTGTGTGTGCTTGAGTACACCCCTTGATATCCCTTAACTTCAGTGTGTTTTATAAACTGTGAAGGGATAGGTACTTCTCACCCCCAGCCCCTTATTTCTAAATAGCAGCAATTAGCACGACAGGATGTTGGCTGCGACCATTTTACCCATTCGAGCCTGTGAATGAATGTGAGTCTTCCGTCCACCACCAGCAAGCGTTCCTCCATTTTAGGACAACCAAAATCAAGGATTCTATAATTGCCTTGCTCCAAAGGTGGCGGTGAGACAGAGGATCTGGTGACACCAACTTCCATATCTGACAGTACTGAGCAAAGCTGAGGACAATCACTAGTTCTGGAACTGGAGGTGGAGGACAGGGTTGTGAGGTGACCTGACTCTGTCATCATCGTGCACAAATTCAGATCTCATTTCTGTGGTTATGTGATCCTGGTAAGTTACTTGGCTTCTTCAAGACTTGGTTTTGTCATCTATAAAATGGCGTGATTCGCCGGATTCTTGTTGTGAGAATTAAGTTACTAAGTGCCTGATCTGGCATATAATGAGTACTTAGTAAATAAGTACCTGCTGCTGCTGCTGCCCTTTACGCCTGTTCACACCTCTTTCCATCAATACATTACTTCAAATCAAATGGCATGCCACTTGACAGCAAATTTTTAAAATGACCAGAGGAGTAATTGTATTTTAGGAACATGATACACCAGTATGCAATAAATAGCAAGTTGAAAGCTAACCTTAAAAAAAAAAAAAAGGAAAAAAATCAGCTGGCCTATGGTTTTTAAATGTTTTTGCATATGAATATGCACATGTAAAAGGAACATAATAAAGAAAAATATTTTTACTTGGCACTCACACACTCTTCCAACAAAAGAACTCGTATTTGTTGGTATTACTATATTTTCATTTATCCATTCAGTTACCATATTTTGAGAGCCCACAGTGAACTAAAAAGTACAGTGAATTTTGCACTAGGTGGCAGGCCCAGAGACCCTAGCAGTTAAAGCATCCAAGTTAAAACAGAACTTGAGCTTCTGTTGCTTCTGATATCCACTGTATGTGGCTATAGCAAAGGCTTTGAGCTCTACCTGCCCCATTGTGATCTGGTCCACTGTGAGACTAGGAGCCTAATGAGATGCCTTGGAACCATTCAAGTTCCCCTGCCAAAGTTTTACCTACCATCTTTCAATCCTTAACATTGAATGATAGTTTCTGCCTCTTCCCTTGAGCTGCCTCTAGAGGGCAAAATAGTCCCAATCTATCAAATACCTAAGTATTTTATTCTTGACATAGACACATCCGTACAGACAGTCTGATGCAAATTGGAAAACCACCATGTGTCAAATACAGTATAGGCAATCTTGTCATTCATGAGAAAAAATGTTCTAGCTAATCATTATGAAAGTAACAGAGAGTAAGAGTTTTTCTGGTAACATTAGTTCATTTCCACTGCTAAACTTCCACTTAGAGTGTTAACAAGTTTCTAGACTTATTTTGTTTTCATTGCCCCATTTTTTAAAAACTCTATTACATGTGGGTATTGCCAAATACGGCCTACCTAGCCCCTTAGCATTCGTTATGAAGATTAATAAGACAATGCCAGGCAGCATTTTCTATTACTCTGAAGAAATAAGATCTGCAAATACAAAAGGACATTACTAATTTGCATATACCATGGTTTGGCTGAAAGAGTCTCTGTTATTGGCCGCATATTAAACTTGGTTAAAAAAGAGCAACAAGATCTTTCTGGGTTTTTACTTGAAATAGGAAAAGTCATCATTAATATCTTTTAAATGACTTCTGTAACAAAGCCTAACTTCTAAGTCTTTAGGAAAAAAAAAGAAAGAAAATTCTTTCAAAGTTCCATCTGCTTGTTATTTTAATAAAATACTTTGTATAATTCAGCTTATTCAATTGTCTGAACAGCACTGCATTGCTAAAACCCAGGGGAGCTGTCTGTCAGCAGACACATTCCAAGTTCCAGAAAGATAATACTTAAAACATGATACCCTCTGAGCTCCCCTGAGATGAGCATCCAGTTTGAGAGTTTACAAGACGTTTGGGTTTGTTTCCTCCGCTAACCCCGTCACAAAAACCAAGGGAAGCCTGAAATTAAATAAATAAAAGCCCTATTAGGGCCAAAGCACATCACTTTGAAAGTCTAGGTTTTAAGATCCCACTGGGTGTCTTTACATTCATTTTCAATTAGCTATTTTTCCTTTAATGAATTTCAGGAGGGTTCAGATTCATAGATCAGCCAGGCTAATGAAGGCCATTGGCGTTCTGGCACAGTCATGTTTTCATGAGGTAGAGAAGAACACTAGGGGTGAATTTGTAATTCATGCCCAAATGGAGAGATGCCACATAGAGGGAAAGATTTAAAAATAGTGGCGAGCTTTGGCATCTCTGGGGATAGATTCTGGACAGGTAAGCTTTAGATGCATATTAAACAGGTGAAAAGTTCCAAGAGAATAGGTGGACTAGGAAAAAATAATAAGTGGCAACATGATGTGTTGGCCTTTCAAGACATTATTTGCAGGGTTTTAGGACCTGAAAGAAAAGAAGAGCGTATCTGGCCACACCCTTGGTAAGAGACATCGATTACGCTGAACAGATAAAAGAATGGATGGAGTTTGAAAACGAAATCCAGGAAATGGATTTTCAGAAGGGGGCAAAGGAAACTGATTTTACAGAGAAAGAGATCACAAGGTTAAAAAGATCCCAAGTCAATATAAAGCACCATGTCAGCCAGTGAGAAGCGTAAGTATTTTCTGCATCATCACCAACAGTGCTGGTTCCCTAGAACAAGGGTTTTATTAGTACTTGGTAACCACCTCTGCTTCCTCTTAATATCATGCCCCTGACTGAATTGCTTTCGGGACAAGGACAGGTGTGTGACAGCCATAAGAATATTTATATCAATTTACCTACTTCTACCAGGTAGGAAATATAGCCTAAGGCAATTTTTCGTTTTAAATTATTCCTAAGAGGTCCTTTTTTTCTTTTTTTTTGCTTTTGCTTGGAATCAAAACACCAATTAAGGTATATTATTTCTGTAAGTTTTCACAGAAAGCTCAAGTAGTTAGTTATGAATTTTCTCCCTAATTTATTAACTTTTATACCTAACAGTAAGATAATCTGTGGAGAAATACCCATTTTTATGTGTCTTCCATAATATATACAAATCTAGAAAGGAAAAGGATAAAAGTCTTATATCTCTTCTGTTGTTCTCCAGGTCAGTAAAATTTTTCCTGCAATAAAAACAATAATGTGATAATTACAAATATAATGAGGGCTGAAAATGCCCTGGTCACTTTACTAGGCACTATGTGTACATGAGCTCATTAAGTCCTGAAACAGTTCTATTCCCATGTTATAAATGAGAATCTGAGAAAAGAAAGTTTAGGAATCTTGCCTAAAGTTACAGAGTCACTGAACACATTTATGTTTGGCCTCAGAGTCAATGTGACAAGCGTCATTCTTACAATGGAAGTTCCAATGGGAATTCGAGAACGGAGCCCAGTCACAGTCAAAAACCTTATGTGCATCATTGGTAGTTGTCTTCCTGCAGGATCAAGTGGAGAGGCAAAGGTGTGACACCAAGTTCTATATGGCCTTAGACCCCAAACCCACTGGGTTTTTATGGAGTGAGAACAAGCTGAAACATCTAAATATAGTTTTTTTGCTCGTGGCAGAAATGGCCATGTGGGTCTATGTTCTCAGTTCCAGCTATTACTGGTTAACCGGTAAAAGGAAAATTGATATCTGCTTGGGGGGTGGGTGCAAGGGGGGAATTGGATATTCATTGAGAGACACTGCAGGTCGGGTTTACTTTTGAGACTATCCCAGAAAGTCACTTTAAGCTCCAGCTCATAGTTTTTCCCATCTCCCTTCTCTCTACTTCTTAGAGATTATTTCATAGACAGAACACCAGAAATCACTTTTCAGCTCACTGCCTTTGGACAGGGAGGATATTATTATCTATTCTTACAAATGAGGGAACAGAATCTCAGTGTTTACGTAAACTGCTCATGGAGAGAACATTTTGATACTGTACCTGGAACATACTGTTGTCATAAAACTATGATCTTTTTGGCTGAACCTAGTAGGTGCTCAGTAAATGTTTGAGGAAGGAGGGAAGCACTGATACAGTATGTGGTTTATTAGAATTCCCAGCACCTCTATCCCAGTGTAGTGCATCTTCTCCTTCAGCACAATCTCTGTTACTTATTGCCTAACCTATACTGTTTCTTTCTTCTCTTTTTTTCCCAGAAATGTGAGTGAAGACAAAAGTGACAATGAATCTTGAAAGTATTTTAAAATATACACATATTATCAACTTTTAACTGGACAATTTTCTGCTCAGCTTCTTGTGTAAGTTGAGACCAAATGGACTGCAAGCCCCTTAGGGGCAGGGTGAGAAAGCTCAGGCCTTTAAGGCTGTATTCACGGACACAGCACACTGCCTAGCATGAGTAGAGCCTAGCAAATGTTGAGAAATGAAGGCCGTCATCTACATGTAAATGAAGAATAGCAGATAGAAGTAATAAAGACGAGAGTAAATTCTCCCCAGTGGATATTTCCCATGGGATCTCAGGGAAAGCAGATTAGGATTTGAAAAAGGTTTACAATTTTTGCTGCATTATAGGCCTTTTTATAAGTGAAAAAAAGAAAGAGAGTTTTTCCTCAATACTCAAGGGTGCAGACATTCACTGGGCTGCATGAAGACAAACACAGTGACAACACTCACTAAAATATTTTTCCTTTTTGAGGAAACATGGGAACACAGTTATCTCTAAGAAGGATTCATACACTCTGCATTAGAATTCAGTCCAAAATTCACACTTCACTATAAAAGAAAAAATTCCTATCGCACTAGAAATGCTGCACCAATGATAATACACTGAAAGAAAGGCAAGACACTCCCATGATGTCCACCATGTTTGTATAGTCATACTAATCAATCATCTACAACATCTACAATTAACAAATAACCCTGAAAAAAATAAGTCACGGGCATTTAGTGGCTTGGGCCTGAAGGGGAGATGGATTGCGGGTGTGGCTAGCTCTATTAGGAATGCAGCTGATCTGATCTCCTGGATTACAGAGAGCTGACCCAGTTCCCGGTATTCACATGCAAAGAGCTGACACCATTAATGGTCTAGCATGACTACATCCCACCTCCATTTAAGGTGATTAAAGGGTTTACATTTCTTTTCTTCTTCTTTCTTTCATTTCTTAGAGAAATAATTCGTGGATGGTAGCAAATAATTTTTAGCAGTGGTAAATGGAAAACAAATATCAGAGAACACAGACCTAAGTTTTGAATGCCAAGAAGATGCAGCTGTTGAAAACTGGTGGATAAATGTTGCTTAAACTCTGGCTACGCAGAGTGATCCCCGGACCAGCAGCAGCATCACCAAGGAGCTCATTGGAAATGCACACTCTCAGGCCCCACCTCAGACCTACTGAATCAGCGCCTACATTTAACAACCTCTCCCACCCATCCCAGGGGATCCTTATGCACATTAATGTTTTGAGAAGCAGCTGCTTCAAGCAAGAGCCCTCCTTTGGATTCAGAGGGAACAGCAAAGAACCTTGGAGGACAGGCTGCCTGCCTGGTCCCCATTCACTGAGCCGACCCCTTTTTTTCCCAAACAGATTTACATCAGAAGGTGTGTTTTTCAGTTTCTGCAATGACTTCATTTGCTGTTGTAGAAGAAATTCCAAACTAAAAGGCACATCCATATGTAAGAAGGAAAACATTTATCATTTAGAAACTCACTTTTCCAAAAATACAACTATGTTTCATATATTTATTCCAGCGACTTTTCAAACTTGGCTGAAAATTGTAATCACCCGTAATGTTTTAAAAACTAATTCCTTCATCTGGGCTCCTGCTCTGGAATATTCCAATTTGGTGATTGTGAGAGATGACCCAGGTTACTGTATTTTCAAAACTCAACAGTTGATTTTGATGTACAATTAGGATGGGGATTTATGGCTTGATTCTTTGGCTCTTAAAATATGCAGGGTGTTGCAGAAGGGTGCCTCCTGAGGAATGCTTGCCTTGGCAACTTCCATCTCTTGATTTGGTCTGGAAGCAGTGTCCATTAGACTGCCCCCAAGAATTTTTTTCTATAAGGTTTATGAATTCTGGAGCCCCCGCTAGAGTTGATGCTCACAGCTCATCCTGCTTAAGTTGAGCGGCAGCCTCTGACAACACTCTGTGATAGATTGGGCAATTTACACCATTGAAAAACTAGGCAGGAAAAGAGGTAAAGCAGAGAAACAGGACTGAAGTGAGTTTCTTCCCTGGTCTTGTCAGGCTCGTAAATTCCTGGGCAGTCAAGAAGTGACCCTCCTCCTTAATAAATAAGACATGTCAGAGGGCTAAAAATATCCATGGATTCCATTTTTATAGGAAGAAGAAATCAATTCATTCAGGAAGATGGCAATACAGTTGACCATTGAACAATGCAGGAGTTAGAGGCACAGACCCTCTGTGCAGTTGAAAATCCGAGTATAGCTTATAGTCTGCCCTCCATATCCGTGGCTCCCCCTTATCCACAAATTCAATCAACTTTGGATCATGTAATACTGTAATTTTTTACTACTGAAAAACTCTGCATGTAAGCGGACCTACACAGCTCAAATCTGTGTTGTTCAAGGGTCAACTGTATTCAACACGTGGTATTGACTGATTTTAAAACTGTATTTAACAGATGGTATTGACCTCAATCAAGGAAGCAGGTGAATAGAAAAGTAGAGCAAAGGCCAAGGAACTAGGAAGGACTTATCATGAACTCTTGGAAGGAGATTTTGAGATCAAGAATTTTTTTTATAATAGACTTTTTGGATTAAAGGACGTTTCTGTTCCCTCAACACAGTGTGTGCTTCCTTATTAAGTATACTTAATAAGTCTACTGTGTTTGTTCTAGAACCTATGTTTGCTAGTTTACTATATAATGTAATTATGAAATTACAAATTATGCAAATGGATCAAACGTGAGTCCAAAATAAAAAGGTTTCTATAAAAACTAAGTTGAAAATTTTGAAAAGGCTGGAGTCTCTACATATTAGTGAAATCATACAGCAGTTGTCATTCTGCGTCTGGCTTATTTCACTTAGCATAATGTACTACAGGTCCATCCATGTTGTTGCAAATAACAGGATTTCCTTCTTTCTTAAGGCTGTATAACAATCCATGGTATGTATATACTATATTTTCTTTATCCATTCATCTGTCGATGGACATTTACATTTTTTCCACGTCTTAGCTATTGTGAATATTTCTGCAAGGAACATGAGAATGCAAGTATCTCTTCAAAACTCTGATTTAAATTTGGCATAAATACCCACAAGTGGGATTGCTGGATCACATTACTAAGAGGATAGATCTCATGTTAAGTGTTTTTACCACATACCAAAAAAATAATGATGAGGGCGGGAGGAAACTTCAGGAGGCCATGGATTTATTTATGGTCTTGATGGTTGTGAAGGTTTTACGAGTGTGTATTTATCCTCAAACTCATCAAATTGTATATACTTTAAATATTTACAGCTTTTTACATATCAACCATGCCTCAACAAAGGGTTGTTAAAGAATTAAAAATGTCCCTCATCATCTGACCACAAAAAACCCAAAGGTCACTAAAACAAAGTCCTGTTAAATTAGGTGTGGATGAGTCAACTCTTAAAGATAGGGGCAAATAAAAAATACAGGAGGATTCTGTAGTCATACTGCTTCACAATTACATTTATGTTTTACTCCCTTTTAAAAGAAACTGAAATTGGAAATTGTAGATGATGCATTCAGAATCGAGTTCTTGCCAAAAAGACTTAGATTTCAAATAAGGAAACCGATATTTAAGGAAAAGGTCTGGCCCTACATTAAAAGATTAATAAATGAATGTACTTGTATTTTTATTTTAAAAAATGTTTATTTCTTTTACATGTAGCTGTCCAGTTTTCCAAGCACCACTTATTGAAGACGCTGTCTTTTCACCATTGTATATTCTTGCCTCCTTTATCAAAACTAAGGTGACCATATGTGTGTGGGTTTCTCTCTGGGCTTTCTATCCTGTTCCATTGATCTATATTTCTGTTTTTGTGCCACTACCATACTGTCTTGATTACTGTAGCTTTGTAGTATAGTCTGAAGTCAGGGAGCCTGATTCCTCCAGCTCCGTTTTTCTTTCTCAAGATTGCTTTGGCTATTCGGGGTCTTTTGTGTTTAAGACCTAAATAGACATTTCTCCAAAGAAGACATACAGATTACCAAAAAACACATGAAAGAATGCTCAACATCATCAATCATTAGAGAAATGAAAATCAAAACTAAAATGAGATATCATCTCACGCTGGTCAGAATGGCCATCATCAAAAAATCTACAAACAACAAACGCTGGAGAGGGTGTGGAGAAAAGGGAACCCTCTTGCACTGTTGGTGGGAATGTAAATTGATACAGCCACTATGGAGAACAGTATGGAGGTTCCTTAAAAAACTAAAAATAGAACTACCATACAACACAACAATCCCACTACTGGGCATATACCCTGAGAAAACCATAATTCCAAAAGAGTCATGTACCACAATGTTCATTGCAGCTCTATTTACAATAGCCAGGACATGGAAGCAACCTAAGTGCCCATCGACAGATGAATGGATAAAGAAGATGTGACACATATATACAATGGAATATTACTCAGCCATAAAAAGAAACGAAATTGAGTTATTTGTAGTGAGGTGGATGGTCCTACAGTCTGTCATACAGAGTGAAGTAAGTCAGAAAGAGAAAAACAAATACCGTAGGCCAACACATATATATGGAATCTAAAAAAAAAAAGGTCATGAAGAACCTAGGGGCAGGACGGGAATAAAGATGCAGACCTACTAGAGAATGGACTTGAGGACACGGGGAGGGGGAAGGGTAAGCTGGGATGAAGTAAGAGAGTGGCATGGACATATATACACTACCAAATGTAAAATAGATAGCTAGTGGGAAGCAGCCGCATAGCACAGGGAGATCAGCTCGGTGCTTTGTGACCACCTAGAGGGGTGGGATAGAGAGGGTGGGAGGGAGACGCAAGAGGGAGGAGATATGGGGACATATGTATAACTGATTCACTTTGTTATACAGCAGAAACTAACACACCATTGTAAAGCAATTATACTCCAATAAAGACGTTACAAAATGTTTATATCAAGTGTATAATCTATTTTTATGGTACCTGCTTTAGCCTAATAACCATCTGTCTTGATTATGCCAGATAAGTCAACTCCACTTGGAAAAAGCTTCAACAACATGTTTTCAAACTCCATCTCCCCCTCCACCACCCACAAAGATTGGTGCCAATGGCCCTCATTCCAGAAGCACAGTTTGTAGAGAGAGTATTACTGATAGGAATGTGCTGAGTCATGGGTATTGTGTTGAGGAATAAAACAATGTTGAGAACCATTAATTTAAAGACAAATACATGCTTATTTCATGCATGCATTTTATAAAATTCTATTACTATCTGTACCAAATTTAAATACCAATATATGTTATAAAGCAGAAACTAACACACCATTGTAAAGCAATTATACTCCAATAAAGATGTTTAAAAATAAATAAATAAATACCAATATATGTAGTTTACCATTTAATTGTGACACGCATCCAGAACATGTTTTCTAATTGCAGCTATTTAACTATATTTATGAGGACACACTCAGCAAATTACAAAATCTACAAAGAGTATATATAAAAGTGAACAGGTTTTCATCTAGACTTGTCTCATGCTGCCCACAAACATAGAGCTCTATATTAAAATGTTACTTTCCATAAATTGTCACAAGAACCTCTCACCTGTATTACTTCAAATTTGTGTACCTGACAGGCCGTGAAGTCTCCAAGTATCTAAAACATTGCCCCTCTAAGAAAAAAAAGGCACCATGTGAACATCTTTTTTGCAGAGCAGCTCTGCCCGGATCTTGTGGAATGTGAACAGAGAGAAACTATCCTAGGGGCTGTCCTCCACTAACGGGGCCTGGGCTGAATTTGTGCACAAGCCAAAGGGAAGTCAGGGCACTAGGAGGCCAACTGCCTTTCTGACATACCTTGATTTGAAACCTTGTTTATCAGAGATGTTTCATATTGGATCACGGAAAAGCGACCCAATTGTGTCTTCTTAATGGGAAGTGTCAGAGATAGATGAACAAGGAGAGCAGGGGTCACTTGAGCTCGTGTTATGTCCCAATAAGGCAGAGCTATAATTTCTAGTTCACACCTCTGATGTACATTCCTATATTAGAAAGATTATGCCTTTCTATCCCACAATCCTCAAGGCATACCATCCTAAAGCTAGTTTGTACACTACTCTTCCTTGTAGACAATGTGCCAAACTATTATAACATGAATATTATCCTTCATTTTGAACACATGTAAAACATACTTTAAAAAACATAGTGATTTCTATGAAGTAGTTACTATCTCATTCAGAGGTAAATTGATTCCCAAAATAGAGAAGGGGATTATATGTTATAATTTTTTGCATGATTGTATTTTTAGCACAGGAAAACGCATAAAAGAAACTCGTAAGAAATTAGAAACAAGTTAAGCAATAGAAAACTCCTGTGTTAATCCTTGTCTAGGGACTAGCCTTTCCCACAAAAAATGTTAAAAGTGGCGATAATCAAAACATATTAATATGAAAAACACTGACAGGAATTCATACTTTACTTATTAACCACATGCACAATGGTTAAAAGGAGGTAAGACCAGTGAGCTGCCTTTTAAATTAAATAATCAAACTTGAAATACCCTCTCTTAGATGGCATGGAATTACTTGACCTGGTCATATTTATTTGTGTTCAAACATGAAGCACTGGATCTAAGCCACAGTATAAAGCTGAAGTAGAACAGATTTCTAGTTACAAAGCCATTCAGCATGGCTTCTTCAAGGGAATGTCCTCAATAAATAGCATTTAGATGAATTAATAGCAACAGCTATTACAACATGATGTACAGCTTTTCATATTGGATATTCTATATGGCTTTGCAGTAGCAGTTTCCAACTTATATTCAATTTAGTGCAACTTTCTCAAAAGATATCAATATGTACTGTGTGCAAAATGCTTGTAGGACATGCTGGATGCTATGAACATCCCTTAGAGCATCAAAATACACTTTAGCAAATTAAAAGGTCTGAGAAATCCTGCAGGCATTTATTAAATTTACCTACAACGATTCCAATTTTTCCCAAAATTGTTCAACCATAGAACTATTTACCAAGGAATACTTATTAACATCTCATAGAAAATTGACATACTATGATATAGTTTGGCCCACTGTCATACATATGTCTTTAATCAAACTCTGGTGGAGTAGGTAAGAGAATTCACATATTTTTGCAGGTAAGAAAACCAGGGGAATCATTAATTCCCAATGCTTACTCAAAGATTAAAAAATAAATAAATAAATGATTGCTACCTTTATGGACTCCAAAATTTAATATGCTAAAGTTTGCATAAAATTTGACAATATTTTCTAGCAGTAATTAAGAGATTTAAGAAACTCTAGAGTTAAAACAAATTGTTTTAAATAACTATTGTCTTTAAACACAAGAGAATTATAAGATTTTGCTTTCTATTTGTGTACTGATGGCTGGAAATGGCTTCAATTGCTCCGCTTTTGGGAATTAAATTATTATTGGCTGCAGATCCTTAAATATTTTATTTCAGAAAATCAGTGTTTTTGCTCTCTTTCTCAATTTCTGCAGAATTTCTTCTTTAATTTACAAGTGGAAACAGTATAAGAAGTTAATAATCATTCCTATGTTTGTGAACACTGTGTAAAAAAAGGAAAGGAAAAGGGTATGCATTCTTTAAACATGATTTTCTTCAAATATAACCGGACAAGATTATGTCTTTTGACTAAATTGTGATATGTTTCACAGCCACCTAGATGCCAAAGATGAAGTGTTGACAGCTTCTGTCTCAAGTCTTCTTGAAGCTAATAAGAGAGTTGATGCCAACTTGGCAGCATCAATGCCCTGTTGGATAGGCGACTCGAGTCCCGGAGTCTGGGTGAGAAATTTGGCCTGGCAGCTGGGGGAATTTCTACAGAAAGCAATCAAAGGCAGAAGAAGGAGACACATTTTGAATTGTTAAAACAAACAAAAAAAACTATCATCTAAATATGACAGGTATATTACAGTTAAGATTAGAATTTCCACCATGGACTGTTGGCATTCTTGGATTTAATATTAGTAATTCAAATATTTAATGACAACCTTTAAAGCTTATGATATAGTTAAATCCATTTGTCTTTTTCCAGTATGGCTTTCTTCCTTTATGGTTATATTTTTAAAAGCATTTTCTACCCCAATGTCACATAAATATTCATCTAAAGTTTTCTCTAGTAAAGTTTCAATTTTATATTTATATCTTTAATCCGCCTAATGTTAATTTTGGTGTATGCTACACAGTAAGGATCCAACTTCTTTCTTTTCAAATGATAAAACTTTCCCAAATGTAATTCGAAAAATAAACCTTTTGGGGGGCCATTATTTGAAATAAATATTTTAAAGTGCTACATTTGTATTTAAACGTGTGTACTCATTATTCTGCTCCATAGTTGTATCTGATGTGTCTGTCTATCCCTACAACAATAATACCTTTACAAAAATTATTGGAGCTTTAATATGTATTTTAATATTGGAATGTAAAATTGATCATTTTATTCTTGAAAAAAATTGAACACTTTGCACAGATTTGTTCTAGGATATTTTTCTTACTACATCTTGGGAATTGGAAGCACTGGTGAAGAAGTTCCTCTAATAAAAGCCTGGGCTTCAGTAATTTTACCAGCAAACACTGGGAAATTTTCCAGCATCAAAAGATTCCAAAGCCAATGAAATTACTGCAAAGCACTAAAAGGATGAACTCCCAACTTATTTTGTAAAACTAGTGTAAATGTTATACTAAAAGATGACATGAAAAGTAGATCAGTCTCATGTCAAAAATATTAAATAAAGACCTATTAAAGGCATTTGATTAAATTCATTGTCTATTCTGAGGATTCAAAGCAAACTAAGAGTACAGGTATCCATTCTTTATCAAATAAAGATAACCTAAAATATCCTACTAAAAGACAAATACTGTATGATCTAACTTATATGTAGAATCTAAAAAAGCAGAACTCATAGAAACAGAGACTAGAATGGTGGTTGTCAGGGGCTGGGGGTGGGCAGATGTTGGTCAAACTGTACAAACCTCCAATTATAGGATGAATAAGTTCTGGATGTACAGCATGGTGACTATAGTTAATAATACTGTATTTTGTTCTGGAAAGTTGCTAAGAGAGGAGTAGGCTTTAAATGTTCCCACCACCAAAAAAAAATCAACATTTTGTACACCTTAAACTTACACAATGTTATATGTCAATTATGCCTCAAAAAATCCTATTTAATGGTAAAAGACTAAGTTAAAAACAAGTAACCAGATCTTATGGCTATTATTTAATATTACTTTAGAAGTTCTAGCTAATGACATGAGTCAAGAAAAATAAGTATATAAGTCTTGGAAAGAGGACTGCCTGAAAAAATATGAAATACTAACTGAAAAACAATTAGAACTAATTAGAGAACTCAGTATAAAAATAAAAATATTAAAATAAATCAATAAATTTCCTTCATATCAACATTAGTAAGCAAAATAGAAAAATCCATAAATACCTAAAAATCTATACACAAATAAAATACTTTGAGACACAAAGGACGACATGCATAAATAGAAAAACAGGTTAAATTTTCAAGTGAAAACAGTCAGTATTTTGATGTGTGTGTTCATTTTTGTCGTAAAGTGTTTTAGGGAACAAAATAAAGGGTTGCTGCAGTTTCCAAAATAGCCTTGCTTGATTTATTCAGAATAAATTTACATTATTTTTGCAGGTATTTTCATTTCTTTTTATGTTATATATCCATTAGTTAATCCAGTTATCTTTTGAGTATGTGTGTATCCCCCTCTCCCCACCTTTCTTTCCTTTTCTTTCTATTCTCACTGGCACTGCCCTAGTTCAGCACCTAACTTTTCCACAAGACTTCACCAGTAGCGGCTTTGAAACATCTTCTGTGTCCTGAGTTTGGAAGGATAGTTTTGCACCTCCTTTGCCCAACTGCTATTTCACAATCTTGCTAATATTCTGAATACCCACATAAATGGAGTTTCTATTTCCTAATTCTTATACCATGAGTATATTCTGCATACGGCTAAAGTAACTTTTCTAAGATACAGATCAGGTGATGTCACTGCCTTCCTCAAAAATCTTTACTAGTTCTCAACTGCCTACAACATGTCATCTGAAGGCTTTGTGGGTTATCATTTGATACCTCTAAGATCAAGATCCAATCCCCCTTTCAGCCACATCCCCCTAAACTCTCCATTCTGTATCTTTTCCCCAGCAAAACTAGGCTTCCCTTTCTCCATAACCATATTTTCACCATCCTTGAAGTCCCAGACTAAACACTACCTACCTCCTTCATGAAAGCTGACCTCACCCCTGTCTGAAATTAAAATTCTTTCTCCTCTGTGTTCTGATAACAGTTTGTTTGCAAATCTACACCAGCATTTATTCTATCATTCCATTATGAAATATTTATTATATGTGGTTATTTGTGTACTGTATAAATGGTAAGGTCCTTCAGGGCAGAGCTCGTGAAATATTTATACTTATGTTCCCTACCGCACCACAGGCACAGTATCTTGTATTTAGTAAGTAATCAATAAATGTTTGATGAATTTATTAAAATCAGTAACTTTATGGAATATAAGGGGGTACATATTACTCTCTTCAATTTAATTATAGCTATCATTTTCAGATGTTCAGCATGTTCCACATAATACGCTAAGCAACTTCCATTTTATTCTCACAGCTTGATGAAATAGGCATTATTAGCCTCATTTGTCACACAATATACTAAGCACCTTACATTTCATTCCATTTTATTCTCATACAACCCTATGAACTAGGTATTTAGTGGCCTCATTTTTCAGTTAACCAAGAGAGTGTATCTTGCCTAAAAGTGGTAGACCCACAGTTCAAACCTAATTTGACTCTAAGCCTCTGAGTGTGTGTGTGTGCGTCTCTGTGCACGTGCATGCATGCGCACATGCAAACTAGTAGAAGTAAAGATAGATATCAAGCCCTAAGGATGAAGGAGTGTGATGAAAGTTCCAGAAGAAACATGTACAAGACAATGTGTACAAACATTTGCTACTTTGGAGTCACGAAGAATCACAAAGAAAGAAAAGGGTGGGGGCACTTCTTTTTTTGTTTTCCTCTGGCAAAGGGCACTAAACTAGGGAACCAAGAGAGCAATGGTTCAGTATTATTAAGAAAGACTTGGGCAGCGTTGCTGCGCGGCGGCACCATGCTGGCCACCCTGAAGACCCTCCAGCAGCAGACCTTCAAGATCGATATCGACCCAGACGAGATGGTAAGAGCACTGAATGAGACGACTGAATCTGAAAAGGGTAAAGATGCCTTTCCTGTAGCAGGTCAAAAATTAATTTAGCAGGCAACATCCTCAATGATGATACTGCTCTAAAAGAATATAAAACTGATGAGAAAAACTTTGTGGTAGTTATGGTGACAAGACCCAGAGCAGTGACACCACCAGCACCAGTTACAACTCAGCAATCTAATTCTGCCACCACTACCACAGTTAGCTCCTCCACAGCACCAGCTGTGGCTCAGGCCCCAACCCCTGCCCCCAATTTGGCCCCCACTCTGGCCCCCACTCCCACACCTGCATCTGTCACTCCAGCATCAACGACAGCGTCTTCTGAACCTGCACCTGCTAGGGCAATGAAACAAGAGAAACCTGCAGAAAAGCCAGCAGAAACACCAGTGGCTGCTAGCCCAACATCAACTGACAGTACATCAGGTGATTCTTCTCGGTCAAACCTTTTTGAAGATGCAACAAGTGCACTCATGACAAGTCAGTCTTAGGAGAATATGGTAACTGAGATCATGCCAATGGGCTATGAACGAGAGCAAGTAATTGCAGCCCTGAGAGCCAATTTCAACAACCCTGACAGAGCAGTGGAGTATCTTTTAATGGGAATTCCCGGAGATAGAGAAAGTCAGGCCGTGGTTGACCCCCCTCCAGCAGCGAGTACTGGGGCTCCTCAGTCTTCAGTGGCTGCAGCTGCAGCAACTACGACAGCAATGACTACAACAACAAGTTCTGGAGGACACCCTCTTGCATTTGTATGGAATCAGCCTCAGTTTCAACAGAATCCTTCCCTGCTTCCAGCATTGTTACAACAGATAGGTCAAGAAAATCCTCAGTTACTGCAGCAAATTAGCCACCATCAGGAGCATTTTACTCAGATGCTATATTGAACCAGTTCAAGGAGCGGGTGGTCAAGGAGGAGGGGGTGGAAGTGGCAGTGGAGGAACTGCAGAAGCTGGAAGTGGTCATATGAACTACATTCAAGTAACGCCTCAGGAAGAAGAAGCTATAGAAAGGTTAAAGGCATTAGGATTTCCGGAAGGACTTGTGATACAAGCATATTTTGCTTGTGAGAGGAATGAGAACTTGGCTGCCAATTTTCTTCTACAGCAAAACTTTGATGAAGATTGAAAGGGACTTTTTTTCATCTCACACTTCACACCAGTGCATTACACTAACTTTGTTCACTGGATCGTCTGGGATGACTTGGGCTCATGTCCACATACTTGGTATAAGGTAGTGGATTGTTGGGGGTGGGAAGGGGGGATCTAGGATGCAGGGTGGGGATGAATACCTTGCATGCCTGCTTCAATTAGCAGATGCCACAAATCCACACAGCGTGTAAAATATTGTACAACCCAAAGTCAGCTTTTGCATGTCTTTATTTCTTCTACAAAACAGTAGGTAACTTTTTCGAGGTTTCACTCTTTTTAGTGTACTAGATCCAGAAATTTAGTGTAATGCCCTGCTTTATATTTCTTTGAGTTAACATTGGTTTCAGAAAGAGTCTTTGCTACCTAGAATCTACAGTCCCTATTCTATGGCAACACTGGATAATGGCTTTGTGAAATTGAAAAAAAAAATTGGAGCAACTGTAAACAGAAATGCCAAATTACTGATGGTTATTGTTGCTGCTTCAAATAGGTATACATTTATGTGTAAGAAAGCCCATTCTTTCATAAATACTTGGGGTTGAGGGGGGAGAAGGGGAATCTTTTCTTAAAATGAAAATAATTACTGCTATTTTAAATTTCTTGATCATTGAATGTGAGACCCTTCTAACATGATTTGAGAAGCTGTACAAGTATAGGCAGAGTTATTTTCCTGTTTACATTTTTTTTGCTTTGTTTTGGGGGGAAAATTGGTAGGTGTCTAATTACTGTTTACTTCATTGTTATATTGCAGTAAAAAGTTTTAAAACCACAGTTGCATGTTTGCTTTTGATGTATCCCTTTGTGGAATTAGCACTTTGGGGCCAATGGAGAAATGCAGCATTCACCATCCCTGTCTTCCCCTTCCCTCAGCAGAAATGTGTTTGTCAGCAAGTCGTGAATTCCAACTGCTGCCTTTTTTAAAACACACAAAATGCTGATTCAGTTCAAAATTAATGCAAGTGTCTCAAAACTGAGTTTCTGATATTTGTAAATGTTTTTCATTATTAGGTAAGAATGTATGACTATTAAAGTCATTTAGGATTATTTGCTTTCGAAAAGAGAAGGTGGACAGAACTATAATCTAGCATCTTTTATTGCATTGGACAGACTGGAGAAATCTTTTGGAAGAGTTGGGAGATGTGGCTGGAAAAGTACTTTGGAAAATGTACAATCAAGACATCTCATGGAATATTAAAAGAAAAATCTTAATAGCAAAAAAAAAAGAAAAGAAAGACTTGGGCAAAATAGGTAAATTGTATGGTATGTGAATTATATCACAATACAGCTATTAAAATAATTATTTGAGGAGCTGTTTAAAGCACAGATCTATGTGTTCTACCTCAAGGAATTCTGCTTATGCAGATCTGGAGAGGGACACAGGAATCTGCATTTTTAGAAATCACTTCTAGTTAATTCTGATGCAAGAGTTTTTAACTGCTCACATTTTCAGAATCACTGGCATAGAGGGTTAAAAATGCAAAGTCATTATGTTGAGTTTTTCAGGTCACACATCTTCAGTGGTGCCATTCATATTATACGCTACATGAATGTCACCCTATGAAGTTGTCCAGTGCGCAACATGTACGGATGTGAGCAACATCCCCTTAAAAGTACAAGGTACGATGGGAGAAGAGAGGACTAACATTTCCTCGGTACCTATGATCTGCCAGTTACTGTGCTATGCAAGATAGAGAGATTGATATATAACTTATATAAGCTATATCTATCTATCTTACTAACATCTTTAAAGTTAGGTATTATCACCTCTGTTGTACATATGAAGAAACTTACATTCAGAGAACTTTAACATTCCCCATGTTACACAGCTAGAAATTATTCCTTCATCCATTCGATTTATAAACAGCAATTAATGTTTACTGTAAGCCTGGCACCAAGAGAACTAAAACCAAACAATCAAAGAAAAGTTATTAGAAGAACAGTACCACTGAAAGAATTCCAGCCTGGTACTCTATAGGGCAATGAGAACTCTATATGGTAAACAGACTGAAGTAGTCACCTGTGATGAGGTGGTACTTTGTATTGATACTGGAACTAGGAACATCATAAAAGGATCCATATGAATATATCACAGTATGCTCTCACCATAAATGTCATCTTCTTGCAGCAATGACCAAGAAAGCCATCAAATAGCATTTCGGTTTTTTTAAACCCACAAACATTCACTGAGTAAACACTCTGTCAAACCCTTGATAAGGATAACAAGAAAGTGCCCTGCGCTTTTGATGCAACCTCAAAGGAACCCACTTGTAAATTAGGACAGCCTTCCAAATGGTTTGATGAAAATCACAAGGCCATTAAAATGTTCATTTTTCCTAAAAATCTAACTGATCCAAGTGGCCACTCTTCTTCTCCATCTTCCTGGGCGAAGATACTGCATCCTCCTCCACTTAGTCTTCATGTCATTAAGTAAATATAATACCTGAAAAAGAAAACTATCCTCTAAAGACACAGAGTGCCAAGGGCTTATTATGGTAGCTTTTAAGGATACTTAAAAGATTTCTTGATTTGGAGTAGAACTGGCAATGATTGTGCTGAACCACTTCTCTGAAATGGTTAGTAAAATTAGAAAAGGAAAATAACTAACTGAATTCTTATATCCAAGGGGCATTACCAGAAAAAAAACAAGAAAGTACAGTTCTGCTTTAGCCTCATAGTGTTTTCCTGTTTTCATAAAGAAAATGCTATTACCTTCATTAAAGGTAAACCATTAATAATCAGGATTTTTAAAAGTACACGTAAATATGCTATGAGCTCAAAACAGAATATCAGGAAGTGTTATTCTTGCAAAACCAAAGTGAATTAATTATCAGCTTTAAACATATCATTTAACAAGCTAGCACTAAGCAAAAAAAGTTATACAAGATGATGAAAAGGGAAGAAAATATGATGGTACAGTTGAGAAAGAATTTAAGACAGTCTGTCACCCAGAAGGACCCAAGTATCATTTTCAATCTCGTCAGTACTTTAATATGATATTCAATTTGTCTTTGGCCTTCTCACAAACTTTGCTCTTCTTTGGAACACCCAGTAGGACATTTTTGCTCTTCAAATAGGAGTATTTCAAGATCTCAATGGAATAATCATTACACTCAGTCTGGGCTCTTCACCAACGCTCTTTATCACCAAACCACCACATGCAACTTTTACATTTAAAGCTCCTAGTAGGAGCTTTGAAATCGGAAATTCAAAATATCAATGTTCTATTTGACCTTCTGCTCCATCCTTGCCAAAAAAATAATATCACAAAGGCAAAAATAGAAAATATTTTAACACATTACTATGTAAAAAGTCAAGCATATACAAAAATAGAGAAAGAAGTAAAATAAACACCCATGTATATATTACACAGCCTCAAAAAATAAGCTATAGACAATCTTGTTTCCTCTCCATTCCCATTCACCCTCCCCTAATATTATTTTTATACAAATTCCATATAAGTATCTTTCATAGATAAACTAGTTCAGTTTATGTTTTTAAAAATTAAGAAGGCCATTTTGTGCTAGTACCATACTGTTATGATTACTGTAGCTTTGTAGTATAGTCTGAAGTCAAGGAGTGTGATACCTACAGTTCTGATCTTCTTCCTCAAGATTATTTTGGCTATTCAGGGTCTTTTTTGTTCCCACACAAACTTTGAAATTATTTGCTCTGGTTCTGTGAAAAATGCCATTGGTATTTTGATAGGGATTGCACTGAATCTATAGACTGCCTTGGGTAGTATGGTCATTTTAACAATATCAATTCTTCCAATCCAAGAACACAGTATATCTTTCCATCTGTTTGTGTTGTCTTCAATCTCTTTCATCAGTGTCTTATACTTTTCTGGGGTCTTTTACCTCCTTAGGTAGTTTTATCCCTAGGTATTTTATGCTTTTTGATGTGATGGTAAGTGGGACTGTTTCCTTAATTTCTCTTTCTGATAGTTTGTTGTTGGTATATAGAAATGCAACAGATTTCTATTTATTAATTTTGTATCCTGCAACTTTACTGAACTCACTGATAAGTTCTAGTAGTTTTCTGGTGGTGTCTTTAGGATTTTCTGTGTATAATATCATGTCATCTGCAAACAGTGACAGTTTTATTTCTTCCTTTCCAATCTGGATTCCTTTTATTTCTTTTTCTTCTCTGACTGCTGTGGCTAGGACTTTAAAAACTGTGTTGAAAAAAAGTGGCAAGAGTGGACATCCTTGTCTTGTTCCTAATCTGAGACGAAATGCTTTCAGCTTTTTACCATTGAGTATGATGTTAGCTGTGGGTCTGTCGTATATGGCCTTTATTATGTTAAGGTATGTTCACTCTATGCCCATTTTCTGGAGAGTTCTTATCATAACTGGATGTTGAATCATATCAAAAGCTTTTTCTCTATCTATTGAGATGATCATATGATTTTTATTCTTCATTAATGTGGTGTATCAAAAACACACATAGATCAATGTAACAGAATACAGAGCCCCAAAATAAACCCACACACTTATCAAGGTCAATTAATCTATGACAAAGGAGGCGAGAGTATACAATGGAGAAAAGACAGCCTCTTCAATAAGTGGTGCTGGGAAACCTGGACAGCTACATGTAAAAGAATGAAATTAGAACACTCCCTAACACCATACATAAAAATAAACTCAAAATGGATTAAAGACCTAAATGTAAGGCCAGACACTATCAAACTCTTAGAGGAAAACATAGGCAGAACACTCTATGACATAAATCACAGCAAGATCCTTTTTGACCCACCTCCTAGAGTAATGGAAATAAAAACAAAAATAAACAAATGGGACCTAATTAAATTTAAAACCGTCTGCACAGCAAAGGAAACCACTGATGAAATGAAAAGACAACATACTAAATGGAAGAAGATATTTTCAAATGGTATGACTGATAAGGCGTTAGTACCCAACATATATTCATTGACTAGCTCATACACTAATCAATGAATTTGGTAAAGTAGCAGAATACTAAATTAATGCACAGAAATCTCTTGCATTCCTATACACTAATGATGAAAAATCTGAAAGTGAAATTAAGAAAACACTCCCATTTACCACTGCAAAAAAAAGAATAAAATATCTAGGAATAAACCTACCTAAGGAGACAAAAGACCTGTACGCAGAAAATTATAAGACACTGATGAAAGAAATTAAAGATGATACAAATAGATGGAGAGATATACCATGTTCTTGGATTGGAAGAATCAACATTGTGAAAATGACTGTATTACCCAAAGCAATCTACAGATTCAATGCAATCCCTATCAAACTACCACTGGCATTTTTCACAGAACTAGAACAAAAAATTGCACAATTTGTATGGAAACACAAAAGACCCCGAATAGCCAAAGCAATCTTGAGAAAAAAAAAACGGAGCTGGAGGAATCAGGCTCCCTGACTTCAGACTATACTACAAAGCTACAGTAATCAAGACAGTATGGTACTGGCACAAAAACAGAAATATAGATCAATGGAACAGGATAGAAAGCCCAGAGATAAACCCACGCACATATGGTCACCTTATCTTTGATAAAGGAGGCAAGAATATACAATGGAGAAAAGACAGCCTCTTTAGTAAGTGGTGCTGGGAAAACTGAACAGCTACATGTAAAAGAATGAAATTAGAACACTCCCTAACACCATACACAAAAATAAACTCAAAATGGATTAAAGACCTAAATGTAAGGCCAGACACTATCAAACTCTTAGAGGAAAACATAGGCAGAACACTCTATGACATAAATCACAGCAAGATCCTTTTTGACCCAGCTCCTAGAGTAATGGAAATAAAAACAAAAATAAACATATGGGACCTAATGAAACTTAAAAGCTTTTGCACAGCAAAGGAAACCATAAACAAGATGAAAAGACAACCCTCAGAATGGGAGAAAATATTTGCAAATGAAGCAACTGACAAAGGATTAATCTCCAAAATTTACAAGCAGCTCATGCAGCTCAATATCAAAAAAACAACAACCCAATCCAAAAATGGGCAGAAGACCTAAATAGACATTTCTCCAAAGAAGACATGCAGATGGCCAACAGACACATGAAAGAATGCTCAACATCATTAATCATTAGAGAAATGAAAATCAAAACTACAATGAGATATCATCTCACACCAGTCAGAATGGCCATCATCAAAAAATCTACAAACAACAAACGCTGGAGAGGGTGTGGAGAAAAGGGAACCCTCTTGCACTGTTGGTGGGAATGTAAATTGATACAGCCACTATGGAGAACAGTATGGAGGTTCCTTAAAAAACTAAAAATAGAACTATCATACGACCCAGCAATCCCACTACTAGGCATATACCCTGAGAAAACCATAATTCAAAAAGAGTCATGTACCACAATGTTCACTGCAGCTCTATTTACAATAGTCAGGACATGGAAGCAACCTAAGTGTCCATCGACAGATGAATGGATAAAGAAGATGTGGCACATATATACAATGGAATATTACTCAGCCATAAAAGGAAACGAAATTGAGTTATTTGTAGTGAGGTGGATGGACCTAGAGTCTGTCATACAGAGTGAAGCATGTCAGAAAGAGAAAAACAAATACCGTATGCTAACACATATATATGGAATCTAAGGGAAAAAAATCTACAAACAACAGTTGCTGGAGAGGATGTGGAGAAAACGGAACCCTCTTGCACTGTTGGTGGGAACGTATATTGATACAGCCACTATGGAGAACAGTATGGAGGTTCCTTAAAAAAACTAAAAATAGAACTACCATATGACCCAGCAATCCCACTACTGGGCATATACCCTGAGAAAACCATAATTCAAAAAGAGTCATGTACCACAATGTTCATTGCAGCTCAATTTACAATAGCCAGGACATGGAAGCAACCTAAGTGTCCATCGACAGATGAATGGATAAAGAAGACGTGCCACATATATACAATGGAATATTACTCAGCCATAAAAAGAAACGAAATTCAGCTATTTGTAGTGAGGTGGATGGACCTAGAGTCTGTCATACAGAGTGAAGTAAGTCAGAAAAAGAAAAACAAATACCGTATGCTAACACATATATATGGAATCTAAAAAAATATAAAGTAAAAATGGTCATGAAGAACCTAGGGGCAAGACGGGAATAAAGACGCAGACCTACTAGAGAATGGACTTGAGGATACGGGGAGGGGGAAGGGTAAGCTGGGACAAAGTGAGAGAGTGGCATGGACATATATACACTACCAAACGTAAAACAGATAGCTACTGGGAAGCAGCCGCAGAGCACAAGGACATCAGCTTGGTGCTTTGTGACCACCTAGAGGGGTGGGATAGGGAGGGTGGGAGGGAGGGAGACGCAAGAGAGAAGAGATATGGGGACATACGTATATGTATAACTGATCCACTTTGTTGTAAAGCAGAAACTAACACACCATTGTAAAGCAATTGTACTCCAATAAAGATGGTTAAAAATAAAAAAATAAACAGCTCATACAACTCAACATCAAAAAAACAAAAACAAAAAACCAAGCCAATTAAAAAATGAGTAGAAGAACTGAACAGACATTTTTCCAAAGAGGAAATGCAGATGGCCAACAGGCACATGAAAAGATGCTCAACATCACTAATCATCAGGGAAATGCAAATCAAAATCACAATGAGATATGACCTCACACCAGTTAGAATGGCTATTATCAAAAAGAACACAAATTACAAATGTTGGTGAGGAATGCTGATAAAAGGGAACCCTAGTACACTGTTGTTGGGAATGTAAATTGGTGGAAAACAGTATGGAGGTTTCTCAAAAAACTGAAAACAGAAATACCATATGACCCAGCAATTCTACTCCTGGGTATGTATCCAAAAAAAATGAAAACCTAATTCAGAAAAGTACATGCACCCCAATGTTCAAAGCAGCATTAATCACAATTGCCAAGGTATGGAGGCAACCTAAGTATCCATCAACAGAAGAACTGACAAAGAAGATGTGGTACATAGATAAACAATGGAATACTACTCAACCATAAAAAGAATGAAATTTTGCCATTTGCAGCAAGATGCTGGATTTGGAGGACATTATGCTAAGTGAAGTAAGTCAGACAGAGAAAGGCAAACACTGTATGATATCACTTATATGTGGAATCTAAAAAATACAACAAACTACTGAATAACACAAAAAAGAAGCAGATTCACAGATGCAGAGAACAAACTAGTGGCTACCAGTGGGGAGGGGGGAGAGGGGAGGGACAATACAGGGGTGGGGTAAAAAGGGTTATTATGAGATTACATGAAATCATTTGTGTGAAACTTCTGAGAACTGTAAAACACTATAAAATATAAAGAATCTTTCATTCAATAAAAAAGAAAAATAAATTTTAAAAAGGCCATTTTAAAACATAACCATTATCTCACTTAAAAATAAATCATGAATATAATCAAATATTCATGTATGATCAAATTACTCTGATAAAATAAAAACTATTTGATGACATTTGTAAGCTATAATAATAATTATACTTACACAAATAAAACTGCAGTACTGTAATTTTCAATAAGCTTTGAAAAACAAGTCTTGCTGGGGATTAATGACTTTTAGAATCTGGCACAGAAGAAAAGAAGTTTATCATGTCTTCTGATAATCAAATGATTTCAGTAGTCACACTACCTATCATTTGCTTAATTTATTTAATTTAAAGTTAAAGTACTAGAGCTATCATCAATAACATTAGAGCATTTGGTTTTAACCAAAAAGATGAGAGAGGATGAAAACTTAATCAGGAAACTAGGGCCAAATGTGATCATAGGGCCTTCTAACCTTCTTTCACCCACTTCTTACATTTATTTCCCTTGGTAAAGGTAAAATTTAAAATTAGCTTATTAATTTTCCTGTGATTTTCTGTTAAGTTTGAACTTAAATTCAACAGACATTTAGCACCTTTAGAAGAAGTGTTGTGATTTTGGTTACTTACTGAGTCTCAGTGTTTTGACATGTAAGATAGAAATGAGTAATTTGCCATGCCCCTCTCAAAGGGATGTTGGAAAGTTAATATAAAATAAGTATCTCTATAAGGAGAGATGCAAACACGACACATAAGTATTATTCCACGATTCAGAATAACTTGCCAACAATACAACTTAGAAAGTCATGTAGCTGAGTGTCTTTTCATATTTATCTTTACTCCTAGGCACCATGGTGTAATGAAAAATAGACTAAAGGAGGAATGTATTTTTTATTATCAAAGCACATACAGAATTTATTTTGATTTTAGTAGTAATTTATTTTAATGGGGCCTGATTTCAAGGATGATGCATGGTGGTGCTATTTATAATTGTTCAGTATTTCTATGTTGAGACACTATTCTTCCAATTCTTTCTTCCAGGAATTATTAACTCCTTGTGCTGGCAACACACACTATAAAGAAAGTTACGGTTCTGCTGTAGGTTCTCATGATTTAGTGGCAAAGGCAAACAAATAGTCTATTATAATGGAATATGTTGTAGGCTATGATGTGTGTTTGAAGAACCCTTGCAGCACACTTGGTCCCATACAAAATGTCCATAAGACATTTGGTCCACACCAAAAGGTCCTTGGTATTTTGTCTTATTTAGTCCAAGCCAAAAGGTCCTCGATATTTGGTCCTGTCCAAAACCATTTGGCACGGACCACATATGTTCATGGACGTTTTGGATAGGACCAAATATCAAGGACCTTTTGGTGCAGACCAAATGTCTTATGGACATTTGGATAGAACCATATGTCTGCTAACCTTGAAGAACATGTTATGAGTCAGTTGAGAAGACACATCTAAATCTGAAGGATATGAGGATTAGGGTAGAGACCTGTGTCTGAGAAGATTTCTCATAGAAGGTAATGCTTCAGTTGAAGGTAATGTTTAAAAAACATGAAGGTATTAGCACACTGAAGGTAGAAAAAAGGACAAAGGCATACGCTAGAATGAAGAGGGTGAATGACAAAATGGTAAAATGTTAATGCAAAATTAGGACATAAAGATCCATCTGGCAGAATGTGGCCTACACCAAAGCAGAGATCTTTATCTTGGTTGTTCAGAGTTGATTTCCCAAACAACAAAAGAGCCACTGAAGGCCATGAATGTGAGATTAACATGATCATATTTAAGATTCAGAAAGATCACCCTGGCAACAGTGTAAAAACATTCATGAATGAGCCAGGCCAGAAGCTGGAAGACCAAGTAGGTCACAGTGGTTCTCATAAGATACAATCAGGCTGTCAACCCAACAATTCCACTCCTAGGTATACACCCAAGAAAAATGAAAACGTGTTCATGCTCGTACATGAATGTTCATAGCAGCATTACTTACTCATAATGGCCAAAAACTGGAAATAACCCAAATGAATATAACTGATAAACAGATAAATAAAATTTGGTATAGTCACACAATGCAATATTTTTCAGCAACAAAAGGAATCAAGTATGGATACACACTACCACGTGAAAGAACTTTGAAACATTATGCTAGGTAAAATATCCAGGCAAAAAAGACCTCATGTCACGTAATTCCATTTATAGGAAATGCCCAGAATAGGCAAATCCATAGAGACAGAAAGTAGATGACTCGTTACCTAGGGCTGGGCAGGGAGAGGAGGGATATGGGTACAGTATCTCTTTTAGGAAGAACCAAATTGTTCTAAGATTAGATTGTGGTGATGTTTGCACAACCCTGTGAATATATTAAAACCATTGAGTCGTACACTGTAAATAGGTGAACTGGATGCTATTTGAATTCTGTCACAATAAAGCTGTTGAGAGAGAGAGAGAAAGAGACAGAGAATGAATGAATGGGAATGAATCAAGGTAGGGATGGGTAGAAAATGTGGAAAGTAAGTACTGATATTAAGGACACTCCAGAACTAAGTGGAAGATATATTCTCATTCATGATAAGAAATACATGAGCTGGAGACACTGATTCTTAAAATGGTAAGCCATAGCTGCCATTCACTAAGCAGTTACAATTTTGCAGGCCTTGTCTCAATTGCTTTACATTTTTACAACATTTATTATTCATAACAACACAAGTATGCTTATTTTACAGGTCATTAGACTGAAGCATAGAACAGTTAAGTAACTTGCCTGCAGTCACACATCTACAAAGCGTCACCGCCATAATTTGAACCCAGGCAGCTGGTGTCCAGAATCTGTGCTGTTAATCACTATGCGATTCAACCTATCATGTTCAGTATACAAGAATTGCCAATTACAACTCTAAAAAATATAGGATTTCACGAAAGCAGAGACCTCATGCCTAATTAAGGTGTTTTAATGACTTAGGTAAACACACCTGACATCTTTCAAAGTAAAAGCTAAGATTTTCCTTGAGCAAATGCTCTAAGAGGCAGTGTAACCCACTGCATAATAGCTGAGATTTCTGAGCCAGGCAGACTTGAGTTCAAATCCAAGTTTTATGACTTACTAGCTGTGTGGTCTTAAGAAGGGCATTTAATTTATCAGTATGATAATACATACCTCATAGTGTTCCTCAACAGATTACATGAGACAACATACAGTATCTGACACAGATATAAACCCAATAAATAGTGAATTATTATTATTTATTATTATTTCGGCAATCAGCCTTTGTATCGCCTGGAGTTTAACTATTTTCACGGTTATGCTTCTGATTTGTTATTTCTTTGAGAGTAACTGTTACTGAATTGCTAGATAAACAGGGTACATTGCTAATATATTGGTTTTAACTAGAAATCCTACAAAGGAGAAATCTAATGCCACTAGATTTTGTAGGAAAATCTGATGGACATAAAACATTGTCATATAACACATTAACATTCACTTGAATATTCACCTAATTAATATAGATAACTCATAGATTCTCCATAGAAAGATATCAAGACATAAGTGGCAATTTAAGTCAAATAATAGATGCTATAAATGCAATTCCATTTCACATCCACTATAAGTAATATCCCTCTTTTGCATAACACATCAGCAACAGCATCTAAAATTAAAATAACTAAAGGTTCTAAAGAAAGCTTTTCAAGATCCAAGTTTTTTATTTGTCTAGGAAAAAAACAGTTGGATGTTCTGTTATTTCCTATTTGCAGATGCACAAAGCAATCACTTTAGAAAATGAACTCTTTGTTAAATTTATAGCTGGTGAGTTCTCATTTAGTCTAATCTATGCTGGCTCAGTTTAACTACCGCATTGTCAGTGCCTGTCTTACTAAGCACACCCAGCAAATTTCACAATGGCCAACATGGTAATAATGCATTATATATATTTTCCAAACATTACAATGTAACTGCACATTTTATGGAAAGGGAACAACAGGAGAAAATTTAAAAGGAAGAAAGATGCAATAAAGATGAATTTCCATTAAAAGCCAAGCACCCGAACACTGACGTGGTTACTTATTTTTCCTCACTTGTAGATTAATGACAGTGTTTACCCCCTTGATATTGACAAGCACATAATACATCCTGACAAATGACTAAAGAGGCTGCAGTAGAGTTTATTTCTTGGTAGTGTCAACTGCCCTTCCTTTGGCATGATATGAAAAGCTTACGTCAGCTGTAATTTTTAGTAACGCCCTTCTGTGGGGTTTTCTTACAACTTTGTAAAACAAGTGTGATAAATTGATTATGCTAACAAGTGTGGGCTGCAGTGAGTGGTTTACTGGAGATTCCATCTGGTTTTTAAATCAGAAGAATGATGACAATGTTACACATTAAAATCAATAGTTATTTAATATTCCTATAAAGCCTAAAGGTTTGTGATACAGGGTTAAATATAATCCACTCTGCCTCGTAATACTTGTTTAAGCAAGACTATTGCATTAAATTACTGCTCAATCAGGAAACAAGTAATCAAATGAGGTGCAGTTTTGGGTGTTAGGTGAGAAAGAATAATGGCAGCTTTAAGCATAAGCCCTCAAAGAAGAAATTTGAATTTTTGTTTTTTAATTTCAAAATGGGATTTCTAAGCTAATTTAGGACTCTGAGAACTCTGATAAACATTTAACATTGTGGCAGATGTGCATTTCAAAACTATTTGGGCAATGTTTGGAACTAAAAAAGAGAATTGCAAAAGAATTTTTATTTTCTCAATGTTCACTTTTTATTATGCTCTTCTACATCCTGATCAATTGAATTCTGTATTTGAAATAATATTTTCTTGGTGCACATTAATGACATGTGTTGAGGCTACCTCTCTATCTAGCAAGAAATCTACTTATCTATCAAATACAGCTTTAAGCATATCAAATTTAAAGTTACAGTAGGAACGATAAGTGAAAGTATTTAGGTGAAAGTGAGAGAGAGCAGACAGGGTCTAGTAGGAGGCAGAGACTAGGGAGGGATATACATTGCAAAATTGGTGACACAGAGGTGGTAAGAAGTGTCTTGAGAAAGGTGGGGGTGAAAAGGGAGAATAGCACAGAGGGTAAAAGCTGTCGCCTCGTGTATACAAACATCGGAAGGGAGGAATGAAGAGAACCACTAAAGGAGCTGGTGGAGGTGCCGGTGGAATGCAGAGAAAGAATCAGGACATCGGGCAGGTAAGAAATTCCAGAAAGAAATCCAAAAAAGTGGAAAAAAGGGTAATTAACCATCTCTACTTTTGCCTGAATTTCAGGGAGAATGAAGATTATCAAATGCTACTAGACTGATAATAGAGATCGCTGCACTTCAAAAGCACAGTTTAATTAACAGTTGAGGGCAGTGAGTGAAGGAGTCAGTATATACGTATTAAAAAAAAATAAAGGGGCTTCCCTGGTGGTGAAGTGGTTAAGAATCCGCCTGCCAATGCAGGGGACACGGGTTCGAGCCCTGGTCCAGGAAGATCCCACATGCTGTGGAGCAACTAAGCCCATGCACCGCAGCTACTGAGCCTGCGCTCTAGAGCCCGCAAGCCCCAACTACTGAAGTCTGCATGCCTAGAGACTGTGCTCTGCAATAAGAGAAGCCACTGCAATGAGAAGCCCACACACCGCAACAAAGAGTAGCCCCCGCTCTCGGCAACCAGAGAAAGCCCGCGTGCAGCAACAAAGACCCAACGCAGCCAAAAATAAATAAATTAAATAAATTTTAAAAAAAAAGAGGAATGATAGTTGTAGACCTAATTCTGGAATTCTCCATCCTTAAAGGAAGGAAACGGAAGATGGAAATATATGAAGGGTTCAAATAAAACTTGTTGCTGTTGTCACACAAAACAGAAAGACAGCCCCCTGCTTTTAGTCACAGGCAAGGAAGACACTGAGTAAAACTGATTATTAATTTTTGAATGATAGAGAAAAAGGAGGGATCCAGGGAAGAATCAAAGAAGAAAGCACAAAGTAGGAAAGGGAAAAGGGATCTTTCTCAATGACAGAAATGCTGGTAGAAACGTGTGCTTCAACAGTGCATAATGAAATGTTTTTAAATGTCAATATGTATAGCTTGTATAACAAATACCTGTGGAACTTTTATTTCTAGGATTTAAGGCAGAGATTTACCAAGAATAGAGAATGGGATGAATAAAACAGACCACTGCAGAATTACTAACGATGGAAATGTCATCAACTTGTGATGTCTCTTACAGATATGACAGCACTAAAGTCCCAGGTTTTATCAGTCAATTCTAAAAAAAAAAAAAAAAAGATTGATATGTGAATTTAACCTCCAACTACAGGGTTAAGTGGAATACAGAGAAGCATGGCATTTTGAATGGATGACCTGTTAACGACCTCTAAATTACATAAATTAAGAAATGAAATGATCAGAAACTTGGGGGCAGTTTAATTCTGGTATCATGGGAGAATTAAAAATTGGTTAAATAGGATTCCTGAATAGCATCATAGGAATTCTTATTTAGGAGAAGAATGACTTGATATTGGAAAAGTAGTATTCAAACTTCTTCCAGAGTCCTCCTATGTTCTCAGTCCCTCTCTCCTTTACCACCCACATTTCCTAGGAGTATAGTCCACACCCATTGCCTTCCCCTCCTCCCCTCTTACTTCACTAGTCATCCTTGAAATTCAACTTACTAAGGTCACCTAAGCCCTCCTAATTGCCAAATCCAATGGATAAGTTTGTTTCATCTTACCGAATTTATCTCTTGATTATGAAATGTTTGATCATTCTATCATTCCTGAAATTCTTCCACTGGTTTCCTTGAAATCACATTCATTTGCTTATTTATTCATTTACTAAATAAATAATAATTTTAAAACAGTGATTTGCCAAGAGTCTTTCCTCCAGTTGGTTTTCATTCTTTATTTGAGCATTTTGGTACTGTACTTCCCTCTCTGACCCCTTAAATGTTCTCCTCACTTGACATAAAACTCTAGGTAACCGTACCTAACCTCATGGTTTTAACTATCACCGATACCAATAATTTCTAAGAAGGACATGGGGAGCACGGACAGAAATACCCTATGGAACACATTAACAGCTCTGATAGGCAGGCCTTTATAAACTATAATTCTCCACATGGTAGATTCTAATATACCCTATTTCTGGAATGAGAATCACTGGCATGCCAAGAGGGATGCCACTAATGAAGTTCTGTTGTACTTCTGGAATACATGGAGGCAGAAAAATTGGGGGAGCTACTGAAACTCTAGGATAGGTGTTACCAAATTTATATCTATGGAGTAGGCCAACCACCAGTTCAAGTGGGTGCTACACAGACCTCAAACTCTCTACATCTGAAATCAACACCACCTTCCCCCAATATCACTACCCCTCCCAGCCAACAATGTCCCCTTCTCTGGTAGCCTCCATTATATTTTGTAGCACAATCATCTACCCAGTCACCAAAGCATGAAACTTGTAAATCTTCTCAGGTATTTCCATCTCTCTCCATTTTTCATTCACCACTAAGGCCTTTTTAAGTGACAGCTCTTTTGAGGCATAAATCACACACCACAAAATTCACTCTTGTGAAGTGTACAATTCACTGGTCTTTAGTATATTCACAATATTTAGTATATTCACAATTCACCAAATTCCAGAACATTTTCATTATAATTTTGGTAATCATTCCTGGAGTCCAAATCCTCATTTGCATCCCTGCTTCTCTGGACTATTCTGATGATCTCCTAACATATCACTGTGACATACAGCCAGTAGATTCATCTAAAGTATAAATCTGACCAGATCACTCTCCTGCTTAAAACTCCTCAGTGGTTAATAATCACCCACAGATGAAGTCCAAGTTCTTTAACATGATTTAAAAGCCACTCCATGATCTGACCCCTGCCTAACTGTCCTGAGTCTCTTTTGACATCAAATGCCTCATGCTTTAATATCTGCCAACACTAAATTTCTAATAGTTCCCTGCAAGCACAATGCTGCTCCTCCCCCTTTGTGTTTGCTCAAGTCCCTTCATCTCAGAATATTCTCCTTACCTGGCCAACATTCACTTGTCCTTTAAGACCCAGCCTTTGATTACTCATGAAGCTTTTCCTGACACCCTAGGATAAGATGCTCCTCCCAAATGTTTCCAGAATATTCCATGAAGATGCATATTACTGCATTTATCACTTTGTTTTATAATTATCTGCTTAAGTATCTCTTGCCCTCACTATACTGTGCAGTCTTTGGGATGACAAGACCAAGTAGTCATTTCTATTTCTCAAGTTCTCTGTAGAATTCTTAGAATATGGTAGGCCTTCCAAATGTATTTGCAAATGCATGAATGAATGAGTGCATCAATGGATTAATATATAAACACACTGAGGAATGATTAATTGAATGACCTTAAACATTACTAGACATCCTATAAAAAACTGGTCTGGTCCATAAAGCAATAAAACATAAGACATAGATCAACTGCTGGAGGAAAAGTATGAAACAATCAGAGTAGAAATTTGGAAATTAGCACAGTGTGAATTTTCTTTAATCAGAAAATTTCAATGTAAGCATTGATAATCATGAATTGGAGATGGTGAAAGGGGGAAATGAAACTGAGAACTGAGTCAGATTTAATGATTTCCATGACCATGCAAATGAGGATTCTATTATTTTATTATGGAACAATAATAAATGATATGTCTATGTAGATACAGACAACTTTGCATTGAGAAAATGGAATGTAGTGAGTGTCAAGGCAGATTACTGACTTGGACAATCAACAAGGTCATAATTAGAAGAAAGGAGATTTAATATATTTTAAAGCGTATCAACTGTTTTTAAAATGAGCTCCACACCTACCATCACTGGTGTGATGATAAGTACAGATCTTCCAAATAATATTATGTCAGAGAAAACTGCAACCCTGTATGAATACTATACTTCTTCAAGCATCCAAAACTGTCTATTATATGCATGTAGTGATGGTCATCCTTAATAAACAGATTGAGATTCTTTTTAAAGTCTGGCTTTTTTTTCTCCTGCATGTACTTAAGGTTCCTTCCCTTCAACATCCACCATGACTATGGTGAAGCTCTAGAAAATCCTAACACAGCCTTCAGGCCTACCTTTGTAAACCTCTGTTGCAATGGAAAATAAAGCAGAGGTATTAAAACCTTATAAAAAGAAAGTCCCTTTTTGCTATGGTAATGTCTATTTCCTAAAGGCTCAAAGAAAGAACTCTTTGATTCACCTGGGTCCTATTTTTGCATTGGTGATATTTAGATGATTAAAGGTTTTTGAGAGAGAATCATTTGCTGTAAGCAAGTAGAGACTCGACTGTCATTTTTAGTCTATCGAAGCAGATTGTGGGCACACAAATCCACCTTCAATTAATTCATGGAGGCAATATGCAATGTGTGGTAGTGATTCACCACTCATTCAGAATGCTCGTTCCATGTTTTCTTTCCTCTTAAAATGTCCTAGTACAATTAAACACTATACCTTTTTGCATTATTCAATTTGCTTCTAACATTTTCACACTGAATCATATCATGTGGTCAGAGTTTATAGGGAAGAGTTATATTCAATAACAATGTTCAAAATAAAGAAAAAAGGGAAGCACTGATTTACTATTAAATATAATCCATAATCCCAATTTTTTAAAATAATAAAATATAATAGTTTTTCTTGTTTGCAATTCACCATTGGTTTTTGTTCAATAACATATGACTCTAGGAAATATATAACTTTCAGACCCCTATTGGAAATACATATGTATCTGTGTATGTGCATATGTGTATATGAATTATTCTGTTTAAAAACATTTTCCAAATTTCACAATTAAGTCCATAAAAATGGCTTAAAACTTGAAATGCTTTACAGTTACTATACTGATGCTATACTAAGACACATACACACAATGTCTGAATACCTGGTATGTAAAAACCTCCATAGCAAATGATACACTGGCACACTGAAAAGACAATTATCCAAATGTACTTTCTGCTTCTTTTCTGTATGGATATACATATAAAGCCTCTTAGGTGCCTAGAAATTCAAACTACAATGATATTTAAAATAAGATGATTCATTTTTAATTACTTTGAAGAGTGTACAAAAGCTGATCTACAGTAATACATATTGGTAAAATTCAAGAAGAAATACATTAAATTTACTTACGGTGTTTTTACCCATTTGAGCCCATGGGGTTAAATATCTATACATGTTTCCTTGAAAGAGGAACAATAATGTAACAAGGCGGCACATTCTGAATTATTCCCTTTATTGTACTGCTTGCTTTGCAAACACACCTATACAACAGTGAAAGCCACTAGAAAGAAGTTCCTCAAGAACACCTGTTCACAAAAAGAACAAGATGCCGATGCTTCTTCCTCTACGCTCCCTGTGAACCTTCTAGTATAGATTTTACCATTCTATACTGTTTGTGCTTACCTTCCACTTTATACTGTGAGCTCTTTGAGACCAGGGATCACACTTTAGGCATTTTGATCTTCCCAGCAATGGAGCCAGGCTATAAATAGTTAATGAATTAATAAATGGTAATAAATGCATAGCACTTATCACAATTTACCGTGTATTATTATCAGTTAGGTACATGTCTAATGACCACTTCCTCTATCCACTGAATAATAAAATGCTTGAGAAATGCAGGTCTGTTCTATACCTATCTGGATACCTTTTTCCCTGGCACACTACTTAGATGTTTAGTAAGTATTAAATTTTAATTAGAGATGTGCGAAGTTTAGGAGTAATAAAAGTACAAATCACAAAATTTCCTATCATTGTTTCAATGGCTTTTTTTTTTTCCAATGGCTTTTTAAGACAGTAACAATGATTCCCTTTTCTGTATTTTCTTCTGAGTTACAGTGGAGAAATTTTGCCCTCCACAGGCATAAGGCTTCTGATATACATGGTTCTAGTTTCCAAGATGAGCTGCTTTCTGAAAATAATATTTCTTGTCCTTTCTTTGGGAGATGGATTTGAGGGGCCTTACAAGTACAATGGATACTGCTCTATCCTGAAACCTCAGAACTATTCCCCAAATAGACTACAAGTCCACTGGTATCAGTAGAGATTTAAGTCTAATATAAGGTCTTTCTTAGTACTCACCTTTAATTATCCTGTTGAGAAATTTTCTTTTAATAATACACCTTACAACTGAACCATCCTGGCTCTACCATCAGTAGAATACTTCTATAATATAGTTCAAATTTTAAACAGAATTTTATACAGTTCACTGTGCTATTAAAAAGTGTTTTAAAATAGAGTAATATGACCAGTACGAAATTTCATAGTCAAAGCTGCAATGTCATACTGACCTTTGAAACTTAGGAGGCTTATTTATAAAAGAACATTATTACCATCATAAAGTTAAAATAACAGCAACCATTAAATTATTTTAGAATTCATATTGAATTACCAATATGTAATTCCTGAGAATAATAAAGGCTTCAGATATTCAGACACCAATCTGACATTGTTAGCTATGTTTAAAATCAAACAAAGCATTTTATTTCGAGTTCAAAGCTCACAAAGCCTTGTGAACAGGTCAAGCAGACTCTAATATACTACATCTGCTCCTGTGGTTGCTCCACTTTTTTAGATAAAATGTCATTCAAACAGTGTTTTTGCTATTCTCACATGAATTCTCAGACTATTCAGAAAACTCATGAGGAGAAAGATTACTTATTCATGAAAGCAGGGTTTCTTTGGTCATCTTAGATTTGATTGGCATTAGCAGCAACTATGTCTGACTCCAAAGATTTAAATATTCATTATAGCATAATCATGGCATTTAAATATCTAAGCATTAGAAGTTTCAAAGTAATTCTCATTTTGGAATAAATGTAGCCTATTTTACATAGATGACCTAACATAATGACAAAGCATCACATTCCTGATAACTTTACTGTTTGGCAGACTAAAATACAGAATATTCAGAATTCTGTTAAAATACCCTACCAAAGGTTGCTTATTATTAGCCAATTTTATCCAAAAACTGATAAATAAAAACATAAGAAATGGCTCCTTACAATAACTGTATGCATATACCTCCCTTTGAATGAATGAAGTCTCCTTATAATATATGCATAAATTAAAATTTTATGACTCAATCGCTGTATGTAAAATCGAGGATGATTCAAATCACTCTAGGAGAATACTTTCATAAGCTGCTCGCCTCTTCAAAGAACTGCAGTGTAGATATACATGTGGGATTGAAGATGTACACACACAAATATTTCCATGAACTGAACTTGCTGAAATCCATACATAATAGACAAAACATACTCAACTGAAATACTGCAATATAAAATAGCACTCTCTCTAGTTTCTAATTTATTACTGGGCATTAATAATCTTTTACAGAGTATAGGACATCTTTTGACAGTGACCCTAAGCTGAAGTTTAAATTTTAGCGATAAAACTCCAATTGAGCTCACTATTAAAAACAAGCAATAAAACAACCCAAGAAAAGGTTAAATTTTTATATCAATTTAGTTTATGGAAGAAATGTATTTTTATTTTTTTAAGGATTTATTTATTTATTATTTATTTATTTAATTTATCTTTGGCTGCGTTGTGTCTTAGTTGCAGCACACGGGATCTTCGTTGAGGCGTGCAGGATCTTTCGTTGCGGTGTGTGGGCTCTTTGTTGTGGCACATGGGCTTCTCTCTAGTTGTGGTGTGAGGGTTTTCTCTTCTCTCTAGTTGTGGCATGCAGGCTCCAGGGCACGTGTGGGTTCCAGAGCGCGTGGGCTCTGTAGTTTGTGGCACATGGGCTCTAGTTGAGGCACGCGAGCTCAGTAGTGTGGCACACGGGCTTAATTGCCCCATGGCACATAGGATCTTAGTTCCCCGACCTGGAGTCTAACCAGCGAACCCTGCATTGTAAGGTGGATTCTCTACCACTGGACCACCAGGGAAGTCCCTGTATTTTTAAAATAGCCTTGTTGACCTTTAATTGTCATACAAGTATAAATGCCATTCATATTTAATGGGTAGAATTTGATAAGTTTTAGCATATGTATATACCCAGGAAACCATCACCACAATAAAAATAATGAACATATATATCACACCCAACATCCTCCTCAAGCCCCTTTGTAACTGCTCCCTTTCCACTCCACCTCCACTGTCTTTAAGTAACCATTGGTCTGTTGTCTCTCACTATAAATTAGTTTGCATTTTCTAAAATTTCATAGAAATGGAATCACACAGCGTGTGCTCTTTTTCTATATGGCTTCTTTCACTCAGCATGATCATGTTGAGATTCACCCATGCTGTTAAACGTATCAACAGTTCATTCCTTTTTATTACTGAGTTGTACTCCACATATGGAATAACCACCGTTTTAAAAAATCAACTCACCTGTTCATAAACATCTGGCCTGTTTCCAGTTTTTAGCTATTACAAATAAAGTTGATGTGTTCATTCATGTACAACTCTGCATGGACATATGTTTTCATTTCTCATGACTAAACACCCAGGAGTAAAAAGGCTGGGTTATATAACAGGTGTATTTTTAACTTCTTAAGAAACGTACACATTGTTTTCTAACATGGCTATACTATTTTACATCCCTGCAAGTAGTTGGTCCCTATAGGCTCTGTGTTCATTTAGTCAGACAGCACAAGGGCTATATGTACATTTATTAGGACAAAGCATCCCTCCTGTAGTCAATGCAGACTATATATGATGAAGTCCATTTATTGGAACTGAAAAAAAAGTTGACTATTCTAAATAATAATAAAAGTGGATTTTTCCTCCCTTCTCACAAGTAAGAGATTGTGATGAAGTACATAAATAAGAACAGCTAACACTTGAGTGCTTACCACGTACCGGTCTCTAAGTGGTTAATATGTATTATACCATATAACCCTACAATAACCCTATGAGGAAAGGTACTAAAATTGAATCCATCTTATAGATGAGGAAACTGAAGGGATAAATAAGTTGCCCCTGGTCACAAAACTAAGTAGCAGAGCCAGGCTTTGAGCCTGGCATTCTGAGCTCAGATTTTCAGCTCTTAATCACAATGTGACACTGACTCCCATCATGTACACATTACTAAACAGTTGTAATTTATACTACAAAGCTATGAACTATCCCTCAGATGACTACATGACTGGTGAATTTGCAAAGTGCTAAACTGATTCTTCTCATTAATTCTGTCCAGCTTTATTATTACTTTTGGGGGGAAAGGGTTCATTGATCTTCATACCTGACCAACAGCCAAAAATCTTGTCTCTAAAAATGTATTTCTGAACACTTAGCTTTTATTAATCATTTTCTTTCTTTAGTCATTACTTTCAAAATTTATATACGTTTGTTCTACTAGAAAATTTGTCAGTGATCTTGATTTGTTTAAAGTGTACAACTCAAAACTGCTGAACATAAATCCCAGATATTTACCTAAAAGTATTTTATGAGTATAATTCTTTAGTAAAACTCATACCAATTACTACAGAGTCAAATTCCAAACTCTGAAATGACCCACACAAAACATTTTAAAAAGCAGCAAAATGAATGGTCTTCCTTTAAAACCACTCCTCAACTACTTGATATATATTTTATTATGACTAAAAATGAATGAATGTAGGCATTTTATAAATACATAAATGATATAAATTTAAAATCTCAGTGTATTTGGAACTGACCTCCAATTGTCACTTTAAGATTTTCAAAGCCAATTAGAAGAAGTAGATTCCATATATTTTCCTGTTTCCAGGAAACAAACAGCATCATTGAACCGAGAAATTTGAAGAGAGTTTAATTTTAAAAGATGGTACTGTCAATATTGTCAAGACAAATCAAAGGGATGGAACAGGCATGAGAACCCAGTGATAGAGGGTGAGTTGAGTAGAGAGGGCTTTCTGACAGGAGCTGTGATTTTGGATCTGATCACCAGTTCACTTCAAAAACCACCCTGAAGAAAGGGAGCTGGAAAAACAAATATCCCACACTCAGTATTCTTCTCCCTCTCAATGAACTCCTTCTGGTGTTCCTTACTGACTATACCCACGGGGAAGAGTGAGGACAGGGAGGCGCTAATGCATTCGTTACAGGTCTTCCTCCCAGGGTATTATAGCATGTTGGACAAGACTACAGATGGATCTGGGGAGACAAACTAGAGATATCCAAGACATTGCCTTTGAGTTTATAGCTGAAACATGACTTTCATCTCTTTTTTAACACATATACATTTATAAGTAAGATTTCTTTAAAAGAGTATATTGTAGTAAATATATTTGTTAAATTACAGTCCATTTACAAGATTTTATTTTAGTAAATTAGATTTTCCAAAATGCTAACATCAAGACATATAATTGAGTGTTTCTATGTTTCTACCTTGTTGTAACTATGTACACTTACAACTAGAAGGGGAAGTATGATGATTACGAAGCATACTAAAGCATTTGGCCCTTTATTGTGATTTTCCCATATTTGTTTTAGTTGTGTATTTAAAACATTTTAATTAAGATATGTCTTTATTCACAAAAATGGACAAATCCAAATGGGGAGAAATGTCGACCATTTTTTCCCCTAAGAATTTGGTTTTAAAAGTAGCATCTGGTAAAATAATGGTCAAACATCTTTCTTGCTGCTACAAGAAGAATGAATTGAATGTCACCACTCTATCTATAATGAAAACTCTAGAGCTATATAAGTACTTTCTGCAATTGCTTTTATGGATTTCTCAACATGCAAAGTTTACTATTTTTAAAAGAAGAGATAAAACATGACACAAAGACTCATTTTATAAGGCCTTGGAGGAACATATACTCAATTTTGCCAGAATTAGGTGTGCTAAAGTTTCAAATGGGAGGAAAAAAACCCACCTAATTCTAATCTCATATATTCTATACTAATATATACAGTACGCATTTAGCTTCACTTTTTTTCTTTTTTAAAAAACTGAAGTATAGTTGATTTACAATGTTCTGTTAGTTTCAGGTATACAGCAAAGTGATTCAGTTATACATATGTATTTCTTTACAGATTCTTTTCCCATACAGGTTATTACAGAATATTGAGTAGAGACTTCCCTGTGCTATACAGTAGGTCCTTGTTGTTTATCTGTTTTATATATAGTAGTGTGCATCTGTTAATCCCAAGCTCCTAATTTATCACTCCCCAACCCTTTCCCCTTTGGTAACCATAAATTTGTTTTCTATAAAGTCTGTGAATCTGTTTCTTTTTTGTAAATAAGTTCAATTGTATCATTTTCCTAGATTACACATATAACTGATATCATATATTTGTCTCTCTCTGACTTACTTCATTTAGTATGAGAAACTCTAGGTCCATCCATGTTGCTGCAAATGGTAAAATTCCATTCTTTTTTTTTTAACATCTTTATTGGAGCATAACATTCTTTTTTATGGTTGAGTAATATTCCATCATATATATATACCACATCTTCTTTATCCCTCATCTGTCCATGGACACTTAGGTTGCTTCCATGTCTTGGCTATTGTAAATATTGCTGCTAATTAACACTGGGATGCATGTCTCTTTTTGAATTAGAGTTTTCATCTTTTCCAGATATATGCCCAGGACTGGGATTGCTGGATCATCTGGTAACTCTATTTTTACCTTTTTTAAGGAACCTCCATACTGTTCTCCATAGTGGCTGCACCAATTTACATTCCCACCAACAGTGTAGGAGGGTTCCCTTTTCTCAACACCCTCTCCAGCATTTATTACTTATAGACGTTTTAATGACGGCCATTCTGACTGGTGTGAGGTGATACCTCATTGTAGTTTTGATTTGCATTTCTCTAATAATTAGTGGTGATAACCATCTTTTCATGTGCCTGTTGGCCATCTATATGTCTTCTTTGGAGAAATGTCTATTTAGGTCTTTGTCCACTTTTGATTGGGTTGTGTGCTTTTTCGACATTGAGCTGTATGAGCTGTTTGTATATTTTGGAAATTAATCCCTTGTCAGTTGCACTGTTTGTGTATATTTTCTCCCATTCCACAGGTTGTCTTTTCATTTTGTTTATGGTTTCCTTGCTGTGCAAAAGCTTATAAGTTTGACTAGGTCCCATTTGTTTATTTATGCTTTTATTTCTTTTGACTTGGGAGACAGATCTAAGAAAGTATTGCTACGATTTATGTCAGAGAATATTTTCTCTATGTTCTCTTCTAGGAGTTTTAGGGTGTCATGTCTTATATTTAAGCCTTTAAGCCATTTTGAGTTTATTTTTGTGTATGGTGTGAGGGAGTGTTCTAACTTCAGTGATTTACATGTAGCTGTCCAGCTTTCCCAACACCACTTGCTGAACAGACTGTCTTTTCTCCATTCTATTTCTCTATTCATATATCCTTAACTCCTTTGTCGAAGATTAATTGACTGTAGGTGTATAGGTTTATTTCTGGGGTCTATATTCTGTGCCATTGATCCATATGTTTGTTTTCATGCCAATACCACACTGTTTTGATTACTGTAGCTTTGTAGTCCTGTCTAAAGTCTGGGAGGGTTATGCCTCCTGCTTTGCTCTTTTTCCTCAGGATAGCTCTAGCATATTTGACTCTTTTGTGGTTCCATATAATTTTTAGGATTATTTATTCTAGTTCTGAAAAACATCATGGGTAATTTCATTGGGATCACATTAAATCTGTAGATTGCTTTGGGTAATATGGCCATATAAACAATATTAATTCTTCCAATCCAAGAGCATGGGATATCTTTCCATTTCTTTGAATCATCTTCTATTTTCTTTATCAGTGTTTTATAGTTCTAAGCATATAAGTCTTTCACCTCCTTGGTCAGGTTTATTCCTGGGTATTTTTTTCACATGATTTTAAAAGTGATTTTTTTTTAACTTTCTCTTTCTGATATTTCATTGTTAGTGTAAATAAATGGAATATTTTCTGTGTTAATCTTGTATCCTGCTACCTTACTGAATTCATTTATCAGTTCTAGTAGTTTTTGTGTGGAGTTTTTAAGGTTTTCTATATAGAGTATCATGTCATCTGCATATAATGATAACTTTATCTCTTTCCTGTACCCTTTATTTCTTTTTCTTGTCTGACTGCTATGGCTAGGACTTCCAAAACTGTGTTGAATAGAAAGGTGAGAGTGGGCATCCTTGTCCTGTCCCAGAATTCAGTGGGAAGGTTTTCAACTTTTCTCTGTGGACTATTTTTTTTTTTTGGCTGTGTTGGGTCTTCATTGCTGTGCGCAGGCTTTCTCTAGTTGCGGCGAGCAGGGGCTACTCTTCATTGTGGTGCACAGGCTTCTCATTGCGGGGCTTCTCTTGTTGTGGAGCATGGGCTCTAGGCACGTGGGCTTCAGTAGTTGTGGCTCGCAGGCTCTAGAGAGCAGGCTCAGTAGTTGTGGCGCACGGGCTTAGTTGCTCTGTGGCATGTAGGATCTTCCTGGACCAGGGCTCGAACCCACGTCCCTGCCATTGGCAGGCGGATTCTTAACCACTGTGCCACCATGGAAGTCCCTCTCTGTGGACTATTATGTTGGCTGTGGGTCTGTCATAAATAGCTTTTATTATGTTGAGATGTGTTCCCTCTATACACACTTTGGTGAGAGTTTTTAACATGAATGATGTTGAATTTTATCAAATGTTTTTTTCTGCATCTATTGAGATGGTCGTGTGATTTTTGTCTTTTCTTTTGTTGATGTGGTGTAGCACACTGATTGATTTGCATATGTTGAACCATCTTTGTGATCCTGGGATGAATCCAACTTGATTATGGAGTATGATCCTTTTTATGTGTTGTTTGATTCGGTTCACTAATATTTTGTTGAGGATTTTTGCATCTATATTCATCAAAGATATTGGTCTGTAATTTTCTTTTTTGGTAGTCTCTTTGTCTGGTTTTGGTATCAGGGTGATGGTGGCTTCATAGAATGACTTTGACAGTGTTGCCTCCTCTTGAATCTTTTGGAAGAGTTTGAGAAGGATGGGTATAAGTTCTTCTTTGTATGTTTGATAGAATTCCCCAGTGAGGCCATCCAGTCCTGGACATTTGTTTGCAGGGAGTTTATTTTATTAGAGATTCTATTTCACTTCTAGTGATTGGTCTGTTCAAATTACCTATTTCTTGGGAATTCCCTGCTGGTCCAGTGGTTAGGATTCCACGCTTCCACTGCAGGGGGCACAGGTTCAATCCCTGGTTGGGGAACTAAGATCCCGCAAGATGTGCGGCACGGCCAAAAAAAAATTATCTATTTCTTCTTGACTCAGTTTTGGTGGGATATATGTTTCTAGAAACTTGTCGATTTCTTCTAGGTTGTCCAATTTGTTGGCATATAACTGTTCATAGTTTTATATTGTGATTTTTTTTGTATTTCAACAGTATAGGTTGTTAATTCTCCTCTTTCAATTCTTATTTTGTTTACTTGGGTCCCCTCTCTCTTCTTCTTAGTGAGCCCAGTGAGAGGTTTGCCGACTTTTTTATCCTTTCAAAAAACCAGCTCTTGATTTTATCGATCTTTTCTATTGTTTTCATCTCTCACCTTTATTACTTCCTTCTGCTGACTTTAGGTTTTGTTTGTTCTTCTTTTTCTAATCATTTTGGGTGGTAGTTTATGCTATTTATATGAAATTTTTATTGCTTTTTTGAGGAAGGTCTGTATCACTGTGAACTTCCCTCTTAGGATTGCTTTTCCTGCATCCCATAGGTTTTTTTTTAAGGTTGTGTGTTCATTGTTGTTTGCCTCATGGTATTTCCTGGTTTCCTCTTTGATTTCATCGTTGACCCATTGGTTTTATAGTAGCGTGTTGTTTAGTCTCCATGTAATGATTTTATTTCTCATTTCTCTTTCCATAGTTGATTTCTAGTTTCATGCTGTTGTGGTCAGAAAACGTGCTTGAAATAATTGCTATCCTCTTACATGCGTTGAGGCTTGTTTTGTGTCCTAGTATGTGGTCTATCCTAGAGAATGTTCCATGTGCACTTGAAAAGAATGTGCATTCTGGGTTTTTTCGGATGTAGTGCCCCGAAGATATCAATTAAGTGTAACTCTTCTATTGTGTCATTTAGGATCTCTGTTGCCTTATTGACTTTCTGTCTGAAAGAGCTCTCCAATTATGTCAGTCAGGTGTTAAGGTCTCTTACCATTACTGTATTCCTCTCAATTTCTCCCTTTATGTCTGTTAGTATTTGTTTTATGCATTTAGGTGCTCCTATATTGGATGCATATGTGTTAAGGAATGCAACACCCTCTTCTTTTATCATTATATAGTGTCCTTCTTTATCGCCTTTGTTTTAAAGTCTATTTTGTCTGATATGAGTATTTCTACCCCTGCTTTCTTGTCATTTCCATTTACATGAAATATGTTTTTTTATCCCCTCACTTTCAATCTATGTGTGTCCTTCACTGCAAAGTGGGTCTCTTATAGGCAGCATATTGTAGGCTCTTATTTTATGATCCAATCTGCCTTTTGATTGGAGCATTTAGTCCACTGACATTTAAGGTAATTATTGATAGATATATATTTATTGCCATTTTAAACCTTGTTTTCCAGTCGATTTTGTATTTTTCTTTGTTCCTTTTTTTCTGTTTTTCCTTTTGTGGCTTGATGGTTTTCTTTTGTATTATGTTTGTGCTCTCTTCTTTTTCGTTTTTGTAACTGTATGTTTTTGATTTGTGGTTACCCTGGTTTTCAAGTATGTTAACCCATTACTTTATCTACATGTTTTAGACTGGGAGTCTAAACCATTCTAAAAGATCTACATTTTCTTACTCCCTCCCCCACATTTTGTGATTCTGATGTCTTCTTTCACATCTTCATATTTATCCTTTTGCTGTTCGTTGTAGTTATTATCGCTTTCACAAGAATTTTTTGATTGTATTTTTTAACCTATGTACTGGCTTTATTTAAGCTATCTACAATCCTTTTATATATTTACCTTTCCTGTTTTGATTTTCCCTTTACTATAGATTCTTGCTTCTTTTCTATTTAAAGAAGACCTTTCAATATTTCTTTTAGGATAGGCTTAATATTGCTGTATTCTTTTAGTTTTTGCTTGTCTGAGAAATTCTTTCTCTCTCCTTCTATTCTAAATGATAATCTTGTGGGGTAGACTATCCTACGTTTCAGGTTTTTCTCTTTCAGGACTTTGAATGTATCCTGCTACTCCCTACTGGCCTGCAATGTTTCTGTAGAGAAATCAACTGATAGCCTTATGAGTGTTCCCTTGTAACTGACTCTGTTATTCTCTTGCTGCCTTTAGAATCCTCTAACTTTTGCCATTTTAATTATGAAATGTCTCAGTGTAGGTCTGTTTGGGTTCTTCTTGTTTGGGAACTTCTGTGCTTCCTGTACCTGGATATCTGTTTCCTTCTTTACGTTTGGGAAGTTTTCAGCCATAATTTCTTCAAATACATTTTCGATCCCCTTTTCTCTTTCTTTTCCTTCTGGGATCTCTAATAAGCATAGATTGGCACACTTTATATTATTCCATAGGTCTCATATGTTGCTTTCATTTTTTCATTTGTCTTTCTGTCTGCTGTCCTGAGTTGGTGATTTCCATTATTCTATCTTCTAGATCACTTAATTCAATCTTCTTCATTATTTAGTTTGTTATTTATTACCTTTAGCTTGGTATTCAACTCAGCAATTGAGCTGTCTAATTTTGACTGGCTCCTCTCTATAATTTCTAGTTTCTTGTTGTAATGATCTGCATTTCTATTGATAGTCTGCTTTAATTCCTACAGCATTTTTATTACCTCCTTTTTTGAATGTGGGGTCTGTTACACTAGAGAGGTCTGTTTCATTGTTTGTTCTTTCAGTTAATTTCTCTTGTTCTTTTAATTGGGAGTGGTTTCTCTGCTTTTTCATTTTACTTATATTTCTCTGACTCTGAATTTAGGAGAAACAGTTATCTACTGTGGTCTTGAAGGGCTGTTTTTATGTGGGAACATCCCTGTGTAGCCTGCATGAGTCCAATATTTTTGGTGCAAGGGCTGTTTTTGGTATGGGTGCCTGTCACATCTTTCTTCAGGGTGTGCTGGCTGTTTTCCCCTTAATAGTGTGATTGGTGTTGTGGTGACCAGAGCCTGTGCTGGGTGTTGAGCAGGGCCTCCACTTTGCTCTGTGGTTGTCACATCCCTGTTGAGGGCAGGGTCTGCTCACCAGTTGTTGGAAATAGAAGCCCCCAGATCCGGTTCTAAGCTGCAGTGTGAGATAGGTGGGACTGGAGTGCTCCCGCTGGGAAAGAAGCCATTGCATGTTCCTCCCCAAGAGCTGTCCATCTGGACATGCGCTCTGTGACATCACCTGCCACTGGGTGTGTGCATCCACAAAGTACAATGTTGGTGGCACTGCCCTTGGCCCCACCTTTGCTGTGGGAATGCCATTAATCAGCTTGGTTGTCCATCAGGTGCTGTGCTCACAAAGCCGCCAACGTAAAACTGCCAAAGCCATGCACCCCCACCCACTGTGGCAGCACCAGGAATCAACTCAGATCTCAGCCCCACTTCTGCGTATGCACACCTGCAAAGCCTGCTTCTGCTGCCACTGGACCTGCCTCAGCTGCGGGAGCACCAGTAATCAGCTCGGATGTCCCCTAGGGTCAGTGCTTACAAAACAGCCAGCATAAACCCACGGAAGCCACGCACCACACCCAAGGTGGAAGCACCAGGAATCAGCTGAGATTTTTAGTCTCCACACGTGGACAACTTGCCTGTGTGTGTGTGCTCCCATAGTTTGGAGAGGCAGAGCTGCACCCGCTGTGAGCATGCTGAGGATGAGGCTGCTATGGCAGGGCCACACCCTTCCCTTTGCACACGTGTTAACAACAGGGCTCCTATGGCAGAACTAGGCTCTGTCCTGTGTACACCTCCAGTTGCAGTACAGACCACACTCCAGGACCTCTGGGTTGTCTCCATGCAGCCAAACCAAGTCCTCTCCCTGGGTCTGTCCACTGAAGCCCGAGTTTCACCACCCAGCCACCACGAACACCAGCAGGCAGGTGTCTCAGGCTGGGAGGTGTAGCAACGTGGCAATGACCATCTGTGCTGGTTTCTCTCTGTCCTGCCTGCTGCAAGCCGAATGCTGTACTCTCTGAGCTTCTGAAGCTCCCTATCTGTCCCAGCTGAGCTCCCAGCCGGTGAAGGAGATTCCCAGGGTGAGGGAATCTTTCTTCTTTCACAGCTCCCTCCCAGGGGCACAAGTCCCATCCCAATTCTTTTTTTTTTTTCTTCCCTTTCATCCTACCCTGTTACATGGTGATCTTTCTTGCAGGTTTGGTTGTATTAGATATTTAGCCAGTGTTCAGTGGGTATTCTGTGAGAACTGTTCCACATGTAGATGTATTTTTGATGTATCTGTGGGAGGAGGTGAGCTCCGTGTCCTTTATTCTACCACCTTGATCTCCACCTCCCAGCTTCACTTTAAGAAATGCAGTGTGTGTGTGTGTGTGTGTGTGTGTGTATACACACACACACACACACACACGCACACATATATGTATATATATAATATACATATATGTTTGTATATGCAGATACACACACAACACATTATAACTTTGGTGTTTTATCCCATTTGTTTTACAATATTCCTAATTACTGGCAAACTTGAGGGAAATTTTTACTACAGTGTTTAAAAGAAAAAAGCCATGTAAAACACCAACAATAACACACTGTTAAACAGATCCTGTGAGTAAACGCTTCATTTTTACATAATTAGTTCTAAGGTAGTTTAGTCTACCAAATTTCTTAAGTGCATGCTATTCATAATCTTTAAGTTGGTTTTCTCCATATTAATAAAGTTCAAAAACTCGATTAATTTCAGATGGATCATATTAATTCACAGTTCAAAACACTATTAATAGCTCTATTTTCCATGTCTTTAAATAAGTTCAAAATGTCAGATGGAATCCATTAAACAACATGATTTGGCTCACTTCAATATTTCAAAAGGTCAGCAAGACCCTGTACCTGTCACTACCACAAGTAGTAGCCACAATGGGAGCTGACTAGGAATTTTCTCTTTATGTTCAGTATATACCTGATGAGATTTGTAAGAATCTTCCCAAAGATTTGCACTAAAATTGAAGCTGTGTTTGTTAGAAATGCTTTGTGGATTATTTATTTTACCCCTTTATGAAGCCTTCCTGGTGTTTCTACCAAATACTCAAAGATAATTTATTTTCTATTAATCTTCTCTTTGGTAAGACTTAGACCACACTCCTTATGTGTTCACTGCCAAAGAAAATTAGTTTTCTCCAGATAAATTTCTTGTAAGATATTGAGTATATTTTATACGTCAAGTCCTTTACCTACTCTGGCTAATTTTCAGCATTTGCAGAACACCTCAAATCAGTTTTTTCCTTTCTACTTAGAGTACACACATGAAACTAATACATTTTCTATAACGACTTTGATTTCAAAGATCTGCTATCATTTAAAAAATCTGTTAAAATATTTAATGAACATATACATCTTTGTTTTCAAAAACGATGATATACATTCATCATATACATTTATTAAACCAACTATACCTTACATATATAACATAGGGACTTCTTTCAGAATACAGTTTCGTTTTTCCTCATTTCCCAAATTAATAGGTATTATGAGACCTCTGATCTACAATGCTATCAAATTAGCATATATGTTATCAGCTTATTATCAAGTATACTTTCATTTTCAAGTAACTGAACAAAATAACATGTACTGAGACTGTGGAAATGAATAAAATTGCCAGAGTTCCAATCTGTATTGGACCTCATGCAAACTTAGTAAAATTTGAGAAGAACCAGGATCCCTTTAAAAGCATTTCCCCATTATGTCTGACATGCCATGTACCAATACCTGGAAAATAAAACCTCAGAAATCACCCACAGTGGCTTCCCTTCCACTTTTCATCCACTTCCTATCAAAACACGAGTTCCACCAATTTTATTGTCTAAATGTCTTTCAGATGTACCCTGATCACTGCAATCATATAACCCTTCCCTTGTTCAAAGCCTTCTTAAAAAGTCTTTCTGCTTTCAGGTACTCATCACTTTGCTATCCCTCCCTTGATTCAAATCTCTCACAATCTCCAAGTCCCTGATTAAATACAGCCCAAACTCTTTAATAAATCAGGCTTGATGATATGACCCCTACCTCTCTATAAATCCACCCTCACATACCCACTTGTAGTACACGGAAGAGTCTATGCTATTTCTCACCTCTAAAGTTTGTCACACAGAGTACTTTACGCTGGGAATGCCTTTCCTCAACTTCTTTATTTGCCCCGAAAACTCCTTTTTATACACCCAAAATCTTACATAAACAATCTCATAGGAAGGGCCTACTCTTCTCCCCCTAGGTCCCATAACAATATTTAATTCAATACTTTCCTTCAGGCACGGTCCATTTTTCCCTTTTTGCCTCCTCTGGCTAAGACATTTCTTTGGACATTGTACACATGCAACCATCATTACAATTAACTTCTTACTTTATGAAATTGTAAATGTGTGTGTGTGTGTGTGTGTGTGTGTGTGTGTGTGTGTGTGTGTTCAGACGCACAGGATAACTGGTTGAACTTCTTAATTTTCAATTAATTATTTCATGTTGTACAAGGGCAGCTTAAGTTGGAAAATTTTTTTAATGGTGCTGTCATCAGAAAAATAAAAACAAAAAACCTGTCAGTCATCTGATCTTTCTGGTAGTTTTAACCAGTTTTCCAACCTCGCAGTTCATCTTTTACCAAGATGATTTTCTTTAGGTATTTCAATTAAAACATATCACCTTATCCTATTTTCTACTAGATTTCACCAACAATATCTCAAGAAAGAAATAGGACTATTTTTTAAACTCTTAAGTTAAAATTATTATACGTAAAAAAAGCCAATGATATTCAACAATTTTCTTGATTATTTTTTCAAAATTTTAGTTTTTTTAAAACCAAAACATACGTACAAAATAGTACATACATCACAAGCTTAATGAATTATCACAACATGAACATGCCTGTATAGCCACCAACCAGATCAGGAAACAGAATATTACCAGGACCCTTAAGCCCCACTGAACTCCTCCCAATCCCTATGCCCTCCCTCTTACTAGCAATACTTACTATCTTGATTTCTAATCTGATAGATTTGAAACTTACAACTTCATATAAATAGAATTGTATAATAAGTACCCCTTTGAGTCTAATTTCTTTTGATTATGTTTGTAAGCTTCATCCATGCTATAGCACGTAGTGGTACTTCTGCCATTTTCATTTCCAAATACTTCTCCATTGTATGAATTTAGCACAATTTCTTAACCGTTCTACCGTTGAGGAACATTCAAATTGTTTCAATTTGATAATACGAAGAATAATGCTGATAAATGCATTGTTTTAATATCTGATGATCTCAGAAAGAATTTGCATTTAATGTTACTTTGAATAAGTTTGCTCATTTTCCATAAATTCATATAAGTTTTCTGTCTTTTATTTTATTTAATTTTTTTTGGCCGCACTGCGCTGCATGTGGGATCTTAGTTCCCTGACCAGGGATCGAACCTGTGTCCCCTACAATGGAAGCACAGAGTCTTAACCACTGTACCACCAGGGAAGTCCCAAGTTTACTGTCTTTTAGATTAACTTTTAAAGGTCTTTTAAAATACATGTATTTAAACTTATTTTCCTAAAAAATAAAATTTAAAAAATTCAAATCCACTAAGATCATACTTAAATGTGAAAAATAAATGTACGTACCAGAAAGTATTCACTCATTTAAGCTATCAAAGGCCACCATATTTTTTTTCTGTGACAATCCACACAATAAAAGACAAGGTCAATATGAATAAACCCATGAGTCACCATGATTGATACATGGTCTTATGATTATGCCAGAAGACTTGGGCTATATAGTCACTCTGCCACTGACTACTGGTGTGAACATGAAGTAACTTCCTACCTTCTATATACTTTATTTGTATCTAGTCTCCCTAAGGCTCTTTCCAGATCTCATATTCAAAGAATCTATTTCTTCCCTTGTTAAGTGAGGGAATCTTGGGTACCAGGGAGAAATGAAAAATTATTATTTTAAGTAGGATTTTCAAAAAATACTTTTGGATTACAATGAAATTTATGGGACTATTCCCATATATGTTATGCCTTATTTTCCAGAACATGTAATGCATACTGTGTCATATGTGACATTGTTCTTAAGGAGAACACCTTCTAGGGTAAACAAAGATAATCGCATGTCTCACCTGAGAAATGTAGAAAGAAAGGTGGAGGTGATGAAAGTGTGCAGGAGGCTAAGAGACTATGACATACAGATCCTATGACAAGCTAAAGACAATCTGAAGAGAGGGCAGAAAAAGCATGAAAAGACCACGCAGAGATCAACCTGTACAAAAATGAATTGAACAACAACTTTTTATCAAACACCATGCTAGGTCCTGGGAATACTGAGAAATTGCCTCCTTTTTGAAAAAAAAAAAACATCACAGTCCACTAGGAAGACAAACTTGTAAAAACGGAACTACCACAAAATGGGATAATTAATCTTCATAAGAGAGAGATAATCAATGTCTTTAAGACTAGTTCAAAAGAAAAAAATGATGAATACCTGAGCAGCTGTGTTCATCCACATTTTCTGGCCTGATGGGATAGCATGCTGAATTGTGAGTGGTATGAAACTGGTGAAGGAAATTAGGATAGAAAAGCTTTTGTAGAATAAAAGGAAATCATCAGGGTCCATTATATAGACTAGTTTTCGAAAATGACTCAATTCTGTTCAGCAAACGGTTATCGAACATCTGTTATGTATAAGGCACAGAGATAACTATAGGCACCCAAAGGTGAACAAGACATAGGATCTGTATTCAAGGGCCTCAGAATTGAGTAGAGGAGAATCAGCAAGCCATGGAGAAGAAAGGTGGTGTCATATTATTGCCATTCACCTATGGGACTTCTGGGGTGGGAACAAGAGAGAGAAAGAACTGTAATTTCCAAGATTAAAACACGGGATGTGAGTGAAAATCCCTGTTAACTTCATCAGACTGTGCTTTTCTCCCGTGGTGATGCCTAATCCTTTTTCTAGTCAAAAGAACACTACAGGGGCTTCCCTGGTGGTGCAGTGGTTGAGAGTCTGCCTGCCAATGCAGGGGACACGGTCCACAGCAAGAGAGGCCGCGATAGTGAGAGGCCCGTGCACCGCGATGAGGAGAGGCCCCCGCTTGCCACAACTAGAGAAAGCCCTCGCACAGAAACGAAGACCCAACACAGCCATAAATAAATAAATAAATAAAATTAAGAAGTGTTGTAAGAAAGGTTTAATTTAAAAAAAAAAAAAAAGAACACTACAAATTGGGAAAGACACTAAGCGGCATCCTGTACAAACACAGGCAGGGGATGGAGATTAATTTTCCCCCACTTCTTGATCATATCACCGGGAGATTCAGGAACTGTTCTCTTTCTTTGGTCAACACAAGATTTTTAGCACCAGGATACACCAACAGGTTAACTCTGAAATCTTCTTGTACCAAGCAATAGACAAATTTTTCAATGGCTTATAAGGAATATAATTTCCACGAGTACTCTGGAGGAACTGGGGAATCGGCGGGATTGCTGGAAGTTCACGGTCAGTGTTTCTTCACTTCTTCAATGTTGCAAAGTGACCTGGTTTGAATTACATTTGATAAGGCATTACTACTAACTGTGTAGACAGCAGAGTAACTACCCCTAGAAAGAATTAAAATGAGCTAGAAGTTGTATTTTCTTTAAGGAGCCTAAGATGTGATTGATATTACAGAGTAAAAACCTTGCCTGCAGCTGACCAGAATGTATCCTCCTCCCCACAAAAAAAGGGAAGAGTATGATTACTAGGTGAGACTGGTCTGAGGAGGGTTATGCTAGAAGATGCTTTTTAAGGTGCATCTTGATAGAAGTAAGTGTTGAGTGTGAGAAGCAAGAGATACCCATATTAGAGAGAACAAAGAGAGAGAAAATGTATAAGCCTGGATATGGGGTCAGAAGAGTGACAAGGAAAGAAACCACTGGGGTTAAAACAAAGGATATAAGGGAATAAAGAGGTTGCATGACCTTGACATGGGGAGAGGGTCTGAAGCATAAAATAACTTAAGGATTAGAATAACATCAACATGAGGTGGCAGGGAGAATATAACAGAGGAAAAGAAAAATCTGTAAGATATTTTTGTCAAAGGAATCGGTGGGCCTGACTGACTGGCTTTACATGAAGGAAACATAAGAGGCAAGATTAAGTAGAGTTACACTTTGATGTGGATTATCAAAAAATAGAGAACAAACTGTGTGTGTGTGTGCGTGTGTGTGTGTGTGTACGTACAGGGGGCAGAAAGTTGGGAGGAGGAGAAGAAAAAGAGAGTGTGGAAAATGTTTTAAGGTATGTCTATGCAATGAGGGGAGATGACATTTCCTCTTTCTCCTTTCTTTCTAACTGCAAAGAGCTCATAATTATGAACTTGTCATAGTGTGGAGCTCTAACAGCCTGTTCTCTTCTACGTGGCTGAAGAGTCAAGTTCATTATGTCTGTAGGGACTTGGAAAGCTCACAAATAACAGTGGTCATTAATCACGCTGGCTAAATTCCTGAGCTAGAGATGGCAAGGTATGGAAAAGTGCGAAATTCAAGGATTTTCCTCACGTTTTTTTAAGTTACTTTTTGACAGATAAGTTCAGGCCCGAGTTTACACTCTGTTGTGAAAGAAGGCTTGGAATAGCACCTGCTTTGTCCTCCACACCATAAATCTCAATGGCACGGAACACTGCATGTTTCGCACACAACAGAAAAGATACATCATAGCCATTAACCTTCCCCTTAGTTGCTGATAAAGTAAAATAGACCCATTCTTTACAGAAACACTTTTGTATCTGTTCAGATAAATATACCTCTAGCTGCAATAAAGCCTATTATTTTGCATATAGATTTACTTCAAAATCATTTTTGCAAAAACATTGAGTGTCAATTTAAAATCCATAGGCTGTGAGTGCAAAAATAACATTTTAAAGGCAAAAGTAGAACAGTTACTTACATTTAAACTTATCACATAAACAGAGTAAAAGTTCTCTCTCTCTCTCCTCCCCCCACCCCCTGCCTCCCTCCCTCTCTCCCTCTTTCTCTCTCATCATAAACATCAAAGAACTAAATGCAGGATTCTCATTAGTAAATTGAAGGAGATTTAAGATGACATCTTTGAGAAGGAGAATCGTAGCTGTCGAATGACCAAAGCTGGCAGAAATAATTCTCCTTTGCAATCCTTTTGAATCTAGGAATTGTGTTGAAGTTCACTTTCTCTTTTGGAAGAATGCCATTTTTTCCCCCTGAATAGTCTCAGTTGTTATTTCTGATGCTAGGCAGAAAAGGCCTGCTAAGAGGTGAAAACTTGGGGGAGAAAAGGCAATTAAGCCATACTGAGCTGAAAAAAATTAACATTGGCTCATTTGTGTTTTTTGTCAACTTGGTTCAACAGAACTGGTTTAACTACTCTAAGTACAACAGACTTGCAAACGCCCAGTGTAGACAGAACACTAACCTGGGAAAAGCCTTCCTTGGACAAGCCCAGCTGCACTAAGGGTAAAGGGGATTTTTCTGCCATGACAACTTTTTCACGCAGAAACCAGAGGCTTTAACCAAAGTAATCATAAACTTTGTAGAATGATCTGCACACCATCTGGCTCCTTTCAATGTCTTGGAGACTCCTTCAAAACTGGCTTTAAAAGTGAATATTTTCCCTTGCATACCAGGTGTATTTACTATTGCCTAGAATAAATCTGGTTGGGGCGGGAGGGTTGGAGACGGGAAGAGCCTTGGGATCTTGGAAAGGACTAAACTTTTTCAAACACAGACTGAGAAATTGCAAATAGTTAGGATAACCAGGATCTTGGTTTTGTCATCACTTCCTTTTCAGTTTAATAATAATTGTACATATCTGTAGTTACCTACTTGCAAGTAAAATGAGCTCTCACACTCTCTCACTTGGCTCTGCCCTGCCACACAAAAATAAATGATGGACCTAAAAGGGGGCAAAATGTCCATCAGCTATCCTAACTCTTATCTTGAACCACATTCCATTTCAACTGCGGAAACGGAAAGTTCCATTCAGCTCTCAAAAACTATAGATCAAATGTGCTCAACATATCAACTCTTAGAGGCAACTTGCTAATAAGTACATGTATGTGAAGAAATGTGGAATAAGAACTTTTTATCTAATACTTTCCTCAAGAGTATGATTTAAGAAAAATCCTCTTCAAAGCACTTTCTGGTAGTTTATAACAAAACAAATTCATATCCTATAAATTAATGTTACACCACAAATGCTTCTATCTTTCAACGTATTTCTTCATGTGTGTTTTTCAGAGATGGACATTCTCAGAGACAAGGGTGTGAAAGTGTTTGCTTTTTGGACAATTTCTTCCACACTATCTTGAACATAAAGTCACCCAACCTAAATGTTCTGATGTCATATATTAATACTAGGTAAGCCCAGGATCATTGGCAAATATATATATATTTTAACATCTTTATTGGAGTATAATCGCTTTACAATGGTGTGTTAGTTTCTGCTTTATAACAAAGTGAATCAGCTATACATATACATATATCCCCATATCTCCTCCCTCTTGCGTCTCCCTCCCACCCTCCCTATCCCACCCCTCTAGGTAGTCACAAAGCACCGAGCTGATCTCCCTGAGCTATGCAGCTGCTTCCTACTAGCTATCTATTTTACATTGGGTAGTATATATAAGTCCATGCCACTCTCTCACTTCGTCCCAGCTTACCCTTTCCCCTCCCCGTATCCTCAAGTCCGTTCTCTACATCTGTGCCTTTATTCCTGTCCTGCCCCTAGGTTCTTCAGAACCTTTTTTTTTTTTTTTTTAGATTCCATATGTATGTGTTAGCATACGGTATTTGTTTTTCTCTTTCTGACTTACTTCACTCTGTATGACAGTCTCTAGGTCCATCCACCTCACTACAAATAACTCAATTTTGTTTCTTTTTATGGCTGAGTAATATTCCATTGTATACATGTGCCACATCTTCTTTATCCATTCATCTGTAGATGGACACTTGGGTTGCTTCCATGTCCTGGCTATTGTAAATAGAGCTGCAATGAACATTGTGGTACGTGACTCTTTTTGAATTATGGTTTTCTCAGGGTATATGCCCAGTAGTGGGATTGCTGGGTTGTATGTTAGTTCTATTTTTGGATTTTTAAGGAACCTCCATACTGTTCTCCATAGTGGCTGTATCAATTTACATTCCCACCAACAGGGCAAGAGGGTTCCCTTTTCTCCACACCCTCTCCAGTATTTATTGTTTGTAGATTTTTTGATGATGGCCATTCTGACGGGTGTGAGGTGGCAAATATATTTAAAGTGACAGCATTGGGTGGTTGATTTTTTTCATGTAACACACTCATGGTTAACTTGAGTCTTTTCACTATTACAACTCAATAAGTGAAAAGACAAATAATTTAAAAATTTACAACAGGTTTTAATACACATTTCTCCAAGGAAGATGACAAATGGCCAATAATCACATGAAAGGATGCTCAAAATCATTACCAAAGAAATAAAAATTTAAAGCACAATGAGATACCAACTCACACCCCTTATGACAGCTATAATCAAATAATGAAAAAATTCTGAAACTAGATGATGTTGATGGTTGCACAATGCTATAAATGTACTTAATGCCACAGAATCGCATACTTTAAAATGGTTAAAACAGTAAAATTTATGCTATGTGTATTCTGCCACACAAAAAAAGGACAAATACTGTTGGCAAGGATATAGAGAAATCAGAACCATAATAACAGTGCTGTTTGGAATATAAAATACTGGAGCCAGTTTGGGAACAGTCTGGCAGCTTCTCAAAAGGTTAAACATAGAGTTACCATACAATCCACCAATTCCACTCCTAGTAATATACCCAAGAGAATCGAAAACATATATGTCCACACAAAAACTTGCCCCAAAATATTCAGAGCAGCATTATTCATAATAGCCCAAAGTGGAAACAATCCAAATGAGTGTCAAATGATGAATGGGTAAATAAAATGTGGTATATCCATACAATGGACTATTATTTTGCAATAAAAATAAGTGAAGTACTGATGAATCTGCAACATGGATGAATCTTAAAAAACGTATTAAGTGAGGGACTTCCCTGGTGGCGCAGTGGTTAAGAATCTGCCTGCCAATGCAGGGGACACAAGTTCGATCCCTGGTCCGGGAAGATCCCACATGCTGCAGAGCAACCAAGCCCGTGTGCCACAGCTACTGAGCCTGCACTCTAGAGCCTGCGAGCCACAACTACTGAGCCCACGAGCCACAGCTACTGAGCCCACGTGCTGCAACTGAGCCCGCGTGCTGCGGCTACTGAAGCTCATGCGCCTAGAGCCCGTGCTCCACAACAAGAGAAGTCACTGCAACGAGAAGCCCACGAACCACAACGAAGAGTAGCCCCCACTCGCCACAACTAAAGAGAAAGCCCACACAGAGCAGCAAAGACCCGATGCAGCCAAAAAAAAAAGGTGAAAGAAGCCAGTCACAAAGGACAACATATTGCATTCCATTTTTACAGATGTCCAGAATAGGCATACCCATAAAGACAGAAAGTAGACTGATGGTTGCCTAGGGCTAAGACAAGAAGGGGAGCTGTATTAGGGGAAATGCGGAGTGACTATTAATGGCTATGGAGTTTCTTTTGGGGGTAATTAAAATCTTCTAAAATTAATTGTGTTGATGATTGCACAACTCTGTGAATGTATAAAAACCAATGAATTTTACATCTTAAATGAGTGAACTGTATGGTATGTGAATTATATCCCAATAAATATGTTTTTGAAAAAAAAGAGAATGAGCCTTTTTCTGGTAGAAGTTGCTAAGTGTGTGGGAGTTTATGTCAACACACAGGAAGCTTTGGGGGATGCATCTGCTATATTGATATTTCTCAAAGTTAGCTTTCTACATCTCTCCTTGGTTGACAGTCTTTCTTTCTGCTGCTACACACTTTCCCTGCTATTGACCTGAGAAGAGAAAAGAAGATTAAGGTAGGAGGACAGGAAATTTCCAGGTACATTAAGAGGACAGATAGTAGTAGAAGAATTTGCTTGGCAATGAGATGTTCTAGAAGAAGAGCCTCAAATTCATCACTTGTCAAAGACTGGGTGGAATGCTCTTTCAACACTTATCCTCATAGCTCCCTCCCTCAGTTCCTAATCAACAAGATCTTTCCTAGCAACTTTATTTTAAATTAAAATCCATTCCAGATCCCAATCCCTTCCTCCCCTCATTTTACCAGTTCTCCTTCTCTGCTTCATTTCTGTCTCTATATCATCTGACTTAAGAATCATTTTACTTATTGTCTAAAGTATCTATTTTACCCATAGGCCATACATTTAAAGTTATTTTTCTTAAATTGTCTGGTTCACCTCTACTAAAACATATTAGAATGTAAGCTCCATCAGGGCAGAAATTTTGGTCTGTTTTTTTCAGTGGCGTATCCCCAGCAGTCAGAGCAGCACCTGGTACAAAGCAGCCACTCCACACATGTTGAATGAACTGACAAGTTACATACAAATGTAAAAATTCATAAGAGCAGATTAAGAATATCTGTTGGTATCATTATTTTCTTTAATATATTTCACAATTTCATGTTTCAAAAATGCATTCAATTAAAAATCTCAGGATAAATATGAGAAAACCCAAGTGAGTTAATTTATTTATAGCCAATACGGCATCCATCAAGCTAAATTTGTCACTAAAGCTACTAATCACAAATACTCATAAAAGTATTGTGAATTGTCTGTTTAGATTTACTTTAATAATTTACTTATAAAATTAATCAAGTGTCATTATTTGTCAATCTCTTACTTCAACCTTTGCCTTCTCAGTAAATACCATTGGCACCTATCCAGTGGCTCAGGCCTGAAACTTAAGTCATCCTTGATCTATTTCTGTCACTCCCTCTCACAGCCAATCCATCAGCAAGCCTTGTCAATTAGAACTTCAAAGCCTACTACTATGGATTTGCCCACAGCTCTTACACCACCATCATGACAGACCAAGGCACCACCATTTCTCCTCTGGACAATGGTAATAGTCCCTCTGTTGGTCATCGCACGAACATTAGTTCTCTCTTCCAACCCATTTTCCACACCACAGAACGAATACTTTTCCTAAACACAGACTAGATCCCATCACTACAGTGCCTCCACTGCTTAAAACCCTTCACTTTGCTTTTACAGTTGTTCTAGTTACTTTTTTAGATTTTCATTTGCAAATATTTTCAGACTTACAGATAAATTTCAAATACAGAACAAAGAGATCCTGCTGTATACTTTTCACCCAATCTCCCCAAATATTAAGGTCTTACTTAATCAAAGTATAATTTTCAAATTAAGGACATTAACGAGAATAGGATATTCAACTAATCACATGCAGAGGCTGCTAGTCTGGTAATCACAGGAGAGCTACTGCTCTAGTCCCATGACTTCTCTCAGGTCCTTGAAACGTCAAGCTCATTCCAGTCTCAGGGTCTTTGCACTAGTTTTTTTCCTCTGTCTCAAATGTTCCTGCCCACATCTTGGCATTGATGGCTCTTTTAGTCATTCGGGTCCATTTGGGAAAAACTTCTTGATCATCTAGTCTAAAGTAGTTTCCCTGATTTATTTTCACCATAGTGCTTATCACTACTTGATATTTTTCCATGTATATCTTTATATTACCTATGTTTCCACACTAGAACTTGAGAAGCGGGACCTTGTTTTTTGTTTCTGACAATATCCCCAAGATTTCAAACCATGCTTGCCAAATAGTAAGCATTTAATAAATATTTGATTATATAACTAAATTTACAAGAAATATTAAATCAAATTGAGTAACAATTATGTTATTTCTATAAAACTTTGCAGTTTTCATTCTCTCCTATACACTTATTATCTAACCTAGAAAAATGGAAAATGTATTAACTTAAGGGTGAGATAAGCTTGATCTCATTTCCCAGCTCCATCACTGACCACCAAGTTTTAAACTCTATTTAAGCCTTAGTTTTCTCTAAAATTATTCAAATTCAAAATCATCCAGTCAGTAAACAGTAAAGCCAGAATTCAACCTATGTTTGTTTGAAAGAGCACCAAGTTTTATAGCAAGAAATTCAAACGTAAGCCCATAAGGTCAGTAATTGTGTCCGTCTTATTACTCGCATAATTACTAGTGCCTACTATAGTATCTCCCACAGAAGAGACATTCGATAAATAATTGTTAAATAAAAGATAAACACTATTAGTGAGTCATATGGTGTGCATCTATATCCTATTTGAGTTTATATATTCTGCATTTTCATTTATTAAAAAGGTACTCTCCTTGAACCTAAAATTCTATCTCAGCATTTTCATTAACACTGCTTTGTTCTCAGGTTCTATGCCATGTAAATAGATTCAGGTCTCTATGTCACTCTTGAAAACAGAATTTCAAATAAGTATCATCTCAGTTCCTGCAAAATCATTAGCTCTGGTCCAAATACTTACATCTTGTTATTTCCATCAAATTTCAGGATTTTTTAAAATCTCAATATATACTACTTCAGAAAGATCAAGAATGAGATATACATCTGCTATCATGGGATTTTTATATTTTATTTATTATGAAATCAAAGTATGAGGTCAGAAGAACAATAACCCCGTCACACTATGTATCTTTCTTTGATACACTTTTAAACTATCTTAAATGGATCCAGTTACATTTTTGTAACACTGTTTCATATTTTATCCGATATGCAGAGAGTTCTCCAACTTTTGAAGCTCTTGATAGTCATGCTTTAGTGTTTATAGTTTTAACATTTTCTGAGGAAGCTAGGTAAAAAGTAAGAGTATTTTGTGCATTCTCTCACAGATAAACACATGCACACACACACAGCAGAATCTATCTGGTTTTTATTTTGACTGTGTTTCTGTCTCTTTAAAAGACTCCCATAATGGCATGGGATTAAGAAATACAAACTACTATGTATAAAATAGATAAGCAACAAGGATATACTGTGTATCACAGAGAAATATAGCCATTATTTCAGAATAGCTTTAAATGGAGTATAATCTATAAAAATACTGAATTGCTATGTTGTATGCCTGAAACTAGTATTGAAAATCAACTATACTTCAATAAAAATAATAAAAAATAAAAGACTCCCATAACAAACTCAAAAAGAGACCTAAGAGTTACATTTAGAATAGAATTAGAGTCAAATGTAGGTTGATATAACAGCAAACTATGTATTTCTGATTTCTAAGAGCAAGCCTCCATTACCAAAGCATCTGTACGTGAGGATGCATATGTCCACACACACTTGTTTAGCCATTTCTTTTTACAAATTACAGCTTGTGTCCCAAATTGTATGAGAAATTAGAGTTCTGAGTTTCTTACCTGTATGTCATTCAGGTGTTTGAAATTATAGAAGAAAAATCCCTATTCCAAAAGCCCCCACAGACTTAATAGAAACAGAGTCCAAAATAAAACCATCTTACATATACACATCATTACTATTGGGTGAATCACACAAGAGTGCTCAAATTTGGCGTTTCAAGTCTTTGCTTGGAGATGTCCAAAGGTGTGTCCTGGTCTCATATATCTTTGTAGCTGGTGGACTCTGCATATGGAAAGGCCTTAATGGATATCCACTGGCAGAGTGGCTGGCCTCAGATTCCACCTATCTTGTTTCTCCTCTGGCAACTTTATGGCATATATCTTTAGCCTCACTCTTACATATGAGTCAAAAGTGAGCAAGAGAGGGGAAAAAAACTACAAAACTTAAGCTTGAGATAACAGAAAAGAAAAAGTGAATACTTGTCTGTTTCACGGATACAGAGAACTATTTAGTATGTCAAAGGATTTTAGATTAATTCACATTTGATGCAGATATCTCCTCTCCAGATCTATGAAACTTTACTTACCAATGATATGATTCTTGATTTAGCTTTAAGAAACTTCTGAGATCTAATACGACAAGGTAAGCTTATTCTAGATATGATCTCAAAGGGAAGCTAGAGGATTTGGCTCAGAAAAGGGACTGAAACAAAGACTAATGAAGTTTGAGTATAATGCCCAAAGCGGATTAAGGTTATGCCCATTCAGGAATGAAACCGATCAGATGGAGAACAGAGGTATCAACTTGGTGGCTGCTGGTTCATCAGAGTTTTTATTTGTGTTTGACTTTGGAGAGATGACTCTCTGAGATTTTTACCTTTGTTTGGTTGCTCTGATACAGGTTTAACAGATTATAATTCAGAACATAAGGAACAATATCAGAGAAGACATCTGCTTGTTAAAATACAAAAATTTACCAAATCGTTGAGCGTCTTGAAAATATTGCACACTTGATTTGTTTTACTTGACAGTCATTGTTTTTTGTCATAACTGTTTAACATAACTACCTAGAAATAATTTTTTCTACCATAAACTATATTAGAATAAAGTTGAGCAATATATGCATGACATGTTTTAAGAAAATTTCAGTTTTTACAAGCATACATTTGTTTTCCCAAAATATTTACTACACAAAGAAACGATGGAAATTTCAAGAAGGAATAAGCATTGACTATTCTATATTTTCTGTTCACATGGAGATATTGATTAAATCACCTAAGAACAGAAATGATATTAGATGTGTTTATAACTTTGTCTTAGAGACATTTAAAATCTATATAATTATTTGATACAAAATTGAAATGTCACAGTCAATACTCCACAGCAGAAATTTCACTGACCCTTGTATATGTATTAGTATATCACTACAGGTATAGGTTTTTTACAAAGACTATTAACATATCTTTTTTTTTTGGATTTTATTTTATTTTATTTTTTATACAGCAGGTTCTTATTAGTTATCTATTAACTTATCTTAATGTGGCATCTTGAATACAAATTAACACCTGATCTGGTTTCTCAAATTTGAAATTAAGATTTTTTTCAGTGTGTTAAGGTAGCTTGTTCTTATATTAATAATTAAATAACACTTTCGAATTTACTTTCTGCCATTTGTGATCTTAATAGAACAACAAAAGAATGAAAGCTTTAGGTAATTTAAGAGAACAATGAATAGGTAATGGACAGAATAGAAAGTGAAAAGCACATGGCTTCCATTACAGCTGATAAGAGATGTACTGGGATGGAACCATAGAAACAGTTCACAGAATCTTGGCCTTGCAACCAGCAATTCCACTGGCTAGAATTCTGAGAACAGTCGTGATGGCTCTTTCCCAGCACATCTCTCTTTCAGCTATAGAAGTCAGTGATAACGCTAAGAAAATGGTGAAACATGCCTTTATGAGAATTATCTCACTGCTTGAATAAAACCCAGAAGCTAAACATCAAACCTAAAACATACAAAGAGAAGAGACTATATCAAAACACGTCTTGAACAACTGGTGTCCCTGTGTATGCATTTTTAATACCTCGTGAAACCTTCTTTTATATCTGTTACAATGTGAAGTGATATTTACATGTGCAGCCCAACTGGACAGTAACACTCATTGATAAATTTCAGCCGCTATAATCACTTGTGCTGTAAGAGTAATAATAATCTCTCTTTGAATTTTTAGAAGCATTTTCCTTATGAATTTATATACACTAACGCTCCAAGATGAACATATGAAGTACAGAGATCTGGCTTTTTCAACCTCCATTCTTCAAATGCAGATTAGTTAAAAATACAGCTAACCACAGGTGTTTCAGGTCTTCCTCCCAGGTCTCCAGATCCCCAGCACACAAGCAGCTCTTCCCACTAAACATCTAGCAATGACAGATATGTAGGTGGTAGGTGAGAAATCCATCCTGAAGTGGCTGCAACTTCATGTACACTCCTATGCCCCCAAGCTGTGAAATTCTCTAGCCTACTTGCAGGAGGTCCTGAAGGAGCTATATGTGGGGGACAGTGAAAATGCCAGATGGCAGTTTGTGAGAAAATCTGGGACCAGGGCAGTCAGCCAAAAACAGTGGACTGCATAAAAAACGATGATCACCAAGAATATAACCCCCCACCAACAATCACGAATGAATGGAAGATGAATTAGGGCTCTCTTCCTCATGCAGGTAAAAAACCTTCACGCAATTTTTCAGCCACGTGTGGAACAAATGAAATAAGAGTTGTACAGTTTTAAAAAGGATTTGTACTGTGCTGATTTATCTTACTATCATTTTCATTTGCTTCATTAGTAGCAAAAAAAAAAAAAGTAGCCCATTGACAAGGAGAGTGTAGGCAAACTTAGAAATAAAGTGTTTCCAAAATTTTAATTTTATCACCAAAAGCAGATGAGATTGCTTCAAGGAACCACTTTCTACTTGATTTGTAAGTAACAGGGGTATTTGCATTGTATTGATTGTTATTGTGTGCCTTTATCACTTTTATTGTCTGCTGCAGTATAGCCCTTTGAAGGTCTGCCAAACCACTGCGGCTTGCTCAAAAGCAGGGCTGAATTTTAATTAAGCCGAGCCAAATAGACACAGAAGAGTTGAACTTGATTAGACCACTTGTCCTGATGCACACACACAGGGCATTCAGCACACTTATTCTAATAAATGGCAAAGTCAATTCAGACATTTGGTACAATTATGAAGATAAAAACCACCATTTGTCAACATATCCCTTCATGTAAGACTTGTGCTTCTCTCTTTTAATCCAACAAGCCACCAAGGAGAGCTGAGAGGAAAGGTAGCCAGTGAAGATATGTGTGGCATAATATCTTGATAACAATAATACTCTATATTCCCTGGGAAGGAGCAGTATATGAGCTTAGTAATTAGGATTCAACATCATTGTTCAAGTAAAGAAATATATGTATGTGTGTCTGCATGTCTGTGTGTACTGATTTTCCTTTCAAATATTTCAACCTCAAGAAAAGTTTACCGCAGCATTTAGCCCAGATAAGGGAGCAGGTGGGATGTCAGATTTCGTGAGTTTTTATTTTTGATACTTCAGGAAGAACAAAGCATCCAGGTTTCTGGCTTCAGCAGCAAAACTGTGCTAAATAAAATGTGTTCCCAGGGTAACTTCTGAAATCAGCCAGTGTAATTTTCCCACCCAACAGTGGAGCACCGAGTCTCTGATAGGGCCACGTTTCTGCAAAGAAAACTGCTATATAAATTGACTTTGCTTCTATATTAGACCAAGTAACCTCTGGAATAGATCTAAAACAATTCTCCTGTGCAGACTTTCAGACTCTTAGCAAAACCTGCACCTTCCCTAATGGTGGGAAATTGACCATAGGCATTATTTCAAAATTAAACACACAGGGCTTCCCTGGTGGCACAGTGGTTGAGAATCTGCCTGCCAATGCAGGGGACACGGGTTCGAGCCCTGATCTGGGAAGATCCCACATGCCGCGGAGCAACTAGGCCCGTGAGCCACAATTACTGAGCCTGTGCATCTGGAGCCTGTGCTCCGCAACAAGAGAGGCCGCGATAGTGAGAGGCCCGCGCACCGCGATGAAGAGTGGCCCCCGCTCACCGCAACTGGAGAGGGCCCTTGCACAGAAACGAAGACCCAACACAGCCAAAAATAAATAAAAAATTTAAAAAAATAAATAAAGGAATTCCTTTAAAAAAAATTAAACACACAAAGGAGATACTCTTTCTATATATGTGTATCCAGGATGATGAAAAGATAAATCCTAAAATATGAATAAGTTAATGTTTCTTATGGTATCAGTGAAAATTCAAAGATAAGGTCTAAAAGTTGAAACAGAACTCTGCATATACATCAAGGTACAAATACATTAAAGAATGGCTCTTCGTTTGCTAAATTCAAATCGCTAAGTCTTTAATAGAATTTTGTACTTAACTTCCCAACTTCCTAATACCAACTGACTACACTTAATCCTAAAAAAATAATCCTCCCTTTGGGATTAGCAAAAAAAATTAGTAAATTTCTAAAAATAAATTGGTGCCTTTTCTGTGCAGGAAAATAAATTAGGTTTTAAAAAGAAAACAGGATCTAAAGTTCTCATCCTTGACAACAGCAGGAAAAAGGAGCATATTTCAACTACTCCTTTGTCTGCTGCAATTTTACTCTTTACTTCTGTCTACATGAGTGAAGGAAGAAAACAGTTTTGTGGTGATTCAACTAAAACCCTTGATAGATATACTTTTAAAAATGTCATTCACCCCCCCCAAAAAAAAACCAAACATGAGCTTGGAAGCCAGATCATTCTGAATTTGAATCCTATCTATGCAATTTCCTAGCTACATTATGTTCCTCAAGTTACTTAATATCCATTTTATCAGATATAAAATGGAAAGAAATAACGCCTTGGGAATAAATACAATATATAAGAAATACTCCAATTAATGTCTATATAATGAATTTTTAAATGAAGTTTTCAATGTGCAAAAGTTGAATAGACTCATATGACAGGAATCAGGTTCCCATTCCATGAGACTTAGCATATATTTTAAAAATACTCAATTAGATCTCAGCTTTTGGGTTCAACTTTGAGGATGCTGTAGTACTAACATGTCACCTGTACTCTTAGATTTTGTTATTTTTCTTCCCAGTGGAGCCCACTATCTACCACTCTATGTTTCATGTTAGATGCATCTAAGGCTAACACGACATATATAATTTTCATGGGACTATCCTTCTTATCAATGTCTGCATTTCATTTTTTGATTTCCATTCGTTTTCATAAAATAAATGGACAACTTTTTAAAATGCAAACAACTGCATTGCTAGTGCTCATTAGGCAAAATGGGAAATGTCACTCAAACTCAACTTTTGACTGGCATTCAGCACCTTCATGGAATGACCTGAAGTTTTCATTTCACATCTGCTATTCAAAAGGTCGGACTATGTTTTACCAAAGGCCATTTATGGATAACAATGTATAATATATAAAAGGACAGATACCAAAGTCAAATCTAAAAAACATGAAAGAAAACCTCTGCATATATCATACTCTGTATTTTATGGAGGACTTAGTTTCTAACAGCCACGCATTTGTACAGCATCCCTATCCTGCTATATTTTATCATTCAACTGCATTCATTCCTCCATTACAGCGATCTCAAATGGTAATTTTATATTTATGTTATGGGTTTTGTTGTTTTCTGTATGCATCCCTTATAGTTTGTAGGTTCTATATGGGCAAGGACCACAATCTTTTTTTTTTATTAGCAATACATATAAATCATCTTAGGGCAAGGACCACAATCTTATTTTTATTAGCAATACATATAAATCATCTTAAAAACAGTGCCTAACACACAGTCAAGACTCAACAAGTATTTGATGAATGAATCCCAAATGAATAAAACCTAAAGTCTAAAGGATAAGCTCCCAATTCAGGGAAGATGGAGGGCAACTGGTTTTTTGTTTTTCCCTCTAATTACTTTCACTTACAAACTCATTTGCTCATTGGTTTGCATCATATCTAGTGTGTATATTTATTATTCAATTTTTCATCACATCAAAGAGGTAGAAGAGACCTTGAGATGTTATTCTTGCCTTGGGGTACTGCTACTACTCAAAGCATTCAGTAAACATTAGCTTTTTCTAAAACTCTAGAGGCTTCATGAAATTCAGATTAGAAATAATCTTGCCTAGAGGGTAGAAAAAGGGTAACATCTATCTATGAATGATTCTAATATATAACCCAAAGTTAGACCTTGCAAATATTTATTCTTATGGCAGAATTACAGCCTGTCCCATCCACTCTCTGGGGATGAGGGTTTTGTGCTTCCTTTTCTTAGTCAGGGGCCTGTTGATGTGTTGGATGGGATAATGGGTACAGAGGCAGAACTGAAAAGGTCTAGAGCAGGGGTGAGATGAGGGGGCCAGTGAGGGAGTGGAGGGACATATGATATGAAAAGATAAGTTGGGGACAGTGTTTGGAGGGGAAGTGAGAAGGGAGCACTGAAGCGTGGTGAGAGGTCTTCAAGAAGAGCAATGAGTGAAGAAAACATTTAAATATTTTTGTCACTTTTCCAAAAAATTAGTAAATATCAAAATTGCTTTTTAAATGTTGCTTTATGTTTGGTTTTGGTTGGTGGGTTGTTTTGTTTTGTTTTGTTGGTTGTTGTCAGATACAGGATATAGGACTTGTGTTTCTTTGTAGGGTGGCACGGCCTGAGAATGGCCACACAGTGACCTAGAAACCTTGTGTGGGTGACAATCTTAAGGGTAATTTGGAAGTCTCTTAAGTCTCTTAAGACAGTGCAGATATAGGAAATTTCTATCAGAACAGAAAATTCTATTGGACAGCACTGTTCTAGAACTTTGGGCTTCCGTCACACACAGGCTATTCAAATGTTCTTGGTCCTATTAGTGGCATAAAATATTCCAAGAAAAATATTTTATCATTATTCCACTTCAAGCAATGAATATAAAATAGTGACGGTGATAATGCATTTTTATGTCTTCTGTGTTCTAATTTCCAGAGATGCTCAGACTTGTTTCTACTTCTGCTGTTGAAATTTTTATCACACAGATTTTTGTGACATATTCTCATTCCCTCCTTATATTACTTGGCTACTTTATTCATTCAGGATTATATATATATTTTTTAATTATAATTTTTATTTAAAAAATTTTATTATAGTCAAAGCTACCCAGTGGATAAGATAAATATCAAGAAAATAAAAACTATATTTTGTATCATGATTTTCTGTTCACATCAGAATAATATGACATGGAAATAAAATGCACTGCTGATTAATACATAAAACAAACAGATGAACAAAAATGCCCTCAAAAAATGAACCTCAAGGTCAGTGTGAATTGGAAATGTCTAAGTATGGCTGAGAGAGGATTGGAAGTACACTGTTCCTAGGCTAATGCTAATCCTTAGTAAATCATAAGCTGCCAGGGAAGAGAACCCAGGAAGACATGCCTTAGATTAAAGCTGTTGCTAAAGGAATATAGAACGTAGAAAGAGGCAGTGATGAACACTTGGTTAACTTTAATACTGCTTTACACAAATGACAGGGAGTTGCCAAGAGGGCTGGGAAAGGGTAAAGACTGAGAATCCCAGGGCCTTCTTGGAGTAGAGCACTCTGCTGCCCACATACAGAAGGGAGAAAGTTCCCACGTGAGCAAGTAGCAGTGGAGGGACAACTGGACATATTTTAGTCTGACAGCCACCCTGGCTACCCAAATAATTTAAATAATTCTAAGGTAGGCAGGCAGATGGAAGCTTCAGCAAAGTAAATAATAGTCAAGGATTCCTGTAAACAAAATTATATGCATGTTTATTTCATATAAGGAGAAGTTCCTTAAATAAAGTGGTTGAAACATATTTACATTATATGTAATAATAGTTGAATTCTGGATTCTTTATAATTAAGCTGCACAGGCACACCTTGGAGATGTTCCAGGTTTGGTTCCAGACCAGTACAATAAAGCAAATATCACAATAAAGTGAATCACATGAATTTTTTGTTTCCTAGTGCATATAAAAGTTATGTTCTCACTATACTGTAGTCTATTAAGTATGCAATATTATGTCTAAAAACAATGTACATACCTTAACTTAGAAATACTTTGTTGCTAAAAATGCTAACCATCATCTGAGCCTTTACCAGTACTCTTTTTGCTGGCCGATGGTCTTGCCTCAATGTTGATGGCTGCTCACTGATCATGGTGGTGGTCGCTGCAAGTTGAGGTGGCGGGGTGGCAATTTCTTAAAATAAGACAACAGTGAAGTCTGCTACATCAAGTGACTCTTCCTTTCACAAACAACTTCTCTGTAGCATGCAATGCTGTTTGATAGCATTTTACCCACAGAAGAAATTCTTTCAAAATTAGAGTTAATCCTCTCAAACCCTGCCGCTGCTTTATCAACTACGTTTATGTAACATTCTAAATCCTCTGTTGTCATTTCAACAATCTTTACAGTATCTTCATCAGGAGTAGATTCCATCTCAAGAAACCATGGATCCACAAGAAACAACTCCTCATCTGTTAAAGTTCTATCATGAGATTGCAGCAATTCAGTCACATCTTCAGGCTCCACTTTTAATTCTAGTTCTCTTGTTATTTCTGCCACATCTGCAATTACTTCCTCCACTGAAGTCTTGAACCCCTCAGTCATCCAGGACAGTTGGAATCAACTTCTTCCAAACTCCTGTTAATGTTGATATTTTGACCTCTTCCCATGAGTCACAACTGTTCTTAATGGCAACTAGAATGGTGAATCCTTTCCTGAGGTTTTCAATTTACTCTGCTCAGATCCATTAGAGGAGTCACTATCTATGGTAGCTATAGCCATTTGAAATGTATTTCTTAAAATAATAAGACTTGAAAGTTGAAAGTACTTGACCCATGTGCTGCAGAATGGATGCTCTGTTAGTTAGCAGGAATGAAAACTTCCATCTCATTCACTGTGCATCTTCATCAGAGCTCAAGGGACCAGGTGCATTGTCAATGAGCAGTAATATTTTGAAAGGAATCTGTTTTTCTGAACATTAGGTCTCAACAGTGGGCTTAAAATATTCAGTAAATCATGTTGTAAACATGTATGCTGTCATCCAGGCTTTGTTGTTCCATTTATAGAGCACAGGCAGAGTAGATTTAGCATAATTCTTAAGGGCCCTAGTATGTTCAAAATGTTAAATGAGCACTGGCTTCAACTTAAAGTCACCAGCTGCATTAGCCCCTAACAAGAGAGTCAGCCTGTCCTTTGAGGCTTTGAAGCCAGGTACTGACTTCTCCTCTCTAGCTATGAAAATCCTAGATGGCATTTTTTTCCAATACAGGGCAGTTTTTTAAAACAAGGCTTGTCAACTTAGCCTTTTTTTTTTTTTTTTTTTTGGCTGTGTTGGGTCTTCGTTTCTGTGTGAGGGCTTTCTCTAGTTGCGGCAAGTGGGGGCCACTCTTCATCGCGGTGCGCGGGCCTCTCTCTGTCGCGGCCTCTCCCGTTGCGGAGCACAGGCTCCAGATGCACAGGCTCAGTAGTTGTGGCTCACGGGCCTAGTTGCTCCGCGGCATGTGGGATCTTCCCAGACCAGGGCTCGAACCCGTGTGCAGGGCTCGAACCCGTGTGCCCTGCATTGGCAGGCAGATTCTCAACCACTGCGCCACCAGGGAAGCCCCAGGGCAGTTTTATTTACATTGAAAATTCACTGTTTAGTGTAGCCACCTTCATTAATTATCTTAACTAGATCCTCTGGGTAACTTGCTGCAGCTTCTACATCCACACTTGCTGCTTCACATTGCACTTTTACGTTATGGAGACGACTTCCTTCCTTAAACCTCATGAACCAATGTCTGCTAGATCCAAACTTTTCTTCTGCAACTTCCTCACCTCTCTCAGCCTTCACAGAATTGAAAAGAGTTAGGGCATTGCTCAGGATTAGGGAATCCTTATTCCCCTTAAGGGAATCTTGTAGCTGGTTTGTTCTTCTATCCAGACCACTCAAACTTTCTCCATATCAGCAATAAGGCTTTTTGGCTTTCTTATCATCTGTGTGTTCACTGGAGTAGCGCTGTTCATTTCCTTCAAGAGCTTTTCCTTTGCATTCACAACTTGGTTAACTGGCGCAAGAGGCCTAGCTTTCAGCCTGTCTCAGCTTTCAACATGCCTTCCTCACTAAGTTTAATAGTTTCCAGCTTTTGATTTAAAATGAAAGATGTGTGACTCTTTCTTTCACTTGAACACTTAGAGGCCACTGTAGGGTTAGTAAGTGGCCTAATTTCAATATTGCTGTGTCTGAGGGAACAGGGAGGCCTGAGGAGATGGAGAGAGACAGGGGATTGGCCTGTCGGTGGAGCAGTCAGAACACACACAACATTTACCAATTAAGTTCGTTATCTTATATGAGTGTGGTTCACGGCACCCCAAAACAATTACAATAGTAACTTCAAAGATCACTGATCACGGATCACCATAACAAATATAATAATAATTTTTAAAGTTTGAAATATTGTGAGAATTACCAAAATGTGACACAGCGACACAAAGTGAGTAAATGCCTTTGGAAAAAATGGTGCCAATAGACTTGCTCAATGTAGGGTTGCCAAAATCCTTCAATTTGTAAAAAACACAGTATCTGCAAAGTGCAATAAAGTGAAGCACGACAAAACAAGGTGCGCCTGTATTGCTCTCTAATTAAGAATGATGTTGATATGTTTAAAACCTTTGAACAAGAGTAACTAAGTAAAGAAACAGGAAAGTTAATGACATCCAGGTTTAGTGGCAGAAACACTGACCCTGTGGTCAGATCTTTGCATTTCACTACTGAATTTATGATCCAAGATGCATAATTTAATGTATTGGTGCCTCTACTTGATTTGACTCTGAAATATAGCTCAAGCTCCCTTAAAAGCAAAATGTTAAAAATAAATGGAATACATACTCTTATTTGATTAGAAGCGTCAGTAAAAGAAAGGTACTGAATGCAAACTGTGTGGTGTTATATTTTGATTACTGAAGAACACCATATGAATAGTAATATTTACTGAGTGTGTCCTGTATCCTAAGTGCTTTACATGTAAAAGCTCTGTTAATCCTTACAACAACTCTGTCAGGGAGGTACTATAATTATCCCCATATTATAAATGAGGAAATTGTTAAGACGGAAGCCAAGTTTTGATTCCAGTGCTCATGAGTTGGTTCCCAAAGAGCTTTCTTACAAATGATTATAGCAGGTTGCCCAGAGGACCTAAGAAAAGTATATATACCGGCAAAAAGTCAGACAGTGCTACTGGAAAACAACTGCAAATCAAACGGGCAAATGGATACACAGCCCCCTAAGGTGAATCTGCTGTATTTAGAACAATGACACTGAAAGAGAAACCAGATACCACGCCACCCATCAGATTTTGTTTAACTAATCAGTTGTCAAGAAAAATGGAGAAGAAAGTGCCCTCAAATTAGAGGGATACCTGCTTTGCCCTTCAATTCTTGTCAAAGAGCCTGATGTATTAAAAGCTTTCAATAAATGTTTGATACATACGCATAGGACAGGGATGGGAGCTCGGTGGAAACCCAAGAGCAGTCATGGGAGAAGGGCTGGGGGAGTGGAAGGGCGGGCTAGATGAAGGAGACAACACTACCTCTGGGCCTTAAATGATGAGGAGGGTTTCATGAGGTGGAGAAAATTAGGGGCTGAGTTCAGATACTGCAGGAGTAGTTATGAGCACGCACAAAAGGGAGAAGGTTCAGGCTTCCCTTCAGTCCTTCCCCTAACTGCGGTGCACAATGCCTCTGGGTTAGGCCCCTTTCACCACCCAGAAGGGCAGCTCTACATTTTCCTCATATTTAGGAGGTGAAGGGGAAGACAAGGCTGGAAGGAGAAGAGAAGGAACCACAATATGGATCATCATGCATTATGGACATCCTGCTAAAGAGTATGGGAGAGGCAAAAAGAGGTTTCATTATCTTGCCAACTAGATGTTGAGTGCCTTGAGGGAGGAACCATCCCTTTAAACATTTTAAATGCCTTAATACACTTTCTTGCATAGAGCTACTAATCAGCAAATACTTATTTGAGAGGCATTACGGTATAGTAGAGAAAGTATTGGTTCTGGAGTCTTTAAATAGAACTGTTTCAATTTCTTTGTCTGTAAAACAAAAACAAAACAAATAAAAATGCAGATTTTTAGATCATTTTAGGATTCTTTTCAGATGTTTTAATTAAAAATCCATGATTACGATAATCAATTACTTAGCATCGCTCTTAATAAGGAGGTCTCCTTTGAGGGGCATGCATGATGCGTGAGAATGTGCACTATGCCTCTTGTCAGGTGAACCTACTGGAAGCTCATTCTACCTGCAACACTGGGCTAAGCACAGAATTTGATCACATTTCAGATACCTGGTCTGTGGGGTGAGCTGGAAATAAAGAGTATGCATCTTATAGGGAGGGAGGGAGGGAAGAAGGGAGAGAGGGAGGTAGGGAGGGAAGAAGGGAGAGAGGGAGGGAGGGAGGGAGGGAAGATGGGAAAGAGGGAGAGAGGGAGGTAGGGAGGGAAGAAGGGAGAGAGGGAGGGAAGGAGAGAGGGAGAGAGGGAGGGAGGGAGGGAGGAAGGAACTACCTAGGTGACTCAGATATGCATCTGTCTTCAACACAACTGCAAACCCCCTCTTGACAGAAAACTCTTAATCCAGAGTATTTTACTTAAAAAGTCAAATCTCCAAATCAATTACAATCACACACATGGGCAATGTGGCAGAGAATGTACAGAGTGAGGTCCATGATCTATACTAAGGGGGACCAACTCCAGGTTTCAGCTATTTGATGAAGCACTTCTGTGGGAAAGGCATATCGGAAATGAGATTGTTAATATAAGTAGGATTATTTAAATAGAGAATACAGCACCTAATGAATAAAAGAAACTTCCCACATGCTGACAAACTTTGGACTTGATCTATAAATATGAGTGCCTAAGACTGGCCAGGAACATTTAGTGGAGTGGGAGTATGATCTAAATTAATCCGTAAAGATATGCTGGAAGAGACAACGGCAACTTAAAGAGGTGAGAAAATTGAGGTAACAAAGAAACTGGTTTCCTCTTGTGAAATAGCCTGTGTAAAGGATTGGAGGTGGGAGAAGAGAACTCCCTCCAACTGACAGAGAGCTATTCGGTCTCAATGAATCTGCCAGGAATTGAGACAATTTGCACGTTTAGTGACTGATGTGGAGCCAGGCAGTGAATCACAATCTCAGCTCAAAAGCTCTGCTATCTCAGGCATAGAAAGGTGAACATTTGTACTCCACACCTCAAGTATTCACATTGTTCAAATACACTATAATTTCAGGGATGCTCTGCAAATACCCATCAGTCAGCTCTGAACTTGGAATACAGAGAACTCTATCACTGGGAATCATTTACCATTTGATGTGGTGGATTAAGGGCTTCAGGTATTTTCAACTTTTGAAGTATTTAATAGGATTTTTATCAACATGCTGCATTTTTCCTATAACATACTGCCATACCCAAGGGGAAAACAAAAACAAACCGCCACCACAACAAACTTGTTACCCAGGAGATTGAAATACATATTCAGTGTGCTGGTAATTTTTCTGACTCTCTGTTTTCAGAAAAATAATTATTTTCTTTTTGCTTTAGGATTGCTGATTTTGCTTTCAGATTAAGGCTAATGTTAAAAGTGAGAGCAAGAAAAACAAAACGTATTCTCCAGGGAGAGTAATTCTATTACCATTGCTGGACCAATCTTGTAGCTAAGAGGCATATTCTTTCAAGAAGAAAAATTGCCTCTACCCAAACAATGACTGGATATTCTATCTTTAAGTGTAAAAAGCAATGATGACACGATTAGCCTTAGAAACTAGTGAATCACTAATAGCCAGCATAAAGTAGGGCAAAAAGGAAACTGCTAATATCTGGTTACACCTGAAAGTATCTTGAATTAAGTACAAGAAAATTCACATTGTTGCATTGTTAAGTGTCTAAAGAGGAAATGGTCTCTGTGAAAGTAGGAGAATAAGGAGCTATCCAAGTGAGTGTGATGCCCCCTCAATGCCCAAAGATTTTAGCTCCTGGCTTACTGTCACTCTCTCCAATGTGACTCTTGTCATGATTTATGGTACTTCAAGTATCCATTGAAAAACAATTCTCTCACCACTTTGGCCTACTAAGTCACTGAACTCTTTCACTCCAGACATCTTGTCTTCCACTCTGCCTTGACCACTTGGTCCCATGGTCATACCCTAGTTTTGACATAAGCTCAGCTTTAAGCATTACACTTTCAAACCTTCACTTCCTAAGTTTCCAGAGGATTCCATCTAGTACCCCCCATTCCAACAACTCTTTGATATCACCACGCCCAGCAATCCATTCATTCCACTAGCTTTTCACCATCCCTCACACCCTTCCTGTCCTCACGTCTCTTCTTATCAAGCATAAACTCCATGGTTACCATTATGACCACTTTCTTGCATAAACCCCTCAAATCCCTTTGCCCCTCTCACTTCTGGCGCTCACTTGAGAAATCTCAAACTCCAGCTACAGCCAACCCTTCAATCACTCCTTGCTCATTCTCATGTTTTTCAATCCTCTGGGGAGAAAAACACACAATCACTCTGACTAGTCTCATTCTAAATTCAGGACCACTAACTTCAAGCTGGCACTTAGCATGACCCAGCAATCTTACTCCATTTCTTAGTTGACACCTTTTCCTGTACTCCTAGATCGGTGTTTCTCAAATTTACTTGCATACAGGGGAATTTTTAAAAAGTGCTAAAGTCAAGCATCACCCCAAGATTCTGAGTTAACTGGTCATGGTTGCAACCTAGGCATTGGAATTTTTAGATGTTCCCTCGGGTAATCCAGGTGAAGCAATATTCAAGAACTCTTCTTGATGACTATTTTCTTTTCTTTTCTTCTTCCTCAAACTTCCAAGACCTCCTTCCTCATTCCCAGTTGATGACACTGCTTCTCATTTATCTGAGAAAACTGAAGCAATCAGTAGAGGACTGGTCCCCAGCCTCCTGTCACCACATCTGCCCACATGCTGCGTTGGTGCCCAACACTGTGGATCACCAAAGTGTATTCCTATTACAAGCCGAGTTTCCTGTGCTCTAGATTCCATCCCCTCTTGCCTACTCAAGGACATGATTTCAGCAATTAGCCTCCCTCTCTCCTGCATCACCAATTTCTCCCGCCCTTCTGCATCATTCCCATGAGTATTCTATGCTATTATTTTCCCATCTTAAAAACAGCTTCTTTGACCCCATTTCCCACCCACAGTTATGGCCCCATTTCTTTGTTCCCCTTTAACGTGAAACTTGTTTTGAAAAATTCAACAGTTACTATTATCTCCAATTATTCTCCCCAATTCTCTCTTGACCCAAATATTGGATTGGCTAAAAATTTCGTTCAGGTTTTTCCATAAAATCTAATAGAAAAACCCGAACGAACTTTTTGGCCAACCAACTTCTTTCAATTATGCTCTCACTCTTAATACTCCCCGAAACTGCCCTTGTCAAGGTCACTAAAAGCTACCAAGTTGATAATCTAATGGTCAATTCTTAGGTCTCATCTTCTTTGACAAATCATCAGCCTTTAATACAATCAATAACTCTTTTCTCTTTGAAATAGTTTATTTGTTTAGCTTCTTGAACAAGGATCTGCAAACTACATCCTGTGGACTAAGTCAAGTCCAGGGCCTCTTTTTGTAAATAGTTTTACTGGAACACAGCCATGCTCGTTTTGTTTATCTGTTACCTATGGTTGCTTTCTGCTAAAAGAGCAGAGTTGTGTAGTTGCAAAAGAGACCTTTTGGCAGGCAAAGCTTAAAATATTTACTATATGGTCCTTTTCAGAAGAATTTTGCCACTGATCCCTTCCCGCACACCTGTTCCTCACAACTTTTCCCATCTCAGTAAATAACAACTCTATCCTCCCATTTGCTCAAGCCAAAAATTCTGGATTCTTTTTGACTCTTTGCCTTCTTTTACATCATACATAAAACTTCTCAGCAAATTCTGACCTCTGTATCTTCAAAATATACTCACAATCCAATCACTTCTCACCACCTCTACTGCTGCAGCCCTGGACCAAGCCATGATTTCTTGTCTAAACTGTTTAACGGATTCATAATTGGTCTCCCTGTTCTTTCCCGTGTCCCTCTGCTCGACCTTACACATCACCCTCCCTCAGTTTATTCTCAATATAGAAAGAAGCCAGGGCTACCCTTTAAAAATATTAAGTCAGATGATATTATGCTGTTCTCAGAGCCTTCTACTCACTTCCTACCTTACTCATATTAATTAACACTTTTAACCTATAAGAATTTACATGATTTTTCTAACCTTATCTCCTCCATCCTTCACTGTGCCCCAGTCACTCTCATCTCCTAGCTCTTCCTTGAACACACCAGGCATGTTCCTTCCTTAGAGCCTTACCATTGCTCTTACCTTTGCCTGGCATGCTCTTCCCTGAGACTTCCTCATGCCTGCATCTCTTACCTCCTTCCACTCTTTCTCAAATACCACCTACTCAGTGAAGTCTTCCCTGTCCATCCTACTTAAAACTGCAACCCCCTCACCATATTCCATATCCTACCTTCCTGTTTTATCTTTCTCCAATGCATTTATCACCATGTAAGACATAGCATATTTTACATATTTATTTTATTATTTGTCTCGCTACATTAGATTGTTCATTGCTGAATCCCTGATGACAAGAAGGCACTTAATAGGTGTTCATGAATACTTGTTGACTGAATGAACACATGGAGTTGAAAGAAGACAATCAATTGAAAGTTGCTCATTTTTTCCTTCTTGTCCTTTCAACTTTCCTTCAGTACCCAAAGACACATGTACCTTCATTCTTTTGAGCTCAATTCAAATATTTATTGATCTCACATTTGTGCCAGGTTTTGTGCTAGGACTAAGGAATGCCAAAATGACGTAGATCAATGCCATTTGATGTGGAAGGACAACTAAAGTATTATGAGGTCCAGGGAGAGTTCAATCTAGAGAACTCAAAAAAGGCTCCATACAGAGGGCAACTCATTTGCTGTCTTCAAAGATAGCCCAGCATTTCCCAGGAAAATCCTGGGTTGACAGAAGGGCAGAGAGACTGCTGGCCAAGCAAGTATCACAGGAAAAGAAGTACAGATATAAAACAAGTACTAAGCACAATATTTCCATACCACTGAGTCTTACGATGAGTTTGGAAAGGGGAACAAATGGCAGGGCTTGAAATTGAAGAGATGAGTACTGGCCAGATGACAAAAGACCTTATCTTAAAAATTTTACAGGTGGGGACATAATGTTCTTGAATGCAAATTAACTTGACATTTATGGTTAAATTTCTTTAAAAAACATACTCTGAGTCAATATAGAAAAATTCTGTGTTCCACTTTACATGCATTTAAAACGTATAGGCAGAGTCCATGTGTGTTTATTTACCTATCTTTATATCTATAAAAACACTTAGACCAATACCTCCATCTGCATCTCCCTATATTCCTCTCCAAATAAATATACTATATCCATATTATATTAATTACATAAAGGATCTGATCATTCTCCAGTTTTAAACTGGCCAATATTTAGGGAGGAGAGGCAGAAAGTACAGAAATAAGTATACCTGAGTTTTAAGACTTGGCTTGCCATTTACAAACCAAATGGCACAGCTCAAGTCTCTTAATCCCTTTGTGTATTAGTCGTGTTATATTTCTTATTATAAAACAAGGAAAATAACACCAGCCCTCACATGAATTTCTTTAAGGATGAAAGGAGGTAATGGATAAATTCTATTAAAATATAAATGCTATGGAATGGTGGTAGTAGTAGTAATACAAAAGGAAACATTAATTCAGGATTTCTATACCTCAGTTCTTGATAGAGTTTTGTTTACCTAAAACCCAAAGTACAGTTTTTATAACTGTGTCAGAAATTCAAAACAGATATACACGAAAAGCATCACAGTAACATGTTTATTTTTCATTAATTGACAAATATTTATTGAAAACTACCATTAATAATTAAACAGCTAAAATTTAATGCTTATCAAATACCATATACTATTCTATGCTTACATTCATCATCTCATTTAATCATCAAAAAGTCCCTTTGAGATAAATACTACTATTATTTACATTTTATATATGTTGAAAAGGAAGTTCAGAGTGTTTCAATTACTTGCAGGCATCACACAGCAAGCCTGGGTAAAAGCCAGAAGTCACAGCCAGGACTCATTCTAGTATCAACATCTATAACCGCTACACCAATTTATTACAAGCACATGCCCCCTTCTTTAAGCCCATACTAGGCCTCAAGAAATGTGTGTTTAAGTGGAACTATATGGCTAACTCACTGATCACAGCATAACCATAAAACAAATACAAATTTTCTCCAGAGAGGTCTTCAAAATTAATGTCTTTGTACTCTGGGCCAGACCATAAACCAAAAGATGCACTGTGGGTTTCTCAAAAACAGGAAAAGTACTTGATTCATCTTAGCTAAACAATTTGCATATAACAGACATACAAAATATTTCTTGGATGGTTAAACTAGAAGCTAGCTATAACCCAGATACATGAGTTATAAAAACATTCATAATTACTACAACCGATATGTGGAAAGGAACCTGGGCTGATGGGCTCAGCAAAATTATAGAGAATCATTCAATTTTCAAGGTGGATATTTATTTTTTAAAAACTGAGCCAAAGACAGAACTAGCATCAACAGGGCAGAATAAAAGAAAACTAATGAAGAACTGTGAGTCCAGCCCTAGGACTGTTTACCTAATCAGTCAGAGAAGGTATAATCAAGCATAGTTGGTCTACCCAAGGCCAGAATTAAGGTGTTCTCTGCAACCAAGCTGATGAGTTATGTCGGAAAATTTTTTAATAGGGAGCTGTGGTATTTGGGCAGGAAAGAAATCTTAGGAATAACCAATTCTCAACTATTCCAGCATATGCAAATTTGCACTATTAAGTAACATGAAAATACCCTTGGTTTACTTTTCTAAAGTGATTTCTAAACCAAAGAGTGGTGTGTATATTTTAATGCTATTGCCAAAATGCACTGAGTTGAGGTGGATAGAGAATTCACTCATCAAGTACCTACAAGCAGTTATGATGGGACATCCACTGCACTGTGAAAGAGAAAGTATGAAAAAAGTGCTCTGTTCTCAAGAAGTAATGGTAACTGATAAATACATAAATGAATAACTGTAATACAATGGGATAGGTACAATAAAGGTATGAACCCTGTGCTCTGGAAACACTGCCGCATTGGAGGACAAACTCAATAGGGTTAAAGAAACTTTGGAGAGTAAAAGTCATATGAACAGAAACTTGATGGATGAGTAGATGTTATCTAAATGAGAAATAACTACAGACAAAGGAAATGCCAACGGAGGGAAGGGCATGACCAATGGAAAAAAGGGTGACAGATTTAAATCACGGTGGGTGAGTAGGTCTGAATATGTATAATAAGATGTACAAGAAGGTGAAAGTGGCAGGGATGAATCTATAAAAGTGAGATGGATCAAGTTTAAATAGAACTATGCTGTAATGGAAAATGCCTGTGCTCTATACTTACAGGACATGTTTTGAATTCTAGTTCTGTTCCTTACACCTGATCTTGGAACTTGGAAAGATGTATTACCTCTGTGTATCAAATTCCTGTTCTGCAAAACAAGAGATAACAACACCCCATCTCCCAAGGTTAGTTTGGGAGGTAGAGATAATTGTTATGTACCACCTAGTAATATAAGTTTCTTAATAAATGATAATAATTATTTAAATCCATGCTAAAAATGTTGTATTTCATTGGGTAGAAAATGGGGAGTTCTGAACCATTTTTAAGAAAGGAATAACTGTTTTAGGAAGATCTCCCTGACACAGTACAAACGATGGACTGAGGAAAATGACAGAGAAGCTAATCAGCAGATTATTAGAACAATTCAGGTGAAAATACAGGTGGCTGCGAAATAAGATGCCAGCACTAAGCACGGAAAGAAGGGAGTAGACAAGTTATAATTTGACGGTAGAATTGAAAGGATGTGGTGACCAATTAGATGTGAGGTTAGAAAGTTGATTGTATTGATTATGGTTTCTTGAAAAAAATGGAAACTTTCAACTGCTACAGAATATATATATTATATATATGATATACGAGTTCTTTGTCTTCTACTTATGCATATGTTTGCAGCCATAGTATAACCCACCCCCTTCCATTCTCAAATACAGACAGGGCCGATTAATTTCTATGCTAAAACTTGTAATTCTCCTGGTCTTCCTCTTCAACTATACATACACCCTTTCACTTATGTCTCACTGATCGTTGTGCCATATCCTAGGTAACATTTTTCTTCGAAGTTTAAATGATTACAGAATTCTTCCAAGACTAATGAGCTCAATATGAGAGAGATCTGGTATTGCTAAATAATTTGGTACTCTACCCATATATTAGTGAGAAAACACAGCCGTGCATTGACTACTGCTAATGATATCATGTTGCCTGAGCACCTGCAGTCCTTGTCTTGTGCTTGTAGGTCATTGGGATTTATAGATTACCTGCTAGAGATTACAAAGGAGAACCCTGAGTGACAATGGCAGCACACTTCCTTTGACTCCAGTGGATTGCTTCATCAAGAATTCTGAACTTGTTTCACCAAAAACATTCATCCTGTTTTTGTTCATGCAATTTAACACTATGGAAAAATCACTCAGAATTTTCCAATTTCCTGGGGCATTATGAAAACTTTATAAATAACTTAGAGGTGAAGATGGGGCAGGAGGAGAACATTCTGGCCTCCCCTGATAGTTTTGCCTTTGTAGAACAATACGGCTCTGCATTTGGCACTTGCTAGTTACTGAGGTGGTTGTGAAACAGGCAATCCACCACTTCAACCAAGAAAATAAGTTAAACCCATGTCTCAAGGGATTTTTCAAAATCAGAGAAAGCAGTGTGGCTTAACTATATTGAAAATTCTGTACTTCTCTTTCCTTTTTGACTTGTTTTTCGTGGGACTGGATATGCAAGGTAGTTGAGTATGCATATCACGTATAAATATTCTACATGTACTTTTTTAGACTGGTGTTATGTGGCTGAAAAGTAGGGTGGCTGGAAGGGATGAAAATGGTACATATAAATAGTTCTGATAAAATATGGCAGAATAAGTAGGGTTTTTTAAAGGAAAATCTTTGAGAACATTATTTTAAGGGCTTGTAACTTCAATGCTACTGTTGCTTTTTATGTCACATCCATAAGCTTACACAAACAAAATAGTATTTTAATTATTATGATTATCAAATTTATTTAGATTCAAAGATTCATTGAGGGTTATAAACTTGTGAAACACAGAAGTTAAGATTAGTTAGAATACCAATAGACAAAATCAGAACTTTTATAATTGGCATGGTAATTGATAAACAGTACACATTCACTATTGTTGAAAGAATTAATGTTTGTTGAGTAAATTAACTACCTGTTCTTGATGTACCAATTTGGTTACTTTCTCAATTCTTATAAAGGAGTAAAATGTGCTTACATAGTTTAGATTTTTATGTCAGCAGGAAAACACACCAGTTTTTAAAGATTAACGAAAGTAAGCAAAAACTCTGTCTATCCGAAGTCCCAAATATACACTGCTACATAGAAAATGTGTACTCCTGAATACCTGAGAATAAAATTTCTCTATTCTATAAAGAAATTAACACTAGAGAGAAAAACAGCTGATGCTACCACTGTGACAGTCTAATAGCTATAATTTTTTCATCTTCCTTACCAAGGCCAGCCAAGATTATAAACCTAACAAACATCATCAACGAAACTGAAGTACATGAATTAATAGCTGGGATTAAGAAATCAGTATGTGGCTATTGAAGTATTATGTTCTAAATCTTCTAAAAACTGGACAAAAACGCCTACACCAAATAAAAGAGTTTCTATATAAGGGCAAGCTGGCTTGTAACAATGCCTTAAAATTCAATATTTTGCCTGAAAAACTCAATTTACATCTCCAAGTCTCTTGAGATTGAGACTACAAACCATGTAACTTTTAAGAAGAAAATTCAAGAAGCTCAGCTGAGAAACAGCATAATTTAATGGCATAGGAAAAGTTTTAGAATACCAAAATTAACTTCAAACACACATTTTCTGTGTAGGTTCTGGTAAGTAACTGAAACTTAGGCTTGAAAATCTTTTTAAATGAATAAATAAATAAATCTAAAAATACACCAGCTTCAAACCCAGCATGATCTAGGGAAGTTGGACACTATGTGTTTTTTTTTAATAAATTTATTTATTTTATTTATTTATTTTTGGCTGCGTAGGGTCTTCATTGCTGCGCGTGGGCTTTCTCTGGTTTCGGCAAGCGGGGGCTACTCTTCATTGCGGTGCACGGGCTTCTCATTGCAGTGGCTTCACTTGTTGCGGAGCACGGGCTCTAGGCACGCGGGCTTCAGTAGTTGTGGCACGTGGGCTCTGCAGCTGTGGCTCGTGGGCTCTAGAGCGCAGGCTCAGTAGTTGTGGCGCACGGGCTTAGCTGCTCCGCAGCATGTGGGATCATCCTGGACCAGGGCTCGAACCCGTGTCCCCTGCATTGGCAGGCGGATTCTTAACCACTGCACCACCAGGGAAGCCCGACACTATGTGTTTTAAACTTCCTCCTACTGCGTCTTATATTCTCAGTTAGTTGGCTGGTCATATGGCACATATAGCCTTGATACAAAAGCCAAAGTATGTTGGATGGATGGATAAATGATTAGCTACACAGACAGCTTTGACTACATGAAAAAATTTAATTGCTCTACTGTTGAAAATAACTTCTGTTTATTCAATAAATTAGTCAATAAAAGTACATACAATACCCAATCAATCAGATTAACAACTAATCCCTTCTAAAGACACATATAAAGAAGAAAATAAAAACATGTACTTCCACCATTGTTAGGCCTCTCCAAACTTCTCTCTTTTCCTTCTACATAATGCTTAACTCTTAATATGTTGTATTATGGAAATACTGTGATTTAATAACCATTTCCCTTGGTTATAACAGAATCTTCTTACAAATGTATTTCCTAATTTTATCCTCACGGTGTTCCTGTGAGGCCGACCTTATTACTCCCATTATGCACTTAGGACAAAAGAAGCTCAGGGACATATGTGTCTGCCTAAGGTCAGAGAGTCAGGAAATGGCAGGATCAGAACTTCCATACGACTGATATGAAGTAACTCAAAATTTGTATTTCTGAACTTTCATAAACTTGTTTTACCTGATATCACTTTATATTTGAACTCCCCGTATTAATAATGAACTACACCTCATTACCTAATACTTCTATACAGTAATAATTAACTAATGACTTATGGAACTAATCACTCTTGAATAATAGTTGTCAGTATTCTAAGTACATCCAAACTAATCTAAGGGATCAAACAAAGGCCAAGAGCTTATACTTACATATTAGGTTTTATAAATGAAATCTTTGCCTAAAAGACATTCAAAATTACATTTTAGATTAGATAACTCTTATGAAGAAGAAATTGCCTTTTGATCCTCCACAAGCAGAAAGCATGCCATATGGCCCCACTGCCCTTAACAAAGCCCTGAGAAAAGAATGCGGGAAGCCACTTACAGTAACTAAGGGCAGACACACCACAGGGACCAAAGGTGCATGACATTCTCCCCGAGCACACGATTTCTGTCTGCTTCATCAATATTTTTTTTTCCTCTTTAAAAATTAAGACATAAGTGAAAATGGTTTTTGCTCCCCTTAGGGGTTATCTGAAATAACCTTTTAAGTGGAAGATATTTTCTTCGCTTCAACACAGATTTATTGAATAACACCTGCTTGTTAGATTTAGGCTATGCATGTCTGCATGGTAGCACTCTCCATAATACATGTCAGTCTCTAGCCAGACTACTGGTGACTTTCATCAGGAAATTACAAATTGGGCTGCGGAACACAGGAATGGTCAGTTCCTAGGAATGAACTAGGTGTCTGAAAGTCATAATTGAAAGTAAGTCGAAAGTACGAAAATAGATCAATTGCCCATGTAGTATACCTAAAAAGACAAGATTTTAAAGATAGAGGCTTGGCAAAACGCCTGTTTTTTCTTTTTTTTTCACATCTTTATTAGAATATAATTGCTTTATATTGTTCTGTTAGTTTCTGCTGTATAACAAAGTGAATCAGCTATATGCATACATATATCCCCATATCCCCTCCCTCTTGTATCTCCCTCCCACCCTCCCTAGCCCACCCCTCTAGATGGACACAAAGCACCGAGCTGATCTCCCTGTGCTATGCGGCTGCTTCCCACTAGCTATCTATTTTATATTTGGTGCTGCATAAATGTCCATGCCACTCTCACTTCGTCCCAGCTTACCCTTCCCCTTCCCTGTATCCTCAAGTCCATTCTCTACATCTGTGTCTTTATTCCTGCCCTGCCACTAGGTTCTTCAGAACTTTTTTTTTTTTTAGATTCCATATATATGTGTTAGCATACGGTATTTGTTTTTCTCTTTCTGACTTACTTCTCTCTGTATGACAGACTCTAGGTCCATCCACCTCACTACAAATAACTCAATTTTGTTTCTTTTTATGGTTGAGTAATATTCCATTGTACATATGGGCCACATCTTCTTTATCCATTCATCTGTCGATGGACACTTACGTTGCTTCCATGTCCTGGCTATTGTAAACAGAGCTGCAATGAACACTGTGGTACATGACTCTTTTTGAATTATGGTTTTCTCCGGGTATATGCCCAGTAGTGGGATTGCTGGGTCGTATGGTAGTTCTATTTTTAGTTTTTTAAGGAACCTCCATACTGTTCTCCATAGTGGCTGTATCAATTTACATTCCCACCAACAGCGCAAGAGGGTTGCCTTTTCTCCACACCCTCTCCAGCATTTACTGTTTGTAGATTTTTCGATGATGGCCATTCTGACTGGTGTGAGGTGATACCTCATTGTAGTTTTGATTTACATTTCTCTAATGATTAGGGATGTTGAGCATCCTTTCATGCAATGAAAGGATGTTGCATGCATCCTTTCATGCAATCTGTATATCTTCTTTGGAGAAATGCCTATTTAGGTCTTCTGCCCATTTTTGGATTGGGTTGTTGTTTTTTTTTGATATTGAGCTGCATGAGCTGCTTGTATATTTTGGAGATTAATCCTTTGTCAGTTGCTTCGGTTGCAAATATTTTCTCCCATTCTGAGGATTGTCTTTTCATCTTGTTTATGGTTTCCTTTGCTGTGCAAAAGATTTAAGTTTCATTAGGTCCCATTTGTTGATTTTTGTTTTTATTTCCATTTCTCTAGGAGGTGGGTCAAAAAGGATCTTGCTGTGATTGATGTCATAGAGTGTTCTACCCATGTTTTCCTCTAAGAGTTTTATAGTGTGTGGCCTTACATTTAGGTCTTTAATCCATTTTGAGTTTATTTTTGCGTATGGTGTTAGGGAGTGTTCTAATTTCATTCTTTTACATGTAGCTGTGCAGTTTTCCCAGCACCACTTATTGAAGAGGCTGTCTTTTCTCCATTGTATATTCTTGCCTCCTTTATCAAAAATAAGGTGACCATATGTGTGTGGGTTTATCTCTGGGCTTTCTATCCTGTTCCATTGACCTATATTTCTGTTTTTGTGCTAGTACCATACTGTCTTGATTACTGTAGCTTTGTAGTATAGTCTGAAGTCAGGGAGTCTGATTGCTACAGCTCCATTTTTCCTTCTCAAGATGGCTTTGGCTATTTGGGGTCTTTTGTGTTTCCATACAAGTTGTGAAATTTTTTTTTCTAGTTCTGTGAAAAATGCCATTGGTAGTTTGATAGGGATTGCACTGAATCTATAGATTGCTTTCGGTAGCAAAGTCATTTTCACAATGTTGATTCTTCCAATACAAGAACATGGTATATCTCTCCATCTTTCTGTATCATCTTTAACTTCTTTCATCAGTGTCTTATAGTTTTCTGCATACAGGTCCTTTGTCTCCTTAGGTAGGTTTATTCCTAGGTATTTTGTTATTTTTGTTGCAGTGGTATATGGGAGTGTTTCCTTAACTTCTCTTTCAAATGTTTCATCATTACTGTATAGGAATGCAAGAGATTTCTGTGCATTAATTTTGTATCCTGCTACTTTATCAAATTCATTGAACAGCTCTCGTAGTTTTCTGGTAGCATCTTTAGGATTCTCTATGTATAGTATCATGTCATCTGCAGTTTTACTTCTTCTTTTCTGATTTGGATTCCTTTTATTTATTTTTCATCTCTGACCACTGTGGCTAAAACTTCCAAAACTATGTTGAATAATAGTGGTGAGAGTGGGCAACCTTGTCTTGTTCCTGATCTTAGTGGAAACGGTTTCAGTTTTTCACCATTGAGAACAATGTTGGCTGTGGGTTTGTCATATATGGCCTTTATTATGTTGAGGTAAGTTCCCTCTATGCCTACTTTCTGGAGGGTTTTTATCATAAATCGTTGCTGAATGTTGTCGAAAGCTTTCTCTGCATCTATTGAGATGATCATATGGTTTTTCTCCTTCAATTTGTTAATATGGTGTATCACACTGATTGATTTGCATATATTGAAGAATCCTTGCATTCCTGGGATAAACCCCACTTGATCATGGTGTATGATCCTTTTAATGTGCTGTTGGATTCTGTTTGCTAGTACTTTGTTGAGGATTTTTGCATCTGTGTTCATCAGTGATATTGGCCTATAGTTTTTTTTTGTGCCATCATTGTCTGGTTTTGGTATCAGGCTAATGGTGGTTTCATAGAATGGGTTGGGGAGTTTTCCTCCCTCTGCTATATTTTGGAAGAGTTTGAGGAAGGATAGGTGTTAGCTCTTCTCTAAATGTTTGATAGAATTCACCTGTGAAGCCATCTGGTCCTGGGCTTTTGTTTGTTGGAAGATTTTTAATCACAGTCTCAAGTTCAGTGCTTGTGATTGGTCTGTTTATATTTTCTATTTCTTCCTGGTTCAGTCTCGGAAGGTTGTGCTTTTCTCAGAATTTGTCCATTTCTTCCAGGTTGTCCATTTTACTGGCATATAGTTGCAGTAATCTCTCATGATCCTTTGTATTTCTGCAGTGTCAGTTGTTATTTCTCCTTTTTCATTTCTAATTCTACTGATTTGAGTCTTCTCTCTTTTTTTCTTGATGACTCTGGCTAATGGTTTATCAATTTTGTTTATCTTCTCAAAGAACCAGCTTTTAGTTTTACTGATCTTTGCTATCATTTCCTTTATTTCTGACCTGATCTTTTTAATTTTTTCCTTCTGCTAACTTTGGGGTTTTTTTGTTCTTCTTTCTCTAATTTCTTTAAGTGTAAGGTTAGGTTGTTTATTTGAGATGTTTCTTGTTTCTTGAGATAGGACTGTATTGCTATAAACTTCCCTCTTAGAACTGCTTTTGCTGCATCCCATAGGTTTTGGGTTGTCGTGTTTTCACTGTCATTTGTTTCTAGGTATTTTTTGATTTCTTCAGTGATCTCCTGGTTATTAAGTAGTGTATTGCTTAGCCTCCATGTGTTTGTATTTTTTACAGATTTTTTTCCTGTAATTGATATCTAGTCTCATAGCACTGTGGTCGGAAAAGGTACTTGACATGACTTCAATTTTCTTAAATTAACCAAGGCTTGATTTGTGACTCAAGATATGATCTATCCTGGAGAATGTTCCATGAGCACTTGAGAAGAAAATGTATTCTGCTGTTTTTGGATGGAATGTCCTACAAATATCAATTAAGTCCATCTTGTTTAATGTGTCATTTAAAGCTTGTGTTTCTTTATTTATTTTCATTTTGGATGATCTGTCCATTGGTGAAAGTGGGGTGTTGAAGTCCCCTACTATCATTGTGTTACTGTTGATTTCCCCTTTTATGGCTGTTAGCATTTGCCTTATGTATTGAGGTGCTCCTATGTTGGGTGCATAAATATTTACAATTGTTATATCTTCTTGTTGGATTGATCCCTTGATCATTATGTAGTGTCCTTCTTTGTCTCTTGTAATAGTCTTTATTTTAAAATCTATTTTGTCTGATATGAGAATTGCTACTCCAGCTTTCTTTTGATTTCCATTTGCATGGAATATCTTTTTCCATCCCCTCACTTTCAGTCTGTATGTGTCCCTAGGTCTGAAGTGGGTCTCTTGTTGACAGCATATATATGGGTCTTGTTTTTGTATCCATTCAGCCAGTCTATATCTTTTGGTTGGAGCATTTAGTCCATTTACATTTAAGGTAATTATCGATATATATGTCCCTATTACCATTTTCTTAATTGTTTTTGGTTTGTTATTGTAGGTCTTTTCCTTCTCTTGTGTTTCCTGCCTAGAGAAGTTCCTTTAGCATTTGTTGTAAAGCTGGTTTGGTGGTGCTGAATTCTCTTAGCTTTTGCTTGTCTGTAAAGGTTTTAATTTCTCCGTCAAATCTGAAAGAGATCCTTGCTGGGTAGAGTAATTTTGGTTGTAGTTTTTTCCCTTTCATCACTTTAAATATGTCCTGAAAAAGTCCTTTGTTTAGAGATAAGAAGAAAATTTCTTATCTTTCAAGCATAGGAAGAAAGTTATTTATCTATTGGAAGTAGGTTTTCAAAAATGGTTTATCTTTCTCACTGGCCATTGGGATTAAGTTAAAGAGTTGTGACTTTGTAAGTAGATACATGGGCAAAGAAGAAACGGAACTTAGTTATAAATCTAAATGCCAGATTTGATACTAGCTATTTGTGAGACTGAAAGAGGAGTATGAGACTTAAGAAATTAATTCTGGCCATTAATGCTGTCAAACTGCAGAGCATGTTTTATATGCCTTCAATGACGGATGGGCGGATTCAGTCCAGTGGGATGAAGCTACAAAGTGATGTGTGTGCAATGGGAGCCCCGTCTTTTTTTTTTCCAGTTGTGTTAGTTTCTGCTATACAGTGAAGTGAATCAGTTATATTTATACATATATCCCCTCCCTCTTGGACCTCCCTCTGCCCCCCATCCCACCCATCTATGTCTTCACACAGCACCGAGCTGAGAAATCTGTGCTATACAGCAGGTTCCCATTAGCTATCTATTTTACACATTGTAGTGTATTTATGTCAAATCTAATCTCATCTTTGGTAGGGAATCCCCAAATATTTTGAGTGGTAGAAGTCAGATACTGCCCAAATGTTCACTGAACTGGCCAAAAGAGATCATTGGTCAATGCTCTGGCCTAGTTTCTTGCCCACTGGTGGTTGCGCTATATCACAGCAACAATAAATCTACAAGCCAAAAGGTGGAATTTGCAACCAAAATAAAGCTGACAAAAATTGGACAGCTCCTAACTGAGTTGGCCAGCTCTTGTGGAAAACCATTCAGAAAACTATAATTACAAATCTTTTTGTTGTGATGCCTAAAGGGATTACAGGTAAAGCAAAAAGAAATCATACTCAACAGGCAATAACACTAGTCTCAGGGAAAAAGTACTGAAAGTGTCTACCTGAACTCAGCTGTAATAGTTCCAGCAAAAGTTTCATGCAAATAAATGTTCACATTAAAATTTAGATGATGACACTAGAACCAAATACTTGATAAAACAGTCTTTTAGTATTCAACATCTGCAGTTACAGCAAAATAACCTTTGGGTGTATTTAACTTATACAATGCTCCTTGATATTTATACAAAAGACCACCCAAAACTGACTTTAACATAGTACTGTGTCATATACACTTAAACCTACAAGGAGGGAGAAGAAAAGCTAGGATAGGATCACCATTGTGAAAGGCCACAAAACGAAGCCAAAGCACTGGCTATTAGAATGCATATTAATTGTTCAAGGAATAACAATGTTCTGCCTCCCAGCTGTAGATGGCATCTGAACACCTCAAGGTACTCTCCTCTTTAGAATTGTGGTTCTGTCAGCTAATTGGAAGAAGAAGAAATAAGACGAGCAAGAGTAGCAACTTCTGTTTATAACTGACTAAGAAAGGACATCCATTTACACTTCAAAAAACAAAGCATAATCATTTCTTTTTCCAGAAAAGTGGAGAAACACAACTTGGCAATTGAAATGTTAAGGATCTGGTTGTTATAACAAGTATTACAAGCTTCTTTGGAATTCTAATTATAAAATAGCTGGTTTTGCTGTAAATTGGGATCTATGTGTTATATATGTTTGAAAAGCAAAATAACTCATCCTAATTGCTTTAATATTTACTTAATATCTGTGCCATTATGTGGCCCCACCACCTACTCCATTCCAAAGAATTACATGGATTATGAAGGTCTTTCAGGTATATGCCTAATCTAGTGGCCCAAGAATAAAAGGCACAAAATAAATGTTTACCAAATGAACAAACTGTTATGAAAAAAGGTTATTTTTATGTCATTCATCATGAAGAAATTGTATTTCTAACAGTACTTTTTATGATAGATGGATTTACTAAATAACTTCATGGTATAAAGGAAAATGAAATCTCACAAGGGCACAACTGCTAAGAGCATACAGATTGCTTCATTATTTTTATTGTGTTAGCACTCACATTCCTGATAGACAGAAACTGCTACCAAGGCCCATATGAAAGTTACACTGAAATCAGTGTGAATCTTATAGGCAAAGAACTAGAGGATTTAAAATGAAATCAAGTGCAAACCTCTCTGGTGTTATGCCAGTTCAATGACTTGTGAAGTTTTGAATCTGTCCTTAGAGACTATAAATTAATTCCTAAGGATTATCTTCCCTGCTAGGTAAAAGGCAGAACTGAAATTGAGGGAGGAAAACTTTGTTCAATTAAGTAAATTGCTTTATGCAAAAGGAGGTTTTTTTCAGACCTTCAGAGTTGTTGCCTGGATTCTGAGAGAGAAAAAGGTTCACGCTCCTTCCACAAGCTCAACACGTTTTTAAATAAATGATCCACCTGGAACCTGCCTGAAATTCTGTATCTTGAAATTCAGGTGTTGATGTCAGGGTATTAAGTACATGAAAAAGATATACTGATATATACATTAATAGTTATCTCACTAAGTCAATTTAAATTCTATTAAATGAGCTGTTTAAAAATAAATTTGAAGTTCTTTCTCAACTTGAATTACGAGGAAGGAATGAAAGTTTTCTAAGTACGAACGTAAAACAAAGTGTTGTTTACTACTTCTTTGCCTATTTCTTAATAGACTTTGAATTCTGAGCTTATGTGAGAATAAATGCCTGAGTTTTAATGACTTGCCTTTTTTTAAACATTCTCCTATAATTCTACACAAGTGAACAGTGAACAGAGCCAAGAATAAGACAAACAAGCTGTCTTATGACAAGCACCAAGCCAAGGTGTACAATCTAGCAAGAGTAAAAAGGAAAACACACACACTATAAATAAACTACAGCAAAATCGTAGAATGGGAACCTCATCGCAAACCTTAAAGAAAAACCAGAGTTTAATTCAAAACTACTTGGCTACCTTAACAGAATGTGAGGGAAAACCTAGGCCTCACAAGACAGGAACTTTCTGATGTGTTAAAATGAGAAAAAAAATCAGAAAGAAAAATAAAGTGGAAAAATTAAAATCAAAATGAAAAAAAGAAAGATCAAACAAGCAAATCTGTATCACATAAATTAGCACAGTCTCTCAGGAAAGTAATTTGGTAATATCTAGAAACATAATAGGCACATACCCTTTGCCCAAGGAAGATGGCTACTAGAAATTTATCCCACAGCTATATTCCCCAGGAATATGCGAAAATGTGTGTAAATGTATGTGCACCATGTCACGTTTCACAATAACAAAATTTATACACAAACCAACCATTCATGAGGAAATGAATTGTTAATATAGCCATTAAATGGAAAATACATCCATTGTATAGAAGACTGCACAGTACATAAAGAAAAATAAGGAAATCTATATGTACAGAGATAAATCTATATTTTTATGTGAAAAAGAAGCTAGTTACAGAGCAGAATGTTGTGCAAATAAATAAGAACATATGTCTGCATATGCCTAGATAATTTATGGAAGAATAGACAAGCAAGTCTCAACTGTTTATTCCTGGGAAGAAAAATGGTGGCAGCAGATGTGGGTGGAAGTTTAGGACGCCTTTTTCTTACTTTACACCATTCCTTACTGATGAATCTCTTAATCAACTAGCATTTATTTAGAAAATTTAAAAGAGTATGAAAAATATAGTCAAAGTTTTCTTTAAATTGTATTATATCTAAATATACACTCAAAAATTTTTCCTAGATTTATTTTTAGGTCACAATAAAAAGACACAGAAATGTATGTCGAGTATAATTACATAAAATACATGTGTACATATATATGCACAAATGTATACAGAAAACCTTCCAGAACTCTACCTATCAAAAATTATTAAAGGAATAAGATTGTGCCAGAAGGCGGTATATGGTGGGTGGATCAAGGTAAAAGTAAGGTGTGATTCTTGTGTTTTATTCTACTATATCTCCTTATTTTGAAATTTTTATTTATAGGGGACATGAATTCCTGCATTATTTTTGCAATTCTGTAAAATAAAATTAAAGACAGCTCCGATATGTAGGAATTATTTAAGCTTCTAAAGAAGAGAGGGAAAAAAATGGCAAGAAATAAGAGAGATGCAACAATGTGAATATACCTAACACTACTGAACTGTAGACTTCAAAATGATTAAGATGATAGATATTATGTGTATTTTACCACAATAAAAATTTTAAAAATGAAAGAAAGGAGAAATAAGATAACAGAAGTGGTGCACAGAAAAACAAACCAACCTAAGAATTACAGAGGATTTGGAATGATACAACAACACACTACTGCAAACTTTCCAGGAAAGTAAAAGGACCCAAACAAATATGCATGTTTAAGGTTTCCCCATTATACAGATCAGTGATCTCCCAAGGCAGACAAGTACATTCCTAGAGGTGTTACTGATCGATCCCTTGCAGCATAGGAAGCAAATACTGGAGGTTCTATTTTCATTCATTTTAATCTCATCTTCTTGTATATCCATTTATTAATTTCTACATATTAATTATTGATATGATTTACAGATATATTAGAAGAGCAGAACATGGACATAATTCATAAATAAAAATACCTATACTGGGGGCATGATGAGAAGGAGCATATAATGTAAAATATTTGAAGATTACCTTTTTTAAGGCAATATTTCTGAGGGGCAACCATGAATGGACATATTCTTGCCAGATATCTAAAGACAAAGAAAAACAAAAAGACTTCTAGGCAGAAAAAAACAAGTTATGTGTAAAAGAATAAAAATCCAAACTGTCCTCATTTTACTCTGCAACACTAAAAGTCGAATAAGGTTGAGCAGTGCCTGAAGATTTTTTCAGAGAGAACTCTTGTGATTCAATAATTGTATTTCCAGGAAGAAATTACAGAAGAGAAATATATGTTCTGATTCACAGCATCTTAGAAAATATATTACCTGTGTATTTTTCTTGAACAAAATACTTGAGAGAGTAATCCAAACAACTGAGGGAGTTATCACAACTATGGATCAAAAAATGCCACATTATGAAAAGTTGATGGCAGTTAATGAAGCCAAAGAACAGTATGTATAAAATTAAAATCAAATGTAGTCTTTGGGAGAAAAAAAATTACATCAACATCAGGAATCTGGGTCTTCAATGTCAAATTTTGCTACCTAAAACTTAGAAATGGGGGATTGAGGAGAAAGGACAATTATCTAAAAATGGTACTGCCAGGAAAAGAAGATAAAGATAAGAAAAACTGGAGTTTTTGTTTTAAAGCCAAAAAACCTTCATTGGCATTTTTTAAAATTAATTTTATTGGAGTACAGTTCCTTTACAATGTTGTGCTAGCTTCTACTGTACAGCAAAATGAATCACCTATACATACACGTATATCCCCTCTTTTTTGGATTTCCTTTCCATTTAGGTCATCACAGTGCATTAAGTAGAGTTCTCTGTGCTATACAGTATGTTCTCATTAGCTGTCTATTTTATACATAGTATCAATAGTGTACATGTGTTAATCCCAATCTCCCAGTTCCTCCCACCCCCCCTTCCCCCTTCGTATCCATACATTTGTTCTCTACGTCAGTGTCTCTATTTCTGCTTTGCAAATAAGATCATGTATACCATTTTTCTAGATTCCACATATATGCGTTAATATATGACATTTGTTTTGCTCTTTCTGATTTACTTCACTCTGCATGACACTCTCTAGGTCCATCCACGTCTCTACAAATGACCCAATTTCATTCCTGTTTATGGCTGAGTAATATTCCATTGTATATATATACCACATCTTTATCCATGTCTCTGTTGATGGATATTTAGGTTGCTTCCACATGCTGCCTATTGTAATTAGTGCTGCTATGAACATTGGGGTGCATGTGTCTCTTTGAATTATGGTTTTCTCTGGGTATATGCCCAGGAGTGGGATTGCTGGGTCATATGGTAGTTCTATGTTTACTTTTTAAGGAACCTCCATACTGTTCTCCATGTTGGCTGTATCAATTTATGTTCCTACCAACAGTGCATGAGGGTTCCCTTAACTCCACACCCTCTCCAGCATTTATTGTTTGTAGACGTTTTGATGATGGCCATTCTGACCAGTGTGAGGTGATACCTCATTGTAGTTTTGATTTGCATTTCTCTAATAATTAGGGACGCTGAGCAACTTTTCATGTGTTTCTTGGCCATCTGCATGTCTTCTTTGGAGAAATGTCCATTTAGGTCTTCCATCCATTTTTTGATTAGGTTGTTTGTTTTTTTGATATTGAGCTGCATGAGCTGCTTGTATGTTTTGGAGATTAATCCTTTGTCAGTTGCTTCGTTTGCAAATATTTTCTCCCATTCTGACAGCTGTCTTTTTGTCTTGTTAATAGTTTCCTTTGCTGTGTAAAAGCTTTTAAGTTTAATTAGGTCCCATTTATTTACTTTTGTTTTTATTTTCATTATGCTAGGAGGTGGGTCAAAAAAGATCTTGTTGAGATTTATGTCAAAGAGTGTTCTGCCTATGTTTTCCTCTAAGAGTTTTACAGTGTCTGGCAATACATTTAGGTCTTTAATCCATCCGAGTTTATTTTTTGTGTATGGTGTTAGGGAGTTTTCTAATTTCATTCTTTTACATGTAGCTGTCCAGTTTTCCCAGCAACACTTATTGAAGGGGATGTCTTTTCTCCACTGTATATTTTTGCCTCCTTTGCCATAGATTAGGTGACCATATGTGCGTGGGTTTATCTCTGGGCTTTCTATCCTGTTCCATTGACCTATATTTGTTTTCCTGGCAGTACCATACTGTCTTGATGACTGTAGCTTTGTAGTATAGTCTGAAGTCCGGGAGCCTGATTCCTCCAGCTCCATTTTTTTCTCAAGATTGCTTTGGCTATTTGGGGTCTCTTGTGCTTCCATACAGATTGTAAAATTTTTTGTTGTAGTTCTGTGAAAAATGCCATTGGTAATTTGATAGGGATTGCATTCAATCTGTAGATTGCTTTGGGTAGTATACTCATTTTCACAATATTCATTTTTCTAATCCAAAAACATGCTATATCTCTCCATCTGTTTGTGTCATCTTTGATTTCTTTCATCAGTAGCTTACAGTTTTCTGCATACAGGTCTTTTCCCTCCTTAGGTAGGTTTATTCCTAGGTGTTTTATTCTTTTTGTTGTAATGGTAAATGGGAGTGTTTCTCTAACTTCTATTTCTGATCTTTCATTGTTAGTGTATAGGAATGCAAGACATTTCTGTGTATTAATTTTGTATCCTGTGACTTTACTAAATTTATTGATTAGCTCTAATAGTTTTCTGGTGGAATCTTTAGGATTTTCTATGTATAGAAAATGTCATCACGTCATCTGCAAACAGTGACAGTTTTACTGCTTCTTTTTCAATTCGGATTCCTTTTATTTCTTTTTCTTCTCTGATTGCTGTGGCTAGGACTTCCAAAATTATGTTGAATAATAGTGGCATGAGTGGACACCCTTGTCTTGTTCCTGACCTTAGAGGAAATGCTTTCAGTTTTTCACCACTGAGAATGATGTTCGCTGTTGGTTTGTCATATATGGCCTTTATTATGTTGAGGTGGGTTCCCTCTATGCCCATTTTCTGGAGAGTTTTTATCATAAATGGGTGTTGAATTTTGTCAAAAGCTTCTGCATCTATTGAGATGATCATATGGTTTTTACTCTTCAATTTGTTAATATGGTGTATCACATTGATTGATTTGCATATATTGAAGAATCCTTGCATCCCTGGGATAAGTCCCACTTGATCATGGTGTATGATCCTTTTAATATGCTGTTGGATTCTGTTTGCTAGTATTTTGTTGAGGATTTTTGCATCTATGTTCATCAGTGATATTGGCTTGTAGTTTTTTTTTTTGGTTTTTTGTAGTATCTTTGGCTGGTTTTGGTATTAGGGTGATGGTGGCCTCATAGAATGAGTTTGGAAGTGTTCCTCCCTCTGCTATATTTTGGAAGAGCTTGAGAAGGATGGGTGTTTAGCTCTTCTCTAAGTGTTTGATAGAATTCACCTGTGAAGCCATCTGGTCCTGGACTTTTATTTGTTGGAAGATTTTTAACCACAGTTTCAATTTCATTACTTGTGCTTGGTCTGTTCATATTTTCTATTTCTTCCTGCTTCAGCCTTGGGAGATTGTACATTTCTAAGAATTTGTTCATTTCTTCCAGGTTTCCCATTTTATTGGCATGTAGTTGCTTGTAGTACTCTCTTATGATCCTTCATATTTCTGTGGTGTCCATTGTAACTTCTCCTTTTTCATTTCTAATTTTGTTGATTTGAGTCTTCTCATCTTTCTTGATGAGTCTGGCTAATGGTTTATCAATTTTGTTTATCTTCTCAAAGAACCAGCTTTTAGTTTTATTGATCTTTGCTATTGTTTCCTTCATTTATTTTTCATTTATTTCAGATATGACCTTTATGATTTCTTCTGCTAACTTTGGGGTTTTTTTGTTCTTCTTTCTCTAATTGCTTTAGGTGCAAGGTTAGGTTGTTTATTTGAGATGTTTCTTGTTTCTTGAGGTAGGATTGTATTGCTATAAACTTCCATCTTAGAACTGCTTTTGCTGCATCCCATAGGCTTTGGATCATCATGTTTTCATTGTCATTTATTTCCAGGTATTTTTTGATTTCCTCTTTGATTTCTTCAGTGATCTCTTGGTTATTTAGTAGCATATTATTTAAGTCTCCATGTGTTTGTATTTTTTACAGTTTTTTTCCTGTAATTGATTTCTAATCTCATAGCACTGTGGTCATCATTAAGGACTATATTCATAATGTGCAAGTGTATTAGACAACAAAACATCTGAACTTCACATGAAGCTTCACAAGAAGTTATTTCAATGCTTATGTTTTCCAATATAGAACTAGGTTATTGACATCAAAATTGAATTTTTTTTCCTAAAGAACATAGTCATTGCAGCAAAATATTTGATGCTCCTAAATTTCAGAAAAGAAAATAATATATCTTTACTATGCCATTTCAAAACTCTCTTCCTTTTTCCTCCAGGCTAAGTATTGAGGGCTAAAATAATGTTAATATGTGGATTTGGACAATTTATGCTTTCTTAAAGTAAAAGTAACACCTTATATTAAAAATATAGGATTAAAAAAATCTAGTTTATGCTTTGGCTGAAGCAAATGTCTACATGAATAGAAACGTTTATAACAGTTTCTCAGAAAACCTGCAATTATATCTATCTAGATCAATGGTTCTCAAAGGGTGGCAATTTTACTCCCCAGGGGAAATTTGGTTATATATGGAGACATTTTTGGTTGTCACAGGTGGGGAGGGAGGTGCTGTTGGCAGGCATCTAGTTGGTAGATGCCAGGGAGGTTAATAATCATCCTACAATGCACAGACCTGCTGAACACAACAAAAAACTACAAGCTCAAAATATATGTAAGCGCTGAGGTTATATAACCCTGATCTAGATAGATGGGTATAATTTCAGTATTTTCTATAGCTCTATTACAAATATGTGTGTGATTCTGCATACACAGGAATTAATGCAAGGATAACATAACTTGGGAGGAGGAAAGTCACTTTTTATTTTTCTAGTTACAGCAATAAAAAGGACTCATATGCTTATTATATATAACTAAATTTTTATTTAAGCCCTAATAGCATTATCTTTTAAGCTATTCTTAAATGTGTTAGGGAATACAAGGTTTGATAACTTTGAGTGGATTTTAAATAGCCCCAAAAGATTTAAGTTAGAAATAAGGTTGGGCTCAAAATGGAAGTCAAAATAGTACCCTGCTAAACTATTTATCTTAATTTCAAAATGAGGCATTTGAGTAAAATCTTAAAACAAAAGTACGATTTAGATGTGAGACATCTAAATAGCACTGGAAACAAAAGCAAGAGTATACTGAAACAGTATGGCAGGCATTAGGAATACAGGAACAGTGAATGACTCAGTTGGTTAGAAACCAAAGTAGGTAAACATTTGTAGAGGCAAGAGGCCAGAAAACAAACAAACAAAAAACTTGGCTGGATAGAGTTTAGGCTTAGACTTTAGAGAATTTAAATACTGTGCCAAAGCAATCACAAATAATTTGAGGGCAATGAAAAGTCATTTGGGTAACAAAATCGGCCATAGAAAAAAAGCTCCCCAAACTTCATTTACAGTTATCTTCAGAGTCTATTTCCAACTACTCTAATTGTGGTGTGTTTGTACTGCTATGTGGTCCCTATGAGAATAACAGTACAAATGAATATGTACAATAAATGCTTTCATTGTGTTGGTAGTGGACTCGAACTCTTCCCCATGTCACATAAAATACAGCAAATCAAACCAGTGATTCAGAAATTGAGGAAAAGACAGAAGCAATGATTTTTTTTAAGTTATTTCTGAGATATACATTGTAAAGTAATAACTAGAATTATGACTTATAACATTATCCCAGAACATATAAGATTTTTAGAAATTTCATGTAATGAGAAATGAATAATTTTTAATATTAAAAGTTAAATGGGTCTTCCCTGGTGGCACAATGGTTAAGAATCCGCCTGCCAATGCAGGGGACGTGGGTTCGAGCCCTGGTCTGGGAGGATCCCACATGCCACAGAGCAACTAAGCCTGCGAGCCACAACTACTGAGCCCGTGTGAACTACTTCACAACTACTGAAGCTCGCATGGCTAGAGCCCATGCTCCGAAACAACAGAAGCCACTGAAATGAGAAGGCTGTGCACCACAACGAAGAGTAGCTCCCGCTCGACACAACTAGAGAATGCCTGCCTGCAGCAACACAGACCCAATGCAGCCATAGATAGATAGATAGATAGATAAATTTATTTTAAAAAATTAAATGTATTTATAGGATAGATGACAATGATCCAACATATACATCAAAAATTGTTTCTGCAGAAGGCAAATAAGGATTGAATGATTATCATATAAATAAATGCATTGATAAATAAGAAAAAGAATCTTTGATGGATAACTGTATTTTACTTTGCATTTCAGACAAAGTAAAATACAAACAAGCAAATAACCATATCAACAGAAAGGCACATTCTATCTTTAACATTTCTAAGATGAAAATCTTAATATTTAAAGAATGTAAAATATTAATGGCCTTAACAAATCCTGGACTTATTAGCTATTAGTTTTATTTCTATACTGCCTACAACCATATCTGTATAATAAAGATATCTTAGTAGTTAGGTGGAAAAAATGTTAATGTCCTTAATATATCAATATAAACAATTCTTACAAATCAATGAGAAAAACATCAGTAAAAATGCATAAAGAACATAAAACTGAATTCCATATAAGAGAAACACATTTCCATTAAACAGGAAAATATGGTAAAATTCAAATGAACTATTAATCATGTGATTAGGAATTATAACAAAATACCACTTCTTACCTGTCTAATTGGTAAAAGCTAAAATTATATTGGGGATAATAGGATAAAACTCTCTCATGATACTGGGGAGTGTACGTTGGTACAATTTTTGCAAAAGGATATTTGATAAGAATTAAGGATATTAACTACAGTCCAAGAAATTTCCTCTCATAATTAGGGATTCATGCAAAGATTTATATCTGAGTATATTCATCACATTATTATTCCCTATAGGGAAAAGCACAAAAATGATATTAGTAATATGAAACACTATGTACCATTATAAACAAGGTTCTTAAAACTAAGTGTATTAAAGAAAGCTCTCTGACATGTAAAAAAGAACAGGATATGAATAGCTTACACTGAACGATCCAATTTTTTTTAAAAAGAGAAAAACATACTCATAAAGATTTAGAAAGATATAAAATAAAGTCAATTTTCAAAATCTCTGCATAATAAGATTATAACTGATTTTTGTTTAAACATTTGTCCTTATTTTTCCATTCGAAAACTGATGTTGAATTCCTTTATAGTTAAAATATGCTGATTGTCATGTTTCTTTTTAAACATTAAAGAGAAAATATAGGTTAATTTTCTAAGAGCTGAAAATATTTACCCTCAGATTTTCTCTCTGTAACAAAAAAAGAAAATGATAGTAAACAACATTTATGTTCCCATCTTATTACTTGACAGACTTTTTCTTAACCACTTCTATCACTTTCCTTCATCATCCTAGAAATTAATGTTGGTCTCCTCTACTATTCATCACTTCCCCTCCTTTATGTCTAAGGCACAAAGTATAGACACTATGTAGCTTACTTTTCCCAGTATGAATTTGGATGCATGTCCATAGAATTCTGCAAGGAAAGGTTATTATCCATGAACTTATATACATTCAGGTTTTTAATCACACCCATAGGAAATGAAGACACATATAATGAGATGTAAACTGACTCAGAAAAGTTGTCAACCAAATTCACACTCCACAAAAATCACTGATATACTAACAAAAAAGAATTAATGAATTAACAATGCTTTTGTAGAAAAATATAGGACTGAGCATTGAAACCAATGAAAGACATAAGAAGAGGTAACATACATGCAAATAATGGTTATATGTTTAACGAGAATAAATATATAACAAAATTATAAAATAAACATTAAACATAGTTTAAAAGAAAGGAAGAATGAAAATAAAAACAGTATTTAAATCTCAGTTATACTTAATGGAGATGAAAATGAAATGTCAGGCAAGAAATAACAATAAGAATTTAAAACTCGGTTAAACTATATGAAATTATCATTCTTATAGATGAAAATCAATTGGGTGTTAGCAATTTCAGAAGAATCCATCTAATGTTTTTGAAGTCCTAGCTTATTAGATAAATGTCTAAGATGTGAAGTGCTGTAATAAAAATCCAAAATGAATGTAACACAAGCTGACTACTCTCCAAACCATCACAAACGAAAGAAGGAAAAAACACAATTTATCAAGAAAAACAAATAAAAAACAGCACAAAGTTGGAAGTTAGGGTTTAGTATCCAGATTTCATTGTTAAAATCTCTCTCATAAATGAAGAGATCATTTCAATTACAGGAATCTTCCATGATCCCAAAGTAATCCATTCCTGTCACATGTTGGACAGAAACCATTGGTCAGGGGAAGTCTATACTTCATTATTTTAAATAATAAAAACAATAATGCCTACTCAGCCCATTCAAAAGCCCCAATCGATTTTTTTCAAATGTCACAAAACACTTCTTAACAGCTACATAATGATCCACCAAAGACTGCCACATAATATAGAACATTTAAAAATCAATTATATACTTAACATCATTAATAAGCTAATGTTTAAAATGTTAATGCATTCATTAGTATTTAAGCATGGCATATAATGACACAATGCAGTTTCACTGAAATGACTGTATACTATAAAATAAATAAACCAAGAAAATACACGAATGTAGGTAAATAAGGATATGTGAATGGAAATGCTTATGTTTTTATTGAATTTCCTTCTATATGTTTTATCACTTCTAACTTTACTTGTTACGCACAGGCATTTTTAGGCTTCCTAAGCACACTTACTTTCTTCATAATCTTTCCCATTTCCTTTGAAGATGTTTTCCCACCATCTTTGTGGGAAAGGTGACAACAAGACTGTATATGTTTAAGTAATACAAGCATGACGTGTTGACCTACTGGTGAAAGGTGACATAATTTTTAATATTTTAAAATTTTAAATATTTTTGTTGGAAGATGGGTGAGAATGTATCATAGCAGGTTACTGATTCAGATTTGGGGTAAATATTTTTGCAGATCACTATAATTAATACTCAGAGACTGAGATTTCAGGTAGCAAAGGATTATCTTTTTTTAATTAAATTTAATTATGTTCAGAAAATCTATAATTTAAGCCTTCTGTAAATGTGTGACTATGTAAATGCCGCTAATATGTTCACAGAAACATCAAAATTTATATAAGGCCTTCTTTTTGAGAAATATGTAATACTTGAGAAAATAAAGTGGGAGCAATTCAGTCACACACATTACCACAAAATCTCAGGTTTAGAAAAAATTTAGAAATTATACAGGTCTCTCTCCTTCTCCTTTACTCTGAAGAGGTAAAATGATACTTGAAATTGCAATAAAGATGGAACAGAGTTAGAATTCAAACCCCTGGTTTTCGGACGCCGTATCAGTGCTCACAAGTCTTATAACGTGAAAGAAACTATATGAAACTATTTTCAAAGGTTTTAAAATAAGTAACACTGCTTGGATTGGAAGAATTAATATTGTTAAGATGGTAATACTACCCAAAGCAATCTACAGATTTGATGCGATCCCTAACAAATTACCCATGACATTTTTCACAGAACTAGAACAAATAATCCTAAAATTTATATGAAACCATAGAAGACCCAGAATTGCCAAAGCAATCCTGAGGAAAAAGAGCAAAGCAGGAGGCATAACCCTCCCAGACTTCAGACAACACTACAACGCTACAGTAATCAAAACAGTGTGTTATTGGCACGAAAACAAACATATGGATCAATGGAACAGAATAGAGAGCCCAGAAGTAAACCTATACACCTACAGTCAATTAATCTTCGACAAAGAAGGCAAGAATATAAAATGGGAAAAAGTCTCTTCAACAAGTGGTGCTGGGAAAGTTGGACAGTTGCATGTAACTCAATGAAGTTAGAACACACCCTCACACCATGAACAAAAATAAACTCAAAATGGCTTAAAGACTTTAAAATAAGATATGATACCATAAAACTCCTAGAAGAGATCATAGGCAAAACATTCTCTGACATAAATCGTACCAATGTTTTCTTAGGTCAATCTCCCAAGGCAATAGAAATAAAAACAAAAATAAACAAATGGGACCTAATCAACCTTACAAGCTTTTGCACAGCAAAGGAAATCATAAACAAAATGAAAAGACAACCTGTGGAATGAAACAAAATACTTGCAAACGATGCGACCAACAAAGACTTAATTTCCAAAATATAGGAACAGCTCATACAACTCAACAACAAAAAAACAAACACCCCAATCAAAAAATGGGCAGAAGACCTAAATAGACATTTCTCCAAAGAAGACATACATACGGCCAATAGGCACATGAAAAGATGCTCAACAACGCTAATTATTAGAGAAATGCAAGTCAAAACTACAATGAGGTACCACCTCATACCGGTCAGAATGGCCATCATTAAAAAGTCTACAAATAACAAATGCTGGAGAGAGTGTGGAGAAAAGGGAACCCTCTTACACTGTTGGTGGGAATGTAAATTGGTGCAGCTACTATGAAAAACAGTATGGAGGTTCCTCAAAAAATAAAAATAGAGTTGCCATATGATCCAGCCATCCCACTCCTGGGCATACACCAGACAAAACTATAATTCGAAAAGATACATGCACCTCATGTTCATAGCAGCACTATTTACAATAGACAAGACATGGAAACAACCTAAATGAATGAATGGATTAAGAAGATGGGGTGTATATATTTATACAATGAAATATTACTCAGCCATCAAAAAAGAATGAAATAATGCCATTTGCAGCCACATGGATGGACCCAGAGATTATCATACTAAGCAAAGTAAGTCAGAAGGAGAAAGACAAACACCGCATGATATCACTTATATGTGGAATCTAAAATACGATACAAATAAACATACCTATGAAACAAAAACAGACTCACAGATACAGAGAACAGTCTTGTGGTTGACAAGGGGGAAGGGGGGTAGGGGAGGGAAGGAATGGGAGTTTGGGATTAGCAGAGGCTAACTATTATATATAGGATGGATAAACAACAAGGTCCTACAGTATAGCACAGGGAACTATATTCAATATCCTGTGACAAGCCATAATGGAAAAGAATATGAAAAAGAATTTTATATATATATATATATATATATATATATATATATACACACACACACACACACACACATATATATATGTATAACTGAGTCACTTTGCTGTACAGAAGAAATAATTAACAAAACATTGTAAATCAATTATATTTCAATAAAAATCTTAAAAAATTAAAATTGTTTTAAATTTAAAAAATTAAGTAACACTGAAATTCAACTTTTATACTCTGTCAACTGCATTTTTCTGGTTGTGAGCAATTGACAGCTATCAATGGTTGGGAATTTGAACATATACAGATAATGAAAATATCTAAGTCAACAGCGTCATCTATACAAAAGGCACTATACAAAAGTAACCAAGTTTTTAAAGTATTAGTTAAATGTAAGAGCAAAACGTCACCTGACATAATTTAATCTATATGCAGTCTCAATGTAAATGAAGGCAAATGAAAGCTTGCAGGGGGAACTCTCTATAGTATTTTATTTCTTGTAGCTATAGCACAGCCATTATGCACATGTGTTCTTGATTTGGACTCCACGGCCTGAGTCTGCCTCCTGGCTCTAACATTCAATGGCCCTGTGACCTTGAGAAAGTTATTTAATCTGTGCTTCAGTTTATTCATCTGTATAATGTAAACAATAATAGTACCTACCTCATGGTGTTGTTCTGAAGATTCCATCATAGAATGCATGAAAGTACTTAGAATAGTATAAAAGTACTTAGAATAGTGCTTGGCAAACTTAATAAATATTAACTATCATTATTCCATTTTATACTTTTCTAGTCTTTGGTTTTAAAATATAATTACGGTACATTTAGTCATTCTGAATTAGGACACAGTCTATCTTCATTGCCTACTAGGTCTTACACCATCAAAAAACAAGTAGATTACACTTCCTTAAAAAACTGAAATAATACAGTTATTGCAGAATAAAAATACATTGACTTAGAGATGATATTTCCATTTTTAATGTATAAACAACATGGATGAACTTTTTTTACTTGCTGTAAATATCAAAATAAATGTGGCCTAATACTCTACTGGTAATTACCACCATTTAACAATGTTAATGAAATGCAGTTAATTATTTTTGAGTAACAAAATAACTATCATTATTTGCCACTTCTATATTACTTCCTAAGTTTTCTTATGTACTTAGGTTTCTTTTTTTCCTGAATCATTCAAGTTTAAAATGGTAAGGGCAAATGTGAACGATATTATTTACTGATCATCAAGTAATATTTGAGTAAGATTACTGATGATAATAATATTATAAGGAAGACAGCATAGATTTGAAATTTCAAGAAAGATATATAAACACACTACAAAATATACTGGTCAAAATGCACATGGTGTATTATTTCTCAAAAGTTTCTAAAGAGTTATTTAAACACCACAATATAAAAATGACTGTGCAGTATGTACAAGAATGTTATATGTAATCTTTCATACTTTCCTCACAATTCAGACATAACTGAAACTATGAGAGGATAAATAAATTGCCCACAACCAGACAATATATAAGTAGTGTTATTGGGCCCCAGTCTCAAATCTCCCTGACACCAATTTTATCCTTCTTAACACTTAACATATACTACCTTCCAGCCACTGATATAATGTCATTAACAGCCAGCACCAGAATAAGCTTTATTTTACTGTAGCAATTGGTATATTTTCTATTCCCTCATGATAAAAAAAAATTTCACTGCATTTCTCCTTTACCATATAGCCTGCCAGATCTCAGAGGTTCAACTATAGTGAACTATACTGTCCTAATCCATTGCAAGTTGATACTTTTTCAGTTGCCCTAGGAACTGAGGAAAGATAACTTAATTGAGACTGTGGGACAAGTGATAAAAGTAGAATCCCGATTTTTGGAACTTACCACAATATTCACTTTAATGAGACTAAGTAGATACCAACTCTGTCCCTCAAAAATGCAAATACATTATATTTGAATAATTTTTACTTAGATACTGCCATAATATTAATATTCACAGTTATCAACAGTAGTCATAAAATATTGATATTCTGTAAGACACTAAATTTCAAACACTGATTTCCTATAACACACTAATTGTAAAGTTTGTTAGTAGTTGATAAACTTTTTCTGCAAAGAGCCGAGAGTAAGCATTTTCAGCTTTGCAGGTCATATGGTCTCTGTCAACTCTATTGTAGCCTGAAAGCAGTCACAGACAATATATTAACCAATGAGTATGGCTGTGTTCCAATAAAACTTTATTTAGAAAAATAGGCAGTGCACCAGATTGGACTGCAGGCCCAAGTTTGCCAGTCCTAGCCACAGTCCACTAATACTGTGTTGACAGTCTAAAATCCTTCACATAGAGACTGCAAATGAAGACACATGGTTTATTCGTGTTAAGCAAAGAAAAATAACTTTTCCAATTAACTTTCTTCAGCAGTTATCTCTAAATAAGTTTCATGCAGGATGGGTGCACAAAATATAACCCAAATAGAGCTGATTTTTTTTTACCTCTTTAAAAACTTATTTTTAATTTTTATTTATTTAGTTTATCCTGGTTGCACCAGGTCTTAGTTGTGGCATGTGTGCTCCTTAGTTGCAGCATGCATGTGGGATCTATTTCCCTGACCAGGGATGGAACCTGAGTCCCCTGCATTGGAGGGCGGATTCTTAACCACTGCACCACCAGGGAAGTCCCTGAGTTTTTTCAAAAGACCACTCTGTTGACCATCTATCTGTCACAGCGTTGTTTAATTGTGTTCATTCCTAACCCAAAGCACTCTGGTACTCAATAAAGATTTATTTACCAAAACCTATTAGAGACTAATTATTTCATTCAAATACGTATTAGTAGTAATAATAACAATAGCAACTTCCCTTTAGATGTGTGTTGAATGTCACCACATTATTGTTAAGGGTGCTAAATGTTATAGCTGCTTTACATGTACTATCTCAAATTCTGACAACAGTTCAGGCAGATCAATAACTATTACATTCTTTTTTAAATAAGGAAATTAACCTTCAGTACCATGACCAAAGCCACCCAGCAAGTAAGTGCCAGAGTTCAATTCCACATCTCGATTACAACTTGCTGCTTTCCATCTTCAAGGAGTCCAATCCTCTGTTTCCTGAGGATTGGGGAAGGGGACTCTGAATCCAGCTCAGGCCACGAATAGAGAATCTTTCTCAAAGGCTAGGGGCAGAATGGGTCTAAGGGAAGAGCGTCAAAAAAAGAAAAGTTACCCATTCTGAGATCCAAGGGAGTGAGTAGGCCCAATGAAACTTATGTGCTCAGAAGGAGGGTCTTTATTAATTTTAGAAAAAATAAATGAAAAAAATGAAAAAAGTAAATCCATCAAATAATTTTAAAAACTTAAAAAAAATTAGGTGCTGAATCTCAACTGAATTTCTCAAACCCACTTGACCCTAAGCAGTCATTATAAATTCTACAGTTGTCTGTATGCCGTAAAAGTGAACTGCCAGTCAGTGAGGAGCCATATTTCTTCTATAGATCAGTCTTTTTTTTTTTATAAATTTATTTATTTTATTTTATTTTTGGCTGCATTGGGTCTTCATTGCTGCACATGGGCTTTTCTCTGGTTGCAGTGAGCAGGGGCTACTCTTTGTTGAGGTGTGCGGGCTTCTCATTGCGGTGGCTTCTCTTGTTGCGGAGCACGAGCTCTAGGCACGCGGGCTTCAGTAGTTGTGGCACGTGGGCTCCGCAGTTGTGGCTCGTGGGCTCTAGAGCGCAGGCTCAGTAGTTGCGGCACACGGGCTTAGTTGCTCCGTGGCATGTGGGATCTTCTCAGACCAGGGATCGAACCCATGTCCCCTGCATTGGCAGGATTCTTAACCACTGCGCCACCAGGGAAGCCCTATAGATCAGTCCTTTGCAGTTAAGTACAAGCCAATTAATTCCGGCTATTAATTACTCTATGCCTGCTAGGTCTCATAAGATGTGTGGCGGTGGAGGAAACATTCACAGCCAGTTTAATGTTGTAGCCATTTTCTCTTGCTAGAATGTCCTTCTACCCCATTTTTCCATTTCCAAAGCCTGTCCCACTCTTCAGTTTCCAGCACAAATGATACATTCCTCGTAAAGCTTTCTTTGAGCATCAAAAGCAAATGTATTTTTTTCACATCCTTACTGAGGATAGTTCTCTATATAGTGTTATTTCCTGTAGGTATTGTACAGTGCAATAGTACAGTCTCATCCCTTAGCGACCAAAGGGGATCGATTCCAAGACTCACACCTCCTCCGCACCCCAGTATATCAAAATCTGTGGACGCTCAAGTCCCTTGTACGAAATGGCATTGTATCTGCATATAAGGTATGCACATCCTCCCGTATACTTTATTTTGATTAATTAATTAATTTATTTAGGCTGCACCAGGTCTTAGTTTCGGCACGCGGGCTCTTAGTTGCAGCATGCAGGCTCTTAGTTGGGGCATGTGTGCGGGATCCAGTTCCCTGACCAGCAATCGAACCCAGGCCCCCTGCATTGGGAGCGCAGAGTCTTACCCACTGGACCTCCAGGGAAGTCCCCTCCCGTACACTTTAAATCATCTCTAGATTACTTATGATACCTAAAACAATGTAAGTGCTATGTAAATTGTTGCCAGAGAGTGGCAAATTCAAATTTTGCTTTTTGAAACTTTCTGGAACTTTTTCCCCCAAGTATTTTCAATCCATGGTTGGTTGAACTGACAGATGGGGAACCCACAGATATGAAGGGCCCACCATAAAGTTACAGGTGGATTTTCAAGTGTGAGGGTTGAAGGGTTAACTGTACTTATAAACACCCGTGTGCTTGATTTATTACCTCTGCTAAATACTTAAGTTCTTGGAGAGCTTTCTGAGAGAATGGACTATGATATCTTCACCTTTGTACCTCTTTAATATCTAACATAATGTTAGCCATTCTCTACACTTTGAATGAATAAATAAACTGGTATACCTTTTGGTATGTAGTGAATCAACTCAAGTGGATAAACTTCAGAGTGATGAAAATTAAAACCCAGCACTGAAGGAAACTCCTTAAACACACAGGTGTGTACACATGCACACACATACCCTTAGCACTGCTATGGGACCCTGCTCCTCTCATAACACAAACTTCTTTTGAGTTTGAGACATAAAAAACAGGCCAAAATGGACATTTATATAAAGAAGGGTATTTAACACTGCATGGTAAAAAGGAACATGGAATGACTTAATCATCTTAGTTCTGAATCATGCTTACTTGGCCTGCAGTTCCAGACATAACTTTGTCAAAGGCTGTGAGTGTTAATTAGCATTCATTATTTTTCCCTGTTTCTCATTGTTCAAAACTGTTAAGTGGATAATAGAATTGGCACTGATAAATACTCATTGAACTCTTCAGGAGGAAAAAGACATTGTGATAAATAGAAGCAAAAAGCACTGTGTTTTTTATGAAGTGTTACCATGTCCATGTTCTTTACTACCATCAAATGCTGCAGCTCATCAAAATATATGGGCACTGCCTTCAAGAAGTATACTAAATTGTAAGAAATTGAGAGCGGAAATCCTGTCTTACTCATTTTTATGTCCCTAATCTAGCACAGTGCCTTAAACATAATGGGGACTCAATAAATATTGCTTGGGTTGAAATGAGAAAATCTATTAAATATCTAGTGCTCCAGAATTACCATACTCTGAAAAATAAGTTTTACTCTTTTTAATAATAATGGCTAAGCCAAATGCTTACAAGATACCAGGAACTCTCCAAAGTAGTTTATATAAGTTATCTCACAATATTTTCTCATATTTTAATTCTCACAATAACAAATGAGGCATTGAGAAGATAAAAAATTTTCCATAACTGCATACAAATGGTTGAGTCAGGATGTCAAATAAGACAGCATCATTTCAGAAACCATACTTTAAATCACTATACTTTCTTGCCCTCCCATACAAATTTTCATAAAAACAATTTTACTTACTTTTAAATAAGGTAAATAAATTATTAAACTTAGTGTACACACAGGGAAAAGACAGCATCAAATGACTGTTACAGATCCATTAATCAAATCAATCTTTAGAAATTTGGCGAATCTTTTTTACAGCAGGTATGAATTAATGATTTGATCTTAACTCTGATCTAGTATTTTGTACTTATGTAAACCATTTGTGGATTAAACTAACAATATACCTCATATTTTATCAAGTCTTAATTAGTATGCTGTCTATGTTTGTATCACACTGTATCAGTTATTCATAAGCATTCATCATTTAGAAGTATTTTAGACATTATAATTTGTCTAACTTTAATATATTTACTAGACAAATACATGCATTTAAATACTTGAAAATAGTGTCTTTATGTATATATATATGTATATTCCATTATATAATAAATACCTAAAATAGTAGGCATGTGTATGTATGTATGTGTGTGTATATGTGTGTATATATATATATGTGAATGAATATATTTATATTCATCCCAATATCCTATAATTAGTATCCAATACTTCCAGAAACCTATAATTTGGGTGGGAATACAACCTATATAAACAACTAACTAAACTATATTCAGTCAAAAGCTAGTGATAAGCAAGGGAGCTCTATAAACAGACATGTGTGCATGTGTGTGTTTACCTCAATGCCACATACAGACTTGGTGAAAATGCCAATCACAGACTTTGAATATGATTGGATAATTAATAATAATGAAAATGACATGCTGTGCATTTACTGATTAAACAAGATTAAAAACTGCAGTCAGATAAAAAATGATCTGCTTTTGTCTCATCTGAAAAAACTAAATCCTTCTATACCAACATTAAAAGATTTTTTCCATTTGAAGATTTTAAATATAAATCCCATGCAGTTTGTTTTTACTTTGTCTTTACTCTTCAAATAAAATTCCGAACATTCTAAATGTTTGATGTAGACATTCTTTGTGTTGGAAAACTTACTCTTTTTGTTATAATAACTGTTTTTTAAACAACTGGAAACAAAACAAAATCCAAGAAGTTCCACAAGTTTCAACTTTATCATTGACTTCATAAAAAATGTTTAATTACATGCAAATAGATCTCTATTTGTCATCTGAACACATAATGTACCGACTAAAAGCTAGAAAGCAAAGTATGTTGTAAAGTCATTCTAAACTTCAACTGCATTCCCAGTGGCCATACTCGTAAAAATGATGTGGAGAGGGCAAGCATAAGGAGATTTTCTTAGAAACTCTGAAATAGGATCCAAAGATGAAACGTCAAAAGAGAACTTTCACATGCACCCCAGTGTTCATTGCAGCACTATTTACAATGGAAGCAACCTAAATGTCCATTGGCAGAGGAATGGATAAAGAAGATGTAGTACATATATACAATGGAATATTACACTCAGCCATAAAAAAGAACAAAATAATGCCATTTGCAGCAACATAGATGGACCTAGAGATTGTCATACTGAGTGAAGTAAATCAGACACCTAAAGACAAATATCATATAATATCGCTTATATGTGGAATCTTAAAAAAAGGGTACAAATGAACTTATTTACAAAACAGAAGTAGAGTCACAAATGTAGAAAACAAACTTATGGTTACCGGAGGGAAAAGGCGGGGGGATAAACTGGGAGATTGGGATTGATATATACACACTACTATATATAAAATAGATAACTAATATAAGGACCTACTGTTTAGCACAGGGAACCCTACTCAATACTCTGTAACGGCCTATACGGGAAAAGAATCTAAAAAGAAAAAAGAGTGGATATATGTATATGTATAACTGATTCACTTTGCTGTACACCTGAAACTAACACAACACTGTAAATCACCTATACTCCAATAAAGTTAAAAAAAAGAGAACTTTCAAATCATCACCCTAAGGTCTCATTACCTGTGACACCAGATACAAGGTTTAAGTAAGTATCATAAATTACAGAGAACTTACCAAAACTTATCTGAAAAATCTTTGATTTTTTTGCCTTGTCCGTGATTATTTTAAAATAATATTATTATGATCTTCTGCTAACCATAACAAAAGTAAAAACTAATTTATCCATGATTATTAAAAGTAATAAAATTCTGAGCTTCTGTTGTTGTATTTAAAAATAAAAACTAAATTGACTTATATTTACAAGATACATCCACATAAGTTAGCTTGTTTTATCTTCACAACAACTAGGGAGGATTTGAGGTGACTTTTCCAAATGTAGCAGTTGTAGAACGTGCATTCAAGTGCTCTGATTAACAAATCTATCTTGAGGTGAATGGTGACTCAAATTCAGGAAATGCATCAAGGAAATAATAGTAAAGGCCAATGAGGCCAAAGGGAACTGGGAATAGGAATCAGTATTTCAGCAGTTCGTGGAATTCAAACTAAGGTACTGGTTGCATTTCGCTGGTCTCTTGGAATAGGTTCTTCTGGTACATTGATTATACCCAGTGGATTCATTCTTGTTTTCCATTATAACCTAATATCAATAATTTTTGTGCCTACTAATATGCTTGACAACTCTAGACAATCGAGTACATATTAATGAAAGGTTTTAAGATAACATGACATCCTATTTAGAGGCTGGGCAAGTTTTAATGAGACAAAACTATCCCCCATCCCCCTGGTTCCCAACCTTACTCCTCATTTCAGTGTAGTAAATCATGAAATTATGTCAGTTCTTCCTCCATGATGTCTCTAATGGCAAAGGTTAGGGCAATATCACTGGTTTCTTAGCCCTGAAAATTACTTCCATGATTATCTCCCTCCTTTTAGTGGTTCCTGTACATTACTGATAGATTAAATCTTACTTTTTTAACCTTTTTGTCCTGATCAATAGCTCACAATATTGCACACTACCAAATTCAAATTCTTCAAAATGACAGTCATTCTAGTTCTTTAACTGGCCTCACCTTAATATTATTTTTGTCTCCCTATTCCCCTACCAAGGTCTCAGTTCCAATCAATTGAACCTTTAACACAGATTCAATTTGCTGTAATTAGTTTTTTAAAAACCGCTCTAATTATCAATCCTTTCATTGTCAATTATATATCAGGTAATCTATCAGAGAAATACAGAAATAGATTCAAGTGCTAAGAATAAAAGGTAGTTCTTCCTTTTTCAAAATCTAAGTCAATGCTATAAAATACAGTCAAATCTTATGTATGCAAAGCCATCACAAACGCCAGGATCTGTAGAAGCAAATTTTAAGAAGTTTGTATATTTAAAGTGGAAAATTAAAATTTTAAAGTAGCTTCCTTAAGTGTTTTACTCACTTCTGTGCCCTCTTAAGTGGTGTATACTGTTCGTTTAACATTATATTGATAACACTGAACATCACAGGAATTTAGAGGTCATTTTCGCTAATATCTCATCACATCCTTGGATACATTCTATAATGTCTTTAATATATTTTTTTTTAAATTTTGTGCTTGAAAAAACTGGTAAGAGGAAACTACATGAGGCAAATTATCCATTTTCAGGAAACTTAAATGTTAAAATTCTTCCCTATATTCAACAGAAACCTGTACTTCTTTCAGCTTTGACCCCACTTTCCTAATTCTTACACCACACAGAACAAGTTTTCTCTCTCATCTGATGCCTACAAGTCATAAAATTTTATGATTCTCTCTTGTTTTTTTTTTTTTTTGGCCGTGCAGCTTGGGGAATCTTAGTTCCCTCACCAGGGATTGAACATGGGCCCCGGCAGTGAAAGCGCTGAGTCCTAATCACTGGACCACCAGGGAACTCCCTGATTCTCTTTAATTATACTCTAAATTAGCAATATTTTTGCTATCAGATGGCTCATACTGCTACTGTATGGCCCAGTTCCCACTATCCTTTAGTATGGTCTACATTTTTAGTTTATTCAGACATGAAAAACAGAGAACCACACATATTAGAATTATATGTGAAATAAGTCTTTTTGACTTATTTCACATATGATGATTAAGGGCTGCTTCTAAGAAATTAAAACTAGGCTTCAGTGACACCTTATTTGTATACTGTCAAGATCTTGGTTCAAAACTGTTAAAATGGTTATGAACAAAATGACCTGGAACAGACTATTAGATATATTCCATATATGTGTGTTTATGGTTATAGCATATATTCAGATATGTATAAAATTTTTTTATAATTTATACAATATAAATTATATGTTATTTCATTTCTTTATAATCAAGCATCAAGTGTAAAGAAAACAAAAGGTCAAGTATACCAGGCTTCAATTAGATGATTAAGTCTTCTCTAGGAAACTCCCCCGAAATACTTGTCCAGACTGACTGAACACTGCTCGTGTATAGGAGGCCAATACTTCCCAAGGGAATTCATTATGGCTTTAGGCATGCTAGATTTCATCTCAGCATAAAAAAATCCTCATCTGTTATCCTATCCTCTTCCCCATCCTCTGTTCCTACTTTATTCTGAGTCTTTAGAGCATTTGTGTTTCCTTTTTTAAATGATAGTCCTTCAAATTTTTCAGACTCAAGCATTTAGTCTCTGGAACAACCAGGAACAGAAGTCAGTGTACTCTTATTTTATTAGATTTGGTAAAGACCTTTTGCATGCAAGTTGATAGAGTAGTTACTCTGTACAAACTAAAGCTTTATAAAGCATGGTATTTCCCTTAAGGAATTTATAATCTAGTAGAGATAAAAGGACTTATATGCAAATAATAATATAATCACACTCTCAAGCATGAGGAGAAAGCATGTGATATATATGTGAAAGGCTGAGTGGAGTCAAATTAAATATTGTGGCTACAACTAGAAGTGCCAAAAAAGTGTTACCAAAGGTGATGTCTGAACATTCCAAATTGTCTCCTATCTCATAAATTTCTTTAAATCAACCAGGTTAATCCAAATCTAAGTAATGATCTTACAGGGAGTTTGTAACAAAAGAGGTAAGTCAAAAATGCTGAGCATTCCCGAGAGGTTTGCACAGTGCCAAATATGAATATTTGTTGACTAAAAGAAAAAAATATCCTTCTGCTTGCTAAGACTAGCACACATCTAAGACTGTTCATTGGAAGATGCAACTCACTGACATTGTATTTTCACATTAGAATGGCATTCCAATTTTTTTTGTATTTAAAACTATTAAAACTATTAATACTTTAAATATTTGCTTGGGTCATTACTATAAATAAATTTGAAATAACAATATAAAGGCAAAGAAAAATTAAAAAGAACCAAAAGAAAAAGTTACAATGGCTCATCTTTTCCCAAGTGGGGAAAAATCAGTTCTCACTTATGTTTAAATCAATTATCCATTCATGAATTAAGGTATTTATGAAAAATCTCTGGTACACTGATTGACCATGTCATGATCATTTTCATCACCTGCATATATATTCAAAGAGCAAAGGGTAGGGTTGATCTGACACAGTGCTGATACTGATTTGCTCCTCCAAATGGCAGAGCAAGGGCCAAAGACAAGCGCACCACACAATCAAATAGGACTGGCAGAGACAGCATTAACTTAGCTGTGATTTTCCATTTCTCCAAACAGGCTGTAATATAATCAATGGGTTACTCCTTTCCTTAGAGATTTCTAAAACATTTAAGCCAACCATATCTTATTTGTCAAGAATGATACATAATGGCATCTTCTAAAACTTCTAGAAAAAAAAAATCTCTGATATTGTAAGATGCCAACAGTTTTAAGTGATAAGATGACTGTATTCTAAACTGTTCATAAGAAAGGAACACTTCTTAAGAGAACAGTATAAACAAGAAAAAAAACACTTAGAAATAGGCTTTGATTGATAAATCATTTTTACTTATACTGGTGAAAAGAAATCAATTCAAATGAGGTTTGACATCCTTTGGCCAAATGCTACTCAATATTTTTACTCTCATAAATATATGCCTTCTTTACTCTTATTACTAAACTTCACAATAATTTACTGTTTCTCATTTTACCCTTATGAGAACAGTACCTTGAGAGCTACATAAAATGAACATTCCAACCAGTTTCATATTTTCTGCATAACTCTGGAGAAGGTAATAAGAGGTATTTATATGAATGTAATTTCTTTGCATTCCGTGAGCATATTTATCTTTTTCTGTTATTTCTGTATCCACATATTAAATATAAAAGATTCTCTTTTAAAGTGAATTTACCATGCATGTTGAATACATGCTGTGCAGCTGCACCTGCTTTACAGAAGACCAAAGTAAAAATGCACATATATGTATAGTCAAACCTCAATTATGATGGGTTGATTAATCAGTAGAATTTTGAGTACCACATTGCTGTGTGATAAGCCTGTGACATAGTATAGAATTTGAGGTCTGTGATTCTCTGTCTAAATTTGCCTTTGAACACAGCAAATTTGTCTGTATCCAAGACATATTGATGGTAAGAGTCAATGTTCTTTCATGTTCAAGTAAGGAGGAAAATGTAAAATGGTAAGATATTTCCCAATTTCAGAGATGTTAAAATGCGAAGGGAAAAAGTATATCTTAGAATCTATGAAATATGCCAAACGTCCTCTTCAGCCTGAGAAACTTGTATGATGGTAGTAATCTTGGTTTTATTCCAGACTGCAGGACAGCATGTAGACAATGAAAAAGACTGTAGGAATGGAAAAGATGCTTTCCATTTTCTTCCTGCTCCTGTCAGTAATTTTTAATGTTTTTGGGAGAGTAACTACCAATACTGTCCAAAGTGGCAGTTACGCACCACCCATTGTGTTCTTTGATGAGTCCCTTTCATTTTCTACCTTTTGGGTGTTTCTTTATTCACGTAGGCATGAAAGTAAAAATCCAGTCAGTTTCACAGCCTAAGAACCCAAGCAAAATAATGGATTTTACCTTATGTCTAGATACGACATATCTGTACATCATGACAAATAATATTTTTGGATATTCAGCATAGAGTACAGGTTTCTGTGCTCTCTGGGGTGAGACAGGAACTCAGAGTATTTATTCAATATAAGCAGCAGCACAAAGGGCAAATGCTATTTATCCTTTTCAGAGAGTAAATTTTATGCATACATATACATGAATATATTTCCAAAAATGTGATAATAAATGAATAAAAAAGCACTAGAAATTCTCAATATATTTCATATTGACAGAATTTTTCATCAAGCCTACAAAGGATACAGCATAAATGACAATGTGAGACAATGGGGCTAAGATTAATAGTGTTAGAGTCAATAAAAAAGTGGAAAAAATCTATAAAAGAATGCTTTCCAGAGGCAGAACTTCTAAAAAGAAATGTCTCAAAAATTTAACTAGGCAAATTCTCTGCAAATACCTATTAGAGTGACCATTTTTTTTCTTTTCTTGGCCTAAAGAGTCAAAGCAGCACGTATGGACGTGAGGAATATATCATCAATCACATGATTTTACAACTGAAAGGAAACTGAATTCATGTGACACAGACTTTTTATTGTGAAGAGGAGGAAACTGAAGTTCAAAGGAATGAAGTGTGTATCATCGATTTTCACATGTAAAGCTAGCAGCACAGCCAAAATTAAAACCACTGAATCTTAGTTAAGTTTTCCTTGTCTTTCAAAAGCATTACCATGATGATATATATGCGTATACACACATATATAGTTATTATATTCTTATATTATAGTCAAAAACACAGGAAACAGCTGTTTTTAATATTCACTGTAACTGTTATGACAATCAAAGAGCGGCCTATTCTCTAGTCTGTAGATATGTTCTCTAAACTATTTTTTCCATAGAGGAAATCATGTCAAATATGTCATGTCTTCAGGTATGTAAGAAAGTATCAAACTATGGTGTGAACAGTCTTATGGAAGTCACAGAATGCTTGACTAGGCACAAACCATAGAGAATATCAATTATAATTTTCTCGTGTTTACAGTTGAAGAGGCTGTGGCTCAATGGTTAAGGGGTTTTCTCAAGGTAACTCAATTAGTTCAAAGTAAATCATTCCAGGTGACCTACATTTGGCTAATTATAAACATACTGTGCAAATATATAAGAGATGCACCTCCTCCCAGACAGATGCCAAGCAACTTAACCTCTCTAACATCCTTGTCTCTACATCTGGGACCAAGCCCAGCCTGCGTCTTAGGCTCTGCCGAATATTCAGAAACACAAGACCATCACAGCCCATACTTGGTATCAGATTCATTCAGAGGAATACAAGACAGGAGCAAGCAGGCTGGCAGGGCAGCATTAGTCATTCCTTTTGAAAAAGAGTCTGTACAACATTCCATATAGTCATGCATGAGGTATTCTCGTTGACTCTCCAAAAGAAACCCACTGTCCATACTGGCCAGGTGTGGGAGTCTTCTTGGTTTAAGAACCTCATGTAAAATAAGAACCAATATCTCCTGTAACAGTTCCACAGCAAAGCTTCCAGTTTTGAAACTCACAGCACTCAGAGAAGCTACTGCCTCCCCGTAAGCCATTTAAAGTTTTCTCAGTCCTAAAACAATTCACTAATCACTCATTAATTTTATTATAATCAACACTATCTTCTAGTATACTTGGAATATTATCTTCATCAGGTTTCCAGGGTGATCCAGGTTTCCTGGTCAAACTGTCATGCAGAAGAGGAAGTTTATTTTTAACTTACCAATGAATCTTCATGACCGTTAAAGAAATAAGATCCTTTTGAGACTTTTTGTTCAAGCTCAAGTTTGTGTATTATTCTAAGACAGTTCTGCTTGTAGGTTAAGATCCTGGATCATTTATTTAGTCATCGTCTATTAAAAATTATTCAGTGACTAAAATGTACTTGGCATTATTCTAGGAATAACAGTAGTAGTGGAAAACACATAGGAATACCTCTGCTCTCAAAGAGCTTATATTCTAAAAGAGGGGGATAGACTCAATAAATAAATAAATTATATAATATGCTAGAAGGTGCTAACTACTGAGCAAAATAAACCATGGACATGATATAATGAGTCCTTGGTGATGTGAAGGGATGTTGAAATATTAAACAAGGTGGTATGGTTTTTCCTCACTGAGACTTTTGAACAAAGACTTTTGAAATAGACGAAGAAAAAAGCCACATGGAAAACTATAGATGAATATTCCAGGCAGAAGAAAGGGTCTTATAAAGGCCATGAAGTAAGAGTATTCTTGAAGTCAGGGAACTGCAAGGAAGCCAATGTGGTTGAAACAAAAGAGCCAGAAGAAGAGTAAGGAGATGGGGTTAGAGAGGCAACCCATTCTCCTGATACTTTCTCTGAATGTTACAGTAGAGTTTGATTATCCAGTTTCCTCTCTTTTGGCCGTTGATGGAAAATTCTACTTGTGAACATGAAAAACTTCAGGGAGGGACATGAAACTCAAATATAGCAGAAACAAAAGCACAGTTGGCAATTGGACAACTGATACAGGTAATAAAATGTGTGAGACAGGCAGGGTTTTTTTTACACTATACTTACATGAGGGGAAGGAAGTCAAAAAGATGAGAAATTTAATTTGTTCACACATGTACAGTTATAGCATATGATCACTCTCCCCAACATCCTGGTTATCAGAGGATGTAGAGAAACAGTCTAAAATTGTTCTGTTACAAGTCAATCTGTATGTAAGACTTTACCATATAATTAGTATTAAAAATATCAAGGAAGCAAAGAAGAATACTTTCACTTCAGAAATGGAACAAACTCAAATCACAAAAATCAGGAATGAAGGAGGGTCTTTATTCCTTACTACTGACCTTACAGAAATAAAAAGGATTATAAGGAATTCTATGAACAATGTTATGCCAATAAATTAAATAAGTTCAGAAATGGAAAAATTCATAAAATGATGCAAACTACCATAATTATGACACACTGAAAACTATAAAAATTATAGGAAAAAAATAAAAGAACTAAATGAATGAAAAGACATCCTGTATTCATCAATCAGAAACCATAATATTATGAAGATGACAATAATCCCAGAATTAGTCTACAGATTCAATGCAACCCCTTTCAAAATCCCAATGGCCTTTTTTTAACAGAAATGGAAAAACTGAACCTAAAATTTATATGGAATTCCAAGGGACTGTGAATAGTCAAAATGATATTGAAAAAGAAGACAAAATTTGGAGAGCTCACACTTACCAATTTCTAAAGGGATAGTAATCAAAACAGTGTGATACTGACATAAGGATAGACATATAGATCAATGATGGAATTCAGAATCCAGAAGTAAACCCTTACTTTTATGGTCAATTGATTTTTGACAAGGGTACCAGGCAATTCAATGGGGAAACAAATAGTCTTTTCAATAAATGGTGCTAGGACAACCAGATATCCACGTGTAAAAGAATGAAATCAGACCCCTACCTCACACCATGTACAAAATTTAACCCAAAATGGATAAAAGAGCTAAATTTAAGGGCTCAAATTATAACAAAACTTAGAAGAAAATATAGGAGTAAATGTTTGTGACCTGGATTAGGCAATGATCTCTTAGATATGACACAAAAATTACATATAACAAAATAAAATATCAACAAATTAGACTTCATCAAAATTTAAAACTTTTGTGCTTCAAAGGACAATCAATAAAGTGAAAAGACAGCCCACAGAACTGTTGAAAATATTTTCAAATCATATACAAGGGACTTGTACCTAGAATATATAAAGAACATTTACAACTCAGTGATAAACAGACAACCCAATTTAAAAATAGGCAAAGCATATAAATAGGCATTTATCCTAAGAAAATATACAAATGGCCAATAAAGAAATGAAATGATGCTTAACATCATTAGTCAAAACCACAAAGAGATACCACTTCACATCCACTAGGTGGTTATAATCAAAAAGCAGATAATAACAAGTGTTTGTGAAGAAGGCAGAGAAACTGGAATCCTCATACATTACTTAGTGGGAATGTAAAATGGTGCAACCACTTTGGAAAAGTTTGATAGTTCCTCAGAAGGTTAAATGTAGAGTTGACCCAGTATTCTACTCCTAGGTGTATACTCAAGATAAATGAAAACATACGTCCACAAAAAAACTTGTAGATGAATGGTCACAATAGTATCATAATAGCCAAAAAGTGGAAACAACCCAAATGATAATCAACTGATGAACAAATAAAATGTGATATATCCATTCAATGGAATGTTATTGAGCAATAAATTGAAATGAAGTACTGATACGTTTCAACATGGATGAACTTCAAAAATATTGTGCTGAGTGAAAGAATTGAGTGACAAGACATTACATATCATATTCCATTTATAACCAATGCATAGAATAGGCAAATATACAGAGACAGAAAGTAGATTAGTAGTTGCCTAGAGCTGGGGGCTTGGGGGCAAATGGACGGTGAACTGTTAATAGGTACAGTGTTTCTTTTTGTGGTGATGAAAATATTATAAAACTGATTATGGTGATAGTTGCACATCTCTGTGAATATACTAAAAGTCAATGAATTGTACATTATAAGTGGATTAATTGTATGGTATATAAAATATATTGCAATAAAGCAATTATCAAAATAAGAGTTTTTTAATGCCAAGGAAGAAAAATGTCCATACCAACAACCAAGCAGACCAACGCAAAGATTTCATGAACACTTTTAGATATGCGGTAATGTACTACGCTCAGAGTACCACGGAGATGAATTTTTCAATGAGCCTTAACAGTGATTTATTCATACTTAGAAGATTTCATTCTGTCAAATCTATTTTCCTGTAGAACTCTTTTTAAATGATGGAAGAAAATTAACCTACTGACCAATTACCAGGTATGTTCAATTACAGGATGGGTGTGTTGGTTGAAGACACTCTCCAGCACTGTCTCTACATAGTTTCAGAAAAATGAACATTCAGGTAAATATCATGGTGGCCACTGAGCTATAATGGGAGAGAAAACTCCAATGGAAAAGGCCTGAAAGCTTGCTTCTTCAGGCTCTGCCTATACAGTGAAGGGTCTGGGACAGTGAAAACAAACCAATGAAAGTTAAAATGTGTAAATCCAAACTGAAAATGGCCTAATACATGAAAAAAATTATTGACACATGATTAATGCACATTTGAAGAAAATGTGCTGACTCGTGGAAATCAAAGAAACATCAATTATTTGAATTAACTAATCAATTAACTCTTTGAATTAATTCATCTAACAAGCCATATATAGAAGGCATATGGCGTTAGGGTTTGAACAAAAAAGGAGGGACTGGGACCAAGCATTTATTTATTTATTTATTTTTTTGGACCAAGCATTTAGGAGTAAAAGTTTAGGAGCAGAATTGCAAGAGAAAGATTAGCAGCATTAGCTTTAGAATTTGAGATAGCTTGGCATTTTGAAAATAACAATATTTGTATGGAATATTTCAAATATTATAAGAAAATAATCCAAATATGTATGCTATTATTTGGGGGCTGAATATCCCCTTTTTATACTTCTTTCCCATTGTTTTTTCTTAGTGATTGTTTTTTCTACTTTACCTGTTAGCATTATAAGTAAGCCGAATTGCAAAAAATTATAAAGTTATATACTCAATGGTAAAAATTAGAAACATAAAAAGTCTAAACAGCTCTTTCTCAACGGACCTGTGAAGACATTTTCCCTTCACTACACTGCTCTATATTTAGGTTAATTGTTTCTTTATTACTAACATTTAAGAAGAAACAGAGCAAAATCAAAATATTACTTCTCCAAAACACTAGCACTTGAATTTGAAGATGTGTTTATCCAGATCAATAAAAACACAAAAGCACACATTTCTTTTCAGTAGAATAGCAAGGATCAGGAAAAATCTTAAATTATAAAATTTTGTGTATTAATTTAGAGGAAATTATGAGACATATTATTTTAAAAATAAGAGATTCTTTAGAGTTGAGATGCGAAGGAGCCCTTGAAGGAAGATATTTGCAAATAAGACCAAAATACAATGATTATAAAATGAGTGATGCAAGTAAGTATGAAAATTATATATTTCACCAGTATCTCTCTCAATTTATACACCCACTGCATATAAATGGAACTTAGGCTCTACCTATGCGAAAAATATATTATAAAAATTACTATTTAAGGAAAAGTGTTAAATATTGGGTTGGCCAAAAAGTTCCTTCGATTTTTAAGTAAAAATAAAAGACACATTTTTCACTTTCACCAAGAACTTTATTGAACAATGTATTCACCCTTTTGTTCCACTGCCTTCTGCCATTTTTCAGGCAACTTCATAATACAATCTTCTGAAAACTTTTATCTTTTTGAGCAAAGAACTGTTCCAGATGCCTTTTACAGTCTTGCAGGGAATTGAAATTTTTTCCATTAAGAGAATTTTGTAAAGACCGAAATAAATGTAAATCCAAAGGTGCTATGTCTGGTGAATACGGCGATGAATCAGAACTTCCCAGCCAAGCTGTAACAGTTTTTGCCTGGTCATCAAAGAAACATGTGGTCTTGCGTTATCCTGATGGAAGATTATGCGTTTTCTTTTTTTTTTTTTTAGGTTACATTTAGACAATTTGAAATGCATCCTCTTTATTTATTTATTTATTTATGGCTGTGTTGGGTCTTTGTTTCTGTGTGAGGGCTTTCTCTAGTTGCAGCAAGCGGGGACCACTCTTCATCGCGGTGCGCAAGCCTCTCACTATCGCAGCCTCTCTTGTTGCGGAGCACAGGCTCCAGACGCGCAGGCTCAGTAATTGTGGCTCACGGGCCTAGCTGCTCCGCGGCATGTGGGATCTTCCCAGACCAGGGCTCGAACCCGTGTCCCCTGCATTGGCAGGCAGATTCTCAACCACTGCGCCACCAGGGAAGCCCGAAGACTATGTGTTTTCTGTTGACTAATTCTGGATGCTTTTCGTCGAGTGCTGCTTTCAGTTGGTCTAATTGGGAGCAACTAGCTGGAATTAATTGTTTGGTTTTCTGGAAGGAACTCATAATAGAGGACTCTCTTCCAATCCCACCATATACACAACATCACCTTCTTTGGATGAAGACCAGCCTTTGGTGTGGTTGGTGGTGGTTCGTTTTGCTTGCCCCATGATCTCTGTTCCACGTTATTGTACACTATCCACTATTCATCGCCTGCCACATTTGTTTTTAAAACATAACATTTTCCTTATGTTTAAGTAGAGGATCACATGTGGAAATACAGTCAAGAAGGTTTCTTCCGCTTAACTTATGTGGAACACAAACATCAAAGCGATTCACATAACCAAGCTGGTGCAAATGATTTTCAACACTTGATTTGGATATTTTGAGTATGTCGCTGTCTCACATGTGGTATAATGTTCATTGTTCTCAATTAATGTCTCGATGTGATCGCTATCAACTTCAACTGGTCTACCCGACCGTGGAGCATCGTCCAGTGAGAAATCTCCAGTATGAATCTTCACAAACCGCTTTTGACATGTTCAATCAGTCACAGCACCTTCTCCATACACTGCACAAATCTTTTTTTGTGTTTCAGTTTCGTTTTCACCTTTCTTGAAATAATAAAACATAATATGCCGAAAACGTTGCTTTTTTTCTTCCATCTTCAATATTAAAATGGCCACACAAAAATTCACCAATTTTGATAGGTTTTTTTTAAATGCACGCTGATATGACAGCTGTCATAATACAATCTAACAAAATTGTTTCAAATGACATTAAAGACAACTAAGTGCTACTAGAGCCATCTTACAGAAAAAAAAATGAACTTTTGGCCAACCCAATATTTTCATGTTAATTATTTAACATGAGTACATATGCATATATACAAATCCAACTTTATATTAAATATAAAACAATACTGTTTGAAAAAAATTGTGTGGCTATTATTTCTACGGATAGGCAATAAAATATTAAATATTGAGTAACAATTCAATTACATTTCACTCATTTTTAATTTACTATATAATACTTCAATAAATTTTCCAAGTTTAATTTAATAATTTATATGTCATTAGCTAACTAATTATAACTAATTTGAAACAGTGTGGTTAAATACTTATTAATGATAGCTACTGAAATATTGCTCAAAATTTTTATTTTATATTTACTAATATTAATAATGGGATTTAGAGAAAAACATTTTAACAATTAAAAAGTGAATAATTTACACATACTAGAAGCTGTATTCATAATAAACCAAAAATAAATGATGTAATCTGTAGAGAGAACTACTTAAATTCTGAATATTTTCAAACATAGCCTTATTGCCTAGTTGAACTTAAAAAGTTTTCCCATAGCTTTAGTCTTTAGAGTTAAAAGAGCTCAATTTTCCAACTTTCTAACAAAATAAGGCTCCATCATGGTTACAGGGGGAGAGAGAGAAAGTGTCCAATGTTCCGAGACTTGCTTGGAATTAATTGTAAAGAACACTGTTTAAAAAAGAAATGATGGAGTGAGGCAGGCCACTTCCTTAACTCATTTTATACTAACCAAGTTTAAACAATTAATCTAAATAGTTACAATACCTATGCAGTAGCACTCATTTATTTACACATATATTTTCAAATAATCTATGCCACCAAAATATTCAATAATGTTATAGCACAGCTTATAACTGACTGTTATTTCCCTGAAAACTCAACTACCTTCCTCAATCTGTATTTGCAGAAAAAATTCATAGTCAAGTTTCTAACTTATATTCAAGGTTTTCCAATATTTTTCTTATACTTAGAAATTAATTTCTTAGATATGAGTTAAAGTTAATATATACCTTATACATGGTGTTCAGGAGAAGGGGCAAGACTACAGTACTGATGTAATGCTTACGTCAAAATGCCACTAGATACTGAATCTATGAAGTGTATGGAAAATAAGTGGCAAGATGGACAGAGAGCCTGGTGTGGAGTTAAGGTGTCCACAGAATACTGATCCTCACCTTTGTTATCTAAGCTTTTGATAAAACACTGACTCTTCCTTTAAAAAGCACAACCAAAATACTCCTTCATACTTCCATTTTGTTACACTGGAACACAGAGGAAAAAAACTTTATGAGGTGAAGATGTGAGAAGTCCTCTTCCAAAAACACAGCAATATTAGAAGGCCAGGATCATTTTACAAATTCTTCATATTATCCACAAAAATGATTTACTATTCATTTTGAAATAAATAGATAAAAATCATTATGTAAACCAGATGAGCTTCAAAAGCAAACATCTGTATATCTGCAAATGCAAAAATCATTCCCAGGGCTTAAATTCTGAAAGGGTTCTGTTTATTTCTTGGTGGCAGAGATCAAGTGTATTATTCCCTGTTGTTCAGTGAAGAAAGACAGCTACTAAATAATCATCAGGTGGTGAGGCTGCCTTTCAACACATATTTCTCAGAAAAGTCACATATACCAAGTAGAATGTGTCCTAAGTCTGATTCCAGAGATTCATTACTGCCGTGGTGACTGCAGTAAAGGATGAAGAGAAGAGGGAGGTGATACACTGGAAAAAGCCACATATGGATCCTAATATAAAATTTTCACATCGCCGATGTTTGTCCCAGTGAAATGTCAACCAGAATGAGGATCTTTCTTGGCCCCACAATCTCAAATAGTTAGATATCGCCTGGCATTTGAAAACCAACAGGGCAGCTTCTATTGACTTCATCCTTCAGACATTCATTCAAAGAGTTCTAATTCTGGGACAGGCAAAGCTCTAGACACTGGGAATATAATGGAGCTTATTTTTATAGATGAAGATAAAGAAAAAAAACAGTAAATAAGTAATATAAGAACAATTTTACAGAGTGTAAATCCTCCACCGACATTTGTAATAGTTTTAAAGGATTGAGAGCGACTGGTAGCTACCTTAGTTTGGTCAGCAAAGTCATGTCTGAGAAAGTGTCATTTAAGCTAAGACCTGAAAAACAAAGGAAAGCCCACATACTGAATATCTGAGGTAGGAATATTTCCTTCAGGGAAACCTAGTGCAGAAAGACTCTAAGGCAAGAGACAGTGTGGCCTGAGGCTAGAGTACAGCAGAAAAGGGAATGGTGTGATGTAAAGAGCTAGGCAAGGGCCGCATCATGAAGAAATTTGAAGGCCAGGTTAAAGAATTCAGATCTCTGTCTTTGGGCAATGGGAAGTCAGTAGAGTAATATTACTTGTTCTAATAAAAGACTCTTTCATCTGTGGAAGGGATAAGGGAAATTTACTTATAGTGTGACAAAAGCAAAAAGATAAAAAAAAACAACTGCGATAGTCTAGGTGAGAAACGATGGGGATATAAAACAGTGATAATGAAGAACACAGAGAAGTGGAGAGATTTAGGATATGGGTAGAGATGACAAGATTCACAGATTATATATGAAGTTTATAAACCCACTTATAAATTTGACATTAGCAACTGGGTCATAATGGTGCCATACCGAGTGGGGTAGTCTGGAAAAGGAACAGTCTAGGCAGGTGTTTGTTTGATATTTACTTGGGGAGGTCTGTTAGAGAAAATCAAGAGGTCTGTTTGGATTATGTTAAACTTGAGATTCATCTCAGCTACATACCCCAATGGGTAGGTCAAATAGGCTGTCTGAGAAACACATTTCATGTTCAAGAGAGAAGGTAGGATTAAGTATAAAAAAAAGTTGAGGGTTATTTGCATATAGTTGGTATTTAAAGCCATTAGACTGGATGAGTTATCCTCGAAAAACTATGAAGATAGGACCCATACTAACATTTGGAGGTGAAGAAATGATGAGAAAAGGAAACTGAGATGAAGGAAACCTAGGAAAAGTTTATGTAGTTCACAATGAAAGAAGAGAGTTTTTCCAGAAGGATCAAGTTGTCAACTGTACCAAATTCTGCTTAGGGATCAAGTACAGGAAGAACAGAGACATGGCCATTGATTTGGCGACACAATGGTCATGTGGCCTTAAGATATATATATTAAAAAAATAATAAGGAAAAGAAAAGAAAAAAGAAAGAAAACAAGCCTTTGTGAGGAAGGCAGGCTTAATGAACTGAACTGAAGAGAGAATATGAGATAAAGAACTGCAAAATAAACTATAAATAATTCCTTCAAGATTTTTAGTTAGCATGTGTGAGTGTCAAGAGTTTAGCTAAGCTACTCCATGGTACTGTTGCCTCGGCATCCATTTTGTTTGATCAAGTAGTGTGCGTGGACCTTCAACTGACAGCAGCCTCCTCAAGCAAGCACACCCTAGATAGTGGGCTGCATAGGCACAAGCAAATTAACTTCCTGATATGACGTCCCCAATAGCCCTTGTGATCACCAATCTCCCCTGTCCCCCAGCACCTGTATGCCTTACGTGCCCTTAGATAAGACCCCTCCTGGGGCTTACCAAAACTCCACTCTTCTGGTTTGCATCGAGCAATCTGGTCCCAGCCCGGGAACCCCAAAGTACTCTACCCATAGATACTAATAAAGGCATGTGCCCTATATCCTGTCAATGTCTGTACCCTGCCTTGTCCTCCCAATGTGGCCCCTTGAGGGGTGCCATGTACTTCCTGTAGGACCTGTAATAAACTTCACTATTTCAATTTTTCTTTGCCCTGTTGTTGAACCATGGCTCACTATCCGACACCCTGTGCTCCACTTCACAAATTTTAATTTAACAAAGTCATAAGTTGTATGTGTGTGTGTGTGTGTGTATGTGTGTGTTAAGGACAGTAGAAAAACAAGGCAATATCTGGAAGAGAAGAGGATCAAATAGCTTATTTTTGTTTCGATTTTTAAGTTAGAAGACACCAAAACATATTTGTAGATACACAGAAATTAATATTAAAGGAGAAGAAGGATAATTTCAGGAGAAAATGTATGAATAAGTTGAGAAGAAGTGAAATCCAGAGTCCAAGTGGAAGGACTGGACTTGAATGAAAGCAGGTATACTGTCAACCACAGTAAAACAGCAGAGCAGATCAAGAATGTACATTTAGTACCAGATGAGATAGTAGATTTGTAGGTGGACGAATGTAGGAACTTGGGTATGTTAACTATGTTTCTCAAAGAAGTAAGAAGCAAGGTAAGCCATGTGGGAAGCAGGAACTACTGTGGGAGGAAGGTTTGAAGAGAGAGAAGAAGGTACAAAATCATTTCGGAGAATAGGAAAGAGAAATAGAACAGGATGCCTGGGGATGCTGAGTGCTTATCTGAGAATTGTGGCTCTGACTTTAAAATGAGATCAGTCAATGATGCTATTTAGCTATTTGCATGCAGGCTTTGGGATGGGTTGTTATAACCAAGGCTGTAAAACAAAATTTACAGAGTAATTTTAGGATAAAAAAAGTGATTTATCATCAGACTATACAAGGGTTTTCTCCTTGTGCTGACCACATTTTTTAATGACAAGGAATGTGCAGTATCTGCACCAGTAAGTCTTATTCATCATGAGCACTCACGTTTTAAAATATTAACTGAATATTTTTAGAAAAAACAATATCTAAAATATAAAACTGATTATTCCCACAAATAACTTGGATACCAAAAAGCTTCTATAATTCTCAAAGCAACATGTTATGTTTTAAGAAACTTATCTAAACAAAATGGAGAAAATCCTGGGAGAATAACATACTTTAGTATACCGCTGTTCAACAGAATTTTCTGTAATTACAGAAATATCTTTCTGTGCTGTTCAATATACTAACCACTAAGGACGTAGGGCTGTTGAGCACCTGAATGTGGCTTATGTGATAGATGAAACACACTTTCTATTTTATTTAACCATAATTAACCTAAATTTAAATTTAAATAGCTACAGGTAGCTAATGGCTACCTACTGAACAGCTAAGCTACAGAATCACAGATCCATCTCCCATCCACCATTAGGTATTTGCTAGTTATTTGAAAAGCAAAGAGTCTGAATACCCAAAGATCTGCAAAATAGACATCCTTTGGTTCTTTAGTTTAGCTTGGTGGTTTTAAAATCTTAGTAGGCTTCATAATTACTGTACAGAGTTGCATATACAAAAAAAAACAAATTCTGAAGCAGGCGATTCACAAGATTTTCTATGGTAATTTTAACTACCAGCAATTTTCACATTATAAATTATAAATTCACATTAAAGCCTGATGCCCTACTCCCTCACCATCCTGACACTATAAAGTGATACATGCTGAGAACAGACTTCAAGAACTAATACAGAAAAATTTGGCAAAAAGAGATGAATCAGGTGGATAGTACTGTCACATACCATGAATGATTTAGCCTACCAAATTATAAATACATAGTTAATTTAAAATAATTATCTTCTCATTAGGGAATTTTAAATATTCATTCAAACATATTAATCTGCTTTATCTTTGGTATTAAAATTAATATTTAAATATTAATATGTCCTCCTAGCTATTAAGTCATATGGAAATTTTAAAACCCTGTAATAACCCTTAGAAACGCAACCAAAACTCAAGTATTTGGTAGACCTGAAAACTATCTTTCTTGTTCACATCAATTGCGTAGATTTTTCCATAATGTACAAAATGGAATGAAAAAATAAAAATCCTCCCAACAGGTGGTTTACTAAACATCAAAATGGCCGAAGTAATCTGTAGCAACATTTGTTATGATAAACAAAAGCCCAGCTAATATCACTATAAAAGAAATCAAAAAATGAAATGACCTGGAAGTAACTTCACATGGCTTTGCTTCTTTGAAATTAAAAGTAGTCTATTTCCCTCATTTAGATATTCCAATAGTATAAATGAAATTTACTTTTCTATTTATATTTTCAGGTTTTTCTTGTTAAAATTTTTGTATTCCCAACATGTATCTAATCTCCCGCCAAAGGGTGTTTCACAAGAGAGTCATATGAACCTTGCCTTTATAAATTTAGAATATCTCTTTCATTTTCCAGGATTCATATTTGGTCATGTATTCTTTGTAAATTTTTTAGAAAAGGTCCCTGTATAGGCAAAGCACCAAAGTTTTCTTTATTAATCTGGTATCCTGGGGCCTCTGGGTACCTCTGGGAAAACTTCATGAGTCCCACAATTCCATATATCATTAAGTGTTCATAGACAGAATAAAAATACAGTTCACATGTACTTGTGTTCAAATATATTCTTTATCATATGTGTTAATTAGTACTGTAATTAGTGATGTTCAAATTAGTTGTAAGAGGTGCTGAATTGTTTTCTTTATGGATTCTCTCCGTTGACGGCTATTAACATTTAAGCTGTTAATACATGTAATCTGTTTAAAAAATTATTATTAAAATGAGTCCTTATATTTTAAAAAATTTGGTAAACCAAATGATGTCCAACAGATTCTTTTTCAAATGTTGGCATAGCAAATAGGATCAATTCCAACATGTAGTCTAACTACATTTACCAGAATTTTAAAGAAAACAGTTATGTTTTGTTGTTGTTGCTCTTCTTGTTGTTTTTGGTGAGGGAGCTATGAACTGAAGTCTTGCATATATGAGTTGTTGAAAGAAGACACCATGTTCAACTGGAGACTCCACCCCGAAAACCAATGATAGGAACTATGGTGCCAAGTGTTCATTTTACTTGTTGAACTATTATATAACCTCTTTAAACTAACCTGCCCAATGCTCTACTGGCTGTGAAGCGACCATACCATTTAGAAGTTTAAGCCAATTACTATCCTCAAACAATAAAGATAAAGTTACCTAACATCAAGATTTTACTAACAAGACCTTTCCACTGATTAATTATCTCCTGAATTCAATGGGAAATTTACTTATGAATCTAAAGGTAAAACTGGTTCTTTTCAGCATTCTAATTCAAAATGCTATCAAATGTACTCAAGGAGGTCTAAAGCACTGAGGAAACTGTTTAGTAACAAGTGCAAGGTAACAGCTCCATTAACAGCAGAAACTAAAGAACAATGCATCTTTAAACTTTAACATACTGCATAGTATCTTAAATTTTGAAAAGTTTATTTTTCCTACTCAGTTAAAAACATCATTATTACATGCTTTCCAGACCAAAAAATAAAAAATAAAAAAACCCAATAACTTTTGTGAATGTAAGGAACTTTGATGAAGCATAGATACTTATATTCTTTTAATAGTCTTTACAGCATTTTAATAAAGCATGCTGTAAGCTTTTTCCTCAAATTTTACTATGAACATTTTTAAACATATAGAAAATCTGGAAGAACTGTACAGTAAACACCCATATAACAACCATATACACTGTACAAGTAACATTTTATTATACTTGTTTTATCACACATACAGTAGTCCCCCCTTATCCGAGGGGGATATGTTCTAAGACGCCCAGTGGATACCTGAAATCACAGGCAGTACCAAACCCTATATATACATACTATGTTTTTCCTATATGTACATACTTATGATAAAGTTTAATTTATAAATTAGGCACAGAAAGAGATTAACAACAATAACTCATAATAAAATAAAACAATTATAAGAATATACTGTAATAAAAATTATGTGAATGTGGTCTCTCTCTCAAAATATCTTATTGTGCATATTTAATGCCTTTTTCTTCTTAACTAAGCAGTTACCGTGCACTGTGGCCGTAACTTTTGCAGGATGAGGTCTAACAGCAAAACTAGCATAATTTCTTTGTCCTTCTTGACAATTTCATGTGTAGAAGATTCATTCCTACCATAGATCTTAGCAATCTCAGCATACAATTTTTTTCTTTCCTTATTAAGTAGAGAAATTTCAACTTTTCACTTAAAGGATGCACTTTACAGCTTCCCTTTGGCATATCCAAATTGCAGCATCACTACTCTGGTGCTTTGGGCCACTATTAACAAAAATAAGGGTGACCTGAAGAAAAGCACTGTGATACCAAGACAGTCGGTCCTATAAACCAAGACAGCTACTAAGTGACAAAGGGGTGGGATACGATGAACAAAGGGATGGTTCACGTACCAGGCAGGACAGAGAGGGACAACACAAGATTTCATCAGGCTACTCAGAATGTCATGCAATATAAAACTTATGAATTATTTCTGGACGTTTCCGTTTAATATTTTTAAACCGCAGTTGACCTCAAATAACTGAAACTTAGGAAATGGTTTGGATGGGGGGTGGGGACTACTGTACATATATATTCATCTATTCATCCCTCTATCCATCCATCACAACATTTTATCTTAGTGTAAGATGCAGACACCAGTACTCTTCACTCTTAAACACTACAGCATACATATCACTAGCTAGAGTTCAATATTCATGCTTTTTAAATAGAAATTTCACATAAAATCAAACACACAAATCTTAAGTGCACCATTTGTGTGGCTGAACCACACTGACTCCATTTTGTCAGCTCCATCTTGGGCACACAGGCCTACCCCCTCCCCTTTCTGTGTGACTGAGCTTCAGCCTACTCACTAGGAATGTGCCCAAGCCAGACAAGTTCCCTATCAACTTTTACCCTTGCCTTTACCTAATAAGAAAACTGAACAATGCCTTTTGCTGACGCAGATGGCTAATGGTCATGAGACCCCCTGGGAGGAGAAAAAAACCCTAGTTCCAAGTGGTGCCGATGTGCTTCTCAGTTGGTAATCAGATTCTATTTTTAGCTTTGGCCCCTTTAAGTCCCCCTGTACCCCTTTCCACATTGCAGAGAGCAGCTCAGAATGCCCCTGGGTCATCTTCTGCCCAATCCTGCCTGTACATAATTCACCCACAAGAAACTTCTTTTTCTTTTAACTTTTTTTTATAATCATTTTTTAAAATTTATTTATTTAATTTATTTATTTTTGGCTGCATTGGGTCTTTGTTGTTGCATATGGGCTTTCTCTAGTTGTGGCGAGCTGGGGATACTCTTCGTTGCGGTGCACAGGCTTCTCGTTGCGGTGGCTTCTCTTGTTGCGGAGGACGGGCTCTAGCCATGCGAGCCTCAATAGTTGTGGCACGTGGGCTCAGTAGTTGTGGCTCGCGGGCTCTAGAGCACAGGCTCAGTAGTTGTGACGCACGGGCTTAGTCACTCCGCAGCATGTGGGATCCTCCCCGACCAGGGCTCGAACCCATGTCCCCTGCGTTGGCAGGTGGATTCTTAACCACTGCGCCACCAGGGAAGCCCCACAACAAACTTCATAATTGCATTTTATGGAGCTACCTGCTTCATTTTTTGTTCTCAAAGTTCCATCTCAGTTTACAGGACATTATTCAATATCTCTGCCTCCAACATCATTCCATGAATTTTGACAATCTAATATGATTTTTATTCATTGGCATTTGGATGGCATACAAATCAAAGTGAAAGTTGAAAATAAATAATATTATGTTGTCAATCTGTTATTTTTACTCCTGGGGTAATCCAAATGTTTCCACAGAAAGTAAAAAAGTAAAAGTAAATTTACTCTCGACCATTTAACAGATTTATAGGTCACACTTACCATGGAACACTTAAGAAATATATACTAACCACAAGTAGTACTCTCAATGTTTAATCAGAATTTACATTTTTCAAATGTCATGAATTTAAATACACAGAATAGCAAAATACACAGAATAAACTTTCCAAGTACAGATTTCGGGGTTAATCAAGAATACAGTCTTCTTGTATAAGTGGTAGATAGTATCAATTTAGTCATTCAAGAAAGGACTTTAATTCTTTGATAACTGTCTTCTCTGGGTTTCCTACTTTTAGGAACTGATCCAACTGACAGGGAGCTCAGGGCCAAGATGGTTTGAAATGATCAATTCCTGGCCAAACTATTTATTTTTAAAAACTCCAAAGGGATATAAAAAAAGACGACCCATTTCTGAATTGACTCAAGTGAGAATTATACCTGGCAAAGGAAGATGCGTTTTATACTTGAAAATAGTGGCAAATATTTTAAATTTCAGCAAAAAAAAAAAAAGACTTTTTTGTGAGTTCTTTACTTTCTGCATTGGCAAATGTATCTGCTATATGTTGATGATGGAAGATTCCTATCTTGCTTCTTTTTAAAAAGGAATGCACACACGAATTTCACATCACGTGACTGCACTGCCCAAATGACAAGCACTCAGTTTGTCCATTGGAGGCTTATGACCGTTTTGCTGTGGAAATTTGGCACTAGCTTTTTGAAATGTGTAAATCACATTATTGGTTTTGATCCTCTGCATTCTACCAGGGTAGAATTAAACTTGACAACCTGGTTTCAAACTACTTGTTATACAAGAAACTGAGGTTGGGAGGGCATATAAGTTACTCCACAGAGTACCTCCTCTGGTGAGAGCACCATGATTTCCAATCTCCCCTGACTTCTGAGAGTGCTTTTCTTCTGTTACAATGCTAGAAAGCTAGTTGGGTCCCTTATCTTGCAAACAACAAAGGCATAGACACCATACCACGACTTTGACAGTTTTGCTCGCAAATTAAAACTACAGAATATTTGTCACACGCACACTATTGTGCTAAGCAGAAAAGGGGGTATAAAAATTTTAGTGGCCACGTTTTAGGTAGGGTCAAATGCATGCATATAAGAATGCAAGGAAATACATATAAATGTAAAAATTGAAGACGTGTAAAGGAATGAAGGTTAAATGCCTTCACAGACAATTTAGGGATTTCACATTGTATTAGTACTACTTAAAATTGAACACAATTTATATCCAGTGACATCTTAAGATGGAACTAGACCATATTTGCAAATCTAGGCACATTTAAAATAATAAGTCTTTAATGAATACAGGAATTTTTTAAAGCTCCTTTAAAATAGAGTAGATCAAGACCAGTTTCCTTTTTTGAAACTATACATATCCTGGACTATACCACTCTCAACGAAAGTGCTATGTTTCACTTAACATTACATTCTTGCCCACATGAACCATGGAAATAGGGGAAAAGTGAATATGGAGGAAAAAAAAGCAAATCCTTGTTTCTCCCTAGTCACTGACCATTACATTACAATCTAAAGCAAGTTTTCTTCACAGAAAATCAATTAACAGGATCATAAAATAAACTCTCACAAGTATAAGGACTTGTTCACTCCAAATCAAGATTTTTACCTTAGGAAAACTGTTAACTTGTATGACTTGAGCCCAATTTGATACATGGGTTAGTGCTTGAACTGCCCACAGGTTCCATACAAATCAGTTATCTCTCTTCAACAGTGCCAGCAGTGCTTTGTTATTTTTGACTTTATGGAGTCAACCAAAGGATTACACGAAAAGAATTAAACCCACAATGTGAAGCCAAATATGCTGTTGGCAGAACACTTTGCCAAGAGTAGGCAGGATAATGCTCTTACTTAACTTGAAAGCCGCCCTTCCTTTTTCCTCCAACCTGCTTCTCTGCAGTTTGAATCTAGTGTTAGCTTGTTCCCAGGGCAGGCGGTTTCCTTGAACTAGCTGGCCACAGGGAGGTGGTTTCTTAGGGAGGAATGGGGGGGAAAGAGAGGGGGCAGGGAGGAAGAAAAAGGAAAGCGGGAAGGTGATTCCCACCAGACAGGGCATACACTTCCCAGTAATTTTAGAAATCTTTAGGTTTAACCTTGCAGTAACTTAGAATTGCCTTATTCGGGCTTCCCTGGTGGCGCAGTGGTTAGGAATCTGCCTGCTAATGCAGGGGGTGCGGGTTCGAGCCCTGGTCTGGGAAGATCCCACATGCCGTGGAGCAGCTAAGCCCGTGCGCCACAACTACTGAGCCCGCATGCCACAACTACTGAAGCCCGTGTACCTAGAGCCCATGCTCTGCAACAAGAGAAGCCACCACAAGGAGAAGCCCGCGCCCCACAACAAAGAGTAGCTCCCCGCTCGCCGCAACTAGAGAAAGCCTGAGCGCAGAAACGAAGACCCAACACACCCAAAAATAAATAAATAAATAAATTAATTAATTTTAAAAATTGCCTTATTCTAAGAATCACCATTTTTTTTTCATTTTAACATTTTGAAAATCTTGTAATTAATATCTACCATCTAATGTAAAGGTTATTTCTCTCAAAACCATGACTTAAATGATGGTACAATCAAGTTAAAGAACTATAGGTATTCACATTTAATCTTTACAGTCTGTCTCCTCCTTCTGCTCCTCATCTGACATGCTAGTCACAGCCCCACCCTCAAGCAAGGCACTTCGGCCCCCTCCACTTCCATCTTCTGACCTGCGCCTCTCAAGAAGACAGCATCCCTACTCTTATTGATCAGAATTTGACACACAAGGAGCTAGAATTTATTACTGGATTGGGTCAGTTTCTCTCCAAGTAAGAACCAGGCCAGGGGATTTCTCTACCTCCAGCACATACAAGGTAGTGCCTCTGTTTGTTAAAAAAAAAAATGAAGAAACTGCTAAGGATGAGAGCTGGCTATGTTTGTGCTTTATCATCAGCCACTGCTGGCCCATTTGTCTTCAATTAATGGGCAGGCAGCAGAAGGCCTTATTTCAGGCCCAGGCAGAGCAGTTTACTCTCCATCCTGCTATTGTTAACAGAGAGTCTTGCATTCTGGTAGGTATTGGATGACTGCCAGAAATTAATAAATCAAGTGATTTGGTCACCATTTAGCTATCAGCTCTTTGTATGTAAGTTTTGAAGGAAGAATGGGTAAGTCTTAGCCTGGAAACTACAACATCCAAAACTACAGAAGCTGCAAGTCTAGTGGAACTGTTTTTTTTTTTTTTTCCTACTGCATTGAAAAAAAGCCCAAACAGATATTATAGACATTTATCGCCCTTGCTGAGAAAAATAGTACTTTTCAGCCTGAATGATGTCTGAAAGACAATACCCTTACTTCCTTATTAGGAACAATTCCACTGCAAACACCCACACCATTGAAACTGTCATCAATGGAGCAACCTAGGAAGATTTGAAGAAGCAATATAGTTCAAATGACACACCAAAGCAACCCTCAACTGTGTTAAAAAATAAAAAAAAGAGACATAAGGCCCAAAATGGAGTCACTTGTGCTAAGCCCAAGTCACCAAAGCAAGAATTAATATCTAACGTAATTGCAGCTGTAACCTCCCCCAGGAATGTAACCTTTAACCACTCAACGTGGAATTACTTGGTCAGCACTAGTGAGATAATCTGCCCTACAGACCCCCTCCATTCCCCTTAGGAGGGTGACCTTGCCTGAAACAATGCATTCTTTGTTCATAATTTCCTTTTTCTGCCCCCTTTCCACCTTTAAAAATCTTTCCTTTTCTACAGCTCAGCGGAGCTCGGCTGTTTGCTAGATGGGAGGCTGCCTGACTCATGAATCATTTAGTAAAGCCAATTTGATCTTTAAATTTACTCAGTTGAATTTTTGTTATTTAACAACTGTATAGAGAAAAGGCTGTTTTTACAGCTTAACAGAATACTGTATTTTAATCCCATTTAAGAGTGATTTGCATTTTAAAATATAGGTGTTGAGGAAGCTGTTGAGATTTATCAGAAAATAGCTCTATAAAAAGGCTGATTCAAAAAGAAATGGCAAACCTATTAGGTGCACAAAAGAAGAGAAGGCAAAAGAATTCTCTGATATTGTGAACTGCATTTCCAAAAAGATCAGGCATTAGAATTAAATATTTTTTTTCTTTTCACATTTTAAGTCTGCATAATGCAATTTATTCCTTGGCAGTTTAGTAATATAATAAGATGAATTTAAATAATTATACATGCAAATATGTAAAGCTAACCAAGCAAAGAGAACTATATTTAAACTTAATATATTTTCTTGAGTCTGAAAATCTAATAGGCATTCTTGCCCCTAGTATATTCATATGGTCACTGAGATATAGTTTATAAAAATAATTTGCACAGTAGATTTTAAGCACATCTGTCAGCTACAGTATCCATTTTTTATTGGCACTATTTGTGTATCTATCATTTATTAATGCTTATTATGTGTCAGTCACTAGCCTAAGTCTGTTTCACAGATGGCTTTCTATAAGTAACAACTTTACAAGGTAAATGTTATTATCCCTATTTCTAGATGAGGAAACTGAGATTCAGAAAGAATAAATACCTTACTCAAGTTCAAATAGCTGGTAAGTGGCAAAGCCAGAATTCAAACACAAGTCTGATTCCAAAGTCAATACTTTAATGAGAATATAATGTTAATTTTACTGGAGAGGCATTTTCAGAGATATGATAAATGTCTTTAATAGTGCATTTATAAACTATGACTACAGAGAGCAGTTGGGTGTCCCACACACATACAAAGAGCAAAGCAGCACTGAGGGAAGGGATCACAGTCAGATATATAATGCCTTGTGAAATAAGTTAATAAGGGTTGAAACACTGTATGCTTGATGAAATAAATTTCCTAAGGGCAACAGACATTAACAGCTGTTCCAGTCTTGTTCAGGTCCCTGTAGGCAAGTATATCACCCCCTCAGTTATTGAGCACATGTGGTGCTCCTGTAGTAACTTTCATTTCATTTACACTGAGAGAGAAAATAAGTATTCTTGGACATCAGCAAGAACAGCCTCACTTTATCCCCATAAACATTCTTGCCTCAAAGTCACCATTTAGCAGCAAAGTTATTTTCCTAAAAATAAACATTTTAAATCCTAATTTTCTGCTTAAAATATAACAGGGGCTTCCCACTGCACTTATAGAGCCAAAAAGTTTAAAGCCTCCTGCAAGGTTTCATGACATCTACAATCTATGTACAGACCAATCTCTCCTTCCTGAGGTAGCCTTCAGCCCTAACAACTTCCCTTCTGTTGCCTTCCTTGACGCAGGGCTTTTGATCAGGCTTCCCCTTTACCAGGAATGTTTCACCCTAAGTCCTTACTTAGCAAACATCTATTTAGCATCAAGTCTCTGTTCTAAAGTTCAGGGAAGTTTCCTTGATCCTTGATAATCAATTCCCTGGAAACCTTGAAAAAAGGTGAAACACCCCTGTTTTTACTTTCGTAGCATCCTGTACTTGCCTTTCCAGGGCCTACATGAACTATAGTGGGAGAAGAGGATGTGACCAGACCCACAACTAGTTGAAAGGGTCGCTCCAATAAAGTAACAAATACTTTAATCTCCTTACTCTGTAAAATCTTGAAAAGCTTAACTTGCATGGGGGGGGGCGGGTATTGAGCCTGTTACTGCATACTCCCACAATTTTATTGGTAGTATCCATTTCAGATGAAAATTTACTCATTTTGTTTAAATTTAAACTTATTTAATTGGCTTGGCCACTGTCATTATCAAGAAAAAAGAATTTGTTCCTTTCTGAGTCAATGTTCCTCTAATTTTTGATTCAGTATGATTTTTTTGGTAAGAATTATCAAAGTATTTTATATTATCAGTGTTAAAAGGAGATATTCAATATAATAAGATATAGTGACTAATACTGTTTGTTGAAAGAAGGAAATTACTCATTGGAAAAAGTGCCATTTGCCATAAGTGACAGCTTGTCAAGTTAACTGTCAATATGTTTAAAGAAAATATTCCTATAAAAAGGAAGTCACAAGGAACAACAACAGCAAAACAGGAATCATATTTTTGAAAGTCAATTTTCTTCAGTGCCCTCGGATGGAATTCAACTCTGCCATTTAAAAAGTAATCTCATCAATTTAAAATATGTATACATTTAATTAAACACGAGTAAGAAACTCTAGAAAAGAAAATTCTAAGTGAAAAAAATATATCTTAAAAAGCAGTTAAGTAAGTTCCAGAGATGGATGGTGGTAATGATTTCACATTATGAGTATACTTTATGTCATAGAACTATACACTTAAAAGAATAAAAATAGTAAATTTTAAGCTATGTATATCATAATACAATGTTTAAAAAAAAAAAACAGTAACTCAGTAACTATTATCACATAACCATCTGGAAACACACAGGCAGAGATTTCCAACCCAGGCACAGGGTATCTGAAATGCAGGCTGCTGAGCGGTTGGATGACAAGTATTGCCTTAACCTTTGAAAAATCTCCAGACAACTTTCATTATGCCTCCTTTTCACCCCTACTAAGAATCACTGTACTTAAACCATCATTACAACCCACGATTATTGCAATCAAAGAGTTACTTGGTCTCAATAAATTTCATGTAGGCACTAGATCTACTTTGAACTAACAATTCAAAACCTAAAATAATGTTGACCTCAAATTATTACAAATCATGTATCATATCACAAAAGGATTTAATCTAATTTCAAGATAAAGCAAAAGAGAATTTTCAAAATTATGATTTATATTGGAAAAAAATTTTAAAGATGGTAGATGAGTTGTGTTAACATTTTTCCTTGCCACGTTATCATTAAAGAAAGTTGGTTCATATGAGGATGATTTTATTTTAAAGATACAGTAGAAACACAGGTTTTATATCATCTTTTCTGTATCAAGAAACAAAGCACATGCCACTAATAACACATTCTCCCTCAGGTAATGAAGACAGTCTTATTCAAGTTAAAATACATCCTGATGAGGTTATGATCTTGGCCTCATACTCCAACACTGAAGTACTATCACTCCATAGTGGAAAAACTAATGGTGTTTATCAGAAAGGATTCAAGGAAAAGGAGTTTTTCAGTAGGAAAAATAAGCAAACAAATCCTAAACTCTAATGCTTATAATCTATGATACAAACAATGATAATGAACATAGTTGGTGGACCTGAGGAATCATTAAAAGAAAAATTATTCCAGATCTAAATCATAACTAATAAAAGGTCCCTGAAATATAAATGATAGCTTAAAAAAGAGAACAACACAGATTAAAAGTATAGTGATTTGGCTCTGAGTATCAGACAAGATTGATCCTTAAAATCCCTTGTGGCTCTAAGAAACTCAACTAGGTAATCTGGGCTTCAAAACCTTGCTGTTCCAAGCATCATCTGCTGACCAGCTGCATGGGAAATATCTGATAATTTGATTGAAATACAGATAGTTCAATCTCCACCACGGGCCGACTGAATCACAGTCACCATAACGAGCTCCCTACACAAATTCAAGTTTGAGATGTACAGCAGCTCTAGCACAGCTCTAAAGAACACCCGCAGATCATCCATTCATAGACTGCTAGAGCTTGAGAGTGAAGGACTGTCCTTGGCTGGAGTGCTGGAGGTAGTCACAACCTCCAGAATGGGTTCCTGATTATGTTAAACCCAAATGAAGATGCGGCCCTGGCTAACACAGAGCTTGTTGCCATTCCCTTTAAATGCACGTTCATACATTGCTAGTTTATAACTTCTTGAATGGTGACATAAGCCTTGATAATAAAAAGCCAATATCCCAGCGAGAAGTGAGCTCTCGAAGAATGGTGAGACAGGATTTTTTGGAGCTATTTGCCCTCGGGGGTCAAGGTGTATGCTCCATCTGCTCCTGTTCTCTGTGGTTATTCTGTATTTTATATTTGTGGCTGACTACAATTGGAAACGTCATCTAATTTAACACTGAGTGTTAGTGGGGAAGAAGTGTAGTCTCCTCCACACTAACGATCGGCCCATCAAAAACACTGTATTCTCTAAAGTTGTACTTAATGTTTTCAATTCTACTGATAGGTAACTGATTTCACTTAGTTCTTTATTAACTACTTGAAATGAACAACTATCCATGTTATCTTCTTATTTTGCACTGTTTAGTAGTTAGGCTAGTTTTAATATCACTACCCAAGCTAAAAAAAATGAATATATTGACCAATAGATGTATGGAATATATCACTTATATATAATCGTACTGATGAGGGCTTACAGGGTGCTGTTGAGTTGCTATTTGTTCATCACCTACTGTCTCATTTAATCCCCACAGATTTATAGTCAAAAGCTCTTTTATAGATGAGGAAGAAAAACTGAGAGGCAGGGTATAACGGCAAAGAGCACAGGCCCTGGTAAACATTGTTGGGGTCAAAACCTGTCTCCACCATTCATTAGCTGAGTTACCTCATCTATCAAATAAGGACAACAGTGGCAACTTACTTCTAGTGTTGCTGGGAAAATATGATAACCTACATATGTAAAGCATTTGCAACAGTGCCTGGGATATTACAGGCATTTAAAAAATACTATTTTTAAGCTATTCATCTAAGGAAACATCTTTAGGACTAGGGCCAGGCTGCAAAGGGATGTCTGTTGGGCTGTGGAGCCTGAGGACTTACAATTACACTGTATCACCTACACTTTCCCTAACTCACCCTAAAGCACAAATAGTCTCCTTGTTACGTTATTAATTTTTATTAATGGAAAGTTCATGATGTGAATATTTTCATAGAATACATGAAGAGTATCTCTTGCTGAGCTAAAACATGTTTTGCTAGCCGCAGCAACATGAAAACATTCATATTAACCTTGTTTGGTTAGCAGGAGTTAAATAATAATATCCAATATTTGAATAGTACTTTATAGTTTCAAAGTGCTTGAATAACAACATTGGTATAAGTGATAGAGGTATTTTTATCCCTATTAAGTAGATGAAGACATGGAGGCTCAAATGCTGAAGGTAACAAAAGTTTGAAGTAACAGTGAGATTCTGAAGGAATTCATTTCAAATTTTATTGATAGTTACCAAGTGTTCCCTTTGACATAAGAAGTAGTAAGATATAAAGTTGTTGGAATTATTTAAGGCTGTTTGGGAAATAAAGGGACTTAACAATGAGACTTGAGATCATCTAAAATTATTCAATGGTAGATGGCTATATGATGAACACTTCACATTTTTCAAATGATGTATGACTCTCTACATTTTCTGGTATTTGAGTTATATTTTCTTTTTTGCTATGTTCATTCTCTAAATTCTATGAGTGTAGGAACTATGTTTACCTCACTCATCTTTGTATAACCAGCACAGTGCATAGGTATTTGCTGTTATCCCACTGAGTTTCCTAGGTGTTTGTTCAGCATATCAAAAAATGTACAAACAACACAATTTAACAGTCTAATCACTGAGAACTATCTCATTCAAATTACCTTTCTATTTATTTTTCTATTCTGGAATTTTCTGGGTATAAAAATGCAAAGCAGTATTATCTACTTCTCTTTAGTATATATCACTTATAATATTAGGAAAAATTATAAGAGCAATAATTTTCTAAATGCTCTCAAAACCATCTAAAACTGACATTCTCTTAACATACAACTGGTAAATTGTTTGATTATCACTATTTTATAGGTAAGGAAACTGAAATCACATGGCTTAACCAGAACTTCACCTAGATTATGCCATTTCATCAGATTTTCCCCCAAGTTGTTTGATAGGAACAAATATCCCCATCTTTCTATGTGACTAGAGTAGCTGTCCTTAACAAACACCCTAAGAATTATTTTTTATTCTGTATTCAGCTTATCATTAGGCATTGTACAGATATAAATATGTGTAGAAAATGTATGCAGGCCCTAAAGGAGAAGCTTGCTGTCCATTTGAAGAGATAAGCTGTGCTTACATTGAAACTGAAATATCTTTCAAAGGCAACACACTATTACGCATGAGACTATAAGCTACAATATAATATTATATGTGTAATTCAAAAATGGAAATATTCAGCGTAGACTGGTCAGAGCCAATACTCTAGAGCTGCAGCTCAAGAATTTACAAGGATAGACAAAATCATTGCCCATATTCCCTTCTGGTACTTTCATTCTCTCCATTCGAATGTAAAATAATCACCTCCAAAATATTCAATGATTTATGATTTTTAATATACTTCTACAGAACTATCCTTACAGTCAATTTTCAATTATTAAGTCCCTTTTCTCATCTTTCGGCATCATTACATTGCTCATTAGGATCTCCCATTAAAAGAGAAAGAAACCCACAGTATCAGAATTGGCATCTTGTAAACAGCTATTTTTAAAGGCTTTAAGTTATCTGTCCCCACAAAAAGAATCTGATGAAATGCATAAAATAGAAATAAAATGAAAAGTTTACTTTTAATATAAAGTGAATAGAATAACCATAAGAACTTTTTAATGGAAACATTCTGAATAATAATATAACCATAACCTTTTGCTAAAGATTCTTCTTTTTTCAACCTTACTTACAAAAGAAAAATTCAGAAGGTTGGGGTTGTAATTCCCTTCACATGTTTTCTTATGGCTATTATTAATCTAATAAAATTAAAATTTAGCAAGATAAGTTTTTGACATACATTCAGGCTTATTTTATAGATAAGAACTTGATATGGGAATCAATTGCCTATTTCAAACTTCAACATCACTCTAGAACCTTGTCTCAAAATTCCAACCACCTGCTGAATAGCCATATATAAATTTGTTTTAACTTCTCATATGTAACATATACCTACACCTATGAACACACATATATAATTGATATATACACATATTAATGTATTACTATATTCGTTGTATATAACTAGCTTCTATCATGTATCTCTCTTAGCATCTTATTCTCCCTAATACGGCATAATAAGAGTCAGCATAAAATCCAGAATCAAAATCCAAATTCTGATACTTTCTGTGAGACTTTAGGTGGGTTTCTTAACCGCTAAGAGCCTTATCTTCCGTAATGGTTAAAATGAGAGTAATACTGAATTACTGCACAGATTAGAAAGAATGTATGCAGTGTCTACCACAGTATAAAACAGAAAGCAAATTGTCATTAAGGGAAAACTCATTATCTTTATTGCTGTTGTTATTCCTCTCCAAACATGCTCTTCCTCTCGACTTTACTTTTCTTGAGTAATGTCATTATCATTCATCCTATCCCATGGCTTGAAACCTTGAAATTATCTTGAATAATCCACTTCCACACCGAATCAAAGGCCAAGTGCTATCAATTCTTCTCTTTGACTATATCATAAGTCCACTCCAAAGGCCACCATCTCTTATATTATGGTTGCCATATCATCTTCAAAGTGAAGTGCCATAAATACTCTGATAGGCTACTTCCCTCCAGTCTTGCTACCCTCAAAGCTTTCTATACACACAATCTGACATGAGTTCTGCTTTCCTTTTCACAATGTACTGCTACAAATTCTTCATGAACCCCTAACTGCATAGAAAAAAATTAAAACAAAAGAAATTCGAAGTCCATGATGATATGAATCCAATATACTTTCTACTCTCATTTTTTTTTATCTCCTCCTTCAGTCATGCAAACAAACATTTATTGTGTGGACAATGTGTTCAGAGCACTGTTCTTGACCAAAGGGATACAACTGTGAACAATGTACTCATGGTCCATACTCATGGAGAGCTTTCCTTCTAGTGATAATTAACAGCATTAAACAATAAATCTTTTTTTAAAAACCTGCCAAATTGTTTTTTTAAAAAAAAAAAACAATAAATCTTTAATTCTATATGTGATAAGTACCGTGTAGAAGTAAATACAGTTTAGGCCCTGACCTCATCTGAGAGTCTGGGAATGCTTCCCTGTGGAAGTGATATTTGAACTAAAACTTAAAGATGAATAAAATAGAGGGGAGATTTGGGGGGAAGAGGAATTCTAGCAGAAAAGGGAACAGCATGTGGGACCCACAAACCCTATGCTTCAAGACAAAGTATTGATATATGCAAAATCCATATTTTTCTGCTCCCGAAATCTGTGCCTGTTTTCTTTTCACCTGGATTATTATTATTTTTTTTTATAAATTTTTTTTTAATTTTTATTTTATTATTTATTTATTTATTTATGGCTGTCTTGGGTCTTTGCTTCTGTGCCAGGGCCTTCTCCAGTTGCGGCAAGCGGGGGCCACTCTTCATCGCAGTGCACGGGCCTCTCACTATCGCGGCCTCTCTTGTTGCGGAGCACAGGCTCCAGACGCGCAGGCTCAGTAACTGTGGCTCACGGGCCCAGTTGCTCCGCGGCATGTGGGATCCTCCCAGACCAGGGCTCGAACCCGTGTCCCCTGCAATGGCAGGCAGATTCTCAACCACTGCGCCACCAGGGAAGCCCCACCTGGATTATTAACCATACTGAAGACACTGCTATGTGACCCAATTATTTCCAGGAAAAAGTAATTTATTTATGAAGTAAAATACTTTCCTGAAAAATGACTTTTAATCACACAAGCAAAAGATGACTCGATTTGATAATATGTGCTACTGTACTAAACTAAAAACATGAACTTGTCCTATAGTGGAAATATTAATGATTCACGGAATTCTTCTGCTAAGGAACTTCTACTTCATTTCAAATATTCATTGTCTAGTTTTAGTATAACATTCATTCAATTCAGAATCCATTTGTGTTTTCTTTGCCAAGAAAAAATAATCACCCATTAGCATTCTGTACCACCTTTAGGAAACTGTTGGTGTATGACTGTGTCATGAGATTGAGCATCAATAAGAAACTTTGGTATCACCAAAAATTGCTTTGAGGAAGACATTTTTAATACCATCAGATACCCATTCCCAATAAATTCTGCAACCTTTATCAAAATAAAACTAGACTTTCCATTGCCAACACGACAAAAACAAGACAGATTATGTTTTAAAAAAAAAAGAGTGCATGTTTTTTTTAATGTAGCCACAATAAATCTATTAACCATTGGACAGTGATGAATTAAGGTTGCACATAAGCACACTTAAGCAGCAACCACTATCTACATTACTCATCTCAGAATTTCCAGGATCAGGCAGTTTTACAAAGATTAGTACAGTAAGACTCATTCTAAAAGGTATTAGAATTATTTTTGCTTTTTAAATGATTATCATTTCTTCTTTTTTTAATGAAAAAATTGTGCTGAACTTAGCAGTGATGATTATTTCTGCCTTTTTCAAACTCTTTTTTTCTCCTGCCACTGTGACACTGTACTTAAAGCCTTAGTATATAAACATCACTACTCCTTTTTCTATATATGCAGTAGGAATTTAATAAATATATTTTGGCCTATAAAATAAGAGAAGTGAAACAGATCTTAAGATTCCATATATTACTAACATCAAATGGGTTTTTTGTTTTTTTGTGTTTTTTTTGGTTGAAATCATAACAACAACCCTAAGGGATATATGTTCAGACTGGGTTGAGAAATGCAAAAGATGTCAGTGATTCTCAGATCAAAAGAAGAAAATCTCTTGAAGGAGGTGATTTGGAGTTTTGAAAAGCAAAGCTTTTTTTCAGGTCAGAGAGCCAAGAGAATTATGCTCAAACAGCAGCATTCTAAATTGTCTTTCTAAATGATTACTATCTGACTCACACATTCTCAGACTTCACATAGTGAAAAGGTGATCAGGGATATTTTATTTATTTCTTTGTTTTAAAAAACAACATTTCTTTGTGGCTGATGTAGAGTTGGTAGAACTGATGATATTAGCCTAGTTAAATTACAAGACTCCAAATTTTTCAGGTAGTCACAAGAGTAAAGAAGAATTTTAAAACACAGTCACACAAAATAAATCCAGATGGAGTTGATACAGGTTTCCCCCCAAAAATCATACTTTTATTTTGACAATTCAAAAGCAAAGTTCGGTTACACCTTTGTGGAAAAACAGATTGTGGGCTTTTGTTGAGTATGCAAATTTGTGAAGGGAAATGAACCAGAGAAAACGTCCCTAAAAACAAAAGCTGTTACTCATATACATCACAATCTTTTAGGGAAATCCTTTAAACACTGAATATGGATGATTGTATTTTATAAAATAGAAGTGTGAGTGGTAGGTAAAAAGAATATCATTAATCATTTCAAATAAATATTGTTTGGTGACAAAACTTTTCTGAAATTCTCCATCTTCCTGAAAGGTTTGATTAACCTTTTGAATGAAATTCAAAATCAAGTTAAATACAGTGTTTAAAATATTAAAAATGTTCATAAAGGGGAAAAAAGGAGGTTAAATGAAACCCTCTAAGTTTAAAGATTCCAGAACTGATACAGATTGGCTTAGAATTGTAAGGAAGCAAAGCTACTTAAGTATTTTCATGTTTTTGCATGGTCTGGGCTTTCTGAGAAAAGAAAATTGGAAGTTCAAGAAAGAAATCCCTAGAGAGATCTGTGTGCATCTCCCCTGGAGCCATTAATTTATATTCCAAGAAGTAATAAACATAGGAACTTTCATCTTTACTTCCCAAAGAAAAAAATGCAATAAATGGAAAATAATTACATGATAGATATCAATCCAGCTATATCATAACTACTTTAAATGCGAATGGTCTAAATGCACCAATTAGAAGACAGAGACTGTCAAAGTAGATCAAAAAAAAGACCCAACTGTATGTTTTCTACAATAAACCTACTAAATATAAAGAGTAAAAATAAATTTCAGACAAAGTAGACTTCAAAACAAAATTATCAGGTATAAAGAAGGGTACCACATAATTATAAAAGAGTAAATTCTCCAAGAAGATGTAGCAATCCTAAACGTGTATGCACTGAACAAGAGAGTGTCAAAATACACAATGTAAAAACGGATAGAACTGAGAGGAGAAACAGACAAATCCATTATTAAAGTTAAAGATATCATTTCAATAATTAATAGATCAAGCAGGCAGAAAATCAGTAAGGATATAGTTGACTTAAACGGCACCATCAATTAACTTGACCTACCTGACATTATGGAACACTGCATCAAACAAGAGCAGAAAACACATTCTTCTCAATTTCACATGGCACATTCACCAATATAGACCACATTCTGAGCCATAAAATACATCATAACAAATTTGAAAGAATGGAAATCATATGAAGTATGTTTTCAGACCACAATGGAATTAAACTAGAAACTAGTAACAGAAAGGTAGTTTGAAAATATCCAAATATTTGGATTGAACAACACACTTTTAAACAAACCATGAGTCAAAGAGAAATTTTTTAAAACATTTTGAAATGAGAATAGAATTTATCAAAATTTATGGGATACAGTGAAAGCAGTGCTTAGAGAGAAATTTATAGCACTAGGTGCATGTATTAGAAAAGAAGATCTAAAAAATGATAACCTAAGCTTCTACCTTAGAAAAATAGATTAAAAAAGGAGTAATTTAAACTGAAAGCAAGTAGAACAAAAGACATAATTAAATTTAGAGCTGAAATCAATGAAATTGGAAGAAGGAAAAAAAAAATCAACACCACCAAAAGCTACTTCTTTGAAAACATCATTAAAATTGATAAACTACTTGCCAAGTAAACCAAAAAAAAAAAAAAAAAACAAGAGAAGACACAAGTTACCAGTATCAAAAATGAAATAGGGTTCATAAATACTGATCCCACAGATATGGTATGGTAGTAAAGGAATACAATAAACAATTACATGCCCCGAAATCTGATAAATTATCTGAAGTGGACCAATTCCTTGAAAGACATATACTATCAAAACTCACACAAGGATAAACAAATAATCTGAATTACTCTATACCTATTAAAAATTGAATAAGTTATTAATGACCTTCCAATAACAAAAGCATAAGGTCCTGATGTTTCACCAGTGAATTCTACCAAACATAAGGAAAAAATGATATCAATTTTCCAACCTGTATCAGAAAACAGAAGCAAAGGGAATACTTCCTAACTCATTCTGTGAGGTCAATGGTAACTTAATACCAAAACCAGATAGACATTACAACAAAGAAAAACTATACATCAATATCTCTCATAACATGGGTCCAAATCTTCATTCAACTACTAGAAAATCAAATCCAACAAAGCATATAGAGAATAATATATCACAAACAAGTGGGATTTATTCTAGGTATGCAATACTGGTTTGACATCTAAAAATCAATGTAGTCCATCACATCAAAAGGCTAAAGAAGAAAAACCATATGATCATTATCAGTTGATACAAAAAGAGCATTTGACAAAACCTAACAACTTTTCATGTTTAAAAACTCTCAGCAAATGTGGAATAGAAGGGCACTTCCTCAACATGATAAAGAACATCTACAAAAAATTTGCAGCTAACATCATACTTAACGGGGAGAAACTGGATGATACTTTTCTCACAGTATCATCAAGGTTATTTTTAGAATTAAGGATGATATTTGTAACAAGGGGAAAATAACTTATTCATTTCACTCTCTGAACTTTTCCATTTTAGGTTCTCTTTCTAAATCTTACTTTAAACAACTCTAACATTGCTTATCAAACAAAATAAAAATTAATGTAATTTTTAGGTGGATATATTAGATGTACATTGTATACTAATTAGACTGTAAGTTGGAGAGTATGGTGTGACTTTTTCATCTTTTGTCTTTTGCTATATAGCAGACACTCATGAAATGAATAAAAAAATGTAGAGCGAAAGATTGCAAGCCGTCATTTTTTATTAATTGGTTTAAATCAAATTCTTCATCTAAATAGATTGGATATATAAATATTTTAAGCATAATATATTCATTTTCCTAAAAATATTCTGCTAGCTGGGGAAATAACTAGTATTTTATCTATTTCCAATTGTTTTCACCTATAGCATACAATTTGTGCTTTCAGGAACTATATTAGTGTAGGAATTGTAGATATTCTTAATATAATTACACATTTTGGTAGTTATTACAGAAATGCAAATTTATGCAAAATATTCTAAATCAGAAGTACATAAGGTAGAAAATTAAATCCATTCTGAATCTCTCATTCCATTCCCATCCCAACTGCTGGAAAATCATTTTTAAACATTTGGTAGATTTTCTTCCATATGATTTACATACAAAAAAAAAGTTACTGGGATTTTTTAAAATTTTATTCTTTTCTTCCAGTTTTACTGAGATATAATTGACATAGAGCACTGTATAAGTTTAAGGTATACAGCATAATAATTTGATTTATATACATCGTAAAGTGATTATCACAATAACTTTAGTAAACATCCATCATCTCATACAGGTACAAATTAAAGTAATAAATTTTTTTTTCTTGTGAATCATACTATGATTTGTTTTGTTCTGTTTTCTGATAAATTTTCTGCCATAAAAATTATTTAAAATTCACATATTTTATGTTCATTATAAACAATATATTCAAAAGCTCACTGAGAAGTTCCCCAGCAAACATTAATTAATAATTATATGATACTTTCTAAATATTCACTTAACTAGAAGCTCTTTTTTTCTCATCATTGTCTAGATAATACGATCCACAAACTTGTAGAAATACAAGTATATACAATACTTTCAAATTACAGATTAATGATGATAATTATAATGTATAGAAAACAATAATTTGTAATGAATTTTTAAAGATCTAGTGAAACATTACATTTCAGTAAAAATCAAATGTGATTATCTCAGACTTTGGAAGAAAAATGTAATGGGAGAGACATGATCTGAAACTCAATATAAGAAAAAAAGCTTCAAAGAAGTAATGGATACTTCAAAACAAACCAAAAGAGAATCTTAAGACAACATACTATAAAAGTCCCTATTTGTCTGATTATTGCATTTCTGAGAAACAACTTTAATACCCTATGTTATAACACATGATTTTATTTAAATGGTAAATATTAAGTCTGACTGGAATGTATGCCTACATGTTGAAATATTATTGAAAATATTAGACATATCTCTATTGTATATAATATGTACATGCTTATATAAATATATGATATAGTAATATTGTATGTCATATATAATATTATATATATTAATATTTAACTATTTTCCTTTTTTCTGTATAGGTCTTCTGGATTTAATGCAACAGAATAACACAATGGGTTATTGTCAGCCTTTTAGAGAATTAGGTTTGGTGATAAAAATGTTAATTAAAAGCAATCACACATTTGTAGAAATTGTAGAGCTACGAGGATCCTTACATGTCTAACAAATACTCTCACTTTATACGCGAGGAAAGTGCAGCTAAGAGGTGTGACTTGCCAAAGAACATAGAAATCTAAAAAGTAATCCATTTTATGAAGCTATTTAAGTTTTCACAAATTTGTAACATTAAGAATATGGTAATGATGACTGTATTGTGCCAGCTATAAAGCTATGCCCTGTCAGATTCACAGCCACCTTCTCTATTCTACTGAGTGACAATGGACAGGGTCTGATGCTTGAAGCTCAAATAAGCACCCACTGTAAGAACTTTGGCTACAATGAATAGCAGTAGTTCCCAGCGCCGCACAAAGTGTTACATACACGTCTCCAAGTTAGAATTCTGGAAGTTTTTTCCTGGAAATTCAGATCAATTTTCATACTTCTGTCACTGCTTCATCCACTTAAAAACAGTGGGGTGGCCTTGAGCTTACCTTTGCTCAATTCACTTCATAATTTTATGATTATTAAATGAGTTAATTTTTATAAATCTCTTAGTGTTTGGTATAAAATAAATAGCACAGTAAATACAAGCTATTATTATCATTGTTGCGATAATGATTATGATGATGCTTGAATATGACAGCAAGCTAGTAAATTATGGTACTCCACATCTTCAATGGAACTTTGCATAGAAAAAAATAACTATAGGTCTATTTTATGATGAAGAGAAAAGGAAACCTGTGTGTGTGTATACATATATATACACACATATTCTTTCATTCATTAATTTATATTTTAACTTTCTTCATAAATGATTTGAATATAAACAAAAAGCACAGAGATGTAATTTTTTTAGACTGATGGGTTTTGTTGTAGCAGAGTATGAAAAGTTCACTGATACGATTTTAGATTTGACATTACAATTAACATTTAAGAAGTTGCCACTTGTCTGAAATGGAATCAACTATATGGTGAAGGATAGTAACTAATTCTTGGTGGTGAGCATGCTGTAGTGTATACAGAAGTAAAACTACAATGCTGTATGCAACAAACTTACATAACGTTAATAAACCAATGTAATTTCTAAAATACATATATTTATGCATTATAGGAACATGTTACATCTTACCCATAGAATATATGCACTTAAATAGCTCATAAGAAATACCAATGTTAAGATATTTGATTAAGCTTTGTCTTATCCACTTTCAATACCATAATCTATTATACAATATACAAACATAAATTATTTTATTTGATTAAGCCACTGTTATGTATATTTAGGAGCAGGAAAAAATGTGCATGCTTAGGAAAGGAAAGGAATTTTCTCTAGACCTTCTTAAACACCAAATGCAGAAGGAATAAAGGCTTTGCGGACCTGTGGTAAAAGCCAATGACAATCTGTTTGTATTTCAAGTTTGTGACTGAAGCTGACCTCACTACGTGGTTATTTCTCCTAAATGAAGTATAGCTAAGATTTTGTTTTCATTCGTGAAATAAATATATTGGGGAATTGTAGAGGTTTAGCTAAGAGGAAAAAAGTGCTCCCTGTCCTCAATTTTTTTCAGTCTTGAAAGGTAGATAAAACAAGAACTATTACCAATTTATAAAATACTTGTTGAAAATGATATAGAGAAGACAGTGGTGGAAACTGTTATTTACTAGATAGTCTCCACATGGATATCTCACAACAAAAATCAGTGAGAGTAAGGGAAGAACTACTATTACCTGGAGGTTTCTTGAACTTCTCTCTGTGGGAAACCTATAGGCTAAGGACAAGGCATGGAATTTGAGTTCTCTAGGAAGTGGGAAGCAGCAGAAATCCCAATGACCACTTCCAGCAAGAATAAAGAACGTCATGATGTGATAAAATGAAGGGTAAAGGTAAGGTGTTATCATCTAGCCAAGGAGAAAAAGACATGGATGAAAGGAAGCCGAGAGAGAATTTTTGATGGCTGACATGAATGTGGAACTTTGGGAAGATCTTAGGATTCCTAGGGAACTTTCTACATGATGTAGAAAAATATATATATATATTTTATTTTAGCAAAATATAATATATATTATACTTTAAAATACATATTATATTTTAGCAAATGTAGATGATGTAGAAAAACATATATACATTATATTTTAGCAAAATATAATACATATTATGCTTTAAAATATATATTATATTTTAGCAAAAAATATATATATTATACTTTAAAATCACCAGAGGCAGTTTTTTTTTAATGTTATTCTGTACATAGCTGGGGCTTTGTGGAGCCATGGCTTATACCTGGGTTTTATATAAGCTAACCCAAAGTACTTTAGGAGTTCGATGAAGGAAATTCTTCAAAGCTGAAATCATCTTGGAAAGTTTCACAAACGTGCATAAAGGGCTGAGTAATATTTATTTCAGCAGGTGGGGATGGAAATTGTCATGCTATTTATGGGGAATTCTGTCAATAAAAACAAAGTGAAATTTTACAGGGTGAATTTGTGTAAGTAGATTATACTCCAAACTTCCATGAATTTAGTGATATAAAATGTGGAACTGAAAGGTTATTTGTTCCCATCTCTTAGAGAGCCCTGAATTGCAACCATCAGGTTCAGATGCTAGACAAGGGAGTCTCGCAAAAAGGCGTTCTTTAAGAAAGAACTCTAGTGGTAATATTCAGGAAGGCTTGAAGAAAATCAGAAATTAAGTCAAACAAAAAATAAAAGATTTTATAACACAGGCAACAGAACAACAAAAAGTATTAAACGTCTCCTGGAAGGCAAAATGGAAAAAAAAATTTAATAATCATTTCTTCAAAAATAACTGCTACCTAAATATTTAAATTATAATATATTAATCCTATTTGCAGCGACATGATACCTCCTAATTTAAAAAAAAGTAGCAGTAAAGCACAGCAAAGTTAAATTTAATTTTATTAAAGCTATTAATGTACTGTTTACTTTCACTTGAAAATTTTACTTTTATGCTATAATACCAGTTGATGTTTGTTAAATAGTGCCTAAAAGAGGGCTCTAATGTTCTGACTAGCATAGAAATCCACATTCTTTTTTTTTTTACTTCGTATGCAAGAAACCATGATTTCAGATATAAGCTAAGGCCCACCCATTGTTGTTACTCACTATAATTTCATTAGAATTTTTAAGTAATTAACTTCTATTGAAAGCACGACAATTTTCAGTGGCACCATTCAAAGTTAGCAACAGTGAAAGAAATTAAAGCCCAGCTCAGAAGTCGTCATCTTACTGTGTATCTGAGGTTGAACACACTCCCACAGGTTAGAGTTGGTGCTAAGTGCAGGAGACTTAAGCACACAGACACGAAATTGTTCTGTTGTTTAGACAACAGAAAAGTTAAGGGAAATAACAGTGCAATTTACATTTTCTCATTTAAGTCTCTTTTCATGCACTCAGAAACCAATTCCAATCTCGTATGCCATCTAATGATAGCATCTTATAAGACTTTTTCTTTTTTTTTACAAATTCCAAAGCAACAGATTCTCACAGAAGACTTAACTGGCATTGATGTGATACAGGGATCCTTTCTCTTTTTCCTTTAAGCCTCTATAGAGAATGCGCAAATTCCTTTCTGAAATGACTGTTCAGATTTAAAGGCACTGACAAATAGCAGAGAAATCAATTCAAATAGTTTCTAAATAAATCATGTACCAAACTCTAGGCTTAAACGGCAGCTTGGCCTTTACTGGAAGGAAAAATGGCAAGTATTTTTAAATAAATTGATCACGATAAATTAAAAGAAAAAATTTAATTTCAGGCATAATTACTAGGAAAATTATCAGTTAAAGAAATTATGCCAAATTATTGAAATTTTTCTACTTGTGATAGGTGAAGCCAAAATATGTTAATCCTGAGGTCTATCTTTTTCTGTTCGTTAAAAAAAAGTTCATGGTTCTTATGCTTTCACCTGAAAGTCAGAGAAATATCCTATTAAACAAAAGCATTTAAAATAAAAGGGGAAAAAGCTTCTATCCCTACTCTCCTTTGCCCATACTTCAGAGGTAAGCAGTTCTTTTAAAAATCGATTACTATCCCAATCTTTGAGGATTTTTTCTTGGTTGGAAAACACTGACAGTATCTGTAAATTGTATTAAAGGTGAGAATTTACTGTACTCCCAGAACCTACAACTTCCTTTTTCTCTCCAATCCGTTATTATTTGGGGGGTGGGGGCCTCGCCACACAGCTTGCGGGATCTTAGTTCCGTGACCAGGGAAAGAGCCCATGCCCCTGCACTGGAAGTTCAGAGTCCTAACCACTGGACTGCCAGGGAATTCCTTAATCAATTATTTTAGTCATTTTTTTTTTACCAAGATATCTAACTTTTACATTCTACTCTGTAATGTTGAGTCTTCCATATATTGCAGGTAGATCAGTTTTAAATTTTTAAACCCTCTAATAAGGGCATTTGCAGTCTTATTACTATCTTTCAATGATTTTTGTATAGCAGCAAGTTGTATAAAGTAAACCTATAAAGCCAGGAATGGAAAAGATGTGTTCCCAGAATCAGGGACCAAGAGAACTTCTAATTTTTTCACATCTCTTTACCTCTAGTTTCTAACTATTTTCTGGAATCTCAGCTTGCCTTCATTACTCCTTTCCTAGAGTAATATTAACAAAATAAATATTTTAATGGGAAGACTAAATAATACATTGGACAAAGACAAGCAGGTGATGCGATTGATAATTTTGAGAAAAGTTTCTATAACTTTATGTGAAAAAGACAGGCAACATAAAAAGTAAAAGGCAAGTAAAGAGACGTGGAAAATAAATAAAGGAGGTCCAGCACATATCCAATAGTTATTTTTCGAAACAAATAATAGAGGCAACACAGGAGAGAATATAATTAGAAAAATAATATTAAAAATTCCTCAATAAAGTAAAGCAAGAATTTGCAGACAAATGATTGGCTTAAGGGAGAATAAAAGAAAACACTATGGAGCAATTCAAAATTGCAAGAGAAGTTTTTTTTATATCTGGGAAATATAAAGAATCCTGAGCAACTTTTTAAAAGAACCAAGTGAGGGAGGAGGGACCTTCAAGATGGTGGAGGAGTAAGACATGGATATCGCCTTCCTCCCCACAAGTACATCAGAAATACATCTACATGTGGAACAACTCCTACAGAACACCTACTGAACACTGGCAGAAGACCTCAGACTTCCCAAAAGGCAAAAAACTCCCCACGTACCTGAGTAGGGCAAAAGAAAAAAGAAAAAACAGACACAAAAGAACAGGGACGGGACCGGCACCTCTGGGAGGGAGCTGTGAAGGAGGAAAGGTTTCCACACACTAGGAAGCCCCTTCACTGGCACAGACAGGGGGTGGCGGGGGGGAATCTTCGGAGCCACAGAGGAGAGAACAGCAACAGGGGTGCAGAGGGCAAAGCGGAGAGATTCCCGCACAGAGGATCGGTGCCAACCAGCACTCACCAGCCCGAGAGGCTTGTCTGTTCACCCGCCGGGTTGGGCCGGGTCTGGGAGCTGAGGCTCGGGCTTTGGAGGTCAGACCCCAGGGAGAGGACTGGGGTTGGCTGTGTGAACACAGCCTGAAGGGGGCTAGTGCACCACAGGTAGCCAGGAGGGAGTCCGGGAAAAAGTAACTTCCTAACTTCCTCTAACTTCCTAAGAGGCAAGGGACCATTCGTTCAGGGTGCGTGAGGAGAGGGGATTCAGAGCACCACCTAAACGAGCTTCAGAGACGGGAGCAAGACGCAGCTATCAGTGAGGACACCAGAAATGGGCATGAGACGCTAAGGCCGCTGCTGCCGCCACCAAGAAGCCTGTGTGCGAGCACAGGTCACTATCCACACCGCCCCTCCCGGGAGCCGGTGCAGCCTGCCACTGCCAGGGTCCCGTGATCCAGGGACAACTTCCCCGGGAGATAACAAGGCATGCCTCAGGCTGCTGCAACGTCACACTGGTCTCTGCCGCTGCAGGCTCGCCCCGCATCCGTACCCCTCCCTCCCCCCAGCCTGAGTGATCCAGAGCCCCCTAATCAGCTGCTCCTTTAACCCCATCCTGTCTGGTCAAAGAACAGATGCCCTCAGGTGACCTACACGCAGAGGCGGATCCCAATCCAAAGCTGAACCCCAGGAGCTGTGCGAACAAAGAAGAGAAAGGGAAATCTCTCCCAGCAGCCTCAGGAGCAGCAGATTAAATCTCCACAATCAACCTGATGTACCTGCATCAGTGGAATACCTGAATAGACAACAAATCATCCCAAAATTGAGGCGGTGGACTTTGGGAGCAACTGTAGACTTGGGGTTTGCTTTCTGCATCTAATTTGTTTCTGGTTTTGTGTTTATTTTAGTATAGTATTTAGAGCTTATTATCATTGGTAGATTTCTTTATTGATTTGGTTACTCTCTTCCTTTTTCATATATATATATATATTTTTTCCTTGTTCTCTTTTTGTGAATGCGTATGTGTATGCATCTTTGTGTGATTTTGTCTGTAGAGCTTTGCTTTTAACATTTGTCCTAGGGTTCTGCCTGTCTATTTTTTGTTTGTTTGTTTGTTTTTATAGCATAGTTTTTAGAGCTTATTATCACTGGTGGATTTGTTTTTTGGTTTGGTTGTTCTCTTCATTCTTTCATTTTTTTATCACTTTTTTATTTTTTTAATTTTAATAATATTGTTTTTTATTTTTTATTTTAAGAACTTTATTTTATTTTTTTCTTTCTTTCTTTCTCTTTTTTGCTCCCTTGTATTCTGAGCTGAATGGCTGACAGGGTCTTGGTGCTCTGGCCGGGTGTCAGGCTTGAGACTCTGAGGTGGGGGAGCTAAGTTCAGGACACTGGACCACCAGAGACCTCCCGGCCCCACGTAAGATCAAACAGCAAAAGCTCTCCCAGAGATCTCCATCTCAACGCTAAGCACCCAGCTCCACTCAATGACCAGCAAGCTACAGTGCTGAGCACACTATGCCAAACAACTAGCAAGACAGGAACACAACCCCACCCACTAGCAGAGAGGCTGCCTAAAATCATAATAAGGCCACAGACACCCCAAAATACACCACCAGACGTGGACGTGCCCACCAGAAAGACAAGATCCAGCCGCATCCACCAGAACACAGGCACTAGTCCCCTCCACCAGAAAGTCTATACAACCCACTGAACCAACCTTACCAACTAGGGGCAGACACTAAAAACAACGGGAATTACGAACCTGCAGCCTGCAAAAAGGAGACTCCAATCACAGTTAAGTTAAGGAAAATGAGAAGACAAAGAAATACACAGCAGATGAAGGATCAAGGTAAAAACCCACCAGACCAAACAAATGAAGAGAAAATAGGCAGCCTACCTGAAAAAGAATTCAGAGTAATGATAGTAGAGATGATCCAAAATCATGGAAACAGAATGGAGAAACTACAAGAAACGTTTAATGAGGACCTAGAAGAACTAAAGAGCAAACAAACAATGATGAACAACACAATAAATGAAACTAAAAATTCTCTAGAAGGAATCAATAGCAGAATAACTGACGCAGAAGAACGGATAAGTAACATGGAAGATAAACCAGTGGAAATAACTACCACAGAGCAGAATAAAGAAAAAAGAATGGAACGAATTCAGGACAGTCTCAGAGGCCTCTGGGACAACATTAAATGCACCAACATTCAAATTATAGGGATCCCAGAAGAAGAAGAGAAAAAAAAAGGGACTGAGAAAATATTTGAAGAGATTATAGTTGAAAACGTCCCTAATATGGGAAAGGAAATAGTCAATAAAGTCCAGAAAGCAAAGAGTCCCAAACAGGATAAATCCAAGGAGAAACATGCCAAGACACATATTAATCAAACTATCAAAAATCAAATACAAACAAAAAATATTAAAAGTAGCAAGGAAAAAGCAACAAATAACATACAAGGGAATCCCCAAAAGGTTAACAGCTGATCCTCCAACAAAAACTCTGTGAGCCAGAAGGGGCTGGCAGGACATATTTAAAGTGATGAAAGGGAAAAACCTACAACCAAGACTACTCTACCCAACAAGGATCTCATTCAGATTCGACAGAGAAATCAAAACCTTTACAGACAAGCAAAAGGTAGGAGAATTGAGCAACACCAAACCAGCTTTACAACAAATACTGAAGGAACTTCTCTAGGCAGGAAACACAAGAGAAGGAAAAACCCTACAATAACAAACCCAAACCAATTAAGAAAATGGTAATAGGAACATACACATCAATAACTACCTTAAATTTAAATGAATTAAAAGCTCCAACCAAAAGACATAGACTGGCTGAATGGAAACACAAACAAGACCCGTATATATGCTGTCTACAAGAGACCCACTTCAGACCTAGGGACACATACAGACTAAAAGTGAGGGGATGGAAAAAGATATTCCATACAAATGGAAATCAAAAGAAAGCTGGAGTAGCAATTCTCATATCAGACAAAATAGACTTTAAAACGAACACTATTACAAGAGACAAAGAAGGACACTACATAATGATCAAGGGATCAATCCAAAAAAAGATATAACAATTGTAAATATTTATGCACCCAACATAGGAGCACCTCAATACATAAGGCAAATACTAACAGCCATAAAAGGGGAAATCGACAGTAACACAATCATTGTAGGGGACTTTAACACCCCACTTTCACCAATGGACAGATCATCCAAAATGAAAATAAATAAGGAAACACAAGCTTTAAATGATACAATAAACAAGATGGACTTAATTGATATTTATAGGACATTCCATCCAAAAACGACAGAATACACTTTCTTCTCAAGTGCTCATGGCACATTCTCCAGGATAGATCATATCTTGGGTCACAAATCAAGCCTTGGCAAATTTAAGAAAATTGAAATCATATCAAGTATCTTTTCCGACCACAACACTATGAGACTAGATATCAATTACAGGAAAAAATATGTAAAAAATACAAACACATGGAGGCTAAGCAACACACTACTAAATAACCAAGAGATCACTGAACAAATCAAAGAAGAAATCAAATTATACCTAGAAACAAATGACAATGAAAACAACATGACCCAAAACCGATGGGATGCAGCAAAAGCAGTTCTAAGAGGAAAGTATATAGCAATATAATCCTACCTCAGGAAACAAGAAACATCTCAATTTAACAACCTTACCTTACACCTAAAGCAATTAGAAAAAGAAGAACAAAAAAACCCCAAAGTTAGCAGAAGGAAAAAAATCATAAAGATCAGATCCAAAATAAATGAAAAAGAAATGAAGGAAACGATAGCAAAGATCAATAAAACTAAAAGCTGGTTCTTTGAGAAGATAAACAAAATTGATAAACCATTAGCCAGACTCATCAAGAAAAAAAGGGAGAAGACTCAAATCAATAGAATTAGAAATGAAAAAGAAGTAACAACTGACACTGCAGAAATACAAAGGACCATGAGACATTACTAAAAGTAACTATATGCCAATAAAATGGACAACCTAGAAGAAACGGACAAATTCTTAGAAAAGCACAATGTTCTGAGACAGACCAGGAAGAAATAGAAAATATAAACAGATCAATCACAGAAACTGAAATTGAGACTGTGATTAAAAATCTTCCAACATGGGCTTCCCTGGTGGCGCAGTGGTTGAGAATCTGCCTGCCAATGCAGGGGACACGGGTTCGAGCCCTGGTCTGGGAAGATCCCACATGCCACGGAGCAACTGGGCCTGTGAGCCACAACTACTGAGCCTGTGCGTCTGGAGCCTGTGCTCCCCAACAAGAGAGGCCGCGATAGTGAGAGGCCCGCACACCGCGATGAAGACTGGCCCCCGCTCACCGCAACTAGAGAAAGCCCTCGCACAGAAACGAAGACCCAACACAGCCAAAAATAAATAAATAAATTTATAAAAAAAAAAAAAATCTTCCAACAAACAAAAGCCCAGGACCAGATGGCTTCACAGGCGAATTCTATCAAACATTTAGAGAAGAGCTACCACCTATCCTTCTCAAACTCTTCCAAAATATAGCAGGGGGAGGGACACTCCCAAACCCATTCTACGAGGCCACCATCACCCTGATACCAAAACCAGACAAAGATGTCACAAAGAAAGAAAAACTACAGGCCAATATCACTGATGAACATAGATGCAAAAATCTTCAACAACATACCAGCAAACAGAATCCAACAGCACATTAAAGGGATCATACACCATGATCAAGTGGGGTTTATCCCAGGAATGCAAGGATTCTTCAATATAAGCAAATGAATCAATGTGATACACCATATTAGCAAACTGAAGGATAATAACCGTATGATCATCTCAATAGATGCAGAAAAAGCTTTTGACAAAATTCAACACCCATTTAAGATAAAGACCCTCCAGAAAATAGGCATAGAGGGAACTTACCTCAACATAATAAGGGCCATATATGAGAAACCCACAGCCAACATCATTCTCAGTGGTGAAAAAATGAAACCATTTCCACTAAGATCAGGAACAAGACAAGGTTGCCCACTCTCACCACTATTATTCAATATAGTTGTGGAACTTTTAGCCACAGCAAGCAGAGAAGAAAAAGAAATAAAAGGAATCCAAATTGGAAAAGAAGAAATAAAGCTGTCACTGTTTGCAGAAGACATGATAACTATACATAGAGAATCCAAAGATGCTACCAGAAAACTATAAGAGCCATTCAATGAATTTGATAAAGTAGCGGGATACAAAATTAATGCACAGAAATCTCTTGTATTCCTATACAGTCATGATGAGAAATCTGAAATAGAAATTAAGAAACACTCCCATTTACCACTGCAACAAAAAGAACAAAATACCTAGGAATAAACTCACCTAAGGAGACAAAAGACCTGTATGCAGAAAACTATAAGACACTGATGAAAGAAATTAAAGATGATACAAACAGATGGAGAGATATACCATGCTCTTGGATTGGAAGAATCAACATTGTGAATGACTCTACTACCCAAAGCAATCTACAGATTCAATGCAAGCCCTATCAAACTACCACTGGCATTTTTCACAGAACCAGAACAAAAAATTTCACAATTTGTATGGAAACACAAAAGACCCCGAATAGCCAAAGCAATCTGGAGAAAGAAAAACAGAGCTGGAGGAATCAGGCGCCCTGACTTCAGACTATACTACAAAGCTACAGTAATCAGGACAGTATGGTACTGGCACAAAAACAGAAATATAGATCAATGGAACACGATAGAAACCCCAGAGATAAACCCACGTACATATGGTCACCTTATCTTTGACAAAGGAGGCAAGAATATACAATGGAGAAAAGACAGCCTCTTCAATAAGTGGTGCTGGGAAACCTGGACAGCTACATGTAAAAGAATGAAATTAGAACACTTCGTAACACCATACACAAAAATAAACTCAAAATGGATTAAAGACCTAAATGTAAGGCCAGATACTCTAAAACTCTTAGAGGAAAACATAGGTAGAACACTCTATGACATAAATCACAGCAAGATCCTTTTTGACCCACCTCCTAGAGAGATGGAAATAAAAACAAAAATAAACAAATGGGACCTAATGAAACTTAAAAGCTTTTGGACAGCAAAGGAAACCATAAACAAGACGAAAAGACAACCCTCGGAATGCAAGAAAATATTTGCAAATGAAGCAACTGACAAATGATTAATCTCCAAAATTTACAAGCAGCTCATGCAGCTCAGTATCAAAAAAACAAACAACCCAATCCAAGAATGGGCAGAAGACCTAAATAGACATTTCTCCAAAGAAGATATACAGATTGAATGAAAGGATGCTCAACATCCCTAATCATTAGAGAAATGCAAATCAAAACTACAGTGAGGTATCACCTCACACCAGTCAGAATGGCCATCATCAAAAAATCTACAAACAGTAAATGCTGGAGAGGGTGTGGAGAAAAGGGAACCCTCTTGCGCTGTTGGTGGGAATGTAAATTGATACAGCCACTATGGAGAACAGTATGGAGGTTCCTTAAAAAACTAAAAATAGAACTACCATACGACCCAGCAATCCCAGTACTGGGCATATACCCTGAGAAAACCATAATTCAAAAAGAGTCATGTACCAAAATGTTCCTTGCAGCTCTATTTACAATAGCCAGGACATGGAAGCAACCTAAACGTCCATCATCGGATGAATGGATGAAGAAGATGTGACACATATATACAATGGAATATTACTCAGCCATAAAAAGAAACGAAATGGAGTTATTTGCAGTGAGGTGGATGGAGTTAGAGTCTGTCATACAGAGTGAAGTAAGTCAGAAAGAGAAAAACAAATACTGTATGCTAACACATATATACGAATCTAAAAAAAAAAAAAGGTCATGAAGAACCTAGGGGCAAGATGGGAATAAAGACACAGACCTACTAGAGAATGGACTTGAGGATATGGGGAGGGGGAAGGGTAAGCTGGGACAAAGTGAGCGAGTGGCATGGACATATATACACTACCAAATGTAAAATAGATAGCTAGTGGGAAGCAGCCGCATAGCACAGGGAGATCAGCTCGGTGCTTTGTGACCACCTAGAGGGGTGGGATAGGGAGGGTGGGAGGGAGACGCAAGAGGGAGGAGATATGGGGATATATGTATATGCATAGCAGGTTCACTTTGTTATACAGCAGAAACTAACACACGATTGTAAAGCAATTATACTCCAATAAAGATGTTAAAAAAAAAAAAAAGGACCAAGTGAGGAAAATAAAAGTCTCTGTGAAGGAAAAAGATTCGGATATCTTATCATTAATATTGTTCCCTAGAATACTGGGGAAGCACTGCAGAACCTTGCAAGCATCAATGATTTTGTAGCCATAGTTCAAAATCTACCCAAATTATCAATTGTTCATGAGGCCTAAATAATATTTGTACATCAAAGGACTTAAAAAGTTTAATACCCACAGACTCCTGAGATTGAATTTTATCAGAAAACAATAACTAGAGTATTAAATATCGATTAAATGCATTAATATGTAAAATATTTTATGTAGCATTTGTAGAATGTGCCCTGAGATGTGAGTATTGTACTTTCTCAAAGCAATAAAATATAATTTTGCTAAAACCCATTTGTAAGCTGACTGAATACTGATCATGTAACGAAAAAGCAGTTTAGTCAGAGTTTACCAGCACAGTATCTGAAGCCATACTCCCAGACTACTGGATTCAAACAGCACCATTTATGAGCTATGTGACTTTAATAAGTTTCTAATTGTCTCAGTTTTCATAGCTATAAAATGGGCCTCACATGTACCACATGGTATATAAAGATTTGCTGCCAGCGTGATTATTATTGTCAGTATTTTTTGCCTCTGACAGGTGTGAGACATTTTATAATTAAGTTGTTGAAATGGAGAGAAAAATTTTTAAATGAAGAAAAAATGAAATTTTTTATTTTAAGTTTAAAATATATTTTTGTGTGCCAATAAAAAGATTCAAACAAAATATCCATTTTTATGAAATTGTACAGTTTCAGGAGCATATTTTGGTAATAAGGTTCATATTAGTCTCCTCCCAACAAACCGATTTTCACATGATACCATGTGAGCCAAGCTCCACTACTGCATCTCCATCATGAAATACTCAACAGATGCTGAACGCATAAATCTTAGCAGCTGTTGATTAGCAAATTTATTCGCAAGCTTATTGGCACAGTAGCAACTTATTCTTTGTACTGTGAAAGCTCCCAGGAACATTTACAATGTGATGTATAAAAGTCAGTATTCTTGCAATAAGTTAGTAGTTGTTCACTCTTTTCACTAAAGGCTACTGGTTTCCATTCATAAGAAAGAAAGAGCAATAATGGACAGAGACTTCAGATAAATGAGGTAAAATAGTTTAAGTGGTTCTAAATCAAAAATCCCAATCTTGTTTTAAACAGTCAGATATGTAACTCTGAAGAGAAGGCAAACTGAGACAAAGAATATTTAAAAGTGAAAACAGTGGCCAGAGGTAAATACCTGTTTCTCTAAAATCTGTTCTTAGACGATGTAAAACTACAAAAAAGGGTATATACTTGGATTCTATTAATTAAGCTCCTTACAAGAATGCCTTACACAACCAGAACTGAGTATGACGCTCACAGATTTTATCAAGGATTAGTATCATAAGTGGTCATTATTATAGGCAGAATAATGAATGCCCCCCCCCAAAAAAAAAGATGGGCCCAGGTCCTAATCCTTGAAACCTGTGAATATGTTAGTTTACATGACGTTGGGGAATTTAGTTTGCAGATGGAATTAAGACTACCAATCAGCTGAACTTAAAATAGGGAAATTATCTTGGATTATGAAGTAGGGCCCAATGTAATATCAAGAGTCCATAAAAGGAGAAAGGGAAGCAGCAAAGAACCAATAAAGATGGCAGAAAGACAAAGTCAAGGCTGATGTTGCAGGCTCTGAAGATGGAGGAAGGGAACGGCAAGCCAAGGAATGCAGGCTGACTCTAGAAACCATAAAAGACAAGGAACCAGATTCTGCCCCCTAAAGCCTGCAGAAATAACTCAGCCTTCTGATACTCTGATTGTAGCCCAGTGAGACCTACTTTGGATTTAGATTTCTAGAACTGTAAGATAATAAACGTGTTGTTTTAGTGCACAAAGTTTGTTGCATTTAGTTATAGCAGCAATGGGAAACCAATACAAGGTTTATTAGATTTTGGTAACTGGAAGTGGAATGCTGATGTAATAAATACCTGAAGATTTGGAATTGGGCAGTGGGCAGCGTCCAGAAGAATTTTATGGACCATGATAGAAAAAATGTCTATCGTCTGATGCTTTTTAAATACTGTCATTCTATTTTACTTATTAGTCATTCTAAATAATTAAACTTGTAACTTTAATGTTAAGAAAAATATTTACTAACAAACTAGTATGCTCTTTTATCTCTACATATATTAAGAGCTGTTTAATTATGTTTCCCTCTTTACCATGTTTGCCAAAAGGCTTGTAGTTAAATTTTTATTCAGCTAGAGTAACCATCTTTAGCTTTGATTTTGTAGGAAAACTATGTTCTTTCCATTAGATGGCTCTTGTTTTATCCTTAATTTAATGGCCTTATTATACTTGGTCACTTATATGTAAATCACATAAAATCTTTTCCGGAAACAGGAAGGCAGGAAAACTAACATAGTACTGCACCTACACTCTGTTCCAGAAACAAAGTCATTAAAGTGTCTCTACAGAACAGCTATTATTCTCAGTCTATAAAAGAGACAGCCTCCAAAAGGCTCAGTACCTCCAAGGTCTTTGCACCAGGACTCAAGTCACACAAACCACTCAGCATTACTAAAGATGAAACACAGGGGTTAGCTGCTGATCAAGGAAAACTCTACTTTCCCCTTCTCAGCCCAGAATTACTCATTAGCAGTCATTTGAAGACTTTCTCACTCTAGTTACCATTTAGAAATTCTCAAATTTAAAAGTAAAAGATTCCCAGATAGCTCTGAAATTAGAAGTGTATTCAGTCTCTGGTGAGCCTACCTACAACCCTCTTCTCTGAGACCTACCACCCACATAATGAGCCCCTATAAGCCAGACCCCTATAGCCACAGCTGATGGGTATAAGAGCTGAACACCTGGCTCTTGTGTAGCTAACCAGATGGTCTCGGCCGGGGATTCAAAACTTGGGCTTAGTGACACCACTTAGCAATTCTCAATTTATGGCTTGACCTAGTGGAATGTGATATTGGCAGCAGTAGAAAAGTTAACAGTCTCCCACCTAATGGGAGCAATAAAAAGAGCCAGTCCTCAGGTGAGATCAAACCAGATGCATATTTACAATGCATTTGCTTGTTCAGTAGTTGTCTCTCTTTGCTATTCAAAATATACTCCCAGGACCACTATCAGCAACATCACCTGGAAACTTTGTAGTAAAGCAGGCGATCAGGCCCCATGACTGAACCAGAATCTGCATTTTTAACAAGAAGCCCAGGTGATTCTTTTTCACATTTAAAAAATAGGCATCAAGCTGGGATAACTGAATATCCACATGTAAAAGAATGAAGTGGGACTCATTCCTCACACCACACACAAAAATTATCACAAAATGAATCACAGACCTAAATGTAAGTACTAAAACAATGAAACTCAGAAAGAAAATATAGGAGAAAAGCTTTGTGACCTTGGGTTAGGCAGTCTTCTTAGCTCTGAACTAAAAGTACAAGAGAAAACAAAATACATACATTGAACTACGTTAAAATTAAAAATTCTTGTGCTTCAAAGACCACCACCAAGATAGTGAAAAGACAGCCCACAGAATGAGAAGATATTTTCAAAACATTTATTTAAGGGACCTGCATCCAGAATATATAAGGAACTCTTAAAATTCAACAACAAGAACACAAATAACCCAATTTTAAAATGCCCAAAGTATACGAATAAGCACTTCTCTAGAGGAGATATACAAATGGCCAATAAACACATGAAAAGCTGTTCAACATAATTTGTCATTGGAGAAATGTAAATTACAACCATAATGGCATACCTTTTCATAACCACCAGGATGACTATAATCAAAAAGACTAACAGCACATGTTGGCAAGGACCTGGAGAAACTGGCACATTCATATACTGCCAGTAGGAATGAAAAATAGTGCAACTTCTTTGGATAATTCTAGCAGTTCCACAAATGGTTAAACATAAAGTTACTCTATGAACCAGAATTCTCCTCCTAGGTATATAACCAAGAGAAATGAAAACATATCTCCACATAAAAACTTGCACATAAATGTTCATGGCAGTGTTATTCATAACAGCCAAAACAAAAAATTGCCAACAGCCCAGATGTCCATTAACTGATGACAAGATAAATAAAATGTGCTGTATCCATACAGTGAAATATTCCACAATATAAAGGAATGAAGTACCTTGGATATTATGCTAAATGAAAGCTAGTCACAAAAGACCAGATATAGTTCCATTTACATGAAATATCCTTTAAAGGCAAATCCATAGTGACAGAAAGCAGATTAGTGGTCGCCAGGTGTTGAGGGGAGGGGAGATAATGATTGCTAATGGGTACAGTGTTTCTTTTCTGGGTAAAGAAAATGTTCTAATATTGTTTGTGGTGATGGTTGCACAACTCCGTGGATATACTAAAAATCACTGAATTGTAGACTTAAAATGGGTACATTGTACAGTATGTGAACTACATGTTATATATTTTAAAAAATCAAATCTTTCTTGTTCTGAGATGTAGTTCCAGTGCCTGGCCCAGACATATGGTTCTCAATAAACAGGTGTTGAATAAATAAACACATGAATGAATAAATGAAAGAGACCAAGTAGCCCGAGACTACATTGAGAGTTCTGCCTTAGTTCCTGACAGCATTACTATTCTGCTTTCTCTCCTTTAAATCCCTGCCTGTGTTTGCTAACTTTGGATTCCATAGGATAATCCAATAACCTACCACGATTATGAACTTTCAATAAGCATTTTTGAACTGGTTACTCATACATGCCACCTAAAGCTACTCAAGCTAGATGACACCCTTAACATGAATACTACAATTGATCCTTGAACAACAGGGGTTTGTTTGTTTTTTTAACAACCGAACATTTTTTATTTTATTTTTAATTAATTTATTTTATTTTTGGCTGTGTTGGGTCTTTGTTGCTGCGTGCAGGCTTTCTCTAGTTGCGGTGCACAGGCTTCTCATTGCGGTGGCTTCTCTTGTTGCCGAGCACGGGCTCTAGGCACACGGGCTTCAGTAGTTGTGGCACATGGGCCCAGTAGTTGTGGCTCGCGGGCTCTAGAGCGCAGGCTCAGTAGTTGGTGGCACACAGGCTTAGCTGCTCCGTGGCATGTGGGATCTTCCCAGACCAGGGATCAAACCCGTGTCCCCTGCATTGGCAGGCAGATTCTTAACCACTGCGCCACCAGGGAAGTCCCAACAACATGGGTTTGAACTGCATGGGTCCGCTTACATGCGAATTTCTTTCACTAAATATATACTATAGTACTACACGGTCCCAAGGTTGGTTGAATCCAGTATCCACAGATGTGGAATTGTGGGTACCAATTGTAAAGTTACATGCAAGTTTTTCAGTATGTGGATTTTTCACCACATGGATTTTAGATTGTGCAGTGGGGTCGGTGACCCTAACCCCCTTGTTGTTCAAGGGCCAACTGTATCTGCAGAGATGTGATTCTGCATTGCATGAAGGAATGCTATCTGTCAACTAGGTGTACAAATGCCTTCACTTGTTTTCAGATATTATTAATTACAAAATGAAACATTGTCATACATTCATAAAAGAGCTACTGTACTGCTTTCCATGAGGCAACAATGACTATTTGTTGCTTGACTGATGGACTAGAATTCTTGGACTTACACTATTAATAGGAGCAATTTTCACCTCAACTAGTATCTCCCATCAGGGACTTCACTATAAAATAACTAAAATGGATGTGAATAAAGTACCCAGTGGTTTACCAATTACTGTCATGATCCACTAATACATTTTGAAACCAAATATAATGTCAAATAAAGGTGTTGTTCAGAACTGTTAAGCTAATGGGAAAACTTACCTGATTTAACAAGGCCATGATATAGTAAGTAAAAAAAGAAAATTTTCCAAGGAGAAAAAATAAGTCCATCCTATATTACAGGACTGCAAATCAATAATATAAAGTTATTCTCTATCATTTTCCTTGGTGCTCTGAGTATCTGAGAAATTTAAATATAATGAATCACTTTCCAAAAATAAATTTAAGATATTAAGTAAAATAAATTGTTCTATATGAAAACTACCTATTTCTCTTCTGAAATTCATTTGCACTTAATAATGACTGAAAAAATATACAATTAAAGATATTTTATTAGGGAACAAACTGGTAATAAACAGCTCTGAAGTCAAACACACCGTTTAACAATGCATGATCAGAAACAAAATGTATCCTAAAAATGCCTGAGAGTTTCAAGTCATCCTCAATTCAACACTGTAGACAAGTGTTCACACACCAAAGAACTTAAATATGTTAAATTGCAGAGACACTTAAGCTAAGGTTTTTGTTCCAAACTGAATGAGGATTTCATGGCCTTTTAAGATTTTCTATGTTCCCTCATCACTTACCATTAAAGCTTAGCAACTGAACAAAGCAAACAGAAAAAGCAAGTTCTCTTTAAGCAACTATCAGAGTTTATAGAGATTAGGAGGGAAAAAAACCCACAACTACATTCAAATACTATGGCATTGGAACTGGATTCCTAATATGATCTGTCCTATTTAAAAAAATATAGAGGATTTATAGCAGTGGGAAAGGAGTATAATAGATGCTGATAAAAGGCTTCTTTCAGTGAGGAAGTGTCTAGCCTAAGAAAAAAATAAGTCAGACGTCACTAGATATTGTAAATTCCTGCAGGAAAGCTCCCTTACAATGCCTCCTTTAGAAAGGTGAATAAAGAGGGTGAATCTATTAGAAAAGGTAGGAGAAACTGAAGCCAAGTATGAAAAGCCCTTTAAGAAGTTACTACAATTTATTGTGAGACGGTTTCTCCCTTCGGCAATCTGGTTATAACTTGAAAGATGCTGGGGAGAGGAAATGAGTGAAAAAAAAAAATCTTGAGGAAAATATTTTAAAAAGGTAAGTGCTTCATTCCAAAGGGTACTAACTTGCTAATTTCTAGCCTAGCCATTCAGATGGAAATGTTTCACTGTAAATAAGTTTCTTCATGTAGCTAGTGATACTGTGTCAAAAATCTCCAAATATTTTAGCATTAATAACTTATTAAAAAATTCTGTTGTCCCATTCACCAAATCATTAATTCACCTCAAGCTTGTAGATGTGGACTCTTCAACATATATTCTCATTTGAGTATAGCTTTGCTTTACCATCTGAGAAATGTTAGGAATTGCAATAATATGCTTTTTATGCAAATGCAATAATATGCTTTTAATGCAAATGCAAAGTCAAATATATTTTCTAATATCTATAGGCAAGAAAAAATAATTACATTCTAATAATATAATATTATTAGTATAGTAGTAATAATATAGTAAAATAATACAGTATTTTATATATCATGTTATTTAACTCAGAAGACATCAGAGTAGGAAAATTCAGACAGTACCTTTTTCTATATAATCAAAAACAGTGAAGTTGATAGAAATAATTTACTTTTTTAACCTAAGAGTCTTAATGTAAATACACTACAAAAAAGGCACTCTGCATACCGAGTGTTTGCCACTTATAAAATAAGATGGCATTTGTCAAATGGTAAATAAAAAGGAGATTGTTTGGGAAATAAGTAATAAAAGAGCTGCATTTGTTAACTGTTGTCAGCTCTGGTTTCCTTTCCATGACAGCATAATCACTAGCACATAAAACTCATGTCTGAAAAAAACAGAAAAAGCAAGTTCTAGTTAGATTGTAATATGACAGAAGTATCTAATGTTATATCAGCAGAGACACATCAGTAAGTGTTTCAAACGAAACTGAGAATATTTCCTAATAAGAAATGACTTACACTGTTTAAAAAGGATTTTTGCATAATGGATAACAAACATGAATGTCCATGACTTGGATCTATGGTAGCACCAACACTCTTGTCTCCACAGCCCCCCACATTGTCTCCCCTTCATGATGGAACATGGTGTGCAGAGCAGTTCTCACTGTGTTACACTCACTTTGGCAATTTAATGTTTGTTTAACATTTGTTTTTACATGCTTATTGCCCTCTGTACTCTAACAAGACCATACATGGCATACCAATCAGAGGGACTGAGGAGCAGGTACACTTCTCGCACATTCCATCTCTCTACCTGTTAATGCTAAGGTAGAGTAAGGGCCAGATGGCCAGAAACTTTTTCTGGGCTGAGGTCCTCCTGATTGGCTAACTGATTAACTTTTGTGAGATATCATTATGATTAACTTATTTTTATGCTTTTCACCAGTGTGTGGCCAATTAAGATGACACAACTCATTAGACAAGGTCCTTAGGCACAGCGAACCAAGTCATTTCATCATCACTGAGACTAGAATCTCCCTGGCAATCCCCAACCTATTTTGAACATCCTCTGCCTCACATTACTCATCAATACTGATACCCTTAGTTTTCCCACTTAATATATTACCTCCAAATTAAGTAGAATTGAGATAAATACCACCTTACTATTGAATCAGCACATTACTGACTTATTTTTAAATCACTGATGCAAAGGCAATACGAAAGCTGATTTATGCTCATATTAAATATGAATATTTCCTTTTTCCTTTTTTAACTGCTAGTAAACTTATTAGCAGAATTAGAATCTTAACTTGATAATAAACTTATTTTAACAGTCCCAAAAGTAATCATATTAATCAGAATATTGTCCAAATGTGTTTCTCACCACATTCTTTCAATTTCCTGGACCGGCGATCATTTGATAATAAATACAGACTAAAGAATGGAATATCACATATCACTGATAATGAATAAGCTAGAGCTATACATATCAACTTGAATGAATTTCATAAGTACAAAGAGCCAAACAAAACTATGTTATAGAATATATATTTTATCATCTCATTTACACAAAGTTCAAAACAAAACAATACTACATACTGTTTGGGGATGCATACCTATACATAAAAAAAATAATTTAAAATGCATGGCATGATGAACACCAATTTCAGGATGGTAGCTACCTCTAGGGGAAAGGAAAGATGATCAGGAAAGGGACACAGAGGACGGACTTTAACTGCTTTGACAATACACGTATCCACCGCTTTTCAAAAGTTCACTTTATGCCACTTCACTTTTCTAAAGTCCTGCATTAGCACCTGTTTTCACTAAACAAAAGAAATCTGAAGAGGATTTTCATTTTTACGAAAAAAGACAAAACCCAAAAAGAGCGTTTAGCATTTGTTTTGTGGCAAGCTCTTATAGAGGCAGCATGCACCCTGACCAGCAAGAGCGGCACTGCCAATCTCCTTCTCCAGGAACTACACTGATTATTTCAGCATCAAACCTCCATAGCTTTGAACTGTGACTGTGAGCATCTGTGCTTCATCTCGATTTATTTTGTATATCTGTTAGCAGGATGTGTCCTACAGTAACTGCTTCTTTGCTTTCTGCCATTTTGGCCTATGTAAGTTTTCATAGGAACCTATACTTTGGACAGTGGAAAAACCTGTATTTTACTACCTAAGCCAGGTGATGACTACATGTGTGCTTGAGTATGCCCTAAATATTGCATAATAAATTGTTTAAAATCTAATAAGTGTTTTGAAGTAGTATCCTTCAAATTAAACATGCTAATGATTATAAATCAAACTATGTGACTCCTCGTTGATAAAACTTTCATTAATGAGCTATATAAACACTTGCAAACTAAGTAAAATCACACAAATTTGTCTAAAATTTGACAGAAATATGAAAGATCACTAAAATTTTTTATAACCCCATATTTTTTTAGTTTTTTCTTAATTTTTATTTTATATTGGAGTATAGTTGATTTACAATGTTATGTTAGTTTCAGGCGTACAGCAAAGTGATTTAGTTATACATATATTTACTCTTTTTCGAATTCTTTTCTCATTTAGGTTATTACAGAATATTGAGTAGAGTTCCCTGTGCTATACAGTAGGTCGTTGATGTTTATCTATTTTGCATATAGTAGTGTGTATCTGCTAACCCCATATATTTTAGAGACATTTTCCAAAAGATGCTGTTACCAAAACATTGCTCCAATGATCCCTTTCTGTATCCTACTCATACTTCAGAGAGATTTTCTACATGATTTGCAACTTCGGCGATGCTATGCAGGCCAATCCTCTACACAAAGAAAATAAGAATTTTTTTTAAAAACCCACATATCGTCAATTAAAGAGGCTTTCTAAATTTTAAAAAATCTCAAAAGAAGTACTGCTTTACATTATACACCACTAAAGTTTTGAAAAATCAGATCTAAAGGAAAAGAAGCAATATGAAAAATGAAGAATATAATAAAATTCAGAAACAGTTTAGTTCTTAAAGAATGTTTAAAAGGCTGGATCATTATCCAAGTGTTGTATCACTTAATTCACCCTCTAAAACTTCTCATATTTTCATTTCCATTTCCATTGTAAGTCAGTACTGAGTATCACTCCCCATGTTTCAGCCAGAAACTATAGGTTAGAAACAGCAACAAGAAAAAAAGTCTATGGTTTGAACAGTATGAAAGAACTGAAGAAGTTAAAAAATGGCAAATTAAATCTTCTATGGACCCTATTTGTCACTTACTTTTGTTCCTATTTAATTCAAAATGTTGAATAGCAATTCTTTGAAAATATGATTCTATAGAAATGTCAGATTTTCTAAAGTGGTTTTTATCTATTACATCTATATCTATAGATATATTCACACATAACTCCCTGAAAAACATGTAGTTCATATGTTATTTTCACATTGCTGAAGCAGGATCCACTAGACCATTATTTATCCTTCTTACATGAAATGGGAAAAAATCTTATATGGAATAACTTTATGCCAGGAACATCTGTCCTCAGGGTAACATAATGACAACATGTGTACTGAAAGCCACGAATTAAGTAATTTCAACAGACTAGCAGATCATAACAAATAAGTTGTTCATGTTTCTTATTTTATTAAGCATATAATGTTAAAATTAAAAAACAAATATGTAAATTTTTAATCTTTTATAATTAGGAATTTGATTTTCTTTTATCCTCAACTCAAGACTAGGAATAGCAAATTTTTATGCTAAAGTGGCTAGAAGGGTCAAACAAGTAATACAAATGAGTCAAGTAGGAGACATTTAATATGGAGTGATGGGGACCAGGGCAAGGTGGAAACCCTTTTTTATCCACATTAGGATAATAAGGAAAATTGTTAAAGTCCATGATATGGGCAAAAAGTGTACTGGGTATGCTGTCAAGAGCACTCTTCTGGGTTATATCTGCCTTTCGTTATCTTTGAGATATCTAACAACTCAGTTATAGAGCACTGATTACAAGGCAAATGATTCTTGTCTATAGAAATGTAAATAGTGCATCCTGGAGATGTAACTGGTGACTGCCCAGTGGATAATGAGCAGTTTTGCGTCTATTTCTAACTTCATTTCAGAATTCCTAATTGGCTTTATCTGGGTTTTATTTTGTTTTGTTGATTTTCTTTTTAACTAGTTTTAACATTTTACTGGATTCCTCACTAATTAATAAGCTAAATAAAAATCTTTGACCCACGTTCTTTTTACATTCATGAGTCATGATATTACCTCTTTTGAAATTAATTTTCATCGAATCTACATACCAACAGACAAATAAATCACATTAGGAAAACTCCACATAAAAATTCTGAAAAGGTTTATTAACATGTGACAGGTACAAAATACCTATATTTTACCAAGTAATTTACAAAAATGATATTTGGTGGCATTTATCTGCCATTCAGCTCAAGTTTGAATGATAAAATAATGTATTTTTAAATTTTTATTTATTTATTTATTTTTGGCTGCATTGGGTCCTCGTTGATGTGCGCGGGCTTTCTCTAGTTACGTGAGCGAGGGCTACTCTTCGTTGCAGTGCGCGGGCTTCTCATTGCGGTGGCTTCTCTTGTTGTGGAGCACGAGCTCAGTAGCTGTGGCGCACTGGCTTAGTTGCTCTGCATCATGTGGGATCTTCCTGGACCAGGCCTCGAACCCGTGTCCCCTGCATTGGCAGGCAGGTTCTTAACCACTGCGCCACCAGGGAAGTCCCAATAATGTATGTTTTATGATCAGTCATAAAAAGCTAGATCAAACAATGCATGTCTGTTTAGCAAGCAATACCAGAATTTAAAAGCATGTTTATAAGAGAAGATTGGTCAAAATAATCTGAAGAATACTTTCTAATACAGATATTCTGGGATTCTTTAATGTTGTCCCTTGCACCGTTTATGAAACAGTAGAAGATAAACAGTTTGTACCCTTGCCCCTCGATAATAAGACTATCAAGGTTAATACCCTCCATTACCTCAATAAGCAATAAACTTAGTTTTGCTTCAACTGCAGGTTATTTAGGTGGTATTTTCCAGAAGCTGTAATTCAACACTTTTCTAATGTAAATGTTCTAAAGTTCTTTGACTTATTATTAATCAAATCTATAGCTGCAGAATAGTTTAAATAATTGCAAATAATTTTATAAAACTTTGTTGACCTTATGTATTTTTCTCTATGATTAATTTCTGGGATGACCAATACTCCTACTTCTGGATGACATTTTCTGACTGTTTTTCAATTACCTATTTGTTCATATTTTCAGCTTACCCCCCAAATTTCAAATCTAGTTTCCCCAATATCGCATTTCTCCTAAATCATTCAGATCACTAGCAAGGAAGTACAGCATATCTTTATTTTATATATTAAAAAGCTCTAAGATACATAAGGGTTTTAAGAATTATCATTTGATATCCATTTGGTTTCCAAAGAATGCTACCAAATTTAATTTTATATACTAAGTATAAATAATGAAATATGGTTATAACATTTACTTTAAATGATCAAAAGTTTTGGATTAAAATTTTAGAATATATTTTATATACTAAAATATACGTAAAATCATTACTTTTAAAGGATGCCTTCAAAAGTTCTTTTTGATTTATTAAACTCAAGTATAAATAGTCCAAAAGAATGTAAGATAGGAAGTTTCTACTAGAAGAAGACAGTAAAAACTCTTTGAAGGCAGGTTTGTTTTTTCTGACATAAGCATTATCTCCAAGTCTCATTCCATAGATCAGCACTGTCCAATATGTGGCCAGATGTGGCTATTTAAATTTAAATCAATCCAGTTTCTCAATGGCAAAAGCCACATATCAAGTGCTTAATAGCTAAACCTAGTTAGTAATTACCCTATTGGTCAGTAGAGACAGAGAATAGTTCCATCATTGTAAAAAGTTCTGTTGAGCAGAGCTATATCACCCTATATTATTAATATTCAATTTTAGCAAAATCAAACAAAAGCCAATATTTTCACTATAAATGTTTATGCAGTCCTACTTCATTTATTCAAAAAGAAAGGGAGCCTTGAATAGGGCTGTATAAAGAGAGAACTTTCAGTAAAACGTAAAACCATGACATCCACATTCATTCAAAAATGAATACGTGTTCAAGATTTTACTTCTAACTCATTCAATGAGGAGACCTGGCACATCGTATAACCAGTTTACAGGACTATTTTCTATAGATATTTTCTTTGTGGTTACCATGGGGACTACATAAAACATAGTAAAGTTGTAATAATCCATTTGAAACTATTTTAAACTAATAACTTCAATCACATACAAAAACTCTACTCCTAGATCTTAAACGTTCTCATCACAAAAAAGAAATGTTAATTATGTGAAAAGATGGAGGTGTTAGCTAATGCTATGGTGGTAATCATTTTGCAATATACAAATGTATCAAATTAACATGATGTACGCTTAAATTTACACAGTTATATATCAATTATATCTCAATAAAGCAGGTAAAAAATTCTACCTCTTTACATTTCTGCCCCCTACTTTATGTTATTGATGCCACAAAACACATCTTTTCATCTTGTGTATCCATTAACACAGATTTATAGTTATTTCAATGTTTCTTTTAAATTCTATATCAGAATTAAAATTAGCTTATGCACCCGCATTACAAAATTACAGTATTCTTTGTCTATATATTTACCTTTACCAGAGATTTTATATTTTCATATGGTTTGGTATTGCTGTCTCACATGCTTTTCTTTTCTTTTTTTAACAACTTGAAGAACACCCTATAGCATTTCTTTTTTTAATTAGTTAACTAATTAAATTATTTATTTATTTTTGGCTGCATTGGGTCTTCATTGCTGTGTGCGGCCTTTTCTCTAGTTGCGGCAAGCGGAGGCTACTCTTCATTGCGGTGTGCAGGCTTCTCATTGTGGTGGCTTCTTTTGTTCCGGAGCATGGGCTCTAGGCACGTGGGCTTCAGTAGTTGTGGCATGCGGGCTCAGTAGTTGTGGTTCACGGGCTCTAGAGCACAGTCTCAGTAGTTGTGGTGCACGGGCTTAGTTGCTCCGTGGCATGTGGGATCTTCCTAGACCAGGGCTCAAACCTGTGTCTCCTGCATTGGCAGGCGGATTCTTAACCACTGCACCACCAGGGAAAACCCCTACAGCATTTCTTATAGGGCGTGTCTAGTGGTGATGAACTCAACTCCCTCAGCTTTTGTTTATTTGGTATGGTAATGTCTTAATTTCTCCTTCATTTCTGAACCACAGTTTTGCCGAATATAGTGTCCTTGTTTAGTAGGTTTCTTTCTTTCAGCACTATGAATATATCACCCCACTCCCTTCTGGCCTGCAAGGTTTCAGCTGAGAAATCCGCTGATATCCTTATAAGAGTTCCCTTGTATGTGGTGAGTCACTTTTCTCTGGCTGCTTTCAAGACTCTGTCCGTGACTTTGAACAATTCGATTATAATATGTCTTAGTGTGGATCTCTGAATTTATCACAGTTGGCGTTTGTTGAGCTTCCTAAATTTGTATGTACATTTCTTTCCTCAAATTTGGGAAGTTTTTGACCATTATTTCTTCAAATCAGCTCTCTGCCCTTTTATCTTTCTTCTCCTTCTGCCATAATTTATTACTGGTCCTCTTGATGGTATCCAATAACTACATTAGATTCTCTTCACTTTTCTTGATTCTTTTTTCTCCTCTGACTTGATCATTTTAAATGACCTGTATTTCAGTTCACTGGTTTTTTCTTCTGCGTTGTCAAATTGTTGTTGAATGTCGCTAGTGAATTTTTCAATTTAATTACTGTATTCTTCAACTCCAGAATTTCTATTTTGGTTCTTTTTTTATAGTTTCTATCTCTTGATATTCTCGTTTCCCTTAGGCATCATTTTCTTGATTTCATTTAGTGTTGTCTGTTTTCTCTCTCAGCAAATTAGGCAGTTTTAAGGTTGTCATTTTGAAGTCTTTCTCAGATAATTCATTAAACTCTGTTTCTTTACAGTTTGTTCCTGGAGATTAAATTTGTTCCTTTGATTGGGTCATGATTCCCTGTTTCTTTGAATGCTTTGTGATCATTTGTTGATATTTCAGCATTTGAAAAAAAATAGCCACCTCTCCAAGTCTTTATGGACTAGCTTCATACAGGGGAAGACCTCTACCAACCACCTGATAGAGATTCCAAGGACCTCTCAAAACTTTCCTGAGGATCCAACTTCTCTGGGGTAGTGTGGCCCCAGTTAAGGAGTTTTTCCTATTTTTACTCGGGAGCCTGTAATCTCTTCCTCCTTCTGGTGTCTTTTCACAGTACTACAGTCTCTCTAGTGCTGTAACAAGCCACAGTGCTCACCTTTTTTTTTTTTTAACTTATAGAATTTTATTTTTAACCATATACTTTTTATTGAGGTAATACTAGTTTATAACATTATTTAAATTTCATGTGTACAACATTATCTTTTGATTTCTGTATAACACTACAGGGTGTTTACCACCAAAAGTTTAGTTTCCATCGATCAACATACAGTTACTTAACTCCCTTTATCCATTTCACCCTACCCCTACCTCTCTTCCCCTCTGGTAACCACTCTTCTGTTCTCTGCATCTGTGTGTTTATTTTTGGTTTAGTCTGTCCATTTGTTTATTTTTTGTTCCATATATGAGTGAAATCACACAGTATTCATCTTTCTCTATCTGACTTATTTCCCTTCACATAATACCTTCACAGTCCATCCATGTTGTCACAAATGGCAAGATTTCATCCTTTTTATGGCTGAGTAGTATTCTATCATCTATACGTTGACACCAGTGTCAACAAGGGTACTGCCTGTATTGTCTTCTAAGAAGTCTGTGGTGTCAAGTCTTAGATTCAAGTCTTTAATCCATTTGGAGTTGATTTTTGTGTATGTTGTAAGATGATGGTCTAGCTTCTTTTCCATGTGGCTGTACAGTCTTCCTAACACCATTTATTGAAGAGACTATCATTTTTCCATTGTATGTTCTTTTCTCCTTTGTCATAAATTAATCATCCATATATATGTGGGTTTATTTCTAGGCTCTCACTTGTTCCATTGATTCATGTGTCTATTTTTCTGCCAACACCATGCTCTTTTGATTACTACAGCTGTGTAGTATAATTTGAAATCAAGGAGTGTGATACTTCCAGTCTTGTTCTTTTTTTCTCAGAATTGCTTTTGCTATTCAGGGTCTTTAGTGGTTCTGTACAAATTTTAGAATTTTTTTTCTATTTCTGTGAAAAAGCTCATTGGGATTTTGATAGGGATTGCACTGAATCTGTAGATTTCTTTAAGTAATATGGACATTTTAATAATATTAATTCTTCCAATCCATGAGCATGGAATATTTTTCCATTTCTTTGTGTCTTTTTTTTTAAGTTCATTGATACAGTTTTATTTTATTTTATTTTGAATTTTATTTATTTTTATTTATTTTTTTTGGCTGTGTTGGGTCTTTATTGCTGCGTGCAGGCTTTCTCTAGTTGTGGCAAGCGGGGGCTACTCTTCGTTGCAGTGTGTGGGCTTCTCATTGTGGTGGCTTCTCTTGTTGCGGAGCATGGGCTCTAGGCACGCAGGCTTCAGTAGTTGTGGCGCACAGGCTTAGTTGCTCCACGGAATGTTGGATCTTCCTGGACCAGAAATCAAACCCATGTCCCCTGCATTGGCAGGCGGATTCTTAACTACTGTGCCACCAGGGAAGTCCTCTTTGTGTCTTCTTAATTTCTTTCAACAAGACAGTTTTCAGTGTACACTTAACTCCTTGGTTAAATTTATCCCTAGATATTTTATTCTCTTTATTGCAGTTATAAATGGAATTGTTTTCTTAATTTCTCTTTCTGTTAGTTCATTGATAGTGTATAAAATTGGAACTGATTTTCGTATATTTAATTTATACCCTTCAACTCTACTGTATTCATTTTTATTATTTCTAATAGTTTTTTGGTGGAGTCTTTAGGGTTTGTTATATGTAAAATCATGTCATCCAAAAATAGTGACAGTTTAACTTCTTCCTTTCCAGTTTAGATTGGAAAGTGATATACCAATCAAAGTGATACATCACATTATCACAATGAAAGATAAAAATCATATGATCATCTCAACAGATGAGGAAAAAGCATCTGACAAGATCCAATACCTACTTATGATAAAAAAAAACTCAATAAAATTTGTATAGAAGGAACATACCTCAACATAATAAAGGCCATATATGACTAATCCACAGCTAACATCATACTCAGTGATGAAAAACTGAAAACTACCCAAGATACAGAACAAGACAAGAATGCCCACACTTGCTACTCTTACTCAACATAATATTAGAAGCCTTAGCCAGAGCAATTAGGCAATAAAAAGAAATAAAAGCCATCCAAATTGGAAGGGAAGAAGGTGCTCACCTTTCTTTTCAGCAGCCTACAACCTGAGGTTCAAATTACTGTTCCCATAAGCCCTCCAAGTTAGGTGAGACAGAAATCAGTCCCTCAGGCAGTCTGCCAAAAAGCCAGAACACTGGATGTGTGTTCTACTCTTCTTTTTCCCTCCTGAGGGAGAAGCCAGGAGCTGGCAGTTTTCTCCATATATACTGCACTGTGCCAGAGCAGAATAGGCTAGGGCATGCAACATGCCACTAATTTTCCTATCCACTTAGATGCAGGTCTTCTCGGCTTTGTGCTCACTTGGGATGCAGCAATCTTTTAACTGGTTCTTTTTTTTTTTCCTTAAAGGAACATTCATTCATTCATTCATTCATTTTTGGCTGCACTGGGTCTTCACTGCTGTGTGGGCCTTCTCTACTTGCGGTGAGCAGGGGCCACTCCCCACTGCAGTGCACGGGCTTCTCATTGGGGTGGCTTCTCTTGTTGCAGAGCACGGACTCTAGGTGTGCGGGCCTCAGTAGCTGTGGCATGCAGGCTCAGTAGTTGTGGTTCGCGGGCTCCAGGAGCGCAGGCTCAGTAGTTGTGGAACACAGGCCCAGTTGCTCCGCAGCATGTGGGATCCTCTCAGACCACGGATCGAACCTGTGTCCCTTGCAGGTGGATTCTCAGACACTGCGCCACCAGGGAAGTCCCTTTTTACTGGTTTTTAAAGTTCTCTCAAGGGCAACTTTGTGCATATATTATTGTTAAGTCAATGTCTCTATAGAGGAATGACGGCCTGGGGCTTCCTATTCCACCACCTTCCTGCATTTTTAATAATTTTAAACATTAAGTAGAAGTAATGCTAACAATTCAATCAGTAAATCTCATACAGTTTGGAAGAATACACCCATGTAGAATAAACAATGTACACTTGTATTATACTTAATGATGATAACTCAGAGAAAGCAAAGCTTGTTTTTAATAAACAAAACTAGTCTAAACTAGTCTCATATGCTAAAGATTTACCTAAATTATGTGAACTTAAAATCTTAAAATATTTCAAGCTCATTTCTGTAAACATACCTTTTTTAGCACATTGAAAGTGTTAGAAGTTCAATTTCTTGTTTCTCTAAGCCAATTAGAATAGAGCTCTTTTAAGAGCTTTTACAGCCTAATTTGGGAATACCATCCAAAGATAAGAAACTAGTACACATTTGCACAATGAGAAGTAAAGGCCTTTTAGAATTACAGGCATATAAACATAAAGATATACAGGGAAATCTTATAACTTCAACTCTAAAATTTCAGCCATGGGTCAAGCATAAATAGAAATATAAAACTCATCAGTCTAGATATCCACTTTCTGGTGGACATGAAATTTATAATTGATGTGAGCTCAAACTAGACAAATAAGACAAACAGAAAATTCTAACAGACCAGATTCTCTGTCATCTTGCACCCAACAGAGATAAGATCTCTATGAACCATTAATGCACTTACAAAGCTCATCAAATGATAAGACTGAGCTCAAATTACCAGCCAGTGTTGCCAGTGATGGAGAATAACTTCACTAAATGGTCAGATCATAAAACAAAATTCTCAACCTCTCCTGCCAGCAATGGGAAATAATTAATTGGCCAAAAACAAACCAAAACACAAAACTGGTAGGGTAGAAAATAAAGATGAGTAGGGCAGAAAATAAAGATGAGAAAAACAGAGGGTCAACAAATTTTTTTTACTGTCACTAAGGATTCACCTTTGGGAGCCAAGAAAAGGAACAGCCTGGATTTAAATTGCCCACAAGGTGTTCTTCTCTGGTGAGGAAGTTTACCTGGCTCTGGTAGGTGAAACCATTGACAATCTTGCTGGAATACCTCCAAAACTTTTAAAAGATAATTTTCAGGAAAAGATAATATAATGACTAATACAGATATAAAAATGAAAATGAGCACATATTAAAATTTATATTTTTACTCATTAAATGAGGAAACCAGACAGATGTTATAACTGGTTCAAAGGAAAAATCAAAAAGCAGAAATTTCTATGGAATAAATGAACTGAATTGCAAATGGGGGCAAAACTGGTTTATTTCCAATTGGGAGGAAAGTCAAGGGAAATTCCCTGGAACAAGACAGAATTTACTCAGACTTGTACAATAGCTCAAAGGCAATGAAAGTCCAGAAGTATGTGCTATTTGTGAAAATGCATACTCTTTCACTGAAACACACATTTCCTACGTAAAACTTATTTGTAAACAAAATAAAGTAGGAAAACCCTATAATACAGTAATTATGGTTTATGTGGGAATCAATATTAAGAGTCACTGATGGTGCATGAGACTAAGATTAATTCTGGCTCATGGAGCTGGTATTCAATTTAGAGATTATTTGATATTTTGCATTTACTTGCTTTCAGATTTTCAAAGCACTGGTGCAAATAAAGTAGTCTTCTTTGCTAGGTAGCTATTTTTCAGTCCAGTATGAGAAAATTTTCAACAATTATGGCTAATCAAAAATGGCATGTCTGCCCCTAGAGTGATTCCCAACACTAAAGATACTCAAACAATGCTCGGATGACTGGTTACTAAGAATCTCTTCAAAGGGAATTCCAGCACTGTGTAGGAGGTTAGGTTCCATGACCTTTCAGCTCTCTCACAATTTTAAACTCTATGGTTAGATGCTAACTGGATATCACATATCACACTCCTTAAAAACAATCGAGCTTAAATTCCTAGTCACATCTTAACTTTCACTTCATTTTTAATGCAAACAGTTCAAAGGCATACACTGACAAAAAATATAATCTGTAGCTTCTGCATAAAATATGCTCATTCATATATGAATTGGATAGTTTTAAATCCCACTATAAATGTCTGTTAGCAGACTGCAGAGAGAACTTTCTCAGTGTGATTTCACAGCATGGTCCAAAGGAGAAGAACAGAGCTTGCCATAATGTTTAAAATGAAGAGAATCTGATAAGTTCACTTGGGAGGTGAATTCCTCCGCAGTCATGCTTTTGTAAAGATTTAGGGTCCTGCTCATTTGTGTGTCCCTCTCACTCAATCTCTGTATTTCAGAACACAAAATACACGTTTAAGACTGTATAAAGCATTTTTCTTTGCCTCAATGTTAAATCCAATAGTATTATTAAACATTGAGTACCTTTTTCTTGAATAGGTACTCCACAGCCTACTAGTTTTACTTTTATAGTAAGGACACGCAAGTTTGAATTCCAGATCAAACACTAAATCCCTATGACATACTGGGCCTCTCTAAGCCTCTATTTTCACACCCGAACAAAAGGATAAGAATTCATACCACAAAGGGTTGAGGAAAAGTGAGCATGTGAAGTACTCAGGTGAGGTCCAGGCCATCATTAAATACCTATTATTGTATGAGTCAACTAGATCCTACTGCTTTATGCTGATGAAGTTGAACTTTACCCGAGCCCTTCAATCCCAGAAAACAGTGATGGTTTAAAAAATCCCCCACCTCTTTTTGTTCCGGAAGTTTACTGCCTTCCCCATATGATTTAGACCAGACTCAGAGGTGTCCCACCTTGTTCACCTATGACAAAGCCAGACACAGACCCTCCAAGTTCCCATTCTTTGTCTTGTAAATGATCACTTGAACTGTCTGTGCCCATTGTCCAACCTGGATAAAATACTTAATACCTTGGCTTGACCAGCTTAACTAAAACTTCTTTCCTTCTCTCAGGCCTCTGAACTTAGACCCACCCTCAGCCTGACCAGCATACAACCCCTCCTTAAGGGTCCCTCCAGAGCACTTACCAACCTTGGGGAAAAACATTCCCTAATCAACTGTATGATCATGTGATGAAGCCACCCTTTCATCCCTCCTCCCCACACCCATTTTTTTTTCCTAGACTTGTTCACTCCTCCCTATAAAAGAAAAGTCCTTTTCTGCCTGACCAAAGAAATGCTTAGAGATATCCTGATTGGACTGTTCTCCCTACTACAGTCTCTCTTGCAATAATCCTTTTGAATAAAGTCTCTCTTTACCTACATCCAGACTCGTTTGTGCTTGACAATATCAGCATTATGTGGATTACTATTTACTTCTATGAAATGTTCCTCTACATATATTGAAGATTATTTTGAAGCAAACAAAGAGATGGATAAGTGTAAGATTCATTCATAACATGTATATTTTACCTACTACATTGAACTATGGACATCAGAATGGTGTTCAGACTCATTCACTTCCAAAATCACATACCTGCAACTGGTAGCCTTGAAAAGGATGAGGCAAATGTCCTTTAAAGAAAGAAAAAATTTCACTGCCACCTGGATTCCTGTAATTAGTGGCCTCATAATTGGAGTTTCCATTGTTTACTTTCTAGGAATCATTTTAACCCTAGTTTCCAAACTCAAAATATATTTTAAAAAACACGCTTCACGCTTTGTTGCAGTGTTTTAAAGAAAGAGCTTAAAGCAGGCAAATCAAGTGTTAGTTACAATATTTTCCGGAGTATTTTGGTGAATCAAATATTTGAATAACTATGATAATGGGATCTTTGTGCACTAAATATGACACTGTGTAGCACACTGAGGAGGGACATAAGCCCTACTCAATTGATTTATAAACCAGAATATGAAACATATAGAGACTGACAGGATTCCAAAACACTCTATGAATTATGTAATAATTTCAGTGTTTGTCACTTAAGTAAACCAGAAACAATGCAAACATAGATTCTGTTTTACTAAATCGATGGCCGTATTGTTAAGATTGGAAGATGCTTAAAAAATGATATTTGGACGATTAATTATTTTGAAAACAAGTCCAAAATAAGTAAGTTTTTCTTACATAACATTCCAAGACAACAGTTCTCATTCCAGTTCCCCATCAGAATCACTTGGTGACATTAAAAATATGAATGCTTGGGCCTCACTCTAAACCTCCTTAATTGGAAATTCTGAAAGTAGGGGCCAGGAATTTATGTATTTTTAAATCTTGCTGGGGGATTTTGTTGCACAGTCAAGATTAGGCAACACGTAAGGCCACAAAGCATTCTTTGCCTCTGGCAATCAATAGAACTAGGTTACTATATTCTTTAGAGATACCTACATTTCTCTTGCCTTAAACATGAGTCAGGAAAATAAATATGGTGCAGAGTTTGTCTGCTTCTCACACTCAAAGTATCAAAAAGGAATCACAACTGAAAAATAAAATCAGTTTCAGACTTGTGGAAGGATGGGCAAAAGAAACAATACAGAATCTTGTAGAAAATCTTGATTTGATAGTTGGACTAGCTTTTATGTTGTCATTTTTTCCTAACAAGAATAAAATGAGTGCACATTTCATCCAATAAGAATTAAATTAGGCTTGGATACACAAAAGGGCTGCAGCTTGCAGGTTCTGTGGCTGCCAATACTCAATTCAGTTCTGACCAGAAAAGCATTATCCATGTTTGCAAAGCCACAGCTGCCAGTATGGGGTGAATGGAGGGTATCAGGTCAATGTGAGCTCAGAATCGGTGGCTCTAGGGCTAATCATGTTATGTTTGCCAAGGTGTGATGCCTGGACCTTTGCTCTGGCAATTAATTTGTTCCTCTGATATCATAAAGATGTCTAATGTTCTTCTATGGCTGGTTCTTTTCCCCTTCTGGCCTCAAGGGACAATTATACTTCTTTGCCACCTTGTCACGGGAAGGATTATGAGAGTAATTCTGGCCAAAGAAATGTGGACAGAGTGTTACAGGTCACTTCTGGACCACAGTGTTTAACTGAAAGATTTTTCCAGCACTCTCCTTCCTCCTGCCACAGTGACCAGCAGCATTCCACTCGTTGGAATCTTTGTCAGGCCTGAATCTAAGTGAGGAAAACATGCAGCACAGCCCACATCCCTTATCGCCATCTTGAAATGGACATGTGGCCAGAGCCACCAACAAACACATCTTTGGTTGTTTAGCCCATTGATATTTGGGGGCTGTTTGTTATTGCAATGTAACCTAGACTATGCTGACTAATACACCAAGTCAGGTTGATGGAAACCCATTACATGATGCCAAGTTATCAGGAGTATCTCCTATTAAGCATTTGTCTTTGCTCTTTTTGGAGGGCCAGGAAAGCTATTCTTTAACTCTCTAGAGGCATTCTCTCTCCAAAATCTAAAAGTCAATGCTAAAGGAAGGACCTGAAATTAATCATGTATGCTTAATCATGAGTTAAAACCAATGTGTTATTTCTAGCCAGATATTACCTTTTATACATTATTCATAATTTTAATCAACCCTATTCCTAAGAACTGCACGATTAGTGCTTCTTAGAAATTGTTTTCTAGGTTGAATGAAATTCTTAACTGCTGAAAACCCACAATCATTAATCTATGAGAATATCACGATCTCCTTTCCCTGTGACTCCTTAATTAAAGAATACACCCATCAATAAGTTATGAAATCAACATGCTTCCTTCTGATTATATGCTAAGAAATTTGGCTTGATGTTTGATATAGGAAAGACCTATATCTAGGTAACCTCAATCAAAACTGATTACTATTCAGAATTCTCCCTATTCTTTCCCCTAGAGGTATGTGAAAAGCAAATTTAACACAAGCCAGCAGATTCCTATTCACTGCTAATTCATGCCAACTTGGAAGTGAAACCAAGAACATCTTAAACCTAAATGAAAGCATGAAATGAGAAAACACAAAGTACCACTAGTACTGCCAGCTTCCTTACAATAACACCATGTTCATTATAAGGATGCTGGTTCATTGAAAAATATTGCACAAGGTGCAAACATTACTGAAAGTATGGCTTACACACTAAACACGTGGTTCTCACATAGTCAATTTTGGTACAAAATAATTCAAGATAACCTGTGTATGATTGTTTAATAGACAATCCATGCTTGAAAAGTTTCTCTAATTTATCATCATTTGCACATATCTGAAATATATATATTTGAAACACTATAACAGTTTTGAAGATTATAATTTATGAGTAGTATCTATAGAAACTTATGCTTCTAATTTCCTTTTATATTTTTAATAGCAGGAGTATGTTAATAAATATTACGGAGGATACCTCAGACTTAATGCTATACTATTTTTTTTAATTAAAAGACTTTATTTTAGAGCAGTTTTAGGTTCACAGCAAAATTAAGAAGGTGGTACAGATTTCCTATACAATCCCTGCTCCCACACATGCATCGCCTCCCCCAGTATCAACACCCCCCATCAGAGAAGTAAATTTTTACCACTGATGAACCTACATTACCACCATATAACCACCCAAAGTTCAGAGTTTACATTATGGTTCACTCTTGGTGTTGTACACTGTATGCGTTTGGCCAAATGTTTAATTACATACAGCCATCATTATAGTATACAGAGTAATATGACTTCCCTAAAAATCCTCGGTGTTCTCCCTGATCATCCCTCCCCTCCATTCCAACCCCTGGTAACCACTGATCTTTTTGTCTCCATAGTTTTGCCTTTTACAGAATGTCATATTGTTGGAGACATACAGCATATACCCTTTTCAGACTGGCTTCATTCACACAGTAATAAGCACTCAAGGTTCCTCCATGTCTTTTCATGGCTTGATAAGTCATTTCGTTTTGGCACTGAATAATATTCCATTTTCTGGATGTATCAATTTATTAACCCATTCACCTACTGAAGGGCATTCTGATTGCTTCCAGCTTTTGGTAAGTATAAATACAGCTGCTATAAACATCCAAGTGCAGAATTTTGTGTGGATCTAAGTTTCCTTTGGGTAAATACCAGGGAGTGTGACTACTGGATTGTAGGCTAAGAGTATACTTAGTTCTGTAAGAAACCACCAATCTGTCTTCCAAAGTAGCTGTACCATTTTGCATTCCCACCAGGAATGAACGAGAGAGCTCCTGTTGCTCCACACTCTCACCAGCATTTGATGTTGTCAGTGTTCCTGATTTTGGCCATTCTACTAGGTGTATAGTGGTATTTCATCATTGTTTGAATTTGCTTTAAACCATGACATATGACATGGAGCAACTTTTCATATGCTCATTTGCCATCAATATATCTTCCCTGATGAGGTGACTGTTTTGTCTCATTTTTAACTGAGTTGTTTGTTTTCTTATTGTTGAGTTTTGAATGTTCTTTGTGTATCTTGGATAACAGTCCTTTATCAGATGTGTCTTTTACAAGTATTTTCTACCAGTCTGTGGCTAGTCTTTTCATTCTCTTGACATTTTCTTTCACAGAACATTTTTTTTTTCATTTTAATAAAATCCAGCTTACCAATTCTTTCTTTCATGGATAATGTCTTTGGTGTTGTATCTAAAAAGTCATCACCATAACCAAGGTCATCTAGGTTTTCTCCTATGTTATTTTCTAGGAGTTTTATGGAGCTTTTTCATTTTGGTTTTTCAAATTTTTTCTTTCTTTTTGAGAAATAAAAACTGTATATATTAATGAATGCAACATATTTTTATATATGCATACACTGTGAATTACCACAATCAAACGAATTAATGTATCCAGCATCTCACATAGTTAACTTTTTTGTGTGTATGGTAAGAACACTTGAGATCTACTCTCTCAGCAAATCTCAAGTATGAAATATATTATTATTAACTATAGTCATCATGTCATACATTAAGTCTTCAGAACTTATTCAACTTATAACTGAAAGTTTGTACCCTTAGATTAATATTTTCCCTTTTCCTCTACCCCTCAGCCTCTGGAAACCACCATTCTAATCATCATTACTATGAGTCTGACTTTTTTTTTTTAGATTCCACATATAAGTGAGATCATGCTTTTCCCCCTCTGTATCCAGTTTATTTCACTTAGCACAATGTCCTCTGGGTTCATCCATGTTATAAATGGCAGGATCCCCTCCTTTTTTAAGGCTTAATAATACTCCATTGTACATATATACCCACACCACATTTTCTCTATCCATTCATCTGTTGGGGCCACTTAGGTTTTTTCCCTATCTTGGCTACTGTCAATAATGTTGCAATGAACATGAGAATGCAGATACCTCTTCGAGGTTATTATTTTATTTAGGAGTTTTAGAGTTCTGTGTTTGATATTTAGGTCTATGATCTATTTTGAATTAATTTTTTAAAAGAAATTCACGTTCTTTTATTTATTTATTTATTTATTTATGACTGTGTTGAGTCTTCGTTTCAGTGTGAGGGCTTTCTCTAGTTGCGGCAAGCGGGGACCACTCTTCATCGCGGTGCACGGGCCTCTCACCATCGCGGCCTCTCTTGCTGCGGAGCACAGGCTCCAGACGCGCCGGCTCAGTAATTGTGGTTCACGGGCCCAGTTGCTCCGTGGCATGTGGGAATCTTCCCAGACCAGGGCTCGAACCCGTGTCCCCTGCATTGGCAGGCAGATTCTCAACCACTGCGCCACCAGGGAAGCCCTGAATTAATTTTTGAGAATGGTATAAGGTCTGTAGATACCTTATTTTGTACGTGGATTCAGACATAGGTCTGTCTGGGTTGAGAGTCTAGGAATTTCATCTATCTAGAAGAATAACCCCTGAAAACCTCTTTCTCCTTGCTGGAACATACTTGCTTAAAAATGAAACGCAAATAGAAGGCAACATAATGAGGTTTTCCATCAAGAAGCTAATAAGAGAAGAAAAATGTTCTATTTCTCTTTTGTAGATAATGGGGCTTACAGATAATATTTTGTGTCATGCTAGAGTTCCACTTTACAGACTTTTATTGTCCTCCTCTTGAATGTTTTTTATTCCCACAAAATCTCTATTCCAAAATGCCTTTTAGAACAAGACAGTGCCAAATGGCATGACCAAGCTAGTGAAAACAACGAAGACAAAATGACTTAATGTAAGGACCTATTCCCACAGACGACAAAACTGGCCAACGATCAATATTCAGTGAGACTCCCTTTCCATGAAAAACCATTTTTTAAAGTAAATAAAGCAGTAGACAATCCTGATTATGCTAGTAAGATACATAAATAACCACATATTTTATTTGCTTTCTTAAAAATAGCATTATTTATTAGAACATTTATTAAGTATGCACTATCTGCTAATTGAGCTAAATTGATCACATAAGTTATATCATACAAGCATCACAATAAACTAATACACAGACATGGCAAAGTGATCATATAATTTATAATCCAAACTAGGATCACACTGAGAATGAGGGAAGATGCCATTAATAATTGGGCAGCACTATAGCCTTACACCTGGACTCTCTCTCAAGCAAATACGGATATGGTCACCATTTATCTCAAACTTTATAGCTGAATAAAGTGAAGACTTAAAGGATTTAAATGGCTTGTCCATGGTTATGCCACAATGAATTAACAGTTCTAAGACCTGGCCTCAGATACACCTGACACCAAAGTCCATTTTGTTAGATTGTAGCCACTACAAGCAGAATGTACAATGCAGTGCAGTGGTTCTCAAACTTGAGCATATGTGAGACTCACGTGGGGTGACCTGATAAAATTCACATTCCTTGGCCCCACCCCAAGAGGTTAGGGCTCAGGAAATAAACATTTTTGCAAGCACATGGTTCTTCTACTTGAACAAGCACTTATGAGCCAAGATTGTATTTTACTAAACTTAACATGGTCAAAACATGAATAAAGGAAAACAAAAGACAAGGCAGTCAAGACTTGGCCTGCTCCTACTGTAACATACAAACCTTTAAAACTCTAAGAGAAACACTATAAAGGGAAGTACTTTGTCAACTGGGGTTAGATTAGCTAGTCTGTTATCTCATTAAGACATGTCCTAAAGTATTTTTTAAATAATTTCTCTCCCACTCAGAAACTTGTTGTTTACATTCTTTATACTATTATGTTCCTTCCATTCACTCCAAGCAGAATCAAGCTGCTTTTCTCTTGCCAGCTTAGTGTTGGAATTCTTCCCTTTCTGAATTGTAAAGATTACAAACTGTGTTGTAAATTATAAACTCCAACTAATGCCAAAGAATAACATTTACATATTTAAAAGATGCAAACTAAGCCATAAATTAATATTTTCACTCTCTCGTTAGTTCAGTAACTTACATGGCATAGTGAGTAGGTCGTGCCCAAATATTTATTTATTTAATTTGTGACAAAAAGGTTTAAAAACCATCATTCCATGGTGGACTGAGTTGAGAATAACTCCCAAAAAATCTGAACAGTACCCACTTTGGTTATTTCAACTGCACTTATTTAGCAAATTATAATATTTTCCCCAGATTCCCCATGGAATTAAATAACACAAACTGTCACAAATCCATTTAATTAGCAGAAGGGTCAGCATAACATATGTGTTCAGGAAAAACCTATCACAGTTGAATTCTCAGCTGCATCCCATTGGCAAGCATTTGAGTTTAGCTAAAGTATTCAGGGGCAGCATTAGAGAAGAGATATAGAGAGCAAATGAAGTTAACAGAATGTTAGAAATCTAGTATTCCTTTTCTCTCAATGTGTAACCATGGGGATAACAGTACCTCTATTTTGGAAAGTGTCCATCTCTAAGAGTCACAAAGTATTTTCATATTTCTCCATAAATGATGTAATGTCCCTCAAAAGTTCAAGGAATTTGTTACTTAGTGATGAAACCAAAGCATAAAGAAATCAGGAGATACTTAATATCATACAGTAACACCTCATGGTCAAATATATAAGTAAAATTGAAACTATAATTAAAAGACAAATACCTTAATTTTTATAAATTTTATTTTTGTTATTTATTTTTTTAACATCTTTATAGGAGTATAATTGCTTTACAATGGTGTGTTAGCTTCTGCTTTATAACAAAGCGAATCAGCTATACGTATACATATATCCCCATATCTCCTCCCTCTTGCATCTCCCTCCCATCCTCCCTATCCCACTCCTCTAGGTAGTCACAAAGCACCAAGCTGATCTCCCTTTGCTATGCGGCTGCTTCCCACTAGCTATCTATTTTACATTTGGTAGTGTATATAAGTCCAAGCCACGCTCTCACTTCATCCCAGCTTACCCTGCCCCCTCCCCGTGTCCTCAAGTGCATTCTCTACGTCTGCATCTTTATTCCTGTCCTGCCCCTAGGTTCTTCAGAACCAATTTTTTTTTTTTAAGATTCCATATATATGTGTTAGCATACGGTATTTGTTTTTCTCTTTCTGACTTACTTCACTCTGTATGACAATCTCTACGTCCATCCACCTCACTACAAATAACTCAGTTTCATTTCTTTTTATGGCTGAAAAATATTCCATTGTATATATGTGCCACATCTTCTTTATCCATTCATCTGTTGATGGACACTTAGGTTGCTTCCATGTCCTGGCTATTGTAAATAGAGCTGCAATGAACATTGTGGTACATGACTCTTTTTGACCTATGGTTTTCTCAGGGTATATGCCCAGTAGTGGGATTCCTGGGTCATATGGTAGTTCTATTTTTAGTTTTTTAAGGGACCTCCATACTGTTCTCCATAATGGCTGTATCAATTTACATTCCCACCAACAGTGCAAGAGGGTTCCCTTTTCTCCACACCCTCTCCAGCATTTATTGTTTCTAGATTTTTTGATGATGGCCATTCTGACTGGTGTGAGACGATATCTCATTGTAGCTTTGATTTTCATTTCTCTAATGATTAGTGATGTTGAGCATCCTTTCATGTGTTTGTTGGCAATCTGTATATCTTCTTTGGAGAAATGTCTATTTAGGTCTTCTGCCCATTTTTAGGTTGGGTTGTTTGTTCTTTTGATATTGAGCTGCATGAGCTGCTCGTATATTTTGGAGATTAATCCTTTGTCAGTTGCTTCATTTGCAAATATTTTCTCCCATTCTGAGCATTGTCTTTTCGTCTTGTTTATGGTTTCCTTTGCTGTGCTAAAGCTTTTGTTTCATTAGGTCCCATTTGTTTATTTTTGTTTTTATTTCCATTTCTCTAGGAGGTGGGTCAAAAAGGTTCTTGCTGTGATTTATGTCATAGAGTGTTCTGCCTATGTTTTCCTCTAAGAGTTTGATAGTGTCTGGCCTTACATTTAGGTCTTTAATCCATTTTTAGTTTATTTTTGTGTATGGTGTTAGGGAGTGTTCTAATTTCATTCTTTTACATGCAGCTGTCCAGTTTTCCCAGCACCACTTATTGAAGAGGCTGTCTTTTCTCCATTGTATATTCTTGCCTCCTTTATCAAAGATAAGGTGACCATATGTACGTGGGTTTATCTCTGGGCTTTCTAACCTGTTCTATTGATCTATATTTCTGTTTTTGTGCCAGTACCATACTGTCTTGATTACTGTAGCTTTTTAGTACAGTCTGAAGTCTGGGAGCCTGATTTCTCCAGCTCCGTTTTTCTTTCTCAAGATTGCTTTGGCTATTCGGGGTCTTTTGTGTTTCCATACAAATTGTGAAATTTTTTGTTCTAGTTCTGTGAAAAATGCCATTGGTAGTTTGACAGGGATTGCATTAAATCTGTAGGTTGCTCAAATACCTTATTAAAAAACAAAAAACAGTAAAGGATCTGTTTGGCAGATCCTCAAAATGTTCAATAGAGAATTACCATATGACCCAGCAATTACACGTCTAGTTATTCCAAGAGAATTCAGAACAGCTATTCAAACAAAAACTTGTACACAAATCTTCATAGCACTACTATTGACAGTGATCAAAAAGTAGAAATAACCCAAATGAACACCAAACAATGAATGGATAAATAAAATGTGGTATATACATAACATGGAAGACTATTCAGCAATAAAAATGAATGCAGTAGTGATATACGCTACAACATGGGTAAACCTTGAACACATTACGCTTAGTGGAAGAAGACAGATACAAAAGGCCACATGCTGTTCAATTTCATTTATATGAAATGTCTAGAATAGGCAGATCTATAGAGACAGAAAGTAGATTAGTGGTTGCCTAGGGCTGGTATGGATGGGGGAATAAGAAATGACTGTTAATGGGGTATGAAGTTTCTTTTTGGTTAATGAAAGTATTCTAAAAGTGGTTGTGTGATGGTTCCACAACTTTGTCAATATACTAAAAGCTACTGCATATGAGTGTAATTGTATGGTATGTAATTTAAACCTCAATAAAGCTGCTTAAAAAGTAAAGTGAAATAAAAATATAACTTACATTAGATGTCACTGAATTGTTCACTTTAAAATGGTTAATTTAATGTTACATGAATTTCACTTCAATTAAAAATATAAAATAAATACAACCTACAATTTGTTTTCATTTTTTACATGTCCAAGAAGTTTTCATTGATTAACATATCCCACTTTATTTTAGTCCCCAGTGCATATGCAATTTATATAATTATTCAAACATATCAAGATACGCAATGTTCAGCTATAGGCTTGACAAGAATATATAGTAAAGACATAACAACTAATTAATAATGCATCAACTTTATGCATTATTATAAATGATTAACCTTAAGTTGACATTTAGAATTAAAATTAAATTAAAATTAAAAATTAGAAGCAAAGCTAAGGGGGAGATATTGGGAATTAAATTGTCCAACCAACTCTGCATAAATTTGATCACATGATGGCAGTGTGGGTAATTGTGGACTTCAACTAAAGAGGAATATAAAATTTTGAATTTAGAGAAAACATACAAGAAAAATAAAGCTAAAATGTTTAAAGTAATTAAGCCTGTTAGAGTTTTAAAAAAAGAAAAGATATGGGACATTTTAGTACCAATCTTCATTTATTTAAAGGCTTTTAAACATTAAATTCAGCGTGCAAAAATTAATAAATTTTCCCCATAGTCATAGCACTATAAAACACAATACAGGTGAGAGTAGAGAAGAAATTATTTTGTCTTCCTTTAAGTAAAAGAATTTTTTATGCCTTAAATGTATCATGAAGACAAGGAAGGTTTTACATCCTAAATAGATAATTAAGACAAGCTTAAAATAAAATCAACAAAAAAGTGAAGAATTTTAAAAGTATAAGAAGGTAAAATATACACATATATTATAGGAACTTGATGTAAGTAGTTATCTCAATTGCGATGAAACTAGTTAAGTGAAGATTTCTGGGAAGGCATGAAACTTTAAATAGAGTCTTGAAGAGAGTTACAAAAACAGGTTGGCGAACTAGAGATTATTACATGCAAAGGAAAAGTGATGCAAGAGAAAAGACACAGAAATGAGTGCAAGGAGGAAGTATTCAAGAGACAGTAAGAAGGCAGATCTGCTGAGATGAGGAGCCTCATTGTAAGAAATCAGAGAACTGGCAGGAAAATACAGGTAGCAGGGAATGATTGCAAGCCAGGAACCCCATTTAGCAACCCCCTCTTGGAAACAAATTTTGGATGAGTTAGGATTATGTCTGTCTGCACAAAAGAAAGACTACCAAACAAGCTTAGACAAGACAGAAGTTTGTTTTGGGCTCACATTAGAGAAGTCTGCAGGCAAAGGGACCAGAACTGCTTCAGCACTTTGATGGCATCATCAAGAAGTAAACTTCTCTCCAGCTCAATGTTCTACCACCCCAAGACTGGTGTACTTATCTCCAGGGCCTAATACAGTTGGTAAGGTTCCAGATATTACACCTCCAACCCAAATAAGAGGATAATGAATGTGAAGATGAAGGGCATGCTCTCTTCCTTTAGACTGCCTGCCAGTCCCACCATTTATATTTCACTGGTGACACCTTGGAACAAAGATGGATGGAAATTAGCTCTCTGGTTCACATACAGATGAATCTCACTTTAAAATGATGACAAATATCTTCAAGTCTCCCTGGCACCAGCAGGTAATGCAAATCATTTCCATGGTCATCATATTCTTGTACTTGACTAGCAAGTATTTCTTACCTTTTGTCCATCTTAAACTTCCCTTAGCTGATCCCTCCTCCTTATTCTCAGACGATAATCTTGCTTTCAATTTTAGTGAAAAAGAGAATCAATAGAAACTGAATGATCCTATGTTTTTATGACAAAATGTAAAAAATGTCCTTAACTTTACCTGTATAGTCTGCCTTTTTCCTAGCTCTAATGTACGTACTCTATAGAGTGGTTAAAAGTATAGATTCTGGAGTGACATACAGCAGGTTTGGAAACCAGCTCCACCGCTTACCAGCTTAATCCTCTGTGTTTCGGATCCTGTCCATGTAAAACAGAGATAATAACAGAACCTAGCTTAAATGGGTGATTTTGAGGATTAAATGAGTTAATATATGTAAATAACTTAGAATAGCATCTAGTACATATTAAATGATGGCTGGTAGTATCACTATATGAGGCCAAACCATCCACTGGCTCCACAGATTCCATTCCTTCTCATCTACTCAAAGAATCTCCTATTTTAAAATCCCCCTTTCTCTCCTGCATCACAGTATCTCCTTCTTTACTGGAACATTTCTGTTAGTATACACATATGCTATAATATCACCCATTTTAAAAACAAACTTCCTAGGTTCCATTTCTTTACTAACCTACTAGGTCTTTTTATATGCTTCATTTTATAGGAAACTCCTTGAAAGATTTGTTTATACACTTGATCCTTGAACAACATGGGTTTGAACTGTGTGGGTCCACTTACACGTGGATATTTTTCAGAAGTAAATACTACATTACTACAAGGTCTGTGGACGGGTGAATGCATGGATGCTGAGAAATGTGGATACAGTGGGCCAACTCTAAGTTATAAGCGGATTAACCTACTACTTCCTTACCTCTGATTTTGTTCTTTACATGTAATTTTCAATTTCTCCACTGAAACTCTTCTTCTCAAGGCCAACAATCTTCTGCACCTTGCCAAATCTAATGATCAGTTTTATCACTTCTCATTTTACTGAAGCTCTTCTTAGTATTTATCAATTGATCATGCCTTCCATCTTGAAGCATGTTCTACTTGGCTTAGGGACCAAGACACACTCCTAGTTTTCCTCTAACTCCCTGACCACTTCTTGGACCTCTGTGCAGATTCATCTCTTCTGCGCAATATCTAAAATTAAAATACCTCAGGACTCAGTATTTGGACTTCTCTGTCTATACTCACTATCTTGATGATATCGTACAGACTGATGATTTTCAATAACATTTACATTCTGAGTACTCTCAAATTTACAATTCAGACTTCTCCCATAAGTTCTAGATTCCAATGTTTAATTGACTACTCAACAGCTCCATTGGTATAGAGCAGGCTTCACAAACCTAATAAAGCTAAAACTGAACACCTAATTATTGACAACACCCCTCCCCCATAAATTTCCTCATTTTAGTAAATGGCCTCACAGTTCATCAGATGCAGAGACCAAAATCTAGGAAACATCCTTGAATTGGCACTTTTTTTCAGCTCCCTACATCCAACTCAACAGCAAGTCCTATTAGCTCTACCTCAACCTCTACACGGAGCTTGAATCACCTCTTGCCACCAATGTCACTGATGCCACTCTAATCTATTGACCATCATTTCCTAATGAGACACTACAATACCTTCTTTACTGGTATACCCGGTACTACTGGAGCTAGTAGAATAATCTTGGAAAACAATTAATATAGTTCACAGCACTGCCCTATCCACAACCACCTCATGTGTGCCTCAGAGTTCTACGCAAATCTAATAATGGCCCACAAGTTCTTACACGATTGCTGGCCTTATCTCAGATTACTCTCCCCCATGCTCACCACTGGCTTCCTTCTGTTCTTCAAAGGCATCAGCTCATTCCCACCTAAGAGCCTTTTACACTGTGGTTCCTACTGCTGAACATTCTACCACCAAATCTTCACACTACTTGTTCTCTGACTTCATTTAGAACCCTCTCTGCTCAAATGCCTCCCTCTCTGAACAGCCTTTCAAAACCGCCCTATCTACAATAGTTCTTCCCTCCAAGTCCCACGACTCTTTTTTTTTTTTTTTTTTTTTTAAAGTAACTTATTCTTTTTTTTTTTTTTTTTAATTTTTTATAGCTACTTTATTTATTTATTTATTTATTTATTTTTGGCTGTGTTGGGTCCTCGGTTCGTGCGAGGGCTTTCTCTAGTTGCGGCAAGCGGGGGCCACTCTTCATCGCGGTGCGGGGACCGCTCTTCATCGCGGTGCGCGGGCCTTTCACTATCGCGGCCCCTCCCGTTGCGGGGCACAGGCTCCAGATGCGCAGGCTCAGTAACTGTGGCTCACGGGCCCAGCCGCTCCGCGGCATGTGGGATCTTCCCAGACCAGGGCTCGAACCCGCGTCCCCTGCATTAGCAGGCAGATTCTCAACCACTGCGCCACCAGGGAAGCCCTCCCACGACTCTTTTAACTACTCTCTCTAGTTTTTGTGATAGCACTTCCATAGTGAAAATCATAGCGATTTCTTTTTAATTTACCTATCTTACTCTACGAAAATGTTGGCTCCATGAGGGCAGGAGCTACATGCCCAGCATTTAGTCTGGGTATGGCACAGGCACTCAAAAGCTATCTTTTAAAATTCACAATGTCAAGTATCACATTTTCTATTTAATCTTACCTATAAGTAAAAAGATGGACTAAAGCATCCTAAATGTCAATGAGACCTGTGTATTCCTGAAACTTGGTTATGCTTAACTAAATCACTGTGGTTCCAGACCACTGAAGGCAAATTGTTCGTTTTCTTCTTCCAGTAGAATACAGTGGCACCCCAAAATTGAACATTTTAGGTTGCAGAGATTTCAACAAATCTGGTAAAATCAAGAACAGTGTATATAAGGTAGAATTGTCATTAGGTGTATCACTGTGGGAGAGGAGAATATTCAAGAATACTAGTATTCCTTTGCCGGTCTTGCTCAGAAATATCTGTATTACATAATACCGAAAAAAACCCCAAAAGTAAAGCAGGAGTATAAACAGAAAACCAAAGTATGTCAGTTGAATGAACCAAGTTTTGGGAAATGGTTAGAAGTTTAAAAAATATATGAACGGCAAATGAAAAATAAATAGAATAGTATAAAATATTATTGAATCTATTGATACCTATTACTAGAGACAGCCCTAATATATGCTATATGCAATAGAAACACTGAATCATCTGAAGATTTTCATTCACCAAACCCCTTACCAAATATCTAAATGGCTGATATGTTGAAATCCAGGTACAGTAGTGGTCAATAATCCACGTCGTTTTTTTAAATTTATTTATTTTATTTATTTTATTTTTGGCTGCTTTGGGTCTTCGATGCTTAACGTGGGCTTTCTCTAGTCGCGGTGAGCTGGGGCTACTCTTCGTTGCAGTGCGTGGGCTTCTCACTGTGGTGTCTTCTCTTTGTTTCAGAGCATGGGCTCTAGGCGCACGGGATTCCACAGTTGTGGCACATGGGCTCAGTAGTTGTGCCTCGCAGGCTCTAGAGCACAGGCTCAGTAGTTGTGGTGCACGGGCTTAGCTGCTTCACGGCACGTGGGATCTTCCTGGACCAGGGCTCGAACCCGTGTCCCCTGCATTGGCAGGCAGATCCTTAACCACTGCGCCACCAGGGAAGCCCAATCCACATTTTAAAGTAACATATATGCAATGTAAGTCCTAGAAATGGTCTAGATGTGTCTTTCTCCTATATTTCTCCTTCTCTTTCTCCTTCTCCTTCCCCTTCCCCTTCCTCTTCATCATCAAAAAAACATTTATAACGTTTACTATCATCATCATCATCAAAAAGACATTTATAGCGTTTACTATATGCCAGACATGGTTCTGAGCATTTTACATACTCTAAATCACATAATCCTCATAACTTTGCTAGCAGAAAACATTATGTTCATCACTTAATCCAGGGGTCAACAAACAAAGGCCTGTAGGCCAAATCAGGCCAGCCATATGTTTCTTTAAATAAAGTTTTACTGGAATACAGACACACTCATTCATTTACATATCATCTATGGCTGCTTTCATGATACAATGGCAGAGCTAAGTAGCTGCAACAGAAATCATGTAGTCTACAAAGCCAAAGCCAAAAACATTTACTATCTGGCTCTTTACAGAAAAAGTTTGCCAGCTCCTGGTTTAATCTAATAATACAAGGCTTGGCTTAATTTTCCATGTGCTAGTTTAATGAGTATTTGGTCGATTGGTTTTCATAGTGTTATGGAGGTAACTTGAAACAGAGTTGTAGTGAGGATTCTAAGAGTTGCTATCAACCACTAACTTTTGGTCATTTTACACTGATAGTTTCAAAGCTAGCCAAGCCACTTAAACATATAAAAAGTCAAATGCTATGAAGAAAGCTTTTTTTCATTTTTAACAATCTCTTGGGTAAACTAATACATTCTTCCTGCAAAGCAGCTAGTCCCACTGGAGCCAGACCTGTCCAGTAGCTTGTGTCTGCCTTATATATCTTTGTATCCCCAGCACTTAACACAGCTTGTGGCATGAAGTCGGACCTCTATGAATGTGTGGCATGGATCCACCAACAAAATAGATCTTTCATATAGTTGGAACTCTTTCCTCTGTCCGACAGAATCATCAGATTGCACATCCGAACATGACATGATATATTCTAGGGATCTCATGACCTTATACATCTGCTTATAAATTTGGATTTCCTGAGAGAGGACTTCAGTTTCTATAAGGGAAAACTACTGATATGGCAAGAGACTTGAGAAACAAAGACCAAATGTTGCTAGATGTGACGGCATTATACAATTACTCTCCTGTATATCTTCAGATATAATTTGCATAAAGATATTTATCACCATAAAATCAATTGTTAATGTTATAAAATTATATCCCTTGAATTAATCAAAACCAAAGCTGTTGATTAATCAGATAGTGTTTTTTTAAATGCTTGTAACATTTTAGATATAAATTATCTTTCTAAAATTATTTCTTCAAATTTTCTTCTTGGCCTTTAGGTTTCCAAAGCATCAAAAAATTAATCAGTCTTAGTCTTTTTTTTTTTAAAGCTCTTCATTAATTCTATTGCTATAGGATACTGTGAGTTTTGCCAGTCTTTGCCAAGTCATTTCTAACAAATTTCATTTAGAAAAACCCCCTCTTAGCATATGATTCAATGATCTAGGTCAAGGACAAAAATAAACACAGGAAAAAAATAGAAGGTTAACCAAACACTAAAAATAGTAAAACGAAGAAGTTCTAAAACCTTAATAAACAAAGTTGGGAAGCTTTTTGAGACAGTGGAAAAGGCTGAAGGATGTTGTGCATCTTTCTATTTTAGAAGTCTTAGTGAGGGTATGTGTGAGGAGAGATGGAACAAATTGCTCAATGAAAGTAATGGGATCATCCCCTCAGCTGCCTTCAGGGATGCTGTAAATCTGGATGTTCATTCTGTTTCTGTTCTTTTCTCTTCCTTGTGGAGCTCCCAGCGTTTGCATTTTAGAGCCCACTGTAGTTCATTACAAGGCACATTTCTCCTCATAGACAGAAGTGTTCTTCCAGCCAGTCCTCACAATCTGAGTTTTCTGCTTTTAAATACCTGCATTTTCAGATCAAAAATCCAAGTCATATGTCCTGGAAAAAGTTAATGCCTTTATAATAAGAAGTGGTCTGTCTTTATTGGTCCCTCCATATTTTGCCCTTTTCTTGTGTGTTTTAGTCATCTTGAATCTGAGCCTTGGGTCAGACATGCCAGCTTGTAACCACTGGGAAAGTGAGAGAAATAAGGAGGGTAAAACAACTAAACAAGCTACCTGACCTTGCTATTATTAGTATGCTGTTCTCTTCCAGAGAACCTCTTGTGAAAGTCAGACTGATCTCCTTCACTTTTTATGCTGGGAGAAAACATGTTGAGAGCCCTTTTGACATTCTTAGCTTATTCAGTTATACCATAAGTGGCTCTCTTGTTTTTGTAAGGAAAATATTAATATTTCCGTTTAAAATGAAGTGGGTTAGTTCCTAGTCTAGTTAATGCTATGTTTGAAAGACATCTTGTTTTTTTCAGCAGTGTTATTTAGAGGAAATCTTACAAATAGATTTACTAAATAAATGAAAATTACAACAGGGAACAATAAAATATAGCTCACATACTTTATATATTATGCTCTAACATTGTAGAAAATATGTATAATGTATATGTTGAAAATGTTGTTCCTTTAGATATATCTAGATTTGATTGTCAGTATGACTTTCTCGGTCAAAAAGAACAAGATTGGTAATGCTGCAGGGACTATTAGGCTAAATATGGAATGTTGCTCCTTTTGCAACACAAGCAAAGAGAAGTAATAAATAATTAGTATTATATATTCTCTCCTAAAATAACTTACACATACTTAACTCTCAAAACAGCCAATAAGCTATGAAATATTATTAGCCCCATTTGATAGATGAAGAGACTGAGGCACAGAAGTTAAATAACTTGCTTAGTAACACAGATAGAGTTTTATCTTGGTCATCTTCCACCAGTGGCCATGTTTTTCACCATTATATTAATAGTTTGAATTACATTTTCTGCATTATAATAAACTGAAAAAGAGTGACAAGGTAATCATAGTTTAGGTAAAGTAATTTAGGTTAATACCTAGCTAACATTAGTTTCCTAGAGGATAATTCTTTAAAAGAAACACACAAATAACATGGAGGAAATGGTATTTTCAATGGAATAAAGGATTTTTTAAATATAAATACCATAAATTACTCATAATATTTCAAATGGTCTCAAACTAAGATGGATAGCAGGTAATTAAAGATTTTTAAGTATATTATTTAAGGAGTTGAGATCTTTTTTGTCGGAGATAATTACTGTATATCATACCTGCACATATAATTAACTTATACTGTACATTCAAAAATGCATTTCTGCCAAAGTAATCCTCAGAAAGAAGAACACAGCTGGAGCTTTCAGTCTCCCTGACTTCAAACCATCAATATATTACAAAGCTACAGTAATCAAAATGGTATGATTCTTTCATCTAGTGAACTAGAAGATAAAATGCAAATTCATTAAAGTCCAAAGTTCATTCAGTTATTCAGTCTGTATTTCTTCAGTGCAATAAGAAGAGTTTTAAGCACAGTAATAAAAAATTCCACTTGTAAAACAACAACAAAACAAACAAACAAACAAAAAACGGTATGGTGCTGGCACAAAAACAGACACATAGATCAAAGAAACAGAACAGATAGCCCAGAAATAAACCCACAAACAGATGGTCAAATAATCTGTGACAAAGGAAACAAGAATGTACAATGGGGAAAAGACAGTCTCTTCAATAAATGCTGTTGGGAAAACTGGACAGCTACATGTAAATCAATGAAACTCGACGATTTTGTCACACCATATACAAAATAAATTCAAAAAAATAAAATGCAAAATAGATTAAAGACTTAAATGTAATACTTGAAACCATAAAATTCCTAGAAGAAAACATAGGCAATGCATATTTGAAATCAATCTTAGCAGTATTTTTTCAGATCTGTCTCCTCAGGCAAGGGAAAGAAAAGCAAAAAATACCAAATGGGACCACATAAAGCTAAAAACCTTTTGCACAGTGAAGGAAACTATCAACAAAAGTAAAAGGCACCTTACTGAATAAGAGAAAATTTACTGCAAATATATCCAATAAGGTGTTAATATCCAAAACATATAAAGAACTCATACAGCTCAATATCAAAAAAAAAGAATCTGATTTAAAAATAGGCAGAAGCCCTGAATAGGCACTCTTCCAAAGAAGGCATATGTATAGCCAACAGACATATGAAAAGATGCTCAACACCACTCATCATCAAGGAAATGCAAATCAAAACCATAATGAGATATCACCACGCACCTGTCAGAATGGCTATCATCAAAAAATACAAGTGTTGGTGAGGATGTGAAGAAAAGAGAATCTTAGTACACTGTTGGTGGGAATATAAATTGGTACAGCCATTATGTAAAACAGTATGGAGGTTCCTCAAAAATCTAAAAATAGAGCTACCATATGACCCAGCAATTCCACTCCTGGGTATTTAGCCCCCAAAAACAAAAACACTAATTCGAAAAGACGTATGTTCATCACAACATTACTTACAATTGCCAAGATATGGAAGCAACTTAAGTGTCCACAAACAGATGAATGGATAAAGAAGATGTAGTGTGTGTGTGTGTGTGTGTGTGTTTGTAATGGAATATTACTCAGCCATTAAAAACAATGAAATCTTGCCATTTGTGACAACATGGATAGACCTGGAAAGTATTATGCTTAGTAAAATAAGTCAGAGAGAAAGACAAATACTTTATGTTTTCCCTTACATGTAGAATCTAACAAACAAAACAAATATTAACAAAACAGAAACAGACTCACAGATACAGAGAACAAACTAGTGGTTGTCATAAGGGTGGGGGATGGGTGAATGAGCAAAACAAGTGAAGGGGACTGAGAGGTACAAACTACCCATTATAAAATAAGTAAGTCACAGGGATGTAATGTACAACACAGGGAGTATAGCCAATAATATTATAATAACTGTATCATAATTATAGTATAATCTATAAAAATATCAAAACACTATGTTGTACACCTGAAACTAATTTAATATTGTAAGTCAACTCTACTTCAGTTTTAAAAAATGTACTTCTGCATACTATAAAATGCATAAGGAATCAAATCTAACCAATAATAAGGTACACTGTCTACCCTTCACAGAATGATTCACTCTTCTAATAGAATTTGGAAAACATGGGTAAATATTATTAGTAATGATGACATGAAGGTCTGAGATCCTTCATATTTTAACAACTTGGTGATCTTTAACATCTTTATTCTCTTAATTTTATCAGAGAAAAAGTTCAATTTTGAAAACGAATGTTAGTCACTTAAACAGGGGCACTTTTTCCCCAATAATAAGGTGTAGTTCCAAAGACCAGGCATAGGGAGCAGGCAATAGCAGAGGTATTTTCTGTAGATAATTTAAAACAATAATAAAATCGACTTCAAGTCATTCTGCATTTTATTATCACTGTGTGCGGGCAATTCTAAATAATATCCATGTTAAAGTATTCCTCAAAAAAAAAAACAACCCTCTCTTGCTCCAAATTCCAAGCAATTGCTGATGTTCCTATCAAGTTTTAATAATGTTTGTATAAGCTTAATTAGCACATTTTTATTACTTATTCTTGAATAAACACTGAATTCTACATGCAAGTTAACCTGGAGAACTCCCTCTTATATATTCAACCGCCGACACATATAGATTCAGCTACCCAGGTTCAATGCAAGAGTAAGTTCCAAATGGCTCAGAGTTGGAGTTACTGAAGCTTTCTCTGGGTGCAGCTGCTGTCTCCAAATTTCGATTATTACATAATCTAGCTTTTAAAAGTAGATTTAAAATAAAGAAATGATCTCACCGTGATTTTGAAGACCAAGAAACAGAATACAAGCTACTTCAATGCTGACACTTTATGTGAAGACTTGGAGACTTTACTGGTTTTTAAAATTCTTCGACGGAGACATTTGAAAGCCCCTAGAATTTATCCCAAGGAAACAAAAGAACTGCAATTCTAGACTGTACTGCAATTTCTAGAAGTGGTTGTAAAGTGGGATTTCTAAAAGTGTCTGCCAAGCTTAATTTTTACAGGTTAAGACTTTTCCTAACAATTTGTATATGTTTGTTCATGTCGAAGAAGATTTTCAAAACTAAAATTACTTAAAAAGGCTCTTCCGACGAGGTCACTGTCAACTTTACAGAAGTTAAGGCTGGAAACTACATACCATAATGTTATGAAATATTGCAACAGACCAATAAGTATGTATACATTTTCTGTCTTTATTCAGAAAACATATTAATGCAACTAAAAATTATTATTCCATTACTTTTCTTTGTTGTACTGCAATATTTAATGTATTTATTCATTTATTGTCTTTGAATAATTATATATAATCACTTTTTTCTTTTCTGGCTATTATTATTCCTTATTTTTTCATGATTACTACTAAAATTAATGTTGTAGAGGAGAGTAATAAAAAATGATATACTGTGTATGTGTGTGTCAAATACACTAGACATGCCACTGCAAGATAAAAGAATCTGATACAAATTCAGATGTGAGGCCATCAAAATAACTTTTGATTTGTGTGTAATGAAGAATTCATTCCCTTGATACCACCTTCTACATTCGCTGACTCCACTTCCTCTCATCTCTCCCTTTTCAAGCATCACCAGATTTATGTGCCTTCCACTCTCAGGAACTGGTCTTGCCAAGGTCACTAATGACCTCATTTTATTTAATCTCTCTGTAGCACAATTCTCTTCCCTTTTGATTTTCATAACACCACTCTCTTATCCTGAGTTTTCTCTTGACAATCCTCTCCCCCCGCAATGGTTTCTGCCCTGTAAATATTGGACTGCTCAGATTCTCTGCTTGGTCTCCTCTCTCTCCACACATTATTGGTGAGTCAACACATTGATTTTGATGGTTTTAGCTACTAATTATTTGCTGAAATTTATATATCCATCTAGATCCCTTGAACTCACCTTCCATCCACCCCTAATATCTATACCTAAGTATCACACAGGTTCCTTATAGCACAACCAAAACTAATTCACATCTTGTTCCCCAAATTACTTCTATATTCCCTAAACCAGAAAACCTAAACGCACCCCAGATTCCTTTCTCTCCTTCATCTCATTGTGTAATTGGTGATCAAGTCCTGTTGATTCTTTTTCTTTTTTATGCATTCCCCACACCACCACCTCCATCCCACTGAGACTACCTTAACCGCATCTTCTCTCACCTGAATTACTTGGTATTTCCACCTCCAGTCTCAAATCCCTTAAAAGAGATTTTTCACTATATTCCCAGGGTAATGCTACCAAAATGCACATCTGATTAAATTACCTTTATGGTTTTGGCTCCCCACCATTAACTATAGAAAATCAGAACTCCTTAGTAAGACATATAATCAGACCCTGATCTGACCCTCTCTTGTCATATCTCTGGGAAATCCCAATACTTACGTCAAATTATTTGGAGTTTTCTGAGTGATCCTCTATGTTTCATATATCTTTATCTGTATTTCTCTCCAATCCATTCCATTATCTACTCAATGAAAACCTTGCTATTCTGATCATCAGATCAAGCATTAACTTCTCTTTAAAACTTTCCTCAAAAGCAACTATACTCCAATAAAAATTAATTTAAAAAATAAATAAAAATAAAAAACCAATAATAAAAGCCCTTACATCTGAGAAAAAAAAAAACTTTCCTCATTACCACAATCAGTAAAATTAAACACTCCCACCTTACAGTTTCTATGACTTTGAAACTTACACTTATATATCTTCTAACTCTTTCTAAACTGTAAACTCCCAAAGGGCAGCTACCCTATCTTAATTATATTTATATCTCTAGCACCTTAATAGCATACTATTAAGCAGACTGTTGATAAATGATTCCTGAATAAAAAAAAATCATTTATTGCAGCCTTAGATTTCTTTTCTAATTTTATTCTTTATTTTTCCCACCTTGGTTATCTTTACAGTCCTACTTCATTTCCTCACACTAATTATAGACTAACAAACACACATTATAGCTGCCTCTATTTAACAAGCATTTACTGAGAATCTGTATTACAACAACATATTTTTTTTTAGGGGTACGTGTGTGTATGTTGTGTGTGTGACTGCACGTGTGTGTGTTGGGGGAGCTGGATATTAAAGTATAAAAATGTGGTCCCATTTCTTTATTAATCTTGGCCCTGCTCCTCATGACCTCTACATATTTATTTCATAGGCAACGTGAATAACTTCAATGGGGTTAGCAAAGTCCCTTTTCAAAGGTAAAGTTTTAGGAAGACAATGACATATTTCAGGGCCCCTTCACAAGCATGGGCCCTCCCCATAGAAACCACAGGTATTTATATTCATAATTTATTTCATGCAATAGCACTGAAGTTGCTGTAGGCACTTTGCATCATAATTTTATTTTCTTTTTTATAAAGCACCTCCCCGGCCACATGTAAAAGCTTCAGAGACAGAAAACCTGGACCCGTCCCCTGCCCCTCTTTTTAGCAGTAGCTATTACCTATTGAGCACTGTCCTATCACTGTATGTATTTATGTCTACGTGTATCAGTATATTCAGCAGCCCATAATAACAGTTAAGAGTTCTCAGTGTACTACATGTACTGTGCTAACTGCTATTGAAACATCAATGCACTGAATTCTCACAGAAACCCTGTGAGGAGCGTTGTCATTGTCCCTTTTTTACAAGTGGAGAAAGGGAAGCACAGAAAGATTAAGGAATTTGCCCCAAATGATACAGCCAAGATCTGAAGGCAAGCATTCAGGCACCAACTCTTCCTACTTAGCCATCACCCTATATAGCTTCAGTCATAATTCACCCTTTCTGTGTTTTTTGATGATTACAAGTCCATCAACAAGAAAATGCTTTTCATTTATTTAATATCTTAGTTGAGACCCTACAAAGAAATATCTCTGGGCAAGTAAGTAATGCAAGTGAATTATGCCCATGTATAAAAATTTGGAGGATGGGAAGATCGTTACCAAGAAAATGCAGAGTGGGGTAAAACGCCAAAATGCAAGCTTTGCCAACTTAATCATATTAAGACGTTTTGGCCCTCAATGTTGAAAACAGCAGGCTACCAAAGTTAATATAGGAGCAAATCAAAGCTATGAGACCAGAGAAAAACTGTCCACCATAAAAAACAAATTTGTTATATTCTTTCAATTTTAGGCAACGTATTGCAAATATCAGCAGCTAATATTAAGCAACTTTACAGCTCTGGGCTGGCCTGCTCTTGGGAATAAAATATTTTAAATACTCGTGAATACTATGTATCATACTGTCTTATTAGCCTCATTTGTATAAACTACCATGCCATTGTCGGTTTTTAAATGTGTGGAGTTTTTTTGGCCAAAAGTATAATATCATTTACTTCTTAAATTTAGCTTCATTTCAAATTTTACTTAGTGCTTCACTGAAATCCTTGTGTGTTCCTGGTCTCTGAAGTAAGATAGCCTTTGAAATTCCAAAGGTCAAATGTAGCAACTGAATGGAACAAAGGTTCCCAAATACCTCCCACTGCCATTTTAAGCAGGTGTTGCTAGATAACCATATTCCCAGCCACCTCAGTGTGTCAGATTCAGGGACATAATTTTCTTAAGCAATAACAGAATTTTCATTGAGGCAATTTGTCTTCAATGCATGAGATGTGAACTGCTCAGCAATCTCCAGATTTTGTCTGAGAAATCAAGCAAAGACACTGTCAAATAGTGGCTTTGACTATTTTGATCATAGGTACAAAGCAATACGATGATAGTGTCATTTGGGAGTCCCATTTACATAAAACAAATTTATAATTGATGTGCCACTTTGTGGTCACCAGAGTTAATGAGCCTTTTAAGAACATCTACTCAATAACAATAAAGTACCATTTTTAAAAGATTTAGTGTTGGAAGAATTAATGCACTCATAACCTGACCTTCAGCTGCTCCTTTGATGGCAACTACTGTACTGTTTCATTCTCAGAGATTCTCCAGATTTGAAGTTGACATTATAAAATCAGCATTCTCAGGAGTTTTTAATAAAATTGGGTTATTAATTGTGAATGGATAGAGCAGGCTGTTCAGCATGCAGATAATTTTAATAAGGGAGGAATTTTTACCAAGATTTAGATAATGCTCAACTTCCAAAGCACCCCAATAATTTGTATTGATAGTCACATGCTAGAAATGATTGTTAATGCATTACCATAACTGATCTAGGAGGCTATTCACCTGTAACCTTTTTTTTTTTTTTTTTTTTGCAAAGTAAGTATGCAGTTAAGGAGTTAATAACTACCATCTCCCTTAGCCCCCTCACAATGACACATGACAAAATGATATTCAGTGGGACAGTAAATATCCCACTGCCCTGATCTTGGACAGACACAAAAAAACAAAGCACTTACAAGTTCATCCTAAATAGTAGGGTGTCAAGACTCTTCCTGGGCAACTGTCAGTTGTTAACTCAAGCCTGCATTACAAAATTGCATTATAGGGCCTAGTAGCCTGTGAAACTGTTGTCCGACATATCAGCTTCACAGGAGACGTGGCAAAGAGTCACCATGTCGTCCTGATTTGCCAAAGAGGGTAAACAAAGCTCCTTTGACTGGCAGATGCAGGAGAAACTATACTTTTCTATACTGGTTGGCAGAGTTTAAATTGAAGGGAAGTAAATATTAGGTTCAACAAAATAAATTAAGAGAATATTCAAGTTTATCTAACAGCTTCCTGAAAAAGTATAGGGGTATATAAGTCTATGATGAAATATCAAACTTTAAAACTGGAGACCAAATATGAATAAAAGGGCCTAAATATGTAATTATTTGGGAAGAAGCTTCTCTTTTTTGTATGTGGTAATGCAGGTCATCCTCCTAGAGAAGCAGACACAAAAATGAGATGAGACAAGCACAAGAATTATCGGGGTGGGGGGAGTGGGGGACTGCCTATGAAGGAAAACAAGATGAAGCTGGAGGAGGCTGGGATAGGAGAGCTATCCCACGATGATGCATGTGTGACCCCTTAGAAGGACACAGGGATGAGAGGGCAGAAAGGAAGCAAGCTTTGCACTGTAGTGCAATCTAAGAAAGTTTTGGCCAAGTTGACTGGGGAATCTTTGAGCCAAAGTCTCCATCAGAGGAAATGCACATTTCGCAGGAATGGGTCCACCTTAGTATCCAGGCTGCACTCAAGTCACTGGGTGTGATAAGCTCCTGGGAATGGTGGCCTCAGCACCAAAGCCGTGATGGACAGAGTGCAGCGTCTGGAGCCAGCAGTCAATTACACTCTCCAAAGCAGGAAATGTGAGAGGGCATTTTCACGACCATCACTTAGTATGCCTTCAGTTACTATGCCTTCACGAGACTAACCATTTTAATAAAAGTCTGAGCTTCCATTGGATAAACCAACATGAGTGATTTTATTTCACACTTAGAAAAATCAAATACTTTTCTCTTACTGATAAAATTACTGTAGAAAGCTCAACTAGGATAAACAAAAGATTTCAAATGACCATAAAAATAGAAAATCATCCTTATTAATCAGTCCTTTCAAATTTATTCCTTGTTTGCTGACATTAACTGCTTTTAATACATGTAAGCACGCATTACTTTTAAGATCTTAGTCTGACAAGAGAGCAATGGCATCAACTGAATAAAGCCAGTAGAGCACATCAGTGACACTGCTCAGATAATCAAAACAAAGTTTCAAAGGACACGGGACAAAGGTAGATAGAAATTTATGGAATTAACATGTGGAATATAAAATGTGTGTGTCACTATGCCATGAGTTTTATAACAAGGGACAAAGATGAGCAGGAAAGACACCTCCATACTAACCTAAGTATAATAGGGGAGCTCCCCATTTTGCTGTGATATTGCAAGCTGTCAAAGGGCTGGCTAGAGTTGATGGCATCTGTGTATACTGGTAGAAACTTGAATAGATGGGCTGTTTGCGTGAAAAACCACTGATCTGGGGCATTCTTTTTCCTGAGTGCACAGAAAGTAACTCTCACAATCCTAACAGGAGCTAAGTGACAAGCTCTAGTGTTGATATTGAGAGTTTAGGGCTTTCAAATAAACCTGCTCACATGTTTTGCTACCTTATGACACTGTGTGTTTTCTGTGAAATCCGGAAATCTGGGCCAATGGTTTAAGGAGCCTCTCTGATGTCACTGAGGCAACTGTATGCTGTGTGGAAGTACTGTCTTCCGTGAAGAGCCATCTGAAGGTGGTTCAGTACAAAAAATAGTGGAAATAGAAGATTCAGTCCCAATCTTTCTGAATAAACTTTGGAACAAAAAAGAAAACTGTCACACCATGAATGCTAGTTGCCTGCCCCAAATAAAAGGAAGAGATTTAGATTAGGTACATTTTCAAACAGCTCCACAGAGCCCTAAAACTTTCCCTCATGGGACCACTCTGGAAAAAAAAGAAAGACTGAGATTGTGGGGCAGTGCTGTTTGCTGTTTTATATTTGTGTTCCATAAAAGATCTCATCCGAAGAAAAATTTTGAGGATTGAAAATATCCACATTATTGTGATTTCTAAAGCCTCTGCAGCAATATAATTCCAATCTTTTGATTAAAATTGTTAGTGGGATATTTACAAAGAGTGGGGTAAGGTAACCCTAGAAAATAATTTTTCTACACCTGTAAGTTGTTAAGTGTACCCAAGCAGCAGCTGTTGGTGAACAATACTATCTTATTTACATCCTGTTGATCATTACATAGTGTGAAAAGCTGAAAAAGTAGCCCCACAAAAGATATCTTCATCCTAATCCCTGAAACCTGTGAATGTTATCTTAAATGGAATAAAAGGATCTCTGCATATGTAATAAAGTTAAGGATCTTGAGATGGGGAGATTATCCTAGATTATCCAGGTAGGCCCAAAATGCAATGACGTGTCCTTGTAAGAGGGAGGCAGCGGGAGATCTGACACACAGAGGAGAAGGTGGAGCAGGGAGAAATTTGAAAATGCTGGCGTTGAGATTAAAGTGATATGGCCACAAGCCCAGGAATGCCAGCAGCCACCAGAAGCTGGAAGAGGCAATGGATTCTCTCCTGGAGCCTTGGGAGAGAGCACCACTCTGCTGACACTTTGATTTCATCCCAGTGATACTGATTTCAAACTTCTGGCCTCAAAAACTGTGAGACAATAAATTTCTGTTGTTTTAAGCCACCAAGTTTGTGGTAATTTGTTACAGCAGCCAAAGGAACCTAATACACAGGAGAAAGACTTTCTTTTTCTGATGCCCTGTTTTCCATCTTCTGAAAACAACATAGGCGGGCCACAAACAAAGATGGCAGAGTTATGCAAAGCCACCTGGAAAGACCTCTGACTACTCATTTGTTGTAATCTCTAGTAACCTAAAAGAAAGGACTTTTTTTAAGTAAACATTTTATTGAAGTAAATCAGATATACTGAAAAATAAAGAAATCATGAGTACAGCACTCAATGAATTTTCATAGTAAATTAAATAAGCAGCACCAAGAGCAATCGTCATCCCTCTTCTAGTCACTAACCCCGCAAAGGGAATCACTAACTTGACTTTTAACACCCAATAGATTCATATTCCCTTCTTTCATGCTTTACCTAAATGGAATCATACAATATATACTCTTTTAGGTCTGTCTACTTTTGCTTCATATTTTATTCTTGGCATTCTCCTATACCATTGCACATAGTAGTAGACTATTTATTCATGAGACCACTCTGGAAAGAAAGAAAAACTGAGATTGTGGGGCAGTGCTGTTTGCTGTTTTATATTTGCATTCCACAAAAGTATTCCACATAGTATTTATCCATTCGTGGTCATTTGGATTGTTTCCATTTTAAACTATTATAAAGAGCATTGCTATGAATATTGGGGGCACGTGAGTACCTATTACTTTTGGGTGAACAGGGAGTGCCTGGGTTGAAAATGCTGGACCATGGGGTATGCATATTCAGAAAAAATGATTTTTTAAAAAAATTTTGTTTGTCTGTTTATTTCTGGCTGCATTGGGTTCTCATTGCTGGGCCTGGGCTTTCTTTAGTTGCGATGAGCGGGGCTACTCTTCGTTGCGGTGCGCGGGATTCTCATTGCGGTGGCTTCTCTTGTTGCAGAACACGGGCTCTAGGCACGCGGGCTTCAGTAGTTGTGGCTCACAGGCTCTAGAGCGCAGGATCAGTAGATGTGGCGCACGGGCTTAGTTGCTCCGCGGCATGTGGGATCTTCCCAGACCAGGGCTCGAACCCGTGTCCCCTGCATTGGCAGGCGGATTCTTAACCACTGTGCCACCAGGGAAGCCCCAGAAAAAAGGATTTTATAAGAATAAAAGTATAACTTCAAAGTCACTCTCATTTCATTATGCAGATATTACTCAATTATACCTCTATTTTTTGACCTTAAAATAGTAGGTGAACTGTGAACCACCTAAGTCCTCTGATTAGATGCTCTTAGAAAAACTGGATAAACATAAGACTCTTACTTCAGAGTTTATCATATTTTTTAAAGGTCACCTTAATGTAGTAAAATATCTTTAAAAATTAGAATTAATAAAAAAGCTCGAATTTGGTAGCTGGCACTTTAGAATTTTCTCTTTCATATGATTTTCTAGGAGGAAGAACATCAGACCTACAGAAGTCCTTAGTAAAGGTGACATTTACCCCTAGAGGAGCATGGAATGCATCTTGATAATCTTGCAACTTCTCATATAATCCAGAAGGATGTAAAACTACAATGAAGTGCATGTCCTCAGACTTGAATGGGGGCAAAAAGATGAAAATATAATTAATCCAATTGTGTTTCTTTGGGACACTTCCAACATTTCCAGCCAGCAGAACAATGGTGATTTTTTTTCTCTTTTCAGAGGAAATACATTCTTTTTTAACCATTCTACTTTGAATATATTTTGGGTTTTTTTTTTTTAATTGCCTTTCCCTCCTCCTCCCTAGGACAGTAACGCTCTGAGCTCTACATAGGAGTGCATAAAAGATTTTATAAAACACAAAATGTTAAAGTTACAGAGAAAAGAGCTCGGTTTTAGACTAGAATACTATCAGCTTGGGACTGAAAGAGTCAGCGGTCTAAAGGTTTACAGACTCAAAATGAAAGCACGGATATAACACCTAGCTCTGAAAATTAGGTCATATTAAGAGAACCATTTGACTGCTCACTTTACATCTGAAAGTGCAATACTTGAGGAAATACGACTATTTTAATGGCAGGCTTGTGTCAGCAGTTACAGAAATAAGGCCTGATGCACTGAAAATAGTCTCCTTTCCTTGTTGTCTTTGTCCTTCTAAATAGTTTAGATTGAGTTGGAATTTCTGTCTTCATCCTACACCTTACTTCTCATCCAACAGTAGTCCCTAATTCAAAGCTAATTTGTAAAGGTCAAATTAAAGTCTGGAAGCATCCCAAGAACCCATGATTACACGCCAATATCACTGAATAGTTAAAGGCTCCACAGCTTTTGGCCAGGCACACTGGATTCCTTTTAATAACAGATTCAGTGAAGAAAAAAATAAAATAGATGCATCTGTTAAATAAGAAAACCCAAACTGAAAACAAAGAACCTACTGATTGCTTTCTCCACTGTAAAAGTACACAGTTGAGAAAAGATTATAAATACTTCCCTAGTATTTAAAATGTATGAGAAACAATTCATTCCATCAATCAACATTTATTAAGGAAGGCACTCTTCTAGGCACTGGGGATATTGAATAAAACAGACAATAATCGCCCCACCCTGCCATGAAGCTTACATTTTAAATGAAGGGAGACAGAAAATAAATAATGTATCGTACATCAGTGGTGATAAGAGCTAAAGGGGGGGTGGATAGTCTGCACTTTTAAATAGGTGGTCAGAAAAGGCCTCACTACACAGTGATATATGAGCAAATATCTGAAGGAGGTGACAGGGTTGGGGGAAGAAGGTGAGCCAGGAGGCTAGATGGGGGAAAAGCATCCCAAGGCAAAGGGAAAACCTAGTCAGGTGTTTTGTGGGAGGAAGAGTATCTGGTGTAACAGAGGAGCATTGTGCCCTGCAGTGGAGCAAGCAAGAGGGAAGCACTAGGAGACAAGCAGCAACAATGAGGAGTCAGATGATTGTACAAAGAACCTTGTAAGCAACTGTAGGAACATGGGATTTTATTCTCAGAGACATGAGAGGCCATTATAAGTAGATGTTGAACAGAGGAAGGTATCACACAATTTGTATTTCAAGATATCACACTGGCTGCTATGCTGAGAAAAAAACTGAAAGGGAGCAATGCTAAAAGTGGAGAAAAGAGTTAGTAGACTCTTAAAATAAAACAAGTGAGAGATAAGGGGGCTTGGACCAAAATGTAGCAATAGATGTGCTAAGAAGAGGTCAAATTCTGGATCTATTTTCAAGGCAGAAGTGATACAATTTGCTGATGGGCTGGAGCATACAAAAAGAGGAGTCAAAAGAAATCCAAAGTTTTGGCTTGAGCGAGCACCTAGAAGGATGGAGTTACCATTGAGGAAGATTGGGGAGGGTCAGGTGTGGGAGGGAAGGTAAGGAATTTGTTTGGGGTTGGCTAAGTGTGATGTGCCTATTTAGACCAAAAGTAAAGATGTGGACTATGAAGATGGATATGTGAGTCTGAAGTTTAGGGGAGAGTTCCAGAGTGGTGATGAAAATTTGGGAATCATCAGCATGAAGATGGTATTTAAAGCCATAATACTGGAAGAAATCTTCATGACAGAGTATACACAGATAAGATATCCAAGGACTCAGTTCTGGGGCCCTCGGGTGTTTAATAGCGTATACTTTATCTGGAATCATAACAAGAAACATTCCACAGATAGTCACAAAAGGATTCTGGATGAAATAAATGATCCCTTAAAATATTGCAAAGTAAGACCATACAATGAGTGGTGATTTTTAACTAGATGCTTTCTAAAATTCCTTCCAAACACTGTTTGATTTTTATGACTAGAAATGAAATCTTCCTTTATCCTAGTAAAATTCTAATATATAAATATTTGATATGAGTATGCATAAGTATGATTTATTTATACCTCGCATATGAGGGTCAGTCTTTTATTGTTCAGATAATATCCTATAGTTAAAAAAAATACTGCTTGGATTTGAAATTTAAGCGTTTGGTGGATGTTTCGACAAGCTACCATTAGATTCATGATGATCAGTGATCTCAATATAAAAAGAATATTAATACACTGCACTAAAGAAGATACACAGAGGGCAAATAAGCATGTGAAAAGTTGCTCCACATTATATGTCATGGAGTACTGCAAATTAAAACAACAATGAGATACCACTATACACCTATTAGAATGGCCAAAATCAGGAACACTGACAACATCAAATGCTGGAGAGAATGTGGAGCAACAGGAACTCTCATTCATTGCTGGCAGGATGCAAAATGGTACAGTCACTTTGGAAGACAGTTGGTAGTTTCTTACAGAACTAAATATGTTCTTACCAATCAATCCAGCAATTGCACCTCTTGGCACTTACCCAAAGGAACTGTAAACTTATGTCCACACAAAAACCTGCACACAGCTGTTTATAGCAGCTTTATTCATAATTGCCAAAACATGGAAGCAACAAAGATATCCTTCAGTAAGTTAATGTATTAATAAGCTGGTACATCCAAACAATGGAATATTATTCAGCACTAAAAAGAAATGAGTTATCAAGCCATGAAAAAGAACAAGGAGGAAACTTAAATTCATATTACCAAGTGAAAGAAGCCAATCTAAAAAGTCCACATACTGTATGATTCCAACTAATTGGCATTCTTGAAAAGTAAAGCTATGGAGACAATAAAAAGATCAGTGATTACCAGGAGCTGGAGTGGGGGGAGGAATGAACAGGCAGAACGCAGAGGATTTTTAGGGCAGTGAAGATACTCTGTATGCTACTCTAAACATGGATATATGTCATCATGCATTTGTCCAAACCCAAAGAATGTACACCAAGAGTGAATCATAATGTTAACTATGAACTTTGGGTGATTATGATGTGTCAATGTAGGTTCATCACTTGTAAAAAAAAAAAACAAAAAACAAAACAAAAATGTACCACTTAGTGAGTGATATTGATAATGGGGGAGGCAATGCATGTGGGGGTACAGAAGGTATATGGGAACTCTCTGTACCTTCCTCTTAATTTTGTTGTAAACCTAAAATTGCTCTTTTAAAAAAGTCTTTTCTTAAGGACATTCATTAGATCAAAAGTATCCTGTGCTTTCTTGTTTAAATCCCGAGTTGATTTTACCAAGAGACATAGAGATACTGAATATTCTCCCTTTAATCTGATACAGCTAGATTAAGTCATATGAGGAGAGATTTTATAAGACTGATGAGTTTGATAAATGTTTACCTTTTTAGTAAAATTAAAATTAAAGTCACATATGTGAAAAATATTAAAAATTGAGAATTTCAGAAAATCTAACAGTATTTAATGATATACATACATATCAATCTCAATATGGCACCTTCAGTTTAGACTACACATATCTTATGTTTGTGTGAACATCCCCTAACCTCTATAAACCCTGGAGGAAAATGTCTAATACACAAGATCCCACGCTATTCCTCCTGCATGGACTCTGATTCTTTACCTTTGGAATGTGCTTATAACATTAAACATAATACCTTTTACCGCTACTTTCACGCTGTTCATCTTTAGAATTAAGTTCACCACATAAGACTTCTGTAAGGCTGTGATATTTCTACTGCCATGTACACATCAGTAGAACATCTTTTCTATCCTTTCTTAGCACTCACTTTCAAAATTACCCAAGATATAGTCTTAAAATGAGAAACAAAGCTTTTCTCAAAAACTGTGTCATTAAAGAGTTAATACTCAAATGCTACTGAACTGTACATGACGCCATAAGACAATTTCATTAAGAACTACATCTCTCTTTTCTCAAGGAAATACTGTATCTCAGTCAAGTAACATGTTCTTTCCTCACTGTAGCCCATTTAAGCCAGAATTTCAAACATAAAAACATTTAATCTTAAAAGTTTAAAGAGTCTATGAGAAAGTAAATTATTTACAGAAAATATACTCTTTTTAAATTAAACATTCTTCCTCATGAGAATTAAAGAGTCAAATAACTCTATGGAAGTCCATTAATCTCACATCTTCTTGGAGGAATTTTAACAATACAAAGGTAAGTAAGGGTTCATGTCTTAAAATGAGACATGAATACCCACAACAGCTAACCTGGACCCTAAGTGAGCTTAGCAAAGCCTAGGTGGTTTATTGGTCTAGAATGGCCTTATGCATGTCTGACAGCTGGCTAGCTACTGGCTGGCATGGGCCTCTCTTCATCTGGTGGTGGCAGGATTCCAAGAGAACTGGAAACAATCAAGGTCTCTTGAGGCCTAACCTTAGAAAAGGCATACTGTCAATTTTACCACATTCTATTCATCCAAGCAAATCACAAAGCCAGGCCACAATTCAAGAGGTAGGAAAGTAAATTTCACCACTTAAAGGGAGAAAATGAAAAGACATCACAAATGAGTGTAGATGATGGGGAGATGGGTGTTACTAAGGTTGGAACAAGAAGGGACGTGTTAGGAGATGGGGACACAGGGGTAGGCAGGGAGAAGATCAATACTGGAAGCCTGGAGACCAGCTGAGAAGTTACTGCAACAATCCAGCAGAGAAATCAAACCATTGATTTTCAAGTAGCAAACTCCCAATACACACTGCCTGACGAAAACTTCATCCTGATGAGCAAGCATCTAACACTCAAATAAGGCATGCCTTACCAACTCTCTCTGAATATCTTGCATTTACATGTTCTAATCCCCTTGTTCTTGTCAACAAGCAAGTTTAGTTTTTTTCACAAGGCAAGATATGGAATAAAAAAAATGAACTAAGTAAAATTTGAATCTGTAGTAATTCCCACAATTAATTCTCAATTTATATAACATGCTTTTTAAACTCCAAAGATGTATACAAATTTGAGGTATTGTAATTGTTTTCAGAAAATCCAAAGATTCAAGTTATAAAAAGTATCTGCAATAAATGATTCACTGAACAATCAAACTAGTGACAAGGAAACTGGCCGTTGAAATAACAACAGAAACATAACAAACCGTTCATAATGATGAAAGCCATAAACTTGACAGCTAGCACACGCAGCAACAACATGCTTTAATGGATGGTACTTGAACCATTTACAGCATTTTTTTTCATAGATCCACCTATCTTTTACTTTCAGTTCATTAATTATACAAGAAAATGATCCCAAATAGCTAGGACCTACCTTACACGTTTTAACTTTATGGCTATAGAAGATATGTCACATTCTCAAAAAAATTTTATAAGACCAAAAAAAATGTGTTGCATAACTAATCCCCAGACCCTTGAAGCTTGAAAGGAAAAAGTGGAAATTTTAATTTTATCCATAAACATAAGCCTTAGAATTACTCGAGCTGAAAAAAATGGTAAATAAAAAGTTCTATAACTTGCTTGCCTTTCTTGTAACCCATGTCTTTATTGTTTCAACCTTCTCTGTCTGTGATTCAGAAGCAACCTTGAGAGGTCATCAAGATCATACCAGAGTCTTTAAACAGAATCATACTGTATGAAGCAAAGAACAGAAAAAGAGCCCTATTTTAAAAGTTCAGTAGAATAAAATTCTATAACTTGCCTTGGAACTTCATCCCAAGAATTCTCATCATCACCAAATGATTGGACTTATTCATTGTCTATCAATTCATACTTCCAAGGTTTTATTACATGAGTGAAAGACATAAACTTTATAACACAGCAAATTTAATCCGTGATTTCATTCATTCAATAAACGCTGTGTGTATCCACAACATGCAAAGTTCAATAGGTATGGATTAAAAGTAGTGCGATAATTAGGGGACAAGAGAATGGAACACTTGCTGATTGGCTGCCATGTGTCAGACTATCTGGGGGGTACATTTTAATTTCTCATAGAAACTACAGGAAGTTCAGCAGTTCAGTAATTTGCCCAAGGTCATAGCTAATATGTAGCAGAGCCTAGATTAGAGCACAGAACTATCCAATGTAATGCTTATACTTTTTCCACTGTACCATATTTTTAAACATGTCAGAGAGCTCATTTAAAAAGGTAATAAGAAGTATTTTTACAGAACCCTTAAAACTATTTTTTACATTCACACCATAACACACATCCCACAGCTCTGGTTACTTCAGTTCTAGGCTCCACGCTTGCCATCCCCTCAAATCACATAAGCATCGCATATTTACCCTTGAAGTGCAAAAATAGTTAAGTATATGAAATTCCAAATTATTCTAAATTATGCCTTAAAAAGCTTTAAAATCTTTCTAATTATGGATAAATATAATGTGAGCAGCGACAAACTGAGGTAAAGCCATTAAGGTTATACTATCAGCTGAGAAAGGTTTGAGAAACCAGATTATCACATTTCTCCCCAGATTGTCCACTTTTAAGTCCTACAGCCATTGGAGCTCATTGGTACATCTAGAACTTAGAATTTAGCTAAATCTGATCACTATACCAGTGTGCACTATTTTATATCCATTTTCATAATAATTTCTATTGAAATATGTAGTCAAATTTTAAAGTGCCTACAGTCAAATATATACAACTATTTAGTAATGCTTTTTAACTCTTAAGTAATCTATAAACCAATCTTAGCATTACTATTTAGTAATGCTTTTACTTCTTAAGTAATCTATAAACCAAACTACACAGAAACCAATGATACCAGAGTTGGCCTTTTGCCTGTCCTAGAAAAAAACATGTTTTAACTGATACGTTTTAGACTACCACTTACCAGGTTTTATCTGATGTATTCCAAAAATCACTCCCCAGGCAATTATGATGTGTACCAAAGGTGGAGAAACATGGTTTAGATTATGATTGTCAATTTGTCATTTTTTTCCTTTTTAATTTACACTATAACTAGAGGAGTTTTTGAGCATAAGACTTTTCTCTGTTTATTTTATGCAAAGTATTCTTAGTAATACTCTACAAAGATAAAACTATCTATTGTTTTACGTTGTTTTTCTTCTACTAACTTTACTTTTGCACTAAAAAGCTCTTGCTATTATCTCTAAAATGTATCTGTGTGTGCTTTCTAACTTTCAATCTGTAATACATAATTCCTGGTGATCAGTTTAGTCTATGAGTTGGATTTTTTCTTATGTAAATTATCCTGTTAAGTTATGCATTTTGGTATAGTACTTATAAGAAGTCCTCAATCTCTTAGTCACAAAAGATTTTGTGGTGAACATAATAAGTGTAAATGTATCTACTGGTAGACTATTGGAATATTAAGTATTACATACTTTGCTACAATAAAAATTGGAAAAGACATTTCAAAAAGATTTATAGTTTCCCTTCAAGCTTAGGATATTAGAATATTCAGTCACATTTTGACAAACACTGACAATATTTTTCATATTATATTGAAAATTATTTTCCTCTGAAATCATCTGCTCCCATTCAAGATTTAATATTCAGTATATGTAATGCTATACTGAAGTAAATTTGTTCAGAAACAGAACTATTGCACAAGAACACATATAAAACATATTTCCATTGCAAATCCGCTTCCATGTCTGTTGCCATTAAGAAGCTGATTTGGGGGACATAACCTAAGGTTTCCCAACAGCTCCTATTACTACTGTATCTGTCTCATTCTAGCTTCCCAATGGGGTCACCACTGGGACTGAAACCACTGGAAGCTAAGAAATGGAAAAAAGAGATAAAGTGCAAAGATACAGCACCTCATATTCAGAGAATTAATAAATATGTATTTACTTATGATAAAGCAGATTAAATTCATTTTAAGTGTTTTCCCCCATGTATAAAAATAAAATCTCTAAACAGGATATTTTTTAATCCTTTAAAGTTTTAGTGTTGAAAAAATGTGTTTACTGGTGAAATCTGAATACGGTCTATATTAAGTTAATAGTATTGTATCAATGTCAGTTTCCCAGTTTTGATAATGTATGACAATTATGTAAAATGTTATCATCAGAGGAAAATAAGTGAAGGGCACCCTGGGTTGGGGGGGGGGACCACAGTATTTTTTGCAACTTATGTAGGTACAATGTTATTTCAAAATAATAAGTTTAAAAGTGTGTTTTGTGATATTTACTACTATATGAAGTTGCTTTCAGACTTTCTATTATTTTAGAATTCCATATCCATAAGTCATCATCAGGAGATAAATAATCAGAGCTCCAATACCCAATACCATTTTGGTGCAAAAAGATATAACTAGCACTTCTTAATTTGTGTGAATTTTTTTTCTCTTCTCTCAAAGCAACTCTTATGAGCAAATATTTCACAGCTTTAAACTCTACTATATTTTCTGAAATGCCCTTTTACTTGTGGGTCTTTTCAGAAACTTATTTAATGAAGGTGTAATTGATGTCATCATTTCTTCCTCATATTTTCCCAAGAAGTTAATTCCCTCAAGCTCTCTTCGGGTGAAACACTTTCAACCTGAATTTCCTTATGAAGACAGGTCACTGAAATACACAACATAAAAATAAAATATTTCCCCCTTTAAATAGAGTGATTATAAGTTAAATAAATGTATACTGACACAATATTTACCAGCTATTTCTCATCATCATTACATATCAATCCTGTCTCAACTTGATGTTTAGACATGGCTTGTAGCTCTCACTGTCAGCATGGACTTGTTCAATATCTTGAACACTGTAGCTGCTCAATAAAAAATGTTATACAGAATTTGGTATTATCTACAATTAAAAGTAGCTATTGTTCTAGGATATTATTTCAAAACTGTGCCCGATCACTTACAATTTGCTGTACTATCTTGGATAATACTTCATAGTAATATTTTAAGTCCATCTTGATACAAATAAAATGCATGTCGTTAATTTTTAATAATTAAGGTAGTATTATAATACTGTAAAGATAAGAAAATATATGGGTATATTAATTTTACTTCTAAGCATATATTCACTTAGATTCTGCCTACCACTGTCTAGCATATGTGCTAACATATAAGAAGATTAAATTTTAGAAATATTATTGAAATTCAGTAGAATATTTCATTTATGACCTAAAATTTGCATTCACCAAAATGTCCACCTAGTCTGTACTCCCTTTCGCTGTTTTAAACTTTAAGCACATATAAAAACTACAAGTGGTCACATAAAATACAGCAAGAAAGAAGTAACTCAGGTCCGTTCTCCTCACCTTTATAACCAATGGGCTAACTTGGTTGATTTCAAATCTACTGTTTCAATGCAGGATTATGTAGTACTACAGGAATTGGACGTATGAACTCCATCTGAAACAAGTGCTAATGATTTGAAACCTTTATAAACTGACTCTAAAAATGAACAGGAATAGCTGAGTATGCTACCTGTCTAACTGGGAGTTCTCCTAGTAAACTTCTGAGTAGAATTCAATGCTTATTTGAGCATATAAGTAATAAATATCTGTTCATTTGAAGCTTACATGTATTACTGAACGTCGATCACAACTACAGAAGTTATTCAGAGTTCAGAACAAAAATATTTTTCAAGGAGTAGTTTATCACTGGCATTGTTTGCAACTGTCAGGTCATGGTATTATTTTCTATTATTTTCCAGAAAAGTGGCCCCTTTATATTCTTTACCGAGGTCCTTCACCCAGACTTGCAACTCTACAGTGTACTGAACCATATGCTCTTTCCTAAAAGGACCACACTCATTTCTCTCCTCTGCACCTTTTCTTTGTCTATTTCTTATTTGCGGAACACTCATCCCTTTCATCTCTCATTATTTCCAGCTGTCAAAATCTGATCTCTCATCTTTGTTCAAGTTGTTCAAATACTATATAACCCAAGGATTAGACTCTGTGCAGTGCTGTGGAAAGTACAGTGAATACGGAATTATAAGACCTAATTTCTGGTACCTCCTATCAAAGAAATACACTCCATTGCTTACCAGATGTGCAAGCTCTCTGGGCCTCAATTTCTAGAACTGAAGGTTTACGCTAGATAGATTCTAAGACCTCTTCCAGTTTTTTGAAAACTGCAGTTCTATGATATAATATATATCCTTAAAATATTTGTTCTCTTTATTTCTACACAGCAACTAATTGTGTAGAAATTAATTTCTAATTCTTCCTAAACAATTTCAGGGAATTTGGGTTTCTGGTGGTGAAGTAGAACTAACAACAGGAATCCATGAATACTGAGGATACATAATCTACAGTTGGTGGTTTGATGGTGACAATAACACCTAAGAAAATGCTTCATTGGTGAGAGGAGATCCAAAATGAATGAAAAAGAACAGCAGAGTTTACAAACAGCAAGAGATGAGACCTCAAAAAAGGAGGCAGTGTGTGGTGTTAGCATGTCGGCGAGGGAGGAAGGGTGGCGGGCAGGGGTGTTTGAGATATAGGAAAAAGGATCAAATTGTGGTGAAACGGATGCTTGGTAAACCAAAGACCTAGTAATCAAAATGAGTCTTGAAAAGTGAGGTGAGTTTTGCATTAGTCACGGTCGCACTCTGTGAGAGAACAGTGCCTTATGATGTATCCAGCGTACCTTGCCTCCCCTGGGAAGTAGCATCTTATAACCCTGTTACCTATGAGGGGCGGGGCATAAAGACACAAGAAGGATATTTCTCATCTGTCCCTTGTCCCACCTGTAACTCTAATCAATCACTTCAGCTGTTCTCAAACTACAATTTATTTTCTTTAAAACACAGAGACAAGTGTTCCCGAAAAACATTAAAAAATTATTTACAGAATTATAAGTAGGCCTTTGTTCCCACTTCATGACCGTTTTAAAAAACCGTGGCCAGGACTTTGAAAATGGGCAGTGTCAGCCATCCTCTCCTTGTAGCTCATGCTTAAGACAACATGAAAGCAGGCTTAAAACACTGTATCACACATTAAGATGAAGTCACACACCCAATTTCTATTCTCATAATAAATTAACCTCTCTGAGTTCAGCTTGTGCCTTATTAAATAATAAGGAATCATTAACTATTCTTTAAAACCCACATTTCCCAACCCTATCCTATCTCTCTCTTCCTTGGTCTCCCTCTCTTTTTTTTTTTTCAAGGAACAACCACGGGCAAAATTATTTAATTTTCCCTTGCTAAGTTATGGGTAAGACACTGTCAACCAGTAAAGCGGTCAAGACACCTAAGCAAAGTGAAACTGAGATGAGATGCCAGGCAAGCAGCCTTTGAGTCATGCTAATAGTAACAGCTAAACGTGATGGTGGTGGTGGTGATGAGAGCAACCAGGTATTAAAGATGTGCCATGTGGTAAGGGTAAAGTTTCTTAAGGATTTAAATCCCTCATTAGGAAATCTTGAGTTTCCTTCTTGGAGATAATGTGCCATTGGTGAAACATCAACTTCCTTTATTTGAAGCCTTGCATCAGCTATGAAAATTAAAAATATATAAATGAAACATAATTTATTTACCACATCGTGATACTTTGTACAGCATCATCAAATAAACCCTCTTCTTTCTAAACCAGTTTCAACAGCCTATTTTCCTCTTCGCCACTCCACTTCATAAAAAGAAGTGAATTAATATCTCGCAATTCAAACAAATCATTTCAATTTTATTTATTTTTAATTTCCAATAGCGCATTTTTATATATGTGATACACCCACACATATATATATAAACTGGGAAGGCATTTTATAACTTTTGAGCCTTTTGGCATACTTCCTGGAAGTCTCCATAATGACTATAGTTACTCTTAATTGCCTTCAACATACTTACATGAATGCTACATTCAGTTGAATTATTTCCTGGATTCCCTCTAATTAATCTGATAGCAGCTGTTTTAAGGCCTGTGCTGATTAACAGTTGCAAGACAGCTAAATGCCTAGTACAAGAAAAGCTCTGTGAAGCTTATGTATGTTCATCCACATAACTTTATCTTATAAGCGTCAACATTTCAAAGAGGATCTTCTATTTTTAGTTAACTATTAGTTGTTTATATAACTCAAATGGTTTCACCCTAATATACTGAAATATCATCTCAATATATTTAATAAATATCCTAATAGATATTATGGAAACTCAGCATTTCAAAAAATAAATATAAGAACATGTTTTAAAGATTTAAATAAACCTTAAAGAAAACAACAACTGAGGAGGTATTTTAGTATGTATTTGTACTGGTTTTCTTGTCCTAGTTCAGAAAATGTAAACTTTAACATACAAATGATACATTAAATAAGTGACTCATCTAAAGTAAAGTGCTACTACGAATATTTTTAAGGTCAAACTACACATACTTGTTGATATTTTATTCCTTTTGACCAACAAATGGTAATTTGATGCATTTCAGACATACATTGAGCTTAAATAACCACAACTCAATGGCATTTTCTGTAAGTAGCAATTTTAGGCTACATTGGTCCGTTAGAAAATTAAAGCTCTGATTCTGTCAGTCCTCTGTAAAAGCAATCGAAACACGGTATTTCCTAAAATCCTGAGGCCAGACCTCATAGTCTAGCATAGTCCTCCTCTCCATCCTGGTCTTTGGCCAATCCATATTATTCCTGCCTAATTCCCATTGCTTCAGCTCACCCAGCAAGTGTCCTTTTTTCCCTGAGTTGTGCTATTTCTTCACTCAGCCTGGTACAGCCTGTTGGAATCCTTCAAACGAAAGCTTAAAGCCACTTCCTCAAAAAGCTATGTCAAGATTCACAAACTCACATGTCTGTCTGCAGGAAGCATAAATAAGCTATCAGGGCTGGCTGTAGACCCATGAGAGGTAGCTGAGGGTCAGCTCCAGATATCTGCAGTGGGCAAAGTTGTCAGATATCATGATTTCCTGAAATATTCCAGAAATCAAGAATTTAATGTGTGATATCCTGATTTTTAAATGTTGGCAACAAATATGATATAAATTCCAAACACTTCAGAGGTCAAACTGTACACATCTGTTGACCGGCTTCTGCCTCTCAACAGATTGTGGCCTCTGCCTCAAATAATCCTAAGGAGGAAATGACATCTACACGGTGTATTCAGCTAATCCTTATGTAGACTCTGTCGACACTGTAGTACAGGCGTGTGTGTGAATACATCCCACAGGAGTTTTGTACATAACAGAGTTCAATAAATATTAACTATTAGGAAGAAGCAGCTACAGGGTAATGCTTGACAACTCAAGAACTAGAATTCATATCCTCACTTGGCCACTCACAAGGTGTGTGATCTTAGTCAAAATGCTTATACTCTAAAATTTGCAGCAAAAATATCATAATCTATCTACTTTGTAGAATTGTTGTGTGGAGTAAATGACATAAAATGTGTGCAGTACTTAGGAAGGGGCCTAGCACAAGTTAACACTCAAACAAATGTTAACTGCATTATTACTATTATTATTAGATGTATAGCAAATGTATGTGTATTTTATTACATAATACACACATTTAACAAATTTTTACATAATTGTAAGTATGCCTTCTATTCCCACTTCATGCCCCTTTTGAGAAATCATTGCCAGGACTTTCTTTATAATACTCCCAAACATGAAACAACTCACCTAAAATTTCCGTTCCAGGAGGATGAATTAAAAATAGCTATGTATTTACGTGGGAAAATGCCATACATACATACATACATACATACATACTTACACAGTGACATACACAACAGCATGAATCAGTTTCAAAAACATTATACTGACCAAAAGAAGCCAGACATGAGAGATTACCTACTGTATAATTCTATTTCTATGAAGCTCAGTAACAGTCAAAAGTAATTGATAGTAATAGAAATCAGAAATAGGTTACATTTCACGTGTAGGAATTGGCTGAAAGGGGCCTGAGGGAAAGATGTACAGTGATAGAAATGTAATTTCTTGATTAAGGTATGAGTTACACAGTTAGTAAAACTAAAAAAAAATATCACTTACTTAAAGACATACATTGCATAAGAAGACAATTTCACCTCAGTATAAGAATTTAAAAGGTGTTTATTAAATAGTTGTTGCACTTTCCTGAAGACACCAACTTAATAGTAACAGAAATCCATTTTTAAGTTATAAAATAATATTTGAACCCATAAAATCAGAAAGTTTGTTAATCCCATTTATATTATATAAAGGTCACCAAGAGGTTTTTAAACAGGGCCTATTTCTCCTTCATTAGTTGCTTACGTGAAGTACTGGGGGAAAAGACCAAGGGCTTTTTATGTCAATCTGCTATCACTTATTAACTTATAAGTTGTAGATGAACTCTACAGAACACAGTTAAATCTTTAAAATTTTGGAAGTACTTTGGGGATTGTGAAGAAACTCAAAGACACCTTAATATACAGTCAATCTAAGTGTTTGAAATTACATTGAATTGGTATTGACCTAAAGGCATATTCTGAAAGTTATTTTGAATACAAAAATAAAATTGTAAGGCTTTCAAATGATTTTAATTCTCTAAAATAGAGTATAGGAAAAAAATTAGGTTATTTGTCTTCTAAATAAAGGTAACTTGCTACAGTTTACTGTCATAAAATTCTATGTTTTTCAAAATATTTCTGATCTATACTAGACTCTTCTCAAGTTCAGAAGAAACTGGATGATTTTTTCAGATCTTCTATTTCTAGTTCATTTTTACTGAATGACAACAGATGTTTAATTTTAGAAAGAAACAGTTTTCATGGCCAAATGAATAACTATCTTAACAGGATTCTGAAAAGAACATTTAGATGAATTGCAAATCTTTATGTTAAAGTGTACTAAGTAGAAGAAAATAATCAGCAAGTATAATTCTTCAAATAATTAGGTCCTAAACCTTTAAAAGTATGTCAAGTACACCCTAATGTACTGGAATTTATTTTTTAAACTGAAAGCACTAATTAATTTAATAGGTTTTTAAAATTAAGTATAAAGTGATGAAAAATTGTTCAAAATATTGAATCATGAAGAAAATAAAAATATTCAAATGAGAAGCACCTTCAGAATGGTGTAATATTGACCTCTGAAAATCTACTTCTTTATGACAGTTAAAAGAACACTGGAGAAAATTGTCAAAATCAATTTTTTCAGACCTCTGGAAATTAACCAAAAGCTGGCAACAATCTGAGGAGTGTATATTCAAGAAAAATGACCGAGTCTCAGTAAGAACAGTAAGCTTTGTGGCATCTTAACTTCTCTATTCCTACCCCCCTCTTCGCAGTTCTGTGTTACCCTTGAAGAAACAGTAGCCTAGCAGCCAATGAAGGGGGAAGGCTGGATTTGGAACACCTCACAAAGCTCCATCTCAACAGGACTATCGCTATTTGATCTGTCTTGCAGCTCCTTTAAAAACCCCCATTCAAGGACTTCTCTTTATTTGACCTGACTCAGAACTCACTCAGTGAGGAAAGTGGTATCTTCACAATGTTTTGCATTTTTGCAAAACTAATCACCAGCAAGTGTTTAATATTTCATCTTCCTGAGGTGGCAAAACCAGATGGGACAAACAGGAAGATAACCAAAACATCTAAAAGGAAAATGTAGGGAATAAGATGGCCACAGGCAGCTTTGAAAGGGCATGTACAGGGCTGTGTGCATATCCAGAAAAGACACAGGATAGCCCGAATCTTTCATTTCTGGCTGACCTTGAGTTTCTGCACAAGCCAGAAGTAAAGGCCCAGGCAAAGCTGTCAAATGCCAAAGTGTTAAAGGTATTCTTCAACACACACAGAACCTCTAGGAAAAGGCTGGGAGACTTACTGCTTCAAGGCTTTTTTTAAAAAAGTCTGTCCAATCACTAGCTAGCAAATAAGCTAACCAAGCAGAGGCTTCAGTGGAATATTTGAAGAAATAATGGCTGAAAACTTCCAAATTAGATGAAAACCATTAACCTATATATCCACTAATTTCAACAAATTCCAAGGATAATAAACTCAAAGGTAACCACGCCTAGACACATTAGTAAAACTGCCAAAATTCAAGGACAAAGAGAGAATTTTGAAAACAGCAAGTAAAAAACGGCTATCCCACACAAAGGAGTTTCAACAAGATTAACAGCTGACTTCTCATCAGGAATCACAGAGGCCAGAAGGCAGAAGATAAAATATTAAAGTGCTAAAAGTAAAAAAAAGTCCGACCAAGAATTCTATATCCAGTAAAACGATCCTTCAAAAATAAAGGAAATATTAAGACATTCCCAGATAAACAAAAACTGAAAGAACTTGTCACTAGCAGACCTGCCCTTACTTTAGGAAGAAATACTAAAGTAAGTCTTTTCAGCTAAAATAAAAGGACACCAGACAGTCACTCAAATGCACATGAAGAATTAAAGAGCACCATTACAGTTAACTACATAGGTAAATATAATGAATAGTTGAAATGTATTTTTGCTTGTAACACTTTTTTTCCCCCATGTTATTTAAAAGAAAACTGCATAAAGTAATAATTATAAAACTGTGTTGATGAACTCATATGGTATAAAAGAGGTAATCTGTATGACAATATAGCACAAAGAGAAGAAAACAGCTATACTGAAGCAGTTTTGTATACAATAAAATTAAGATGACATTAATACAAGATAGCTTGCTTTAATACGTTAACTGTAGTACCTATGTCAACTACTAAAAAGATACTCCAAAATATAGAGTAGAATAATAATAGAAGGTAATTGAAATGGTCAAATTCCCAGTATGACAAAGATGACTGAAACAGACTCAAGAAGAAATAGAATATCTCAGTGACCTATAACAAAAAAACCCATTAAGTTAGTAATTAAAAACTTCCCACAAAGAAAATCTCAGGCTTACATGATTTTACTGGTAAATTCTACCATATATTTAATGAATAATTAACACTAATCCTTCAGAGACTATTCCAAAAAAATGGAAGAATATGAAACACTTCCCATCTCATTATGATACCTTGATTACCCTGATACCAAAACAAGGAAAAAGACATCCCAGTAAATGGAAATTACTGATTAATATCCCTTTATAAATATAGATGTAAACCCCCTCAAGAAAATAACAGGAAATCAAATCCAGCAGCATATAAAAAATTATACACCACTACCAATTGGGATATTTCCCAGGAAATTAAGGCTAGATTCACATCCAAAAATTAATCACTGTAATACACCATATTGATAAAATAAGGACCAAAATCACATGACCATCTCAAATGATAAAGAAAAAGACTTTCAAAAACTCCAATACACTTTTCATGATAAAAAAACAAATTCAATGATTTAGGAATAGAAGGACATTATTTCAACTGAATAAAGGGCATCTATAAGAAGCCCAGAGCTAACATCATATTAAATGCTTCCCTTTGATCAGAAACAGTACAAGAATTTCCACTTTTGCCATTTCTATTCAACATCGTAACATAGATTCTAGCTAATGAAATTAGGCAAGAAAATGAAACAAAAGGCATCCAAAATGGAAAGGAGTAAGTAAAACTATTACTATTTGGGAATTCCCTGGTGGTCCAGTGGTTAGGACTCTGCGTTCTCACTGTCGAGAGCCTGGGTTCAATCCCTGATTGGGGAACTAAGATCCCACAAGCTGCGTGGCCAAAAAATTAATTAATTAATTTTTTTAAAAAACTGTCACTATTTGCAGATGACACAATTTTTATATAAAGAAAATTCTAAGATATCCTCACACACAGACAAAAGCTATTAGAAATAATAAACAAGTTCAGCAAGGGTGAAGATTCAAGATCAATATACAACAACCAATTTGAATTCTGCACACTTGCAACGAGCATTCTGAAAATGAAATTTTAAAAAGCAATCCCACTTATAATAGCATCAAAATAGTAAAACACTTAGGAATAAACTTCACAAAGAAAGTACAAGACTTGTATAGTGAAAATTACAAAATATTTGTTGAAAGAAATTAAAGAAGACCTAAATAAATGGAAAGATATCCCATGTTCATGGATCAAAAGATTTAACATTGTCAAGATGACAGTACTTGCCAATTTAATCTACAGACTCAAAGCAGTCCCTATCAAGATCCTAGTTTCCTTTTTTGCAGAAATTGACAAGCTGTGCCTAAAACTGACATGGAAATGCAAGGACAAAAATAGTGAAAACAATCCTGGAAAGAACAAAGTTGGAGGACTCATACTTGCCAATTTCAAAACTTACTGGAAAGCTACCATATGCAAGAGAGTGTGGTACTGGCATAAGAACAGACATTCAGATCAATGGGATGAAACTGAGAGTCCAAACATAAACCCTCAGATTTACAGTTAAATGATTTTTGACAAGGGCACAAAGACAATTCAGTGAGGGGAAAAAATAGTCTTTTCAACAAATGACCCAGGGACAAGTGAATATTCACACACAAAAGAATGAAGTTGGAGAGGACTGGGGATGGCGGCGTGAACACAGCCTGAAGGGGTTAGCGCACCACGGCTAGCCGGGAGGGAGTCCAGGAAAAGGTCTGCAGCTGCCGAAGAGGCAAGAGACTTTTTCTTCCCTCTTTGTTTCCTGGTGCTCGAGGAGAGGGGATTCAGAGCGCCGCCTAAACGAACTCCAGAGAAGGGCGCGAGCCGCGGCTATCAGCGCAGACCCCATAGCAACAGGGGCGCAGAGGAAAAAACGGAGAGATTCCCGCACAGAGGCTCGGCGCCGAGCAGCGCTCACCAGCCCGAGAGGCTTGTCTGCTCACCCGCCGGGGCGGGCGGGGCTGGGAGCTGAGGCTCGGCTTCGGTTGGATCCCAGGGAGAGGACTGGGGCTGGCGGCGTGAACACAGCCTGAAGGGGTTAGCGCACCACAGCTGGCCGGGAGGGAGACCGGGAAAAGGTCTGCAGCTGCCGAAGAGGCAACAGACTTTTTCTTGCCCCTTTGTTTCGCTGCGTGCAAGGAGAGGGGACTCAGAGCGCTGCCTAAACGAACTCCAGAGAAGGGCGCGAGCCGCAGCGATCAGCGCAGACCCCAGAGACGGGCGTGAGACGCTGGGGCTGCTGCTGCAGCCTCCAAAAAGCCTGTGTGCGAGCACAGGTCACTCTCCACACCGCCCCTCCCGGGAGCCTGTGCAGCCTGCCACTGCCAGGGTGCCGTGATCCGGGGACAACTTCCCCGGGAGAATGCACTGCGCGCCTCAGGCTGGTGCAACGTCACGCCGGCCTCTGACGCCGCAGGCTCGCCCCGCCTCCTCTGCACCCCTCCCTCCCCGCGGCCTGGGTGAGCCAGAGCCCCCGAAGCAGCTGCTCCTTTAACCCCGTCCTGTCTGGGTGGGGAATAGACGCCCTCAGGCGACCTACACGCAGAGGCAGGGCCAAATCCAAAGCTGAACCCCAGGAGCTGTGCGAACAGGGAAGAGAAGGGGAAATCTCTCCCAGCAGCCTCAGAAGCAGTGGATTAAAACTCCACAAACAACTTGATGTGCCTGCATCTGTTGAATACCTGAATAGACAACGAATCATCCCAAGTTCAGGAGGTGGACTTTGGGAGCAGGGTATATTAATTTTTCCCCTTTTCCTTTTTTTTGTGAGTGTATATGTATATGCTTCTGGGTGAGATTTTGTCTGTATAGCTTTACTTTACAATAGCTTTATTTTACTTCACTATATTATAGCCTCTTTCTTTCTTTCCTATTTTTTCTCCCTTTTACTCTGAGCCGTGTGGACGAAAGGCTCTTGGTACTCCAGCCAGGCATCAGGGCCGTGCCTCTGAGGTGGGAGAGCCAACTTCAGGACACTGGTCCACAAGAGACCTCCCAGCTCCACGTAATACCAAACGGCAAACATCTCTCAGAGATCTCCATCTCAACATCAAGACCCAGCTTCACTCAACGACCAGCAAGCTACAGTGCTGGACACCCTATGCCAAACAACTAGCAAGACAGGAACACAGCCCCATCCATTAGCAGAGAGGCTGCCTAAAATCATAATAAGGCCACAGACACCCCAAAATACACCACCAGACGTGGACGTGCCCACCAGAAAGACAAGATCCAGCCTCATCCACCAGAGCTCAGGCACTAGTTCCCTCCACGAGGAACCCTACACAACCCACTGAACCAACCTTAGCCACTGGGGACAGATACCAAAAACAACAGGAACTACAAACCTGCAGCCTATGAAAAGGAGACCCCAAACACAGTAAGATAAGCAAAATGAGACGACAGAAAAACACACAGCAGATGAAGGAGCAGGGTCAAAATACACCAGACTTAACAAATGAAGAGGAAATAGGTAGTCTACCTGAAAAAGAATTCAGAATAATGATAGTAAGGATGATCCAAAATCTTGGAAATAGAATAGACAAAATGCAAGAAACATTTAACAAGGACGTAGAAGAACTAAAGAGGAACCAAGCAATGATGAAAAACACAATAAATGAAATTAAAAATACTCTAGATGGGATCAATAGCAGAATAACTGAGGCAGAAGAAAGGATAAGTGACCTGGAAGATAAAATGGTGGAAATAACTACTGCAGAGCAGAATAAAGAAAAAAGAATGAAAAGAACTGAGGACAGTCTCAGAGACCTCTGGGACAACATTAAACGCACCAACATTCGAATTATAGGGGTCCCAGAAGAAGAAGAGAAAAAGAAAGGGACTGAGAAAATATTTGAAGAGATTATAGTTGAAAACTTCCCTAATATGGGAAAGGAAATAGTTAATCAAGTCCTGGAAGCACAGAGAGTCCCATACAGGATAAACCCAAGGAGAAACATGCCAAGACACATATTAATCAAACTGTCAAAAATTAAATATAAGGAAAACATATTAAAGGCAGCAAGGGAAAAAAAACAAATAACCCACAAGGGAATCCCCATAAGGTTAACATCTGATCTTTCAGCAGAAACTCTGCAAGACAGAAGGGAGTGGCAGGATATACTTAAAGTGATGAAGGAGAAAAGCCTACAACCAAGATTACTCTACCCAGCAAGGATCTCATTCAGATTCGATGGAGAAATTAAAACCTTTACAGACAAGCAAAAGCTGAGAGAGTTCAGCACCACCAAACCAGCTTTACAACAAATGCTAGGAACTTCTCTAGGCAAGAAACACAAGAGAAGGAAAACACCTACAATAACAAACCCAAAACATTTAAGAAAATGGGAATAGGAACATACATATCGATAATTACCTTGAATGTAAATGGATTAAATGCTCCCACCAAAAGACACAGGCTGGCTGAATGGATACAAAAACAAGACCCATATATATGCTGTCTACAAGAGCCCACTTCAGACCTAGAGACACATACAGACTGAAAGTGAGGGGATGGAAAAAGATATTCCATGCAAATGGAAATCAAAAGAAAGCTGGAGTAGCAATTCTCATATCAGACAAAATAGACTTTAAAATAAAGACTATTACAAGAGACAAAGAAGGACACTATATAATGATCAAGGGATCGATCCAAGAGGAAGGTATAACAATTGTAAATATTTATGCACCCAACATAGGAGCACCTCAATACATAAGGCAAATACTAACAGCCATAAAAGGGGAAATCGACAGCAACACAATCATAGTAGGGGACTTTAACACCCCACTTTCACCAATGGACAGATCGTCCAAAATGAAAATAAATAAGGAAACACAAGCTTTGAATGATACATTAAACAAGATGGACTTAATTGATATTTATAGGACATTCCACCCAAAAACAACAGAATACACATTTTTCTCAAGTGCTCATGGAACATTCTCCAGGATAGATCATATCTTGGGTCACAAATCAAGCCTTGGTAAATTTAAGAAAATTGAAATCGTATCAAGTATCTTTTCCGACCACAACGCTATGAGACTAGATATCACTTACAGGAAAAGATCTGTAAAAAATACAAACACATGGAGGCTACACAATACATTACTTAATAACGAAGTGATTACTGAAGAAATCAAAGGGGAAATCAAAAAATACCTAGAAACAAATGACAATGGAGATACGACGACCCAAAACCTATGGGACGCAGCAAAAGCAGTGCTAAGAGGGAAGTTTATAGCAATACAAGCCTACCTCAAGAAACAGGAAACATCTCGAATAAACAACCTAACCTTGCACCTAAAGCAATTAGAGAAAGAAGAACAAAAAAACCCCAAAGCCAGCAGAAGGACAGAAATTATAAAGATCAGGTCAGAAATAAATGAAAAAGAAATGAAGGAAACAATAGCAAAAATCAATGAAACTAAAAGCTGGTTCTTTGAGAAGATAAACAAAATTGATAAACCATTAGCCAGACTCATCAAGAGAAAAAGGGAGAAGACTCAGATCAATAGAATTAGAAATGAAAAAGGAGAAGTAACCACTGACACTGCAGAAATACAAAAGATCATGAGAGATTACTACAAGCAACTCTATGCCAATAAAATGGACAACCTGGAAGAAATGGACAGATTCTTAGAAATGCACAAACTGCCGAGACTGAACCAGGAAGAAACAGAAAATAGGAACAGACCAATCACAAGCACTGAAATTGAAACTGTGATTAAAAACCTTCCAACAAACAAAAGCCCAGGACCAGATGGCTTCACAGGTGAATTCTATCAAACATTTAGAGAAGAGCTAACACCTATCCTTCTCAAACTCTTCCAAAATATTGCAGAGGGAGGAACACTCCCCAACTCATTCTACGAGGCCACCATCACCCTGATACCAAAACCAGACAAAGATGTCACAAAGAAAGAAAACTACAGGCCAATATCACTGATGAACATAGATGCAAAAATCCTCAACAAAATACTCGCAAACAGAATCCAACAGCACATTAAAAGGATCATACACCATGATCAAGTGGGGTTTATCCCAGGAATGCAAGGATTCTTCAATATACGCAAATCAATCAATGTGATACACCATATTAACAAATTGAAGGAGAAAAACCATATGATCATCTCAATAGATGCAGAGAAAGCTTTCGACAAAATTCAACACCCATTTATGATAAAAGCCCTGCAGAAAGTAGGCATAGAGGGAACTTTCCTCAACATAATAAAGGCCATATATGAGAAACCCACAGCCAACATTGTCCTCAATGGTGAAAAACTGAAACCATTTCCACTAAGATCAGGAACAAGACAAGGTTGCCCACTCTCACCACTATTATTCAACATAGTTTTGGAAGTGTTAGCCACAGCAATCAGAGAAGACAGAGAAATAAAAGGAATCCAAATCGGAAAAGAAGAAGTAAAGCTGTCACTATTTGCAGATGACATGATACTATACATAGAGAATCCTAAAGATGCTACCAGAAAACTCCTAGAGCTAATCAATGAATTTGGTAAAGTAGCAGGATACAAAATTAATGCACAGAAATCTCTTGCATTTCTATACACTAATGATGAAAAATCTGAAAGTGAAATTAAGAAAACACTCCCGTTTACCATTGCAACAAAAAGAATAAAATATCTAGGAATAAACCTACCTAAGGAGACAACAGACCTGTATGCAGAAAATTATAAGACACTGATGAAAGAAATTAAAGATGATACAAATAGATGGAGAGATATACCATGTTCCTGGATTGGAAGAATCAACATTGTGAAAATGACTCTACTACCCAAAGCAATCTACAGATTCAATGCAATCCCTATCAAACTACCACTGGCATTTTTCACAGAACTAGAACAAAAAATTTCACAATTTGTATGGAAACACAAAAGACCCCGAATAGCCAAAGCAATCTTGAGAACGAAAAATGGAGCTGGGGGAATCAGGCTCCCTGACTTCAGACTATATTACAAAGCTTCAGTAATCAAGACAGTTTGGTACTGGCACAAAAACAGAAATATAGATCAATGGAACAGGATAGAAAGCCCAGAGATAAACCCACACACATATGGTCACCTTATCTTTGATAAAGGAGGCAAGCATATACAGTGGAGAAAAGACAGCCTCTTCAATAAGTGGTGCTCGGAAAATTGGACAGGTACATGTAAAAGTATGAAATTAGAACACTCCCTGACACCATGCACAAAAATAAACTCAAAATGGATTAAAGACCTAAGTGTAAGGGCAGACATTATCAAACTCTTAGAGGAAAACATAGGCAGAACACTCTATGACATACATCACAGCAAGATTCTTTTTGACCCAGCTCCCAGAGAAATGGAAATAAGAACACAAATAAACAAATGGGACCTAATGAAACTTAAAAGCTTTTGCACAGCAAAGGAAACCATAAACAAGACCAAAAGACAACCCTCAGAATGGGAGAAAATATTTGCAAATGAAGCAACTGACAAAGGATTAATCTCCAAGATTTACAAGCAGCTCATGCAGCTCAATAACAAAAAAACGAACAACCCAATCCAAAAATGGGCAGAAGACCTAAACAGACATTTCTCCAAAGAAGATATACAGATGGCCTACAGACACATGAAAGAATGCTCAACATCATTAATCATTAGAGAAGTGCAAATCAAAACTACAATGAGATATCATCTCACACAGGTCAGAATGGTCATCATCAAAAAATCTAGAAACAATAAATGCTGGAGAGGGTGTGGAGGAAAGGGAACTCTCTTGCACTGTTGGTGGGAATGTAAATTGATACAGCCACTATGGAGAACAGTATGGAGGTTCCTTAAAAAACTACAAATAGAACTACCATATGACCCAGCAATCCCAATACTGGGCATATACCCTGAGAAAACCATAGGTCAAAAAGAGTCATGTACCAAAATGTTCATTGCAGCTCTATTTACAATAGCCAGGACATGGAAGCAACCTAAATGTCCATCGACAGATGAATGGATAAAGAAGATGTGGCACATATATACAATGGAATATTACTCAGCCATAAAAAGAAATGAAATGGAGGTATTTGTAATGAGGTGGATGGAGTTAGAGTCTGTCATACAGAGTGAAGTAAGTCAGAAAGAGAAAAACAAATACAGTATGCTAACACATATATACGGAATCTAAGGAAAAAAAAAAAAAAAAAAAGGCCATGAAGAACCTAGTGGCAAGACGGGAACAAAGACACAGACCTACTAGAGAATGGACTTGAGGATATGGGGAGGGGGTGAGGTGAGATGTGACAGGGTAAGAGAGTGTCATGGACATATATACACTACCAAATGTAAAATAGATAACTAGTGGGAAGCAGTCGCATAGCACAGGGAGATCAGCTCGGTGCTTTGTGACCACCTAGAGGGGTGGGATGGGGAGGGTGGGAGGGAGGGAGATGCAAGAGGGAAGAGAAATGGGAACATATTGTATATGTATAACTTATTCACTTTGTTATAAAGCAGAAGCTAACACACCATTGTAAGGCAATTATACTTCAATAAAGATGTTTAAATAAATAAATAAATAAATAAATAAAAAACCACAGGCAAGTCCAACAACAAAAAAAAAAAGAATGAAGTTGTATCCCTGCTTCATATCACACACGAAAGTTAACTGCAAATGTATCAGAGACATACAGTCGCCCCTCTGTATCTGCGGGTTCCGCATCCATGGATTTGACCAACTGCAGATCAAAAATATTCCCAAAAAAATTCCGAAAAGTTCCAAAAATAAAACTTAAAATTGCCACACACTGGCAACTATTTACATAGTATTTACCTTGTATTTACAACTATTTACACAGCACTTACATTGTACTAGATATTTTAAGTAACCTAGAGATGATTTAAACTATAAGGGAGGTATGCAGGTTATATGCAAATACTATAACATTTTATAAAGGGACTTGAGCATCAGAGGATTTTTGTATCCACGGGTGGGGGGGGGTCCTATAACCAATTTCCCGTGGATACGAAGGGACAAATGTAAATGTCAAAGCTAAAACTATAAAACTTACAGAAAATTAGAAAACACAGGCATAAACCTTCAATATACTGGGTTAGGAAGTAGTTTCTCACATATGACACAAAAAGCATGAGCAGCAAAAAAAAAAAACACAGATAAGTTGGGTATCATCAAAAACAAAACCTTATATTCTTTAATGGGTACCATTAACAAAGTAAAATCCACCCACAGATTGAGAGAATATATTTGCAAAACACATTTCTGGTAAGGGACTTCTAACCAGAATATATTTTTAAAAACTCTTGCAAATCAACCCAATTAAAAAATGGGCAAAGGATTCAAAAAGACATTTCTTCAGAAAGAAGATACACAAATGACAAATAAGCACATGGAAATAGGCTTTTCATGTGCTAAATTATTTTATTATGCTGGAAAGTGTTATATTTAAAAATTACTTGAAATGAAAAGAACATCCACTAACAGCAATATTTTGATAGATATTTCACTGTGATGGGAATTGATGTTTATAAGGACTGATGTTCATATACTCGGATCTTATTTAAAGTTCTAGTTCACATTTTAAAAGGTGCTAGTTCACATTTTAATTTCCTTACATTAAACACTGACTTTGACTGATCTCCTTGTGTGAACTCATTGGCTGGTGGTCTGCAATGACTAATTCAAAGTCTATCTCTCAATTTAGAAAAATGAAACTAGGATGCAATTAAAAGTGACAAAATGATTAGTACTAGCAAATGTACAAACCAACCTAAGATCTAGTCACAGGCCAAAATAGAAGAGTGAACTGATGAGATACATAAACACTGGAAACTCTCAAGCCCTTTGCAAAATTATAGTGTCAAAAAGAAACAAGCTATACACAAAGGCGTTATTACATAAAACAATGTGAAGTAGTACATGAAAAGAAAAATATATTTTACAGGTAGATTAAACTTTTAGAATTACTAAAACATATAACCGTGGCTTAAAATAATTCAACTCTTAATTAAGCTAACAGAAAAGATACTAAAATGTTAATGACATTCAATATTTGTAGGAGAGCAAAACAACCCACATCTTAATTACTTCTCTAACTTCATCTTTGCTGCAAGTACTAATAAGTGAATAAAAGTTTTCAGTGCTGATGACAGGAAAAATTAATTAAATGTACAAATAGCTACCACATAATGTAAATCCTCTTCAAAGCTATTGTAGGTGAAGGTAAAATTTAATTGTGCAAATTTCAGAAAAAAGATCAAGACACTTGGGGGTTCTTCGTATGAATGAGAAAATAAGCTAATCAAGTCAGAAGAAAACCTTTTTATAGCCTATATCAAAATCTCTTCCTAACTTCATATTAAATGTGTTATTTGCAAACATTCTATTTTTGGTTCCATCTGTGATATTTCATAATGAGTGAACACTCAACTTAGTCCAATCTAGTCTTGATTAGACTAATGGATAAAAAGCCAACAACTTTTCCTATATACATATAACTGTTATGCTTTCAGCTTATAAACCTAGTTAAGAATGAGATTAATTCAGGTTTTTAGATAATATAAATACATAGGAATTTAAGAAAGTGGGGGTTATTTAAATGAAAATACATAGCTAAATAAAATATGTATGCTCCAAATATATTAATACTGAGCATGAAAACATGGTGCATGTAAAAATCTTCTTAGAAAGTATCCTAATCAGTGATTTTTTTTTTGAACAAATAGCAACTTCAACAGCCAATGTAAAAACTGCCAATGTTCAAACAAATTCAATTTAATTACCCACACTGCTCTTCTCCAATATTTACACAGATAATGATCTCAGCAGATTTAGGACCACAAGCCTGCTTCTTACAATTGGGCAGCCGCTCAAATCACCTGAATATGCAAATAAAGTGTCATGCAAAACATCCCAGCTCTGTCTCTCTCTCTATCCCCACTGCTCTATTATGGGGAAGGTAAGCTTGTCTCCACTATTAATGGGGCAGAAATATCCACGCCTATAATAGCAACATGGTATCTGGGGGCAAGAGTAACTTTCCCATAAGGACACTCTGTGTCACTGAGGCCTTGATTTTGTGACAAATAACCACAAAAATCAGGACATCTTTGTTGCAAAGAGGTGTCAGGGTCTCAAAAATGACTGGTCACCTGGAAAGTTAAGTCAACTTCACAGTAGGTCTGGGAGACTAAAATGTGGATACATCATGCACTAATAGTATAAGTCAATAAGGTATATGGTCAATAAGGTAATGTAATGTTTCATGTACAATGTTTATGTACAAAGTATATTACCAAATATACACACAGTACACTGTATTTAAACATAATGTTCCCCAAGTTAAAGTCCTTCACATGTATGTTGTACAACACCTATCTTGCATATAGCCACTGATCATTTATTAAATAGCAAATAATCTTTTGAGTTTTAAAAAATTAAGTGCTAAAAAAAAAAATTAAGTGCTATTCCTTCTGATCAAAAAAGAAATCTAGGTTAAATACTTCTCTGATATAATTTTGCAGCCAACCACACATCACCTTTGACATAAACTGTCCTGTGAGTAGAAAGTTTTTTTTGTTTTTCCATAACTCCCTTCACACTATAGGCTTCCTGAGGTCAGAGAACTTGTTTATTTTGTTTACTTTTGTACCTCCAGAAGTGAGCACTGGTCTATAGTACCAGTTCAATAAATAATTCTTTTACAAATTAAATCCCTTTAAACTACATGAGAAAATAGAAATAAAAGTTCACATCTTAGTCTACCAATGACTATTCTTAGAGTGTACTCTAAGTTCACTAGTCTCATATTTTCAAGTGAAATACATCAACCCTACAGAGACAGACAAAATGATATGAATTTTCTTTAATAATTGAGTGGACATAACTAATGTATTTTTCACATCTGACAAATCAAATAAGACCCTACTTTCTGAACATCGTAAATTCTTAAGCGTACAGAGAATTTTAAACCAATAAATTTAAGTGGTGATTTTCGTGGCAGTTTAATATTGGTGATTTGTGCCTATAAATAAGCAAACTCATTCTCCCTCAGTACTTCTCTGGTTTTTGTATTTTCACTATGGAACACAGTATCAGTACTCAGAGAAGCTGAAATTCAAATGTCATTTGATATTAAATATATGTCACTCAATTCAGAGTCTTACCAATTCAAATTATTCAAAAATAAGGAATTCTTGAAACATCCATAGGTTTGCAGGAATGCAAATAAACCTATGAGTCATTGCTAGTATATTCAAGATACTAATGCAATCAATTATTATTCACTGCTTATTATCAGAAAGCCAACATGGCTATTCAAAGTACAATTTCAATATCTGCGGCCTTATTTATTTCAATATATATCATATATTGAAATGTTAAAGATTCGTAAATATGCTGGTATATGCTTTCAAGTGAAATGGCACCACAATAATAACTTGTCCTCTTGAGTGTAACAAATAAAATGTTGTTCTTCAACAGTAAAAGGAAAAGTGACTGGCGTAGGTAATTATGAAGTTTTGGGAAACATACCTGTCAACACCACAAGAAATGGCATATTCCAAAACTTGCATAGATATTCCAGTGTGAGCAGTTAATTTCCTCAACTTTCTATTAATACTGCAGGCATCATGATGATAACACTATATCAAAGATCTTCAGAGAGAGCTCTGCCAGCTCGCATGCTATTGTGCCATTCTCCATCAAAGGCAATGCCTCAGGAGAATGCCCACCTTTCAGCAGCAGAGCAACACTAATGCCTCCTGATGGCAACTTCATTTCTGATAAATATAAAACAAAAAAACATTTTAAAAGAACTATCCTGACATATATCAAGTTCTCACTGGCTTCACAAAAGCATTTTTAATACTGTTAAGGAGCTGGGTTCAGTCAGATACTGTGTAAATTACTTCCAACAGTTTCACAAACTTGCTAAAGGCTGGAGTTCTACAGCTGTGTAGTTGGAAAAGTCACGTTCCAGTGTAACTTTCAGAAGAAGCTTACAGAAGATAGCCACCTCGGCATACACATCTTCATATCCTTCCTAACATTTGGCACAGGGCTTCCCAGTTAATTTGGATGTGATTAATGAATACACAAATAAAGATATATTGCTTGGTATTTCAGAAATAATTCAGAGGCTGTGTCAGAAGATGTTTGCTAAGATCAGAAAAACATCTCCCAGTGGAAAATTCAGGAGTCATTCATTTAGGCACAGTTTGCTGACACCTAAATTCTTCAACGCATATCTTAAATCAGTGCAGCCCTGGACTCTGTAACTTTAAAAAAGGCCATGGTTAATGCTATTATTGAGTACTTTCTTTGTACAAAACATGGAGGTAGGACTTAGGAGACAGAAATCTGGGCATGACATGTTTTCTGTCCCTTAGGTGGTGGTAAGAGGACAGGATAGGACACTACACAAGTATGTAAAACACAAAGCAAAGGAAGGTAATTTAGGCTACTTTCAGAGTATGCTGATAGTCCAGATGATGAAATCGAGGGTCACAGGATATTTTTTAATGGAATCCATTCAAGAGGCAATATGAGCTTAAATTGAGGGGCAGGTGAAATGAAGTAAGCATAGATTTGAATAGCTTTGCAGACAATGAGTTTGAGATGCAAGAGAATAATCTTCATGACTTCAGGCATACTCTTGCAAGATAATTTACATTTTTTAAAAAGAGGCAAAGGGTGCCCCTAACACTGAAAAACCAAATGCAGCTGAGATTCCATGGTAGAAACCTAAGTGGTGTAGGCAGAATAATGGCCCCTAAAGTTGACCACGTCCTAATTCTAGGAACCTGTGAAAATTTACCTTATATGGCAAAAGGGCTTTGCATGTGTGGTTAAGGATCTTGAAATGGCAAGATTATTCTCGATTATTCTGGTGGGTTCAATATGGTCATAAGGGTCTTTATAAGAGGGAACCAAGAGGGTCAAAGTCAGAAAAAGATGTGATGACAGGAGCAAAGGTTGGAGTGGTGCACTCTGAAGATGGAGGAAGGGGCCACAAGGCAAGGTACACAGGAAGCCTTTAGATGCTGGAAAAGGCAAGGAAATGGATTCCCCCTTTAAAGCGTCCAGAAGGAACACAGCTCTGTTGACACCTTGATTTTAGCCTTTAGGACCCATTTTGGACTTCTAACCTCCAAAGAAAAGGATACTAAATCTGTGTTTTTTGAAGCCACTAAGTTTGTAATAATTTGTTACAGCAGCAATGGGGAACTAATGTACTAAGACCCACAGTTAGAGGGTAGAAGGAGGAATTAGAGGCAAGGATAGAAAAAAAGAAACTATCCAAAAAGTCAGAAGGCAAGTCAGAGATGGAGGTATCATAGCAGATATCATAACTGGGGAGCTGGTTAAGCCGGAATGAGAGCGAGATCAAGGAGAATGAAATCTGAGGAAACTGATAAATCTAAGGATTTTAACAGGTCACTGGCAATCTTTGAGTAAACAATCAAAGAAGGTACATTCATCATCTGGTAAATTTTTTGTCACCACTTTATTTAATAAATTAAATAAATGAGAGAATACCACGGAGTCATCCTAGAAAGCAGCCAATGATGTCTAAATGAAGCTAGGGTTCCTGAAATATAACTAGTGGGTAAGAACATGGACACAATATTAGAAGACTGGGGAAATTTCATGAGGTTTTACGAGGTGAGCTGAAGAAAATAAAGCACAGTGAAAGAGAAAATCCCTTTAAGAAAGTTCTTGGTCACTCTTTCTAGCAGGAGCTATGAACTACTGGGAAACTCCCAAATTAAAAGGGCAGTTTGGGACAGCCCTGGCATGCATACAGCAGCTGAGTGTATGCCTTAGTTGGCTTTAAGTCAAAGATGCAGCATCAAAAAAAAAAAAGTAGCAGGAGTTGGTGGAAGTGGTACTGGACCACAATGCTGGGCCCTGATGATAATTCTTACCAGCTGACTATGACCTTGGTCAAACCCCCTCCATCCCCTGGTGGTATTTCCCCTCCTAGAACAAGATGCAATTGAACAAGATGTTCTCCAAAGTCCTTTCAATGCTCAGTTACTTTAACATTAGTGAGAATTTTCATTCCCTCCCTCTCCACCAACCATCCCCTGCAAGTCTTCCCCTTCCTAAATTAATAAATTTCCCCTGGCAACACCTTCTCTTCAAATAAAAGAGGAATAAAGCTGGAGGCCTAATGCTATCGAAAGCTCTGGCTCAAAATATGAACCTTGCTTCAAGCTTACCCTACATCTGTGCATACTGCTTAAATAATGAGCCTATTCGCTTCTGTCATAATTTAAGCCAGTTTGATTTGGATTTTATGTTTCTTGTGATCAAAAGCATGCTAAGTGATACAATGTGAAAGAGATACCTCCTTCCGTCACTAAACCTCACCCAATTTCTGCCCCCCATCCCGGGGCACATGTCATCTTCAGATGCACAACTCATCAATTACCTTATCCTGAGGCCTCAGAAAGCCAGAGGTATGGTGAGGTTTAGAGCTAAAGCAGGGCTGGGGGATATCTTGGTAATACTGCTTGCAAAAGGAAAAAAAAAAAGTTTCTTTTTGCTTAGGCAAAATGTCTCCAGTCAAAATGACCCACATTACAATATACTGCTTTATCATACGGATCTGGATTTCTGTGTACATTCGTAACGCTGTTTGGAAGGTATTAGTCTTCTGAGAAATTTCTATCTTTGAGCAACCTAAAAAACTTTGTAATTTTAGAGAATGGTATTGGAACTACAAGTTAAGCAGTAGCTGAATAATGGCCCTTCAAATGTGTCCACATGCTAATCCCCAGAACCTGTGAATGTTACAATGAATCGCTATTCTTTCTTTCTTTATTTATTTACTTACTTACTTACTTACTTATTTTTGGCTGCATTGGGTCTTCGTTGTTGCACGCGGGCTTCCTCTAGTTGCGGTGAGCGGGGGCTACTCTTCGTTGCGGTGCGTGGGCTTCTCAGTGCGGTGGCTTCTCTTGTTGTGGAGCATGGGCTCTAGGCGCGCGAGCTTCAGTAGTTACAGCACGCAGGCTCAGTAGTTGTGGCTCACGGACTCTCGAGTGCAGGCTCAGTAGTTGTGGCACACAGCTTAGTTGCTCCACGGCATGTGGGATCTTCCCAGACCAGGGCTAGAACCCGTGTCCCCTGCATTGGCAGGTGGATTCTTAACCACTGCGCCACCAGGGAAGCCCGCTATTCTTTTTTTTTTTTTAAAAATCCAAAATGTTCAGAAGAAAACAATCCACAAACAATATGAAATACAATGGAACTTCTCTACCTTTCATATGTATACATGCACATGCCTTAAAAATCATATCTAAGTTACAACATACCTAATCTTTCTTATTTAGATAGTTTTTCATCAGGTTAAAATATCTCGGTTAGTCCCAAGTTGTTTCTTTTTGATTTTAAAACAAGATAGGACACGGGCCTTAGCCATGTTTCGTTTTTAATCCTTTACTAAACAATTTTCTGTGTTTGACAGCTTTAAGTGTCATGTTTTTGTGCTGGATTATATCTTGCCTATTGTCAACTCAGCATCATCATGGCGCTTTTGTAGTCTCCACTATTTGACAAGGGGAAACCGTAAGTAAATTTTCTAGAATCCCTTTCCCTCTATGTCTCAGGGTTGTTTCGGCCAATTTGGGGGTTGAAGAGAAGGACAGGCCATTAGTCTCCATAGCAGTTGCAGCAGCTCCTGAGTGAACTCCTCCCGTGAATCACCTGCTTAGGTTCACAGATGATCAGCAATGACTTCCCTCCCATCCAATGTTCTGATTTCATGAACTCCAACAGTAGTTTCCCTGACCTCTCTGTCTTCAGTCCTTCCAATGGTTGTACAACCCTATAATTCCCTGACTTGAATCTCTTCCAACTTGCAAAACCTGGAGTGGCTCCTGCTTTCCTGATGAAACCCTGACTAATACACACATTTACTGTTTTTATTAACCCTGTTAGATCATGTTGTGTTGCTATTTGAATAACAAAGCAGCTGGATCAAGCAGTGAGTGGTATAACTCAACACTGCATTAATACTTATGTAAGGGACTTCCCTGGTGGTGCAGTGGTTAAGAATCCGCCTGCCAATGCAGGGGACACGGGTTTGAGCCCTGGTCCGGGAAGATCCCACATGCCGCGGAGCAACTAAGCCCGTGAGCCACAACTACTGAGCCTGCTCTCTAGAGCCCGCAAGCCACAACTACTGAAGCCTGCGCATCTAGAGCCTGTGCTCCACAACAAGAGAAGCCACCGCAATGAGAAGCCCGCGTACCGCAACGAAGAGTAGCCCCCGCTCGCTGCAACTAGAGAAAGCCCGCGTGCAGCAACGAAGACCCAATGCAGCCAAAAACAAACAAACAAACATTTAATTAATTAATTAAAAAAATTACTTATGTAAGGGGAAATCATAGAAAGTAGCAGTCAATCCTAACGCGGGCTCTGCAACCAATTAGCTGCATACCATTAGGTACATCACTTCATCACCACAGACATCAGTTTCCTCAACTGTGGGGAAGGGGCAAGCACAGATTATCTTAAGGGTCATTTGAAGTTCAAATACAGTGGGCCCTCTGTATCCATGGGTTCGGTATCCTGTGGATATCAATCCACACACAGTCGGTTGAAACCACAGATGACAAACCCGCGGATACAGAGGGCTGACTGTATTTGGACTTCATAACAATATGTGCCTGGCTTGAATTTTACCTCAGTTTACCCTAAGATTGTTATAGTTGTTTTAGCCAGCTTGTTTACACAGTCTTAGGAAAATCTTGATAGTTTTACAATATATTCTATAGGACATTTTTAGTTGTCACACAGAAATTTACTAAAAAATTCCTGCAGTAAAGGAAGAAAATATTAATCAGCAAGAAGATTTAAATTCATTTGCTCGAAATCATACCTTATGTGTAACACGTAAACACACACACACAGGAAACATTTTGAATTACTTGATATATCAAGATTCTCCTCCCAAAAAATCTTTGGATTAAAGTATCCTAAGATGCATGTGTTTATTTTCTCAGCCAAATCTGCATTTCTTTAAGGGAATAATTGATGACTTTTTAATAGTATAATATCAGAGCAGTTTTAAGATGATGAATACGTCCAAATCTATTTTCTTTGGAGCACTGACATGCAACTCACAGACAGGCACAGATACGGTGTGTAGCTTGATTCCATGGCTTTTGCAGAGCTCCTGGAGCTATGGGGTAAATATCAAGGAGCCAGGTGAATACAACTCCGGGTGCCTACTTTTAAAATACTTCCATTGATCCCTTAATATAAACACAATGGGAACTCTGTACATACTGTCTTATCTTCCAAAATTTCAAAAATATTGGTCTATAATTTCTCAGAGAGTACTAAAGAAACTAGAATACTGAGTGGACGGGGAGTGAAGATCAGAAGCTAGAGGTTATGTTCAAGACATTACTCAAGCTGTAAGTCAGGGGCTTCCCTGGTGGCGCAGTGGTTGAGAATCTGCCTGCCAATGCAGGGGATACGGGTTCGAGCCCTGGTCTGGGAAGATCCCACATGCTGCGGAGCAACTAGGCCCGTGAGCCACAATTACTGAGCCTGCGCGTCTGGAGCCTGTGCTCCGCAACAAGAGAGGCCGCGATAGTGAGAGGCCCGCGCACCGCGATGAAGAGTGGCCCCCGCTTGCCGCAACTAGAGAAAGCCCTCGCACAGAAACGAAGACCCAACACAGCCATAAATAAATAAATAATTAATTAATTAATTAATTAATTTAAAAAAAAAACTGTAAGTCAGAAGAAATTTTGTCTTATTTAGCTCAGGAACTTAAAGGTAAATCTTGTAATCACTTAAAAATTCCATGAGACTTTGAAAGTTAACCTATTTAACATACAAAATTTATGAGAATCAAGTTATAAATCATTAGCCCTACATCATATGAGAAACAATAAACCTCAACTAGGGCTCAGAAATTCTCAGGCCTTAACCAACTTTCAGAGTCCAAGATGAAATCACATTTGATGTATCTGTGACCGTATATTCCCATGTAAAATACAACTACTGTAATAAACAAAATTCTTATTCTTGACTGCTCATTTGGTAAAATTATTTTACAGAAATATGCCAACTCTTACTGCCAGTTTTATAAGACAGAAAACTTATTTGGTATTAACCAATGTCTTTCTATGCCTATAATTTGGTTATGCCACAAACTTAACACTCCTTTAGCTTTGTTACCGTTGTTTGTCCAAATAATATTAATCATCCTTCTTTAAAATGTAGACTTTTAAGGTTCCATGTCCAAAAACAAGCCTTCCCCAAATAGCAATCCCCCTTATTCTGCAAGTTTTATAAATCCAAAATTAGGCTAATTAGTTCTAAACAGGTATAAACTTTTCTTTCACAAACCTTTCCCATTTTTGAAAGTCAACCTCCCCTCACAAAACCTGATTTTAAGCTTGCTGATATGACTAAGCTATGCCTCTGGAATCATGATTTATCTTCCTACCATTTGATTTGTAATTTAGGTGTCAGCAGTTGAAATCATGATCAAAAGTGAAAAGGTGCCTAGAGCTTTCAGGCAGTCATGATAATTATGTACATTACTAAACTGCTCAATCATATCTAGACCAACAATCCTGTCACCATTTACAACTCCAATGATCTTAAAACTCTCCCCACTGAAAGAGAAAATTGCTTGGCAGTAAATGACATGTCCATCATCCAGTTATATGTCAGTTCAACATTACGAAAAGGTCATCTTCTAGAGGAGGCTTAGCAGAAACCTCTCTGGTGAAGATTAATTATTTAGCTACCTGCCTGAATCCTAAGATAAAGTGACTAGTAATGCGCGCTTGGGAAAAAAGTCACAACACTGACAAGGATATTCAAAACAGTACCAAAAATGGACCCCAAACCTTTTCCAGTTTGTGTATTCTGGTTTAAGACCACATATCTCCTGTTTCACAGTAAACTAGACATTTACATATCTTTATTTATCCTGCGCTTGGTGTGACTGGTACAATTGGTTTAGAGATGTCTCTAAGCACATTATACATTATGTGGATTCTGCTAATAGTCTATTAGTGTTGTTCTGGGAGATGATGGCAACTTGCTATTCTCTCAGCTTCTAAACACTCTCCTACCCATCATTTTGAAAGGTCTGCCTGATATATGGGTGACCCACTGCAAATAAACTGATATTGGGAGGTCATAGTTTACAGTGTATGAAATCCAGTATCTAAGGTCTTAGAAGTGACAGAGTGGGAGGATATAAGGTCATAAGAAAAACTTGATTTTTTTCTGTCTTCCTTACACAATCGCTATTTATAATACAGTTCTAGAAATATCACTGAGTATATATAAAGAACAGTGATCTCTTTATCATCATAATTCCAGAAAAGAGTTTTTAAGTTTCACGAAGAGCTATCTGATCAAATTCCATATATGTGTAACCGAATAAATGTCTCTGCATTATCTTAAGTTTACACATCAAATACTTTTATTGAGCACCAAATATGTATCAGATACAGTGCTAAACACTTTACTAGTATTATCAACAATGGTATGAGAGATGTATTATTATTGTTCTTACTTCACATGTAAGAGAACTGTGGACTCTAAAGTCTAAATAACTTTTCCAAAGCTTCACAACTAGTGGAGGAGCAGAGCTTCAAATTTAGGTTTTCTTTTGAACTTAGAGCTCTGGGCTAATTTTGAAAAAGATAACATTTGTCCTTAAGCTCACTAGTTTTTTCTTCAGTATCTTCCATCATCCTCTAGCCCAACAAGTGACCCCTCTATTCCCGTAATACTTTTTCTCCATTCAGCACTCACAATCTCTCTTCTTTCCTTCCTATCAAAACTTCCCCAAACATAAAGAATCACTCTTCCAACAAGTATCTGCATGTTAAAGAGGGGGTAACTGTTTGGCCTGAAGAATAAAGGTGTAATATTAGAACTCCAGTCATTGTTAAGCCTGTGTAACAGGCCATGATCAAAGGTGAGGAAGACTTCCCTGGAGTTCATTAGATAATATCAGGTAGCCCATGACTTGAACAGGAGACAAACCTAATGTAATGTACCACAATACTATTTCTTTGACAAGGTTCTCAAGAAAGTCATTTCCAGTATCAGGAAAACACTGGAGGATTAGATAGCAAAAGACGGGGTCCACGGAGAGGAAACTATAGCTATCTGATCTTGGATTCCTATCTACTGTGCTGGAAATTAACTCCACAGAATATAACTTCAACTCACAGAGATGTCACATTTGAAAATTCAGTTGGAAAACTATCATTCCCCTAATTTCAGGAACTTAGTTAAAACTGGGTCTTAAATAAACATGAGATAAGGCAGGGCAGGATGGTGGTTGGCAAGCAAATCTATGGTTCACAGATAAAAGAATGGAAGTGAAGTCCTAAGAGCAAAACCTGCCAAAGGATCCTGGATGTTAGACCAAACTTTAAGATGTGGCCTACATATGCTGAGAGGCAGACTGCATGGGCTGAGGGATGCATCCAACCACTGGTGTTGGCCAAGAGGACACAGAAAGAATTATGGCTGAAGATAATGGTTCATGAGTCATCTTTCAGAGGCCTGAGGGGTAGACAGCAGGACACAAGCAAAAGTCTGGTGCCAGTGTAAATGATCCAGCACACAAATAAGGCAACAAGACATGAAGCAACTCTAGACTAGGGCCTGGCAACTGTGTCCACTGATCTGAGAAGCAGCTGGTTTCAATAACCACTGCCTGGTGGAGGATATCTATTATTTCAAGGACGGGATTGTATAACCTCTTTACTGGCTTTGGGTCACTTTTGTGGTTTGAGTGAAACAGCATTTGGTGGCAGCTTTACCCATTCCCCACAAAGGATATAAGATTCTACAATAACTGGCAATTTCAGTTGAGGACCAGTACCTCAAAGAAGACTTTCTGTGAAATGAATTATCTCAACTAAAGGGAAAAAATAAAACACAGTCAACAGGAGACAGGATTTCAAATGGATTGGAAACACTGCAGCCAAGGAAGGCAGTTGGGGGGTGGGGGGGAAGCTATGACACTGGAGAAACACTTGTAAAGATCATACATATCCCAAACAGGACCACTAAAAGAATGAGATTTAATCATAAGATTATACAATGTTCTCCCTCTCCCTTTCCACTCCACCATGCCACCAGGGTCGAGTCTAACAACAGTAGATAACAACTGAAAGAGCTGCAAGATATAGACTCTTCCTGAAGAGTAGTACTTAGAGAAAACTAATGGCAAGAGAGGGGGAAAAAAAAAAAAAGCAAGGACACTAGATGAATTTAGAGCCGCTGGCATCTACAGCTACAGCTAATATCACACACACACCAACTACTACCCAGATTAACATAAATCATCATACTAGAAGGCCATTTATCTTAGTTCCTAGTACCTTATACAGCATATCTAGCTTTCACCAAAAATTTACAAGGCCTCCAGGAGGCAAGAAAGAAACCCAGTCTGAAGACACAAAGCAAAGATCAGTATGGGATTCGGAGATGACACATATGTTGGAATTATCAGAGGAGGAGTTTAAAATAACTATGATTAATATGTTAAGGTCTCTAAATAACAGAGTAGACAAAGGCAAGAACATATGAGTAACGGATAATGTAAGTACTGAGATGTAAACTCTAAGAAATAATCAAATGAAAGTACTAGAAATCAAAAACACTGTAACAGAAATGAAAAGTGTCTTTAACAAGCTCAAGAGCAGGGTTGACAAAGCCAAAAAGAATCATTAGACTTGAATATAGGACCATAGAAACTTCCCAAACTAAAATGCAAAGAGAAGAAATATGAAACAAATAGAACGTCCAAGAACCACGGGACATTTCAACACGGGTAACATATAACTGAATTAACAGAAGGAAAAGAGAGGATGGAGCAGAATAAATATTTGAGCTAATAATGGACAAGAATTATCCTAAATTAATGACAGACACCAAATCAGAGGTCCAGGAAGCTCAGTGAACACCAAAAAATTATCAAAAAAGCTACAACTAGGTGTATCATATTCAAACTGCAGAAAACCAAAGACAAAGAGAAATCTCGAAAGAAGCCATGATGGGGAGAAGCGGGGAATTCCTCATAGGAAAATGGAGGAGAATTACAGGAGACTTCTCACCAAAACCATGCAAACAAGAGAGTGTAGTAAAATATTTAAGGGGATGAAAGAAAAAAAAACCAACACCATTCTAGAATTCATTATCCAGTGAAATTACACTTCAAAACTGAATGAGAAATAAAGTCTTTCTCTGACAGACAAAACCTGCAAGACATTCCCTGTAAGAAATACTAAAAGAAGTTTTTCAGGCAGAAGTAAAATCACGTAGGTCAGAAACTTGGTTCTACATGAAGAAAGGAAGAGCATCAGAGGAGGACTAATGAAGGTAAAATAAAATATTGTATTTTTCTTATTACAATTTGATCTAAAGTGTTAACTGTCTAAATTAATAATAGTAACAAGGTACTGAGTGATTATAACATGAGGATAAGTGAAATGAATGACATCAATGTTACAAGGGACAAAAGGGGAGAATTGGGAGATGTAAAGCACCAAAACTACATATGAAGAAGTGCTAGTGTTATCTGATGGTAGACTTAAGTTAGATAAAAATGTATATTTCAAAACCTAGAGCAACAACTAAGTTTTTTAAAAGAAGTATAATTGATATGCTGAGGAGATAAAATGGATCACATAAGTGCTCAATTAAAACCAAAAAAGCAGAAAAAGAGGAGAAATGAAGAGAAAGAACAAATGCAACAAATAGAAACCGGTTACAAATAAGTGGATATTAACCCAACCTTTTCAATAATCACATTAAATATGAATAGGCTAAATACAACATTTAAAAATAGACATTGTTAGAGTGGATTTAAAAAAAAACAAGACACAAATATCATATATGTTATCTACAAACAACCCACCTTAATCATAAAGACTCATAAAGGTTACAAGTACAAGGATGAAGAAAGATATACCATGCTAACAGTAATCAAAAGAAAGTTCCAATTCTGTGACGACAGTATGAGGAGCTTTGTAGAGCATTCTCCAGTGAAACAAGCACAATTGGTAAAAAATTATTTTTAAAAAACACATTTAAAGTATCTGAAAATAGTCCTAAGGAATACAGCAAATGAAGAAACATTATTCATGAAAATATACTATGACTCAGTAAAGACAGCCAGAGTAAATGGCATTTGAACCACGACCTGCTCCCTCCCTCCCACAACTCACCTTTGCTGGCTCAGCTAGAGAGAGAAGCTCCATTCTAGGTGGGTGTGAATAAGAAGAGAATGCTCCCTCCCTGCTCAGTTCCCAATCTAGGGTTACCATATCTCACTGGGAGGGGAAGGCCGCCAGCATTTCTCATTCCTTCCAATTCCAAGATGAAGAGTTTAAATTGCTTGTTAGTCCAACTGAGAAGTCAGGGTAATCCTTCCACTCACTCACCTCCCCTTATTGGATAGAAGTTCAACTCCAAGTGCAAGAGATAAAGAATACTGATGTCCTGATCATCCTTGCCCCAGCTCATTCCGCACACTGGGAGAGGCAAAGCAAGAGCATCAGAAACTACTTCTCTGCTCAGTACTTGGAAAGAAAGCTGGATTTTTATTTTTTTAAATTGTATTGTATTAATTTCAGGTAATGCAGACTTCCAAATGTAGAAAATTATGAGTAATATACAGGTGTACTGTTTAATGATAAAGGGGTCAAGCTCTCAAGAAGACATTACAATCCTAAACACATCTGCACCTAACAACAGAGCATCAAAATACATGAGTCAAAAACTGATGGAACTAAAAGAAAAAAATAAACAAATCCACTATTACATTTGGAGACTTTGACACCCCGTATGTCAGTAAATAATAGATCAATGAAGCAAAAAACCAGTAAGGGTATATATGACTTGAATCACACCATCATTTTGGTCTCATTGACATTACAGAATACTCCATCCAACAACAGCAGAATACACATTTGTCTCAAGCTCACATGGAACATTCACCAAGACAGACCACATTCTGAGTAACAAAACACACCTTAACAAATTTAAAAGAATAGAAATCACTCAATGTATTATCTCAGACCATAATGGAATTAAACTAGAAATCAACAACAGAAAGATAGCTGGAAAATACCCCCAAATATTTTGAAATTAAATACCACACTTATGAATAATCCATGATCAAAGAAAAAGTCTCAAGAAAAATTTTAAAATATTTTGAACTAAATGATAATGAAAATATCACTTTTCAAAATGTGTGGGATGACCGTATGCTAACACATATATATGGAATCTGAAAAAAAAAGGGCCATGAAGAACTTAGGGGCAAGACGGGAATAAAGACGCAGACCTACTAGAGAATGGACTTGAGGATACGGGAAGGGGGAAGTAAGCTGGGACGAAGTGAGAGAGTGGCATGGACATATATACACTACCAAACATAAAATAGATAGCTAGTGGGAAGCAGCCGCATAGCACAGGGAGATCAGCTCGGTGCTTTGTGACCACCTAGAGGGGTGAGATAGGGAGGGTGGGAGGGAGGGAGACGCAAGAGGGAAGAGATATGGGGATATATGTATATGTATAGCTGATTCACTTTGTTATAAAGCAGAAACTAACACACCATTGTAAAGCAATTATACTCCAATAAAGATGTTAAAAAAAAATTTGTGGGATGATGCAATGAAAGCAGTGCTTAGAGGGAAAATAAGAGCACAAGATGCATGTATTAGAAAATAAGATCTAAAATCAATTAAAATGGCCTTGGATTTTTTCAATGAAATTTACAATGAAGAAAAATGTCATTGTTAATGTCATTGATATTTATTGAAGATCTTTCATATGCCTGGCATTGTTCTAGGTGCTGGGGCTATAGGAGTGAACAAGGATGGAAAACCCCTGCTATAACCTAGCTTACATTCTAATGGGGACAGTCAAAAGCTAAACGAGTAAATGAGTAAAGAAAGTACATTTAGAGGGCCAAGGGTGATGTAAAGAAAATTGACCTGGGTAATGTGACAAGTGTTGGGGGGAAAAGGAAACACTTGGTTGTGTGACTGGGATAACTGTATCTGAGGATATGACATTCAACAGAGACTTTCAAGACTGTTAATGACAGTCTATGTACAGTATTAGCCTTAAGCCTTTCTTTCAAACTGCTGAGTTTCTTTTTAACCTTAGGGAATATGTTTGTCTTTAATTTTTTTCACTTTCCATGTTATGAATATATATCTATTATACACATTGAGGTTTATATATATTTAACCATATTTGATTATAGGCAAATTCTAAAAGCAGGCACTTCTATATTTGCCTAAGCAAATCAAGGTATGTATGCAATTAAAGAACAGATAAGAGCTTTTTTAAAAAGAAAAAAATTACTAGTATCAGAGAGATATGTATTTTAACAACTTGAAATTTGACATTTTAATTACAACAAACAAAAAAATAGTCAAGACATATTCCAAATCTTTTCTATTCAAGAGAAGAAAATGGTAATAAGGATCCAAAAATATGTGGTTAAGTTTGCCCAAAATTATATCTTTCGCAAAACCCAGAGGGTTGACACTTTAAAATTATTTATCAGAGAATGATGCCATTGGCAAATCAATATGATTGAATTAAAAAGCAAGGTTAATCTAGGCATTTTCTGATTTCTGAAATTCAGTTAGGTGCTTGCTTAAACAATCTGTACTAACAGGTTGTTTCATTTTGTGTGGACAAAACTAATGAAAACTAAATAGATGCGCACACAAGTATTTTCTTTATTTATGAATTTTTGTGCAATAGCTATATCATTGCTGATCTCTGTAATTCAAATATGCCACTTAGGCAACAATTACTTTTTTCCCTGGCATTCTGCAGAAGGAGTAATGCACAAAGATTGGTCTCTAACCCAGGGCTGTGACCTCTTTTTATGCCACACGGAATTCTCCTAAACAGTTCCTATAAAGAGAACCACACTATCTCTGATGGTCCAACCTAACAGGCCACACAATCAGCTGAACAACTTGAAGTAAATTATTTCACCTCACATGACGGAGTTACAGCAGATGACTTCTGACATTCTGGGCTTCAAAATTATTTTGTTCAACATTGTTCTTAAGAGAATTCTTAGTATGTTTCTGATCCTCTTTCAGCTGTAGTCATCTTAAGCCTTGCATATCTCAGCCCCTGCTTTCACAGTGAGATGTCTGATTGCATTTGGTACCCAGGTGGGTATGAATATATTCTTAATCAGTGTATTCTTCACCTCGAGGCTTACTTTATTTATTTCTAATTATTGTATCCAGTTCAGCTTATTTTTTCATTCATCTCCTCAACTCGAGTAACCACACCATGTCTTTGCTCCTCTAGTCTGTCATGCAGCCTTTATCTGAACACGTAGCTCTACAGGGACGCCTAATTTCCAGGCTGCATCTTCCCACAGCCACCTACATCCCGATTTTAACCGTCTTCAGATTGAGAACATTGGCAGCAGTCTGCGCAAAATGAACAGGATTTTGACCATCATTACCACATATTTTCTATTTCCTTGCCAGGATAATTAATGCTTTACAACTTGTCAAAGGTGCATATTATTAATTACAATAGGCCACACCTTTTCTATGAGCTTCATTATAATATTGCCAGCTTTATTATTCATCAGTACATACCATATTCTGGTCTTATTTTATAGGCGCCCTGAGATTAACATGTATTTGCATAAAACTTACTGAATTAAATTGAGAGCCAGTTATCAGCCTTTTAAGTTGAAATAATTCAACTAACTTAAACCTCTACCGTAGTTTTAAATCACAACGTGTCAGTATGGTACATATGGTCGGCTATTATTTAAGCTCAAAATCTAAATAAAACAAGTTTATTTGGGCTTGAGGAAATTGTCATTTGTGCTTTTTTATTATCTGCACTTATGAAGAAGGCTGGTGATTAATTTCATAGTCTGAACATTTCTAACTTATGAGATTTGACCAGCTGATAGGAAAAAGGTAGGGTTTTTTTTTCCAAATGGCCATCTGTACCTATCAGAAATTTCACATCTAATTTCATTAGATGCAGGTGGCAGAAATAATTAACACAGCTCTTCATTACATAATAGATCTAATAGGACAGTGGGCATAAGGAATAGGGGTTTGTGCAATAAATTTCAATCAATTTGATATTAACTAGTTTTTTTCTAAAATAGTTTGAGCTCTATGCTTCTGTTCTTTTCACTTTTCCTTTTGGCCTACATACTCACCTTGAGATGTCTAATAGAGCATACTGACCTCCACAGGCATGTTACATACAGTAGAGGACTTAACATTTGCTGAAGAGTTGTACCAATATTGCAAATAAGACCTCAGGGCTGGCTCCCTCAGCCTCTGCCTTGCCACCATTCTCTACTTTTCTCTCACGTTCATTCACTGTTTATTGTTACTAATAGTTGTATATATGTCCCAATCCAATGGACATATATTCACCTCTATCGTCATCTTACTTCACTTCTCAGTTGTATTAAATACATTTAGTTTCATCTTCTTTAATCACTCTGGGCTTCCATGCAATCACTCAACTTTTCCCCTAACTTTTTTGCATCTCAGTTCCCTTTGCCAGCTCCTAAAATGTTGAAGCACCCCAGGCCCATCCCACAACCTCTATTTTTTTTTAACCTTTATTTTTTATATCTATTTATACTCAGCTTGAGAGATCTCATCCACGCAAATGGTTTTAAATACCATTCACATGCCAGTGACTCCTTCCACTTAGATACCCAGTCTTCACCTGTCCACTGATCTGACAGCAGACTCCTTGAAAAATCCACTTGAATTTTCAATGGGCATCTCAAATTTATCAGGTCTAAAACTGTAATCTCTCTACCCCTAATTGGCCACATCTCAGTAAAGCCCCACGATGAACTCAGTTTTCCCCAAAACTTAGAAGCCATCCATGGTTCTATTTCCAAACTGTCACCCAAACCAATCTTTCTCTCTCTATCTTCCATTTACCAACCTAGACCTAGCAACTGTGCTCTCTTGCTAGAAAGACTTCAGTAGCCTCTTACACCACAACGAAAGTAATCTTTAAAAAATGTGAATCAGATCTTATCATTCTTCCATTTACTAGACTCCAGTGGCTTCACATTACACTGAGAATAAAATGCAAGTTCCAAATCATGACCTACCATGTCATAGCTAATTCTCCAACATTTCCTTCCACTTCACCCCCCTAATTATTGCTCTAGAGCCTTTGAAAACTCCACTGTCTGCCTCACTGTATGAATCTTGGTCACAACCTGTCAGCCACAATGACCTTCATTCTATTTCTTATACGTGTCCTGTTTGCTCCTGCTGCATGTCTCTGTCATTCACTGTTCCTTCTGCTCGGGATGAACTTCTCCCAGATTCTTATGTAACAAGCTCTTTGTTTGTTAGCAAGTTTCAACTCAAATGATATCTCCTCAAAGAGACTTCTTCTGACCACTCTACCTGAAGTAGCTAGCTTTGTCAACCACTATCACGCTACCATGTTTTTATTTTATTCACAACATGAAGTATTACAAAATTATCTTGTTTATTCAAGCCCCCTAGGCTCTACTCTCCATGAGAAAAGCACCTATCATTTTATCCCCAGTGCCTACAACAGCAGCCAACGCATACCAGACAACTTAAAACGTTATATGTTGAATGGGTATGAAATGAAAAAAATTACTAGATATTCTACTTTTTGAAGAAGAAAACTATGTCGTATATTTTTTAATAACCCCCTGGCATGTTCTGTTAAACACACAACCCAAACGATCACTATAAAAGCAAATAGCTAGAAGACTTTAAGAACAGTTTGTACAACCTGATAGAAAATAGACTGACTCTTTTCATTTGCACTCCTCCAAATATTTTCTTCAAAAAAAAATACTTGTTTAGAATTTTTATCTCTATAATGACTTAGCAGGCTATTCGAGAGCAAAACAACACCAACTAAAATCATTCTACCCATTCATTCCCTAATGCTGAGAAAAAGCAACAATAGTGGAGAAAAAAACATCCTTCTCCTTCCACAAACAGTAACTGCAAAAGGTTACTATAACCTCTTTTTTGGTTACAAAGTGGGATAGAAATTTAAAACACCTCATATTTATTTGCTTCCAATGAATACCAAACTTTTTCAGAAAATATTTTACTTTTTCTTAATAAAAGCACATAGTTTGCTTAATATCCATTGCAATTCCAGTATATTATATAAATGTATAACTATATAATCACATAAATAATACTTAAAATATCTGTATGAAATAGTAGAACATGCATTTACATTCATATACAAAGGAAAACAGATTCTCATTAATGCTGTATGTATTAATGCAAGCTCACTTCTGTTTTTTATGTTTGTAATTCCCAGAGATGTAGTATCTAAATTAAATATAACCATGAGTTTGAATATAAGTTTTAACAATTTGTCATTGAACACTAATTTACAGATGGGGTGGCATAACCACATGGCAACATGAACTAAGCGTCTCATTTAAAATAATCTCAAACAGCATCTAGATACTTTCCTTAAATCAGAACATCTGGTTTTAACATCCTTTTTCCTAGTCTTGAACTTTTTCTCAAGGTTTCTTCACAACAGAAACATGTTTGATTTAAGCCATGTTGTCCACTGACATTTTCTATCCTCTTCTTCGTGATGCTACCTCATTCTACTGTGAGGAAAACTGGTTTGATTTTATGACCAAATTGTGTAATGGAAAGTATGGCACTAGGCACAGAAAGGAGTGGTTAGAAGACACGAGTCTCTATCATCATGAGTTACTCATTACTCTGCCTCAGAAGCTTTCCCTACCCTGTGCTCTCAGCAACCTCCTCCTCAGGACTCTTCTCCTCCCTTCCACCTAATGGAGAGTTTTCCTCTGGAGCTGTCAAGCATCATCAGAAGATTTGTAGAAAAGATAATCTGAGAGAGCTTTCCAGAAAACCTTCCAATTATGTCTAAGGAAGTGTCAATATGATTCTATTTTTCCCATTTATTGAACTAAACTATTTATTAAACAATAAATATTATAAAATGTAAATCAAATTCAGGATGATAAGAGAACTAATGGCATGTACCTATAAAGTTTAAATATTCTTCCTCAATTATACCAAGCCTGACTTCTTCAGGTTAGGATGATACAAGGTCTGCATAAGTTTCCAAGTTTCAGAGAAATCTATTTTTTAAGTCACGAAGGAACAGATTTGAAGAAGCATAAACAACATAAAACTAAAACCAAAGAATGTAATCAAAAATTAAAATAACTACACAAATAAAATTCATTATATGCAAGTTTCTATGTGAGGCATCAATTTAGTCAAGCATATGTTCTTGTCTAATTCAGAATATGTCAACAATGTAATCACTCAGGTGGTGATCATAGGAAAGAAAATGTGATAAATACTATTCTGTACCTGCCAGCTTTATTCAGAACACAAACATTAAACTGAAAAAGAATCCAGTATCACATGCAGGTAAAGCACAAGGGGATACAAGGTCATTAATAGTTTACTAATTCCATATTAAAGCAACAGAATGGATGTGGATTTAGGAACAATATGCAGAATTTGAGAAGGGTTTATATGTGAACCCAAAGCCTGAACCTTATCATTAGAGAATAAGTAAGTTAAACTTGAAAAAGTTCCCCTTAAACATACTAAGTACTGAAAGGAAGGGTGGACTAAACAAACAACCAACCCTCAAAATAATTTTAAAAACCAGCAAACAAAAAAGCTAAAGAAGCAAAATTATTGTTTTATCAACCCCATGCATACTACAGAATGAGACCCTCTCCAATTAGCTTCTGTAGACTGTCTCATCTCAGACAATTAGAGCTAGTTGCACAAAAATTGTCTCATTCAAAACATGCTTTGAGAGGTTTTACAAGATCCCAACGGAGCTTCCAAACTTGTTTTGTTTTCCTAATTGAAAACTTAGAAGGTAATAACCTCCTCTCAATTCAGAGAAAGCTGGAAACCCTAGGATACAAAGCAGTTTCCAAAGAAATTTAAAATAAAATCATGTATCATTAAAAATTGAACAAAACAAACCAAGCACGTCTCCCAAAGAAGCAAAAACATGCCTTTGAAACAAACAATAAGTCACCACTGTTCACTGCAGAGCGGCATGTCAGTTACAGAGTGGCAGAATGAACGTGAGAGTTGCCAAATTGAACTAATTCACGTTCTGAATTAAAATAAAACACCCTCAATGTCGTAGGCCACTTCTATTGCCCAGCATTCCTAGGGTTTGCTGTGATCTGTCTTGGGACACATGGAAACACTGAAAGCTGCTTTGGCTCATACTCCGCTCCTGGCAGGCACCTTTCCATGCAGGATTCCTTTCTTGCATCTAGTCCTCCTTCATGGAATGACCTACATACGCACACATGTGGCCAAAACTCCAAGGATAAGAAGGAGTAAAAAGCTGCACAATTTCCATTACAAGGAAGTAACTGAAAAGCTGCTCTTTCGAGCAAAAGAAATGCCACACCTCAAGATCCATTTCCCAGGGCAGCCTCAGTGCTTCTGGCTTCAGCTATTACAATTCCAGTAGGGAAGCACATACAATAACCATGAATAGTCAGGTCATCCTAACAGCTAAGGAAAAAATTTAATTCTTCCTTTCCAGAGAAATGATAACTCCGATAAAACTACTGATTTCATGTAAGTTAAAGTCATTCATATGCTCATGTAACAATCAGTCACAGAACGCTATGTGCAAGGCCCTGGGTAAGGGCTTGTAAAGGTTATGAAGTTAAACTATATAGACATCATTCTTCAAGGAGCTTCCCATATTGGAGAAGAGTTATGACACGCACATAAATTGCCACCGGAAAACAGAGTGTTGTGATGAGATTCCGTCGATGTGCTTAAATCCAGCAATCAAATACAAATATGTATCGAGCACTAATTATGCAATGACTCCTTTTAAGCACAGTGATTCTAAAAGACATATACATAAACATGTATAAGATATTTTTGCACTCAATGAGCTTATACTATTTAGTTGTGTAAACAAAACACAGAGGTTAAAAAGCACAGCAATCACATATCCTAATCATTTTTGAATCCTCAGCACGTGGCACATGGCGGTTCTTTGATAAATGTGTTTTGTGAATGAATAGGTAACTGTGTGTATATTTGTACATATACATGTGTGTATGTGAGCGTATGTGTATATGCATGTAGGTATGCATATGTCATATGTTACAATATATTTTAAAAGCCTGACACCTTTAAAAATGCCCCTTTGTGTTCATTTGAGGTAGTTCAATGAAATTAGCAAAGGAAGACTCATTGATACAATCCTCCACTAGAAACACACATGATAGAAGAAAGTCAAAAGAACTCTGAGGAGGAAATAGGTACTTTAGGAAGATGCTCTATATCAGGGGTCCCCAACCCTGATATCATTAGCAGAGAGGTTTGACTGCACAGAGACCATAATAAATCAATTGCTTACAGACTCTTATCAAAACCCTACCAGTGAGTGACAAGTGAAAACAAGCTCAGGGCTCCCACTGATTCTGCATTATGGTGAGTTGTATAATTATTTCATTATATATTACAATGTAATAATAATAGAAATAAAGTGCACAATAAATGTAATGCGCTTGAATCATCCCAAAACCATCCCCCCCACCCAGTCCGTGGAAAAACTGTCTTCCACGAAACTGGTCCCTGGTGCCAAAAAGGTTGGGGACTGCTGCTCTATGTGAGAGATCTACTACAAGAGAGGGGTTTAGTTCCAAAATGAGGTTTTGATGTCATATGTAGGGTGGGCCAGTCTGAACCCAAACCATGAAACGTACACCATATTGAAAACCTATATATTTATTCGTCCACTAAGAATACAGACTAGAAATACAAAATTAGCTATTAACTCTCAACGGAATTTTAAATTTAATAAAAGCAACTGGAATCACCTTCCACCTCTCTTTCTCTCCACTGTACAATCAGCCACTGGTTTTTATTAATTCTATATTGTACTAGCAATCAAACCCATCTCTTCCTTCCTATTCCTAATGCTACCACCTCAATTCACGACTTTCTCACCTGGACTACTGGCCCCATTTCCCACTCTCTGGTCTCAGAGCTCTTTCCAATCTATCTGGTCAGGCTAACCCTGTTACACACCTACTTAAATTTCTTCAGTGGTTCCTGATTTCCTACAAGATAATATTCACATTTCTTGTCATGTCATACAAAGTCCTTTGTGAAATGGCTCTTTTTCCACCTTTTCTCCTGACATACTCCCTCCTTCTTTCACCCATACTGTGCCCAAATGTACGTGTATTCCAACCATATTAAACTCTTTCATGTAAAAGCTACTCTAATGTACTTCTGTGATAGACAAAATAATGGTTCCCAAAGGTTCCCATGTCCTAATTCCTGGAACCTGTGAATATGTTACCTTACATGGCAAAAGAGACTTTGCAGATGTGATTAAAGATCTTGAGGCAAAGAGATTATTCTCGATTAACCATATAGACCCTAAATGTAATCACAAAGGTCCTTGTAAGAGACAAAGAGAAGAGTCAGAATCAGAGATATGACAACGGAAGTAGAGGTCAGAGAGAGAGTTTGGAAGATGCTATGCCACTGGATTTGAGTTCAGGAAGGAGCCACAAGCCAAGGAATGCAGATAGCTTCTAGAAGCTAGAGAAGACAAGGAAAAAGGTTCTCTCCTGGAGCCTCCTGAAGGAATACAGCCTTGCTGACACCTTGATTGATTTTAGGACTTTATTTTAGGACTTCTGCCCTCGAGGACTGTAATATAATAAACCTGTGTTGTTTCAAGCCACTAAGTTTGTGGTAGTTTTTACAGCATCAATAGTACACTACACTTGTATGTCTCATATCACTTATTTTTTTGCAAGATCTTTAACAACAGAGAGAGTAGATTGTTCATCTTTTTAATCCTCTGAATAATTCAAATTGCTTGTTTATAGTATGCTTTGTTTGAAAAATATTTGCTAAGTATAAAAGAGTAACTATAACTGACTAGTGAATATGAAAGGACAATGCCTATAGCACCACCAGTTCCAAAGTTATGACAGCTACATGGGTTTTATAATGTGAAAAAGCATGCAGCTACAAAAATAAGCACTCCATATGCTTCCAAAACCATAATCACCAAAGCTATGTGGGAACTGTATCAACAATTTTCAGAATATAATTCATGGATGTGGAAAATGAAGAATGAAGTGATCAAACCTAACAAAGATAAAGCATTTCACATTCTTTTACTAAAGCTTCCTATAATTTTGTTCTTAAAGGAACAAAGGAATCCAAAAGTCCAATTCTACAGTTATCTAAGCATTTTAACCTCTGATGTCAGAGGTTAAATGGCAGATGTCAGTCAATGTTATTTGAGCACGTAGTACAGTAGGAACTCAATAAATGTTTGTTAACAACTGTAAGCAGAACCTATTACTTTGTCTTTTGGGAAGATGAAGGGGCTTCAACATTAGGTCAGAAATGCATAAAACTCTAAAAGAAACTAACAGGCAAATACAGCTGTATGCATTATATATATAAATACTCATAAATAGAAGCAGAAATTCTCTTCAAAGTTTTTTAGTGTGTTAGTATTTGTCTGTGTGTGTGTGTGTGTGTGTGTGTGGGTGTGTGTGTAATATATGCCTTTAATTTGAAAATATATTTATAATAGCTAAAGCCCTTTGGAAACTTTTTTTAAATACAAAACATTGCCAACCAAGAATTTCCTTTCAAATTGGACCCCATTCTCTTGGGATATGCAGGTAAGAGCCATTGCTTTTTCAAGTTAACTTTCCCTGATGACTAATGCTTTATATTAGCTTGACCATCTCGGACCCCTCAACTTCCTCTTCCAGGCCCAGACCTCTAGACCAGCAGGAAAATCTAAGTGGTTTATCATACATTCATCCTTCCATGTTCTTATTATCCTGTTCTTATCCTACCAGTAGCTCTTACCTAGTGAACAAATGATAAATCTTTACTGACTTTTCTTCCTTTTGATACCTGAATCATTACAATAAAGAGACCTTAATGGCAGCAACATATGTTTTAAAAATAATTTTTAAAATACTTTATAGTATGAATGCACTTGTTTGCATAATTTAAACTCTGATAATACAGAGCTACAGACTGATACGATGATATCGTTAAAAATATAATTTTTTTGTCTCCTTAAATCTCAGTGAAAATTTCTATTAAAAATATCTAAAAAAAGAACAGAAATCTATATACTTTTTTTAAACGTAAGGCAGTAAATTGGAAAAAAATGTTTGGAAAATATTAGGGTCAATTAAAATAATTTCTGAACAATAATTCATTAGAAGTTTTCTTCTCATGTTTGTTTTCTCTGTTCTTTCTGTGATAATTACTGAATTTTCACCAACTCTGAAAAGCCACCAGATGGCACTGGAGAGTCCAATTACTTTACAGGACACATTTACAGGAAAAACTGGAAGAATCGTCTTTTCAAGTTGAAGTTGTCTTTTTTTCTAATATGAAAATATACTGAAGAAAAAATATTAATTTGTCAGAATATTAAATCTTTTCTTATCATTGATAACAATAATTTTTCTTTATCATTCACAACATATTCATATCATATGTGAAATACAAAGTAACTGGAACATACTTTTAGGAATCAAAGTAAAATACCAATGATAGAACTTCACTGAAATCAAGGTAGCAATACTAATAGGAAAATATTTTACTAGTTTGTAAAACATAAATGATCAGTGAATAGTGTTTAGGATACCCGCAAGAGCCTTACACACACTTTTTAAAGAAATCTTTATGTATAACCTCAGAGATTTTAAAGTTTACCAAAGTTATTCATTGTCATTGCTTTAAGGCAACATTTTCCATGCAATGCAGCACTCTAGATGTCTTAAGAGACTACAACTCTACAAAAGGAAATTTGCCATAAGTAAGCAAAAATAGGCTAAAACATGGCTTAGTATTTTGAACTGCCAAACCTAATTTCACTTAGACATATCACCACCTGCAAGGAAAAGTACCTTATTTTTACTTGAGCTTTGTAACTATATAGCATGTGCTTTCTAACAAGACAAAAATCATAATTTCTTCCTTAATCGAACCTCTGTTTTAAACTGATTACACCCTCTGCTCTGTAGCTTTAAGAAAACTGTGTAGCGTGAAGTTAAATGTAGCCACCTATTTCTGGCTACAGACACTGCCCATCTAAATTTGTTTGATCAATGTGCAAAAATGTAAACAATGTTACAGAAAATAGGTACCATTTTATGTACTGAGTATGCATTCATGGTGTTCAATAAATGCTTGTGAAATGAACAAAAGGATAAACTTCTATTTCCACTGATGATGTTGCAGTTCAAAACTTTAACTTTATGAAAACGGAAACCGAGGTCCCGAGAGGTTCAAGGACTTGTCCCAGTCAGCAAGGCTTACTAGGGTTTGGATTGAAATCCAAGTTTCTTAAGTTCCAACTCTGCAGGTTTAATAATATTCACCAGAACAACCTAAATCACTTCTGTAAAAATAACTCAAAGCATGTGTTTTTAGTGATCATTGCTGTAGACAAAAGTTGGCATGTCAATATTAGTTTTATGTAGAAATGTTCTGCAATAGTCAGCATGATTAACCATGGAAAATTTTAATACACTTGTAAGCCACCTTTCCCACCTGTTTGTATGAAATGAGGGAATGAAAATTGAATCAGTATTATCCTACCTTCAGGAGATTAGTCTATGCAAACATATTTTAAATCTAGGTCAAAGAATTTTTGATTGGAGAAAATTTTATCCTTTCTATAGTACAATGAAGATCTTGGTCTTATTATCATGACCAAGAGCTTTATACTTGTTGTACCTAAATAGAAAAAAATAACAAAAGTAATAATTTCTAAGAGTTAAACTTTACAAAATAAACAGCCCTTATATCAATGATATACTGATTTTGTGTAATATTTACACATATATTTTTTAATCTGACATCTTCTTTCAGATCACAAGACGAGATCATCCTGGATTATCCAAGTAGACCCTAAATCTAATGACAAGTGTCCTTATGAGAGAAAGGCAGAGGGAGACTAGAGACATAGAGGAGAAGGCCATGTAAAGATGGAAGCAGAGACTGGAATGAAGCAGATACAAACCAAGGAACCACCAGAAGGTGGAAGAGACGTGGAAGGATTCTCCTATAGCGCCTTCAGAGGGAATTTGGCCTTGTTGAGACCTTGATTTCGGACTTCTGGCCTCCAGAACTGTGAGAATAGATTTCTGTTGTTTTAAGTCCCCCAGCTTGTGGTAATTTGTTACAGCAGCCATAAGAAACTAATACATTTCCAGACCAATCAATCCATCAGCTTATTATTTCCAATGATTGCCACAGCTCATACGCTCCAAACTGAACTCACTCCATCTCCTATCCCTGAAAAAACTCTCCTTCCTCCCCTCTCTGTAATTGATGACGCCATCAATATAACTTCTCCTCAAATTATTTCACAACCCAACTCCAAATATTCACTAGACCCCATTTATTCTTCTTCAAAAACATGTTTTCAGCCCCTGTGACTGTTTGTTTTTCAGGCCCTTAGTATAGTGGAACATCATTTTTATTGAGTCCCTGACCGTCACTCTGGAATCCCATTACAGTCTTTCCTACAGGGACTATTATCTGTCCCAAAACAGATCTGACCATGTCACTCTCATGTGTGACCCTTTATAGCTTGATTGTCTGTGTTTCCTCCTCTGTAAAAGCAGCTTTACTGATGGACTGGTACAAATATTTGTATAGCACTATCAGATATATATCAAGGAGTTTCATCTTAATGGTGTATAGAAGACACCACAATAAGCAGATCTGCAAATCAGAGGCCCAACCTCAAAGACCAAATTTTCTACTAAAGGGATCTGCAAAGTAATTAAATAGCTCAGCCAAAACTTTTTGTTCTAGAAGATAAAACCCAAAATCCCTTGCAGTACATATGAAACCCATTATACTCTATGCCCCATCTACTTTCTGGGCTTCATCTTAGTCACAAAGACCTACCGACAGTCCCTTTATTTAAGTGGTTCTTCCAAGTTTCTGTTCTTTGAAGACCTTTAACATGATTGATGGCACTGCAATCCTCCTATTGCAGAATTATTTTCTCCATCTCTTTTTTTCAAACGTTCCACTTCTAGTCATCAAACTCAATGGATTCTAACTTTAAAGCTACTTTGTCTTCTGCCTTCCCTGTTCTCACTGCTGTTAGAGTCAGGAAGTCATTTTTGTGTCAAACATTTTTGGTCAAGAGGAAAGCAGACTCCTTTAGGATTCCACAAGGAAAAAGGGTTATTTCTGAAAGTGTATTTGTGGGGTGCAGATGAGTCTTAAAAGTTATCAAGATCCAAAGCTTCACTAGATTCTGTTTCTTCTCTTTCTCCTTCCCAGCCTCCCTCTTTCTTTCTGTTTTCTTTTCCCTTTTCCTCCTTTTCTCCCCAATTGCTTCTCTTTATCATAGACCACAGATCACACTGTCCCTTCAGCAAAAATTTGCAACTTCCCTTTCTTATCTCCCCCATTCCCATCTAATTCCTGATAGACCATTCTTTCTCTAACCTCTAGTCTAAATTCAGTAAGTTTGTTTGATTGACTGAGAAAATTATCAGTTGTGGTAGAGAGAATAATGCACCTCCCCAAAAATGTCCACATAATCCATGGAACATATAACTATGTTATATCACATGGCAAATGGGACTTTGCAGATTTGATTAAACTAAGCATCTTGAGATGGCAAGTTTTTCCTGGATTATCTAGGCAGGTCCAATGTAATCACAAGGGCCCTTCTAAGGGAAAGAGGGAGGCAGGAAAGTCAGAGCCAGAGAAAGAGATGTGATGACTGAAGCAGAGGTTGGAGTGATAGGGGACCATGAGCCAAGGAATGCAGGTAGTCATTAGAAGGTGGAAACGACACTGAAATAGATTTTCCTCTAGAGCCTGCACAAAGAACTCAGCCCTACCAATCTATTTCAGACATCTGATCTCCAGAACTAAAAGATGATAAATTTGTGTTGCTTTAAGCCACTAAATTTTTGGTAATTTGTTAAAGGAGCAATTGGATACTAACACAACAGTGTCCTAATTTCCAAGCCACCTCATGGATCACCCTCAAGCCTACAGTAGATGGCCCATGGATCAGGGGCTCAACCTCTGGTCCAGCAGTGGTCACCTCTGTGCTGTCTCTAGAATGAACATCAATTTTGTAACATGATTTAAAATGCCTACCACTGACTGACTCCTCACTGCTTCTGCCTCTCCTATACTTCTCCCTTTAAATATACAGAAGAATATACCTTTTACTATCCCCATGATACACTGTCCTACTGATATATTCATTAACTTGGGATATTCCCCTCCCCAATGAAATCCTACTCAACTTGCAAGATTCATCCATATTGACTTTTATCTTCTACATGTAAATTCACCATGAACCAGGCATCAGTCTCCACAATTGATGTTAATCTATGCCAACTCTATGTAAAAGTGTATTGACAACTAAAACTGAACAAGTAAGTTTACGGTGAAATTCTTAAGTATATCACATGATTATTAAACAAAGATACTGGATAATTTTATTGTATTTGTCAGGTGTAAGGTCCATTTGTTTGTTAGACTTATTCTAATTAAAAACATTTCAAATGAACATTAAAATTGTTCTAAATCTAATTGCAAAATTTATTTTAAAAAACAAGATAAATAGAAGAGAGGGATTTTTTTTCCCAAGAAAAAGTAAAGTGCACTTTTTTTAACTTCAAAAAGTAAGGGAAAAAAGCCTCAGAAGTTATCCCAAAGGAAAAATAGGAGAAATGTTTCGTACTTTTTGACATGTTTGACAAACTGGGAATAAACACTTGGTAACATAATAAAACGCAGATGCTGGGGGACTAGGTTGTCTCTTAATCATGTGGAATTAAGCTCATTGACATCCAGGAACACCCAAGAGAGCTGATATACATAAATCACATTGGCATGAGGTGGAAACACCCCACTAGACTTTCTCACTCCTATTCAGTTAAATCTCCCTCTCTTTATACAGTAGCATAATTTCTTTTACTTCAAGAAATGATGATCCAAAAATAACACATACAAAGATTAGAACCTAAACTGTGTCTTTGGTTATTTAACTACCCATATCTTTTACAAATTATCTGGGCTTACAGTTATGAGTCTGGGAAACCCTCAAGAGACTTGTTTTCCTCTTGCTGTCAGGAAGAATTGCATCTAAATCATTTTACACAAACAAGTGTCCATTGTCAATTTCTAGAATGAAGAGAAGATCAACTCCCTGTGGCAACCCTTTTACTCTCTAATAGCTGGCTGCTTTCGGTAGCTTTAATGATTCTTAAATACATTCTACAATAAGATGTAATCTTTGGTTTATATATTACAGTCACTTCCTCTTCTCCATATGCGCTAATAATTGTGAATACTTTTTTTTCTATTCTGAAGTCACTTGCTTACGTTTCATTTATCAGTAATCATGAACTACACCCTTTTTCATGGTGGTCTATGTTGAACAATACCATTAAAACGAAAACGTCTGCATGATTACTATACTTCTTTAAACCAGCAGTAAGTCTAGTAAAATTTCAATATAATAATATTTAAAGAATCATTTTCCTGTCCTTCTAACAGATTTTGAAGTGCATTTCAATCTCATGAAAACACTCATGATTTGCAAAGGTTCACTGTCTTCATATAAACCCTTAGCATATCTTAGACACTTTTTGCTTCAGTGGTCTCATATTATACATTATACTACTTTCTATTTAATAAAAAAACATTTTTTCTTAAATGTCTTTATTTTACCTTTATTTTTCTAATACTGATATAACCCAGGCTCAACATTAAAGCCACTCATTCATTCATTCATATAATCATTACTTCATTAAGACAGTTCCTTGAACCCTGACTCTGAAACACACATCATATTTGGCACTGTAGAGGTTATAAGCATACATAAATCATGGTTCTTGCACTTGTCATCTTATATTCTAGGGATGGATGTGAGAGCAGGGAGAAACAGACAAAAGGTCTAGATCTCTTCCTCTTCCCTAATCTCTACATCCAGGTCTCTCTAGCTTCATTTCTCTCCAGTGTCCCAAACTCTTACGCCAAACCACAACTCACACTTCAGTTACCCAAAAGTGCTATACTAATACTTTGTATGTATAGATTATTTCCCTGCCCCTGAATCCTATTCCAAACTGTCTTAGTTACACAAAAGAAAAATAAATATTTAAGAACAGTCATTATTAACAGAGGCCATACTATCCTCTTGGAATGACCTTGTAAAGAAATAGAATTTCATAGACTTTAACCCTTCAAGCAAAGTCATGGTAATATTTTTATAGTTAAAAACAAGTTCTACAAAGACACAATGGAAATACTGAAAACAGATTATTTCATTTGCAGACAAATACACTAATAAAGAAAATGGAGGGAGGGAGGGAGGAAAGAAGGAAGGGAGAGAGAGAGAGAAACAGACAAACCAACCAACAAGAACACTAAGTTAACCTTTCTAAACTGGTTGAGATACAAAGACCCTCCAAGCAAGAATTTGTTTTACATGTGGTTTCCGTACAGAATTCTACAAATGACAGCAACTCTGATTGCTACAATGCTTCACGCACTTGAGAAGAATGGGTAATATTGATAGTTTTTACCTCTTTCTTCAAATGCTGCTTATAAAAACTAAAAAGAAGGTAAAAAATTGTTCCAAGAGAAAAATCTGTTGTGTAAAAAAGGCTGAATATCTGCTCCCATAGATATTAAAGGCCTTGATTCTAAACGTATGCAAAACTTCAGAACATTACCTGAGAGACCAGACTAAATTCTTGACTGTTATAATGATATACATACATGAAGTGCTATTTAAAACAAAACATTAGAAAGTTCAAGTTTTAATATTTCAATCAAGAATGTTATGATACTATAATTGCCTTTTTATATTTAATTTGTTCCTTAAATTACTAGCAATGGGGGTGTAAGCCAGTGTGATAAAAATAATAGATTTCCAGCTTGTGTATGAAGAGCTCCTATTGCTTTCAAATTAGTTCTATTAATGAGAAGCAAATACCTACTTCTAAATTTTTATGGAATGACCATATGTGTTTACCTAAAGTAAACACCATACACAATTAACGTGCCTTAAAAAACTCAGTGTCACGGTAGGCGATATAATCATACTTAATATATTCTTGGTTATTAAAATAGCAAGTTCTGGTTTTCTAATGCTCACAGTGAATTAAAAATAATATTCTAGCAAAGACACATGAAAAACATTGGGTTTTGAATCATGTTTACTGAACTTTCAAAAAGGTTTACAAAATTGAAAATAAAAAAGAGAATTAAATAAGAAGAAAGAACAAGGATAAGTATCCCTCTTGGTTAATATGCAAGATCAAACATCAAAAATTGATTTTTATTCCCTGGCCTTGGTGCCTCTGGTTTTGTAGGTTGGGCTGCGCGTGAAGATTGAGCCATTAATCTTTTAAGGAGAAGATGCCGAGTGCACTCCTCTTCTACTTGATCTATGGAGATCAGTAATGACGCTCTTCAGTAAGCTACATATCTGCTTCTTTCAACAAAGGTGCCATGGTAACAGGCATCAGTTGAAATGAGTGCAAGCTATGAAAGTATATGGGTAAAGTAATATTATCTAAATTGCACACTTAATATTCAAAAATCAAACAAACTTCCATCCAGTGAGACCTTAACACAGATACTGGGGGAAGCTATCTTAATTCACATTATACAGAAAAGTAAACAAATCAAACACGCCACTAAATCTCAGTACCTGCCTTGTCATTTTTACATTATTATATATAAAACACATTCAGTTTTGGACGTATTAAATAGCTATGCAACAACTATATTCGTAAATAGAAGAGAACAAGGTCTGAGAACTTTTGCCAAACTTAGGGCAGCATTTTATTCCCACCCTCCTAAAGTAATCAGATCATTAAAATAAAAATTGAACTTGAGACAGGTCACTGAGTTTTCTCAGGTCTCTGGAGCAGGAGGAGATATGAATTTTCCAACTGTCCCACATTTCTAGCTTTGCTCCCATGTTTCTCAAATATACAAAGTTAAGTTCCAATTTAATAAAAATTTTCCCCAAAGTAGTATATAGAATGGACCTGTCACCAACTATTTGATGATGGAAAAAAAATCACATTTGCATTTTGATAAATAAAACATAGACTTAACATACACAAAAATTTTTAAAAATTATATAATAAAGTATGACAACCAGAAAACTGAAGTTTTTAAGACTCAATCAGTATTTCCATTTTGGAAAGTTTCATTTTGTTATAATACTTATACAGATGAGTGTTTCTCTTCTATGTGGCCAATACCTCAAAGATCCATGTTAAGTGCTTTTAATGTAAACTGCTATTCTAGAAAATATCGCTGTTGTAGAAAATATCGCAGCTTTCACCACAATTTACTTCCCCCTTCTACCTGCTCTAACTTCCATGGATATGCTATGCAAAAGCTACTACATCATAATCCTGCCCTAGGGCTTTCTCTCATTCAAAAATATCCACCAAGAGGAACAGACGAAATAAGTTGTAAACAAAGAAACACTATTCTTTTCATATTGCCTACAACCACATCAATGGCAGATACAACAACTATACAACAACCAAAAAGTTCTAGAGCCAATGGGCTCAGTCAAATTCCTTTTACTCTCATCCCTGTACCGTCATCCCCCTGAGCATGCACGAAGTACTTCCTAGTCCCTCCCCAGACTCTCTCCCAAGGCAGGGCTCATGACAGCAGACTGCTCCCTATCTCCCTTGCATGTGGCCCTTTTCATTATAGAATCAAATATGAGTTTGAAGCCTCTTAACCTAAGGGACTGAGAATGGTTGCTGCAGCCCCATCTCAGTCCTTTCATTCCTTCTCCATTCTGAATTCCAAAGATACTTTTGTTCATGCGATTCTTGATACCACAACACTCTGTAGCCTCTTGCACATGGTATCTTCTTTTTCCCACTGTCTCTCTAGAACAGATAACACATTCTAGTGCTAGCAACTAAACACAGTACATTCCTTCCTCCACTGTACCCAAAAGCTATAGCTTCAAAAATTCTGTTACCCCCTGTAAAATGTGAGTGTGGTACGACTTTGCATTATCAGTGACTTGTTAGACATAATATAACTTCACACAGATAACAGTATTTATTCAATTGTCTCATACATTTTTCTAACTCCAAGTATCAACAGACAACTGAAAACCAAGAGGTATGATAACATGTAAAATTTTCCTTAAGTCTCAAGATTATTCTATTTAGCAGCTGTTTTCATATTACCATTCTACTTTACCTCTATATTTCCTACTAACATATTAGGATGCTTCCCCATGACACTTTCTTTAATAACTCTGGTGGTTTTTTAAAACACTTGCAAAATAATTAAGCAATCAGCTGAAGTAAAATCCTAAAAAGAATCTGCCCTAAGCATAGCTGACATTGAAATGGTGACAGTAAATGTTAACATGAAAAAAAATTCACAGTATTTCCATGCATAAATTTAAATGACACTCTTTATAAAGAATGTTGAAAATCATACTATAAAATGAAATCAACCGCAAGCTTTTGGTACTGAATTCATTCCAATTCATAGTAATTAACGAAACAAGCCACATCTTTTTCAACCTACTCTGACCTTTCTAATTCCCTGTGAGTTACGCTCCACTCATTTAAAGATAAATCTACAGTATTTCCACAATATGGATCCTGGTTAATTCTCAACCTCTCCACAAATGGTACATGTGTAAATGTAGCATCAGCACGTCAAGCCATAATGAGCGAAAAGGAAGGAACACTGCTTACCAGAACCTCTTTTGGTCACAACCTTCAAACTCTGAGTAAAAGTAGCATATAAGAGAATCAAGTGCGGAATTGGAGCTTTCATCTTCCAGCTCTTAAAGGCTGTTCCCTAAAGCAAAGATAAAGAAGAAAAACACACATTTTTAAAATACATAGCAATATATTAAGATTTCTGTTAGGCTTTTAATCGTGCACAATTGGGGCAATTAATTCCACAAATAGAAAGAATGTGAACAGAATCTGTATTCCTTTCTCCCTTAGGAACCTGGGGTTCAAAACCAGTAATACCAAAATTATGTCTCTATAGGCCCCCTACAATGTTTTAAAATCTTATGCCCAATTAAGGTTTAGAATTTCTCTTTATTTAGCGGATCGAACTGTACTTAAAAAGTGGAAACAATCCCTTCAAAAGTACTATTTCATTAACAATTTATTTTAAATATAAATCACCAAACACTGACATTTTTTGATGTTCCATGCTGCAACAGACTATGGTTTTACTCAGTATCATTCTTTCCAATTGAGAAAAAATCTACACCTCTAAAGATTTAATTATAGTTTTACAATTTTCTTTTTAAAAAACTCTAAAAGATACTTCCAGAGAACTTTAAGACTTTGTCTCCAATGAAATAAAGTACAATGTATATGAAAGCTACAGAAAGATACATCATTTCTTCCTATTACAAGGCTCTCAGAGGGATAACAGAAGGGACACTAGCCTAGTGTTTGGATTTCAAGAGGGAGAAATATTTCATTTGAAATTAACTGAAATGAACATTGTCTTCCCCAGAAAATCATCTCCCTTTTATTTTTGTGTAAGACTGAGATAGTAGAGCTGAAAGACTAAATTTCAAAAAGTAGCAAGTCAGAACACAGTTCAAATATATTGTCAATCCATGACAGCACAGGTTTCCTTGCAAGACAGTTGAGGACTGATCATCTTCAGCTTTCAATCAGTATGACTTTATTAAAGATGAGGAAGCTGAAATGGTGATTTGACAGTCACATTTTTTTTTTTACTCTCCTAAAGCCTCAGAAACCTGAGTATATTTAATGATTACTCCATTCGCATTAATAAAAGTCTGTTAAAACACATTTTAATTCACAAAACAAAACCAAATCCCATTCACCTGCAGTAAAGTGTCACCATTATCATTTTAGTCAGAAAGTCAGGGAATTTTTAAAATAGCATTGAGAATAAGCTGTTTTAACTCCAGCTCCTGTAAATGATGATAGCCTCTTTCAGTTTTGTAACTGAGCACCTGGAGTTCACATAAAGACATAAATGAAACCTAGTCCGAAAAGCCGACTCATCAGACAGACACATCTGACGAACTGCCACATTGAAGTGCAAGCCTGACTCAGGCATGCATTCCTAAAACCCGAATCCCATTTCCCAGCCACCGCACTAACTGGAGCGGCAGGAAATCTTCAAGTTGATATCTTCAGCCTTCAGGTTAGCAGTGAGAATCAGTTCCTCTCTCAGTGTGAGTTTAATCAGCACTGCCCAAGAAACTCCAGGATCCAACTATACACTGCAAGACCTTCCAGCTTAACTACCTTATTACTTTACTCTTGTTCAAGATACTATTTCCTCACTCATTTCGTTTCTATAAGGCATACAGGCTAGTTTATGATTCTGTTTCTTAAAATTAAATTGGTTTAGAAAGCATCAATTTGGTAACATCAAGATCCTTAATTGAATCTCTCAAAACAGTTGTATATTAGGGAAAACAAAAAAGAATTATGGAGCATTTCACACATTCAACATCTTGGTCAACCTACAGTAATCTTTAAAAACCTCTTTAAGGCAATTTATTGTATTTTATATGGAAAGACAGATTAAATATGTCTAGTCATAGACATTCAAGCTTTGCTGTACTTGTTGCATAATTAAAATTCCTACCCAGAAATCCCAATGCAATCTATATATAAACATTTACTGAGGTTCTTGTCTATTTTCTTATTGTCACATAGTAGCTCATACTATCAGAGACCTAATTTCAAGAAGCTTCAATTTCTGGGTGGATGGACCTGAGATTGTTTGCCTATTTCCTGTTAAGAATACCATTCACCCAGGCAAAACTACAGAGATAGAAGGCAGGTTAGTGGTTGCTAGAGGCTGGGGGAGGGGAAACATTAGGAAGGTCTGCTAATGGGTACAGGGGTTCTTTGCGGGGTGGTGATGAAAATGTTCTGAATTAGACAGTGGTGATGGTTATACAACCGGGTGAATATACTAAAAACTACTGATTGTACACTTTAAAATGGTGAAGTTTATGTTATGTGAATTATATCATAATAAAACTTACTCTAAAAACAAAACATACCAAAAAAAGAGTACCATTCACCACTTGGCTTCACATAAATCACTACTAAATCTTATGCAAAATGAGCATATCACAAGTGGTTATAAGCAACCAGTCTGTCTGGGTTCTTAACCCCGTTTTGCTACCTATCAGCTGTGTAATTTTGGGCAAATAACCTCTCTGCAAATAGTTTCTTCATTTACAAAACAGGTATTATTACAGTACATATAACACAGTGCCTAGAACAGCAGTGGCACATAGAACAATCGGAATAAATGAAAGCTACTGTTGTTACTGTTTTTACTGCAGTTGACTGCTGTCACCACTATCATTACTATTATATTATTAACACTATTATACACTCAATTCAATCCCTCTCACCTATGAAACTTTCTGTATATACCAGCTTTCTTTACATGCTACCCCACACTATTAGCTTATCTCTTTAACTGTATGTCTTTTACTCTACCAGACAAAGTCCCTCCAGGGAGAATGTGTGTTTTATTCATCTTTTTTATTCAATGCTCAAAAAATATTAGCTGAAATAAAATGAATGAATGAAAGACTGAATGTGGTTGCTACTATATGCAGTTGAATTTTGGCATTCAAACTCATCATTTGATAAACACTTATTAAGCACATACGCGATGGTGCAGTGGGGACACAAGGACAATGTAATGCACCCTAATAAAGAAAGCTCACAGACCAATAAGGGAGACGAATACTTACCTACTTAATTAGACTAGCCCTACTGCCATATGGTGAGTATAATGTGCTGAGGGAGTAGAGGGAGGAAATCTATTAATTCTGCTCCTGGTTGGATCTGGTGAAGTCATAGCAAAGAGCTTTCACAAGAAGCAGCATTTCAGCTAGGTCATAAAGGAGAGACTTTCTAAGGGAAAGGGAATTCTGGGTCTAGGACAAAGGATGAGGGAAATTGTCAGTCTGGTAGGCAGAATAAGGCCCACCCCTAAACATGCCCACATTTGAATTCCTGGATCCTGTGAATATGTTACCTTACATGGTGAACAGACTTTGCAGCTATTGTTAACTTAAAGATTTTGAGATGGGAGACTATTATCAGGGTAAGCTCAATGTAATCACAAGCATCCTTATAAAAGGGCAGTAGAAGAATCAGATTCAGAAAGAGGAAATGTAAGGATGAAAGCAAATGTCAGAGATCAGAGTAATGCACTTTGAAGATGGAGGAACGGGACATGTGCCCAGGAATTTTTGTGGCCTCTAGAAGGTGGAAAAGGCCAGGGCACAGATTCTCCCCTGGATCCTCCAGAAGAAATGCAGGCACATTAACACCTTGATTTTAGTCAAGTGAGTCCAATGCATTTTGGACTTCTGACCACCAGAACTATAAGATTAAAATTTGGGGTTGTTTAAAGCCACTAAGTTTGTAGTAATTTGTTATCGCACCAATAGGAAACTATTACAGCAATGATGTGAAATGGCAAGTTTCAGGAATAAAGTGTAAATAGACCACAACTTAGGGGCTGTAGGGAAAGAGGTTGAAGATGTCAATGTAGGATTCTGAAGAGCAAGATATGCTAGGTGAACGTTGGGACTTTTCCCCCATGCCCCCTGCAATGTTTTCCACTCATATTCTAACTTCATCATCCAATAATATTTCATGCAGCTTTACTTTCTTTACCTTTTTTTTAAATCATGAAAACAATATGTATACTGAATACGTTTCTTCAGAATACACAAGATGACTCATCTGAGATTCTGACCTATCCCCTTTCACATACTCCTAAGATTCTCTGCAGTATAGACAATGAAGAGCCATTGGATGCTTATAGGTGAATAATCTGAACTGTTTTAGAAAGTATAGTTTGAAGGTAGAAGAAACTAGTTAACAGGCAGTGTTACAGGAAGATAAGGAAGAGGGTCAGCCTTAATGCAGTAGGGGTGAATAGTGGGAGAACAGAATAGATTTGGGAATAAATAGAGCTTAGTGATATTAAAGGAAGTGATGTTAAAAGGAAGCTTCAAAAGTGGATCTGAGGCATACAGTTTGAGTAACAAGGTCTATTATGATACTATTTACCAATATAAAGAAATACAGAAGATATTTTGGGCAATGAGGCTGCAGAAATACACGAAATTATATTTAGGGCATGTAGATTTCAAATTGCCTGTGGAATCTCCTATTAGAATTGTCTTGTAGTTAATTAAAAATATTTGCCAGAAGCTCAGTAGAGAGGTGGAAGATAACAATGTTGTAATTGCAGCTGAAGTTAAAGACATGGATTAGGATAAACAGGAAGAAAGTGTAGACCACATAGAGAAGGTGAAGAAAGCTTATGCTTTCAACTGTGAAGCCTACAAATATTTACGATACAGTCATAGGGAATCAAAAGGGAGAAAAAGTGAGAAAGTCAGGTAGTAAAGGGAATGTGAATCAGGAAGGATATGGGTCAATGAAGCAAGCAAGGATGTTTAAGGACACAATCATCAGAGCTTATGTATTGTAAGGATAAAAAGAGGCAAGTGCTTGAAAATTAAGACACTGCTGGTGATACTGACCAGTCTTGTAATTAGACAAATGGGGGTATAATCAGAAAATTTAAGGAGGATAATCAGTTTCATTTGCTTGATTCTGAATGGTAGGATGTGGAGCCCACAGTTGAGAGTAAAGAAGTTGAAGGATAACTGTAGTTGAAAACAGGGAAGACTAGGACCTGTATGTAAACCGAAGCAAAGAGAAGCAGAGCCAGAGAAAGGAAGTGAATCTAGAAGGGAAGAGACATTAGTCTGGGGAAGCTGGGACACCTCCTCTTATAGGTGGAAGAGAAAGAAAGTACGTATGTAGGAATACCAAGGTAAGTTTAGAAGAGAAATAGAGGGAAGTTGTACTCATTTATTTTATTCCACTTACATGGGTCGTAAAGCAGAGGGAGTTGGTTTTAGAATGGGAATGAACTGGATTAAGAGTTTTCCTGTGTTAGGTTAGGCAAGCTACTTCATCTCTACAAGTCTCAGTGTTCTCACCTAAAAAGCATAGACATAAATATGTGTCATATTTATTTCATTTGACTTTATTTCATTTTTTACTTATTTCCCCCCGCAACATAGTAAGGTACTAAATACCTACTTCAAAGTTTTACAACCTTTAAATAAAATAATTGTCTTTATGGTGTTTAACAATGACATTTAACTGTAGAAATTTTTAAACACCAGCTCTTTTCCTATGTCTTTTTTCTCTCCATTCCTGGCTGGTACGTAATAATTATTTATGCTCCAACAATGATCCATTATATTTTATTTAATCCTTAACATTTTTATATTACTAATCTCAAGATTATACCATTTTTTTCACTCTTAATAAAAAAAATTTTAAGTATCCATTTGTGCATGACACAGATAAAGTATTTTACCAAGTGCACCATTTAAATAAAGCAATGCATGTTAAAGTTGTGGAATAGAGTCTCTATGGAGAGGATCAACAGAAGCTCTTACAGACTCTGCAACTAAAAGTTACCAAAAAAGCATGATATTTAAAATTAGTCCCAGGGAAACTTGTTTGTTATGTCATGGAACTATGACAACTATCTTGAGAAAAACCACCCACTCACAAATTTATAAAGATATCTATAGATTTATTTTAAATTTTGTGAGTGCCCACTGTGTTTCAAATGCTGTTCTAAGTAGGAGGGATACAAAATCATTAGGAAATGGTCACTGTGGCCAAGGATCACATGGAAGAGAAACACGAAAATCAACAATTATAGCAAGGGATAAGCATTTTAAGAGAAGAATTCTCAAGTCTATGGAAAGTGCTCAGGGCTGCTTGGAGAGGTCAAGAAAACATTCTCAGATGAGGTTGATATCTGGGCTGACTTTCGGCCAGGGTGGAAAGGGTTTAAAAGTGATGGGCAGGAGATTACAGGGGGAGGAGAACAGAAAGAGTACATGTGCATTTTTCAAATTTCCACTAGTGAAAACAAAACTATATATTTGACAATCTACTCAGTACAGGCTGGGTAGTAGAGAAGGGCCTATGTTCAGATCATCAAAAATAAGTTTTAAGTCACTTGGGTAATTTTTTTACAAATTGGCCCAGATACATTTCTAGGGTTTGCTGTTGTTGCTATTGTTGTTTGTTTGACACAATCCTAACCAGAAGATCATTCCTTCCTATAGAGTGTGGCTAGCAAGGGAATATGAAGGTTCCAGATCTTATAACCATTCTTCAATATTGATCATCAAATGCTAATTCATAATCTAAGAGGCCAAAATGAGAATAAAGTCTTCATCATATGGTTCTTGACAGATTCTCCTACAAGGTGATAAAGAATAGTCAGTAGTAGGGGCTTCCCTGGTGGCACAGTGGTTAAGAATCCACCTGCCAATGCAGGGGACACGGGTTCGAGCCCTGGTCCGGGAAGATCCCACATGCCGCGGAGCAACTAAGCCCGGGCACCACAACTACTGAGCCTGTGCTCTAGAGCCCGCAAGCCACAACTACTGAACCCACATGACACAACTTCTGAAACCTGCACGCCTAGAGCCCATATTCTGCACGCAACAAGAGAAGCCACCACAATGAAAAGCCCACGCACCGCAACGAAGAGTAGCCCCCGTTCGCCACAACTAGAGAAAGCCCGCACACAGCAACGAAGACCCAATGCAGCCAAAAATAAATAAATAAAATAAATTTTAAAAAAATAGTCAGTAGTCAAATAACTATCCAAAATGCACGTGTTCCTTATTTAAATATTGTCCTGAAAATTACACACCAGAGTACCTTGCTGTAGAGTAACCTGGCATAAAATGCTATGGAACGTCCTACAAACTAACAGACTGGAGTAGCGGCTGCAGTTACTGCGGGATAATTGGCACACCAACTGGGTGGCTCCAGTTGAGGCTCAAAACTTAACAGAAGAATCTTGTAAGGAAAGGACTTGTTCGATTCTCACAAAGTCTGGACCATATCCTTCATTGGGAAGCCAATGGTGTTTAAGGGACTAAGGGTGATAAAGCAGCTTTGTATTATAAAGGGTTGACTAAACTTCTTTATAATCTACTAAGAAAATGAGGCCAATAATATAAATAAAAAGTGTAAAAGAAGATATAAAATATACAATGACATAAAACATTTAGAAAACTTTAAATTTTACTAAATTTGAAATTTTACATAATGGGTGGCTTTCTGGGAATGTAAATTTCCAAAATTTACTAAACAAAAGAAAAATATGAATAAAACAAAAACCATTTAAAAATCCTAAATACCATTAAAGTATAAACTCCAAAAATTTCTGACTACAGAAAATAATACAGATGAGTACTTTCAAACTTTCAAGGAACACGGTGTGTTATAAGGAACAGAAAATCATGATTATGGTTGTAAAAACATAGAAAACCTTACAAATTTGACAAAATAAAATTAGAACTAACAGAGTAATTTAATAAACTTTATAAAACTAGAATAACACTGGGAAGGGTAGTTAATGTTACCACTTAGCTTTTATCTAGAAATCCTAGGCAGTGAAATGAACCAGGAAGTAAGAATAATAGCTATAAATATTAGAAAAAGAGAAATGCAGAATTTTCATATTTATAGGTTGGTTATAAAAACATTTTTAAAAGACCATTCCATTATAAATAGAGAAAAATAATGTCCTCCAAGATGAAAATATTTACCATTTTGTCAATATTGATTAAAAAAAAGGCAAATTTTTCCAAGTGGAATTTTTATTTTGTTTCTTGAAAAATTAAGTCTAAATTTTGAATGAAAAAACAAACAAGAGAGAAATTTAGGAAAAAGAAGATGAATTAAGTAGGCCTTGCCTTGCAAGATACCAAAAGGCATTTTAAATTCTAGACTAGTTGAAGCATATACTATAGCCACAAAAATTGATAAACTTATGAATGAAAAATATATACTACACTGCACCAGATATCAGAACACATAGGAACAATAAATGATAAAGAAAGCATGTATCATTAAACAGAGAAATGAAATTAGTCTGTGGTAGTAAAAATTGTGAGATGGCCCCCCAAGATTCCTACCCCCTGATACACCCTGTAGAATCACCTCCCTTTGAGTATGGGTGAGGCCTATAAAGGTAATGGGATATCACTCACATGATTAGGCTATATTATATGGCAAAAGTGAAGATGTTCTGTAGTTGTAAAAAATAAACTAATCAGTCAATTTTAAGTTAATCAAAGAGAGATTACCCTGGGTGGGCCTGCCCCAATCAGGTGACCCTTTTAAAAAGGGTCTAGAGGTCACAGATGAAATATGTGAGAGAAATATGAAGTAGCAGAGACGTTCTCCTATTGGCCTTGAAGAAGAAACTGCCATGCTGTGAAGAGAGCCATATGTCATGGAATGGTGTGCAGCCTCTAGGAGCTGAGAGCCTCAGTCCTACAACCACAAAGAACTGAAGTCTGCCAACAACCACGTGAACTTGGAAGAGGACCTCAAGTCTCAGATGAATTCGGCCCAGCTGATACCTTGATTTCAGTCTTATGAGACCCTCAGTAGAGAACCCAGCTATTCTGTGCACAGACTCTTGACCCACAGAAGTTGTGTGATAATACACTTGTGTCGTTTTAAACTGCTAGATTTGTGGTAATCTGTTATGGTGCAATAGGTAACTAACACTTCACCTTAAATAGTCATAAATCCAGATAGAGATTTATGTGAAGAGAAATTTAATAAAGCATTACGTTTCTGATTACTAATAAAAAGAACTATTAAATTGTAGGGGATACCTATAAGATGAAATTTTATGCAGCCTTTGCAAATAATTCTTGAAGTTAATCACTTGGAAAAATAGTCACAATAAAATGTGAAGAGAGAAAAACAGAATACAGTGCTGTATAGAGAGCACGATTCTTATTATGAATAATATGAATACAGATGATAGAAAAACAACTAGAAAAAAATTACATCAAAGCATGCAATATTGATCTTAGCAATCATAAGTAGTTATACTGATTTTGGCTTCCCTCCATATTGCTAAATGTTTGCCCAATTTAAAAAAATATATAAACATATACTGCTTTTCATAAAAATACATGTTTTGTATCATTTTAAAACTTCCTTAGAAAAAGCTTTAAGATTTTAAGTGTCCATCAATAAACGAATGGATAAAGAAAATGTGAGATACACACACATACACACACAATACTATTCAGCCTTGAAAAAGAAGGAAATCTTTTAATTTTTGAATGAACCTTTGAGGGCATTATGCTAAGTGAACTAAGCCAGGCACAGAAAGACAAATACTGTATGATCTCACTTATATGTGGAATCTGAAAAAGTCACACTCATGGAAGCAGAGAGTAGAACTGTGGTTTCCAGAGGCTAGTGGGTTGGGGAAATGGGTAGATAAGGTCAAAGGGTATGAAGTTTCAGTTATGTGGTGTGAATAAGTTCTGGAGATTTAATGTACAGCATGGTGACTACAGTTAGAGTTGTATACTTTAAAGTTGCTGAGAGTAAATCCTTAATGTTCCCACCACACTAAAAATAATGATAGCTATGTGAGGTGATACATATGTTAATTAGCTTAAATGTGGTAATCACTTCAAAATATATACATCTATCAAAACCTCAAGTTGTATACCTTAAATATACACAATTTTTATTTGTCAATTATATCTCAATAAAACAGGAAAAATAATTTTAAAGAAGAAGAGTTTTTACGGAATCAAATTATCCCAAGTTTTTTTAAAGAATCTGGATGATTTACTACTATTATAACTCTATAAGTCAAAAATATAACATTTCTCAATCCAAGAGCCATCGAGATAAACCACACTGTGCTAAATATTTTGTCACTACAACAATTTCCAGTATTATCAGTCATAAGATCAACTTCAATGGGTCACTAATAAAAACACTAAGATAGCAATCAGAATCTAATTAAAATAGATTCTGGACAGACAGACACACGCCCCCCCCCCAACATTTCCTGGTCTGTTTATAATACCCATTAAATTGCTTGGAGCAGATAAATAGGTCCTAAGTATTGATTGGCTAACTGAAAGAATGAGATGTATACTAGAGAAGAGTGATTCCCATAAAAGCATACACAGGATAGTACTTTAAGGAAAGATTTGAGACTCTGGAATGAGCAATAGAGATTACTGTATATCCTTCTAATGGAAAGTTGGGTCTCTGGGGATTATCTGATCCTATATGTGCACCTTTGTCTTTGAATATGCTATTTTACAACTCTATGAAGATAAAGTAAACTTCTAGAAAGCTAACAGCAATGCAAGTAATTCTTATCCCTAGAAATGCAAATCATTTGTGTCTAGTGGGATGCAACTGATTACTGCCCTATGCATAGACCAGTTGTGGTAAATCCATTCCAAAATTCCTTTATTGCATATAAATGTATGGTTCTTTGACACCTCCTCTGAATTGGTTGTAACATCTCTTTCAGTTCCTTCATTAATAAGTCAAATAAATAAATCTTTGACATGTGCTCATTTTATAGTTTTATGAGTCATGATTTTTGAAAATTATGCTCTATAACTATATTCATTTACTATAATAAATGAATGCTTTGAGATAAGAAAATTAATTTTTTTAAGTTTAAAGAAGAAATTACAATAAGCTACTCTTAGTTAGATTTTGTATTCCAGTCGGTGTTTAGTATCATGATACTTTAATCAGAAACCATGTGAACAACAATATAAAGACACCTTCAAGGCAGTTAACTAAGAGATTAGTGGAATTACAAAGACACACAGAAAAAGTCTACTTCCATAACATTATCATCAACAAGAACTAAACGTACTTTGAGACACTAGGCCTTTCTCTCAGCTTTGGAAAGGCAGGGGAACTACCCATCTTAGGGGAACAGTGACAAGGATGCAAGCTTCCTAGAAAAAGGCCTCAATATCAAGGTCACTGGAAATTTATGCAATCATCCCTTGCAAAGCCTAGAGTTGCTTAGTATAACCAGCTATAGGTTAGAAAATACCCGGCACTGGCTGGTGCTTGTCTGTAAAGAGAAACCCGAAGAAATACACAATGAAGGTGGCTAAGTGCATACACTCAGGAGTAAAACTGCCGGTGTTTGAGGCCCAACCCAACTTCTTACCAGCTGTGCAGAGTTGGACGAATAAATAATATTTAATATCTCTATACCTCTATCCTCTCATCTGTCGAGTGGGCAGGGGAAAAGTCTCCACATCAGAGGATTACTGTGAAAATCAAGTATGATAACGTATGATTAACAGTAAAACACTGGTGCTTAGTTAGGTGTGTATTACCCTTTATTGTTATGAGCCACTGAACCTTTACAGGGCTATGCTAATAACTACAGACTTAACTGAATTACCTATATGTAATAATTCTAAACTGAAATTACCGGGAACTATTGGAGAAATGGAAATATTCCATACGCTGCCAGAAAATTCTATAAAATTCAATACAACTCATACTTACTTGGTGACAGGAGAAAATCCAGTAAATGGATGAACCTGACTAGCTAAAATGGAAAGTGCGCTGTGCACAGGAATAGAGAGCATAAATAAAAACACTACACAGTTTCCATCTGCCACTTTTCTAATTCACCTTTCTTCCACCTTTCATATTCACCATGCCCGCCACTGTAATTCAGCTGCAAAAGCTCATACCAAAGAAATTTGGGGGGTTCTAAAGTCAGCAGATTGGATGAGGCAAGTTACAAGCCCAGGGAGGAAAAGCAAATATATTCCATCATCGCTCTTGTGGGCTGCAAACATGATCCTAGCTGAGTGGATTTGCCCTCCTTTGTGAGCTCTTCCTGCCAATGTATTAAATGGATAGTTGGATAAATCTTACTCTTATCACATTTCTCTGTGTTTAAAATTCAACATGTCAAAGAAACTTACTGCAACTCTCAAGAAAAATTGGCTTTATGTTAATTAGAACTGCAATATTTGATATTTGTTATATGTGACAAAAAATACATAAAAGCTTTCTTTTTCCAGTTAAACTCAATATGCCCACAGACATAACTTGTGAAGAGAGTAGGATAGTGGGAGAAATGTTAAGGAAGGAAGCGCTCCTCAACCCTGGCTACATCTTGGGATCACTTGGGGAACTTTCAAAGAGGCAAATGACCGGAGTACTGCCAAAACTGCTGGCTCATGATCCCCACTCTGAAAACTGAATGTCTAAGCATTTTTTAGAGTTCCCTATGGCAGGCTTTCTCAACCCCACTGCTATCACCATTTTAGGCCAGACAGCTCTTCGTTATGGGGGGCTGTCCTGTGCATTGCAGGACACTTAGCGGCATCCATGGCCTCCACCCACTAGATGCCAGTAACACCTTCCTCAAGTTGTCATTAGCAAAAATGTCTCTAGACATTGCCAAATGATCTGTGGTATGGCTGGTACCTCCATATCACAAGTTTAATCACTAATCAGAATAATTAGCTCTATCAGGAAGATAAAGATCAATTCTGAGACCAACAAACTGGTTATCTTTTATAAAGGTGCTTTGTAGTCACCCCTGGGTACTCAGTGAGAACATGACCACCAAACCTGCCAGGAAAAGAAATTTGTCCTATGTGTCAGGAGGTCAATACAATCCTTTTATAAAGGAAACAAGACACAATGATAAACCTCTATACTTGTTTTTAAAAGAATTCTTAAAATTAAAAGACAGTGAGTGCATCTGTGTAAGAGAGAATAATTGATGACCCTCAAAGATGTCCAAGGACTAATCCCTGGAATGGCTGAATATGCTACCTTACATGGGAAAAGTGACTTTATAGACGTGATTCATCTAAGCATCTAAGGACATGGGGAGATTATCTTGGATTCCAAGGTGGGCCCAATGTAATCACAAGGGTCCTTATAAGAGGGTGACAAGAGCATTAAAGTTAGGGAGAAGGCCATGTGATAACAGAAGCAGAGATTGGAGTTATGAAGCCATGAGCCAAGTTATGTCGGCAACCACCAGGAGCTAGAAGACTAAGGGAACAGATTCTGCCCTGGAGCCCCTGAAAAATCAGCCCTGCTGACACCCTGATTTACAGCCCCATAAAACTCATTTCATGCTTCTACCCTGCAGAACTGAAAGAGAACAAATCTGTGTTGTTTTGAGCAACAAAGTTTGTGATAAGTTGTTACAGCAGCAACAGGAAGCTACTACAACAATGAAGAAGCCAGAAACTTAAAAGAAATATTCTAGTTTATCACCATAAATATTCTAGTTTACCTATCAATATTTGTAGATATTTGTGATAATTATTTACACATTCATATCTGATTTTTCATATTCTTCTTTCAGTATTTATTAATGACAACCGATGACCTTTGTTGAACACTTACTTAATGCCAGGTATGTATCTAAGTACTTCACATAAATCAATTTGTTAATCCTTACAAATTTTCAATTAGGTAGATGTTATTGTTGTCTATATAAGTTACCATTCCCAAAGCTATACAGCTACAAAATGTTTTCAGGTCTTCCACTGACAATACTTTAAATAGTCAATAATAAATAAAACAAAGTTCTGAGACCTCTGATGCAAATGTATCCACAAACAAAAACACATACAATCCATATCCAATGATTCACCGGCAGGCAGTGTTATTTCTTTGGACAGTGTGTGTTTACAGAGTCCATGCATAGACTGAGATTCTTTCCATGTGATGTTTCTGTGGTTTTCAACTAGGTATTTTCTCCAGTCACTCAACTCAAAGGTATTCACTATCTGAGGGTCCTGCTTCTTTACCGCAGAAGCTGCCCTATCTCCTCAAAGAGAATATAAATCGCTTTATGCCTGTCTGATCTGGTTGCTACGTAACTTCCCAGCACTTTAGCACATAGCTTTCCTTGCTTGGGATTCTTCTAAGAATTGAATTCTAAGATTGACTCCTCTTCTTCCAACCACATCAAGAAACATAAATTCTTGCCACCTCCACAAGTTCGCAAGATCAGAGGTAAATTAGCATTTGGTATCTACTACTTTCCAGAATCGACTTAGCAGTTCTGCATGTCATCTTGCTCTCTGGTGTTGTAACGGGTATATAAACTCCTTGCCCCACATATGCCATGCACTATCCTACATACTGGAGTATTGGAGACATAACAGGAAACAAGACAGTTCAAGACCCTTCATTCCTGCCAGGCAAAACACAAGCAGACAAGTAAGCAACACACTTTGTTTAATGATAAATTTTGTGAGGAAAATAAAATAGGAGCACAGGAAAAAGAGTGATGTGGTATAGAAGTCACCGTTTTAATTTCTCCAAGGTCTTGCCTGTAACTTGGAACTTAAATCATGAGAGGGAGGCAGTACATGCGGATATGGAGGGAAAACATCACAGGAAGAGAAAGAGCATATGCAAAGGCCATGAGACCAGAACAAGCTCAGCATAACTGTACAGAAGAAAGAAGGTCAATATGGTTGGAAGAGATTGGACAGAGGGGAGAGTGGGACTAGGTAGAGCATGAAGAAGAGGCTGGGGCCAATTCATGTAGGGACTTGTATTTTATTTGTAGTAAAAAATAATAATAGGGGTAGGGGCAAGATGGCGGAAGAGTAAGACGCGGAGATCACCTTCCTTCCCACAGATACAGTAGAAATACATCTACACGTGGAACTGCTCCTACAGAACACCCACTGAACGCTGGCAGAAGACGTCAGACCTCCCAAAAGGCAAGAAAATCCCCCCGTACTTGGGTAGGGTAAAAGAAAAAAGAAATAACAGAGACAAAAGAATAGGGACGGGACCTGCGCCAGTGGGAGGGAGCCGTGAAGGAGGAAAGATTTCCACGCACTAGGAAGCCCCTTCGCGGGCGGAGACTGTGGGTGGCAGAGGGGGGAAGCTTCGGAGCCACGGAGGAGAGCGCAGCCACAGGGGTGCGGAGGGCAAAGCGGAGAGACTCCCGCACAGAGGCTTGGCGCCAACCAGCACTCACCAGCCCGAGAGGCTTGTCTGCTCACCCGCAGGGGCGGGCGGGGCTGGGAGCTGAGGTGCGGGCTTCGGTCGGATCGCAGGGAGAGGACTGGGGTTGGCGGCGTGAACACAGCCTGAAGGGGTTGGCGTGCCGCGGTGAGCCAGGAGGGAGCCGGAGAGGAGGTCTGCAGCCGCCGAAGAGGCAAGAGACTTTTTCTTGCCTCTTTGTTTCGCGGTGCGCAAGGAGAGGGGATTCAGAGTGCCGCCTAGACGAACTCCAGAGGTGGGCGCGAGCCGCGGCTAACAGCGCGGACCCCAGAGACGGGCGCGAGCCGCGGCCATCAGCGCGGACCCCAGAGACTGGTAGGAGACGCTAAGGCTGCTGCTGCCGCCACCAAGAAGCCTGTGTGCGAGCACAGGTCACTCTCCACACCGCCCCTCCCGGGAGCCTGTGCATCCTGCCATGGCCAGGGTCCCGTGATCCGGGGACAACTTCCCCGGGAGAACGCACTGCACACCTCAGGCTGCTGCAACGTCATGACGCCTCTGACGCCGCAGGCTCGCCCCGCCTCCTCCGTACCGCTCCCTCCCCCGTCCTGAGTGAGCCAGAGCCCCCGAAGCAGCTGCTCCTTTAACCCTGTTCTGTCTGGGCCGGGAACGGATGCCCTCAGGCGACGTACATGCAGAGGCGGGTCCAAATCCAAAGCTGAACGCTGGGAGCTGTACGAACAAAGAAGAGAAAGGGAAATCTCGCCCAGCAGCCTCAGAAGCAGCCGATTGAAGCTCCACAAACAACTTGATGTGCCTGCATCTGTTGAATACCTGAATAGACAACGAATCATCCCAAATTCAAAAGGTGGACTTTAGGAGCAGGATATATTAATTTCCCCTTTTCCTTTTTTTTGTGAGTGTATATGTGTATGCTTCTGGGTGAGATTTTGTCTGTATAGCTTTGCTTTCACCATTAGATGTAGGGTTAGGTCCGTCCATTTTTTTTTTTTTACTTAAAAAAAATTTTTTTTCCTAATATATGTTTTCTTAATAATTTTTTCCATATTTTCTATTTTTAGAAATTAAAAAAATTTTTAATAAGTTTTTTCATATTTTTTATTTTAAAAAATTAAAATTTTTTTTCTTAATAAATTTTTTGCTTAAAAATTTTTTTCTTATTTTTTACGATAAAAAATTAATAAATCTATTTTTAAAAATTAAAAAAAAATTTTTTCTGAATACATTTACCCTTAATAATTTTTTTTCTTATTTTTTATTATAATAACTTTATTTTATTTTATTTTATCCTCTTTCTTTCTTTCTATTTTTTTCTCCCTTATATTCTGAGCTGTGTGGATGAAAGGCTCTTGGTGCTCCAGCCAGGCATCAGGGCTGTGCCTCTGAGGTGGGAGAGCCAACTTCAGGACACTGGTCCACAAGAGACCTACCAGCTCCACATAATACCAAACGGCAAAAATCTCTCAGAGATCTCCATCTCAACATCAAGACCCAGCTTCACTCAACGACCAGCAAGCTACAGTGCTGGACACCCTATGCCAAACAACTAGCAAGACAGGAACACAGCCCCATCCATTAGCAAGGAGGCTGCCTAAAATCATAAGGCCACAGACACCCCAAAACACACCACCAGACGTGGACGTGCCCACCAGAAAGACAAGATTCAACCTCATCCACCAGAACACAGGCAATAGTCCCCTCCACCAGGAAGCCTACACAACCCACTGAACCAACCTTACCCACTGGGGACAGATACCAAAAACAACGGGAACTACGAACCTGCAGCCTGTGAAAAGGAGACCCCAAACACAGTAAGATAAGCAAAATGAGACGACAGAAAAACACACAGCAGATGAAGGAGCAGGGTCAAAACATACCAGACCTAACAAATGAAGAGGAAATAGGTAGTCTACCTGAAAAAGAATTCAGAATAATGATAGTAAGGATGATCCAAAATCTTGGAAATAGAATAGACAAAATGCAAGAAACATTTAACAAGGACGTAGAAGAACTAAAGAGGAACCAAGCAATGATGAAAAACACAATAAATGAAATTAAAAATACTCTAGATGGGATCAATAGCAGAATAACTGAGGCAGAAGAAAGGATAAGTGACCTGGAAGATAAAATGGTGGAAATAACTACTGCAGAGCAGAATAAAGAAAAAAGAATGAAAAGAACTGAGGACAGTCTCAGAGACCTCTGGGACAACATTAAACGCACCAACATTCGAATTATAGGGGTTCCAGAAGAAGAAGAGAAAAAGAAAGGGACTGAGAAAATATTTGAAGAGATTATAGTTGAAAACTTCCCTAATATGGGAAAGGAAATAGTTAATCAAGTCCAGGAAGCACAGAGAGTCCCATACAGGATAAACCCAAGGAGAAACACGCCAAGACACATATTAATCAAACTGTCAAAAATTAAATATAAAGAAAACATATTAAAAGCAGCAAGGGAAAAACAACAAATAACACACAGGGGAATCCCCATAAGGTTAACATCTGATCTTTCAGCAGAAACTCTGCAAGCCAGAAGGGAGTGGCAGGATATACTTAAAGTGATGAAGGAGAAAAACCTACAACCAAGATTACTCTACCCAGCAAGGATCTCATTCAGATGTGATGGAGAAATTAAAACCTTTACAGACAAGCAAAAGCTGAGAGAGTTCAGCACCACCAAACCAGCTTTACAACAAATGCTAAAGGAACTTCTCTAGGCAAGAAACACAAGAGAAGGAAAACACCTACAATAACAAACCCAAAACATTTAAGAAAATGGGAATAGGAACATACATATCGATAATTACCTTGAATGTAAATGGATTAAATGCTCCCACCAAAAGACACAGACTGGCTGAATGGATACAAAAACAAGACCCATATATATGCTGTCTACAAGAGACCCACTTCAGACCTAGAGACACATACAGACTGAAAGTGAGGGGATGGAAAAAGATATTCCATGCAAATGGAAATCAAAAGAAAGCTGGAGTAGCAATTCTCATATCAGACAAAATAGACTTTAAAATAAAGACTATTACAAGAGACAAAGAAGGACACTATATAATGATCAAGGGATCGATCCAAGAGGAAGGTATAACAATTGTAAATATTTATGCACCCAACATAGGAGCACCTCAATACATAAGGCAAATACTAACAGCCATAAAAGGGGAAATCGACAGCAACACAATCATAGTAGGGGACTTTAACACCCCACTTTCACCAATGGACAGATCATCCAAAATGAAAATAAATAAGGAAACACAAGCTTTAAATGATACATTAAACAAGATGGACTTAATTGATATTTATAGGACATTCCACCCAAAAACAACAGAATACACATTTTTCTCAAGTGCGCATGGAACATTCTCCAGGATAGATCATATCTTGGGTCACAAATCAAGCCTTGGTAAATTTAAGAAAATTGAAATCGTATCAAGTATCTTTTCCGACCACAACGCTATGAGACTAGATATCAATTACAGGAAAAGATCTGTAAAAAATACAAACACATGGTGGCTACACAATACACTACTTAATAACGAAGTGATCACTGAAGAAATCAAAGGGGAAATCAAAAAATACCTAGAAACAAATGACAATGGAGATACGACGACCCAAAACCTATGGGACGCAGCAAAAGCAGTGCTAAGAGGGAAGTTTATAGCAATACAAGCCTACCTCAAGAAACAGGAAACATCTCGAATAAACAACCTAACCTTGCACCTAAAGCAATTAGAGAAAGAAGAACAAAAAAACCCCAAAGCTAGCAGAAGGAAACAAATCATAAAGATAAGGTCAGAAATAAATGAAAAAGAAATGAAGGAAACAACACCAAAAATCAATAAAACTAAAAGCTGGTTCTTTGAGAAGATAAATAAAATTGATAAACCATTAGCCAGACTCATCAATAGGAAAAGGGAGAAGACTCAAATCAATAGAATTAGAAATGAAAAAGGAGAAGTAACCACTGACACTGCAGAAATACAAAAGATCATGAGAGATTACTACAAGCAACTCTACGCCAATAAAATGGACAACCTGGAAGAAATGGACAGATTCTTAGAAATGCACAAACTGCCGAGACTGAACCAGGAAGAAACAGAAAATAGGAACAGACCAATCACAAGCACTGAAATTGAAACTGTGATTAAAAACCTTCCAACAAACAAAAGCCCAGGACCAGATGGCTTCACAGGTGAATTCTATCAAACATTTAGAGAAGAGCTAACACCTATCCTTCTCAAACTCTTCCAAAATATTGCAGAGGGAGGAACACTCCAAAACTCATTCTACGAGGCCACCATCACCCTGATACCAAAACCAGACAAAGATGTCACAAAGAAAGAAAACTACAGGCCAATATCACTGATGAACATAGATGCAAAAATCCTCAACAAAATACTCGCAAACAGAATCCAACAGCACATTAAAAGGATCATACACCATGATCAAGTGGGGTTTATCCCAGGAATGCAAGGATTCTTCAATATACGTAAATCAATCAATGTGATACACCATATTAACAAATTGAAGGAGAAAAACCATATGATCATCTCAATAGATGCAGAGAAAGCTTTCAACAAAATTCAACACCCATTTATGATAAAAGCCCTGCAGAAAGTAGGCATAGAGGGAACTTTCCTCAACATAATAAAGGCCATATATGACAAACCCACAGCCAACATTGTCCTCAATGGTGAAAAACTGAAACCATTTCCACTAAGATCAGGAACAAGACAAGGTTGCCCACTCTCACCACTATTATTCAACATAGTTTTGGAAGTGTTAGCCACAGCAATCAGAGAAGACAAAGAAATAAAAGGAATCCAAATCGGAAAAGAAGAAGTAAAGCTGTCACTGTTTGCAGATGACATGATACTATATATAGAGAATCCTAAAGATGCTACCAGAAAACTCCTAGAGCTAATCAATGAATTTGGTAAAGTAGCAGGATACAAAATTAATGCACAGAAATCTCTTGCATTTCTATACACTAATGACGAAAAATCTGAAAGTGAAATTAAGAATACACTCCCGTTTACCATTGCAACAAAAAGAATAAAATATCTAGGAATAAACCTACCTAAGGAGACAAAAGACCTGTATGCAGAAAATTATAAGACACTGATGAAAGAAATTAAAGATGATACAAATAGATGGAAAGATATACCATGTTCCTGGATTGGAAGAATCAACATTGTGAAAATGACTCGACTACCCAAAGCAATCTACAGATTCAATGCAATCCCTATCAAACTACCACTGGCATTTTTCACAGAACTAGAACAAAAAATTTCACAATTTGTATGGAAACACAAAAGACCCCGAATAGCCAAAGCAATCTTGAGAACGAAAAATGGAGCTGGGGGAATCAGGCTCCCTGACTTCAGACTATATTACAAAGCTACAGTAATCAAGACAGTTTGGTACTGGCACAAAAACAGAAATATAGATCAATGGAACAGGATAGAAAGCCCAGAGATAAACCCACGCACATATGGTCACCTTATCTTTGATAAAGGAGGCAAGCATATACAGTGGAGAAAAGACAGCCTCTTCAATAAGTGGTGCTGGGAAAATTGGACAGATACATGTAAAAGTATGAAATTAGAACACTCCCTGACACCATGCACAAAAATAAACTCAAAATGGATTAAAGACCTAAGTGTAAGGCCAGACACTATCAAACTCTTAGAGGAAAACATAGGCAGAACACTCTATGACATACATCACAGCAAGATTCTTTTTGACCCAGCTTCCAGAGAAATGGAAATAAGAACACAAATAAACAAATGGGACCTAATGAAACTTAAAAGCTTTTGCACAGCAAAGGAAACCATAAACAAGACCAAAAGACAACCCTCAGAATGGGAGAAAATATTTGCAAATGAAGCAACTGACAAAGGATTAATCTCCAAGATTTACAAGCAGCTCATGCAGCTCAATAACAAAAAAATGAACAACCCAATCCAAAAATGGGCAGAAGACCTAAACAGACATTTCTCCAAAGAAGATATACAGATGGCCTACAGACACATGAAAGAATGCTCAACATCATTAATCATTAGAGAAATGCAAATCAAAACTACAATGAGATATCATCTCACACCGGTCAGAATGGCCATCATCAAAAAATCTAGAAACAATAAATGCTGGAGAGGGTGTGGAGGAAAGGGAACACTCTTGCACTGTTGGTGGGAATGTAAATTGATACAGCCACTATGGAGAACAGTATGGAGGTTCCTTAAAAAACTACAAATAGAACTACCATACGATCCAGCAATCCCACTACTGGGCATATACCCTGAGAAAACCATAGTTCAAAAAGAGTCATGTACCAAAATGTTCATTGCAGCTCTATTTACAATAGCCAGGACATGGAAGCAACCTAAATGTCCATCGACAGATGAATGGATAAAGAAGATGTGGCACATATATACAATGGAATATTACTCAGCCATAAAAAGAAATGAAATGGAGGTATTTGTAATGAGGTGGATGGAGTTAGAGTCTGTCATACAGAGTGAAGTAAGTCAGAAAGAGAAAAACAAATACAGTATGCTAACACATATATACGGAATCTAAGGAAAAAAAAAAAAAAAAGGCCATGAAGAACCTAGTGGCAAGACGGGAATAAAGACACAGACCTACTAGAGAATGGACTTGAGGATATGGGGAGGGGTTGGGGTGAGATGTGACAGGGTGAGAGAGTGTCATGGACATATATACACTACCAAATGTAAAATAGATAGCTAGTGGGAAGCAGCCGCATAGCACAGGGAGATCAGCTCGGTGCTTTGTGACCACCTAGAGGGGTGGGATGGCGAGGGTGGGAGGGAGGGAGATGCAAGAGGGAAGAGATATGGGAACATATTGTATATGTATAACTGATTAACTCTGTTATAAAGCAGAAGCTAACACACCATTGTAAGGCAATTATACTTCAATAAAGATGTTTAAAAAAATAAAATTAAATTAAAAAAAATAAAGAGAAAAAAAATAATAATAATAATAATAATTCAGAGTTTAAATAAGGGGACTGTTGTGGGTCATCCCAAAAGATGTTTAAGTCCTAAACCTAGGTATCTGCATATGTGACCTTATTTGGGAATTGGTTCTTTGTAGATGTAACCAAGTTAAGATGAGGCCATGCTGCGTTATGGTAGACCCTAAATTCAATTACTGGTATCCTTAGAAGGAAAGACACATATTCACAGGGAGGAAACCATGTGACAATAGAGGCAGAGACTGGAGTGATGCCAAGAAAAGCCAGGGTTTGCCAATAACTACAAAAAGCTAAGAAGAGGCAAGGAAGAATCGTCCGCTAGAGACTTCAGAGAAAGCATGGCCCTGCCAACACCTTGGTTTTGAACTTCTAGCCTCCAGAACTGTGAGAAAATAAATTTCTGTTATTTTAAGCCACTCAGTTTGTGGTAATTTGTTGCTGCAGCACTAGGGAACTAATACAGGTACTAGTAAGATAATATAAATTATTTAAACATTTGCCTTGGCTACCATGTAAAAGAAGGACTATACTGGGTCAGGAATAGCAAAAAAAGATAATAATTAGGCTGGAGGCTAATGAAGTAGTTCAGACAAGAAATGATATTGGCTTAGAGTTTTAACAAAGGTAATGATGGAAAATCATCACACTACAAACAACAAATGCTGGAGAGGGTGTGGAGAAAAGGGAACCCTCCTACACTGTTGGTGGGAATGTAAATTGGTACAACCACTATGGAGAACAGTATGCAGGTTCCTTTCTCCTAGGTATGTATCCAGAAAAGATGAAAACTCTAATTCAAAAAGATACATGCACCCCAATGTTCATAGCAGCACTATTTACAATAGCCAAGACATGGAAGCAACCTAAATGTCCATCAACAGATGAATGGATAAAGAAGATGTGGTGTGTGTGTGTGTGTGTATACACACACACACACACACAGACAATGGACTATTACTCAGCGATAAAAAAGAATGAAATAATGCCATTTGCAGCAACATGGATGGACCTAGAGGTTATTATACTAAGTGAAGTAAGCCAGACAGAAATCTGTGTGAAATCTAAAAGAAAATGATACAAATGAACATATATACAAAACAGAAATAGACCCACAGACATAGAAAACAAACTTATGGCTACCAAAGGGGAAAGGCATAAATTAGGAGTTTGGAATTAGCAGATACATACTACTATATATAAAATAGATAAACAACAAGGACCTGATGTATAGCACAGAGAACTATATTTGATATCTTGTAACAATCTATAATGGGAAAGAATTTGGAAAATATATATATATAGAAAACTGAATCCTGTTGCTATACACATGAAAGTAACAGAACACTGTATATCAACTATTCTTCAATTTAAAAAAGAGAAAATCAACAGACTTAGTGTACAATCTGAAGATAATAGTAACAGGAGTTACAAATATATTAGGTGTGGTCAGTGAGTAAAAATGAAATCAAAGATCACTCCCAGGTTTAGCTAGAGAATAGAGGTGTATTGTGCTACCATTAATTGAGATGGGGAAGGCTAGGGGAATAACAACTTTGGGAAGTTGTTAGGAGGATGTGATCCTTTTTAGATACTTTAAGTTTGAGATGCCTTTAAAATATCCAAGTCCATTTGATATATTAGCACGGTAGGCCTGTAATGATCCCTGCCTCTTGGTTGTGGGATGAACCAAGTGACTTGTTAATAAGGCCAAAGTGACAGGATGTCACTTCTCAGATTAAGTTACAAAAGAATGATTTCCATCCTGCTGGCACTCTCTTACTACTTATTCACTTTTATGAAGCCAACTGCCATATTGTGAGCTGCCCCATAAAAAAGCCCATATGGCAAGAAAGTGAGGGTGGCCTCTGGCCAACAACCAGAGAAAAACTTGGTCCAACAACTTTTAAGGAACTGAATCCTGCCAACAACCACTGAGTGAACTTGGAAGCAGATCCTGCACCAATCGAACCTCACGATGACTGCTGCCCCAGCCAACATCTTGACTGCAGCCTTGTGAGAGACCCTGAGCCAGAAGACCCAGCTAAGCCACGCCCAGATTCCTAACCCCCAGAAACCATGAGATCGTGTTTCATTTTAAGACACTAAGTTTCTGGTAAATTTTTTTATGTAGCAATAGATAACTAATACAGATGGGGAGAATGTGGAAGGAGTCTGAGCTGCAGACATATATTTAGGAGTCATCAACATACAGATTTTATTTAAAAACTAGATGTCGTCACTTATGGAAGGAAGATAGAGAAGAGGGCTCATGATTGAGGCCTTGAACTAAGATTTAGTGAGGCCAAACAGAAAAATAGGAATCAGCAAAGTAAATTAGGAATTAACGAGGTAGGAGGAAAACCAGGAGAAACCAGTCAGAAAGGTAGTATGATTACTTCAGGAATGCTCAACAACTTGGGTGAAGGCAGGAAGCAGGTGGATAGTTGGATTTCACTGGGTTTGGGGTTGTTTTCAAGTGAGTATAGTAGAAAAAATAGACAGGCAAGAGTTTTAAGAGTTCAACAGGCTGTAATAGTGTTGGACCATGAAACTGCACCAATAACTTGCTCGTGTATATGATGTCCATGCCAGAACCATATTTTTTCTAATAGTTTAGACTTGCCAATATAATGTCATGCTAATTGAAAGCTAACTTGGTTCAAGTACTCCCATAGAACGGTTTCATGATAATGATTAAGAAGTAGACACACATAATTTGACAGACTGAAAAGATCCAGTTCCCTTTAGCTGCTTGTGTTTTAACTCCCTGGGTAATATATCCAATGTTTGCACTTAAAAAAAATGCTTTCAGGCTTGATGGAGTCTAAATACTCTCTCATTTCCTGCCTGGAAGCTAGTCTACTGTTCTCTCTCTGTTAACTTCGATGCAAACTATGGACTTGACATTGCAATTTAACAGGATTTACAGCTTGTTCTTGGGAAAATAGGCGCAATTTTAAACTCCAGTAGATATTACTGCAATCATGCCAGCAGAAAACCTAATTCTGAGAAACCTATGGGCTTCAAGGAAAATAGATCAAAGAATAGTTGCTCATCAACACCATGCAGAGAACCATGTCATCAACTATTTAGTAGACAAAAAATGTACCTAAAATATTGTATGGGGCAACATGATGAAAAACCACACTGATATTATCATCCCCAATAGCAGGATCTAACCTTCCCTGTTGAGGGAATTTCTCAATAGACTACACCATCCTTCTGTTTTCCATCTACCAATAATGAAATGCTTTGAGCCAGAGGGGTAGAAAGCCCTCTTGATCCATATTTGTCAGTACCACTGAAACCACTGTTTTTTTACCTAGTATTTATCATTTATCTTCTATAACAGTTCTTTCTAAAAGCTCAACTATGTTTCATTAGCAATATTCAACCCTTTAGAATGCTTAATGATATTATCCATTCAGCTACATTAATTTGATTATTTTTAAATGGTGTACATATATATACCTATTGCTTTTAAAATCGTATTTATCTAATAGAAAAGCCTTTGAAAACATCAAGTCTGAAAAGAAATGTTTAAAGGTGCCCTTGGAAGGCATTTCCCAAGATAATTCTATCAACATAGGCCCTGCCTTTGCTCCTAAAATTTCCTCCATTAAAACATGACAGGTTTGGGAGAACCCCAGATCTTCTGTACTATGATATACATGCTTTGTTCCAACCCATTCTTGTTTTTCAGGCCACTTCACTTAAAAATTTAATTCATGGTGATTGACACTCCCACTGAAATTTGTCTGCAATTAATATATTCTAGCAGCTACTATCATGCATTCCTTCTCTTCTCTTTGCTCACTTGGACTTTCTCCCCTAAAGACATTACTTGTTAGAAATACGCTGGGTTGACTATTTTCCTGCCAAAAGCTGCAGATTCTAATTAAATAACTCAGAGAAAAGCAGTCATAACAAAAAGCTAAATTACAAGGCCTTGGGAATGCCACTGTTTCCAGGTGGGGAAGGACAGCAGGGATGATATAAACTTCCGTTGGCCTCTAAGAGGAGACAGAGTGGCATAATGAAAAGCCTGTTGCCCTTTGTGTCCTAATCCTGGGTTTGAATCCCAGCTATGTTACTTCAGGGAAAAATAGTTCATATCCTGCAACTGATTTTCTTTATAAGACTAGGAAACATAATAACAGCCTTGCCTATCTCAAAACGCTCTGTAATGTAAAATATTACCCTTATTTCTTCTGTGCCTATCATATATTCCATGTGTAGCATACTAACACTGGAAACTGACTGAAAAATACTATTCTGTATAAGCAGCATTTCTCTGAATACTTCAGTTGGTCCCACTTATATCAACCCATTTTTCAACAGACATGAGTTGGTATCCTCATTTATCCTCATACTGTATGAGGTCAAATAATTTATAATTAGATGACTTCCAAAAATAAGCAGATACACAGGACTGCTTTAACATACCAATTTAATGGATCATTCACAAGTCTTTAGCCTTCAAAGATCAATAGCACTGCTTCCTACATAAACTTTGGTAGTTGGAGGTTTTTAAAAAGTAGGGCCACATGTCTAAATCACTATTTGAGGAAGCACCATATTTCTTAGAGCTAGAAAGCACTGCCTGAATTTCCTTGTGTATATTCATACATATAAGCAAGAGTGCATTTAAAACCCATTGTAAATGTTGAAAGGAAAAGATCATCCTTCAGTTGTACTCAGTAACAATGCTTTGGAGAGACAACATGTTCTTCCAAAAGTCCAATCAAAACTCTATTATTTCAATTATACTAATTGATTTACCACCAGAGGCTGATGAAGGTTGAGCTTGAGGACCCTTAAATTACACAGGACTCTTAAAGCCCTGTACTTAATTCTGTAGTTGCAATTTTGCATCCTTTCTTCTTATAGAGTAGGGCCAAAATTGTATAAGCTTCAAAGCCCATCAAAACTAGATTTTCCCTGACTCACCATACATACTTAAACTACTCACTCTCATACTTCTTGTCAAGTTGACTAAACATTTTCACTTCTCTAAAGACCTCAAAACATTGAAAATATAATGAAATAACAAGCTCTTATTCACCATTTGGTGGAGACAGTCCTTCTACATGGATTACCAGATGGTAATTTACAGCACAGACTTTTGGAAAGTAGTATTGATGTATGGAATAATAGGAAAAGCAGTAACTTGGCAGTTAAGAGACCTAGATGCAAGTCTAGAGTGTGCCACACCACCTGCTAACACTAAGATCTTTGCAAAGTCATTTAACCCCTCTAGGCTTTAGTATTCCTATCTTTGTGATAAAAGAATTAGATGAGATTAACATTACAATTTCCTCTTAGAAAATTTAAAATTATATATTCTAGCAATATTCTTCAAAGTCATATCATTTTAGATTGAATCTCATATTGCCACAAACAGATGCAATAGCAATAGAGCACTCTCTTCCTAATGCTTACCTATACTCAGGACCCTGGGAAGTGTTCCCTAGAATGTTAACTTTGGTCGGCTTGCTTCATCAACTTGAAACACAAGAAGACATACTCACCGTAACACAACATGCTTCATCAAATGGTCAAACAGTCTATATGTACTACTTTAATTATGGGGCTAGAGAGCAAAATTTCACATGTAAATTACTGTCAATGTTTCCTTACTTGTTCTCATCATAGTGATATTCACTATATCCAAGTATAATTAAATAATATTTACTTCTTGGATAGCTTTCTCTAATGTGGCTCATCCATTTCTCCTCTTCCATATGTACATGTCATTCCTCCATTGAGAGCTGGAGTCCATACCTCCACTCCTCTCAAATCTGGGCTGCCTTTTGGACTCAAGCAATAAGTAGAATACATCAGAAATGACATTCTATATTCCATATCATGCAGCACTAAATAACTAGAATATTTCTGACACTAAACCAAACCCCTTTTTTCTTTTTTCTAAATCTACCTATATAATACAAATACAGGCTGTAATTCAACTTAGATCCTTACACCATTGATTCTTTTCATGTCAGGTATAAAGGAATGGGTCTCTGTGGTATTTCACTTCACACTCAGTGACCTCATGTGACACTGCAGCTTTTTTTTTTTTTTTTTTTTTTTACTAGCCATGGCACTCTTTTGATTCTTTCTTTGTTTTTTTAATATTTCTTAGGGCTATCCTCTCAGCTTCAGGTATCCAATCAACAAATGAATAAATGATCTTTACACCAAAAGAAATAGCTATCATAGTTAGACTGCCATATATAAGAGAACTAATTCAATAGGTTACAAAAACATTATCTTACAAGCAATGTTATACTGATTAGGAATTTCAAAGAATTGATGATTTGACAAACAGCTATAGTCATTCAATGCCTAATCACAGAAAAAAATTGATATTAATACTCCAGAGTCAAGGAAATAAACAAAACAAAGACCATTTGTTTTTCACATAATTTCTAACAAACACAATTTTACTCTATGCACTAATGTTAAATTAGAACAAAGGACGTTTCCTTCACATAGCTCTTGGAATTCTTCATAAGGTTTATGACTGGTAAGTGCCAACAGGAGCACACAGTACCAATTCTTAGTGTCATAACTGTGCTTGGAAAGAGAACCAGTTCTAAAATAACTACTATCCAAGTAGCAGATGTGTTTGTAGATCAACATATTGACTTTTGTATAACACAAAATAAAGATCAAAGTGCACAAAATCAATGCAGTCAAGATGATAGAAATCAGAATTTTGTAGAACTAGACCTATAGTTAGAACTCCAACTAAACTGAGTTACATTTTCATGAACATAAAATTCGAGATGATAAATAAAAACCTCCATCACATGTTTAATATTCATGGACTGTTTAGGACACTTGAGAAATTAGAGCCTACTACATCTTTTAAAATACAAAAAATAAAAATGCAGCAAGGGATTTATTCAATAACATTATGATCCTCTATGTAATAGATATATTCTAGGTATGCATATTTGCATAATAGTAACATCTGAGCAATTATCTTTGGTTAATTCAAGGTTAGTTATGTGGAGTCTAAATCCTCAGACTTCCAGAAAAGCAAGAGTCTGCTTATACTCCATGATTATTTTTTAACTCTTTTGCATTCTACTGTAGATAATTTCTGAGTTGTAAAGAATTTTATAGGTCATTGCATAAAATCCATGCTTAGCTTGTGAATATGTGTACACATGCACTCACACACAGACCACATATTCAGCCAAAATTCACATATATATATCAGTCCTGAGTTCCTTTCATTATACCCTTCTCCTCATCGTCAGATAATTCAATTGAGAAGACACTGAAAAGTTCATAAAGTTATTCAATTATTCATGTAATTTTCCAGTGTCACTTCAGAACAGCAGCAAGTTGGACCATGGATGATGGTGGGTTTTGTTTTTTTCTTATGATAGAGAAAAGGCCCTACCACTGATGAGACAGCCAAAGTCAATGACATTTTACACTGAAGTCAAGAATGGGCCATTTAAAGCTATTTAACCTAAGATAAATTGAATGGAATGGAAGTCTTAGTGATTGTAAGACTAATTTTTAATTGATTTGATTTCTAGTTTTCTAGAAGTTACCAGTATTTGGGTTGTACATACATTCAAGTCCAGATTCTTAGACTTGGTCTCTCTCCAAACTCCTTTTCTTTCTAAGTCCTTGTTCAAAGGATTTAGTCTCTTTAGAAACTGTAGCTTTCTGAACCTTCTGTTTGTGAAAAAGTAGAATGCATTCTTCCCTTGCCCCATCATAGGGTCAGTTTGGGAAAGAATCAGAAAGGGTTATAGAACATTAAGATTTCTCATTAAGAAGATGAATCTCCAGACATATATTTTTCTACTGGGTACAAATATAGTACATTACAGTGGTGAGAGCTTCCCTTCCAAAGAAACACGCAGGAACCTTCTCAAGTAGGAGTTTTACCTACATACCAACTTGTGATTTTATTAACAGTTTTAAACACATTTATTTCAATTTTCCTCAAGCATGCCAAAGAGGAAGACTGGAAAAAAGAGAAATCAATGAACTTACCCTTATGTTTTTCAATTATATTCTATGGAATCCTGAATCTCCAAAAAAACTCTAGCTATTATTCCATAGTATTTTTCAATATGAAGACAGAGTTTATGTAAAATTACCAATACTTTACCATTTTAAGTCAGTGTAAGAATATTAACTTTCAAATATTCAAATTACATTCTCATCTTCATCTTTGGAATGTACATATTATCCAAAGAGCAAAGAAATATACCAGAAAGTGGTACCAATTAAGTACTATAACCATTCCATTAGCTGTTTTTTTCCATTTTCTTTTTTCACTTATATTTTCTTATAGAACTTGAATCACTGCAACAAGTCAGTTAAAACTGTATTCATAAAGATCACAAAATCATAAATATCTGATCAATCTTACATAATTTATATATTTACAATTGTAAGAACATTGGAAAGCTATGACTTAGAGCCGGGGTCAGCAAATGACAGCCCACATGCCAAATCTGGCCCACTGCCATTTCTGTAAAGCCCACAAGCTAAAATGGTTTTTGCATTTTTAAATAATTGGGGGAAAAAGAAGAATGTTTTGTGACAAGTGGAAATTATATGAAATTCAAATTTCAGTGTCCATAAATGAAATTGTACCAGAATACAGCCATGCTAAGGATCACTCTCTATTTGTGAATCAAAACACCATGTTGGTCCTTTGACACTATATTTGTTTTTTAGATGAACAATTTTCAGAGAAAATGCAAATCATGAAAATAGCATGTCCAACAGCTACATGACTTAGATAAATAGTGAGGGGGGTTTTCCCCACATATTCAGATATCTGAAAATTCAAGTGCCTTTTAGAAATGGCAAAATCTTTAAAAAAAAAAGCTTTATTTATACAATATTAAGTAAGTAAATTACCGAGCATATTTAGGTGCTCCTGAAGTGCCTGTATTTGATAACTGAGGAGCATGTGGCCATCTTAAAAGCTACATAAATTCTTTTAACTCACCCACCTCTATGGTAGTAATTTAAGGAGTAAGAAGGTAACATTTCTGATTTTCAGTTTGACTTCTGATAAAATTACTTAGGACATGGTACTGAAAAGTCATTCTTTGAATAGATATTATAATTGCGAAGTGTACAGTTTTGTGCCTCAACAGGTTAGATCTTTACAAGAGTACACTTCTCTATTCATGTCAAGCCACAAATCAGAAAACAAAATTATTATCAATTACAACACTTAATCTTCAATCTATAGAAGAGCTCAGAAGACAAAGTATCCTCTCAAAACAACACAAAACAACTTCCCTGACCCTCACCATGTACTTCCCTTCCCCCCAGAATGAGATATTTTATTTCCCTCAGTAACAAACTTCAGATTTCAACAACAGTCTCTCCAGCTCTGACAATACATATTCCTTTCTCAAAAACCTTATGCTTTCCTTATTAATCAAGGCAACAGATCAAATTTTAAAACTTTGGAGTTGGCTTTTTCTTTCTTGAGGTAACATAGTGTCCAGTGGTTACTGAAGTATGGATTAAGCCTATCTGGGTTTGAATCCACCAGCAACTGGTGTGATCTGCTTAAGTCTACTAATTCTCAATGTCCTCATCTGTAAAATGGAGTTGACAACAGAACCTACCTCATTGGGTTGTTGCAAAGACTAACTGAGTTAACAGAAGTATACAGGAGAGTTTCTGGTACTTGGCAAACACTCAGCATGTATTAGCTACTACTAGCATTTATCATCTTCTAAGACTTCATAAAAAGTCTTCCTGAAATTGAGTCACTCATACTATTTCCCCGCATCAGCTAAGCAAGAAAATTCCAAGTCCCTTGCTTTTCCCTAAGAAGTTGATCCATTTTCCTTCAGCAAAGGTTTTCTTTCATTCATGCTCACCTCTTAACACATGATCAATCTAACAACTGCATAGCCCTGTTTAGCAGAGTGTCCTAACTCAATACCATACTTTCCCTACCACAAAGAGAGAATGAACTTCCTTTATTTGGATGATGGTTGAGACGGTAAGTATAGTTGGAGCTCAGGATGGGAGATGAAGAGGTGGACTGGGGTAAAGGAGGAAATGTTTTCTTCTTTGTCTCTTCTAAAAGAAAAACGTTGTCATTTATGTCATTTTATTTATTTCAGCTTTAATGAATTACAGGCAGACCTCATTTTATTGTGCTTCGCAGATACTGTGTTTCTTACAAATTAAAGCTTTGTGGTAACCCTGTGCGGAGCAAGTCTACCCGTGCCATTTTTCCAGAAGTATTTGCTTACTTCATGTCTGTGTGTCACATTTTGGTAACTCACAGTATTTAAAGCTCTCCACCAGAAAAAAAAAAAATTATGACTTGCTGAGGGTTCAGATGACAGCATTTTTTTTAGCAATAAAGTATTTTTAAATTAAGGTACATCCACTTTTTTAGATATAATGCTATTGCATGCTTAATACACTATAGAGTAAACATAACTTTTATATGCACTGAAAAACAAAAAAATTTGAGTGCCTCAACCGCGCTATTTGCTTCACTGCAGTGGTCTGGAACTGAACCTACGACATCTCTGAGGTATGCCTGTATGTGCCGTGTTAAAATATCTGATAGGTAAAAGAGTAACTGAAAATTAGTATGCCTTACTTTAAAAGTAAATCAGTCCTTGCCTTTACGACTTTAGTATTTAAAGTATCAAATAAAATGAATTATTCATTATGTTACTTTAGGTCATTTAGTTCATTAAATATTCTACTGAAGCAAACCCACCTTATCTTCAAAAATAATTACCCTTTTAGAGTCATCTACAAATGAAAAGGATACCCCAGTGTTATGCTCTAAATGTTAAGATCCTACTATGGGCCTTACAGAGAATTTTACAGAAGGGCAAACTAACCTTACCAACTAGAGAGAGCAGCTACTGAATGCTACTTTAGAGTGGACCAGTTTATACAAGGATTTTCATAACGTAATTGATATGTACAAGACTGAAGCATCAGTGGTTAGCACTTGTCAAATAATTATCTTCCTAAAGTTTATTAAATTTTTAGGAAAAAATGGAACCAAATTTGACTTTAGAAATTCAATTATGCTAAAATTTTCAGCACACTAAAAGTATCTTGATGGACATGAGGTAAGTTTAGGTACATTAATACAACATATCAAAGAAGAGATCTTTTCTAGATTTGTTAAATCATTCTAGCATAACACCATAAAATGCTTGAGTATGTCTGAGGATCTGATCCCGATAAAAAATAAATCAACTTTGTTGGTATCTTGGTTCTACACTCCCAGGTGAAAAGAGATTAGCAATTTTATTTTACATTTATTTAGAGAAATTGTGATTTAGTGGCAGTCTCACTGCTATGTTTCATAAAAAGGAAATGTGGCTGGCAACTCTTGTATTTGTTAATTATATTAAATAGTTCTTTTTCTTTCTATTAATTAGACCTTTTTCAAACTAACTTTAGAGAGCTTTTACCAAGAATAGGAAAGGATGGGGTGAAATGTGCTTTTGCATACCCTCTAGTGAGAATACAAATTGGTATAAATTATCTGATAACAATAATTTAGCAATGTATCACAGCTGCATCTTACTTGGGGGGTAGGCTTCAAAGTTGGTGTGGATGGTGAAAATCAGACCTACTCAAAATTATCCTTGAGAAACCATTTCAGTTATTTTTAAAAATATAGTACACAGAACTGATAAGTAGAAATCAGCCAGGTTTTCCTCTAGTGTTGAACAGATTGCTATTTCTTTTGGTGGAGACCTAGATAAAGTGGTTGGCATGTGTTTAGGATCCATGTTGTACAGAGAAGGAAAATCTAACTTTAATCACTAGAATGAAACTCAGCTAAGCATAATCTCGCACTAACGAGGGGCATGCAAACAAGGAGAACTGAGATAACACAGGACTAGAAGATCCTCACTCGTGCTGCTCCCTTCCAAGACTTAGAGATAAGTGCAGTCCAGCTACTGAACTAGACTTTATTCTTCTCACACTTTTTATCTCTTGCTCCCTCTTTCTCCACTACTGCATTCTTGATTTCTCTTCTCTCTGATTACTTCTGATTAGACATACCTGAATCGGTATAAGTTAAGGGCATGAAAGATGTGGTTCCAATCTATGTATTAAAGCCTTAAAGATGTACATGTGATCCAAGAAAACAACTTCAATTCTAGTAAATTATCCTGAAAAAAAAAAACCAATAAAAATTACAACAAACCTTCATGAACAAGGACCATCATCAGAGCATTAATTATAAGAGCAAATATAAGATCACAAGGACGGTTCAACATTCGTGAATCAATCAATGCAATATACCACATTAACAAAAGAAAAGTCAAAAACCACACGATCATCTCAATAGATGCAGAAAAAACATTTGACAAAATTCAACATCCATTCATGATAAAAAACTCTTACCAAGGTGGGAATAGAGGGAACATAGCTCAACATTATTAAAGCCATTTATGACAAACCCACAGCCAATATAAAACTCAATGGCAAAAAGCTAAAAGTCTTCCCACTAAAATCTGGAACAAGACAAGGATGCCCACTCTCACCTCTTCTGTTCAACATAGTATTGGAAGTCCTAGCCACAGCAATCAGACGAGAAAAAGAAATAAAACATATCCAAATTGGAAGGGAAGAGGTAGAATTGTCACTATAGGCTGATGACATGATACTATATATATAGAAAACCCTAAGGGCTCCATACAAAAACTACTAGATCTAATAAACGAATTCAGCGAAGTAGCAGGATACAAAATTAACATTCAAAAACTGGTTGCGCATAGCACAGGGAGATCAGCTCGGTGCTTTGTGACCACCTAGAGGGGTGGGATGGGGAGGGTGGGAGGGAGGGAGATGCAAGAGGGAAGAGATATGGGAACATATGTATATGTATAACTGATTCACTTTGTTATAAAGCAGAAACTAACACACCATTGTAAAGCAATTATACTTCAATAAAGATGTTTAAAAAAAACAAAAACAAACAAACAAAAAAACTGGTTACGTTTCTTTACACTAACAATGAAATATCAGAAAGGAAATGTAAAAAAGCAATACCTTTTAAAAGAGCACAAAAAAATAAAATACCTAAGAATAAACCTGTCCAAGGAGGTGAAAGACTTATACACTGAGAACTATAAAACATTAACAAAGGAAATGAAAGAGGATTCAAAGAAATGGAAAGATATCTCATGCTCCTGGACTGGAAGAATTAATATTGTTAAAATTGCAATACTACCCAAAGCAATCTACAGATTTAATGCATTCCCTATCAAAATACCCATGGCATTTTTCACAGAACTAGAACAAATAATACAAAAATTTATATGGAACCATAAAAGACCCAGAATTACCAAAGCAATCCAGAGGGAAAAAAAAACAAAGCAGGAAGCATAACTCTCTGAGACTTCAGACAGTACTACAAAGCTACAGTAATCAAAACAGTGTGGTATTGATATAAAAACAGACATACAGATAAATGGAACAGAATACTGAGCCCAGAAATAAACCCACACACCTACAGTCAATTAATCTTTGACAAGGGAGGTAGGAATATAAAATGGGAAGAAGAAAGTCTCTTCAGCGAGTGGTGCTGGGAAAGTTGGACAGCTGCAAGTAAATCAATGAAGTTAGAACACACTCTCACATCATGCACAAAAATAAACTCAAAATGACTTAAAGACTTAAACAGAAGGCATGACACCATAAAACTCCTAGAAGAGAGCACAGGGAAAACATTCTCTGACATAAATCATACCAATGTTTTCTTAGGTCAGTCTCCCAAGGCAATAGAAATAAAAACAAAAACAAACAAATGGGACCTAATCAAACTTACAAGCTTTTGCACATCAAAGGAAACCATAAAAAAAAAGACAATCTACAGAATGGGAGAAAATATTTGCAAATGATGCAACAGACAAGGGCTTAATCTCCAAAATATACAAATGGCTCATACAACTCAACAACAAAAATACAAACGACCAAACCAAAAAATGGACAGAAGAACTTAATAGACATTTCTTCAAAGAAGACATACAGATGGCCAGTAGGCACATGAAAAGATGCTCAACATCACTTATTATTAGAGAAATGCAAATCAAAACTACAATGAGGTACCAACTCACACCAGTCAGAATGGCCACCATTAAAAAGTCTACAAATGACAAATGCTGGAGAGGCTGTGGAGAAAAGGGAACCCTCCTACACTGTTGGTGGGACCGTAAGTTGGTGCAGCCACTATGGAAAACACCAAGTGTTTCCCATAGTGTGCCACAACTAAGCCAGTGTGACACAACTACTGAGCCTGCACTCTAGAGCCTGTGAGCCACAACTACTGAGCCCATGTGCCACAACTACTGAAGTCCACGTGCCTAGAGCCCGTGCTCCACAACGAGAAGCCACAATGAGAAGCCCACTCACCACAACAAAGAGCAGTCCCTGCTCGCCACAACTAGAGAAAGCCTGTGTGCAGCAACGAAGACCCAATGCAGCCAAAAATTAATTAATTTTTTTAAAAGATGTACATGTGATCAGACAAAATAACTTCAATCCTAGTAAATTATCCTGAAAAGTAAAACCAATAAAATTTCAACAACACTTCATGCAAGAGGATGATCATCAGAGCATTAATTGTAAGATCAAATATTAGAAAAATTTTAATGTCCATCAATGTAGAAAAGGCCAAATGAATTATGGGATATCCATAGCATGACAATCATTGCCTCTGTCTGCCCAATACCTTTCCACTCACTTCTCATAACAGATCCTCATGGCTCATTCCTGGACTGATGAAAGCTGGGCTACTTATATCCCTGGCCACATTCTGGTCCAGAAATAAACAAATGACCCAAATGTCCAACAGAGGTCTTCCCTGGAATTCCTCTAATTAGAGGTAGAAGGGAAAGTCTTTTCTTCCCTGAATATGAAGATATGACGATGCTAGAATGGAGTTATTTGTGTTCATGTTCCCTTCTAAAACAGGAAAAACCTGCCTAAGAATTCAAAGGTGGCATGAAGAGTTAAGTCCAAAGAGTGACTGTTAATGGTGTTGAAGCCCCTCATTTCTATAATTCCTAAGGCCTCTTCTATAGTGTCTTTCTTCTGCTTTGGTTACATGAATCAAGCTGTATACTTTCTGTATTTCTGAAATCTAGTTCAAGTTGAGCTTCAGGAACCTTAAACCAGAAACTTGATTGATATACTAATATTCTGTAGAGCCAAAAACCATTTTGAAGACTACTCTGAGACAAAAAATGATTATGGAATAATGGAAAACATAAAGCAAAATGCAGATGGGATGCAAAGTATGTGTGTGTCCATGTGCGTCATGCAAGTTGATGTGTCTGGAAGAGAATCTGTCAGGTGTAAACAGTGGTTATCAAGGAGGGATAAGATTATAGATAATTTTCTCCTTTCTTATATTAATTCTCTCTTGAAAGCTATTTGGCTTTTGAGTGGGGCACTCAAACAAGAGAAATATATTTTCTCACAGTTCCTGAGGACAAAAGCCTAAAATCAGGATGTCAGCATGTTTGGTTTCTCCTGAAGCCTCTCTCATTGGCTTGCAGATGGTGTTCTACTCTGTTTCCTCACAATGTCTTTCCTCTGGGTGTATCTATGCCCAAATCTCCTCCTCTTATAAAGATACCACTCAGATTGGATTAGGGTCCACCCTTATAACCTAATTAACTTCTCTCTTTTTTCTTCTTTAATTGAGGTAATATTGATATATAACATTTTATTAGTTTCAGGCCTACAACATAATAATTCAATATTTGTATATACTACAAAATGATCACCACAGTGATTCTAGGTACTATCTGTCACCAAACAGTTGATGACCTTCACCCATTTAGACCACCCCCCAACCTCCTTCTCCTCTGGTAACCATCAATTTATTCTCTGTATCTACGAATTTGGTTTTTGTCTTTCAGATTTCACAAAGAAGTAAGCTCATACACTATTTGCCTTTCTCTGACTGACTTACTTCACTCAGCATAATACCCTAAAGGTCCATCCATGTAGTCACAAATGGGAAGATTTCCTTCTTTTCTATGGCTCAGTGTATGTCCAATGTGTATATATATATCACATCTTCTCGGTTACTGTAAATAATGCTACAATGAACATAAGGGTGTGTATATCTTTTTAAATTAGTGTTTTTGTGTTCTTGAGGTAAATACCCAGAAGGAGAATATCTGGATCATATGGTAGTTCCATTCTTAATTTTTGGAGGAACCTCCATTTTTTTTTCCATACTGGCTGCAACAATATACATTCCAATCAATGATGTATGAATGTTCCCTTTTCTCCACATCTTCTCCAACACTAGTTATTTCTTGTCTTTTTGGTAATAACTATTGTAACTGGTGTAAGATGATACCTCATGGTGGTTTTGATTTGCATTTCTTTGATAATTAGTGACGTTGAACACCTCTTCATGTGCCTGTTGGCCATCTGTATGTCTTCTTTAGGAAAATGTCTATTTAGATCCTTTGCCCATTTTTAATCAGATTTTTTTTGATATTTAGTTCTTCATATATTTTGGATATAAATCCCTTATCAAATATATGATTTGCAAATATTTTCTCCCATTCAGTAGGTTGCCTTTTCATTCTGCTGATGGCTTCCTTTGCTGTGCAGAAGCTTTTTAGTTTGAGGTAGTCCCACTTGTTTATTTTTGCCTTTGCTTTTGGAGTCAGATCCAAAAATTCAATGCCAAAACTGTTACCAAGGAGCTTACTGTCTATGTTTTCTTCTAAAAATTTTATGGATTCAGGTCTTATGTTCAATTCTTTAGTCCATTTTGAGTAAACTTTTGTGTAGGGTATGAGATAGCAGTCTAGTTTCATTCTTTTGCATGTGGCTGCCTAGTTTTCCCAACACCATTTATTGAAGAGACTGTCCTTTCTTGGCTTCTTGGTTGTAAATTGCTCATATATGTGCTGGTTTATGTCTGGGGTCTCTATTCTGTTCCATTGATCTGTGTGTCAGTTTTTATGCCAATACCATACAGTTTTGATTACTATAGCTTTGTAATATAGCTTGCAATCAGGGAGCATGATACCTCTAGCTTTGCTCTTCTTTCTCAAGATTGCTTTGGCTATTCATGGTCTCTTGCAGTTCCATACAAATTTTAGAATTGTTTGTTGTAGTTCTGTGAAAAATGCCATTAGAATGTTGATAAGAATTGCATTAAATCTGTAGCCTGCTTAGGGTTGCATAATTTTATGATATTAATTCTTCCAATCCATGTTCATGGAATATCTTTCCATTTATTTGTGTCTCCTTCATTTTCTTTTCATCAATGTCTTATGGTTTTCAGTGCACAGATCTTTCATTTTCTTGGTTTAATTTATTCCTAGGTATTTTATTCTCTTGATGCATTTGTAAATTGTACTGTTTTCTTCATTTCTCCTTCTGATGGGTTGTTACTAGTGTAGAGAAATGCAGATTTCTATATATTGATTTTGCATCCTGCAACTTTACTGAATTGATTTATTACTTCCAACAGTTTTTTGACGGAGTCTTTAGCTTTCTATATATAGTGTCATATTATCTGCAAATAATGACAGTTTTACTTCTTCCTTTCCATTTTGAATGCCTTTTATTTCTTTTTCTTGCCTAACTTCTGTGGCTAGGACTACCAATATGATGTTGAATAAAAGTGGCATGAGTAGTCATCTTGTCTTGTCCTTAATCTTAGAAGAAAAGCTTTCAGCTTCTCATCATTGAGTATAACATTTGTTGTGAATTTGTCATATATGGCCTTAAGTTGAGGTACATTCCCTCTATAGCCACTATGTTGAAGGTTTTTATCATAAACGATATTGAATTTTGTCATATGCTTTATTGGCATCTATTGAGATGATCATGATTTTTATTCTTCATTTTATTAATGTGGTGTACCACGTTAATTGGTTTGTGGATGTTGAACCATCCTTGCACCCTGGGAATAAATCCCACTTGATCATGGTATGTGATCCTTTTAACATACTGTTGAATTCAGTTTGCTAATATTTTATTGAGGATTTTGGTATCTATGTTCATCAGGGATAATGGCCTGTAATTTTCTCTTTTTTTGTGGTATCTTTGTCTGGTTTTGGTATCAAGGCAATGCTGGCCTCATAGAATAAGTTTGGAAACATTCCTTCTTCTTCAATATTTTGGAAAAGTTTGAGAAGAATACGTATAAAATCTTCTTTGGTAGAATTCATCAGTGAAGCCTGGGCTTTTGTTTGGTGGGACTTTTTTTAAATTATAAGCATACTTGCAGGTTCAGTTCCAGACCACCACAATGAAGCAAACGTTGCAACAAAGAGAGACACAAATGTTTTGGTTTCCCAGTGCATATAAAAGTTATGTTTACACTATACTGTAGTCTATTAAGTATGCAATAGCATTATGTCTAAAAAACAATGTTCATACCTTAGTGAAAAAAATACATTATTGCTAGGAAATGCTAGCCATCATCTGAGCCTTCAGCAAGTCATGATCTTTTTGCAATAGTAACATCAAAGATCATCATAATGAATACAATAATGAAAGAGTATGAAATGAAAAAGTTTGTGAGAATTACCAAAATGTGACAGACAAAGTGAGCAGATAGTGTTGGGAAAATGGCTCCAATATACTTGCTCAATGCAGGGCTGCTACAAACCTTAAATTTGTAAAATAATGCAGTATCTGTGAAGCACAAAAAAAAGAGAGATGTGCCTGTACTGATTCAATCTCCTTACTAGTAATTAGTCTACTCAGATTTTCTATTTCTTCATGATTCAGTCTTGAGAGATTGAATGTTTCTAGGAATTTATACATTTCTTCTGGTTGTCCAATTTGTCGGCATGTAAGTGTTCACAGTAGTCTCTTATGATCTTTTGTATTTCTGTGATATCAACTGTATCTTTCAATTCTGATTTTACTCAAGCCCTTGCCTTTTTTTTAATAAAGAGCCCCAAATATTTTTTATTATTTTGACTTTAAACTCTCAATTTTGGATTATTTACATAATAAGAAAAAAACCTCATATGTTTATCTAAGTTGCTACCTTTCCTGATGTTCTTTATTCCTAGTAGGTGCCTGTTTTTACCTGATAGCAATTTCTATCTGAGGGACTTCGTTTAACATTTCTTGTAGGGCAGGTCTACCAGTGATAAATTCTTTTAGGTTTTCTATTTCTGAAAAGACTCTATTTCACCTTCAATTCAGAAAAATATTTTTGCTAGCTATGGAATTCAAAGTTGCCATTCTCCCTTGTACGTTAAAGATGTTGGTCTACAATCTTCTGGTTTGCATTGTTTCTGCCAAGAAGTATGCTGTCAGTCTTATATTTTCTTCTTTTTGTATCGAGCACTCTTTTGTAGCTGTTGCTGTTGTTGTTGCTGAGTCTAGCTAAAGGCTTGGCAATTTTATCATTTCAAAGAACCAGCTCTTAGTTTCACTCGTTTTTTTTTTTTCTATTTCATTTATTTCCCCTCTGATCTTTATTTCCTTCCTTCTACTAGCTTTGGGCTTCGTTTATTCTTTTTCTAGTTCTTTTAGGTATAAAGTTAGATTGTTTAAATGAGATTTTTCCTGTTTCTTGAGGTAAGCCTGTATCACTATGAACTTCTTAGAACTGCTTTCGCTGCATCTCATAGATTTGGGGATGTTGTATTTCCATTTTCGTTTGTCTGAAGATATTTTTAAATTTACCCTTTGATTTCTTCATTGATCTATTGGTTGTTCAGTAGCATGTTGTTTAATCTCCACGTATTCGTTATTTTTCCAATTTTCTTCTTGTAATTCATTTTTCGTTTCATACCATTGTGGTCAGAAAAGATGCTTGATATGATTTCAGCCTTCTTAAATTTACTGAGACTTGCTTTGTCGACTAACATGTGATATCTGCTAGAGAATGTCCCATGTGCACTTGAGAAGAATGTGTATTCTACTGCTTTTGGATGGAATGTTCTATATATATATATCTATTAAGTCCATCTAATTCAACATGTCATTTAAGGCCCATGTTTCCCTATTGATTTTCTGTCTGGATGATTTATCCTTTGATGTAAGTGGGATATTAAAGTTCCCTAGTATTACTGTATTGTTCTCGTTTTCTCCATTTTAGGTCTTTTAATAATTGCTTTATATACTTTGGTGTTCCTACATTGGGTGCATAAATATTATAAATATTATATCATCTTATTAGATTTATCCCTTTATCATTATGTAATGACCTTCTTCATCTTTTACTAAGGTCTTTGTTTTAAAGTCTATTTTTTCTGGTGTAAGTATAGCTCCACCAGATTTCTTTTAGTTTTCCTTTGCATGGAATATTTTTTCCATCATTTCACTTTCAGTCTGTTGGTGCCCTTATATCTGAAGTGGGTCTGTTGCTGGTAACACATAGATGAGTCTTGCTTTTTAATCCATTCAGCCACTCTATGTCTTTTGAATGGAGAATTTAATCCATTTACCTCTGAAGTAACTACTGATAGGTATATACTTATTGCCATTTTGTTAAATATTTTCTGGTTGTTTTCATAGTTCCTCTCTTTTCCCTTCTTTTCTCTTGCTCTCTTCACTTGTGATTTGATGACTTCCTTCAGTGTTATATTTAGATTCCTTTCTCATTATTTTTTGTGTATCTCCTCTAGGTTTCTGCTTTGTACTTTCCATTAGGTTCACATATAATGGCCTATATATGTAACAGTCTATTTTAAGTTGATACCAACTTAAGTTTGAACACATTCTAAAACTACATTTTCCTCCTTCCTCCCACATTTTATGCTTTTTATGTCATATTTTACATCTTTTTCTCTTTTATATCCCTTAACTAATTATAATTCTCTTCCATTCATCGATCAGCAATTGATAATCATATATTTTCTACTGGATTTTATTATTTTTACTTCTTTACATTAAAAATTTTAATTCATCTGGAATTCATTATGATCATAGATGCCGACCATAATAGTCATCATGTTTTAAGTGTTATAATGTTAGGCACTATGCTAAGACACTTACATATATTTTAAATTTATTCTGACATCTACTTAAGAGTTACTACTATTATTAGACTCATTTTAAGGATGAGAAAACTGAGGCTTGGAGATGTAAGGTAACTTGTTACTAAGTGGCAGAGCCATGATTCAAACTCAGGTATTACTGACTCCTACAACTACACTATCTAGAATATGATCTAAGTATATCCTTTTTATGTTTCACAAAATTCCTGTTTTAAATTATGAATTAGGATCTATATTTTCCTTAACATATTGAAGTATATTTAATCAAAAGAGAGACATTTTTATTTTTATACATTTTATGATATTTTATTTATGAGAATTATTCTTATAGAGCTAAACTGAAACTTCCTACATTACTGCTTTTCAGACCCAACCATCTGAGCTGATAAAGGGATGGTTCACCTGGGTCTGAAGAAAGCGTAGGCACTTTGACATTCACCAACCTAAAATTAAGTTTGTTCTTTATTGGATAATATAATGTTCTACATCTGAGACTTTTGGTTGTTTGATCTGCCAACTCTCAAAAATCCCTGTTTCCTATTCATTTTTCTGTGGTTATTTAAGGCTTGTTGAATGATGCAGTAAAAACCAAGGCCATTTGGAGTTAGATATTAGAAGTAAGAGTTTACACACCAGTTATTCTGGTAGTTTCCAATTATTAACATTTCTGACTTATAAATATTTGCTTATAGAAATATTTAATATGTGAACACAGCATTTTTATTTAGTTTTTCAATAAATAATAATGAAGATCATACCATCATAAGGCCATGTGATACTGGCTTTTCTTTTCTTTATTACGACCTAATATTTCCCATTCTGCAAGTCTCCAAAGGGAGTGAGGTTTAAAATTTTTTTAATTTTTCTCTTCAAAAATTATATTTTTAAATCAATTAGAGTCCTAAAATCATAAAAGATGATTTTTTTAATACCTCATGAAAAAGTAGCGTAAGGTAGCTAATGAAGCTAGGCATAAAGGATCTAGAGGACATTAATGCTTAAAAAATAGGCAAAAATACTTCCTAGGTGCAAGACCTCATGGGGTCCTTGATTTATGGTTGTACCACCTTAGCGATGCCAAGGTTCATCAGTGATTCAGGAGGTTTCAGCCTGATCTCTCCATGCTCAAGCAGCCCATCAATCTTTAATCTTGTTAATCATTTCATTATGGGCTGAAAAATGATGATATTCACTGCATTTACTAGCTGGATCTATTCTTCAAAAATACATTTTCGGGCTTCCCTGGTGGCGCAGTGGTTGGGAGTCTGCCTGCCAATGCAGGGGACACGGGTTCGAGCTCTGGTCTGGGAAGATCCCACATGCCGCGGGGCAACTGGGTCCGTGAGCCACAACTACTGAGCCTGCGCATCTGGAGCCTGTGCTCCGCAACAAGAGAGGCCACGACAGTGAGAGGCCCGTGCACCGCGATGAAGAGTGGCCCCCGCTTGCCACAACTAGAGAAAGCCCTCGCACAGAAACGAAGACTCAACACAGCCAAAAAAATAATAAATAAATAAAATTTAAAAAAAAATACATTTTCCATATTTCCAATGTGGTTGTCTGAAATGTAGTTGGTACAGAAAAGGCAGATCAAATGCATGTTTCTTTCCCTTTGTTTGTCTCTTTTCAAAATAATGAGTTGGGGTCCTAGTAACATCTAATGATGACTAATGAGGTATCTTTTTTATAGTATGTTTATGAACTCATGAGTTGTTAAATCTTTGGTGTGTCCCAATTCGCTGTAGTTGTTACCCTTACTGGTGATCAAATGGTCTCAACTTATGCTCTGCCCTCATTTTTAATTGAAGACGGAAAGCATTGCATCCAGAGCACCTTCCCTGCAGGAGATAATGAGGTGCTGGTGAATCCTTGTGGTGCTTTAGAAAATAAAAACCAAAAAAATCTGCCTTCCTGGATAAGGAGAAAGTATATTTTCATACTTATGTAGAGTTAAAGGCATTACTTTTAAATCAAACTTCTATTTCATAGAAAGAATTTGGGTTAGAAAAAGAGGGCATTTAAGAATCTAAGACTGAAGGAGAGATAAAAAAAAAGATGGTTTTGGTGGGATCTCTTAAAATGAGAAGCTTTCAGGAGGGTTTTAATTGATAGTAAACAGCAAGATATAATAAAAATAAATTATGACAAATCACCGGGGAAAGAAAGCAGCACATACTTGTAACAGTCCTTATTTTAATTTATGAGGAACAGTCAACAATCCTGAGCATTCCTTTTTACTTGAAAATCCCTGTCTCAGATCATGTGCTTAATCATGATCACTTTCTTATTTCCTACCTGCAGGAGTTCCCCAATCTGTGGCACTTTGACAATCTTAGCCTCTCTCCTTTGCTCTTTGACAACTGTACACCTCTGACATCTTTCAAAACCATTTCTATTGAATTACCTGTACTATTAATTCCATCTCTAATTTTACTCCCATTTTCCTGTCCCATCTTTCTATCACCTAGATGAAGTTTCTACTAGAAGTCCACCTCTCTCTTCAAATATTTTCTTTTCCTCTGAAATCTGTTCTTTCTCTTAATTTTTTTCTATTTCTCCGGATGGCACCATCACCATGCCAGTTATGTAGATTCAGAAACTGTAATTTTTACTCCCCTTGTTCTCTTATAGTTAACCAAATACAAACTTCTGCAATTAGCTCTTGCAGTGAGCCCCTTACACAAACCCAATCATCTCCATTATTAATTTGTGGTACGCCAATCCAGGTTCTCATGGTATCCTGCAAGGACACCTGCAATATCCTGAGTCACTTTCATCTTCAATCTAGCTAGCTCACATTAACAAATAAGCTCCCTAAATTATACCTTCTCATTTATAATATTTCAGTCATCCCACATTGTCTAGAATGTAATCACAGGCAATAATGGTTACCTGGCTTTTCAAAGCTTACATGTTTTCATTTTGTCTTCCTAAATGAACTTTAAGTGTATATTTTTCTCTTGGTATGTGAAAGAAAAAACAAGTGGGCTATTGAGGGAGAAAAACAGTAATAAAAGATAAAAAGATACAATAAATTAGAAAAGGGAAAATAGTAATCTACATTGTGTGAAATGGTGAATAAAGAATAAACTGTAAAGCAACCTATGTGTGTTGAGTTTTCAGGACCAGTGAGAGCACCTATGGCACCTTTGGACAATCTAGAAATAGGAGCCTTTCCTCAAGACACTACCAGAAACCATCTTAAAACATCAACAAATCAGTGATGTCTCCAAGGTGGAGGCACTGCGGAAAGCTGAAGTGCACCACCTTCATAATCATGAACAGCAGCCCTTTTTACATTCTATGACTATGCCGTCACTGTGAAGTCATGTCTGTCATTTGGGACTCACTTTCCTGATCGGAAAAACAGCATACTAATTCTGGCTCTAACTGCTTCACTTGGTTAATTACAAAGATAACAACAGTAAGTGATCTATACCAGTGTGGAGTGCAGGCTTGAAAGAAAGCAAGTTGTTAATAGAAAGCAAAGCTTTACAGATGATTTGGAATTATGGGAATTAGGAATTCTGTTGTATGTTTTTTTTTTGAATTGTATCTTTTATACAGCAGGTTCTTATTACTTATCTATTTTATACATATTAGTCTATATATGTAAATCCCAATCTCCCAATTCATCCCACCACCACCACCCCCCCTCCGGCTTTCCCCCCTTGGTGTCCATATGTTTGTTCTCTACATCTGTGTCTCTATTTCTGCCTTGCAAACCGGTTCATCTGCACCATTTTTCTAGATTCCAAATATATGCGTTAATACATGATATTTGTTTTTCTCTTTCTGACTTACTTCACTCCGTATGACAGTCTCTAGGTACAGCCACGTCTCTACAAATGACCCAATTTCGTTCCTTTTTATGGCTGAGTAATATTCCATTGTATATATGTACCACATCTTCTTTATCCATTCGTCCGTCGATGGGCATTTAGGTTGCTTCCATGACCTGGCTATTGTAAACAGTGCTGCAATGAACACTGGGGTGCATCTGTTTCTTTGAATTATGGTTTTCTCTGAGTATATGCCCAGTAGTGGCATTGCTGGGTCATATGGTAATTCCATTTTTAGTTTTTTAAAGAACCTCCACACTGTTCCCCATAGTGGCTGTATCAATTTACATTCCCACCAACAGTGCAAGAGGGTTCCCTTTTCTCCACACCCTCTCCAGCATTTATTGCTTGTAGATTTTTTGATGACGGCCATTCTGACTGGTGTGAGGTGGTACCTCATTGTAGTTTTGATTTGCATTTCTCTAATGATTAGTGATGTTGACCAGCTTTTCATGTGCCTCTTGGCCATCTGTATGTGTTCTTTGGAGAAATGTCTATTTAGTTCTGCCCATTTTTTGATTGAGTTGTTTGTTTTTTTAATATTGAGCTGCGTGAGCTGTTTATATATTTTGGAGATTAATCCTTTGTCCATTGATTGGTATGCAAATATTTTCACCCATTCTGAGGACTGCCTTTTCGTCTTTTTTATAGATTTCTTGGCTGTGCAAAAGCTTTTAAGTTTCATTAGGTCCATTTTTATTTTTGTTTTTATTTCCATTACTCTAGGAGGTGGGTCAAAAAAGATCTTGCTGTGATTTATGTCAAAGAGTGTTCTTCCTATGTTTTCCTCTAAGAGTTTTATAGTGTCCAGTCTTACATTTAGGTTTTTAATCCATTTTGAGTTTATTTTTGTGTATGGTGTTAGGGAATGTTCTAATTTCATTCTTTTACATGTAGCTGTCCAGTTTTCCCAGCACTACTTATTGAAGAGGCTGTCTTTTCTCCATTGTATATCCTTGCCTCCTTTGTCACAGATCAGTTGGCCACAGGTGTGTGGGTTTATCTCTGGGCTTTCTATCCTGTTCCATTGATCTATATTTCTGATTTTGTGCCAGTACCACATTGTCTTGATTACTGTAGCTTTGTATTATAGTCTGAAGTCAGGGAGTCTGATTCCTCCAGCTCTGTTTTTTTCCCCTCAAGATTGCTTTGGTTATTTGGGGGTCTTTTGTGTCTCCATACAGATTTTAAGATTTTTTTGTTCTAGTTCTGTAAAAAATGCCATTGGTAATTTGATAGGGATTGCAGTGAATCCGTAGATTGCTTTGGGTAGTATAGTCATTTTCACAATATTGATTTTTCCAATCCAAGAACATGGTATATCTCTCCATCTGTTTGTGTCATCTTTGATTTCTTTCATCAGTGTCTTACAGTTTTCTGAGTACAGGTCTTTTACCTCCTTAGGTAGGTTTATTCCTAGGTATTTTATTCTTTTTGTTGCAATGGTGAAGGGATTTGTTTCCTTAATTTCTCTTTCTGATCTTTCATTGTTAGTGTATAGGAATGCAAGACATTTCTGTGCATTAATTTTGTACCCTGCAAATCTACCAAATTCACTGATTAGCTCTAGTAGTTTTCTGGTGGCATCTTTAGGATTATCTATGTATAGTATCATGTCATCAGCAAACAATGACAGTTTTACTTCTTCTTTTCCAATTTGTATTCCTTTTATTTCTTTTTCTTTTCTGATTGCTGTGGCTAGGAATTCCAAAATTGTATTGAATAATAGTGGCAAGGGTTGGACATACTTTCCTTGTTCCTGATCTTAGAGGAAATGCTTTCAGTTTTTCACCATTAAGAATGATGTTTGCTGTGGGTTCGATGTATATGGCCTTTATTATGTTGAGGTAGGTTCACTCTATGCCCACTTTCTGGAGAGTTTTTATCATACATGGATGTTGAATTTTGTCAAAAGCTTTTCCTGCATCTATTGAGATGATCATATGGTTTTTATTCTTCAATTTGTTAATATGGTGTATCACATTGATTGATTTGCGTATATTGAAGAATCCTTGCATCCCTGGGATAAACCCCACTTGATCATGGTGTATGATCCTTTTAATGTGCTGTTGGATTCTGTTTGCTAGTATTTTGTTGAGGATTTTTGCATCTATATTCATCAGTGATATTGGTCTTTAATTTTCTTTTTTTGTAGTATCTTTGTCTGGTTTTGGTATCAGGGTGATGGTGGCCTCATAGAATGAGTTTGGAGTGTTCCTTCCTCTGCAATTTTTTGGAAGAGTTTGAGAAGGATGGGTGTTAGCTCTTCTCTAAATGTTTGATAGAATTCACCTGTGAAGCCATCTGGTCCTGGAATTTTGTTTGTTGGAAGATTTTTAATCACACTTTCAATTTCATTACTTGTGATTTGGTCTGTTCATATTTTCTATTTCTTCCTGGTTCAGTCTTGGAAGGTTGTGCATTTCTAAGAATTTGTCCATTTCTTCCAGGTTGTCCATTTTATTGGCACAGAGTTGCTTGTAGTAGTCTCTTAGGATGCTTTGTATTTCTGCAGTGTCTGTTGTAACTTCTCCTTTTTCATTTCTAATTTTATTGATTTGAGTCCTCTCCCTCTTTTTCTTGATGAGTCTGGCTAATGGTTTACCAATTTTGTTTATCTTCTCAAAGAACCAGCTTTTAGTTTTATTGATCTTTGCTATTGTTTTATTTCTATGTCATTTATTTCTGCTCTGATCTTTATGATTTCTCTCCTTCTACCGACTTTGGATTTTCCTTGTTCTTCTTTCTCTAGTTCCTTTAGGTGTAAGGTTAGATTGTTTATTTGAGATTTTTCTTGTTTCTTAGATTATATTGCTATAAACTTCCCTTTTAGAACTGCTTTTGCTGCATCTCATAGGTTTTGGATCGTCCTTCGCTCTTAGAACTGTTTTTGCTGCATCCCATAAGTTTTGGATCATCGTGCTTTCATTTTCATTTGTCTCTAGGTATTTTTTGATTTCCTCTTTGATTTCTTCAGTGATCTCTTGGTTAGTTAGTAATGTATTATTTAGACTCCATGTGTTTGTGTTTTTTACGTTTTTTTCTCTATAATTTATTTCTAATCTCATAGCGTTGTGGTCAGAAAAGATGCTTGACATGACTTCAATTTTCTTAAATTTACTGAGGCTTGATTTGTGACCCAAGATGTGATCTATCCTGGAGAATGTTCCATGTGCACTTGAGAAGAAAGAGTACTCCTCATGCCATGGAGTACTTCCCACAACTTCTGCTGCCAGTGTCCTTGTCCCTGCAGTGAGCCACAGCCACCCTCAGCCTCTGCAGGAGACATTCCTACACTAGCAGGTAGATCTAGTTCAGTCTCCTATGGGGTCTCTGCTCCTTCCCCCTGGGTCCTGATGCGCACACTACCTTGTGTGTGCTCTCCAAGAGTGGAGTCTCTGTTGCCCCCAGTCCTGTCGAAGTCCTGTAATCCAATCCCGCTAGCCTTCAAAGTCTGATTCTCTGGGAATTCCTCCTCCTGTTGCCAGACACCCACGTTGGGAAGCCTGATGTGGGGCTCAGAATCTTCACTCCAGTGGATGGACTTCTGTGGTATAAGTGTTCTCCAGTTTGTGAGTCACCCATCCAGTGGTTATAGGATTTGATTTTATTGTGATTGAGCCCCTCCTACCGTCTCATTGTGGCTTCTCCTTTGTCTTTGGATGTGGGGTATCTTTATTGGTGAGTTCCAGTGTCTTCCTGTCAATGACTGTTCAGCAGTTAGTTATGATTCCAGTGCTCTCGCAAGAGGGAGTGAGAGCATGTCCTTCTACTCCACCATCTTCTCTGTTGTATGTTTGTATTTTTATTTTGTTGTTGTTTTGTGTCAGTGGTAAACTGATTATGAGTAAAAAAGGTAAAGGCTATAAAAGCTGAGATAGATGAAGAAAAGGCAAAAGATAATGGAAAAGTAAAATAAAAATTAGTAATATCTTTATTGCAAATTTATCTGCTAATTTGTCTACTGCATCTTCTGTAAGATAAAGAAAGTGAAAGAAATAATTTTTCTCATGGGAAGATATGATTATATAACAATATTAGTAATAACCAAGATTTAATATTTACCATGAACCAGGCATCATGCTAAGTACCTTTTTTCATTTGTTCTTCTCAGTCATGTTATAAGATAGATGCTAATACCAGCCTATTATGTAAATGAGAAAAATGAGAAGTAAAGGCAGAATGTGAAAGAGATTTTCTAACTCTAGAGGCCCCTCTTTAACAATACTAGGCTGAATCCTAAAGAGGTGCTTCACAGGGAATGAGCATTACAGTCTAGCAAGAAATAAAATTGAGATCTGCTTATTAATTCAATGGGAATGAATCCAGGGTACACATATGCAGAAATTCAAATGCTAGAAAATAAAAAGCTTGATGTCAGTTCTGATCCAGCATGAAAACAAAAAGAGTCTATACAGTATGGAAATGTGTCAAGCATAGGAACAAAATGGAGATATTATGACATTGTTTTTAAAAGGTGATTAAATATGAGTCCATTTAGTAAAAGTTGGAAACATCTGTACATATACAACCTTGAAAGTCTCCTGGAGAAGAGAAAAGCAAAAAAATGGGGGCAGGGGGCAAGGAGGGGAGACTTAGGTACAGTTAAGGGAGAAAGATTTCAAGTTATGGGTGAAAGACACAGTGATTTAAAAAACAGAGGAAGTTATGAATAAATTACATAGAAAAAATACTTAAGTGTGTGAGGAGTATATGAAGAACAGCTCTGTGCGTAAGAAAGCAGGCAGAGGGAAGGAGAAGCCTTCCTTAGGCAAAGATTGTCAAGGAGGTGGCTTCCAGACCAGCAGCATTAACAACACCTGGGAACTTGATAGAAATCCAAATTCTCGGGCCCCATCCCAGATTCACCGAATCAGAAATTCGGGGGGTGGAGCCTTCAATCTGTGTTATTACAAACCCTCCAAGTGATTCTGATGCACACTGAAGTTTGAGAACCACTGGTCTAAGGAACAGATACAAAGAGAATCCAAGAAAATGGAATTCGACTGACTTAAATGACAAATATTGGAGGGAGGACAGAAATAGGAGCACATAATACAAAGAGCAAATGACCACTAAAGTTTAGAGATGCAGTCCATGGATTCTGATAAAAGAGAAACCAAATTCATACAATATTAGCACAAAAAAGAGGGCTTAACATGATTGGGAGAAATGTATTACAAATAAAGGAACTACATTCTCAACTATTTAAAGTACCCAATAGAACTTCCTGTGATACTGGAAATATTCTCTATCTGCACTGTCCAATGTGGTAGCTGCTAGCCACATGTAGATATTGAGAACTTTAAACAAGATTAGTTCAACTAAAAAACTGAATTTTTAATTTTACTGAATTTTAATTAATTTAAAGTTAAATGGCCACATGTTGTTAGTGGCTACCACATTTGAAAATGTAAATCTAAAGCTAATTTCATATGGGTCAGTGAGACATGAATAATGCTACCATGGACTTTCATCTGTGAAGATATTTAATAATACAAGATCTGCACTGGGAGATATGTAATCATGAAAATGAATTAGGGAATGTCACATTTGTACATGTAGCTGTCCTACATCTAAAGAAATATAAAAGAAGGAAGCATTTAATATCTCTGGTTCACTGACTCTATGTCTTTGGAAGGGCTTCCAATGTTGTCCCACAGAAAGGTAAGGCTGGAAGTAACGGGAAGTTATCCAACAAAATATATTTAGACTCACTTTGTAAGAATATAAGATTTGAAATTGTATATTTAGATATCTGCTATCACATTTATGACAAAAACAGATATAGATGGGGACGATCTTCAGGATGATTACAGAAACGTGTGAGTGAAAGTAGACATATTAGAAAACAAAGTAGGGCTTCCTTGGTGGCACAGTGGTTAAGAATATGCCTGCCAATGTAGGGGACACGGGTTCGAGCCCTGGTCCGGGAAGATCCCACATGCCACCGAGCAACTAAGCCCATGAGCCACAACTACTGAGCCTGCGCTCTAGAGCCCATGAGTCACAACTACTGAAGCCCGTGCACCTAGAGCCTGTGCTCCGACACAACAGAAGCCACCGCAATGAGAAGCCCGTGCACCGCAACAAAGAGTAGCCCCCTCTCACCACAACTAGAGAAAGCCCCTGCACAGCAATGCAGACCCAATGCAGCCAAAAATAAATATAAACAAAATAAATAAATTTAAAATTTAAAAATAAAATTTAAAAAAGAAAGCAAAGTAAAAGTCCCTATCTTAGTAACAGTTAAATTAATTTCTAAAAAATTTGTAAATTTTTCAAAAATGTGGACAGGGAATAAATTATTCCTGGACAAGGAGATAATTTAATAAAAATACATATTCAAGGGAAAGAATGAACTATTCCCCTTTTAAGATTTCAGATTGTGAAGGAGCAAGTTAAAATGGTCTAAGAAATATACTCCAGGGAAGGAGAATACTGAAACACCTTAAAGAACAAAATGAATACTTCCATCCATAGAATCATTTAATGATGAGGAGAAAAGATTTTTAAAAATAGAGGTTAAGAAATTATAAGAATTGGAGCAAAAATAGTAGAAATCAAAGAACAAGTGAGCAAAGTATGTAGAATAAGAGCCAAGGTGATGAGCAAAGGAAGAGGTCAGACAAGAATAAAGCACTACATAGAGACAAGCTACAATGTTCCAGAAGAAAGCATTGTGTTTTACAAGATTAAAAAAGACAACTGAAGATGCTGAAGGAGAAATAGCTGATAATAGCTGATAAGAAATAGTAATTGATAATAGCTGATAAAAAAAATGTCTTTAGGACTTACTCTCTCCCTCTCTTCCCCACAACTCTCTCTTATTTAAACAATGACTTCAAAGACAGGAGAAGATACAGAGGATATAGGAAGAAAGATGTGGGTGAATCCTCAGGCAGCAAGGAATGAAAAGGCTTTGATATTACTTGTCTTCATGGCTCAAAAGTCACCAGCACAATGAAGTTGCTAGTAAGATTTGAGGCCTAATTGCTGGAAGAAAAATAGACTTACTAGCATATCACAGATTTTAAAATGTATTAAGATGGTTACCAAAGGGGAAAGGGGAGGGGGGATAAATTAGGAGTTTGGAATATACACACTACCATATATAAAATAGATAAACAACAAGGACCTACTGTATAGCACAGGGAACTATACTCAATATCTTATAATAACCTATAAGGGAAAAGAATCTGAAAAAGAATATATATGTGTGTGTGTGTGTATATATATATATCTGAATCACTTTGCTGTATATCTGAAACTACCACAACATTGTAAATAACTATACTTCAATTTTTAAAAAATGTATTAAGATAAGGAAGTTATTAGAAAGCAAAGATCATTGGTACCACTCAACAGTGACTACAGGTTTTGAGAAAGAACAGCGCTGCCCTGTTTGTAGTAGAGCATGTGAGAATCAAGATGGCATGGTGCACTATTAGAAAACATAGACTTGGAGAATGTAAATAAATAACAATCCCTGGCATAAGAGGAAGATTTGGAACATATGCATCAATTTGATTCAATGAAAACTTTCTTGTTGGACACATGACATTTTTAAGATCGTGGAGAGAGTTCCACACAAGTACCTGCAGTTTGATGACATTGTATACCCATGAGATCAGAAAGTCTATACTCACTGAACTGATGATGAAAGAAATTCAATAGGCAAATAAATGAGAAAAGCCACCCATGATGTTCCCTTTCTTTATATATTTCTTTTTCTATAAAGGGCTCGATTGTAGTTTACGCTTCCTGGCCTCTGTTGCAAATGTTCAACCGTGGTATGTGAAAGCAGCCACTGACAACAGGGAAACAAATGGGTGTGGCTGTTTTGCAGTAAACCTTTATTTGCGAAAGAGTTAGCCAGCAGGTCTGGTCTGTGTGCCCTAGCTGGCCTACCTCTGGTCAACAGACATTTTTAAAAAGGGGTAAGCTTCTGAGAGAAATGAGATATAAAGATGCCAAAGAGATAGAAGCATACATGCTAAACATGAATAAACCTCTTTCTTGAAGCTATTTACTTACTCAAACATCATTACTGCAATAACAGAAAGAACTGGAGATCAGAATTCAAAATAGAGAGAGCATGCCTGAGAAATTAGAATAAGAATGAACAATCATATACAGGGAAATTGTGCTGGCTTGTCTGTTGGCAACTCAATACCTTTCCTCCTGCCGTGTTCCCTCCCTGTATCACAGGGGCCAGAAGCCTGGGTATCTATCACATTTTTCAGAATCTTGTGTCAGATTTGCAAGCCAGGGAGAAGCTGAAGATTTATTATGGCTTCCCTGGTGGTGATGGGCAGAGGAGTGGGCTTCTGCAAACATGCAGGTTTTACAGGAGCCACTGGGCATTTCCCTACAAATCACCGCCTTCGATGATACAAACAGTGGTGAAAATTGTTGGCGGTTTCCTGTGGTCTATGCAATTTTCTCACTCTCTAAAAGATTGTAGTTAAACAAAGAGCTAGTGGCATCTTCCCCTGAATTTTATTCCCCCAGCCTTACCAAGTGGTTCAGTAATTCACTTAATTCTTTGTATCAAATCCCTTCACTGCTTGAACTCTATAGAGCAACACATCTTTTTGCAACCAATCCCTGACTAATACTGTATTATTGTAGAGCTAAAGATGTAAAATAAGAGGATGAGCCAGGGGGGAAGAATATTTTATATGCTTCAGAGGTGAGGAAGTTGTGCAAACAGACTGGGATATGGAAATAAAAAGAGCAGAAATGAAAGAAAATGTACAGAAAATGTAGAAAATATATCATTAGAATATTAAGTAATGGTGAACAATTTCTGAGGCCAATATTTCTACAAATTAGTTATTTTTAAAATCTGCATGCTGGTTTATGTGGATCATATTATCTCACAGTGTAAAATATAAAAGCTAATATTACACATTGTGCATCTTCTTTGGGCACTGCAATTTTTTCACCACTGTTAAAACCATCCTGAAGGGAGGAGATAGTTATCCTCTTCTTGCCTATTAAGAAACTTTGGCTCAGGGAAGTTAAAAGACTAAGACTCAGGTTACACAGCTATTAAATGGCAAGGCTAAGATTTGAAGAACTCCCTGGTCCAAAGCTGGAATCCTTTCTGTTCTAACATGCCCAGAAGTCCACTTGCACTTTCACAGCTGGACTCAAACAGGGTTCAGCCTGAAGAGCACAGAAGAATTTCAGTTAGATATTATTTTGAAGATATATTTTAGAATTAAACTTATTCTTCCATTCATTTATTCATAAAATATAGTTATTAAAAACTGATTTTGTACCAGGTAAACAAGGCCGACATGATCCCTGCCCTCATGGAGCTTATATTCTATCTACAGCTGGAGCAACACTGATGATGATGTAGTATCTCCTGATGTGAAAATAAATGCACAAAGAAATAAATGTTTATATAACTTATAAGAGAATGGAAATCAAATATCAGGAACTAAAGAAGGAAAGACCAAAAATTCTTTTACATAGAAACTTTAAAGGCAACATTTAATTATAAGGCATAAACTTAAAAACATATGAACCAAAAGCACAATATTTGAAAAGAAAACTCAGGAAACTGATGGTATGCAAAAGTCCTTCTACTAACAAGCTGCTGGTTGTAATTATCATAAGATTTGGGGCAGAAAAGAGCAGCTATTTAAGTAGGAGACTCTACAAACTAATTAATAGACAAACATACTTGGAAAGAAAACACTTATAGAAGCTTATTAAAAGGAAGGTAAAAACAAAAGGAGAAAGAAGTAACAGGTATTTGATTGGTAATGATATTCTGAGGTGGTGTAGAAAGTCTATAAATACTTAAGGTTCAAAAGGACCTCTGGGAGAATAAAGCATACTATAGAAGAGATTAAGTGAAGCAGGTAAAAGGAAAATAATGAAATACTGAGTATGTCAAATTTATAAGAAATTGACAGGCCTGTGGAAACAGTGTCTTACTATATAAAATGTAACACAGAATCACAATTGAAGTCTACAGCCAGAGTTGAGAAATCCCCAAGTATATCTAGTGGCAGAGTTATCTCTAAATCATCCCCAGTGTTTAAGAAGCCATCCTCTGACCTAACAGACTGGCAAAGCAAATATATCATCTTAGTATTTTAAAAGTACTGCCACTAAACTTTTATTTTTTGGCTCATTTTCAGATAAGTATTCACCTACATACATAGGTACTTCTAAACTTATTTGTCCTAAGTCAAAATACTTATAAATCTAAATATACATATCATGATGTAAAGTTTCTGCCATGTAGTTATTTGAACTAAAAATACTTGGCTTTACCTTTGTAAGTAAAATAACAATGGAGTGAGTTCTAAAAAAAAAAGTCACTTTTTATCTACCAAAAGGATAATAAGTGTGTAGAAATGACTCATTCCATCATCCAGCAGGAAAAAGTATGAGTACCATAACAAAGGACCATGATGAAAGCTAACACTCCAAATGTGATATAAATTAAAATTAACATATGTTATCTATTAAAATTAATATGCTGTATAAAGGTCTGTATAAAAAGCCTTCTCATATTTAATAACACAGCTGAGCTATTATGTACTGTAAATGGAAAAGCAATACATACTTAGAAAGATTAATGGAAAAAACAGGGAGTGAAGAATTAGGGCATTATTTCTTCTCATTTTAAATAAAGTTTTTAGTTGTTTTAACTTCAAGAATGTGCTTATTATTGCTGCTGTGCTTTAAGAATTTGAACATGCTAGGAAAGAAATCAACTGGTGTCTGATCACTTTCCTTAATAGTTACTTAATTTTGATGTTTTAACAAACTGCTATATCACTAGGTGTGTTTGTGTTTATTACATTTTCTTAGTCTACTACTTTCTGCCTCAGCAAGGTCTTGTGGAAAGAGCTCTGGAGAGTTACCTATGGGTGTGTGTGGGTGTGTGTGTGTGAGCGTTTTTAAAAAAACGTATTATTATGGTAAGAACACTTAATATGAGATCTACCCTCTTAAAAAAATTTTAAGGGCACAATACAATACTGTTAACTATAGGCACAATGTTCCATGGCAGAGCCATACAACTTATTCATCTTGCATAAACAAACCTTTACTCCTCTTGAACTGCAACTCCCCATTTCCCCTTCCAACCAGCAACTGGCAACCACCACTCTACACTCTCTTTCTGCAAATTTGACTATTTTAGATACCTCATATATAAGTGAGATCATGCAGTATTTGTCCTGTGACTGGCTTATTTCACTTAGCCTAATGCCCGCCGGATTCATCCATGTTGTCACTTATGGAAGAACTACCTTCTTTTCTATGGCTGAATAATATCCCTGTGTGTGTGTGTGTGACATTTTTGTTATCCATTCCTCTGTCAATGGACATTTAGGTTGTTTTCACAGCTCGGCTATTATGAATAATGCTTCACTGAACATGGGAGTACACATATCTCTTCAAGATCCTGATTTCAATTCTTTTAGATAAATATCAAGAAGTGAGATTACTGGATCATATGGTAGTACTACTTTTGATTTTTTGAGAAACCATCATACTATTTTCCATAGCAGCTACACCACTTCATGTTCCCAACAGAGTACAGGGTTTCAATTTCTCCACATCCTCACCAGTGCCTAGTATCTTTTGTTTTTTTTTTTTCTTAATAATAGCCACCCCACAGGAGTAAGGTGACACCTCATTGTGGCTTTGATTTGCATGACCTTGATGATTAGTGATGTTGAGTATCTTTCCATATACATGTTGGCCATTTCTATGTCTTCTTTTTTTTTTTTTTTCTATGTCTTCTTTAGAAAAATATCTATTCAAATCCTTTACTCATTTATTAATTGGACTATTTGCTTTTATTTTTGCTAACGAGTGAGAAGAGTTCCTTATATGTTTTGGATTTTAATCCCTTATTAGGTATACGGTTTACAAATATTTTCTCCCATTCCACAGGTTGCTTTTTCACTCTGTTGATTGTTACCTTTGATATGCAGGAAATTTTTAGATACAGTTCCACTCATCTAATTTTTTGTTGCTGAATTAAGGCATTTTCGTTTCAGTACTAGCTCTGCAATATATAAACTGTGGGCCCTTGGACAAGTCACGAAATCTCTTTATCTTGATTTTTCCCTCTTAAGTGAGGTCACTGTATGATATCTAAGATCGCTAAAAATCCTAAAATTAAAAAAAATAATTATACTACCGTCGTTAAGATACAGTTTAGAAAGTGAGTAGTTTCCACAGGTTAAACACTCATTTACTCAAAACTTGTATTAAGCAACTACTATGTACAAATCATAGTGAAGTGAACTTTTATTTATTGTATATGCAGGATCAAACTACATAGGCTTCTCCTACATAAGTCAACATAATCTAATCATCAAAGGAAAACAAAAAGTCTTTAACTTCAAGTTAATTAGATGATTTCATCTTTCTCCAGCTATTCTAATGCAAAATCCAAATTTTATTAAATCATCATAAAATATATCTATATATACACACATATAGATATATATACACATATATGTAATATAAAATGAATGGTTATATATGGTTTGAACGTGACATAAATAATTTCACTTTAAAACTTTCTCTTTTTTTTAAGGATAACCTATAGGTACAGCTAAATTTAAAAGTATATTAAAACAATCTTTGTTCCAAAATAACTGAAATTTTGGGACTTCCCTGGTGGCGCAGTGGATAAGACTCCGCACTCCCAATGCAGGGGGCCCAGGTTCGATCCCTCGTCAGGGAACTAGATCCCACATGCATGCCGCAACTAAGAGTTCGCATGCTACAACTAAGGAGGCCGCAACTAAGACCCAGCACAACCAAATAAATAATAAAATAAATAAATAAATATTTTTTAAAGTAACTAAATTTTTCCCTTTTTTCTGGAAGAATACTTTCTGGATATATTTCAACAGCTTAAGCTGCTGGACAGTCAAATTATGTTGACTAGATATCAGATCAGGTAATAAGTTTAAAATTTTTTGATAAAAATCTACCCACCATTACTTTAGCTGAAAACATATCAATAGAATAGACTGCATTCAAAAAAATCCTTCATCGACACACTGTACACCTTAAACTTACACAATGTTATATGTCAATTATATCTCAATAAAAATAAAGTTTTAAAAAATCCTTCAAAATGAAGTGTATTTTTCATTTTGAATTAGAACTATATTAAGAATTAAATAGCTTTAAAAATCACATTTGAAGGTATACTTTGTAAATTAAATCTTTTTTTGGTAATCCATACGTCAGCCATTTTATATTTATATAATAATCTTTTGTGAAAAAGTTTGTTCCATCAAATTTACAACCACATTTTGTTGAATATGGAGTCCTGAACAATTTTAGAAGGACTTCCCTGTCATACCCACAATCTCCTTTTCCAAACACAAAGCTGAACTCATAAAATCAGAGAGTAAAATGGTGGTTGCCAGGGGATAAGTAATGGGGGAAATGGGAGATGTCAAAGGATACAAACCTTCAGTTGTAAGATGAAAAAGCTCTCAGGAACTACTGCAGAGCATGGTAACTATAGTTAGCAACAATGTACTGTATACTCGAAATTTGTTAATGGACTAGGTCTTAAGTTTTCTCATCACAAAAATAAGTAACTATGTGAAGTGATACATCTGTTAACTTGATTGTGGTAATCATTTCACAATGTATACATATTATCAAATCATCAAATTGTACACCTTAATAAAACAAAAAATCATGTTGAACAACATAAATATATACATTTTTATTTCTCAATCACATCTCAATAAATCTGGAAAAATGGGTGGGGATTATATATTTTTTTAAATTGAAGTATAGTTGATTTACAATGTTGTATTGGGATTATATTTTAAATGAGCAAACTCAAAAGCAAGAAAGGGAAATACCAAGGTATTATTTCAAATCCATCCACTTATTCTATTATTTTGTCTTATTCTTTCTTATGTTTTTTTTTCCATCTTACTGAATATCATATGGCTTTTAATCATATGTTAATTTTATGGATACTGAAGTACAATGAGAACTAATAAAACAATATGTTTGGGACTTCCCTGGTGGCACAGTTGTGAAGAATCTGCCTGCCAATGCAGGGGACAGGGGTTTGAGCCCTGGTCCAGGAAGATCTTGTATGCCACGGAGCAACTAAGCCCACGAGCCACAACTACTGAGCACACGCGCCACAACTACTGAAGCCTGCGTGCCACAACTACTGAAGCCCACACGCCTAGAGCCCGTGCTCCTCCACAAGAGAAGCCAGGGCAGTGAGAAGCCTGCACATCTCAACAAAGAGCAGCCCCCACTCGCCACAGCTAGAAAAAGCCCGCGCACCTCAACGAAGAGCAGCCCCCGCTCGCCACAACTAGAAAAAAAGCCTGCGCACAGCAACGAAGACCCAATGCAGCCAAAAATAAATAAATAAATAAATTTTTAAAAAACAATATATCTTTCATATTACTCACAATATGTATATGATTAAAATGTCCAAAGAAGTAAAAAATAAAATAAAAAATAGAAATTGGATAATACAAAAACATTGATTTGAAAAGAACCAAAGAAAAATTCTACAAATAATTTAAAAGAATTTTAAATAAAAAGTCCTCAAAAGATGTGATAAATCATAGATTAGATATAGCTGAAGAGAATTAATTAGAAGATATTAATAAGGAAACTATTCAGAAATCTGCAAAGAAAACTTAAGAGAAGGAACATATAAACACAAGTTAAAAGACATGGTAATGTAAAAAGGAGGATATCCAACATACATACAATGGAGTCATAGAAGGAGAGACTAGAGAGGACATGGGAAAGAATATTTAAATAATAATGGTAGACAAAGTTCCAGAGTTGTAGAAAGACAGGAGTCCTCAGTTGAAGTTCCATGCCAAGCTCCAGTATTTAAATATTCAGACCACATAGTTATGGAAATACAGAAAATAAAAGACAAAATCTTAAGAGGAGCAAAGGGAAAAGATGGATTATCTGCAAAAGACAATTACACAAAGAATACTATACACAGAATACAATGCCCAACTAAACTATTATTCAAGGAAAAGAATGAAATAAACAAATTACAAAGGTAATTACTAACGTGTACTTCAGGAAGGAGGAAATTCAATCCAAAAGGAAGGATCAGAAACCGTAAGAAGAAAATGGTAAAATAAATATTTTATTACCATAAAAAAAGTAATGACGACTAATGGGAGTGGTAACAACGTATAGGACCAAAATACCAGGCAACAATAATATGGAATACAGGAGGAGGGAAATCAGAATTTAAACAATCTAGTGTTCTTGTACTGTTTAGAGGAGAATAATGAATTCATCAATTATGAAGAGTATAAATTTAAAGGTAAGAGTTCATTAAAAAAATGAACATATAACTCTCCAGCCAGTAAAGAGATGAAAAAGAGAATAAAGAAAACACAATTGTTCATTCAGAAAAAGGCATTGTAAATAAAGGAAAGAATGGCATTATAAATAAACAGCAAAGTGAATAAAATTAAGCCAGTAATTAGGGGAAACTGGAATAACAAAATTAGACAATTCAACTATAATAAGAACTTTGCAAGAAAGTACTGAGATTTAATATTACAAAGTACTTTGACCTCATCATATTAAGATCATCCTTCACTGTGAATAAATATGTTCTATTAAATCGCTTGCTAAAACATGTATAAGCATCACTCTTCACACATGGGTATCGTAGGTCTTCATCAGGTATAATAATTGTTTTAAGGAAACTGTTGAGAACATTCACTTGTAAAATTTTTGCAAAACAGAAAAAAAGTCATACTCTTGTCAGACTACATCCCTCCTATTCTAATCCTGGCTTGCAACGATTTTTTAGAAAAGCTAGATATGAAATAGGATATCGAAGTTAAATGATTAGAGATATACCACTCATCAAAATATCCCATTTCCTTAAACAACCTGTTGTATATCTACTGTCCACAAACTGTACCTTTTCAAACTATTCAACCACTTGTAGAAACTTACCCCTTTTAAAGAGTTTCACAAGTTTACTACCCACTGGTTAGAATAGAACTTCCTTACATTTTGTCCTCAATGTAATTCATTCAAGACTCAGGGAGTGCCTCTTAGTTCTAGTATTCTGACTTTAGTAAATAAGAATGTGTTGACCCTATTCATACAATTCTTTATTTTATAAGCTTTGATCATATCTTCTCTTAGGCCTCATTTATTTAAAAGAGGATTTTTTAAAATTTTATCCTGGTATTGAAGTTTTCACCCCCAGCTTGTTCAGTCCACTTTAAAATTTAGTAGATTATTCCCAACTGTAGTTTTTCTTTTAATTACAGATGTAGAAACACACTGGTTTTGTGTAAGCAGTATGTTTTCCGGTTTATTGCTGAGATAGTCACGTCAAGAATTTTGTACCTCATTATTAGTCTGCTCTACTTCAAAAGTAGAGTGTCTAAAGGCTCAGCTTAAAATCTTTGTTGTCTACCTTTTCTCCCAGGGTAATTTCATTAGTCCCATGGCTCTAAGCAGTATCTTTATGCTAATGACTCCCAAATTTACATTTCCAAAATAAACAGCTCCCCTGAACTCCAATCTCATATAGCCAACTACCTTCTTAACATCTGCATATGAGACTACAGGGAGTTCCCTGGTTGCCTAGTGGTTAGGACTCAGTGCTTTCACTGCTGTGGCCCAGGTTCAATCCCTGGTTGGGAAACTAAGATCCTGCAAGCCACGTGACATGGCCAAAAAAAAAAAAAGACTAAAATTAAATTTGAGAGAAAGCATTCAAGTAAAGATGCATTATTTTAAAAAAGAGAGAGAGACTATTACGTTTTTTAAACTTCACGTCTAAAAAAAAATCTTCCCCCCCTTCTACAACGTGCTTTTCCCCTGCCTCTTTCCATATTAGTAAGTAGCACCATGAGCCAACAAGTAACTCAAGCTAAAAACCTAGGACTCCATGATTCTTTTGTATCCCCATACATTTCAGGCATTGCTATGGATCAGTAGTCCCCAACTTTTTTCATGCTATGACACACTGAAGTAAACTAAGGAGGCTGCTCAAAGCTGGAGGTAACCAGCCTGGGAGTTTGGGCTGCCCCAGGTTCCACCCAGCCACCCTTAAGACTGAGATGATCAGTACCATGGTGCCCCATTAACCTGTTTGTTGCCACCAGTTGGGAAACTCTGTTTTAGACCTGACATACAAAACACATCCTGAACTCAACCCCCTTTTCCCATCTTCATCACAACTGTCTGTCTATCTATCTATCTGGCTGCGCCGGGTCTTAGTTGCGGCACGTGGGATCTTTAGTTGCGGCATGCGGGCTCTTTTAGTTACAGCGTGCGGGCTCTTAGTTGCGGCATGCGGGATCTAGTTCCCTGACCAGGGATCGAACCCGGGCCCCGTGCACTGGGAGCACGGAGTCTTAACCACTGGACCACCAGGGAAGTTCCACAACCATTCTAACAATCCCTGCAGTTCAAGTATCTCAGAAAGCTGAAGTTAGCTGGGAACCCCGAGCATCAGTGCTAAGTGGTTTCTTGATGTGCTTGGGGGTTTTTCCTGGGAATGTGGTTCTTGGAGCTCTGATCCTTATTGTGAAGCCCTGAGGCTTAATTTTCTGGCACTCCTTGCAAGGCTGTGAGCCATCTAATTGACTTTAATAAGCCTCCTTTTGCTTAAACCAACTAACCAACACAATGGTCTCAGCTAGGCTGAGCAGTCACTTACCCAAAGAGGCCTTTCCCAACCACTCAAAGCAAAGTATAAACTCAAGTCAATCCAATCCAGTACCATGATTTATTTTCTTTATAGAACTTATCAGTACCTAATATTTTCTCATTCATTTATTTGTTCACTGTATATGTCTCCCCAACTAGTTCCACAAAATTAAGAATCTTTTCTGTTGTGTTCATCATTTCTTCCTCAGTGTCTAGAACAGTGCCTATGAATCCTTGTTAAATGAATTTATATTAGTAATAATTATCACCATTTTGAGCACAGAAATATATGGAATCATCTTTTAAAAACAGTACCCAGTATCATAAGGATCCTTTTCCCAAGCTGCATAAGCATCAGGGTAGCTTAGAGGTTAACAGCACAGGCTCTGATGTGAATGTGCTTGGGTTCATATCCAACTTACACAATTTACTATCTGTGTGACCTTGGGTAAGTTACCTATGTGTCTGAGCCTCAGTTTCTACATCTTACAGTATTGTCATACAGATTAAAAGAGTTAATATAAGTTCTTAATTAGGGTCTGGCATGTTGAACATGTGTTATCTATTTTTTTAAACCAATAGCTTAGAGAAAATTAACTACTATCGATTCACCCCTGTCTGTCTGTCATAGGTGTATGGGAAGATGTAAATGCATTTCATCCTTCAGGAACTTACAATAAAGATATAGAGATAAGATATGCACTTTGGAAGAGAAGAAAGAAAGAAAGAAAGAAAGAAAGAAAGAAAGAAAGAAAGAAAGAAAGAAAGAAAGAAAGAAAGAAAGGAAGGAAGGAAGGAAAGATGAAAAGATAGGAAGGAAGGGAGGGAGGGAGGAAAACAAGCATCTAATAAATGGTTAATAAACGGCTGATACTTAAAAGTAGTTTCAGTTGAAGTAGTCGAGTTTATTTAAAAATATTAGGAAATGTAGGGACTGGAAGAATTGATAGGGTTAATATCATTATAGAGCAAGATATTGTGGGAGACCATGAGAGCGAGTCAGTAGGTGTAGGGATTTCAGGAAAGTAAATAAATAAGATGAAATAAAATATTTGAGCAAGAAAAGAATCAGTGATAGAAAAGACTCTAAAAATTTTGGAGCATCTGGAATCACAAAGGAGTGTGTTTGTATATTATCCCATTAACAATGTGCCACTGAAAATTATAAAATAAGGCAGGAGTAGGTGGCAGATGTACAACTGGAACATTTCTTTAACCCAGGCACTGTGCAAATCATAGACTTGTTTGTTCTCACCTCAATCCTATGAGACAGATTCCATTATTCACAGAAAAGTAAACAAAAGCTCAACAACTAAATCACTTGTTCTAGGTCTTAACAACTAGTTAAGAAATAGGGTTTAGTTTTATGCTGATGTCCGTCTGAGTATCACACACACAAATGTTTTCCACAATATTGCAAAATTTATATTTTTAAAAAATTATTTTAAAGACTATGTGCTGAGTAATTTGAAAAGGGAGAACCAATAGAAATGGAGGGGATAAAGATACCATTTTAAGATTTTAAAATATGAAGTGATAAGCGTTTAAACTAGGGTAATAGTGATGAGTACCATGGTACAATGGGAAGACAACTAAATTGGGCATACAGAATCATAAATGCTGGTTGTGAAAATAGATGACCTTTAGGGTTTATTTGCGATTAATGGTTTGATTCTTTAGGCTGAAAAGGGAAGAAAAATTCAGTACTATTTTCAAAGGTCCATCAAGGATTGGGAAGAAATCACACACAAACAGTTACAATTCTCCATTAATAATTACTTTCTTCTCAGGAAGAGTACTTCACAGATTACCATGTTCTGTAATATATATCATTACTTTGATTTATACCAAAGCCCTTAGGTAAAGAGATTACTGTATCCATTTTATAGGAAAAGAAATTAAGGTTTCTAAATATTTAGTAATGACTGAAGAAATAATACAATCCAGGTTTCCTCACACGAGTTATGGTCTTCCCACTCTTCAAGTTGTCTCTACTACTTAACAAATTGTGCTGCTGTTTACAATGTGGTGTTATAGAATCCAATGATTTGGCATCTGGAGAAGTGAAATTATTTATCTGGATGCATCCCATCTCCTTAAGTGTCTGCTGAACATATATTATTAACCTACTCCTCCTTGTGGTAACAGTTTTTTGTAATACGTACTCTACACTTCTTGGCAAAGAATTACAATATTTCTCTTACACTTTTTGCCCAAAGAAGACTCAGACTGACTCCACCAATTAAATCTAAAACATCTATTGTGTTTTCCAGTATATAATGGAGTCCATCTAACTGGACTGCTTCAAAATAAAACTTGAGAACGGAAATCTAAATGTCTCCCAATGAAGACTATAGAAAATGAAATCAGGAAAATATATTTTTTATCTTTCCATTCCTCGTATCAAATGCAGTGCCAACATAAGTACTTAAAATCCATAGACTCTGTTGAACTAGGGATCTACTGTCTCCTCATGTGCCCAGAGCTTGCACTAAACTGCATTATTCTTGGGCCTATCTTTGGCTGCCATCTTGTCCAGTATTAGCTTTGAGAAGTCAATTATGGATCTTAGTGCCCTTTACTGTTATTTTGTTTGCTCCAATAAATATTATTTAACCATCTTCAGCTAGTTGTTGGCTACCTTCTTCTCACAAGCATAGTTTTCCATTTTGCAAAATCTTACTTTCAGATCATGTCCCAATGAGATGTTCCACCAGTCTCTCTGTAGACTACTGAAATTCGCCTTCCTATTACCCAACCAATTGTTCACATATACCAATTTAATTTCATTCTTAATATTCTGATCAGATAATCTCAAGAATACCTCCATTTTGGAAACAAAGAACATAAACCCCCTATTTAAGAAGGAGAAAGAGGAATTCAGAACTATGAGTCTCTCACAAAGAACAGAATCAGCTTTAACTAAAAAGAAATTATGAAACAGCCACCTGCACCAAAATTCTTCGTTTATTCAAGAACTGTGTTGCAAAATTTCTTTCTTTGTGCTGATAAGTAAGGATGCAGAACACTTATAAAGCAGGGTGAAAAAGAAAGAACTTATTTGCTAAGTTGAAGTGAAGATATCACGTGAGATTGGATTTGACTGTGTTCCGTTTTATATCAGAAGTTACACATCTTCATTTTACTTTCTGATATTCAACAAAATGAGGTAAGAGATAAGAAATCTCTTGGCAAATTGTTTTACTACAGTCTGTTTACCCATCTAAAATATTTGTATATATATCAAGGTTTGTGAAGCATGTTTAGATAATTACTTGAAGGCACAAAATATGACTCCTTCCCAGAGATCTTCTTTAGTCACTCCAGAAAACTGCAACAATCCTACCCAGATACTCCTTATCACTCACTTTTTTTTTTCTAGCCAATCACTTATCACCCACTAATCTATTACTTCTTATTCAGATAAAATCCATGAGGTCAGATACTTTTTTTTGTTCTCTGCTATATCTCCAAAAGAATGCCTGGCCCACAATAAGGTACCTAATAAAACATTTGTCAAATAAGTAATATAATGTTAACATGAACTACATTTCTAAAACTGAGTTTTTTGGGGCCAAATTCTTATGTCTTAGATATTCTGGATCCCATACTCTAGTTTTTGATGTTGTTCTAAGATTTTTTTTAAAGTTTGGATATTAGAACAGATGGATATTCAGAAACAAATAATGTAAAAGAAGTTTCTGCCTGTAAATGCTATTCACAGCACTTTGTTTACTTCTGCTTTTGCAACTATCTGAATAGATTTCTTTATTTTTTCTTTTCCTTTTTCTTCTTTCCCTCTCTTCCTCTTTCCTTCCTTCTTTCCTTTCTATTTGGGCTTTTTTAAAAAAAGTCTGATACTTCTACTTGAATATGAACTATATGAAGACTGGGACATAGTCTACCTCATTCAACTTGTAATACCAGTGACTAGCAGAATGCCTGACACACAGGAGGCATTCGATACATTTTTTAATTAATTGTTTTATAATGAAGGAATTGGGGGTTTTTGGTAAGATTTTTCTTTTATTGAAGTATAGTTGATTTACAATGTTGTGTTAGTTTCAGGTGTTATAATGAAGGAATTGTACATCCAAGTTTCAATACTACATTTTTGTTGTTTCTTTAAGAACCAAAAAAGAAACACTAAAAAAGAAATAACATACTTTACTTGAGCATCTCTATACTAAAACAAAATGTTAAAGTTAAAAAATCCTGGGATATAACCCTTCCTGTATATAAGCAATTGAATTTGTGCATTATTTGCTCTTTTATTTTTTTTGCTCTCTTAATATGTAGAGAAATTAAAGGCCATCAGAAGCACTGAGGGCTCAAGCAACTCCTCCATATCTCCTCAGATTGTCTAAACACACAGATCTCTTTTGTTATGTGTTTCATAAAACTCATTTTTTATAGTACTCAAAAAAGTTAATGGGATGGACGAATCCATGATATTCCATAAAAGAATTAAGAAAATCCTCTGGTGAATATATGTCACAAAGTAATACCCATATAAAGCTCACTCCCGAAGGAAAAAAAATATTGGAAAAACATTTTTAATTTTCTGTGTAATTTATGAAAAAAAAAATAACCTGACCTCAACGTGTGTTGATACAGCAAGCTTGTTTTGCCTGTATCTTCTCCAGAGGATGGTTTGTGCTCCTGAGATACTCAATAATTATACAGGCTGGCTTAATAGTGATGGTCATTAAGCATAATGGAGAAAGTTAAAGGTTCGCCATTAGTAAAGACTTTTTTGGCCTTAAGTTTGGGACATAAACTAGGCCGTTTTAATGTTTACTGTGCATTTGTTCTATGCAATTGTAGGAAGTGGACTGCGTAAATTAACAGATAGGTAGAAGAGTGTTAGAAGGCAAGCAAACCTTTTCATGAATCTTCACTATAAGCCACCATTTTAATGAACAAGGTTCATACACATTCTAATTGGCCATCACTTCTTCCCAGTTTGATCATTTGATTCAGCAAATACATGAATGCTTTCTGTCATATAATATCTTAAATTTTTTAAAAAACATAAAAGGGCATATTATTCTATGGATAACTGATAACTAATATTTATTAAATCCAAGAAAAAATACTTGATATTCCACACTGCTTACCATAAGGAAGGAGACATGAAAGAGAAGATCCTTTAAATCAATAATTCCACAAAATTTCTTTCTGAGATAGTTTCCTATTTATGTATTGTATTTTGTTTGTGAGATGGTTTAGTTCAGTTTGTTTTGTCTCTTAAAGCAATTTCCTCCCAAAGACTCTGAGGAATCCTCCTGAAAAATTATGTATAAGTAAAAATACTCTGACAAATAGATTGGAACATGAACACCTACACTGCTTTGCCAGAAAGCATAATACGTGATTTCTGCCCTTCAAGACTTAGCAAGCTAGTTCAGGAAATAGAAATTATTCATATAAAACAATGAGACTTAACATAAAATATAAAAGTGATGGCTAAATTGTATAGTAGAAAAAACAAGGGCTACACCAACTGAGGAACTAGAAATCACTGTAGGCAAGAATGATTGGAGAAGGAAAACTTCGCAGGTGGTGCAGAGCTTGATGGTGAAGCAATATTTAATGAGATAAGAGAAGACACTGCAGATGAAGAAAGCAACACCAGATGCTATGGTCAGTAATTTTCACGTTGAGCTAAGCTTACTAAATTAGCAAATCAAAGTAACAGATGATCTTCCTTGTCTATGGCACGTATGTATCTTACATAGTGTTTACATTCATGGAAAACCCTCTTCAACATAATATTTGCATGGGAGAGGGAAAGCCAACAGAATACTCATTCATTCACTCATTCATCCAATAGGTACTTACTGTGTGCCAACTACATGACAGATACTGATCTAACCAGTAAATGAAAAATGTTCCCTGCCCTAATGGAGTTTACTTTCAAGTGGGAGAAGACAGATCAAAAGTAACAGACATAATAAATACATAAATTGCATATGATAATGGAAGATATACTAAACTCTAAAGCAGACTAAGGGAAATGAGAAACACCAGAGGTGGCAGTGAAGGGTTGTAGGGTTACAGTTTAAAACTAGAGGGTGAGACACATAAAAAAGATGATACTTGGGCAGAGACCTGAAGGAGGTAAAGGAATTATAGGATTATATATGGGAAAATTGTTTTAAGCAGAGGGAACAGTAAGTGCAAAGCCTTACGGTGGGAGTGTGCCTAGCACGTTTTAGGAACAGTAAGGAGGCACTGCATTTAGAATAGTATGAATGATGGGGAAAGTGGTAGGAGATGACATCAGAAAAACAATGGGGACCAGTTCATATAAGGCCCTGTAAGCCATTATAAAGACTTTGGCTTTTTTTTTTTTTTTTTTTTTTATTTTTAATTTATGGCTATGTTGGGTCTTCGTTTCTGTGCGAGGGCTTTCTCTAGTTGTGGCAAGTGGGGGCCACTCTTCATCGCTGTGCGCGGGCCTCTCACTATCGCGGCCTCTCTTGTTGCGGAGCACAGGCTCCAGACATGCAGGCTGAGTAATTGTGGCTCACGGGCCCAGCTGCTCCACGGCATGTGGGATCTTCCCAGACCAGGGCTCGAACCCGTGTCCCCTGCATTAGCAGGCAGACTCCCAACCACTGCGCCACCAGGGAAGCCCAAGACTTTGGCTTTTACTCTAAGTAATTTGGGGACACATTGCAGGATTTCAAGGTGAGGACGGAGAATTTTATTGACATTTGGCTTCTGTGTTGAGAATAGATCAGAAGAAGGGAAGAAGCAGACCAAGTATCATGACAGCAATCCAGAAATGACCATGATCTAGACTGGTGTGGTACTGGTGGATGTAGTAAGAAGCAGTCACCATCTGGATCTATTGTGAAGGTCAAGCCAACAGAATGTGAGGACTGTATGACATGGAGCAATGCAGAATGAGAAATGAAGACTGACTCTAAAGTACTTGTTCCGAATAACTGGAAGGGTGTGGGTAGAACCAGCTTTGAGGGGAATATCAGGTGTACAGCTTATGGGTGTTCTAAATTTCGAGTGTCTATTAGTCATCCAAGTGAGAATACTAAGTAAGGAATTAGATGAACAAATCTGGAATTTGGGGGAGAAGTTGGGAACAGAGCTAGCAATTAGCCAGGTGTCAGCAATAATACAGTATTTAAAATCATAGTACTGCATGAAGTGACCAAGGAGGTGAGCTGAGAAGATGACCAAGGAATAAGCCTGGCTTCCTCCATCATTAAGAGCTCTACAAGAAGAGACAAAATCAGCAAAGACAACTGAAGAGGAGCAACCAGTGAATCTGGAAGGAAACCAGGAGATGGTGGTTTCTGGAAGACAAGGCAAGACATTATATTAGAGGTGGTAGATCATCTGTTGCAGGAAGGTCAAGGTAAACTAAGGACTGAGAACTGGATTGGATTTAGCCATGTGGAGGTCATTGGAATCCTTGGTAAGAACAGTTTAGTTGGAGTGGTAGTTCTACAAACCAGATTGGACTGAGTCTAAGAGAAGTGGGAGGAGAGCAAGTACAGGCAACTCCTGTGTTACTGCAAAGGAAAGAAAAGAAACAGCAGGAGGAGCTGAGGGATGGCATGCAGAAATATTAAGATTATTATTAAGATTAGAATTGGGTTATTAGTATTATTATTACTATTATTAGGAGTACTGTTAGGATACAAAAATTATTGTTAGGAAGGCTAATAATAAATATTTCATAAGCAGTTTCTCTGTTTCTTTTATTGTCCTAAACATATATATGTATGTGTGTATATGTATTTATATGTGTATGTGTGGAAATATATGTGTGTGTGTATAATAAATTGTTACAACCACTCTATGAAATGGGCCCTACTATTAGTCCATTTTACAGGTGAGGGAAGTGAGACAGACATGCAGAAGCCCTGTATACTCACACAGGTAGAAAATGGCAGAGCCAGGATTCAATCCAACTAATTTGGCTCCAGAATTTGTATGTTTAAAACTATTAAAAAAAATAAATAAATAAATAAATAAATAAATAAACTATACCACCCAGGGACTTCCCTGGTGGCGCAGTGGTAAAGAATCCACCTGCCAATGCAGGGGACAAGGGTTCGAGCCCTGGTCCGGGAAGATCCCACATGCCGCGGATCAACTAAGCCTGTGCACCACAACTACTGAGCCTGTGCTCTAGAGCCCGTGAGCCACAACTACTGAGCCCACGTGCCACAACTACGGAGCCTGTGTTCTAGAGCCTGTGTGCCACAACTACTGAAGCCCGTGCACCTAGAGCCTGTGCTCTGCAACAAGAGAAGCCACCGCAATGAGAAGCCCCGTGCACTACAACAAAGAGTAGCCCCCGCTCACCGCAACTAGAGAAAGCCCGCGCACAGCAACGAAGACCCAACGCAGCCAAAAAAAAAAAAAAACTATACCACCCAAATAATTAATACAAACAAGGTATCAGAAAAGATACTTAAACTACTTAGGATATCAAATTATTCTCAGTGCCTGAATTATTAAAACAGGTGTTTATAAAACTCCTTTGATATATATTATCTATTAAAAATCCTCTAAGAAATACTGCAAAGGAGTTCACACAGTATAAATGGTTAACCTGAGCCTCTTTATATATTTACAAGAAGCAAAATTCTGCCTCTTTCAGAATGTTCGTGGATTTAGAATGTTCTTCCAACAAGGTAGTCTAAATGAGGTTGTACTACACAACACAATGCAAATTAAAATTTGATATATGAAGAAAAACTCCCCTAAAAATAAAACTTTTAAAAAAGCATTTAAAAAGGAAATGTTCCTGCACATGACTATGTAATTTAATGCTCTCTTCATAATTCAGTATAATTACAATTTCTTGTTTACTCAGTACAACTTCCACTAAGACAAATGTAACCTACTCTGGGGCCGCCTGAGCTACTTCCCCTCCAGTCCAAAGTCTGGCTGTTGAAAAGGTCTGTTTCTAAGTAGGTCATCCTCTGCCTTAAACCTCTTAACTGGCCTTGCCTTTTTTCCTGCCTCAGACTCCAACTCCTTATGATTATCTTCGGGGCCCTGGTTACCTCATCCCTGCCTGTAGCGTTGCTTTGATTCTTGCCCCAGTTTTCCAGGCTTAACTTCTAAATAGCGCCTTTATCACCTTCCTCCACTCCGGTCTCACGCTGCCCCTGTGCCTCATTCAACAATTTCCTTTGACGTCTTTCTTGAAAAATTCTATTTTCTTTGACATCTCTCTTGAAAAATCTTTTTATTAGGAGAGTTGTCTGGGGTTAGGAGGTAGGGGGGAGAAAGGGAGAAAAGAACATAGGCACAGAATATTTGCAAAAAGGACAGAGACTCCGTAGTATTCTCGTATTCTCATCTCCACAACTCCTCACTTAGCAGCCACCTCTCACTCTCTTCATCTAGGACTTGGTGTGCCTCTCCCTCAGCCAGTGACCCTTCACACAGATGTGAATTGAACGTGCCATCAGTGTGGCTTTTCTGGCTTCACCACATCATCTAGCTTTTTAACCCATCATTCAGAGTATCAGAAGCTCTTCAAAGGAGGAGAAATGTAATGGCATAATAGAACCGCCTTTCTCCTTTATTTTTCCGTCCAGATTTTACCGTCAAAGTGGGAAGAAGTTATCATAGCAACAAAAGCAGACTTAACTGACAGCAAAGGACATGGAAAAATGCTATCAAGGCAATCAGTCATTGTCTTTTTAATGCAGTCACTTGATTTTCCACACCCAGGCCTACCAACACAGTTAAGGAAGAATACTTCCAAGCATAAAGTAAAATAGTTGTATGCCTCCTCTAGGGTGTTTTTCTTTTTTTAATTATGAAAAAGAAAAAAAACTAAAATTAAATGGAGGACAAATGAATGTGATAAATATTCTTTTAAAGGAGTATGTCTGACATAGTAATTGTATACAATTAAAAGCTTTGAAGTTCGTGATCCTATTTTGAGACCCCCTTAATATGGGGATATCATTATTATATCAGTCACCTACTAGTTTATCACTAATGCACCAATTAATCTTTCTAGTGGTGAGCATTCTGATTATCTGAGTCACTTCCTCCTTGCTGTCATTTCACCAACCCTTAAATTGATCTCTGTGGCCCTAAGATCAATTACACTTAAACCAATGTCTAAAGCCTGGCACATTCATTAATTAGAGTCAAATTTACACTTCTGTAATTGAGACTAATTATTTGTTTGGTTTAAGTAAGTTGTTAGGCATTCATTAAAGCCATCGGTCGTAGGCAGTGAATGAACATGGTTTAAAAACCTATATATACATTAAAACCTCAGGCCTGGGACTTCACAAAAAGGAAATCTTTCTGAACTGACATCTATAAATAAATCTTAGGCTCTTACTCAGGTTATTGCATGGATGTAAAAGAATGAAAACTATGACATGACTTAACATTTCCCTAACATAAGAATCACACAACACAGTTCAACACGTTTAATTCATTATCCAAGAAATTGGAAAATATCATTAGTTTTTTTCTTTGTTCATTTTGTTGCCAGAGCTGCACCAGGTCTTTGCTCAAAACCTGCCAAGCCGCAACTTTAGCAGGAGTTAACATAAGTCTTTAAGTTACAGGGTCCAGTGTTAAGAAACGAAGTTATAGGGAGAGACAAACAAACAAACAAAAGAAAAAACATGTGGAACTAGCTGGGACCAAGATGGTGACAAACCTGACCTCCAACAGACCCTGAGTCTCATTATTCGCTGATTTTACTACATTAGCACATTAAATGACAAACATCTACCAGTGGCGATGACCAGACATTAAGGACCAGAAAAGGATAAAAAGAGGGTGGTACCCCACTCCTTTGAAAAGCCCTGCCCATCCGTGGTAGACTAATGCATATGCCTCCCCATCATTAGCCTCACTCCTCCTCCCTTTGTCTTTACTCTTTAAAATCAAGTCCCTCTCGTTACATGGGCAAGAAGTTGACCTGTGAACTAAGTTCCCCTTCTCCATTCTTTGGCCACTGAATAAAGCTTGCACTGCACTGACCTCAGCTTCAGTTTCGTTATTTGGCTGTTCCAACCCTAACAGAAGAAAGACCCTTCCCCACCAAGGCAGAGAGCCTCGACCCGGATAGGGCCCGAGCAGGATCCATACGACTTAATTCGGTAACAATTTTACTTATTCAGTAGTTTTGTCAAAAAGACACAGTTACTGAATAAATATATTTAATGTATGTCAGATAATACTGCAGAAAATACAGCCCAAAATTCTATTTAAATAGTCGTTGTTCTGAAGCACTTCTCCTCTGAACATATAACAGTTACATACCCAGTAACAAAAAGGGAAAGAAATCATAATGTAAAAGTGAAAAAAGGTTCTATAGCACTTTCTCACTATACGCAATGCTGTATGTACAAGAGACACCTATGTTCAAGAACTGATACTTCAGGTCATTCAAATTACTGAGGCCAATATATATGCTGATTAAGTTAAACGGGGAAATTTCCAATGATAAAAATTTTCATTATTATGCTACGATCTAAGTTCTCGAAGGAATAGCTGAGACAGCAACACAAACCTCAGCAAATGGATAAGCCTTCCAAAATAGCAGTGTTTTACTACCTTTACAAATGCCACAACAAATATAAAACGAATTTTTTTTTAAAAAAATCATAATTGAAACAAGTAAGGAAAATCCCCTATAAGAAACTATCATAAAACAATTTCAAGTCTGGTAGTGTAGTTTTTTAAGAGAAATATTAACTAAAATAGAATGATACTTAAGCATAAAAGTGTGCCATAGGATTTGACCTGTATTAAAAATAGAACACTATCTCATGTATACTTAAAATAAATCTACTTTAAAATGACTAAGAGATTTTATTCTCACAAAGATACAGGCCCTTATTTTAAATTTAACTTTTCCCTTTTCTTTTCAGAATCTAATTTTTTAAAATTATATTCCATAAACTTTTAGACTAAATTTATTCAAGACAATCATTGAAAATATAAAGTACTACGATGTGCTACTACTGCAGTCAGTACGTGACTTTCATACGTACAACTTTCACACAACCCATCCTCTTGAACATCCTCTCAACCTAAAATGAACATTTATGGGCCAAATTTAGACTTCCATACATCAGCTGAAGAACAAATATTTCAAGCCATGGCTTGCAAGCCCCACTTACCCACAAACAATTCCATTGCTAGTGTTGACATTTTCACTTGGAAAGTGGTGATTTCCAGTTACCTGAATGTTTTATTTCAGTGGTTTTCAAACTGTGACCTACTGAACGTTGGAATTACCTCTTGGAATGGAGAGAGAGCTGAGCTAGAGGCTCCCAAACCATATTTTAACCAGATTATACCCCCGCCCTTTATCTGTGAAACTTATTGTGATTCTTGTAAAGACTTTCTTTGAGGAAATGATTCCACTGCCTAAAAAAGGAAGAAAGAAATAAAGAAAAGAGAGGGAGAAGAGGGAGAGAAAGAAGGGAGGAAGGGAGGGAGGAAAAAAAGATAAGCAGGGAAGGGAGGGTTTATAGGGAAGTCGTTGGTTTATGTGTATTATTCTTTTATAAAGTTAGTAAGAAAATGAAAAGTGTACCAGCAATAAGATGCATGCCTGATAAACTTGGTATAATTCATTCACTGATTAATTTAGCAATTATTTATTAAACTGTACTAGGTGCCAGGCACTGTGCTATGCTCAGATGAAATGATGAGGCCTGGCAAGTCCTTGATCTCTACAAGACAGTCAAAGAGCCAATATCAAAATCAGATAGCAACTATCGAAGTCGGAGAGTTTCTGTATCTCCCAGCAAGACTTTGAAAGCAGCACTGACTAATGCGGAACTTTCAAACATACATTTGGGGACTTCCCTGGTGGCACAGTGGTTAAGAATCCGCCTGCCAATGCAGGGGACACGGGTTTGAGCCCTGGTCCGGGAAGATCCCACATGCTGCGGAGCAACTAAGCCCGTGTGCCACAACTACTGAGCCTGCGCTCTAGAGCTCGCGAGCCACAACTACTGCAGCCCGCGTGCCTAGAGCCCGTGCTCCACAACAAGAGAAGCCACCGCAATGAGAAGACCGCACACCGCAACAAAGAGTAGCCCCCCCTAGCCGCAACCAGAGAAAGCCCACGCACAGCAACGCAGACCCAACGCAGCCAATAAATAAATAAATAAATTTATTTTTAAAAACCCATACATTTGTTGGAGCCACATGAACCTAGATCAAATCCATAGCAGTCCATAACAAGGTAAACATAACTGATGCCAAATCAAAAAAAAAAAATCTTAGTCTCAAAAACAAATTATTACCTTCTGATTACTTTCATCCACACTACTTCACCCTGCAATCATTCCTTCTTCTGTTCTTCTTCGTTGTTTATTCTTACCTATTATATAAAAATTATCCCTTTGTCTATCTCCCTGGCTGGCATGGAAACTCCTCAAGAGAAGGGGACTATGGACAGTTCCCCACTTAAAATGGTAAGACTTATAATTTTTTGACTTCACAATGGTGCAAAAGTAATATGAATTCAGTAGAAACCATACCTTGAATCTGGAATTTTGATCTTTTCCCAGGCTAGTGATATGCAGTAAGATACTCTCATAATGCTGGGCAGCGGCATCGAGCTACAGCTCCCAGTCAGCCGTACAACCACCAGAGGAAACAACTGATACACTTACAACCATTCTGGGTTGTTTTTTTTTTTACTTTCAGTATAGAATTCAAAAAACATTACATGAGATATTCAACACTTGACTATAAGATAGGCTTTGTGTTAGATGATTTTGCCCAACTATAGGCATTTTCAACATGATACTTTCAACATACAATGGGTTTATTGGGATGTAACCCCATCGTAAGTCGAGGAAGATCTGTATATTTAATTCATATGTGCATGCCGCACTGTGCATCACATTATCAGCTCTCAATAAATACCTGAAGGACATATAAGTAAACACACAGTTTACAATAATCCAAGTCTTGGAAGGGGATGTGGCAAACTGGCAAAATAAAATTCACAAAATGGAGTCAAGGAATCTTCCAAAACCCCAATTCTTTCCCAAGAGATTCTGTTAAAGGAGTCACATACCAAGGAAAGTAATTCTTCTGTCCTACCGGGTAACCCCCCTCCCAACACTCCACTCAAGTAAGACATAAATTGATCAAAGTATGTGATTCTAAACAAAGCTGTGGATATGAAGGGGTCAGATAAGCGAGGGCTGATTAAGGTTTATCACATTTCCTTAATCGAGGAAGACTCAGAGAAAGAAGCTGTCCTATTCTGTGGTGGATACAGTGGTGGGCAGCCCAGATCTCCCCTCACTGAAGGACTTGGTGTCCCAGCAGCTGGGAGTGCTAGCAGCACCAGATTCAGCTGTCAGCCCCTTCAGGATTTACCTCAGCTTTGGAAAGCTGCCTCCACAGGGTGGTCCATATCCAATAACTGATCAATCCACAGTACAAAGGTTGGTCATCTTGGCACTGCTCGGGATAACCCTGAAGGGTCATTACAGCTCTAGTGCTTCCTGTGGGTTTGGCTAAGGGAGTCTTTGGGCCTTTTAGCCTTTCTTATCTTCTTCTCACCACTGTTGCTTCCTTCCCCACCCTCCAACCCAGTTTTGATCACAAAGATACTTTTTAATCAATATCCTGTACAGTAAACTCCTACTTAGAGTCTGCCCTGTGGGGAACACAACCTATATCACATATCCTTTATATAGATGAACACATATTACATATTTCTTATCACAGAGTATGGGTTCTATTATTCATAAAATCATTTTTTATCTTCAGGAAGACCCAGGTTAATAATTCTTCAGACAGAGGCAAAATTTCAAATTGTTCCAACTACTATTAATTAAAATAGACACCAGTATTAACCACAGAAGAGCCCTGCCGCTATGTACTCACTGATTATCAACCCTGTCCTCAGTACTTTTATACACAGGAACTTAAGCTTGGTGCATCTCCTCTGAGTCGAGAGTTCAAGATCTTCACATACAGGGAGAAAGTGAGTCCCTCATTGCTCTGGTCTATCTGGCCATGCTGTACACTGAGCTTACACACATCTGGTTGGTATGCCATCTAGTTGTTTATTCTGATTGGAAGCCATACCACCTGGTAAATATTCTGTATATAATTCATCCCTGGTTATATGTTACCCCAACTAAGGGGGAAATCATATCACATTTAATTAAAAACATAAATCACAAAACCTACCACATTCATTATATCTATTATTTTAAGAATGTTCAACATAATTATCAAGAGAGTTTCACTTTGAGTGAATATTTCAAGGACCTAATATCTCTTTGCAGGGACCATTTTCATCCCTATATTCTAACCTAAAAAATAAGTTATCTTCTAAAAATCAGATGAGCTTAGCTAGCTTCCCATTTTCAGGGAATTTTCTCCAACATCTTTAATAGGGCAACTATATCTAGAATATGAAAGTGTTTCCAATCCTCATTAATCACTGGGTAAAATTTCTTTGAACTCAGCCATTTCCTCAGCATCTTGGCATTAGACAACTTCCTTGTTTATATAGTATTATTATTAAGACCGCTTTATCTTCAATAATTCATCATAAGTCAATCCCTTTGGTTCTTCAATAATTTGTGTTGTTTCTATGTTTTCCTCTGAATGCTTTTATACTCCTCTGTATTTCATAAGAGCATATATAACCGAATTTAATGAACTCTTCAAACAGATCTACTCTGTTCCCTTCATGCACTAATTCTGGAATCCTACCTAAAAAAGCTATTAATTTTGTACTCAACTGGCACTCCCTTGGCTATTACATAATCGTAATAGAACCAAACCATTCCCAATGGAAATTATATATATATATATATATGTTTATATATATATATATATATATATATATATACACGCACACACGTACATATATACACATCTGAATTTATATATATATGTAAAATCTAAATTTACAAAATTAATATGTTTCTGATATTTAATAAATACACGCTCCCCAAAGCATTTTGGTCAGTCTGAGCAACTACTGGCTAACTGCAAAATGAAAGTCAGTTATTTTACATTTGCACAAATTAAACCTTAGAAATGATATAATTATAGTCATTATAGTAGCATGCAAAACATCTGAGATGAGCAAATTAGAATATCTAATAAGGTGACTAGATTGGACTATAAAGTGCTGAGATTAAAAAAATTCAAAACATTAAAAAGAAGACATGAAAGCTTCCTCAGTGCCTACTCAGGGAAAAAGATTTTTAGAGAAGCAAATATCCAAATATTTATAATAGCTATAATTTCTAAAAGGAGATCAACATAATGCAGTATGGAGGGGCATGATTCCTGAGGATTTGAATGAATTCACTATTTAAGTTGTTTGCATCTCAGTTTATTCATCTATAAAATGGGTTTATTCATTGTGTGAATTAAAAAGGGTTTTAAAATAAAGAAGTGCAACATAGGAAGGTTCCAATAAACACATACTATACAATATTTTTGGAAAATATAAATGTGGAGATACTGTATTTATATTTATTTTTCTACAAATATTACAGAATACCATTTGCTAAGGCTCTACCACGTGCTTTGAGATTTGAGGAGGCGCCTTCTTAATTTCTTAGAATATAACAAAGTCATACAGTTTCCCTTTCATGAAGGGTGGAATGCTCTTTCTTCTGAATAAACAAGTTCTTTTAGAGATGCCTTCATTGCAAACACAGTTTGAATTTCCTAAATGAGGAGCCTACATCTCTGGACTGCATGTTGAGTTGTGGGTTGGTGAGCAGTTGGTATCTGCAAAGAATAAACTTTCCTCCCTCCCTCTCTGAACAGAGGCACTGCCAGGTCAAAAGTTATACAGGACTTTGGATTTGTGGACATTTCTATACATTATAGAATAATATTCAACAATAACTTACAGTGTTATCTGTGTTTACCAAAATAGTATAATTCTCATGCGATAGGAAATTTATCATAATAATCTCATATACATTGTAATGAAGATCATTTCCTTTATTGAGGGATTAGGGGAAATAAAGAAAAAAGAAAACTTATTATTGGTCCTCTAAATAATCCATAAGATAATAAAACTGAGGACATTAAGCCTTCTGGTCATGATACTACTATTTTCATGAGGAGTTGAGCTAGGTGTATTTGCAATCAGAGTCCTCCGTTTTTGCAATATATCTAGGTGAAGCAGTACGGAACAGTGTTTAAGCATGTGGGCTATAGAGCCCTGGTTCAAATCACACCCTGTCACTGACCAATTTTAGGAGAAAATTGCTTATTTCCTCTCTCAGTTTCCTCATTTGTAAACTGGGGGAAATAACAGCATTACGTCACAGGAACACTATGAGGATGACGTGAGTTAGTTCATATCTGCAGAGCACATGGAGGTTTGTCTGGGCATGGTAGCACTAGGTAAGCATCACTTACCTGCTAAGCAGTAAAATTTGTTAAAATACTACTTACATTTCAGTTTACAGTTCTAGTTACTGTGAATGAGTTTTATAAAGTTTTAAACCCATCACAATGCCCTCACATAGTAGGCACTACAACAATACTGGTTGAATGAATGAACACCACCCCCAGAGGAAGGTATATGTTTGAATTTCAAGCATCACAGTTTCTATCTGAAGCAAATGAGATGCAAACACTTTTGTGTGGTGATACTAATAATCAAGTAATGCATGTTATTAAAGAGAACCAAATTATTATCCTTGATTCTCCCTTGCCCCAGTTGACTTCTTGAGCATAATATAATTATGCGTACTCTGTTAAAAATTTGGGGTGATCTCAGATCCCATTTTACACGAGGAAAGTAAAACTCATTGATCACACATACCATGGTCCTATCCTCAGCAGAATGATCACTAAAATTGTTTAGCTTGCTTCAAATGCACTCTACAAAATTCATAATTCTTCCCAGTGTTTCTAATGATGAAGCAAAATACTTATCTGAAACTATTATTAACCATGTTTTCTTCACAATTTATAAAAAAAGAAATGAGTTAATCCTAACAGTCATGAGCATTAACTATCATCTCACTGATAAAAATAACTTTTAAAAGTAAGCATGGACCTTAAAGAAAATTATCATCTGACACAGAAAGAAACTCTCGTTTTTTCTTCCACCTAACTACACAGTGCTTTTCTGAATTTAACAAAAAATGCATAAAGGGTCTCAATTTTTTAAATGTGCTTTTAAAACTGTCATAAAGGAGACTGCCAGAGTATTCCCTCAAGAGGCCTATACCACCATACAGACTATTTCATAACACCAACATAGCTTACTTTTGCTCATGATTTATTCTTAGAATAATCCATCCCACTACTCTATCTTGCTAATTACCCTCATGTTAACATTTTCACTACAGGACTGGGAATTTTCTGATCCTATGACTGTGACGGTAATAAAAATCAGGGTCTTGTAAGATTTTCCAAACTTTCAAAATGTATGTGAAAATTATTCTCAACAAGAAAGATGTGCACATGTGAGCAAGTTAGTTATATCTTGGAGACAGCCATCAGCAGCTGGGTAGGTTGGACAAGAAAATTCAAATGGGTTTCTCTCGACTCTTCGTAAATATGCATCTTACATGGCAGAGAGGTTTAAAAAAAGAAAATAAAGGAAAATAAAAGATAATGATTCCAGGTGGAGGGATTTTTTTTATTACAAATGAATATATTTAAAGAGTTTAGGGGCAAAGAAGATCACAAATTACTTGGGAATTATTTGAGAGTTATTATTTGCATTTTTCTTCAAGAATTTCTTTTTCACCATATTTTCAAGTAGTATGTGTTCACCCAATAGGAAAAAAAATCCCATGAGCAAAATCACATAACAAACTTGAAACAAAAAAAATTACTTCTGATGTTACATTCTCTCTTGATTTTCACAAGCAAAGTAGACTAAAAATTACTCCCTCCCTCTCACATGTATGCTGGGAGGAGCAGATCTCGCAAGCTGTCCTGACCTTTAATCTGCTCCACTTGGGAGCAACGAGATGTAACACCTTTCTACTGTTCAAAGAGAAATAAGCTGGCGAAACTGAATTGCCTCTCGTTTTTGTTCCCTCAAGAAGCTAATAATCAATACAAACTTTACTGAAGAGCATCTATGAGCCTGTTTCTACTTAATGAACAGTATAAATGGGCAGTATTGATGAAGAAACTTAGATTTGGGAGACCATTTACAATATTTTTATAAAAGAAAAATCTAAAGTTTACATGAAATAAAAAAATCTATTTTCATCCATACCACTATTTTTATTTTCAGCTATTACTTCAAGTGTATAGCCCTTAGCTCCCCAACTAGAAGACATATTGAAACCAAAGCCCAATCTAATATTCTTCATATTATTTGCAAGTCTTACGATACCTAATAACAATGATGATCATATAAATAATTATTTTCCATCGAAACTTTTCCGTGAGGCAGGTCCAGGGCTGAACTCTCTTTATTTTCATTATCTTATTAATTTCTAAGAACCCTATGTATTAAATATTAGTATCTTTATGTGATATATGAGAAAAGTGAGCCAAAGAGAATAATCAGGCATGAGGGTCCATACTAAGTAGATGTACCTTTGTTAAATCTGATTCAGAGCCTCTGTTCAAAGCCATCATATCAACATTTCCCAAATTCCTGTGAGCATATAGCCCTCTCTGTGAAAAAACATATTTGAAATTATGTCTGATCTCCCCCCACGCAAAAAAAAATAAAAAAGGAAAGGAAATTTTGGTTTTTATGAAACGCACACAGCTATCTGAAGACTGTTTTGTTTTCTGCAAACAATAGTGGGAAAAGATTCTCATCCTTGGTCCAAGAATCTTCCTGAAATTTAGTACCTAAAACAACTCTCAAAGCCCAATTGGCTGGACCAAATAAGACTCAGATAAGTTAATTTTATGTATCTTTATCTATCTACATGTGTATATTTTCTTCTCCTTGTTTGCGAAGAGCTAGTTTTTCTTTCCTTTAAACCACAAACTGCTCCAAGACAACCAGCTAGCCAGAGAAGATTCTCTTTCATGTTTAGTCTGATAAAAATGGGAGATGCTACATTCATAATACTTATAACATTCCAATAAATCATGATTTGCCAACATACAATATGCCTAAGTTGCAGGAAAATTTTGTCTCTTACATTTATTTCAGAACTTGCTATAACTTTCCCACGGCAAGAGTTTTATCCAAAAAAATTATATAAAAAGCTTTTGCCTACAAAGAAATTTCATGTGTGGAATGGCCATCTCCTGTTTATGATACTCTTTTAACTCAAGTGCACTGAAAAATCTCCAATGTTCACATAAACCCACTCATATTTCACAGCAAAAGAATTTTAAAAGACAATGAAATAAGCCCTATAGGAAATGATCAATACCTAATTCATTTTTAACTTTATACATAGAGTGAATTAGACACATTTAATCATTTTACTCATAAATTTTTATGAAGGATGAATACATAAAAACATTACGATATAAGAGAAACCAGCAAGCACCAAATAGAAGGTCATTTATAATTGCTGCAGATTTAAAGTCATGCCTTAACGCTTTTCACTGATGTATCTCAAGCACCAAAAACAGTACCAAGCATATAATAAATAAAAAGTATTTATTAAGCAAATTAAAGCAATAAATGACTTCTCTTTCTCCTCCTTGGCACTCTTGACTTGGCATTCTATTTCTAAAGAAAGAGTATTGCATAATAGTAAGGACTATTTAAATTTGCTTAGTGATTTTCTTACACACAGTTTTTAATATATTTTGAAAGAAATAATGCCCTTATTTATCATATGAGTTTTTAACACTGTCAGTGAACACCAACATTTCAGGGAGTTCATTTTGGAAAATGCTGCATTAGATTATTTTGCCTCTAGATATAATGAAAACAGAACTTGAAAATTCTTGAGAGAGAGTATTTTAAAGATCACTGAGTCCCCGAATATCGCCAAAGAGGGGGAGGCAGGAAATGCGTATAGTTCCAGCTGTTTCTTTACCAACTCTGAAAAAAAGCCCTTCACTCACCACATCCCTCCTTCAATTCTCAAACCTGAGGCTCAGGTAGCAAGACTTTGTAAAGATCCATGAACGGTTTGAATAAGATGGAATGCTTATTCGCAGCTTGCAGTTGGCAGGTATATGGGAATAATCACAGGCAGGACCATGAATAATATGAGGCACATTTACAAAATATCCCCTTCCTTCCTGAAAATATAAAAATCTCAGGCATCCATACCACAAATCATTTCTCACAACTTGCTGCACCAGTGTGCAAAAAGTACTGCTGATTTTTATTTAGTAGTTTCGACAATCAGTATATTAATCCTAATTTTTCTACTTGTAAAACTGCTCATGGGGTGGGGGAAAGGTCTTTCCTTATGTAAGGTTATTTCTCTGAGTAAACAAAAACTCCCACCCAAAGTCATTACATAGATATTTGCACAGTTTAGTGTGTGCATGGGTTTGTGTCTTGGTCTGAGTATCTGATTTTTAAAAGGAAGTTATTGTATACAATTATAAAGATATGAGGCATTGAAGTTTCATTCAGATTAAGAGGTATAATTTCCTTTCTTCCTCTCCTTCTCCCTTTTTATAAATTTTGTCCATCTATACTCTGCCCAGCTCTCTGCATGTGCTGGGGATACAAAGACATGTGAGAGTAATTCTGTTCTTGAGTTTCACAATCAAATAATCAAATATGGAAGAAAGATAAAAGTAGCCGAAATGTTAGGAAGAAGCAAATGGCCCAGGAAGGGCCTGGGCTCTAAAGAAAGGGAGATAATGCTGCAAAGTTTAAGCTGGAAAAATGAGGCCGGTTTTAAAGTAGTTAAGTAGGGACAGAAAGTTAAGACTTCTCAAGCAAAACAAGAAGAAAGAATATAAAATCACTGGGAGACTACAGTATATCTTTAGTGAAGCATTTGTAAGATAATCATAAAAATATAACACTAAAGCAATAAAATTATGTATAAATGATAACACTGACCTACTTACTTAAAATGTGTGATAATACTGCTCAGAAAGCTGTGAAAGCTCATTGAAATTCACCTTTACAACATATGTCTATTAAAATGATATTGGCATTTCCTGCTGTGTATGTTACTCAGCTTCTTGGAAGTTGAAACTTTACATCTCAATCAAGGTTCATCTTCAAATCAGTAGAAATTTCTAGGGATCAGTCAGAACTTGAAACTCTCATAGACATTGTGGGGTTTTTTTGGCAGGGGGAGGAGGGGACTTTTTAATCTATTATCTGATGCAATTGACTGCCTTGCTTCTACTTTTCTGTGAGGATTGTCCTCCAACTCTGATGTGTTTCTTAACCAAAATATTATGTATGAATTTGGGAACAGAATGCCTTTGACTCATAACTATCCTCAGTCACAGCTCATGAAAAAGGGCGTTTGTTAGAAAATGAAAAATCTGAGGCAAGATAAGGAAATTCTAGATCCAATCTTTCTTGCTCTGGGTTGCCATGATTCACAACCCAACACATATTACATTTCGGGGCTTCAGATTCTTTTCCTCCCACAGAAAAACACAATATTAAGTTGCCTTTTCAAATACATATGGAGCACGGCACCAAAATTATTTCTGAAGCTAAGGTCCTTTCTTTAGAAGGTAGAATCTCTAGATCCTTATTTAATTAAAAGGCAAGTAACTAGATACATATTCAATAGAAAACTATTTTTAAATGCATTATAGAATAAGCAATTTTTAATCTCTTTGGATAACAGCCAATAATAGAGAACTCCACTCTCAGATAAATATTCTTTTTAATGATAGGCATGAAATTATATAAATGGATGGAATTACTGTATTCTTATATTATTTTGTTGCAAATTATATAAAGCTTTAAAATACTACTAAAAGTCTAAAACTTATAAATATGCTTTTAAAAAAATAGCCTCAAACAATATACACAGCTAATTCTATTATAATACTATGAACAGGATTCTGGTGATTATTACTCAGTTTGGGTTCTTATTATTATTCCTATTAAGTAACTTTAGACACATATTGAAGCCAAGGGTGAGAATTAGTTCAGACAGCAGCGTATGTTTGCTGCACACTGCTCTTCGAGTAACAGACAAGGAGCATGGTTTCATTGGGTAAATCAAATTACTCCTCTTCTCATAAATATCCAACAGTTCTCAACCTCTATGTAACATAAAATATCAAATTTTATTATGGTGACTTCCAAGCATCTCTATGATTGCATCGTTAACTTTTGTTTGTTTTTGCAAATTAAAACAAAGCTTACTTCTGGCTCACACTGCATGTCCATCCCAGGCTGGCATGGTGCTCAGCTCTTCATAATCACTCAGGGACTTTGGTGAGATGAAAGGAAAAAAATGCCAACCCAGAATCCTATATACAGAGAAAATATCCTTTAACGACTTCTACTATCACCAGGGCAGAGAGAAATGGGGTGGGTAGCTTTCTCCAAATTATCCCCTATCTTCCCAGTGAGGGCCTAGCGGGGTTCCTGGAGGAAAGGTCTGGAAAAGCGTGAGGCTCCCCGCAAACATGACTTTGGCCCCAAGGAACAGTACTCACTCATCCTAGCCCACACTCAGCCTCCAGCAATTCATCAGAATTTCTCATTTAATGTTCCTTACAGGCATATATGGCCTCTGGAGGCTTCGGCCCCAGGTAACTAAATGATTCAGTCTGTCTCTCCCTGCAGGCACCTGCCTCTCCAGGTTCTGGGAGAGAAGTCTGCCCTGACAACTCAGTTCTTTGATGGGCCCAAGAAAGTCATTGATGGTTTAGTTTGTCAAGCTTTTTCCTGTTTAAAGGGTAGGACTGATGACTCCTCAGATTCTTTAAATTTCCAAGCTGAAACTGGAAGTCCTCTTGGACTGCTGGTTAATTTTTAAATCACAAAACTATTATACATCTATTATAAAAAACAATAAGTAGATACTGAAAGTCCGCCTTCTTGGCCAAGCTTTTAAAGTCCCCTTACCTAGCGGTAAAGATGATTATCAATACGGTGTAAATCCATCCAGACTGGTCTTGGTCTGCGTACTATTGGAGGATTCCAGGCTCAGTCTTCAGACTTCCTCTCTTCGCAATCTACCTTCTCACTCCCTTGATGATCTCATCCAGTCCCACAGTTTTAAATATTTTTATTTATGCTGACAAACTCAAATTTATATCTTCAGTCTAGACTTTGCTCCCAAATTCAGACTCATATATCCAACTGCCAGCTCTGATCTCTACTTTGACACCTAATAGAAACCTCAGATTTTAAGTTTTCCCATCCAAACCTTCCCCACCGGCAGAATCACCATTTCAGTTGAAACTCCATCTTCCAGTTACTGAGGCTAAAAGCCTTGATATTATCCTTGACACTTCCCTTCCCTTTACACCCTTCCATTCCATCTGTCAGAAAATCCTGCTGGCTCCACCTTCAAAAGACATCTGGAATCTGACCACCTCTCCCAATGTCCACTGCTAACACCCAAGTCTGACTTACCATCATCTCTTGCCTGGTTTGATACAACAGCCTCTTAAAAGGTCTCTTTGCTTCTAACCATGTTCCACCACTCCTTCCCCAACTTGGGTGTCTCTCAACACACCAATCAAGACTGATCCATTTAAAATATAAGATAGATCAAGTTACTCTTCTGCTCCAACTTCTGCAATGACAGTTTCACACCATGTAGAAGCCAAATCCTAACTGTGACTTGCAAGGCTCTATCTCTGTGCTATCCACCAGCCACCTGTGGCTATTAAGACGTAAAATGTGGCCAGGCCAAATTGAGATGTGCTATAGGTGTGAAACATGCACCATATTGCAAAGTGTTAGTACACGAAATTTAAAATATCCCATTACTATTTTTATATCGGTTACATGTTAAAACGATAATATTTTGGATAGAATACTTTAAATAAAATTATTAATGTTAATTTCACATTTCTTTTTCTGTTTTTTTTCAAAGTGGCTAATGAAATTTTACAATTACAGATGTGATTTGCATTTTATTTGTTTTGGATCGTCCTGCTCTATATAATTCAGACCCTCAGGTAACTATCCAACTTCCTCTCATATATACTCTACTCTTCCCCTCCCTTCCCCCACACTGGCCATACCAGGTTTCTTGGTGTTCTTTGAACAGCAGGCATGTTCCTACCTTAAGGCCTGTGTTTCAGCTGCTGTTCCCTCTACCCAGAGACCACTTTCCTTTTGTTGTTTTCAGTTATTTTTTTTTCCATGAACTTTTCACCTAACATATTACATTATTTACATATTTATGGTGTTTATTTTTTATTGTCTGTCTCCCCACCAAAATATAAGCTTCAGGAGGGCAGGGATCTTTGTTTGGTTCACTGCAGTATTCCATGTATCTGGACCCATGCCCAGCCTATAGTTATGGTTCCATAAGTGTTTCCTGACTTGATTAAACGTAACTTCGTTTAAAAAATATTTATTTATTTATTTGGTTGTGCCGGGTCTTAGTTGCAGCTTGCCGGCTCCTTAGCTGTGGTATGCGGGCTCCCCAGTTGCAGCATGCATGTGGGATCTAGTTCCCTGACCGGGGATCGAACCTGGGCCCCCTGCATTGGGACCGTGGAGTCTTATCCACTGCGCCACCAGGGAAGTCCCCTAGACCTAATTTTTAAATAAAATCTTATTATATATATCATTCACCAAATCACTTTTTTTCAATGCAAAATAAATCACAACCATCTCAGTGTCAATAAAAATAGATGAGCCTCAATCCTTTAAAATACTCCATAGTATTATAAACTACAATTTAACAATTCTCTTTGTGAACATCATTTATTCACTTTTACAAACAATACAGTGCAAGTAATTCTGTGGAATGCCTTCTATATGTGGAAAGGCTGGGTCAAAAGCCACGTATATTTTAAATTTTAAGGTGCTGCAAAATTGCTTGCCTAGAAACCTGTACCAATCTATGTTCCTACATAACATCAACTAATCTCCTACTCAAAATCACCTAGATTAGAATTGCTACTCATTCTTCCACCCACATATACATCTAATATGCCATTTTAATTTCCACCTTCAAGCTGCTGCTTGAAGCATTATCACTTTTCACCATCTCCCCACAAACCCACCTCCAGATCCACACACTCCCAAGACCCCACCTTGTTCCCTTTTCATTCATCTATACCACATCCCTCATTCAAGGTTAGGAAAATTCCTTCCTGTTCTGAGAAAAATGGTAACTCTCTTCTTCATCAATACAGACTAATATTTTTGGCACGCAAACTCTGGGGTCAGATTACCTGGGTTCAAATTCTTGCTCTGTGGTTAAACTCGGTGACCTTGTGCTTGTTAATCTCTCTATGCCCCATTTTCCTCATTAATTAAATAGCAATCAACAGTACTTTCCACTGAATTTGTAATGATTATTAACTGAATTCCCACATATGAAGCATTTGGGGTTGTCTATTTTCTGCATGTGCATCCTAAATGCACTCATTTTTATTACAACACACTTGACAGAGATTATCAATTTCATTCACAGATTTTTTTTGAACTGCTCAGATAACTGCAAATTCCTCAAGGAAAGGGATTATGCCTTATAATTAAGTGCCTGAGAACACCTAACACTATTCATTGTACAGAGAAGGCAATTAATGCCTATCTGTTGATCAACTGACCGATTTACATTGTCTTTATTTTTGAGTCTTGCCATAAGGACATGTTAAGGAAATTGCCTTAAGGACAATTAAACTGACACCTTTTCTCACACAATCAAGTCCCTGAATAATCAGCAAGGCTTTTTCCTATGGAAATCAGGGGATTCTGAGGTTTTTACCCAGCAAAAATCAACACAATCGAAAACGCTTCATTGCTGGGACACCTCTCACATGCTGTCTGCACTGTGATTAGCCTTGCAGTCGTGTGTCAATGCCCACACTCCACAGCAACTTGCCTTAGTTCCTCCCTGTTTCGGGATGATCCCACTCCTACTGCAACTGGTAGGGACCATGTGTGTTCCCTGGGTCAACGGGCTTTCTGAACAAGACTACTTTTTAAAATTCCAGCTCCATTTCAAATATTCACTGAGACTTTGGGCTAAATCTTGATGCTTTGAAAAAAGACATTCTGACAACTGCACTAACGCATTTAGCCACACACACCTCATTAAAGTTAATGAAAAATGTGCTACAAAAATCTCTATTCATGGTACCACATTCTCCCCTCACTATGTGCATGTCATTCCAATTTATACTGAGTCAATGGAGAGGGGGAAAGACCTTCAAACACTTCTCTTTTAGTCATCAGCTCAGATTAGTAGTTTTATAAAAAGCCTTCTCTGGGTCTTTGCACTAAATGTGAAGCAATATACTGTAGTTAACATCATTTGGGTCGAGCTCATTCACAGTAATGTCACCATCTCTCCTTGGCAGCACTGCCACTAAAGTAGATTTTCAGGTGTTTGCCCTCTGAAAGTATAACAGTTGAAAAAAAGGCTAGTCAGTGGTATGATCTGTTCTATATACTCTGGGCGACCCTATGTAAGTTTGAAGAGCTCCCTTTAATACGGTAAAAGATGTTTCTGGAGTATTAACTTATCTAGCAATCATGTGAGGGACATGGACGCTTATTAAGCAGACTACGTAATATGCACTGTTTGCACAGGGTACTGAGTCACACAAAAACGTCACACGGGCCTTGAAGTCATGTTGCTTATAACTGAAGTGGGAAGAAAGGATACATATGCTAGAAAAGATAATCCTATAGAAAACTGTCTCAAGTAATTAAGTGCCAAAAAAAGTCAAAAAAGCAACACGTGCTGTGAGAGTCCAGAGGAAGAAGAGTCCAACTGGACTAAGTTCTTTGGGCAAAGCATGAGCAAGGAAGGAAAAGGTCATCTTTCTAGGCTTTGAGGATTGGTGGGGGAAAAAAGATTAAGAAGACAAAGGCCACAACCAGGTAGTAGCAGTGGGTCTACATAAAAGAGAGGGTGAATGGCATTTGATTTTTGATTGGATGTGAAGACAAAGTCAAAGATTTCAGAAGTGGGTAAGTAGAAAATTGATTGTCCAGTTGACCCAGATAAGGAAGGGGCAGGGGTGTGGTGGGGAGGTACTTCGGAGGGTCAGAAAGGTTTGGTATGAAACATGCTGAACTGTAAAAGGGAGTGAACTTTTCATTTTCCTGATGTTCCATTTTTCAATCTATGTGCGATTAAGAATACACTCTGGTACTGACAAATGCCAGTTTCTTCTCTCCTCCTTTCCCAGGGCAACTGTGTACCCAAAGGGACATTCAGCAATGCCTGGTGACATTTTAGGTTGTTACAATTGGACGAAGCAGTGTCACTAGCATCTAGCGTATAGAGACCAGGGATGCTGTTTAATGTCCTACAATGCTCAGGATAACCCCACACAGTAAGAATGATCTGGCCCAATATGTCAATAGTGCCAAGGCTGAGAAATCCTGCACTAGTCCAAGCTACCATTGTCTCTTGCTTGCACCACTGCAATTGACTCCTTGTTTGTTGCCCTCCTTGTGCCACTCCAATCTGCTCTCTGTAAGACCCCCAAGTGATCTTTTAAAAGGGAAATCTGACCATGTCTCTCCTTTGCTTAAAAGTCTTTTTGGTTTGCCATTGCCCTTTGGATAAAGACTCAAGTTTTTGATATGATCTAAAAGGCTGTGTATGAACAGGACCCTGCCTATATGTACAGCTTCATCTGTCACCACTATTTTTTTACTCCCTTCAGTGGCACCTCCTTTTTTAGAAATGCCATGCTCTCTCCCACCCACAGGGCCTTTATCCTCCTATTTCCTTCACCCTGGTATGCCTTCCCCTAATATACTCCTACAAAATCTTCAAGTGACGCTTCTTCAGAGTAGCCATCACTGAACCCACAAATTTGACTTCCTGTCACAAATTTTTATAGCAACCTTTACTTTTTCCTCCATAGAATTTACCAAAATGTGTTAATAGGTGTCTTAGTTTGAGTTTCTCTAGAATGCACACTGAGACAATTTCAGTGCAAGTCGCTAATTTGGGAAGTGATCCCAGGATACGCTATTTGGGATTGGAAATGAGCCAGGGAAGGAGATAAAGTCCATCCTATCAAATAAGTTACCACCATGGGCAACCAGAGCCTAATCCCACTGGGAAAGTCTGAGCAAAATAAAGAACACATCTCAAAACTATCCCAAATGAGGGGTAAGGTAACTAGAGTATTTATCCACAGTTCCCCATCCATCATTGCCTGAAGGCTGCTCCCAGGAGTAGGAATGCATCAGCACTTAGGGCTTACGAGGTACATGGGCCAATATGCTCTCATTTCTAGAAACAAAAACCCTCAGGCAGTGATATACAGGCATTCAAAGTAAACAGTCTTTGCTTCACAAAGTGCCAAGAGCAAGCGGATGGGCACCAAGAGCATCTGCCACACTATTTATGTAATTATTTATGAATATCCATCTTCCCCACTAGACTTGACAAGATATGTCTGTTTTGCTAACCAATGTATACACTGAAGATAACATTTCAAAAATATCTGTAGATGAGCAAATTATTTTGTGAAAGGAAGTCTTCTACTTCTACTTGTATTATCAATCCTGGTTCAGAGTTGGGCATTCGGCCCCCAAAATCTTATGCCACATTTGTAAATCTCGTGCATGGTTTAAAACACTTGACACTTCACACACATTATGATAGCTATTATCAAAATGACAGAAAACAAATGTTGGCAAGGATGTGGAGGAATTGGAACCCTTGTGCATTGCTGGTGACAGTGTAAAATGGTGCAGCCACTACAGAAAGCAGTATGGTACTTTACAGGTTCAAATACTTGGGAAGGGTTTACCATGGAATCTGGGCTTTTCGAGATCATCTGCTGGCTACACAGAAAGTCACATCTCAACTCTTTCAGCATTTCATTCATTTCTCTATCAAAATTCTACTAGCTGCAGCTACTGGATCACTATAATCTATACCATGCCTCTGTGCCGTGGTACATGCTGGTCTTTTTCTCTGGAATTCCTGAGCCCACCAGTATGAGAGATAAATTCCTACTTCTAGAAAGGGAGCCTTGACCAGGACCCCATGAGCAGTTATCCCTGCTCTCTGAGATACACTGGAATATTTGTATTATTGTTTTTACGTTGGTCACTCTATTGGAATAAGAGATCTTTGAGTTCAGGGAATGTACATTATTCATATTTATATCACAGAGTTTTTTAAATAGTGCCTAATTCACATGTCTATTATGGTGCTTTATCTATTCTATATCTAATAATGTCTTCTAAAAATGGAAATATGTCATTGAATAAGAATTCCTTTTTTCAAAATACCAATAATTTGTCTTTACAAAATGGCCTATTTAACCAAAGGATGCTAGAAAGTTTGAAAGAAGCTCTTGCAGACATTTTGAAGGGAATACATAACAATTTTAAATGTTTTTAAGATTGCACTGTTTTTGTTTATCTTGTATGGTAAGAACTGCCAATCAATACTTAAGTTCCCTATCGCTGATTCAAATTTGTCACTGGCATTGTGGTTAGATTTATCAAATGTAATTAGGATGATTCTATTGGATTATAAATAGAACAAACCATCAGCTAGTTCCATTGGCTCTGTCACCAAAATATATCCTGGATTTGTCAAATTCTCTCTAATTACAACATCATCTTAGACCAATCCAAGAGAACTGCAATAACCTCCCATCACATTGCAATATACCCACTCTGGATTGCTACCAAACATTTTCAAAAAGAAATCAAAGTGACCTTTTAAATGACAAATCAAATCATGCCACACATCCTACTTACAATCTTCCAATGGATTCCTCTTATATTTAGAACAAAACGCAAGCTCATTGTCAACACCCAACATGATGTGACCTAAGACAACCTCTCCATTCCCATATTGTTACTCTGAATTCCCAGTGTTCTTAATCTTGCCTGACCTGCACCATTAACACAGTCTTCTTTCTGTTATTCAAACCTGCCAATTAACCCCTACCATGGGGCCTTTGCATTTCTTCCCTATATTTTCCCTTGTCTGTCTCTTTCTTATTCAGGTGAAGGCTCAAATTTGACCTCCACTGTCCATTACATTGCCATATTTAATGTTAATCTCTTTGTAATGTTTATTGTTAGCCCTTATCACTAGCTTCCTACTTGAATGAAAGTTCCATGAGAGAAGTGACATTTCTGTTGGATTTTCTGCTGGATCCCCAGCACCTACAACAGTTCCCTGATACATTAAGAGGCTGTGTGTGTGTGTCTGTGTGTGTGTGTGTGCACGTGCGCGTGTAAATGAATGAATGAAGACAAACAGAAGTGGAAATGATACTATTCTGAGATTTGGAATAGAAAGAGAAAAGAGAAAGGGAACTATGACTGCTTAAGGTTTCATTAATTGGGTAAGGGAAAATGAATAGCAGGGGGAAAAGGTATATAATTAGGCATATAATCTGAAGGAAAAGAAATGTACAAGTAATATTTAATAAATTGAAAAAGGCTTAGTGCCATCTCAAGGTGTAAGAAAGTAAATGTTAAGCAATATGAAAGAATCTATATGTGTGGAATATTTGACACTAGGATACGTTTCACTTTAGTGTTGCCTATTATTTCGTGGAGAAATTTGGTTACAACAATTGTCTTAAGATACCTGATTATAGACTCCATTTCCCCACTTCTACTATTAGGTAAGGCTTCACAGCCTCCACCACTCACTGCTAAGAATCCCTTAAGCATGTGGAAGCTTGGGTGAACAGAAAAGCAAGCAAGCAAGCTAAGTAGGGAAGATGGGAAGTAGGGAGGGAAGTCATAGGGAAAATAAAAACTGGAGAAAAGCTAGTGTTAGTAACATTTACTGACAGAAGTAGACACAGACAATGGTTCAGAAGTCCCTTGTGAGAAGCTTAGCAGATTGGTTTACTTTAGGGCAGACAGGTAAGGTGATTCTGATGTCTGCTCTAGTTACTGGAGTGGTGAAAAAGGCACTGTAATTGGTCAGTCACGGTTGTGACCCACTTTGCGGCAATAGCTGCTTTGACCTCTTAAATATCACGTACTGCAGTAGCGGAGGGGGGGTGTTGAGAAAAGAACTGCACATCCCCTATACAAGCATCCCCTGTCCCAGGATCTATATTTGTACAATGGAACCTATGCTTTTTCAAGAGAGGTTAACAATGATTCCACAAGGATTGCAGAGATGAGATTTTCTGAAATTATCATCTTTACCATCATCATCCTCATGGCTAACATTTACTGAATGAACACTTACTATATGCCAAGCAGTGAATTAACCATATTCACATGGATTGTCTCCTGAAATATTCACATCAACTTTACAAGGCAAGTACACTTATTAAGCCTAGTGAGGAAAATGGTCCTAAAATCTGGTAACTTCCTGAAGGGCACACAGGTATAAAGTGTGACTCTTGCTTTCATAAGAGCGCCACCTTCCTAATTATTTGAAAAGTTAAACAACTAAACAGAACCTAGCTGTACAGAAGTATCCAAGGTTCGGCTTGTCTGATACAGAGGCAAGGGAACTGGGCATAAAGAGACTTCAAGGTGATCAATTACAATCTGCAATCTTGGGCAGACTTATGATGATAAGAACTGAGAAGGTTATTAAGATAATTCAGATCAAATACATAGCAGCTTTGAGTCTCAATAATTAGGTAGAATACTATTTAGGTCTCAATTCCATTTTGAATGTCTGAAGCTACAGACTTCATTTCAGGTAAGAAAACCACAATACAGAAGTAAAACAGTTGAAGAAATAAGTTTAACATGAAAAAAACTCTGTGGAATGTCATTAAACTGGTGAATAGCACGTGTCCATGATCACTTTATTTAAACCCATAAAACAAGTGGGAAAAATGCTTAAAACTTTGCTGAAATCTAACACATTCCAACATCAAGTTAAAAGCATTCTGACTTTTTATTTTTCATTAACAGTTACTCAGTAAGGCAACAATGCTCTAAAAACTACAGGATGAGATAAGCTCATCTGAAGTAAGTTTCTTTTGTTAATGCTACCATGGAAATGATTACTTGAAAAGGCCAGTGGTTTCTTGATATATTAGAGTTTCTTCCTTTTGGAAACCTATCAGTTGTATTGAAAGTTTTCCTAAAGTTTAAAGTACCAATTAGAGTTCTTCCATTCTGTGCTACTGTGCCATAATAACCTTGAAAATT